>NC_069687.1:44012432-45264704 GCF_023699985.2 Odocoileus virginianus | reverse complement strand
ATGTATCTCATTAAGATATCTTCAGCAAATTCCTGTGTTTTTTTATTTCTTATACATGCAAATGTATTACCTATCAGTAGTAAAATAATTCTTATATTAAACTTTATATTATTTCTCTTTTCTGATTTATTATAGGACTGACTTCTTTAGTGCTTAGAGTCTGAGAAAAATGGCAAATATGGATAGTGATTCTAGGCATCTTCTCATCCCTGAGGGAGATCATGAAATAAATCCTGGACCTATGAATATCCAGTTTGATTCATCAGATATAAGATCTAAAAGGTAAGTGTTTAAAATAAAACATTTGTTTCAAAATTAAGACTTTTAGTTATTAAAATAGAACTCATTATAACCAAATATATAGAGATTTTAGTATAAAATATCTAATTTCTTACAGGATCTGTATGTTTGTATATAAAAGGGAATATATATGAATACATTTTCTCACTTATATTTGACTTTTTAGACTAAACTCTGTTATCTCTGTCAGGGATGGCTGAGGTAAGTTTTATGAAGTAATATGCATGTAACTCATTTAACAAATACATATTGATTGTCTGATCTGTGCAACGTATTACATGAAGTCAGGCTTCCACAGTGGCTCAGTGTTAAAGAATCCACCTGCCAATGTAGGAGATGTAGGTTCAATCCCTGGGTCGGGAAGATCTCCTGGAGGAGGAAATGGCAACCCACTCAAGTATTCTTGCCTGGAGAATTCCATGGACAGAGGATCCTGACCAGCTACAGTCCATGGGGTTGCAAAGAGTTGGACACGACTGAGCAACTGAGCACAAGTATGGGAAGTGCTGGGAATAGAGCAGTGAAAATAATTCATGATCCTTACCTTCTCTGAGTTTAAATTCCAGCAGGGAGTTTAAGATAATTAGAGTTTAAAATTTATTTCATTCCCTACCTTGAAAATTCAAAAGAATCCACTGAAAAATTATTATAAATGTAATTTATAATAACAATTTATAAAAAAAACAACTCAGGTGGTTGTTTACAAAATAGGCAAAAATCAATAGCATTCTAATAAGAAAATATAATGGAGGAAAAGATAAGACATAGGAATAGCCTTAAGAATGTGCAAAATCTATATGAGAGAAACTCTAAAATACTAAAATAACAGCACAGTGTTTATTCAAACCTGAGGTGCTGATTAAAAGTTGTACTAGTTTTGGTTGTCTTTTTTTTTTTTAATGTAAAACTAACATAAACTGCTGCCCATACCTCTGATGCAACAATTTCTTAGAACTTAGAATTTTATTTTTGTACTTACTAGAATTCTAGTGCGATTACACAATTGAAAATATAAACAAAATATATTGGTTAAAATATTACAAATCTGATTCTTCACATACAGTCTGATTGTTCTGATTCACATCAAAAACCATTATTTTTTCCTGCTCACACAAAATTGTCCTTATTACCATTAAGAGTATTGATAGTATAGTATTTCTTGAAAGAATTTTCTTCCAAATCACTGGCACTTTTTAGTTTTGATGCTTGTACTTTCCTGATCTTACCAGAAGGTGTCACAAAAAGCTTTCTAACAACACTATGGCTCATATTTCTTCCTTACTGCTGCTGCTGCTAAGTCACTTCAGTCGTGTCCGACTTTGTGCAACCCCATAGACGGCAGCCCACCAGGCTCCACCGTCCCTGTGACTCTCCAGGCAAGAACACTGGAGTCGGTTGCCATTTCCTTCTCCAATGCAGGAAAGTGAAAGTGAAGTCACTCAGTCGTGTCCGACTCCCAGTGACCCCATGGACTGCAGCCCACCAGGCTCCTCTGTCCATGGGATTTTCCAGGCGAGAGTACTGGAGTGGGTTGCCATTGCCTTCTCTGATTTCTTCCTTAAATGGTCTCTAAATGGTTTGATCATTGAAATGATCACAGATGACCTGTCATGCCACCAGGAGCAGTTATCTTCATGACTGCCACCTGGCTGACAGTGATTAAAAGATGTCCTGGATTATTATTAGATGCATCCATATTTTAGAAAGGACTAAATGTGTATGTTAGAGTTAATAAGATATTACATGTAACAAAAAGGGATATTCTGTTCTCAGTATGGAAGAATCTAAAATACAGTGTCATGCTCTTTAAATTTTAACCCCACAAAATTAATGTGATCTTCCCCTCACCAAAAAAAATGCCATCAACCAATGCCAAAGTTTACATGGCCCAGCAGTTTCACTTCTAAACATTAATTTGCAGTGTCAAGTAGTATATGTACAGAGTTGTTTGATGCACTGTTTTTTAATAATAGCAAAAGATTGAAAACAACAAAAATGTCTTCTTATAGGACTGGATAAATTATGGCACCTTGACACAATGGAATATTTTTCACACATTAAAAAGAAAGAAGTGACTTTATTACATATCAAAATGGAACAAGTCTTCAACTTATTTTTTTAAATGAAAAAATGTGAAGTGCAAAGCAGTCAGTGTATATAGCATACTGCTGTTTGGGTAAAGACCTTTACAAGTTATATATAATGCAAATATATATAAATGAGTCCAGGGGAGTAAATAGTAAACTGTCAGAGTGTTGTCTCCTCAGAAAGAAACAGTGCTTGAGGTGGGACATGTGGCAGTTACTGTTAGGTAAATACCCAACTATTCAAGAAGCCCACCTATTCCTTGAACTTCTGTTTTTCAGTTTTCTCTGTTTCCTCTTCCATTTCTCCCAGGATCTAGGGCTTTCTTACTCATCTCTGTGTGCCAGTTTTTCTCAGGGAATTCACTCAAAAATTCCCTCTAGACAATGCTTTGTAAATTATACTTTTTCTTCCTCCCCTTATTCACTATTGCTTATCTATCCTCTTTGTGCACAAGCTTGTTGTCTGTTTAATGTTACGATGGCAAAAAAATGCTGATTTTGTTAAGGCTCTAAAGCAGTTTCCAATCCAGGAGATGAAAGAGGACTGATTTAAACTATTCTTGATAATCCCGCTTCCATTTTCCAGATACTTTTTTTTAGTCTTTTTTAAAGCAGCTTGAGCAGTATGAAGTTTATCACATGAGAAATATATCATTGTCATTTAAAGTGGCCATCAGAGAAGATAATGAAATGAATCTTGTAATTTTCAATTGTATGTTTAGAGTCAGTGAATAGAAGGACTAATGAATGCTGATTAAATGCTCAGAACTTTCTTGAAACCTCTAAATTCTATGATAAATAATTGATCACTGTGACAATAGAACATAGGTCATTAAAGTGCATTCCACTGCAATAGGTTGGCAGGAGTTCAAACAGTTCTCTGAGTATTTAACCATTTAGATTAAATGGAAGTATATTTTCTATAATGAAATTTGTCAAAATAAGAGGGAATCAACTATTTTCAATCATAGGATAACTGTCTAGGTAAGCATGTCTTAAGAAAGGCAAATTTTTATAGGAGTTTAACAGTATTGAATGCTAATTTTCTTGTGAAATAATTTCAGGAACTTATTTGATGAGGGGAAAAAAACAGGAATATCTTAAAATATTGTTATTTCCACTAAAATTTGGGTTATTTCATTTTATATACATAAATCTCAGATACACTGTATTTTTTAATTTATTAACTTTGAAAAAATTAGTGTTAATTTAGCCTTATCTTCACATATTTGTGAAATGATGAAGTATCGTTTATACTTTTTTCTAGTATACATTGCAGTAAATACAAAGGAGTTAAAATAGCATTTATCCTTGTGCTACCTAAAATCATCTTTCATATAGCCACACTTTGGGAAACTGTCTTCAACTGTTAGAATACAAAAAATAACATTTGATACTTTTAGATTGCTTACTCTTAGTTTAATTTGTGGTTGACTCTGTCTCTTCCACTAGGTGGCAATCAAAATCATGTTCCAGTTCAAATATAAAAATTTTAAGAAATGCTTGGGACTGAAAGCATATTGGACCTGCTTATCATTTTGGTGGACTGGGGGTCTGATTAGACTTAGGTAGATGAAGGAGCTTGTCACTGTAGAGGAACCATACATGTCACAAGCATCTGGATCATTTCGAGAACTTGTACAAATTACACAAATCCACATTTCTCTCTGCATGCCTCCCCTCCCCTCCCCTATTAGTTTTTCATCTGATTTGGGGTGAAGAATGTGGGTAGGGTGACAGAAAGGTTTAGAAATCTGCTATACTGTACTTGATATATGTCTTTGGCAATCACTGGCCTTAGAGTTTGTTTTCCTGCTTTTCCCAGACTTTCTGGTAACCAGATATTAGAGCTGGTATTCAGGATTGCTTCATGCTCTGCTGCTGCTCTGGGATTATAACCTTTGGGAGTTGACCCTCCCAGCCAGCCTGAAACCAAATTGGGATTTGAACTTCCCTTTTTCAGTTTTCTCAAACTCTATTTCCTCTTCCACTTCTCCCAGGACCTAGGGCTTTCTTACTCATCTCTGTGTGCCAGTTTTTCTCAAGGAATTCACTCAAAAGTTCCCTCTAGACAGTACTTTGTAAATTATACTTTTTCTTCCTCCTTTATTCACTAATGCTTATCTCTCCGGTTGGTGCCAGCTCTGTTGTCTGTTTAATGTTATGATGGCAAGCAATCTGATGTGTCAAAGACCTAGTCTATTACTTTTTCATGACTATTTGCCTTTTAATAAGGAGAATTCTAGAAATATAAAAGCCTAACCTAAGGATTAGATTTTTCTAATAACATTTCAAGTACTCTGGTAAGCCAGTGGGGTAGAGGTAGATATTTAAAATAGGCAGTATTCTGGGTGCCCTTCAAAGATACCAAGCATGCTTATGGCCCCTATAAAGTGTCTGTTTGTTTGCCCATGTGCAAAATGGTCTCTCTCGCTGTCATCTGTCATTAATACTGTCACTAGATAGCAACCTGAATTGACTCTTTTTGTTATCTGTGGTCTGAGAGAGAGAGAGAGCAAGTGAGCGAGAGCGAGCAAGCATGTAACAAAGTGAAGAGTTTACCTATTAAAGTGTCCTAGGCCAACAACAGTGATTGGAAGTGATTATTTGATTATTGAGGCTCATGTTTCATAGTTGGGGATTTATACAGATCTAGAAAAGTAGTTTTTCCAGGAGAGTTGGTTGCCAGAGCTGTGTAATTGAATTTGAGGAACTTGCCATCCATGTTAAATAGGCAGGACCAGGGCCCTTTACCATGTATCAGTGCCCTGGAGCTGAGGACCAATTTGCTGATTCTGTGTTATATCTTTTGCTCCCTTCCCTCTCCTTCCTCCTTTTTCCCTTCTTCTTGCCTCTCTTCTTTTCTCTCCCTCTTTAGTCTTCTTCTCTCACCTCTCTTCTCCCTACTTTCCAGCATTATTTTTCTCCAGTGGAGCTCTTTTTGCTAAATGCTTAAAGAGGGCAATCCTGGCCATGGATTTCGAGATGCTTTAAATCTAACTATGGACTTTGTTAGAATGGGATCTTATTTTGAGTTTCATTGGAACCTTTTTATTCTCTCCAGTTCATAGGTTCTTTTACTTCTGCCAGTCTTTCCAGATGTCTTTGTTTGCTTAACTGTCCTTTTGCATTTGTATCTGCTTTCCTGAGGTGCTTCCATTTCTTTCCCTAGATCTGTCTGTCCTATCTGATTTTGCTGTTTCTTCCCTTGCCTACAAACAAGTTCTTTATTTTCCTCCCTATCTTCCTCCCTCATTAACATTATTTGGACGAATCTGAAGAAACAGGGAGCCTAATAATGGAGTGTGACTGGTGCTCGTCAGGGCCAGTCAATCAAGTGTGTTTTGTTGGGAGGAAAGGGTATGAAGAGTTGGCCTAGCATTTTTCTCTATCTACTCAGTTCTACTTAGTGTTACAACACCTCCAAGCATGTAGTTAAAAAGGATTTTAGTGTATCAACCCCCCCCCCCCAAAAAAAGTGCAGTGGGCTGCAAATAAGAAAAGAGTTTATGGGGGGGGGGTGTCTTAAAATTATAATTCAGGAGACACAGATTTGGGTAATCCTGAAAGCATGTTCTGAGAAAAAGAATCAGGGGCTTATTATAAAAACAGAAAACCATGAGATTGTTAAAAATTGCCTGGAAAAAATTGTTATTCATCCTTAAGGAATCACGAGTTGTTTTAGGATAGGGGTCCTAGAAGTAAATAGACTGTTACTGGTTATTTTCGGGTAAGGGTCTGATAAGTATCTTGAGTTTCTGGCATATGTTCTAAATAACTTGCTTATCAGGTCAAAAGGTCAGACTCCATCCAGGCTGAGACATGTATAACTCATACTTCCTTAATGGCTTCCTGGCTCCCTTTCAGAAAGCTCTCACAAATACCAACTCCATTTGGATTTTCCTTTCATAAGTAACTATATCATTACTGCAAAAGCAATGAAACCCATTGCAAACCCATTCAATTTTCTTATTAAAATTAAAACTCCTTTTAACAAACAGACAAAATCAAATATTTTTAATTGGAGGCCCATGAAATTTAGGGATCTTGTCAAAAGCCTAATGGATGACTATAGCCCAAAGATAAGGAATTGATATAAAAGTAACATACTGAGATTATGTATCTTTGGCTTGCCTGTTATGTTTTAGTCTTAGTCTCAAATTGTCTCCAAAAGTCTACTATATATTTTCCTATGGCTTCTTGTTATAAGATTTCATCTTGCAATCTGTTCTGTATTCCTTTGTCCCCAATTGTAATTTCTAAGGGCTTTTAAATTTTAAGAGATAAGTGAATGCTTCAACATTTCAAGCTAAGAAATACTTTTCTATAAAGTGACATAGAAAATTACTTTGGTGCTATACTTATTTTTAAAAGTTTGATTAATTTGTAACAACATCACACTTCCTCATTTTTTCTATTTCAGTTAGCTTATAATTTAACTTGGCATGTATCACTACTTCAATTAAGGTTATTCTCTTATCAAATTCATATTTGACTCACTACTTCAATTAAGGTTATTCTCTTATCAAATTCATATTTGACTTGTTATTTATTCTAACACTAGTTTTTATATCTACCAATGCCTCTGATTTTTTTTTTTATTATACTTCTTCCACAGAATGGCTTCTAATCTCCTCTTAAATCCTGGCTTATTTATTATAAATTGATGTAGCCGTTGGTCTTCATCCTGTCTTTGAGTGTTGTTATGCCCTAGCTCTTATATATTAAAATTGTTGTTACTTTAGTATGTTACTTTTATCTTGTTTCTCTTTTATTATAGTTGGCTCAGAGGGTAAACCATCTGCCTACAATGTGGGAGACTTGGTTTCGATCCCTGGGTCAGGAAGATCCCCTAGAGAAGGAAATGGCACCCCACTCCAGTACTCTTGCCTGAAAAATCCCATGGACAAAGAAGCCTGGTAGGCTGTAGTCCATGAGGTCGCAAAGAGTCAGACACGACTGAGCAACTTCACTTCACTTATTAGAGAATTATTTTTATAAATATTTTCTATTTTATTTCAGCACTATTGAGGCATAATTGGTCTGTTTTATTAAGGCTAGTAAATTTGGGTGTTAAAAATAATTGCTTGAAAAGAGGGCATGATCCTTAAACATTGCTAGTGGAAATGAAACATGATATAGCCACTCATTATTCCTTCCAGTTTTATTGAGATATAATTGACATCCAGCACATTTATAAGTTTAAGCTGTACACCATAATGATTTGACTTGCATCATGAAATAATTATCACAATAAGTTTAGTATACATCCATCATCTCATGTAGATACAAAAATTTAGAAACAGAAAAAAATAGTTTTCCTTATAATGAAAACTCTTAAGATTTACTCTCTTAACAACTTTCATATATAACATACAGCAGTATTAACTGTATTTATCATGTTGTACATTATGTTCCTAGTACTTATTTATTTTTTAACTGAAAGTTTATACCTTTTCACTGTCTTCTTCCATTTCTCACCTCTACCCTGCCTCTGGTAGAGTCTTTATTTCTATGAATTTGTTTGTTTTTGAAGTATAATTGACCTGTAACAGTTCGTTCCTCTTATACAGCATAGTGATTTGACCTTCCTGTGCATTTTAAATGATCACTTCAATAAGCTTGGTTATGATTTGTCACCATACGAAGATACTACACTGGCTTTGTTTCCCATACTATTCATTTCATACCCATGACTTCTTCTGCAACTGGTATAGCCACTTTTGAAAACAGAGTGATAATTCCTAGAAATGTTAAATATAGGATTATCATTTGACTTAACAATTCTACACCTAGGTATATACTCCAGAGAATTGAAACATATGTCCAAACAAATATAAAGAAATGTCCATAACATTTATAATAGCCAAAAGTGAAAGCAATCCAAATATCCATCAGTTGATATGTGTATAAACCAAATGTGATATATCCATACAACATATTATTTGACCATAAAAAAGGATTAAAGTGTCAATATATGCTACAATATGTATGAACCTTGAAAACATGTTATGTAAAAGAGGCCACACAAAAAAAGACATATGATTCAGTTTATATGAACTATCTAAATTAGGTAAAGACAATAGAGACAGAAAGCAGATTAATGGTTGCAGATGCTGGCAAGAGGGAATAATAGAACCTAAGATTTCTTTTTGGAGTGATGAGAAGTTCTAAAGTTGATTATGATGGGACTTCCCTGGCAATCCAGTGGTTAAGACTCTACACTTCCACTGCAGGGGCACAAGTGGTGCCCCTGATGGGAGAACTAAGATCCCACATTCTACATGGCATAGCCAAAAAACAAAAAATTACTTGTGGTGCTTGAGGGAGAACTCCATGAATGTTCTAAAAACTATTGAATCACACATTTAAATGGGTAAATTTTACGGTATGTGAATTAATGTTTTAATAATCTATCATTTTTAATAAAGTATTTTTATTTTATTTTTTTTTAAATTCTTTGGCCGTGCCATGCAGCGTGTGGGATCTTAGTTCCCAGCCAGGAATCGAACCCATGCTCCCTGCAATGGAAATGTGGAGTCTTAGCTACTAGACCTACTAGACAGACTGCCAGGGAAGTCTTGTTAATCTATTACTTTTTTTTTAATTAAGAGGGCAAGGGAGATTTTTGCTTATGACAAGGGCAGACTAAGGAATTTGGACCAACCAACTGCTGAGAATAACTAGAAAAACTTACCCGCCCCCACAATTTTTTTAATGTACCTACAGACATAGGAGAACTGATAAGACAAGAACAGTAGGATCTAGATCTTGAAGAAGGAGGGCACCAAGAGAGGGAAGTGCAGCATTTCCTCAAGAGTATCTGCCAATTCTAGTTTAAGTTTATTAGCTGAGAAGCTATAAATTGACAGAGCTTTTGACAGCTTTACAAGGCTACAGAGAGAAAAATTGGAATTCAGTGCTCACTGAAAGTAAGCAGGCCCCGTGCAAACTTCAAGTTGAAAAGCCTCGAAATATGAATGAACTGGAAATAAAATGGTCTTCTTTCAGAGACTATAACTCAACTTTAACTCATCTCAGTTCCTAAAATTGAATTAAGGTAATCTAGGTTGGCTAAGTGTCTTAAATTGGCTCCCCAAAGCAAATGTACATCCTTTCTAAAGAAAATAATATTATTCTAAGGCTTCAACTTACTTATACTATTTTCTGTATATTAGAATTCCATTAAGCACAATGCCAGGTACTTAAACATAGCTAGGCAGAGAAGATAAACCAACATGATTAGAAATTAGAGACTTAATACACAATAAAGGCTGACAGATGATCCAGAGGATGGAGTTATAAGAAACAAACTTTTAAAGACTATGTTTAATATGTTCAAGGAAACTGAAATAAGATTGAGAATTTTGGCACTGGCTAAAAATATAAAACAGAACCAAACTCGTAGAAAATGTTTGCTGAATTAAAAAAAGGGCCCAGATGGAAAATCTGGGACCAAAACACTAAACAGTAACCTAAAGTAAGAAATCAGTCAATGATGAAAACAAATCAAGGCAAGGATGTAGAACAATAAGAGTGATTATGCAGTACTAGAGTGAGTGTGAATTAGTATGATAACTTTGCAAGAGAGTTTGTAATTGTCTGCTAGCATTTAGTATACACTATTTGTAATCAATGGAAACATTTCACCAAGAGACATGTACAAAAATATAGATTATAAGTTATTCATAAGGGTGCCAAACTGGAAACAACCTGGATACCCACCAACCAGCTATGGTTAAATAAATCATATTTTCATGTAATGGAATATTAAACATTTATGAAAATGATCAATCTACAGCTGCAAATAAGAATACAGATGAACCTCAGAAAGATAATGTTGGCAAAAGAAGCTAAACAGAAAAACACATATTGTGTGATTACCCTTTATATAAAGTTTAAAAGCAAGTAAAACTAATTTCATGTTTCTGCGCACTTGAGTACAGAGTACATGTATGTGGGTCTCTGCTTATCTGAAAATATGCTAGAATGTTAACTGATTATTTCTAATGGGTGATTTTTATTTTCTTATGTAGTATCTGTATTATCCTCAATATAAACAGTGTACTACTTTTATAAAAAAAAAAGCTGATCCAGAAAATATAGCATTCCTATAATTTAGGATAAAAATAGTATATACAAAATGGAAAACCCATTTTCTTACAAACAGTGTTTAAATCAACTGTACTTCTGTAGGATGATAAATTTATCTTTTTTCTCTAAGGGTAGATCTTGTTTTGTTCTTGTATAGAGAAGGTTCTGGAAAAAGACAAAAGCATAAAGAAACATATTCCCATCACACAGAGGCAAGTGTCGTTAAAGTATTTTAGTTTATTTTCTCCTATCCTTTTCTATGATTTTTTAATGAGATCATATACTATATACAGTTTTAATTTTTTTAACTTTTTCAATTTAAATTTTTATTACATGCTGTTGTTACTTCTGCAAAATATTCCTTAGTTGTCTGCCTGCCTACCTGTTTTTTCTCCTTCTCTGATTCTGTCCCTTGCTCTCTATTGCCTTCCTCCCTTTCTTTTGTTCTTCTATCCCTTCCTTTTGTCAGTAAACATTCACTAAGCTCCTTTTGGTGCTAGACACTCTGGGGAAGGAGATAGACACTCAGCAAAAGTAAAAGAGGTTCTAAATATTTGATATGTATTTATATATATGTATATATAATATATGTATATACACATATATGTATGTGTACACACACACGTATATGTTTTTTCAACTCAGTACTCATTTTTAATGAGAAAAAAGTACTGATTTAACCCATCCTGATCCAGCAATACCAAGAACCCATGGGATCATATCCCAGCAAATAACTATGCTGTAGGATCTGGCTAAGTTCAGCAAAGAGTAGAATGAGGTCATCTGTGGTACTAATGGATAGGTGCTTTGGAGGTTTCTGTGCAGGCAGTTCTTTAAGAACATTCAGTGGTCAAGTGCAGGAGTCAGCAAACTTTTTTTCTGTAAGGGGCCACATAGTAAATATGTTAGGGTTTGTGGGCACATGCACTCAGTTTTGCCACTGTGGAATGAAACCAACCATAGACAACACATAACTGCATGGGCCTTGCTGTGTTCTGATGAAACTTTATTGATAAAAACAGACCATGGGCCAGACTTGTCCTATCTGACTGTAACTACCAACCTCTGGTCTGCAAGGAGGGACTAGACTTAGGTGTAAGCAACTGTAGGGACTGGTACTTCTGACCCCTACGGTACTTCTTGCCTTGCTTCTGGAGAAGTTTAAAAAAATAAGGTCCACTCACCTTAATTTCTCTCCACCCTCGCAGTTGCTTCTAATAGTTGTTCTAATCAAAAGAGCCTTTTGGATAATAAGAGTCTGCAGCCTCTCCCTGAACCTCAGGCCTTTGCAGCAAATCTAGTGTTCTTTGGCAAGGTCACCTAAGGTTTAGCTGCCATAAATTCTAGGGATTATGACTGAGGCTAAGAATGATAAGTAAGGAGAAAGTACCAGGTTTCAAGGAATTGTAAAAATTTTTACAGTAAAAATTATCCTTAAGGATCATTGAAATGCCCCAAAAAGCTATGATCATTTTTCCATGTTAAGACTTATTTCTAAATATCATTTTATATAAATGCATATTATTTAAATATATCATAATTTAACAGTGTTTAACTATTAAGCTGTTCACAATTTTAATTATTTTAAATAATGCTTTAATTAGCAGCTTTCTATCTGCCATATTTATACCATATTTTGATTCCTTCTAGTAGAGTCTCAAAAGTATAATTATTAGAATAAAAGGATGTAAAGCACAATTAAGGTTTTTTTATATATTACTATATAGCCAAATTGTTATCTAGAAAGGTTGTGCAGCTTTGTACTCCTGCCATCTATGTGTGGAAGTTCCTGTGTCAGAATCCCCTTTCTAGCACTGTTTCTTTTTCACTAAATTGTTTATAAAACTTTCCTGTATGTAAAATTAGTTGATAAGAGCCAGTTGGCGGCAGATTTCATGTTGGACTGTTGCCTTTGTCAGACTGTTCGGTTATTTTGGGAGTGGTTTGCTAAGTAACATGGCATACAACCAACAGTGAATTCTGGTCAGGTACAGTGTTTGCCATTTGGGTTGAAGGCCAGTTTGTGTAGACCATTTGTTGCTAGTGTCTTTCTAGTGGCAAAGCAGAAGTTCTCTTAGCCGCTTTACCTTTTTTTTTTAAAATCTTATTTGGCTCCACCAGGTTTTAGTTGAATCATGCAAGATCTTCAGTTGTGGCATCCAAACTTGTAGTTGCAAGTGTGTGGGATCCCACACATGTAGTTCCCTGATCAGAGATCAAACCCCCTGCATTGGGAGCGTGCAGTCCTTAGCCACTGGATCCCCAGGGAAGTCCCCCATTTACCTTTCTTGAGGGTCATGATAAAGATTTCTAAAGCTCGATAAGTTGCTGTTGTTGTTCATTTGCTAAGTTGTGTCTGACTCTTTGTGACACCATGAACTGTAGTACACCAGGCTTCCCTGTCCTTCACTATGTCCTGAAGTTTGTTTAAATTCATGTCCATTGAGTTGGTGATGCCTTCCAACCATCTCATCCTCTGTCACCTTCTTCTCCTCTGCCTTCAATCTTTCCCAGCATCAGGGTCTTTTCCAGTGAGTCAACTCTTTGCACCAGGTGGTCAAAGTACTGGAGCTTCAGCATCAGTCCTTCCAATGAATATTCAGGGTTGATTTCTTTTAGGATTGACTGGTTTGATCTCCTTAGTATTCCTTTCTTAAGTTATGGGAGAGGAATAAGAGCAAGGCTCTTTTTCTCTGGTAATCTGTTTAAAGAGTAGATGAATTTTTTGTGCTTTCAATTTCTAGGTAACAAGGTAATGAAGAAAGCAATTCTAGTGTTCATCTGAAGAATCATAAGTATATATCAAAAATAAGACTTGTCTCAATATATATACTTACTGAAGTATTTCATTACATTTCCAGCTTTTGAGGAAATTTTAGTTAAAATGCTGGCCTGGCAATTTTCTTTTCCCCTGCTTTTTTTCTTTTTTAATGGGGAGTAATTAGGCTTTGAAACTAGAAATTTCATTTCTCTTTCAGAAATTCTTTTGGTAGATTTGTGTCAGAAGGAGAATAATAATGAGTGTGACATTGATGATTGAAGCCTACAATGTCTATAATTTATATTATTACATATTTATAATTAATATAAATAATTATAACTATATAAGTATATCTCAGTTATAATTTATAATTAAGACAAATTATTTTCTTCAAAAAATTAATAATACTCTTACTTTATTGCAGTTAAAGAAATTGAGACAATTTGGAACTTATTTTAGCATTCTCATAAAATGAGTGAAAGGAAGAACTACTTGGAGAGTGTGCCCCCTTGGGAATTTTTCCCACATTCCTAGTCTTACTTTGTAGAATGTCCAAAGTGTTCTGTTGGAACTGCTTTTTCTAGGTAGAAAATAGGATGGGGTGGTGGTGGTGGTGTTACTGTTTTATATCAACCTAGAGAAAAACTAAAGAACTGTTAGGTTTGTATATACTTACTGGTGCTTCTAGCACCTTAACTTTCTTGAAAGCTCCTCCTATTTATTTATATAATTCTTTTGGCCTCATTCCAGTGCTGATACTAAAATCAAAACAAACAAAAAAAACCTTACATTTATTTTATTGATAATTTTGTAGCCATGAAAGAAGAGATTGTTTTTAGCACTGTTGAATTAAAACAATCTATCAGTTTTTAAAAACCAAAATTTGAAAGCATGAATTGCACTGAAAGAATTTGTAAATTCATTCTGAGCAGCATCTGTACTTAATTAAACTGTATAGTCCTGAGAATTAATATTCAGGTCAAGTTCTTTGTCCATGTGTCATTAAGGAAGATTTTACTTGTGGCTAAGTAACAGCCTAGAATTTTAAAATAAAGAACCCATAACCTTCAGCCAGGTGTTTATCAGCATTTACTTTTTTCATCATACCATCCTTATCACTTAAAAAATATTAAGCTGAAAAATTGGAACTGTGTATATTATATGTGTGTATATGTACTTCTTTTTTTTTCTTTTTGTTTCATTTTATTTTTTTGTATGTGTACTTCTGTATTATGTATATTATAAAACACAAAAATAGAAATTTAAAAATTATGTAATGATCTTGATAAAATTAACTTTGAAGAAGTGAAACTCACTCAGTTGTATCTGACTCTTTGTGACCCCATAAATATACAGTCCATGGAATTCTCCAGGCCAGAATACTGAGTCGGTAGCCTTTCCCTTCTCCAGGGGATCTTCCCAACCCAGGGATTGAACTCAGGTCTTCTGCATTGCAGGTGGATTCTTTACCAGCTGAGCCACAAGGGAAGCCCAAGATACTGGAGTGGGTAGCCTCTCCCTTCTCTAGTGGATCTTTTTAACCCAGGAATCAAACTGGGGTCTCCTGCATTGCAGGCAGATTCTTTACCAACTGAGCTATCAGGGAATCCCAGTAGAATTAACTTTAAATTTTATTTAATAGTACATTAAAACTTTTGTTTTTACTTTATAATGTTAGCCATAACAATAAAATATGCTTTATTATTTTTTAAAATCTTATAACACTTTGTCACAATAGTAATTCAAGATAATTGGAAATTCATTTCTGCTCATCCTACAATATATGGTAGTTTTTATTGAAATTTTCCTGGTAAATTTTTATCCTTCCCAATATGACTCAATCACATTTAGTGACTGCTGTGCTAGTTTTGTGTATTCTGGTATTCCTTGTTATTAATATTTTTAAAGCCCCAAATACTCCTATTTTTATTGGTTTAATACTGTTAACTTAGAAACGACTGGTAGCATTGTTCACCTTTCTTGGTTCTCTCTCCAGTCTATCCTCCCACCTCTCCTCTCGGTCAAAAAAAAAAAGAAAAAACCCACACTGATTTAGAGAGAGCCTTCAGAAAGCAGTTGATCTCTTTCCTGAGGGGAGGGAGAAATTAACAGAATCATCCTTCTCAGGTTAACTGGAATTAAAATCGAAACTGTTACAAGCCAGTAGCTTCTTGGCCAGAATGGAGGAGCTACCTCGCTGGTCTGAAAGCACCATTGGAGGGCAGCTCAATACTTCAGGGGTATCCATTCGGAAGGTACTCTGATGAGAAGGATACAGAGGAGAAAGAATCATTAGATACACTCAGATCTAATCATTTTTACATTGGAATTATAACTTTACAATGTTTTTTATACTTTTTATGCAAAATGTAAATTTTCATGTTTAAAATAAATTGAATGTTTAATGTCACTGACTTTTAGCCATTTTATACTCTGAACACTTTTTAGTGAAGATTTTAGTGTTATATAAAATAAATACCTAGATACTGGTGTTGTCATTTGCTTCATTATTACAATTTTTACATTGATTTTTTTGTGTGGTTAATAACATGTTCAAAGACCATTTACATTCTTTGGAAGTTCTTAAACCTTAAAAAAATTTTAATCCATGTCTATAAAATTGCAGTTTTGAGTTTTATTGGTGACAGATATTATTTTCAACAATAAAATAATGTAACAATGGAAACATTTTTAAACATCCATTATCAATATTTTCTGTATAATGTGAGTTTTTTTAAAAGCAACTGCTTTTTCAGGGACTTCCCTGACAGACCAATTGTTAAAACTCCAAGCTTTCAATACAGGGTACACAGGTTTGATCCCTGGTCAGGGAACTAGAATCCCAAATGTCACTCAGAATGGCAATAAATTAATTTTCAAAAAGCAACTTCTTTCTCAGTCATTGTTACAATATCTTTACTTTGAAGGGAGACAGATTAGGTATGTGGGGAGTTATTTTAGTTTTGGATACCTTCTGGGTACCTATGTAGCATACTGTTGACAGCCACAAGTCATCGTATAAGAGGTCAACAAATTTGGAACAATTGTCTTGTTACAAGAAAAAGGTAGCTAATTCATACTTAAGTTTAACAAATCTTTAAGATATTTTGCCAGCAAATTTCTGTATGGTACACAAGAATTTTTGGGTCCCTCTTGATCTCACTGCTGAATTTTGAAAGAATATGTTACTTTAAGATCTGTTTTTAAAGTTCTTTTTATCATATGTTATATACAGTATACAGAAGAGTGTATGGTACATATGTACAGTTTAAAAATTCATAAAGCCCACACCCATCCAACAGCGAAGTCTAGAAATTAGCGGCACTGCAGCTATTTTGAAGCTATTTTGAAGGTGTGTGTCCTTCACCAGACACATCCCTCTGTCTCCCTATAGGTAATCACTCTCATGACATTTATGTGATCATTTTCCTGCTTTTCTTTATTATTTATTATCTATGTATCCCTAAATACTGAATTCAGTTTTACCTGTTTTTGCATCTCATGTAAATGGGATCCTACTGTGTATATTCTTTTGTGACTTTTATTGAGTTATAGTTTTCATCCAAGTGGTACATAACTACTTTCATTGCCAGTGCTTTCTAGCATTTTATTCTATAGCTGTCTGCAGTTTATTTATTCATTCTACTTTTGAACATTTGGGATATTCCCATTGTGGGACTTTTACAAAGAATAACATTATTGTATGTATCTCCTGGTATACATATACGAGAACTCTTCTAAGATATATCCCTGGGAGTAAATATGATGGGTAGTAGTGTATATGTATATTCAACTTCACTAGATAGTGCCAGACTATCTTCCACAGGGGTTATACCAGCTTATATTCCCAGCAGAGTTTCCATTGTTCTACCTCCTACTAGTATTTGATATTGTGAGATTGTTAAATTTTCACCATTCTGATGAACATATAATGCTGTGTCATTATATTTTTTCCATGAGATTGAAGTTGGTAAAATGTTATTAATGATAACCAGTTGTGGGATTATAGGTGATTTTTATATTTTTTATACTTTTAAAGCATTTCCCTATAGTATTTACACTTACCTCTTCAGCTACCACTTCATTGCTCTCATTTCTCTTTACAGAAAACTCCTTGCAAGGATTATTTGTACTCACCATACCAAATTTTTCTCTGGAGCCCAGTTCATTCAGGATTTTGCTCTAACTACTCTGCCAAAACTGCTCACATGCAGGTTACCAGTGGTCATTTCATAGACTAGTCCTCATCTCATTTGACTTAGCAGTAGCACTTGACACAACATTCTCTAACCCTGAAAAGTCTTTAATTTGCTTGAGGATACCATACTAAATTGATTTTCTTTTAGGTTGTTGCTTCTCATTTTTTATAGCTTTTGATACTTTGATTATTCCCTCCATCATTTCTCCCCCAGGTATTTATTTTAAAAATTTTAAAACTAAAGAAAAGTTAAAAACGTTATCTTCATGATTTTTTATTAACTTTTTTCCTGATTATAAAAGCAATATAGGTTTTGATCATACTGTGGTTATATAAGATGTCATCACTGGGAGTTAACCTGCGTGAAGTATGGGAAATCTTTGTAGTATTTTTTCCAACTTCTGTATTTCTAAAGTGATTTCAAAATGCATTTATTCACTGTATTTCATTGGGCTCCTATGATATGCCAGGTACTGTTCTAGAGTAGTGACCAAATTGACAAAAATCCCTGCTCTCGTGAAGCTTTTATTTTTTAAAGGTAATCAGTAGTAAATAAAAAGTACATATTATGCTAGATAGTATAAATGCTAGAGAGAAAATGTAAGACAGAAAAGCAGAGATGGTGTATAAGAAATGACAGGGGTGGAGAAGAGAGGTTGAAATTTTAGGTGTGGTGACAAGGATAACCAAATGTCTCATTGAGAAAGGGGACCTTGAGGAAGGACTTGAAAGAAGTAAAGAAGCAAGCCATGAAGATATTTAGGAGAAAGGCCTTCAGAGCCTTTGTTTAAAGTAATAGCGAAGGTCCTAAAGTGGATGCATGCTTCCAGTGTGTTGGGAATGGTGAGGAAGGTGCTGGGGTTAGTGTGGGATACAAATCGAGAGATGGGGTGGGGAGGGGAAGCAGGGACCAGTTATGATACGTGAATCGGGAGTTCAGGCTGGAGATAATAGTTGGAGTGCCATCAGCATGCACATTATATTTAAAGTTATGGAACTAAATGAGTCCACCAAGAGACTGAGTGTAGATAGAGAAGAGAAAATGGATTAAACTCTGGATTACCCTGCCATTTAAGGATCGGGGGTTTGAGAAGGAATCAACTAAGAAGACTTGAGAATTTGTCCCTTTAGGATTATGTCTATTGGCATGTGAAGTCCTCCAGGTACTAACCCTGATGAGGTTTCCCTCATCTCTCACTACTTCTCTTCCTACTACTTGTAGTTTTAAAACATTTATCCTGCTCCCTTTCTGGGTTCTTTCTGCATACTTTTCCATTCTTTAAAACACAATTTTTTTTCTTTTCCTCATCCTTGATTAACTCCTTGGTATCTTTTCAGATTCACCTCAACAATAGTTTTCTTGTGCTCTGCCAGACATGATTTAGTTTCCCCTTCTATGTACTCTGCACATACCCAACATCACACAACCTTCTTGCTCCTATTATTGCTCATAATCACCTTCTCTCTTTTTCTATTTTTCTCTCTGAACTGAAATTGCTTACTTACCTATCTTCTCCAGTAGATTATGATCCTTGAGGCTCTATGTCCTGCTGATCATTTAATATTTAACACAGTGCTTAATACTTTGTTGGCACTTAAACAATATTTCATAAACTAGAGAACCAATAAAGCAATTAACCCTAATAAAAAGAGAAGAGCTTATATAGGCTCAACCTTTGGAGATGTTTTGCCGAAAATTTTACTTTCCTTGGTTCAAAGGATTTGTTAACAAAGAAACCACTCATCACACACAACAATTTCTATAGTTAATAGAGAATTGTTTGACTTAATTTCAACATAGTCATTAAAAGAAGAGAAATAGAAATAATAGAGAAAAGTAACAGTATATATAGCACCAAATTAGGCAAGCCAACCTCCAGACTTAAACAGTGCTGGGAAGTCCCTCATTAACAGCAATCTGGAGTCCCAGTTGGCAAAGGGTCCCAGGCAGTGCATCCAGCCACAAGTGAGACTTCAGATTGCAGTTTCAAGGGCTCCCACTTATAATTCCAGACACAAAAATGCAGCTCTGACTTTTTTTTTAACTTTTACAATGCTGTTTGTTTCACCTCGTGAGTCACAGAATTTTGCTAGACCCAAGGGTGTTGACCAGACCTCCAGGGGCTCAAGAATTTCGAAACCTGCTCTCTTATCTAAAGTACTGCCTGACTTGCTGTGCTTGCAGGCAGGCATGGAATCCGGGCAGTACCCAGGCAGGTCAGAAGCAGGTCACAGGCCTGCTCTCCTGCTTCTGAAGTCTGAACAAGACTTCCTCCATTTTAATTTCCCTAATAGGAGACATTGAGTAAAGTTGGAGCATAGAGCAGGGTTTTTGTGAAAGAGAATGTTATTTAGGCATCAGAGGAAGCAAGAAATGTGTCAGCAAGCCAGAAATTACCAGTATTTTTCTTGTAGCAGTAAATATCTGGTACAATGGCTTGATTAACTTCTTTTCTGTCTTCTTTATTGAAAAGCTGCCCAGCAGACATAGTGTTTTACCAAACAGGTAGAAACAAGTACAGTGGGTTCATTATTTTGAATGTTTATTTGCATAAGATTTTTGTGAATACTATATTTTGAATGTTTATTTGCATGAGATTTTTGTGAATACTAGATTCTCTTTTCATTTTCTAAAAAACAATTCCAATTTGGTAGGTGTTTGAGAGTTTCATCTTCCATAGAGATGTGAATAAAGAAATAGTTTTAAATCAAGAGTCTTCATTTTGAGAATGAACCTTCTTAAGAGTCATGGAATTGTTAGTAAATTTTAGAGAAGCTACTAACATTTCCATGACTCTTAAGAAGGTTCATTCTCAAAATGAAGACTCTTGATTTAAAACTAGAAGCGTAACTGGTCAGTAGAAGGGTGGAGACAGATTTAAAAGCCAAAAATTTTTAAGGAATTTAAGGAGTGGAACCTAGAAAAGGTGTTAGGTAGAAATAAGGTTTCTTTGTTTATTAAATGAAAATACAGGGTTTTGAGTCACATTTTAAAATATTTTTAAAATTTTGCTGAATGTTAAAAGCAATTTTTTTTCTGTAGCATGACCACAAATATTTTTAAGGTGAGATAAACATAACTTGTGCATGAAATATTATAATTTCTTTTCAATGTGACACAGTTGAGCTGCATTTCAAATGAGAAGTACCATTGATAGGGAGCATTCATGTGAAACTGTTCAAAAGAAAAAGTTTCAAAAATGTTTTATTCTGAATATTCTCTATATAGTTTCAATTTTAAAAGTGTTTTCAATTCCAACAAAAGTTCAATTTAGAAATATAATTCAAAATTTTTGCTTTCTCAGATGAAGCTTTAGCATATGTTTCTAATAATTCAGTTAAAATATGCTGAGTTGTATATTTTTAAAGAGAATCTGCATTGAAAAGATTCCAAAATGTTTGTTTGAACAGGCACTCAGCATCTTGATGAGAACTGTTAAAAAGAAAAACTTTCAGAGTGATTCTGCTGTCTGAGTACCCAAACCAACTAAACTGGTACAGTTAACACTTCTGTAAGAGGCCAGGAGCCAGGAAATTGGAACACTTCCTAGACTGCTTTTCAACAGGCCTTTGCGCCAACTTAGTGCTTGATATTAAATATTAATACCATTGAATTTTCAGAGTAATAAGCTACGAGTAGAACATCCTCATCTCTTTCTATCAATGTCATACTTGTTAGTCTCTATTAGTTATCATTGATTAGCTTAAAGCTCTGCTTTATGTTGGCATTAAAGCTGTAGTTTGTTTTTTAATTTTGTGGGATATCATTCTTACAAAAGAAGGAGGGAATGTCCTGTAGAATGTGACCCCTCACTGTCTCCCAGACATATATATTTTTATATTGCTTTTTTAATACTACTGAGTGCTACAGTAGAGATGTAAATTATTTAGAACAGCTAATACCTTCAAAAGAGTGGTAATTATCTCAGGCTACCAAGTTTATAAATAGGGATAGTTTATTTGGCCTCTGACTCATGTTTTCAGCGTATTCCCTTGAGATTTAGTGACATCACTGATTTCATTTAGCAAGTATATGCTTACTATAGATAATATGTCATATTGATCTCTATATATACTTATTTGCTCTAGGGAATGCTCTTAGATATTTTTTGAATTGAACTAGAAAGTACCCACCATATTTAGGTGCTATGGTGAAGAGTAAATAATAAAAGACTCAAGGATACTGTATGCTAACTAGAGAGACTAAGCTAAATTTATCTTCTCTAATATTACAGAGTTATTTGGAAAAATTGGATAAACTAAAATTCCAGTCACTTGGTTTTTCAAGTGCTTCCCGCAAGATTAGATTAACAGTGTCTCCAAAAATGGTTACCATACTTTAAGAAATTTTAAGCTTATTTCAGAACTATAAATCTAGAAGACTTACAGGGAACTAGTGATAAATCTCTTGGCTTGTTTTCCCCTTTATTATTTTGGATCTGTGTACAATCTGAAATAGCAAATGACATACAGTTTGGGAGACAGTTCATTTGTAACTTCAACGGATCTGAGGAATACAGTCACTTCATGCACCCCTGCAGATCTTTCCATTTAAAGTAGTTTATTGCTGGAAAGAAAGCGAATGGAGGGAGTTTCAGTAAGGAACTGAATGGGTTAATGATTGAACATGATGATTGAAAACAAGCGTCTATGGTTGATTGGGACACAATTATGAGGAGAAAGCATTATATATAAATAGTAAAGTAATGGTATGTTACTGAAATCTAAGAAAAGTAGAATGAGACAAAATATCTCTAGTGTTTTAATGTTCCGTTTGATAGTACTTTGGATAAGTTTCATAAGGGAGATGGTTGAGATCACTAATCCTTAGTACATGAACCAAGAAATAGAAATTGTGTTTATCATAGAAAGTAATTTTGGCCCATAAAGTAGTAGAGACTCTTTAATAGAGGAATGTTTTTGTCTGTAATCTCTCTGATTCAATGCCAAATATTTTTCAGAGAATATTCAAAGCTGTGCCTAAGTTTCATTGTTGAAAACTGACAGCTGCTATATTTCTTTTTGATAACTGATTGAAGCTCTTTCTGTTATGCCTTCTCTGTTGCTAAATTCCTTAAGTTTAAATAAGTGTTTAAAGTAAGAACTTTATGAAACTAAAAAAAATATATAATAAAGTAAGAACTTTATGAAACTAAAGCTTTATTCTGTAGATTGGATAATACTTCTTTTGTGACATTTTCTTTTCCCACCGAAAGTGAGAAGTGAATGCCTTGCCTTGGTACATCCCATTTCTAATGGAGGACAAGAAGTCATTTTCTTCAATGGCTGACTTCCAGAATTTCTGCCTGAACGTTCTTTGTCAAGTGTATATTCCCTTCTCTAGGCCTTTCTATATAGAGCCCACAAACATCGTCAATGTGAATGATGTCATTCAGAGGGTTAGCGACCATGCCTCTGCCATGAACAAGAGGATTCATTACTACAACCGGCTCACCGCTCCTGCAGACAGGGCGCTGGTAAGGGGCAAAGCATTGCTAATTGTCTAAGGTTTAGTTGAAATGAACAGTGAACATAAGCCAGGGCAACTCCCAGTGGTTGAACTTTTTGCTGGCCATATTCCAGGGATGGCATCATGGAAAGTCAAAGATACTAATTAATACATCTTACATCTCAGACTAGTTCATTCTTATTAGCCTGGAATAGAGAAATTTGAAACAATCTCTCTATGTTTACAACAGCCTAGAGATTTGTTAGATTGAATTCTGCTAATCCATAATCCTAAAATCTTTGAGACGGATGAACGGTTGAAGTAGATTAGGTCATTGATTAATGAAATAATAAGTTCTGCTTAGTCTATTCAATTTTTAAGTTTGTAGCTATAAGGGGAAATGTTTTGAGAAATTTTCTACAGAAATGAGAAACTGAAATTTATGCATATACATATATATATATTATAGATTAAAAACAAGTCAAAGAGCAGATACTAAAGATTTTAAGCTTTGCAGTCCACCTACTGTTGCATATTCTTTTCTGCTTTTGTTTTTGAATCATTTAAAATGTAAAAACTGTTCATAGAAAGAGACTATAAAAAATCAGATTGAAGGCTAGATCTTCTTATTAAATCTGTATTATTATCTTAGGTTCAAAACTATATAAGACATTTCATGCTTATAAGAATTACCACATATGAGATGTTCAGAAATTTGAAAGTTTAAAGAAGAATGAAACACTCTGAGAAAAAAATGATTTTTATAGGTAATAATAAAAAGGGAAAAGGGAAGTCAACATTCTAGATGTTTACAAGGGGCGAGAACTGGGCTAGTCAGTTGAACACAGATATCTCATATTAGGCCTTGTGAATTCCTAAGATATCCTTTTGCATAGTCAAAGTAGGGACTTTCAAAATAGTCTGGGTGGGATCATTTGTTTCCCCCAATTTTTTCACTTTTTCTTACTCTAGGTCTTTACGTCAGTAGTTATGGTAAAGTCTTAGTGCTGTATCAGAATTATTAAGCTCTCTGGGGAGTAGAAGTAATCCAGTATCTCCAGGTCTAGTTCAGACCTCCCAGAGGCTGTATTCTCAGAAGCAAACTTCAAAGATACCAGCTGAGCCAGTCTAAGTCTGAGTGTATGTTGTTTGCCTGGAAATTGTCAGCATTGTACACCAAGTTGAATCCCTTTTGTTAACTGACAGTGAGTTGCGTCTAGTTAATCAAAGTGTATAAACAGTGATCTAAAATGAATATGATATGACCATTTTTAATGATTGTGTGTATACATCCATGCTCATTTTCTGAGAATCCCAAAATTATTTTTCTTAAAAGATTTTTAAAGGAAGAGAAATATGAAACCATAGGTGTCATGTCTTTGGAGAGTTATAACTTTTTATTTCTGAAAATTTCCCCAATTACCTTAATATTTTTATTTTAAATTGGAGAAGGGTAGTAAATCATTTGACTGCCAACATCTCCTAGATGCTTGCTAATAAATGTGTGGCCTGCACAGGCCAGAATCACTGAGAGCTTGTTAAAAAGGCAGACTCTCAGCCCTTAGTCCAGATCTACTGAATCAAAATCTGTATTTTAACAAATTCTCTGTGTGAATCACAAAAATATTCAAGTTTGAAAAGCACTGTCCTCGACCCACTGACAGAGTGTGGGATCCAATCTCCCAGTTTTTCTGTATCTCCTAATAATTTCTTATCCTCTAGCTTTTTAATCCTATCCCTGATAACTTTAGATTTTCACTTTTTCTGAACTTGCTCTGGTAGATACCACAGTTTATCTCCTGCCTGATACAGACATGGTCCTGCCCCTTTTTTCTTCTACTCCATAGTAGAAGACAGCAGAACTCGGACCCTAGAGGACTGAGGGTAAAGAGAAGGCAGCAGACCTATTTATTTCTATATATGCTTTTGTAGCTCTAAGAAATAGTTCTTTACAAAGCCATAGGCATGGCATTCAAGCCATTCTTTTCCCACAAGGCACCAAAAATTATATGCATAAAAAGAGAAGGATTCAATATTCTTTCTTTTTGCACCAGTTCGTATCCTGTCTACCTACTGAGGCCTAATATTCTGTCACTTTCTTGAGGTCTTTCCCAACTATTCCAGTCCCTATTATTATTGTTGTTATTGTTGTCATTTCTGTGTTCCAGAATTGAACACTTAATTTTTATTCTTATAGCCTTGTATAATTGTTTTATATATTTTCTAACTGGAATTTAAACTTCTTGAAGTTAGGAGCCATATATTATTTTTTCTTGAACGCTAAACCTAGCATTGTACCTAGCACAAAGATGTAGATTTATGTAGTAAGTACTAATACAAAAGATTCTTGCTTTATACCAGTCAGTTCTTATGTCTTTAATATTATTTGTAAGGGCTACATATTCTCAAAGGACAGTTCTCAGTGAGATGGTCAAAATTCCATCAGGAAACTGTATTTTTTTCCCCCCAGAATAGGGAGGTAGAAAGAAATGTATCGGGGTCAAGTGAGTGTTATGTGTATAAGAAATATATACATATTTAATCGTTCTTTTCCCGTGTGTCTTCAACCTCTCTCTATTGGTTCCATCCCTACTGTTTATATCTCCTGTCTTTAAGAATCTTTGTCTTGCCTTTACCTTAAACCACTTTAGCTTACCTTTTTCTTCTACTACCAAAGCATTTAAAAGAATAGTCTATATTTTTTATTCTTTTCTTTCCCTTCTTTTGACTCCTCAATTTCTTATAGTTTGAGTTCCCAACCTGCCTCTTGGCTAAAACCACATTCACATAGGAATTCAATGACCACTTGATTCTTAAAATTCTCACTTAAAGCCCAGACCCTTCCATCTAGAATTCTTAATTTCAGTCTTTGTGGCTCTTCTTCCTCCTGTCTCATAAAAGTAAAGAGAAAAATATTTTGATGATTGCATATTCTAAGAATTCATTCTCATTTGGGATGAACAGTTTATTATTTATAGTATTTAAACTCTTACTCCTTTAGATCTTACTATATTTTTAATCAGGGATACACACTGTTTATTTGTTCCTGATAGTTGGAAATGTGTCTATAGTCAGGTACTTTATTGTATAGAAAACATCCTGTGTTGAACATTTACTTGTTCTAACATTTCTTTACTTTTTTTTTAACCAGATTGCCCCAGATCATGTAGTTCCAGGTCCAGAAGAGTGCTATGTGTATAGCCCGTTGGGTTCTGCTTATAAACTTCAAAGTTACACTGAAGGATATGGTAAAAACACCAGTTTAGTAACCATGTGAGTTAAACTACTTTTTGGAGCATAACTTAAATTATGTGCAAATAAAAATTACTGATTATTTTAATTTTTGTCTTAATTAAAATATTTGAAGAGTCAAACTTTATGTTTTACTACTATTACTCTGCTTTCAGTTTTATGATTTGGAATACCATGCTGGGAACATCTATACTAAGTATTCCTTGGGGCATAAAACAGGTAATATAATTTTCAGCACACTTTGTATTAGAATTTTTTTCTCTTTGTAAGTTTTACAATAAGTTTTAATAAGTCTACATAAAATTATTAAAGAAATAGATTATTTAGTTTTACATTAGCTGTCAAATTTTTATGATAATTGTTTAGGGTAACTTAATATGGTTGCATATTAATTTATTTTGACATGCTATTTGTTGTTCTATATTTTTATTTTTTTAAACAGGCTGGGTTTACTACTGGAATGTGTGTCATCATGCTGATGGGCCTTCTAACACTTTACTGCTGCTACAGAGTAGTGAAATCAAGATCTATGATATGTAAGAATTTATCATTGTAAAAATGAATGAATGATGTGGATATTAATAAGAATTGATGTTGAGGTGGATCACTGATGTGTGATAGCACACATTCACAAGTGTGTTAACTACTTTCTGCCTAAAGGTTTATTTCTTGTAATTCATAGCATTTGGCAGAACTGATATGTTAATAAATTTAGTGGCTTCCTTTGAAATTCTGAGAGGCTAGTTCTTTGCAGAATACATTTACTTCGGTGCTAATTTCCTCAGAAGAATAATTTAAAAGTCGTATTTTAAAAATAAGATCTTTGCCAGAACTAAATTGAGAATTTTATGATTCTTCTCAGTTAATTGTGACTCGTTTTGACCTATCCCTACCAAAAGATCTAGATATATTGGCATCTCCTAAAAGTGAAAATTGTACATATGAAAATGTGAGCAATGTGTCTTTATAAGCAATTCTCAAAGTTGTATCAGCATGTCCACCCATTTCTATAAATTCTAGATCAGGGATATATCTTTTTAGATTGTTTTAAAGTAGTTTAGGACCTAAATAGATGTACATTATTTCAGTCAGTCTCAGCAAATGAGAATCAACAAACCAGGCTCTGCGTCCAGTTTTTTTGTCTCTACTAAGCAGTGGTATGTTTTTCTTAATTGTATTATTTCATCATATCCCTTTCCCATTTATCCACAAGCCCCTGGGTGCTCTTATAGATCTCCTAAATTCTTTATATGAAGTAGGCAGTTAACCCTTTATTATGTCTTGTCAGTTTCTCTCGTATTCAGTATTTGAAATGGCTTTTGTATCATATTAGTTTGTTTATATCTGGCTATCTTTTCCATTGTAGTTTCTGTTTCTTCAGTTGATAGAAAAGGACAATCTTTCAGTTTCTATTTTTATGTTGTCATTAAATTTTCAGCTATTTCTTAAATTCTTTAACAATTTTCTGAAATTTTTATTTGAAGTATAGTCAATGTACAATATTAAATGTTACAGGTGTACAATACAGTGATTCACAATTTTTAAAGATTATATTCCATTTATAGTTATAAAATATTTTCCATATTCCTCATGTTATACAGTAGATCCTTGTAGCTTATTTTATATGTAATAGTTCATTCTTCTTAATCTTTCACTCCTCTATTGCCCTACCCCACTTCCCTCATTGTCTGAAATTTTAATTGGCATGTTATATAAAATATGACTCAAGAAAACGTTTCTCCATATTATTATTAAGTATGCCAAATATCGGATATTGTCTTCTATCCCTTATTGATGGTTTTTTTTCTAGCCTTGGTTTATCACTTGCTGTTACTAGTTACCTTAATCTACTTCTCAGAATCTGTCTACAATGCAGATCTGGGTTCAATTCCTGGGTTGGGAAGATCCCCTGGAGAAGGAAATGGCAACCCACTCCAGTGTTCTTGGCTGGAGAATCCCATGGACTATAGCCTGCCAGGCTCCTCTGTCCAAGGGGCCGCAGGAGTCAGACACCACTTAGTGACTAAACCACCGCCACCACCTATACTATTTCACTGGCCTATGCTTCTTTTTATGTTTGTGCTATAATTTTTTGTTTTGTTTTTTTATTGTCATATAGTTGATTTACAGTGTTGTGTTAATCTGCTGTATCTAATGTTTTAATTACTGTTATTTCATAAGATGGTCTAATACCTGGTGGTGAAATACCCATAATCTTTTGCTAAATATTTTGAGTCAATTTAGAGAACACAAATTATGAATATGGAATATATAATTGACATCTAATTTTATTCTCCCTTTTTATATTTTATCTAGCATCAGTGGATACCACTACCTGGGAATATCCAGATGTCTGCAGATATTATTTTGGCTCCTTTGGGCAGTGGTCAAGTCTCCTGTTCTCCTTGGTATCTCTCATTGGAGCAATGATAGTATATTGGGTGCTGATGTCTAATTTTCTTTTTAATACTGGAAAATTTATTTTTAGTAAGTATCCATATCATAAGCTTTAGCATAATTATTTTCAAATATAATAACTACTATACTGTTTTGGTTTCAGTCTTAAATTCTGGACTTGGAATTAATGATGTAAAAAGTAATATTTGTGATTCTAGGAGATATGTTTGATTCAGTTTGTTTTCTATGGTTTCTATGTTGATCACAAATATAAAATGTATGTTAATTTCCAAAACCTTATTTTGGGGTGAATATATTCCTTCAGATTCTCTAATTAACATAAAATATTTCTAAGTTCCAAAAGATCTTTTAAGCATTGTTTGCATCTCCTAGGAATGAATTTTTTTCCTGCTTAAGTAATGATATTCATTTAGAAAACATGATCTCAACCTATACTCACTCTTCACCTCACTATTATATATAATAACTAATATTAGTTCCACTAATATATATTAGTTCCACTAATATAGTTATTATATATAATAGTATATATAATATTATTTTATCATAATAAATACAATTCTCTTTTTTATATGGAATTTACATTCATTAAAATATACACATCTTGGCCATATAATTTTGACAAATGGATACATCCATGTAACTCACACCTCCTTCATGAAACATTTCCATCTTCCCAGAGTAGTGATATGTTTTTTAATTATAAAACTTTCAGATTATTTGTTGCCATTATAAGAGAACCTAGTTCATTTTTTAATATTTATCTTGAATCTTACAAATGTGTTGAATTCTTATTGCTTATAATTTTGTAGATTCACTTTGGATTTTCTATTTAGATAGTTGTGTCATTCATGAATGTGAAAACATCTTCCTAAGTAGTTATTATTTTTTGAATGATTCATATATATGCATACATTTATATTTAGTATATACATTCAAACATATATAGGACTTCCCAGGTGACACTAGTGGTAAAGAACCTATCTGCCAGTGCAGGAGACATAAGAGATATGGGTTCAATCCTTGGGTCGGGAACATAGCCTGGAGTAGGGCATGGCAAGCCACTCCAGTACTTTTGCTTGGACAATGCCTATGGACAGTGGAAGCTGGCGGCCTACAGTCCATTATGTTGCAAAAGAGTCACACATGGCTTCAGTTCAGTTTTCAGTTCAGTTCAGTTCAGTTGCTCAGTCGTGTCCAACTCTTTGCAACCCCATGGACTGGAGCACACCAAGCCTTCCAGTCCATCACCAACTCCCAGAGTTTACTCCAACTCATGTCCACTGAGTCAGTGATGCCATCCAACCATCTCATCCTCTGTCGTCCCCTTCTCCTCCTGCCCCCAATCTTTCCCAGCATCAAGGTCTTTTCAAATGAGTCAGCTCTTCGCATCAGGTGGCCAAAGTATTGGAGATTCAGCTTCAACATCAGTCCTGCCAATGAATACTCAGGACTGATCTCCTTTAGGATGGACTGGTTGGATCTCCTTGCAGTCCAAGAAACTATCAAGAGTCTTCTCCAACACCACAGTTTAAAAGCATCAATTCTTTGGCACTCAGCTTTCTTTATAGTCCAACTCTCACATCCATACATGACCACTGGAAAAACCATAGCTTTGACTAGATGGACCTTTGTTGGCAAAATAATGTCTCTGCTTTTTAATATGTTATCTAGGTTGGTCATGGCTTTCCTTCCAAGGAGTAAGCGTCTTTTAATTTCATGGCTGCAATCACCATCTACAGTGATTTTGGAGCCTCCCAAAATAAAGTCAGCCACTGTTTCCCCATCTATTTGCCGTGAAGTGATGGGACCAGATGCTATGATCTTAGTTTTCTGAATATTGAGCTTTCAGCCAACTTTTTCACTCTCCTCTTTCACTTTCATCAAGAGGCTCTTTAGTTCTGCTTCACTTTCTGCCATAAAGATGGTGTCATCTGCATATCTGAGGTTATTGATATTTCTCACAGCATTCTTAATTCCAGCTTGTGCTTCATCCAGCCCAGCGTTTATCATGATGTACTCTGCATATAAGTTAAATAAGCAGGGTGACAATATACAGGCTTGATGTAATCCTTTTCCTATTTGGAACCAGTCTGTTGTTCCATGTCCAGTTCTAATTGTTGCTTCCTGACCTGCATACAGATTTCTCAAGAGGCAGGTCAGGTGGTCTGGTATTCCCATCTCTTGAAGACTTTTCCACAGTTTATTGTGATCCACACAGTCAAAGGTTTTGGCATAGTCAATAAAGCAGAAATACATGTTTTTCTGGAACTCTCTCAACATCCAGCAAATGTTGGCAATTTGATCTCTGGTTCCTCTGCTTTTTCTAAACCCAGCTTGAACATCTGGTTCACATATTGCTGAAGCCTGGCTTGGAGAATTTTGAGCATTACTTTGCTAGCATATGAGATGAGTGCAATTGGGTGACAGTTTGAGCTTTCTTTTGCATTGCCTTTCTTTGGGATAGGAATGAAAACTGACCTTTTTCAGTCCTGTGGCCACTGCTGAGTTTTCCAAATCTGCTGGCATATTGAGTGCAGCACTTTCACAGCATCATCTGTTAGGATTTGAAATAGCTCAACTGGAATTCCATCACCTCCACTAGCTTTGTTCATAGTGATGCTTCCTAAAGCCCACTTGACTTCACGTTCCAGGATGTCTGGTTCTAGGTGAGTAATCACACCATCATGATTATCTGAGTCATGAAGATCTTTTTTGTACAGTTCTTCTGTGTATTCTTGCCACCGCTTCTTAATATCCTCTGCTTCTGTTAGGTCCATACCATTTCTGTCCTTTATTGTGCCCGTCTTTGCCTGAAATGTCCCCTTTGTATCTCTAATTTTATTGAAGAGATCTCTAGACTTTCCGATTCTATTGTTTTCCTCTGTTTCTTTGCACTGATCACTGAGGAAGGCTTTCTTATCTCTCCTTGCTAGTCTTTGGAACTCTGCATTCAAATGGGTATATCTTTCCTTTTCTCCTTTGCTTTTCACTTCTCTTCTTTTCATGGCTATTTGTAAGGCCTCCTCAGCTAACCATTTTGCTGTTTTGCGTTTCTTTTTCTTGGAATGGTCTTGATCCCTGTCTCCTGTATAATGTCACAAACCTCTGTCCATAGTTCATCAGGCACTCTATCAGATCTAGTCCCTTAAATCTATTTCTCACTTCTACTGTATTATCGTAAAGAATTTGCTTTAGGTCATACCTGAATGGTCTAGTGGTTTTCCCTACTTTCTTCAATTTAAGTCTGAATTTGACAATAAGGAGTTCATGATCTGAGCCTCAGTCAGCTCCCGGTCTTGTTTTTGCGGACTGTATAGAGCTTCTCCATGTTTGGCTTCAGAGAATATAATCAGTCTGATTTCAGTATTGGCCATCTGGTGATGTCCATGTGTGGAGTCTTCTCATGTTGTTGGAAGAGGGTGTTTGCTATGACCAGTGTGTTCTCTTGGCAAAACTCTATTATCCTTTGCCCTGCTTCATTCTGTACTCCAAGGCTAAATTTGCCTGTTACTCCAGGTGTTTCTTGGTTTCCTTGACAATGAAATAACAACAAGAGATGACCATAATTGGCTTAAAATCAGAGAAATTTGTTCTCTCACAGTCCTAGAAACTAGAAGCCTGAAATCAAAGTGTCTATAGGGCCCTCTCCTTCCTCTGAAGCCTTTAGGGAAGAACCCTTCCTTTTTCTTCCTAGTTTCTGATGATCAACTGCTAGCAGTGCTTGGCATTCCTTGGCTTTGGTAATATTTCTCCAGTTTCACCCTCTGCCTTCATATGGCCATCTTCCCCCAGTGTCTCTATGTCCAGAAATCTCCTGTTCTTGTTAAAGACACCCATCATTGAATTTAACCTGACCTTAGCTTGATTATGTCTGCACAGATTGTTTCCAAATAAGGTCCATTCTATGTTTCCTGGTGGACATGGATTTGGAGAGAACTCTATTCAACCTAGTATACTTGGTGTCAGGGTTTTTACTTGCCTTATGTAAATCTTTGGCATCAGGAATTATGTAATTATGTAAAGATCCATAACTTCCTTTCTTGAATCACTAATAACTCATGGAGACATTATAAAAACCTAGAGCATAGATTACTTCTTTTATTCTATCTTGAGAAGCATAAAATGGAGATGAATAATTCACATATATAACTTACTTTATGACCTTAAAATTTAATCTAGCTTTTTCTATCATCTTATTTAAGTTTTACATCACTTTCATTAATGCTTACTAAGGTTATGAAAGGCTAATCAAACAGAATAAAGTAAATTCCCTCAGGCAAATAAAAAACATGTTTTTTACCCATTCTCTCATTTACTGTAGAATGATATGAATGCCCAGGTATCTACATTAGCTTTTTATTTTGCTGCTACTTTTAGTAAAACTTAGTGGGACCTATGATCAATAATTACTATATAGCTTTCAGTTTATAAAAGCTGTTCTATATTTTGTCAAAACTTTAAGTAATTTTTTCAGATAAATTCAGGTGTCTTGAGTAGTGGCTTTCCACCTTTTGCAGGATTTAGAACTTTATAAGATATAACTATACTTATATAAATCAGTGTGAGTATAGGATAGGAAATTGTGCAGATTATCTTTATTCCAGGACTTTTAACTTCAGCCTTCTGGTTGGTTTTTTTGTTTTGTTTTGTTTTTAAAATCTTCACTCATAAAAATTTTCCACCATGAGACTGTGACACCAATGATGTCGTTCCTATACAACAGAGAAAGCTGAAAAAGGTGAAGTTATGTTAATAATGAAGTAGTCTTTATTCAGTGTATTAAATAATATTACCACAGAGGAAATCTTAAAAGATTTTTATAGATAAAGAATATTTAGAGGGTGATTGATTTAACATCTTCCACTCAGTATTAAATTATGCTTTCCTCATAATTTTTAGATTTTATTCATCACATTAATGACACAGACCCTATACCGAGTACCAACGATAGCAACCCTGGTAAGTAGTTTGAAGTTGAAAGTTTGCCTTGTTTCTTTATTCATCACCTTTTTTCAAAAAAGATATGATAGAACCTATAACTTTATTTTAGGTAAATGACCAGCATAAAATCATTATCTTTAGGTTAACTAAGCCACTGTTAAATTGTTGATAACCAGTAAAGGTAAAAAAAAGAACAGCTCCACAAAAGTTTGTGTTAATGTAAGCTAAACAATATTTAGTTCATGTTATACAGTTCACAGTTATAGCTCACATCGGCAGTATCCATATTTGCTTATGATCAATAAATATTGTCAAGTACCTCTATCACTGCTGATTGTTTTAGAAGTCTGCAACCTTTGTTCTCAGTTTATTAATTTAGTTTTAAACATTTATCATTTTAGTTAGTAATATTTAAGATATATAAATGTGTGTCCTAAATTTCCTAATGAACCAAGGCTAGGAAATATGGAAAAATAAATTGAAGATTTACCCTCCCCCAAAAAATCAATTTCCTAGAAAAGTTTATTTTAATTAATTTATTAAAAATAAACATTTGGGGACTTTCCTGGTGGTCCAGTGGCTAAGACTCCATGTTCCCTGTGCAGGGGGCCTGGGTCTGATCCCTGGGCAGGGAACTAAGATCCCATATGCTGCAACTAAGACCTAGTGCGGCCAAATAAATACATTAAATAAATAAAGAGAATTAAAAAATAATAAATGTTTGTGTTTATCCAGTATGACAGTCATAGGAAAAATTAATAGAAAAGCTAATATAACCTGAGTAACAGCATAACTAACATCACCTAAAGCTTTTATGTGTTTAGGTTTCAGAGATACTGAATTGATATTTTGATGGAGGTACACATTGATCACTAAGAGGACAGTTCATTCAATGCATATTTATTACATCTATTATGTGTCAGAAACTGTTCTAGGCTCTGGGATATAATGGACAGACAAGAGTTTCTCTTGTGAAGTATACATTCCAATGTTTGCTGTTCAGTGTCTTACTTTACCCCTTAATTAAATTAATTAATCTTGTCATTTGTTAACACTAGAAAATGAGTGAAGTACCAGCATTATTTCTGTGGATGCACATACACACACACATACTTTTCATTAATTATACTAAAAATATATTCATATAATTTAAACACATGCTTCTTGAACCCTGTTCCTTACCTCAGAATTTTCAAAAGCCCAAGAAACATACTGGTTTTAAAATAGAAATTCATTTACTGTAGCTACTCTGGTATCAATTGATGAAACTAGTGTATTACTATCTAGTAGGATTTCTTGAGTAGAGAGTCAGTTCATTGTTGAGTTCATGAATATTACAATTGCACCAATAATTTAGAGAGCATTATCAGCAAAGTCAGTTTACTTTGCATAGTGATATGTTGATAGTATCACTTCTTGATTCTTTGGTTTATTTTAAACCAAGTGTTGAACAGAGTATCAAGCAATCCATTTCAGTAAGTATTAGAAATTACAGTAGACATTTATTGGATACTTACTGTGTGCAAGCATTGTTCTCAATGTTTTACAGCACCTTCATAAGGTAGTACTGTTCTCTTCATTTTCTATAGGGCTTCCCTGGTAGCTCAGCTGATAAAGAATCTGCCTGCAGTACTGGAGACCCTGGTTCAATACCTGAATTGGGACAATCCCCCAGAAAAGGGCTAGGCTACCCATTCCACATTCTTGGGCTTCCCAAGGCACAGAGAATTTAGTGACTTGTGTGTTGAGTGACAGAGTGAAGATTCTTTATTCAATCAGTTTACTTCCATAACCTGTGCTCTTTACCACTCTAGTTATTAGCACAGGAAAAATTCAAATTAATTTGCTTTTGTCCAGAGCATAGAAGGAAAAAAATACAGGTTAAAAGTGCTGACTAAGAGAACTATTTGGCTTTGTGGCATGCCAAATAACAGATAGAGAATAAAATTGTTGCTCAGCATTTTTTTACAGCATTAAACATTCTTTACAAAGAGCTGATTATTAGCAAAAGTACTATTATGAACTTAGAAGCATAGTGAGAATGATTTGTATTCTCTCTGCGAACAGAAGAAACTGCCACTTGTAGATCAGTGTTAGGAAAAATACAGTTTATTCACTTCCCAGTTCTCTGAATAACATCTGGGCTTTCAACTGCTCTAAGGCCTGAGAAACATCCAGGACAATTACTCTGGATTGCTGGTATTCAAGATTCTTAAATTATAAGCAATTATTAGATTTTGGCAGTACCATGGCAATGTTTCAATGGTGTCTGCTTTTTATTCCAAAACCATTGATTTTGCTTACTGTTAGAAGAAGCCTGTTCTCTGGACTTTGTGTGGGTTATTAGCAAAATGAACAATCACCTTGAATGATGTGTCTTATATAATTATAATAATAAGATCAAATATCATCCAACCCAATATTTTCTCTCTGGTAGTGGGACAGAAGGATAATTGGTAGAATAATTTTATAGTTTCCAGTAGAAAGTAGAAATCAAGGCTATACCTCAAAATTTTCTAACATTCTACCTTTAATTATTTATAGGTAAAAGTTTTCTGATATAACTACATACAAAATAGATAAACCACAAGGACCTCCTATATAGCGCAGGAAAGTATATTCAATATCTTGTAATAACCTATCGTGGAAAAGAATCTGGAAAATAATATCTGAATCACTATGCTGTAAACCTGAAACTAACACAACATTATAAATCAACTATACTTCAAAGTTTTTAAATAAACAATAAAAAAATTTGAAAAGACTCCACATGTATCTAAACATAACCCTCTATTTTTTTCCCCAAAAAGGAGAAACTTAATATTCATGGTAAAACTTAAGGTTGGCAGAGCAAGAGTAAGTCTCATTGTTCTTTGTTGCCTCCTCCGATCTGTTGCTTCCTTGTTACAGTGATTTGTCCAAGTGCCAGGAGCGGCGGCCATCCTGACAACGGCTCTATGATCTTCTATGCCAGTGACTCGGGACTCCAACAGTTTGAAAAGTGGTGGAATAAGTCCAAGACAGTGCCCTTTTACCTCATAGGGCTCCTTCTGCCACTGCTTAATTTCAAATCTCCTTCATTTTTTTCAAAATTTAACATCCTAGGTAAGCCAAGGCACTGTGTTATAGAGCCTCTGTATGGTAGAATACATGCTGGATTCTGTGGGAATATGGTCTGACCAACAAAACAGTCACCTTCCAGGCCTGTTCATCTGTGTTTAATTTGTTCATGCAATATTGCCCTACTTTTTGCTTTTCTTGATGAAGTTTGGCACAGAGAATAATAGAGATGGCCCAAGTCCCTTTTTAAGAGGAGTTACTGGGATTTCCATTCTATCCCTACTGAACAACTATTCCTCATTTCCTCTACAACTAGTGACAGTAGACTAAGATTTCAGCAGGAGAAATCCAAAGTGAATATTATAGGACTTCTCAGTTCTAAAGTTTGGAAATATTCGAACTTACTAAGGGAAATTATGGAATATTTTTTCCCTACAGTTTCTATTTAAGAGTATAAGCACAGAATTATCACTTGACTTTGAACCTGGAATATTGTTATCTAGCTGAAGGGCCTTAGGCTTATTCTGCTTTTGCTCTGTTCCTCAGTGCTTTTTCTTTCTTTTCAACACTATTGCCTCTTTAAAGGAACAGACTTTTTTTGTGAGACCTGTTTTTCAGAAATTTCCGAAATCACTGAAGAAATTTCAGAAAAGGAACCTGTATGAAAGTTCAGGTCTGGTTAACTACAGGCAAGGGTATCATTCATAAAGAACTGATAACTCAAATAGATAATAGGATTTCACCTTCTCCCTGTAGATATGGTCTCTTGGTAGGCAGACTAGAGTATGAAAAAATTAGATTACATCAAAGAGATGGCTTTTGGGTTTTTTTTCAAAAGACCAAAGAAGGAGGTAAGGATATTTCTCTATACCTTAGCTTCATAACAAAATTCACCATGAGACTACAACAGACACACACAGAAAATGAAGAGTTGTGGTTATATAAGCTTCAACCCCTTGTATGCATCCTTTCTGAATCAGCTAACCTCCAAACCCACAGTAGAGCTTATAGAGCTCATTTGTGGTTTCCTGATTTGCTGGCCAACTTTCCTATGGAACAGATCTTTAAAAGTTAGCTTGTGAACTTACAGAAGAACTTGCTCAATCGGGCAAAACAATCACTAGGCTTCTAACCAGGCTGAATTCTTCTCCACCTCCTTAAGATATTTTGGTTTTACCCTTTCTTTTGTCACTTTCCCTTTTAAAACTACATATAGCTTCTTTAGAGAAATCAGAACCTAATTCCTCTAAAAACCATCCTGGATCTCTTGACTCTGCTCAATAGTGACTGGACTTAATTCCTTAAATCCTCTAACTTCCAGACTACTAAAAAACCCTGAAATTCTGAATGCCCGCTTTACCCTACATAAAGTAAGTGTTCAATGTACACACAGTGTATGGAATCTGAAATCTTTCCATGGAGCAAGTAGTACTGTACAACCAAAACTTCATCTAGATACTAGATCAGATTGTTCATGGACTATTTGACTTATTGCCTTTCTCAAATGAATTTATGATCCACATTTACTACTTTTCTTTCTTTACTTTCTACCGTCTTACACTAAATATTTTGACAGATTTTCCCAACTTGTTGGCTGTCTCTAACTTTTAATATGGAGAATAAGAGTCAGGTACTTCCCAGGGGTCCAGTGGTTAAGACTTTGTGCTTCTAATTCAGGGAGTGCAGGTTCTACCCCTGGTTGGGGAACGAAGATCCCACATGCTGCACAGACAAATTAGAAAAAAGTTAGTTTTGTGTTTTGTTTTTTCCTAAGTAACCTTACAATCTTATAATAAACTCTCTACATGTATCAGAACCCAAATTCAGCTCATAACTTCTTAGGCCTACCTCATAGTTTTGTGCTTTGTTTTCTGATATCTTGCGGGGTTTGTTTCTGTTGTTTAGATCTCACCTGCGCATAAATACTAATGCTAATTTTCCAAACATTGCTGAAGGTGTAGAAACAAAATTTGATTTTTAAATAGTCTGTAAAACAAAGATGATTAATGGTTTCTGAATTTTTCCTTGCAGGCACAGTGTCCGTTCTCTACTTGATTTTTCTCGTCACTTGGAAGGCTATTCGCTTGGGATTTCATTTGGAGTTTCATTGGTTTACACCAACAGAATTTTTTGTCCCAGGTGAGCTATTTCAGCCAAGTAAAGAATTAATAAATTACAATAATGTGATCTTTAGTTAATTATTCTTAGCTATTGTTACTATAAAACAAATAATTGTAGTTTTTATGATGAGCACTTTTTATTAATGCTGTTAAGCTAAAACCAGGAATACAGTTGAAATTACTATGGTTTTCTTGCAGTTGGGGATAACCAGGACCCTTTGTCATTTCTACTTGGGAGTTCAAAGTCACAATGCAATTGAAAAATCAATAACTCATTCTCTAGACATCTCTGAGAAGCATAACCCTAGAATTTTAGAGACTTAGAACATAGTTAGTAATAAATATATATGGATAATACTAGTAATTGTAGGTGATCTGCTTGATGGTTCTATGGTAGGTAATGCCACGTGACCCAGGTCTGCTGCAGCCAGAGCCCCTGTCCCCGTGGCAGGCCACTGCTGACTCCTGCCTCCACAGGAGACACTCAAAGGCAGGTCTAGCTCAGTCTCTGTGGGACCTCTGGGTCCTGGTGCACACATGGTTTTGTTTGAGCCTTCCAGGCATCTCTGGTGGGTAGAGGGGTTTGATTCTAAATGCGATTTCTCCCCTTCTGCCATTTTGTTAGGACTTTTCCTTTGCCCTTGGACATGGGACATCTTTTTTTGGTGAGATCCAACATTCTCCTGTCAACAGTTGTTCAGCAGCAAGTTGCAATTTTGGAGTTCTCACAAGAGATGAGTACACATTCTTCTACTCCTCCATCTAGTTGCAGAATGATTATGCCAAAGAAATTCCCACAGTGTTAAGAAAGTTCTAGGACCCACAACAGATTAATCAAATTGGGGATCCAGCAAAGGGACTCAGAAACCCCAGGCAATTTGACTTTGGAGACAGTGGGATTTGATTACAGAACTTCCACAGAACTTCCACAGATTCTTGGAGGGCACAAACAAAACCTTGTGAACACCAGGACAAGGAGAAAGGAGCATTGTGCCCACGAGAGACTGAGTCAGACTTGCCTTTGAGTGTCAGGCAAAACAACAGAAATGGAACACAGCCCCACCCATCAGCAGAAAATTGGATTAAAGATTTCCTGAGCATGGCCCTACCCATTAGAATAAGACCCAGTTTCCCCCACAGTCAGTCTCTCCCATCAGGAAGCTTCCATAAGTGTCTCATCCTTTTTTATCAGAGGGCAGACCGAATGAAAACCACAGTCACAGAAAACTAATCAAACTGATCACATGGACCCCAGCGTTGTCTAACTCAATGAAACTATGAGCCATGCCATGTAGGGCCATCCAAGATGGGTGGGTCATGGTGGAGAGTTCTGATAAAAGTGGTCCACTGGAGAAGAGAATGGCCAACCACTTCAGTATTCTTGCCTTGAGAACCCCATAAACAGTATGAAAAGGCAAAAAGATAAGATGCTGAAAGATGAACTCTCCAGGTCAGTAGGTGCCCAATATGCTACTGGAGATCAGTGGAGAAATACCTCCAGAAAGAATGAAGAGACAGAGCCAAAGCAAAAACAACACTCAGTTGTGGATGTGATGGTGATGGAAGTAAAGTCTGATGCTGTAAAGAACAATATGACATGGGAACCCAGAATGTTAGGTCCATGAATCAGGTAGATTAGAAGTGGTCAAACAGGACATGGCAAGAGTGAACATCAACATTTTAGGAATCAGTGAACTAAAATGGACCGGAATGGGAGAATTTAACTCAGATGACCATTATATCTACTATTGTGGGCAAGAATCCCTTAGAAGAAATGGAGTAGCCCTCATGGTTAACAAAAGAGTCCAAAATGCAGTACTTGGGTGCCATCTCAAAATGACAGAATGATCTCTGTTCAATTCCAAGGTAAACAATTCAATATCATAGTAATCCAAGATTATGCCTCAACCACTAATGCTGAAGAAGCTGAAGTTGAATGGTTCTATGAAGACCTACAAGACGTTTCAGAACTAACACCAAAAAAGGATGTTCTCTTTATCATAGGGGACTGGAATGCAAAAGTAGGAAGTCAGGAGATACCTGGAATAACAGGCAAGTTTGGCCTTGGAATACAAAATGAAGCAGGGCAAAGGCTAACAGAGTTTTGCCAAAAGAACTCACTGGTCATAGCAAACACCCTCTTCCAACAACACAAGAGACAATTCTACAAATGGACATCACCAGATGGTCAACACCGAAATTAGACTGATTATATTCTTTGCAGCCGAAGATGGAGAAGCTCTATACAGTCAGCAAAAACAAGACCAGGAGCTGACTGTGGCTCAGATCATGAACTCCTTATTACAAAATTCAGAGTTAAATTGAAGAAAGTAGAGAAAATCCCTAGCACATTCAGGCATGACCTAAAATCAAATCCCTTATGATTATACAGTGAAAGTGACAAATAAATTCAAGGAATTAGATCTGATAGACACAGTACCTGAAGAACTTGGTGACCAAGACCATCCCCATGAAAAAGAAATGCAAAAATGCAAAATGGTTAGCTGAAGAGGTCTTATAAGTAGCTGAGAAAAGAAGAGATGCTAAAGGCAAAGGGGGAAAGGAAAGATATACCCATCTGAATGCAGAGTTCCAAAGAGTAGCAAGGAGAAATAAGAAAGCCTTCCTCAGTGATTCAATGCAAAGAAATAGAGGAAAACAAAGAATGGGAACACTAGAGATCTCTTCAGGAAAATTAGAGATACCAAGGGAACATTTTATGCAAAGATGGGCACAATAAAGGACAGAAACAGTATGGACCTAACAGAAGCAGAATATAAGAAGAAGTGGCAAGAATGCACAGAAGAACTGTACAAAAATATAAAAAAGGTCTTAATGACCCAGATAATCACAATGGTGTGATCACTCACCTAGAGCCAGACATCCTGGAATGTGAAGTCAAGTGGGCCTTGGGAAGCATCACTAGGAACAAAGCTAGTGGAGGTGATGGAATTCTAGTTGAACTGTTTCAAATCCTAAAAGATGATGCTGTGAAAGTGCTGCACTCAATATGCCAGCAAATTTGGAAAACTCAGCAGTGGCCACAGGACTGGAAAAGGTCAGTTTTCCTTCCAATCCCAAAGAAAGGCAATGCCAAAGAATGCTCAAACTACCGCACAATTGCGCTCATCTCACATGCTAGCAAAGTAATGCTCAAAATTCTCCAAGCCAGGCTTCAGCAGTATGTGAACTGAGAGCTTCCAGATGTTCAAGCTGGTTTTAGAAAGGGCAGAGGAGCCGGAGATGAAATGGCCAACATTCGCTGGATCATCAAAAAAGCAAGAATTCCAGAAAACATTTACTTCTGCTTTATTGACTACACCAAAGCCTTTGACTCTGTAGATCACAAAAAACTGTGGAAAATTCTTCAAGAGATGGGAATACCAGACCCCCTGACCTGCCTCCTGAGAAATCTGTATGCAGGTCAAGAAGCAACAGTTAGAACCGGACATGGTACAATGGACTAGTTCCATATTGGGAAAGGAATATGTCAAGGCTATGTATTATCACTCTGCTTATATAACTTATATGTAGAATACATCATGCAAAATGCTGGGCTGGATGAAGCACAAGCTGGAATTAAGATTGCCGTAAGAAATATCAATAACCTCAGATATGCAGATAACATCACCCTTATGGCAGAAAGCAAAGAGAAACTAAAGAGCCTCTTGATGAAGGTGAAAGAGGAGAGTGAAAAAGTTGGCTTAAAACTCAACATTCAGAAAACTAAGATCATGGAATCCAGTCCCATCACTTCATGGCAAATAGATGGGGAAACAATGGAAACAGTGACAGACTTTATTTTGGGGTCTCCAAAATCACTGCAGATGGTGATTGCAGCCATGAAATCAAAAGACACTTGCTCCTTGGAAGAAAAGCCATGACCAACCTAGACAGCATATTAAATAGCAGAGACATTACTTTGCCAACAAAGAACCATCTAGTCAAGGCTATGGTTTTTCCAGTAGTCATGTATGGGTGTGAGTGTTGGACCGTAAAGCAAGCTGTGCGCTGAAGAATTGATGCTTTTGAACTGTGGTATTCTAGAAGACTCTTGAGAGTCCCTTGGACTGCAAGGAGATCAAACCAATCAATCCTAAAGGAAATCAAACATGAATATTCATTGGAAGGACTGATGCTGAAGCTGAAGCTCCAATACTTTGGCCACCTGATGTGATGAACTGACTCATCTGAAAAGGCCTTGATGCTGGGAGAGATTGAAGGCAGGAGGAGAAAGGGATGACAAAGGATGAAGTGGTTGTATGGCATCACCGACTCGAATGACATGAGTTTGAGCAAGCTCCAGGAGTTGGTGATGGACAGGGAAGCCTGGTGTATTGTATTCCATGGGCTCGCAAAGAGCCGGACATGACTGAGTCACTGAACTGAACTAAATGCTGGTAATTAGCATCATTGTTCCCCTTATGGGTTTTTTCTTTTAATGTTGATACTTTTCAGACTAATTAAGATGGTGATTATTAAGTGTTTTTTTCCTCCTTTTTCTTCCCCCGTAGCAATTTTTTGTTTCACCCAAATTTAGAGTATTTTGAACATTATAGAAGGGCATCTTTCCAACCAGGGGATCAAACCCAGGTGCCCCGCATTGCAGGCAGGATTTTTTACCATCTGAGCCACCAGGGAAGCCCAAGAATACTGGAGTGGGTAGCTTAACCCTTCTCCAAGGAATCTTCCCAACCTAGGAATCGAACTGGGGTCACCTTCATTGCAGGCAGGTTCTTTGTCAGCTGAGCTACCAGGGAAGTCCAAAGCAATGAATGGATAATGCTAAATGAGGAGACAGACTAGAAAATAGAAGTGGCTATTATGCTTGTATCTTGAAAACTAATAAGGAGAAAAAAAGTAGAAAGACTTGGTTTAGAAAGCCTGGTTTCCTTCCATTCTTCAACTGTTGATTCTGGCAGTGTAGATTTCAAGTCTTTACTCAATTTCTCAGGTTTGTCTCTAAAGCCTACAATTATAGTTGTCTTCATTTCATTTATTACAACATTCTTGAGTTTTCCAGGTGTACTGAGTTTGTGATCATTGGAAGTCATTGTTTGTGTTGCCATGGTTACTTATTTTTAGTTCATCTGGCTGCATCAACTTAAATTTTTTAAATTTCTATTAGATGCCCACAAAGAATAAAAAGTCAGTTTAAATTCAGGATAAAGGAAACACGGGGGCTTGAAAGGCATCCTTCTCTCACAGATTGTATTTAAAATTGAATAGTGATAAAAATGGCAACTTTAAGCTACTTCTTCCACTGATTAATAAAAATAGTCTATTTTCTAAAAGTAGATTCATAATGATTTATATTTAGACTTAGTGATTAAAGTTCCTGCTAATGATAGAACATTAGAGATAAATATGAAAGAAAGGGAGAGTATTAATAGTTATTTAGAAGATGGAAAAGAGAAACATGTTTAAGTAGTTATCAAGCCATTTGTTTCACTTTGCTTCATTTCTAAATGATATGAAAGAAAAAAAATAAATGATATGAAAGGAGAATCATGAGGACTGAAAGGAGTTTTTATAAATATTTATGGCTCTGAGACTTACTGTGATTGAATAATTTTTCAATAAAGAAAATATGTCATAAATCTTTCTCAGTAAAGGCTAATTAAAAATCAGAGAACTTGGAGGGTGTGAATCTTTACTGTCCTGGTGAAGAATTCTCATAAACTTCTGGGTCTAATTGAACCTTTATGTACTCTAGTTTCTAAAAATTCATTTTTCAGTTCAGTAAGTAGATCCCATCACCCTTCTTCCCAGATAATTGGAAAAATAACAAGAAAAACTTGCTCATATATTTCATTCTATCCTTTTCTGCCTACTCAGGGACTTGACTTTTTGCAGTTATCCTTTCTTTTTTAATCATACATTATCAGATTTTTCCTACTAAACTATTCCTACTAGTATACAAACATGTTTCCCAGTCTAAAAACAAAAACTCGTATTCCCTGTAACTGTTATTTCCTTTTAAAGAAAAACTTTTTGTAAGAGTTGTCTGTGCTATCTCCACTTCTTCCATTTTGCCTCACTTCGGTTAGGCTTTTGCTCCAGTCACCCCAAGACTGATGACCAGTGACTTCATCTTTCCAAACCCCATGACCAAATCCCATACCTCTTCTTACTCAACCTATAAGCAACATAGGGCACATTTGGCCACATCTTCCATCTTAAAACACTTTATTTGCTTAACTTCTAAAACCCTATTCTCTTGATTCTTCTACATAACTGTTCCTTTTCTTATCTCTGACCTCTAAATGATAGTCATCCACAGTTTAGACACAGACCCTGCTTCTCTCTACCTTTATTCCCTAAATAATGTCATCTAATCACCTGGCTTTATATGTTGTCATCATAGGTGATGACCAATCCCAATTTTTTTAATCTCTAGCTCAGATCTCTCTACTGAAATCCATACTCATATATCTAGTTGCTGCTTCTTGGATGTCCACTTTGTATTCTTAATTTACAAAAATCCAATAATTGTTTTCTCCGTCATCTATGCCCTCCCACCAGCCTGCTAAACCTGCTCTCCTCCCAGGCTTCTCATTCTCAGAAAATGGTAGCCCCAGTTTACCACTTGACCAGGCCAAACACTTAGGAGTCATACTTGACTGTTCTTTTTTCCACTTCCCCTCTGCCAATATCTACACAAATGACCTTCAACGTTCAAAATAAATTGAGAATCTGATTATTTCTTATCATTTCTACCAAAAAAGAACTATGTTAAGCTCCTACTCTCTCAGCCAGGTCATTGAAGTAGCCTCATAACTCGCCTCACTGTTTCCACTTTGTCTCTTTCTCCATAGTCTATTCCACACCTGGCAGATAGAGTTTGTTTTTAAAACACAACCTTCAAAAGCCTCTAGAGGTTTCCCATCTTATTCAAAATAGAGGCAAGTGTTTGTCATTGTCTATAGGCCCTGTTGAATCTGACTCCTGGGTTTCTCTCTGATTTCATTCCCTATTACTTTCCCACTCATTCAGTCTACTCCAACAACACTGCCTTCCTTGCTGCTCTACAAAATTGCCAAGCACACTCCTAGCTCAGAGTCTTTGCACTCAGAATCCCCTTTACGTAAAATGTCCTTTTTCCTCAGGTTTCTACATGATTGGTATTGTTAGAAAGGCTGTCCCTGACTTTGTACCCACTCTCACTGCTTCTTGTTCTTTATTTTCTTTAGAACTGTCATCACTACCAAATCTTATATGCAAGTATCCCTGGCTATCTAAATGTTAAATTCCTGATTCTGACTGGTTGGAGTATTGAGGCATATTCGTTATTCTAATCAACTTGGCTCCCAAGTTTCAGATAGAATGTAGCAGACATTAAGATAACAAGAGACTTACCTAAAAATGTTTCTAAATCTGTTTGATTCTTGAATTTGGAAAGTTCAGATGTTATGAAATATTTGTATTTATTTTTTTTACCTGGGTATCTAGAATGTTCGCTGAGAAATGTTCTTTTTTTTTTTTATGCTTCTCTATTACTATTGTATCCCCAAGACCTATGGTACTTCTAGCATGTAGTGAGTGCTCAATAAATAACTGAATGCTCAATAAATAACTGATAAAATGGGTTTGTATCTACTCCTTCCCAAATCCCATTGAAACAATATTTTAAAAAATGTAAAAAGCACAAAGAAATTCTCCAGAAGAGACAATAGCAAACGAGAGACAGCAACAGATTTTTAGAAGCTAGAAAGCTGATACGTGGTTGGTAATTGACAGCAAAGCAGAGAAAGCTGAAATGTAAATACCTGTAGAGAGGGGGTCAATGTGAATGGCACAATCCTTGAAAGCCTCAGTATTTGGAGACATTTGGGAATTCTGAAAGCAAAGATAAGGAGAAGGGCTTAAAATGGGAGAATTCCTTGAAAGTTTATATCAGTAGTAATTAGATATAATCCACCCCCCTTCCCTTTTCAATCTAGCAAGAGATGGAAGAAACTAAATCAGATACTCTCCGGACTTCGGTTTGCCAAGCTCAACAGAAGGGTAGGAATAAGACTCAGTTCTGAAAATGGGTTAAGTGAAAACATGTGCTGAATGGTGAGGCCAGACCCCACCTCCTACCCCTCCAATTCTCTGTTCTTTACACCTTGCCTCTCAGCATGCTGATAGCTAGGAAAATAGAGGGTGCTCCTCAGGAGAAACCAGTAAGCCCAAGAAGACCTGGAGTCTCAGATATTTGGATTCTATCAAAGAAATGGCAGGTACCTTGCTTGTCTCAGACCATTTAGATGTCCACTAAGTATGCATTTTTTTTTTCAGTGCTTCAATTTTAAATATTAATATAATTAAAGACCACTGAATACTTGTAGGAAACCTCTTACATAAAAATAAAACGAGAAAGATAAAAAAAGGAGCCTAAAGGGAAAATAATGAGGGAACAAAAGCAAAATTCTAAAAAATTACATCCTTACAGTGACAAAAGACAGTGATATCTGTGAAACAATATTTGAATACCACTGGAAATAAAATATGAATAGAAATTAAGAATTCAAAGAAAATTTGGAAGATAAAGCTAGCTTTCTCAAAAGACTAGACAATGTGGATGGATGGATGGATGACTAGAAGGAAGGAAGGAAAAATATAGGACAGAAAAGATGAGGAAATAGAGAATTAATCTAGGTGGTCCAGTATCCAACTGAAAATAGTACCATAGAGAAGAGAGAACATGGTGAGGAAATTATCAAAGAAGTTATGTAAGAAATTTCCTCAGAACTGAAGAACATGTGTTTGTAGACAAAAGGGCCCAAAACATTGTGAATAAGACCCACACCAAAGCATATCATTATGAAATTTCACAATACCAGGGATAAAGAGAAGAGCTTTCAGGGACTAAGAACAAGTCTGTACAAAAGGTCTGGAATCAGAATAGTATCAGACTTTTAAACAACAGCTCTGACAGAAAAAGACAATAGAAGGTCAACAAAGGTCTCAGAATAAATTATTTTGACCTAAAATCCTAAAGCCCACCACACTCATCCAACTGTTAGAGTATATAATAAAGGTATTTTCAGAAAGTCTCACAAAATTTTACCTTCCATGCACTCTTTCTCAGGACAATACTGCAAAATGTGCTTCACCAAAAAGAAGTAGAATATCAAGAAATTCTCAGAATGATGGTGAAGGGAAATCCTAGGAAACAGGTGTGCAGCAGGCCTAGGGAGCAGCCAGCCCAGATTACAGCAGGTAGACAGATGGCTCCAAGAGGCATTTTTTCAAAGACAAAAATAATAAAATGGAAAAGGTTATTTGATGTGTTATATAGATAGAGTGGAGTTCTTCCATTCTTTTGGAGAGTTTAGGGAAGAATTAGTTTTAACTAGAAAATTAGGCAACCAAAAAGGAAAAAAGTCAACTATTACTTCCAATAAAATAGCACAAGTATTTTATATAAGAAAGAAGAGTGTAATAATAGTAATAGATTCCATGGCTTAACTATGAATAATAGATAATAATCATAAAAATGAAAACTTTGATTTTACAAAAGCAGAATTATGATTCTATTAGGGGTATAGGATATGGGGAAGTGAAGGGTAATAGTGATATAAAAGTCCTAAAGCCTTCTGGTGGAAAATTAATGAATCATGTCTAAAATTTTAAAGTAAAGAAAAAGGAATATAAGCATATTACTTAAAAATAGATTATAAATTTAAGATATGCTAAATAGTTACAAGAGTTATAATTAGTTGCCTCTGGGAAACAGGATGGGAGATGTGAAAGATATGAAACTGGTTTTTGTTAGCAACCTTGTGATACTATTTAACTTTTAACAATTAGTATACATTTAAGACTGCAATTTGGAAAACCCCATGGATGGAGGAGCCTGGTAGGCTGCAGTCCATGGGGTCGCTAAGAGTCAGACACGACTGAGCGACTTCACTTTCACTTTTCACTTTTCATTGGAGAAGGAAATGGCAACCCACTCCAGTGTTCTTGCCTAGAGAATCCCAGGAACTGCGGAGCCTGGTGGGCTGCTGTCTATGGGGTCGCACAGAGTCGGACTGAAGCGACTTAACAGCAGCAGCAAGACTGCAATTAAGATTACATTTTTAAAATGAAAAGCTGTTAAATGCTTTGAAACTGACTTCAAAAAGAGACTCCGGGATGGGGAATACATGTAAATCCATGGCTAATTCATTTCAATGTATGACAAAAACTACTGTAATGATGTAAAGTAATTAGCCTCCAACTAATAAAAATAAATGGAAAAAAAAAAAAAGAGACTCAGACACTGATTTTCAAGGATTATGCAGTGATTTGCCATTTGATAGCAGCATTGTGTTAATCTGTAACCAAAAAAACATAATTTTCTAACCACATGTACTTTAAATAATATGTATATAGCCCACATTTTTTTTTTGTTTTTGCTTTTGAACTTTTTATTAAAGTATAGCATACATTTATAATAAAAGTGCATAGTTCCTAAATGTACAACTTGATTAATTTTCACAAACTGAACAAACCAGATAACCAGCACCCTGTTTAAAACCAGAAATTACTATGAATAACACCCCAGAAGTCCATCTCATTCTCCCTACCAGTTGGTATCTCCCTGCAGAGATAACCACTGTTATAACTTTTAACCCCAAAGATTAATTTTGTCTGTTTTTTGACTGACTGTAGTTGGTTATGTCCGTATTTAGTCCTCTGCCTGTGTTTTTAATTGGATTGTTTATTTTCTTGCTATTGAGTTATATGAGTTATTTATATATTTTGATTATTAGCTGTTTATCCAATACATGATTTGCAAACACTTTCTTCCATTTTGTGGGTTGCCTGTTCATTTCATCAATGGATTACTTTGCTGTACAGAAGCTTGTTAGTGTGATTTCACTAACTAAGTTAATGTGATTCCATTTGTTTATTTTTTTGTTGTTGTTTTCTTTGCTTTTGATGTCAAATAAATAAATCACTGCCGAGATCAATATCAAGGGGCTTACCCTCCTGCCCATGTGTTCTTCTAGGGGGTTTATGGTTTCAGGTCCTACCTTCAAGTTTTTAATCCATTTAGAGTTGATCTTTGTATATGGTTTAAGATGGGGGGCCCAGTTTCATTCTTTTGCATGTGTCTCCCAGTTTTTCCAACACCATTTATTGAAGAGACTGTTCTTTCCCCATTGTATATTCTTGACTTCTTTGTCATAAATTAATTAACTGTATGTGTGGATTTATTTCTGAGCACTCTGTTCCACTGATCTATGTGTCTGTTCTTTGTCAATACCATGCTGTTTTGATTACTATATCTTGTAATAAAGTTGAAAACCAGGAAGTGTGATGCCACCAGCTTCATGCCTCTTTCCCAAGATCGCTTTGGCTGTTTGGAGTCTTTTATGTTTCTATACACATTTCAGGAATGTTTGTTCTATTTCTGTGAAAAATGTCATTGAAATTTTGATGGAGATTGCATTGAATGTGTAGATTGTTTTGAGTAGTATGGACATTTTAAGAATATTGATTCTTCCAATTCATGAACTTGGAGTCACTTTACATTTATTTGTGTCTTCAGTTTCTTTCATCATGTCTTACAGATTTTAGTTCATAGGTCTTTCAACTCATTGGTTAAATTTTTCCTAGGTATTTTATTCTTTTTGATGCTACTATAAATGGGATTGTTTTCTTAATTTCTTTTTCTGATAGTTTGTTATTAGTGTATAGAAACACAACAGATTTTGTATGTTGAAATTGTACTCCCCAAGTTTTCTGATTTTATATATTGGTTCTAAAAGTTTTTTGGTGGCATTCTTAGGGTTTTCTGTATATAGTATTATATTCTTGACAGATGGAGGCAGTTTCATTTCTTCCTTTCCAATTTTTATGCCTTTTATTTCTTTTCTTGCTCTGACTAAGACTTTGAGTATTGTGTTGGATAAAAATGGAAAGAGTAGGTAGGCATCCTTGTGTTCTTCCTGTTCTTGGAGGAAAAGTTTTCAGCTTATCGTCACTGAATATGATATTCGTTCTGGGTTTGTCCTATATATGGCCTTTATTATGTTGAGGTACTTTCCCTCCATACCCAGGTATTTGAGAATTAATATCATAAATTGGTGTTCAGGCTCGATTTTGGAGGGTAAGTCCCTCCAGTGTGCACACTGGGAACATTTTTTCCTATCAATCTGGGCTTTTCCTTTATAGGACAAGCCAATTTGGTTGGGTACCCATTTGCAGAGGAGAGGTGTTGTTGGATTCTACTCTGAACCGATTCATTTAGAACTAGTTCTCGTGGGGCAGGCCCACCCTAGTTGAAATTAGCTCATTTGTAGGGTACATTTATTTACCTGATTTGGGAACTGGTCCAGTTGAAACTGGTTCATTTGCGAGCTATTTCTTGAGGGGGTGGGTAGCCTAGTTGGAATGAGTTCATTTGTTATATAGGGTAAATTTATTTTATAGGGATACCCTATCAGGGAATTGGTTCATCTATATTCATCGATGCTGGAATCTGTGCCATTTTTCTTGGAATTTATCTGCATCTTTTGTGTTTTGGTGTTATAAAGCTTATAAAAATGGGAAATATTTCATGTGTACCAGGGAAAGATCTTTGGGGTGCATATTAGATACGTTAAGATCAGAAGGACAGTGGCCCCTGAATGGTTCACAATTAAACAGTCAGAAGTGCTTTACAAAGGAGAGGAACATGCTGATAATGAACATGCCCAGAAGGCTCCCTTGGACTTGTGGCATCCAATTTTAATTTCCCCCACAGGGGCCTGGGAGAAGGAAATGGCAACCCACTCCAGTAGTCTTGCCTGGAGAATCTCATGGATAGAGGAGCCTGGGAGGCTACAGTCTATCAGATCACAAAGAGTTGGGCATGGCGAGTGACTTAAACTTATTGTAAAATGCTTTTTCTGCATCTATTGAAGTGATCATATGATTCTTATTCTTCAATTCATTAATGTGGTATATCACACTGATTGATTTGTACATATTGAACCATACTTGCATCCCTGGAATAAATCTCACTTGATAATAGTGTGTAATCCTTTTAATGAATTGTTTAACTTGGATTGCTAATATTGAGAATTTTTGTATCTGTGTTCATCAGGGACATTGCCTGTAATTTTCTTTTTTTTGTAGTATCTTTGTCTAGCTTTGGTATCAGGGTAATTCTGGCTTTGTAAAATGAGTTTGGAAGTATCTTTCTCTTTCATTTTTTGGAAGAGCTTGAGAAGGATGGTATTAATTCTTGATTGGTAGAATTCACAATGAAGCTATCTGGTCTTAGAGTTTTGTCTGTTGAGAGGGTTTTAATTGTTGATTCAATCTCTGGTCTGTTCAGATTTTCTGTTTTTTCATGATTCAGTCTTGGTAGTTTGCATGTTTTTAGGAATTTATTCATTTCTTCTAGATTGTCCAATTTGTTGGTGTATTGGTGTATGACTGTTCATGTAGTCTCTTAGAATCTTTTGCATTTCTGTTGTATCAGTTCTGACATCTCTTTCATTTATATGAATCCTTTTTTTTCTTGGTTAATCTAGCTGAAGTTTTATCTATTTTATCTTTCAAAAAAAAGCTAGCTCTTAGCTTTGTTGATCTTTTCTATTGTCTCTTTAGTCCCTATTTCATTTATTTCTTGCTGATTTTTGTTATTTCTCTTCCTTTTAACTTTGGGATTTATTTGTTCTTTTTCTAGTTTCTTTAGGTACAAAATTAGATTGTTTATTTGAGATTTTTCTTATTTCCTGAGGTAAGCCTATCTTGTGTAAATGATAATTTTATCATCTTCTCAAATATTGGAGCTTTGTTATAATTGTGTAAGTATAATGCTGTTGATCATTCTTTTTCTTGTTAGAAAGTATCCCTCTGTTGAGGTCTGTCGGGCTTTTTTTTTTAACCTATATTGTTGGAACACCTCATAGAGTAACTGCTATGAACACTGGAATGCATTATCTTTTCAAATTAGTGTTTTCATTTTCTCCAGATAAATACCCAGTAGTGGAATTACTGGGTCAATATGGTAGTTCTGTTTTGATGATAGCCATTTTGTATGAGATGCAAGGTAGTATCTCATTTTGGTTTTAATTTGAATTTCTCTGATGATTAGCAGTGTAGATCATTTTTTCATGTACCTTTTGACTATCCGTGTATCTTTTTGAAAAATGTATATTTAGGTCTTCTGCCCATTTTTCATTCAGACCCTGAATTTGATCTTGCTCTGCAACATACTAGTTGTATGACCTCAAACAGAAATAACTAATATAAAGTATCCTCACATGGACTTTCCTGGTGGTCCACTGGTTTCGACTCTGTGCTTCCAACACAGGGGGCATGGGTTCGATCCCACATGCTGCAAAGCATGGCCAGAAATGATAATAAAGTATCCCCACAGGCATGATTTCTTGATTCCTCTTCTTTCCCTTTTCAAGTATTTGTTCAAGTATAATGTTAGCCTTGAAGAACTTCATAAAGGCATTTTATTTGGCTACTAGTACTCATTTTCCAGTTGTCAGTTTTAATGCATGTTTTTTCCTCTCTCTTTTTCTCCTAGAGATAAGATTTAATTTTCCACAACTGACTGGGGTGCTTACGCTTGCTTTCTTTATTCATAATTGTATTATCACACTCTTGAAGAATAACAAGAACCAAGAAAACAATGTGAGTAATTACCTGAGGAATTGACTTTTGTTACTAAACCTTAACTTTTAAATGTAAACCACAAAACAATGGTCAGCAAACTTCTGTAAAGGTTCGGGTGGTAAATATCTTAGACCTTATGGGCCATGGGTTTGCAACTACCCAGCTCTACTATTGTGGCATGAAAAGTAACTCTAAACAATATGTAAGCAAATAGGTAGTGCCTGTGTTGCAAGAAAATTGTATTTACAAAAACAGACAGTTGGCCATATTTCATCCATGGGCCATAACAGTTTGCTCTAGAGCAGTCACTTAAAAAAGGAAAAAAAAAAAGATGTATAGCTGATAGCCAGTAGTGGTGAGATCTTTAAAAATACCCAAGTGATCTAAAAGAAAACAGGGAAAAGGAAACAAAGAATATATGGTACAAATAGAAAACAAATAGAAAGATAATAGATTCAAAGTCATATTAATAATTACATTTAAAATGGTCTAAATACTACAATTAAAAGAGATTGTCAGTCTGACTAAAAAAAAAAAAAAAAATGTGTACTGTCTACAAGAAACTTACTTTAAATATAAAGTAAGTTTATATAAAGATATACCATGCAGACATTAAGTGTAAGAGAGTTGTTGTTCAGTTACTAAGTTGTGTCTGACTGTTTGCAACCCCATGGGCTGCAGCATGCCAGACTCCCCTGTCCTTCTCTCTCTCCCAGAGCTTGCTCAAATTCATGTCCGTTGAGTCAGTGATGCCATCTAATCAACTCATCCTCTGCCGCCATCTTCTGTTGTCTTCAGTCTTTCCTAGTATCAGGGTCTTTCCCAACGAGTCAGCTCTTTGCATCAGGTGGCCAAAGTATCGGAGCTTCAGTTTCAACATCAGTCCTTCCAATTAATATTCAGGGTTGATTTCCTTTAGGACTGACTGGTTTGATCTCCTTGCAGTCCAAGAGTCTCTCAAGAGTCTTCTCCAGCACTACAATTTGAAAGAGTCATTTCTTCAGCACTCAGCTTTTTTTGTGGTCCAGCTCTCACAACCACAAATGACTACTGGATAGAAAACAAATAGAAAGATAATAGATTCAAATCCAGTTGTGTTGATACTTATATTAGAAATGGTCTAAATACTACAATTAAAAGAGATTGTCAGTCTGATTAAAAACAAAACCTAATTATATACTGTCTACAAGAAACTTACTTTACATATAAAGAGATCATGCAGACACTAAGCGTGAAAGAGATGGAAAGGCTATTTTAATATCAGACAAAGCAGACTTCAGAACAAGGAGTATTGCCAAAGATAAAGAGGAACATTATATGATGATCTTTAAGGACCAGTTCATCAAGAAGACATAATGTATGCTCCCAGTAACAGAGCTTCCAAGTGAAGGAAACAGCAACTGTCTAAATTGTAAGAAGTAGAGAAATCCACAATTATGTTAATAATTAGTGATTTCATCAACCCTCCCTTAATAATTGATGGAGCAAATGGAGAGTAAGTAAAGATATCAAAAGCATGAAAAACACTATCAGCCTGCCTGGCATTTACAAAAGTCTTAAACAACAGCAGAATTCACATTCTTTTCAAAAAGACATGAAACATTTACCAAGATCAACCATACACCGAGTCACATACACTTGAAAGGACTGAAATCATACCAAGTATGTTCTTTGACCACAATGAAATTAGAAGTCAGTACCAGAAAGAAATCTGAGAAATTGACAAATATGTGGAAATTAAACAACATACTCCTAAGTAACTAATGAACTCAAGGAAAAAAATTACAAGAAAAATTAGGGAAGTACTTTGAGATTACTGAAAATGAAGATAAAACATATCAAAATATATGGGATGCAGTAAAACTGTGCTTAGAGAGAAACTTATGGCAGTAAACACCTACATTAAAAAAAAAATCTCAAATCAATAACCTAACCTTCTTCCTTAAGACACTGGGGGAGAAAAGAGCAAACTAAACCCAAAGAAAGCAGAATTTAACCAGTTACCTGTGACCTTGTTTGTAAAATTTTAATTCAGCTTGATAGCTTATAACCATATAAACAAAAATCATGATGAAGTTCTAATAGGAGTCTATACAATTATTGAAAAGTGAAAGTGTTAGTCACTCAGTCATGTCTGACCCTTTGCAACTGTGGATCTTTCTGCTAACAGGAGAGAATATCCTTCATGTTTTTTCTAGTGCCTTTAAATTTGTCTTCCAATGAGAACATATTAAGTCTTCTCCAAAATTTCTTTGTTTGATATTGATAAGTTAGACTCTCGGAAAAATAAATAATTCAACCACATCAGTTCTTTCTCTCTTCTCTCATCACTGTACTAGATTTTAATATTAAAAGTGGCTTTTATCAAGGGTTCATGGTAATACAAGAAAGCCATGTGTATAATGTTGCTTCATTGTTTTATAAGAACTGTAATTGAGATATTCTGTGTTAAATTGCTCAGCATCCTTTATGCAAAGACTAGAGAGAAAATTTTCTCTGTTAAAGGCTAAGAAAACATTTCCTTAATGAACTCATTATTTGATAATAAGGGTCATATAACTATTCTTGTTTCTATTTTTGCTTTGACTTTTGGAAAACTTAAGGATTAAGTTCTCTTACCGTATTCTATAACTTTTCCTAGGCAAATGTATTTTTATAGTTTTTTCCTTTTCCTGTTACCCTCACACTTTAGATTCAGTTTTTATTTTGGAAATGTTTAATCTTATTGTACTTCTGTCATAAACAGTTTTAAATCTTTGGAGAGAATAGGAAGAAAATCTTACTATCCTAAATGAACATTTGGAACTTTGGAGTATAAAGGAAAAATTGAGAATATACTTTATGGCTTTTACTTTTAAATCCCTCTCTCCTTCTTTACAAATTTCCTGACTCCTTGCCACTTGAACTAAGCTGCCGATCACAAATTTTAGGAAGTTTAGAGATATGTGGAAGATATCTTTTTTATCATCACAGGAATAGTGTATGTAGTTAACAGTGTATACTTTGGTTTCGGCCAGGTCACCTTTCTATCCTACTCAACTGATCTCTAATGCTAATTTAAACCATGTACCACAGAAACCAATTTTGTGAAGTTGGATTCTCATGTTTTGGGTCATTCTATCCATAAAGCTGTTTCTCAAACTTCACCACCAAAGTCCCCTTAATGAGAGAGAACACTTTGCACACCTGAGAGTCTGGGGGTGAAGAAAACAATTTCAGTGGAATCTCATGTTTTATCCTAAACACTCATGCATATTTTTATTGTGCTCATAATTAGTTTGTCTTACTATAAAACAGTCTTAAAACAATTGTTTAAGTTATAGGCAGACTTCACTTTGCACAGTTCCCATATGCATGAATTTCAGTTACTGTGGCTTAGTTAGATTATATCAGTTTCCCCTAACCACATGGTTCAAATTTAGGTTACCACAGGGTTTGAACTTGGATAAAGTAGTAACTGGGAGCTTCCAAGGTGGTGCAGTGATAAAGAATCCACCTGCCAATGCAGGAAGGACTGTACAAGTCAATGAATCACTTACAGATCTTCATCTGGAATCAACTTCAGAAAATCTTAGCACCTTAGAAAACTTCACCTCAAGCAGTTTTTTTTCTAGTGACTCCCAGAGTCTTGATTGGCATCTGAACTGGTCCTTTCACTTTCAGATTATTCTCCTTTGTGCCTCTGATCTAGTCCGCACACCCCTTCTCCAGAGATTTTTTTTTTTTTTTTTTTTAAATTTTTTATTAGTTGGAGGCTAATTACTTTACATCATTACAGTAGTTTTTGTTATACATTGATATGAATTAGCCATGGATTTACATGTATTCCCCATCCCGGTCCCCCCTCCCACCTCCCTCTCCACCCGATCCCTCTGGGTCTTCCCAGTGCACCAGGCCCGAGCACTTGTCTCATGTACCCAACCTGAGCTGGTTATCCGTTTCACCCTAGATAATATACATGTTTCAATGCTGTTCTCCTGAAACATCCCACCCTCTCCTTCTCCCAGAGCCCACAAGTCTGTTCCATACATCTGAGTCTCTTTTTCTGTTTTGCATATAGGGTTATCATTACCATCTTTCTAAAGTCCATATATATGTGTTAGTATACTGTAATGGTCTTTATCTTTCTGGCTTACTTCGCTCTGAATAATGGGCTCCAGTTTCATCCATCTCATTAGAACTGATTCAAATGAATTCTTTTTAATGGCTGAGTAGTATTCCATGGTGTATATGTACCACAGCTTCCTCATCCATTCGTCTGCTGATGGGCATCTGGGTTGCTTCCATGTCCTGGCTATTATAAACAGTGCTGCGATGAACATTGGGGTGCATGTGGCTCTTTCAGATCTGGTTTCCTTGGTGTGTATGCCCAGAAGTGGGATTGCTGGGTCATATGGCAGTTCTATTTCCAGCTTTTTAAGAAATCTCCACACTGTTTTCCATAGTGGCTGTACTAATTTGCATTCCCACCAACAGTGTAAGAGGGTTCCCTTTTCTCCACACCCTCTCCAGCATTTATTGCTTGTAGACTTTTGGATAGCAGCCATCCTGACTGGCGTGTAATGGTACCTCATTGTGGTTTTGATTTGCATTTCTCTGATAATGAGTGATGTTGAGCATCTTTTCATGTGTTTGTTAGCCATCTGTATGTCTTCCTCGGAGAAATGTCTGTTGAGTTCTTTGGCCCATTTTTTGATTGGGTCATTTATTTTTCTGGAGTTGAGCTGGAGGAGTTGCTTGTATATTTTTGAGATTAATCCTTTGTCTGTTGCTTCGTTTGCTATTATTTTCTCCCAATCTGAGGGCTGTCTTTTCACCTTGCTTATAGTTTCCTTTGTTGTGCAAAAGCTTTTAAGTTTCATTAGGTCCCATTTGTTTATTTTTGCTTTTATTTCTGAAATTCTGGGATGTGGGTCATAGAGGATCCTGCTGTGATTTATGTCGGAGAGTGTTTTGCCTATGTTCTCCTCTAGGAGTCTTATAGTTTCTGGTCTTACATTTAGATCTTTAATCCATTTTGAGTTTATTTTTGTGTATGGTGTTAGAAAGTGTTCTAGTTTCATTCTTTTACAGGTGGTTGACCAGTTTTCCCAGCACCACTTGTTAAAGAGGTTATCTTTTTTCCATTGTATATCCTTGCCTCCTTTGTCGAAGATAAGGTGACCATAGGTTCGTGGACTTATCTCTGGGCTTTCTATTCTGTTCCATTGATCTATATTTCTGTCTTTGTGCCAGTACCATACTGTCTTGATGACTGTGGCTTTGTAGTAGAGTCTGAAGTCAGGCAGATTGATTCCTCCAGTTCCATTCTTCTTTCTCGGGATTACTTTGGCTATTCGAGACCTATACATAGAAAACTATAAAACACTGATGAAAGAAATCAAAGAGGACACAAGCAGATGGAGAAATATACCATGTTCATGGATTGGAAGAATCAATATTGTCAAAATGGCTATACTACCCAAAGTAATCTATAGATTCAATGCAATCCCTATCAAACTACCAACGGTATTTTTCACAGAACTAGAACAAATAATTTCACAATTTGTATGGAAATACAAAAAACCTCCAGAGATTTTATATTGTGGCTGGTTGGAGTGATTCTCCCGCGGTGAGGTGTTAGAGGTATCTTCCCAGTGTTTGCAAGCCTTGGCTGCAGCGCACCTCCCTGACTCACCTGTCCCTGGGAGTGAACAGCACGAGGGAGGAGCCGGCCGGCCCCAGCAGTGCTGCAGCGGCAAAGGCATCTTCCTCAAAGAGGTGTCAGGGCCCTTGCACAGTCTCATGCGTGTGTGTTAGTCGCTCAGCCGTGTCGAACTCTTTGCGACCCCAGGAATTGTAGCCCACCAATCTCCTCTGTCCATGGGGATTCTCCAGGCAAGAATACTAGAGTGGTTTGCCATTCCCTTCTCCAGGGGATCTTCCCGAGCCAGGGACCAAACTCAGGTCTCCTGCGTTGCAGGCAGATTCCTTACCTTCTGAGCCACCAGGTAAGCCCCATGACACAGTCTCATACTACCATAAAAAGAGAAGACTGTCTGTACTTAGTTTTGCTCCTGAAAACTTTTAAGTGGAATAGCTTTTCTTGAAATTCACAGCTTATCTGAAGGTATGCATTCCTCAGTGCAAGAAGCAGACTGAATAGAGAGATAAATATTTCTGTTTATGGTCCCCAAAGTACATAGGAAGAGTCCTGCCTTTCATACTATAACACTCAATGGACCTTGAAATCTATATTCCATATGTAAATAACCATAAATGAGTTCTTGTTTCTACTGAGTTTGGGGACTACCATTTTGTAGAAGTAGTATGTGAGGTTCAGGTAATAAAATGTGGCTCAACTTTTGTCACTTGTGGAAAATATTTTTTTAAAGGGTTAAAAGTAAAAGTTTAAATGGATGATGTCTTCTTATTGTCTTAACTGGTTGAAACCAGTGTATAAAATGCTTCCGCAGTGACTCAGCAGTATAAGAATCTGCCTGCAGTGGAGGAGATGCAGGTTCAATCCCTGGGTTGGGAAGATCCCCTGGAGATGGGAATGGCTACCCATTCTAGTATTCTTGCCTGGAGAATTCCATGGACAAAGGAGTCTGGTGGGCTACAGTCCATGGGGTCACAAAGAGTCAGACACGACTGAATGACTAACACTTTCATTTTTCATTGTATAAATTAAGCTAAATATGTACCATATTCTGAGAAAACTTTGTCATCTGATTTATTCAAGGAGGTTTCAGTAGGTAATTTGAGTCATTGAAGTTTTGTTAATACCATGATACAATGTTTTCTTGTGATTTAAGTCAGAAAATGTGAAGCTTGTCAGGAACTTGGAATTTTTAATGTTGATTTTGGGTTAGTCATTCAGAGATCAGGTAAAAAAAAAAAATAAAAACTTTGAAAATAGAAAAGGAGACTGAAGAATAGAAAAGGCCTCATTCTCATCTATATAAACTATAGTTGTACTTGGGTCTGAAGACATTTGTGAAGGAGAACAGTGAGGCTCCTAAACAGGGGTAGTGCTCAAATTTTCCAGGTTTTCCAAATTTGACATAATTTCATGAGGTTTTCTTTTCACTAAACATATTTTTACATATGTAACTAAATGAGATATATTTCTGTTCCTTAGTAAGAATACCTTACCCCAAAGAAAGTTGTAGAGTTGAAGATCATCCAACTCATTCCTCATCATCAGAATACATTTGCTATATAACCATCCTGAGTCTGTGGACCACCCTCTTCCTATTTCCTCATCGTGTTTGAATCAGAAGCTATACCATGCTTGTTTTGTTTTGCCTATCTTTATTTAGTTTTATTCCCTGCTTGCTTCTTTAAAAAACTATTTGAGGTGCTCATAACTATTTGTTATTTACTTTTTTCTTCTTACGAATCTTTGTAGTTTACTCAACTATATATGTCTGCAGTAGTGTTTATGTAAATGTTTGGGGTAGGCTGTCTCTTTTGCAGTAAATGCTCCGCTGGATAGTCACTATGAAAAGTATGTCGAACAGAAAGATTATAAACCATTTTTGAGAAACAGAATGTGCTCCCAGGCCCACTGTGCCCCACTTAGCATCCTTCCTGTCATTACTTCTGTACTGCCAGCCCTGCCAGCTGCTGCTTATTTGTGAGGCAGAGTAAGTTACTTTTTTAATGTACAGGGTTCTTGACACATTTACCAGTTCTTATGGTCACTTGTGCTGATTTTTAAATATATTTTTTACTTTGAGCCTTATTTTCTAAAAAATGGCTTTTTTCTGCCATTTTCCATTAAAGAGGCTCTTAAGAGGCCATATCTCCAGGCCTAGAACAGTGATGGCTTGGGTTCAAAGCCCACATGTGTGCATGCTATTCATAGGTGGCATGTTTCCCAGGATCATGCTAAACCTCAGCTGCTTTTATATTAAAACATCATTTCTGTTCATTAGAGTATTTTCAGATGAAAACAGTTACTTTACAACTCTTGACATAGTTCTACTGAATGTGCATTTAAACTACTGAGAAATAGAACTTTTCTAATCATTGTTATTTCTCTTGCATCTATATGTGTACTTTATCATTATCTTTTGTTACTCGTTATTTCGTACCTCTCTTTCACTGTTTTCTTTACTATTGTTTATTAACTGTGACACAAATGTATTATTAAACTGGTTAACTCTCCATTGTAGTAGCTAAGGGCATGCAGTTTGGAGCCAAAAAGTCTTTGGTTTGAATATTGACTTCATCAACTACTCACTGTGTAACCATGAACAAGTGTTGTAATCTCTCTACACTAATTTATTTCTCTATAAAATGAAGAAAAGGATAATACCTACTTTAAATGAGATTATGTACTGTGTTTCGTACAGAGCCTAGTACCTAGACGCACTTAATAATTGTAGACAACATGATTATTTTTATCTACATTTACTGAGTTCCTGCAGTGTGCCAGGTATTGTCCTGGGTATTGGGGATATAGGGCTTCCCAGGTGGCACTAGTGGTAAAGAACCTATCTGTTAGTGCAAGAGATGTAAGAGATGCAGGTTTGATCCCTGGGTCGGGAAGAGCCCTTGGAAGAGGGCATGGGAATCCAATCCAGTATTCTTGCCTGGAGAATCCCCCAGACAGAGGAGCCTGGCAGGCTGCAGTCCATAGGATCACACAGAGTCAGACTCAACTGAAGTGGCTTTGCACGCATGCACGCATTGGGGATATAAAGATGAAGACACAGTCCTTGTCTCAGGGACGTCATAGTCTAGTAGTATGGACCAACTTGGATGTAGAAAAATTTAAAGACCAACATAAGAGAAGAACTATTAACTTTGACTACTTTGGGGTGTGAAAGAATATTTTCTTTCCAGTTGATATCCTCATATCATTAATATAGATTCCTTTATAATAAAAATTAATGATGATTACAATATAGGGTAGTAGATGCCATATTTCAGATGTGTATGCAGTGCTATAAGAACAGGGAAGCAGAAGGGGGAAACTCTCATCAGGAAGCCCTTGCATCTTCGCCTTTTTATCATAATCAGATTTTCCCCAGTTTGCTAAGGTATACATCTTTGCAGAAAGCCTGCCCAAAATAATATGCTGATCAGGTGGTATACAGGCTAAAGACTATCCATGAAATGGTAGCTGGCCCTCTATATGAATATATAGCTCTCTGACACAAGCATTTTGTCCTTCGAAGATTTTGTGTTTTGCAAAACTTCTTTGTTCTTGAGTAATATTGAGTAAGCTAAGGGTGGAATGACTTTCAAACATCACTCTGTGAGACACCTACCCATTGTTATGAATATGGGGATTGCCTGGTCCATTTCTGTTCATACCTTACAGGACCATCAGGCAACTCAAAGGGTGACTGAAATCTAGCCTGGGATGGGCCCTAGAGCTTCAAGAACTAGAGAAGAGACTTTGAAACTTCTCTGAAGGTTTTTTCGGCCTCCCCTTGTTCACCCCTACACAGTTAGAAACTCTTAAAACGCTGGAAGCAGTCTCCATAGTCCAGTTTCCTGTAGTTCCATATAATGAAAGTGTTAGTGAAAGCACTAGTCACCGAGTCGTGTCTGACTCTTTACAACCTCATGGTCTGTAGCATGCCAGGCTCCTTTGTCCGTGGGATTCTCCAGGCAAGAATACTGGACTAGGTAGCCATTCTTTTCTCTAGGGGATCTTCCCAACCCAGGGATTGAACCCGAATCTCCCGTGTTGCAGGCAGATGCTTTGGCATCTGAGCCACCAGGGAAGCCTCTACCATCTAATTTAGGGATTGAAATCCCTGTTTTGTTTTCAAGCTGATTGTCAACTTAGACTTGACTTTTGGGTTTCTCATAGTTTGTTTGTTTAATTGCTTTTGAAGTGAATTTATCAACATTTAAGTTTAGAACTCTCTACTGTTGCTTTAGCCCATTTAAGGAGAAACATTTTCCCCAAAATCAGAAATGTTCCCTAATACCACATGTCCAGTTTTCTTACTGTGGTATCACACTAAAGCAAAATTGTATATAATTTTTTTTTCTTATCTGTTTTCTTAGCTTTCAAAGTAATTTGTGTTTAAAATGAAAAATGAATAGGCTTATTGCCATAATTTAGTTGTGCTGAATTATTTGGCCATAACTTTTGTGGTGATGGAGACCAGATTTATGAGCTGTGGGATCTGTTCTATTTGGATCTGACAGCTGGCTCCATTAAATATCTTGGAGCTTTTTACTTTTCATGGGGATGGTTGGGAGGGTGGGAACAGCAGTGGACGAAAGCAATCCACTTTATTTAATGTTCTGCATTTGTTTACTGGCTCCAATCATAACATTGTGCAGCTGTTTGAACAGCTGCCTTTTGATTTCCTTTTGTTTACTGTTTAGGTTTATTAAGCTTGCCCTTAATACCTGCTTACTGTCTGCTTTTTAACTAGCTTTCATACTTTATTAAATACATTTTAATATATACCAGTCTCTTTGGGGCTAGGCATGCTTTGATGATCTATGAAGTTAATTCACTAAAAGAGAAAAAAAGTTTTTAATTCCATAGGTCATACAGAAAGCAGCCTATTCTTGATTTCTTGTTGTCCTTTAGCTTTATTATTTTAGTTAAATATTTTATAATTTGGTAAATAAATTGCATTTCAAAATTAAGTCCAAATTTCAATCATGATAAACCACCACTTATGTTAACTTTCTAAGCCTGCCAACAGGTAACTTAGTCTACATACTCCAGATAGTTTTTAAAAAGTTGTCAGACTAGTTGTATGTGAATTTTGTTTTAAGAAATGTCTCTGAACAACCTGGATACCTAAGAGATATATATTTACACAGAGAGAGCAAAAAGATAAATATTATATTTATTTGTTAGTCTTATTATTTAGCCTATTCAGACATACTTACTAAAAATTTACTCATCATTGTGGGAATTTTATTCTCTCTTTACAGGTGAGGGACTTGTCCATTGCTTATATGCTGGTGACATTAACTTATCTCTATATTGGAATCCTGGTTTTTGCTTCATTTCCTTCACCACCATTATCCAAAGATTGTATAGAGCAGGTAAGGCACTGTGTACCCTCTCTGTGATTGTTTACACCTTCATTTCTGCAAGGCAAACAGTGTGATACACTAGCAATGTATAATACCAGACAGGCCTGGGTTTGAATCCAGTCTCTTCTGTTTACCATCCATGTGGGAATTCAGGCACCTTCCCCATTCTTTCTGAGCTTCAGCTTCCTCTTCCATTAAATATCACAACAGATACTCCATAGATTTTAGAAGGACTCTCAGAAACCTTCTATATGCTGACACCTGTGGTACTCAAATAAATGATTCCTGTTATTTGCTCCATATTTCTCTGTGTGTGTGGATAATTATGCTAGTAACAGTCTTGAATTTATAAACCCTCACAGAGACTATATTCAGTTCCCTGATTTCCTAAAGTCCAGATCTGGAAATATCCTGAATAAACTGGTTTCTTAATTCATCAGTCCCTGATAATAGATTTGACACTCATTTTGGTACTAGATGGCAAGCATAAAAGCAAAGAAAGACTATTTCTTAAAAAGACAGAGGAAGAGACAGAAAGAATAAAAGAAACATTCTTTTACTAAAAGGCTGCCATAAATAATATTTATTATTTGATTTGACCCATCATAAACCTGGAAATAGCATAATCTCTAGTTTTATGTAACTGAAGAAGTTCTCACAGAAAGTAGCATTCACGGGTGATTTTCATTCTAGTCAGAAGAAATTCCTCTTAAAAAGTGTAGTGGAGTACAAAATACGATTTATTACATATGAATTATAAAAGTTATTTCAGCATAATAGTGATAATGTTCTCATCTTTTCAAGATAAATAGGTTTGACTTGTTGTTCTTTTGATAGTTTGAAATGCTCTCTTGATTTCCTTGATTCCAAAAGTTCTTTGGCAGCCAAGTGTTTGCTGAAAAGTCCCCTGATATGAACAATCCCATATAAAGCCCACTCCCTTGGGAATAAGAATATCTGTGGTATTTGTATTTGAAAGGGAAAAAAAAAAAATCTGAGTGATTGGCTTTCTTTTTCTTAGATGCCAAATGAAAATGGAGAACAGAATCATGAAAGGAAGTAGAAAAAATTTCTTTTCTATTTACTGATAAACTATAGATAATAGTGATAGTAGGTAATAGATATACTCTCACCTTACTCTATAATCTTTAAAAGTGCTACAGTGCATCAGAGGAGAAAAAGTAAGAGAATTATTGAGAATGAAATAGCATTGAATTAGCTATTTAAATTTATTGAAACAATTATACTTATACCTCACGTACTTATAGAGCAGTACTTCTCAAACTATCAGTGGTAAATAATGTCTTCTTGTTTCAATGTCAAATCAATTGCAGATTGATGCTTTTGTAAAATAAAAATGTGCCAATGTCAAATTTCTTTAAGTTTCTAAATACTTACTTTTAATTTCTGTACTTAGCTATTAAAGAGTAATAGTTAGCAAATAGTTTGTGAACGGGTGCCATCCCACAAAACCACACAATTTGAGTGGCACCTGTGTTCAAAATAAGCAAGAAATTCCATTTTATAAATTTGTACTTACTGAATTTGATTTGTAACATTATTATCTTTCTTGGATTAGAATTTTTTAGACAACTTCCCTAGCAGTGACATCCTGTCCTTCATTGCAAGGATATTCCTGCTGTTCCAGATGATGACTGTGTATCCACTCCTAGGCTACTTGGCTCGCGTTCAGCTATTGGGTCATGTCTTCGGTGACATTTATCCTAGGTAAGGGCTCTTCTCTTGACCAGCAAGATGTGCCAAGCAACAAATGACTGTGCAAACAGGTCAGTTTAAAATGTGACTGATCCTTTTGCTATGAAACTTTGCCTAATGAAAACGGTTACTAAAGATAGACCTTTGGTGTTCTTTTCCCAGAAGAGCTTTAAAAATAGAAGCCGCTTCCTTGTCCAGAATGATTTAAAGTTAATTCCTGCCCATGTAGATATTTTAGCTCTGATATCAGCTATACTTATCTTGTGATTTAGTTGATATTTATCTACTCTTTGCCAGGAAGTTAGTAGTATGTAGTACCTGTGTTAGTAATGTATGGCTAATGAGAAACAACTCATTTAGTTACTGGTTATTGGTATTTACTTGTATATTTATTACCATTCATGCAGTTTTATATAAACAATAATGGTTTAGGATTGAAGGTGAGATACATAGCAAGTTTAAATTACCATTTACTTCTGTCACAATTGCTGTAATTTTTAATCTCTTATTGGTGATGGAAGAGTTTGAGTCCTCTTGAAAAATCTGTTCAAAGCTAGTCACCCTCATCCAAGAGAAGTTTCCATTTTACTGAAACTTCCTTGTGGGCCCCTGGTTAACTCCCACTCTTACATTAAGTTTTATTATAGATTATTCTAGTAAAAAGTACCTAGTCCTAGCCTATTTTATTGGGAATAAATTATCTTAAATGAAGAAAGCTTTTGGATAAAATTTGAAAAAAGGTACATGTGCTGTAACCAACTAAACAAGTGGTCTTAACCAGTTTATTTGAAGTGAAGTAATGCAGTCTTTCCCCTCATTTAACAAATAATTGGTTATAAGTATGTAGTTTTAAAAACAGAAAATTTTTAAAAGTGAACATCAAGAGTTATCAAGCCTCTAGCCTTGACCACAGCAGCAGCTACAGTTCTCACATTGGATTTCAGTAAATGTAAGAATCCTATTGTGTTTATATGCCCTGCTGTATTTACATTCACCAAAATAATAAATACAGTTTAAGTCATAGATGAAAAAAAAATTGTAGGTAAATGCATTATTCCTATTTTCTGCTGTTATTTTGCATAATGTTGGCTGTTAGAATGTTTTCTCTTCTTGGAAAAAGTCTGGAATTTCCCTCTTGCATTCACATTACATTTCTTCCCCTACCATCAAGAACATGTTATCATTTATCCTACAGTTGCAAGTACTCTACACACTGCATACTTTGGAACATACTTTGATCTCAGGACCCCTTAACACTCTTAAGGTTTATTTGAGGACCCCCAGGAACTTTAGTTTATGTGGGTTATATCCATCAATATTTAACATGAAAAATTAGAACCAAACTTTTAAAATGTTTATTAATTTATTTAAAAAGCAATAATAAAACCATTACTTGTTAACATAGATGATATTTTGAAAACTAACAATTTCCAAAAAATTTTCTTTTACATTTCAAAACTCTTCAATGTCTGATTTGCTAGTAGATCATTGGACTATCCTATTTTCTACATTCATTCTCTTGTAATATGTAATTTTTGTTTAAATATATGAAGAAGACACACCCTTCCATGGATACATAGTTGGAGCAAGAAGGAAGTACTTTTAATAGCCTTTCCAGATCCTTGTGGAAATTTTTCTTTGATACTGTGCCAAACCTTGACAGGTGGTAGTTTAATAAAAGTTAGTTGAATCTGAAACTCAGTTACATTAAAAGCCATTGGTCTGTCTTACAATTTGGATCTTCTACCCATGTATGATTTTATAACATTAGGTTTAGTCGTTTGGAAAATATTGGTTCACTGAATTCTATAGATACTCCAAATATTGACCCATTTCATTATATATTATCAAAACCCACTTTTGCTATTATCACCACCAGTTGCATTATAGAAGTCTTAGATATTGGAATACTGTCCAGCTCTCATGGTGGCAAATACCAGCTCTCCAAATTCTAATTTTTACTTGAAAGCTCAAATGTTATGCTTGGCAACACAAACTACCAGTTGTTTTTCTTGAAATGATAAGATCATATCATTTATTTTCAAGAAAATGTCTGTCACATACCCAAATCTAAAGAACCATAGTTTGTCTGTCTTTCAATTAAAAATGGTCTTTGGAAAAAACAGCACGGTTGTCCCCCAGTTCAGTTGCTCAAGTGCTTTTCCTCAAGACAGCCACTGTACTTCAGTATGCAGCAGATGTGCTTTATTGTATACTTCCTATTTGATCATACAGAGTACTTAAAAGATGTTTGTTCAAAGTATGAGATTTTGCGCCACAACTAGAGAAAGCTCAGGCACTGCAATGAAGAGCCCGTGAGTCACATGAAGACCCAGTGCATCCAAAAACAAACAAAAAACAACACCGAAGTATGAGATTTAATAAAACTAATAATTTTCAGTCCTTTATCAAGGACAATTTTTAATAAAACTTTTTTTGAAAGTGTTTGGCAGTAAAGAATACAGTACAGAATACAGAGATTGTTGCAGCTACCTCTGTCCAATCTAAGGGGGCCGCAGTGTACCCACCATTGCTTTTGCAAAGCAAGTAATGTCTTGTCTGACTGGAAAATAATTTTTACCTCAGAGCTTCCTGGAAGGGAATTGGAAACTTCCCTGAGGTTCGCGGTTACACTTTGAGAACCACTGCTTTGGAAAAATACACAAAATTGTTTCCTTTTACAATTCAGAAATAACAGAGGCCCAGCCAATGTCTCAAACCTCTGAAGCAATTTTAAGGTTGGAGTTTTTAGATAAATAGTAAGATCTGGAAGCCTGAATATCTTTGTAATTCATCAAGATAGATGACTTACCATTTATTTGTATAAATAATTTTCCTTATTTTTAATTCTTTCTGTAATCTTTCCCAGGGATTAATTAACCTCTGATAACTTGGGCTTAAAATATTGCCTTGATATGTAACTTTGACTTTTAAGGATCATTTTAGGAGGAAATGGAGTTATTTCTCAAGCATCACATTCCATCTACCATATGATTATTTCTGTCCCAAAATTGATTTCCCAAGCCTTGAATTGTTAACATCTAGTTCAATTTACTTAGCTGATATTCTGTTCATGGTAAATACTGAATAGCTTTACGTGACTAAATCTGAAAAATAAAAACCTGCCCATTTTGCCTTTCCCTTGATAAAATTTAGTTTTCTAATTATAAAAGTAAAATAATACTTTACAAAGAAATACTATAAAACATATGAAATTTATCAGGTGTACAAATGAAGAAAAACTACCCCAAATCCCAAATTGTAACACAGTCACTACTTCCTTTTAGTGTATTTCCTTCTGATATTTTTTCAAACATTTTAAGATTTTCTTGTGTAGTAAAAATCTAACTAGCTTTTTTCTCAAGTTGCCTAGATAGATTTTTACCATCTAGGTAACAGTGATTATTTATTTTTCATATTTTAAAATGTATTCCATCAAGTAAATTGTTACCCTGCCATATATCTAGGATGCTGCTGTCTTTTTACAAATCAGTTCAGTTCAGTCACTCAGTCATGTCCAACTCTTTGAGACCCCATGGACTGCAACATACCAGGCTTCCCTGTCCATCACCAACTCCCAGAACTTGCTCAAATTCATGTCCATCAAGTTGGTGATGCCATCCAACCATCTCATCCTCTGTTGTCCCCTTCTCCTCCCACCTTCAGTCTTTCCCAGCATCAGGGTCTTTTCCAATGAGTCAGTTCTTCGCATCAAGCGGCCAAAGTATTGGTGCTTCAGCTTCTGCATCAGTCCTTCTAATGAATATTCAGGACTGATTTCCTTTAGGAGTGACTGGTTTGATCTCTTTGCAGTCCAAGGGACTCTCAAGAATCTTCTCCAACACTACAGTTCAAAAGCATAAATTCTTTTTACAGTTCAAAAGCATCAGTACTTTTTACAAATACCTTTATGTTAATAGTTTTTTAATTTTCTTATGATATTCCACCCAAATGGAATTATAGATCAAAGAATGTGAACCCTGATATACACTACCAGTTTGCTCCTACAGAATTTAACTTGGTTATATAATTGCAGGAAAGGGCCAATGTCACTGTCCCACCACCAGTATTGAGTACTCCTGTTACCTTCTATTTAGGCTGTAATTTTATTGTCAAGTTTAAGACATTCTCATTTTAGAGATGATAGTAATAAATTTCATTCTCACATTAATTGTTATAATTTGCCTGTTTTTATATTTTTTCTTTCCCCAAACTGTCTTCGCAACTTTTAGCATTTTCCACGTGTTGATTTTTAATCTGTTCATTGTGGGAGCTGGAGTGATCATGGCCTGTTTCTACCCAAACATAGGAGGAATCATAAGGTACTGCCTGTAAGGGAACTTTGCCCCTTTACATATTGGTCTTTATTTTTATGCCTTCTTATTGTTGTTGTCTTGATATAATTGTTTAAAATTCCAGTGAGTATTTAAAATTGATAACATTTAAGTACATTCCACTGGTATCAGTTAAGGGGATCTTTATCTTCCACTTTTGCTTATTCCTCACTCTAGAAGCACCATTTTCCTTAGCCTTAGGTACCTTTCCCCTTCTCTTTTTCTCAAAATCTTCCAGTGTATTTCTTTCTCTTTATCCAAAATAAAGTTATTTTTAATATATAGCATATAACTTCTTGGGGGACCTGGAAGGTCTCTAATATGTCAAGGCTATGTCCTAACTTTCTTAATCCATTTCTACTCAAGAACAAATTTCAGTGTCAATTGTAGTCAGAAAGTTTAGATCCCAGATGGGCTCTTTCCTTAATATCCATTCTCCAAATACACTGTGGTAGGTTGCGTAGATTGGGATTAAAGTTGTGACCTCAGATGCTCATGGAAAACTGAAATTTAGAATGATCTGATTTTTCTTCCTCAACCTTGTAGAAGGCAGGACTGAGTTACTTTTTTTGAAGACCCTTTCCTATAAAAGTAGCGAAAGACAAAAGAGGAGACCTTTAGCCTGACACTTGTGAGATATAATGGATTTACAAGTTCCCTTTAAGCTATTTACAAGGAAATTGAAGATAGGGAAGGAGAGAAGTAAGTGCAGGTTCCTCAGTCATGTGTTTAGGTGTTTTTGTTACTATCTTTGATAATTACGCTGAATACCAACAAGGCACTCATCTGTTCTCAGTCTTAGGCAGATGCTTGCAGTCCTTCAACAACTCAGAATTTATAATTAGTTTATAAAAGATCAAAGATAGGAAGCCTATCTCCAGATGTTTCTGAGGAAGTAGCCATAATCACTGAGATACAGAGGAACTACGGAGACTTGAGAGAGAAATAAAAAACTCTGTCAAGCAGATGCTATAAAGATGAACAGGAAATAGTATTTTATATTAACTTAGCAAGTAAAATAAGTTTTAAACTCAGATGCTTTATGTCAACAACAAATGAATCAAAAATAATTTTATTGTAACATCCGATTGAAGACGATTTAAATTATTCTATATTTACCATAATTGTAAATCAGAAAAATGCAGAATGAATATTAACCTAAAAACTTTTTTATTCTGCAGGTATTCAGGAGCAGCATGTGGCCTGGCCTTTGTATTCTTATACCCATCTCTCATCTATATAATTTCCCTCCACCAAGAAGACCGTCTCACGTGGCCTAAATTAATCTTTCACGTTTTCATCATTATTTTGGGCCTGGCTAACCTGATTGTTCAGTTTTTTATGTGAAATAGTCAACTGCCTTCTCAAGATCTTTCATGGTATTTTTAACTTTGACAACAGTTCCACATAAATTCACTTGTAAATGCTGTTCTTGCCATGACTATAAATGTTTTCCTAAGGTCATTTGATAACAAGGAAATAAGGGTCCATTAGTAGGTAATTATTATTAGAGTGGGGAAAAGGGCAGTAAGAGTGGTCTTAATCTCTCTACCGTTCTAATGTTCACTAATCTCTTCATTCTCACTCTTTTCCAAGTGGAAACATATGCCTCTAGGAAAAATCATGCTAGGTTTTACTTGTAGAGATTAAGGTGGGTAGGTTTATTTTGGCTACAGTAAAGATTCTCAGGGTGTCACAGCAACTATATTGCCAGATCCCATTTCTATTTTATGTTTCAGTGATTCAGTTTCATTTTATTACTTGCTAGATCATTTCTGCAGTTTACCCAAACCTTTACTGTTTTGGACAGTAAACCAAATACCTCATTTTAAAAAAGTGTCCATGGCATCAGTGTTAGTAGAGAGAATTCTTATGTGAGTCCTTAATATGTTTTAAAAACAGGAAAAAAAAATCTACAATGTCAATACAGATCCCATGGTTGTGAAACTTATACAAAATAAATGAACTCGGAGAGTTTGTTGCAGTCTGACTCCTCTTTGTTTCTGATCCAGTTCTAGTTCCCCAGCCCCAGTTTGCGTAGGAGCAAGTATGGTTGCCCTCCAGGACCCAGGAGGCCCTTTTGCTTTTTGGATCCCTGAGGATTGCATCGGATGTGGTGAATAGACCAATGAGGAGGAGTATACGAAGCGTGGAAGAGAGAGATGTGTAAGGTGTTCACGGAATAGAGAGGAACAAGACGGAGTGAGACCTCCTTAAAAGTGTATTCTTTGCAGGGGGTGAAAGTGATTTCTTCAACACAGGAAAGGATTACTTCTGTTTAAAGTATGACCTCCAGAAGGAGACACCCCCCCACACAGCTTACTTCTCTAACTGGTAATGTGAAATTGTTAGGTGCTCAGTCGTGCCTGACTCTTTGCAACCCCATGGACTGTAGCCTGCCAGGCTCCTCTGTCTTTGGAATCCTCCAGGCAAGAATACTGGAGTGGGTTGCCATTCCCTTCTCCAGGGGATCTTCCTGACCCAGGGATCGAACCTGGGTCTCCTGCACTGCAGGCAGATTCTTTACCACCTGAGCCACCATGGAAGTAATTGACAGGGTAGAGGTTAAATCCCCATAAGAAAGACTGCTTGGATCTGAGAAAAGGATTAGGGAATCTAAATTCTTGTAATTAAAACTCTCCTCTTTTCCTTTCAAACTAAAAGTTAAACCAAAATCCAAATCCATGTCTTCCATGTAATGAAACCTCTATGTTCAGCTGGAAAAGGTAGATTTCTCTGATTTTATAGTCACATTAAACAGTTTTGTGTTAATACACAATTCCAAAATAGTACATAAATTTGTTATTTCCTTCCTATGAGAAAAACAGGTGAAATGGTTTTTTATACCTGGTAAAGAGCCCCAGATTCAAGACCAGCCATTCTTTCTTTCAGCAGAGGTTTCTGTCTAGTCCACAGACCCATACCTATAATGATGACCTATATTGCCTAAGCATTAGTCACTCAGTAGTGTCTGACTCTGCAACCCCATGGTCTGTAGCCTGCCAGACTCCAATCTCCATGGGATTCTCCTGGCAAGAATACTGGAGTGGGTAGCCATTTCCTTCTCCAAGGGATCTTCCTGACTCAGATGTCGAACCTGAGTCTCCTGCATTGCAGGCAGATTCTTTACCATCTGAGTCATTAATACACCATGTATTACCTAAGCTCTTTTTTAAAAAGTCTGTTTATGAAAATTCTCCAACATACACAAAAGTAGGAAAAAAAAAATGACAAATTCCTCATATACTCATCCCCTACATTTAGTATAATAATTATAAGACTTTGCCATTGCTCATCTATCCCCCAGTTTTTCTTTTCCACTGAAACTTTCTAAAGTCAATCTTGGAAGTTATGTCATTTCATCTCTATAAACCTTAATATGCACTAATAGCCTCTTGAACTTAGTTATGTTTATTGAATGAGACGGTCTCGCTAAAGTTTTTGTTTTTAGCAAAAACTGCTGGTAGATTTTAAGTAATTAGAAAAATCTGCGTTAAATATCTGGATCTTTGTGTTAACCTCTCTCAGAACAGGAGTAGAAGATGGGAGAAAGTGTGTCTTTGTGCCTATGCATCTTTGTGACTGGAGAGTTTTGTTCAGTTGGAGACACAGGAATCAAAAGCCAGACTTTGAGAGATGCCTGTTTATCCCGAGTTTCCTCCCTTGTCTTTAATAAAAACAGGAGAGACAAATTTGCATTGCCTTTTTTCAATGATGTTAAAACACTGTAATGTTTTAACACATAGAAAAAATGATTTGAAGTGTTTTTCCCATTTAATAAAGTGAATATGAAAATGAATATATTATTTATTAAACTAAAAACCAATGTGGATATTTGCTTTTTGTTTCCTTTGAGAGATTTGCCAATTTAGAACTTCCAAAATCCTATGTTAGATTTATGCGGAGTGACTGCCTCCTTAGGTTTTTCTTCACAGAGCCAGCTCCTTTGGCCTGGTGATTAGCTTGGTTGGAAAACACTCTGTGCAAGTCTGTGTGTCCTGGCTCGCACATTAGAATGATGAGATAAGGTCCCATTCCAATCATTCTACAATGAATTTTAGACTTTTTCTACTGTCATCTCTTTGAATTTTCTAATTAAATTTCTTTTACTTTTTGCTCTGATGTGATTTATTTTAGTTTCTTTGAATTTAGCTTAGTTAACACATGATCAAGGACATTTTAAAATTTAAAATAGCTTGTTTGGAGAGCTCTTCCTTGGAAAGGCTCTGGATGAATATGTAGTATCCTAATACTAAGCCAGAAAAAACAAAGAAATATGCTTTGACATCTGACATCTGTGGGTATTCATCCAAAACCTGTTTCATCTTCACACCCAAAAAATGCAGTGGAGGAAAGAATAAACTTACCCACAAAAGGGACTGTTTTAGAGGGAAATAATCACTTTATTTACACTAAGTATACTTTGCAAATACAATGCAAACTCTAAATGGAGAGGCAGAAGAGTTTTTGGTTCTACTTGAAGTTTATTAGGAGAATTTTTTAATCTATATTTTGACTTACTCCACAAATAATTGAATAACACTGTCAGGGAAGGGGAAATTTCCCCGCACCCTTCTTAGTTCTTTTGGCTGGTCTAATAATTAAATTGACCCAAGACAGATTAACAGGAGAAAAAACAAAACAATTTAATTCACATGTGTGGAATTCTCATAGAAATGATTCCCCAAATGACCAAAGCAAGCTCTTTATATATCATTTTTAGACAAGGAAAAAAATTGGTGAAGATTTAATGTATGCTAGGATAGCAAACTAATGAGGAAGTAACAAGTTTGTTTATAACTGTTTAAGCCTTGAATTCCCTAACTCTGATGATAAGGATATTTTCTAACCTTCTGGTATAGGGAGCATTCCTTTACCTTGAGATTTACTTCTTGCTTTCATGAAGAAGGAGGAAATGAGTGGTTTTTATATCTTTTTTTTTTTCTACCAACTGTTTCTCAAGTAACTTCATTTCAGAATAATCAGTATACCACTGTGCCATATCTTGGAGCAGCCTGCCCTGAACCTCAGCACTGCAACGTTCAGTACTTTGGAGGAGGCAAATATGTATAAGACATCATTCATATCCTAAAGGAATTTGTAATCTAGTGAAGGAGCTATGCCTACAGTTAACTGTGCCACAGGGTACCATCAAACCAAGAGAAACAGATCCCTTCCAGTTGGGATCCTCAGGGAGGGCAGGTAAGGAAGCTGAGTGGTAAAGCTGCAAGGATAACTGTCCAAGATTTTAGATCTTTGATGCATTCACCGTCAAGTGGGATCTTGTAAAGTGTAATAGCTTTTGGCAAATTGCCTCTAAATAAGAGAGGTTTAACTGCTTCTGTGTGCTATTTATTGTTCTCTTTGTGTTTTCACACTGCCTTGTTCACTTCTGTGAATCATGGACAGCAAAGTACAATTGATCAAAAGGGGAAATAATTAGTAATACACTGGGCAATATGAACAGAAAGATTCTATAAAGTTTTCTCTCCAAAAACTTGACTTATTTAAATATCAATATTCAAAATGTCAAATGTTTGGGCCCATTGTTTAGAACAGGAAATATTGATGTTGCTTGTTCTCTTTACAAAGCACTGACCTATTGCATTTTATTTTTTTTTTCCATTTATTTTTATTAGTTGGAGGCTAATTACTTTACAATATTGTAGTGGTTTTTCATACATTGACATGAATCAGCCATGGATTTACATGTGTTCTCCATCCTGATCCCCCCTCCCACCTCCCTCTCCACCCAATCCCTCTGGGTCTTCCCAGTGCACCAAGCCCGAGCACTTGTCTCATGCATCCAACCTGGGCTGATGATCTGTTTCACCCTAGATAATATACATGTTTCAATGCTGTTCTCTTGAAACATCCCACCCTCGCCTTCTCCCACAGAATCCAAAAGTCTGTTCTGTACATCTGTGTCTCTTTTTCTGTTTTGCATATAGGGTTATCGTTACCATCTTTCTAAATTCCATATATATGTGTTAGTATACACTATTGGTCTTTATCTTTCTGGCTTACTTCACTCTGTATAATGGGCTCTAGTTTCATCCATCTCATTAGAACTGATTCAAATGAATTCTTTTTAACAGCTGAGTAATATTCCCTGGTGTATATGTACCACAGCTTCCTTATCCATTCGTCTGCTGATGGGCATCTGGGTTGCTTCTATGTCCTGGCTATTATAAATAGTGCTGTGATGAACATTGGGGTGCACGTGTCTCTTTCAGATCTGGTTTCCTCAGTGTGTATGCCCAGAAGTCGGATTGCTGGGTCACATGGCAGTTTTATTTCTAGTTTTTTAAGAAATCTCCACACTGTTCTCCATAATGGCTGTACTAGTTTGCATTCCCACCAACAGTGTAAGAGGGTTCCATTTTCTCCACACCCTCTCCAGCATTTATTGCTTGTAGACTTTTGGATAGCAGCCATCCTGACTGGTGTGTAATAGTACCTCATTGTGGTTTTGATTTGCATTTCTCTGATAATGAGTGATGTTGAGCATCTTTTCATGTGTTTGTTAGCCATCTGTATGTCTTCTTTGGAGAAATGTCTGTTTAGTTCTTTGGCCCATTTTTTGATTGGGTCATTTATTTTTCTGGAATTGAGCTGCAGGAGTTGCTTGTATATTTTTGAGATTAATCCTTTGTCTGTTGCTTCATTTGCTATTATTTTCTCCCAATCTGAAGGCTGTCTTTTCATCTTGCTTGTAGTTTCCTTTGTTGTGCAAAAGCTTTTAAGTTTAATTAGGTCCCATTAGTTTATTTTTGCTTTTATTTCCAATATTCTGGGAGGTGGGTCATAGAGGATCCTGCTGTGATTTATGTAGGAGAGTGTTTTGCCTATGTTCTCCTCTAGGAGTTTTATAGTTTCTGGTCTTACATTTAGATCTTTAATCCCTTTTGAGTTTATTTTTGTGTATGATGTTAGAAAGTGTTCTAGTTTCATTCTTTTACAAGTGGTTGACCAGTTTTCCCAGCACCACTTGTTAAAGAGGTTGTCTTTTTTTCCATTGTATATTCTTGCCTCCTTTGTTGAAGATAAGGTGTCCATAGGTTCGTGGATTATCTCTGGGCTTTCTATTCTGTTCCATTGATCTATATTTCTGTCTTTGTGCCAGTACCATACTGTCTTGATGACTGTGGCTTTATAGTATAGTCTGAAGTCAGGCAGGTTGATTCCTCCAGTTCCATTCTTCTTTCTCAAGATTACTTTGGCTATTCGAGGTTTTTTGTATTTCCATACAAATTGTGAAATTATTTGTTCTACTTCTGTGAAAAATACCATTGGTAGCTTGATAGGGATTGCATTGAATCTATAGATTGCTTTGGGTAGTATAGTCATTTTGACAGTATTGACTCTTCCAATCCCCTATTGCATTTTAGAATCTGCTGCTGCTGCTGGTTCATTTTCTCATCCCAATTCAAATGTCCAAAACAAAATCCAAACCTCACTGATACCTAAACAATAGAATGGTACATGAGTTTGTTGTACAAAGTGGAACGCACACAAGGCAGCCTGGCTGGCCCCAGTTTCACAGTCGACTGCAGACTTGACTTCTGATTATATAAACATGTATTGCAAAACAGCTCTGACGGGAAACTCATAACCTAAACAGTATTCTCTGAAATGTAATTTGTTGTCCTTTTATATTAAAGAAGAAATTAAATCAAAATTATCTTGACGAAAAACAACTCTGGGATTTTGTTTAATTGAATTTTGCCGGGAAATGCTATTGCCTACTAGCACTGACCCCAGGACAGAAGGAGTCTATCTTTTGCTGGGTCAAACTTCTCAAGTGACTCTGTGAGTGTCACGTCAGGTCATCCAAGTGATCGATGAGCTTGTCTCACAACAGGCCACATAGCCCCCTCCTTCATGTTCTAGATCTTAGAAAAAGTGATATGCTGCTTGTTGTTAACCAAAACCTAAAATGATCCTTTTCGAACAATAAACTGTTATGACTTCTCCCTCTAAGAGCATTTCACAATGCATGTGGCACTTCAGATAAGGGTAGCCCAGTTTCCGGCATAATCTTACAGAGCCATGAAAGGCAATTAAAGAGCTCTGTTTTAAGTTAAAATTCCTTTTGTTCCCAATTTTTTTTTTCATTATTTCTCAACTCTTCTTTAAAGATAAAATAAGGCTATGTCTTTTTAAAAGATTAAAATTGTCTCCTTTCTCTTCTTTCATCTCAGGCCATAAAGTACAGGATTGGGATAGGGATTAGAAAGAGCACACTATGCAAAATTTTCCTCCTTTGGATCTCTCATGATATTCTAAGTAATCCAATTGTGTTTGTTCCCAACAGATACTTTATACACTTGTTTAATTAATCAGTGAATTAGTGATACAGATTCCACTTTAATGAAAAACAGTAATTGCTATTTTTTAAAAGTTTTTTGTTTCTACTTGGGAGTTATATTACCCCCCGTACCCACCCCCCCCCCAAAAAAAAAAATCAACAAAATTGAATCAGTCAAATTCAGAATTAGTCCCTTGGTCAATATTTACGTACTAACTGGATGCCGGGCCCTGCTAAGCATGGAGCATCCAGTGGTGACAAGCCGAATGTGGCCCTGACAGTCAGCATCCTTGCCCACCCTCTGAACTCTGGCAGCTGGTCATTTTTTCTCGGTGCTATGAAGTACCAGGCTGTGATCCTTTTCTGCTGCCCTCTTTCTGGTGAAGACTGTGACAGAGCAACATCATACACATTTGGAAGAGATGAATATAGAACAGTGGTGCAATAAATGTGACTCTGTAAAGTGAACTTTGTAAGCATGTGGACATGTCAGCATGTGGACTTTGTGGACAAAAACTGGAAGGGACCATAGAATAAACGTGCATGACCTGTTGAAGTGATGAGATTCTAATCATGTATGTTGTTACTTTATGATTTGCATGACAAACTTTCTAAAAGAATATCTGTTACAAATCACAGAAGAGGCTTGTAGAAATATATCTACACTCAACCCGTGAAGTAAAGGACCAACTTACAAAGAACCTTTGAAATGGGGGATAGAGGTTGTTGGTTATAGAGCAAATCCAGGTTTTGTGGGCCCTGAAGGTTATATAATTTGTTGATAACTCTTAAGGAAAAACATAAAAACTACAGAGAACCCCGTACAAATGAGGACCCTTGCTTTAACTTTTTTAGCTTTAAGGCAAATCATCCTCAGACAGCTCTGAAGATGGATTTAGAAGACCGAAGGAGATGGAATGAAGAAAAGCTTTAGTGCTCTGATATGTCAAGTTTTGAGTGTCTCTGTTACCTTTAAGAATTACAACTTTTATCAGATCTGAGCCTTTGCTTCTGGGAGGGTCTAATTGGATATAGCAAAATAGCATTGGGTACAAATTCAATAATCGGTAATTTGGAATCACAATGGGACATTTTTCTTTTTTAGATCAGGGAGCTTTTACTTGAGGGAGGGTTTTGCAAGGGTGGGGACGAATGGGGGAGGGGTGTTCCTTTTAACTTTACAGAAATAATAGAGTTCAAAGATAATGTTTGTTTGTCAAATTGTGAACTTAATTGTCGATGAATCTTAGAGAAACATTTTAAGGGCTCTTGATGCAGAAGACAAGCTCCCAAGAGCAACACTAGGGTAAGGCAACATTTATTTATCCTTCACTTTGTTCTACAAAGGAACTGTTTTTACTACAATAAAGTAAAATCAACTTTGAAGAATTAACTTGAAACATTTTTTAGAGACTAAATTAGAAATTTATGACACTCTTTAAGGAAACTATTCAAATAAACTTTTATAATTTTTTAGTTCTTTTTTGTAGCTCATATTATACTTCTTTATTGTAGATGATAAAGCCTTATTCAATGCAGTAAGCCTATTGATTGTCCCAGATTGGAAATGCAAATATAGAGACATCCTTCCTAGTGCTGCCAGAATTCTCTTTATGTAACATGACCCTGATTATGTCCCTCTTCTGTAAAAACCTTCAGTGTCCCCATAGAAAAATGGGCAAGGGCCTTTGTAACAGATGACTCAGAAAAATAACTACAAGTAAACATGAAGAGAAAAAAGTTCAGGGTCAAAACATTGATCTGTGCTAATGGATAAACCTCAAAACCATGAAAGTGAAAAAAGCCAGATGCAAAAGACTACATATTGTATGGTTCCATTTATATGACATGTCTAGTAAGAGCAAATTTATAGGAACAGAAAGCAAAATCATAGTTGCCTAAGACTGGGGGTGAGAGCAGGGGTTCTCTAGAAGTGGCTATGTAGTGGTGATGGTTTGTTCACTAAGTCATGTCTGACTCTTGCGACCCCATGGACTGTGGCCCCACCATGCTCCTCTGTCCATGGGATATCCCAGGCAAGAATGCTGGAGTGGGTTGCCATTTCCTTCTCCAGGGTATCTTCCCAATCCAGGGATCAAACCCACATCTCCTGTACTGGCAGGCAAATTCTTTACCACTCAGCCACCAGGGAAGCCCTCAGCCACCAGGGAAGCCCTAAATGGCCATGGGGAAGAGATTTTCTAGGGCTATAGAAATGTTTTAGAAGAGGATTGTGGTAATAGTTGCACAATTGTATAATTACTAAAAATCAGTGAATTGTAAACTTATATTGGTTGAATTTTATGAAATGTAAATTATCCCTTGAAGCAGTTTTTTTTGTTTTGTTAAAGTTCAACAGTGGTAGTAGAAAAATAGCTTAAAATATTTTCTATTTGTCAAATACTAAGATAATATTAACTATTATTGTTTTATTTTTATTAGTATTATGTCATGACAAAGGTATGTGTATGGGTATACACAAGTGGTAGGTGTAAAATTAGGTGCAGATTTTCTGAAGGTAATTTGACAATATTCATCTAATCCTCAAAATGCTGCTATACTTGGACTCCCTTCTGGTTGTGTATCCTAACTGGCGGATAAACACAGAGATATTCATCTCTTTACTATTTGTAATGGAAAAATTAGAAACAACCTAAACATCCAACAATAGGAGATAAATTATGGAATACCCATCAATAGAATACCATGTATCTATTTTAATAATGCAAATGCACATATGCAATGTGTCAACATATTTATAAATATAAGTGAAGCGATTACAATTAAACATGTATAGAATTTAAAACATTTGTGTATATTTCTGGATGTCTATATAACAAATATGAATTAGGTACCTCCAAGTACTAGGACTACTGGGTGTTTCTTCCTGTTTTGTTTATGTGTATTTTCTAAAGCTTTTAAGTGTATCATGTATTATGAAAAAAAGAAAGTTTTTTTTTTCTTAAAGGGATATCTTTTCACTGACTTATCATGACTTTAAGGATCCCTTTTGATATTAATAACAAAACCCTTTGGACCCTCACATAATAGTAGTTCAGTTTTTAGAATTTTTTAACTTTATTTTTTTATTGGGCTGCATCAGGTCTTGGTTGCAGCACGTGGGATCTTTGTTGCATTGTGCAAGATCTTTTGTTGTGGCACACCGACTCTCTAGTGTGCCAGGGCTTAGTTGCTTTGCAGTATGTGGGATCCTAGTTCCCCAACAGGGACCAAACCCACATTGCATTCCCTACATTGCAAGCCAGGTTCCCAACCACTGGCCTACCAGGGAAGTCCCTTTAGTATTTATTGATTAATACAAAAAGCTACTATAACCTCTAATACCTCTTATATATAAATTTGAATATATTATTAAAGCATCTACAAACAACACACCCCACTGCCTGCACACACACACACAATCACACATCTTTTAGACTTATATAGTCTACATTACCAATTTTGAAACCAGTCTGTGGTCTGCAGTTTGGGAAGGACCAACCTAGAGAATAAAGTAAAAATGTAGCTTGGTAATGAAGGTCCTTTTTATTAAACAGTCTTCCTACCTTTCCAACTTCACACCAGTTCATACAAAGCTACTAATTATCTCACTGGTCATGCTCTCTTATTTCATCTGCTTTTGTACATTCTGTGCCTTGGGCATGACATGCCCTATTTCTTTTGTACACTTCACAGATTTTTATTTTACAGGACATTGCTTGAAAATCACCCTTTTTAACTCCCTTCCAAATAGATTCAGTTCAGTTCAGTTGCTCAGTCGTGTCCGACTCTTTGCGACCCCATGAATCGCAGCACGCCAGGCCTCCCTGTCCATCACCAACTCCCGGAGTTTACTCAAACTCATGTCCATTGAGTCGGTGATGCCATCCAGCCATCTCATCCTCTGTCGTCCCCTTCTCCTCCTGCCCCCAAGCCCTCCCAGCATCAGGGTCTTTTCCAATAAGTCAACTCTTCGCATGAGGTGGCCAAAGTACTGGAGTTTCAGCTTCAGCATCAGTCCTTCCAATGAAAACCCAGGACTGATCTCCTTGGGAATGGACTGGTTGGATCTCCTTGCAGTTCAAGGGACTCTCAAGAGTCTTCTCAAACACCATAGTTCAAAAGCATCAATTTTTTGGTGCTCAGCTTTCTTCACAGTCCAACTCTCACATCTATACATGACCACTGGAAAAACCATAGCCTTGAGCAGACGGACCTTTGTTGGCAAAGTAATGTCTCTGCTTTTCAATATGCTATCTAGATCATAACTTTCCTTCCAAATAGATTAGGTGCCCCCTTTTCTGCGCTTTCCACTTGGCACATTTTTTTTTAATTGGAGTATAGTTGCTTTAGAATATTGTGTTATAATGAAGTTAGTCAGAAAAATGAATATCATATATCAACCCATATATATGGAATCTAAAAAAATGGTACAGATGAACCTGTCCTCAGGCAGCAGTAGCAACACAGATGTAGAGAATGAGCAGATGTGTGGACACAGGGCAGGGGTGGGATGAATTGGGAGATTGGGATTGACATATGTGCGCTGCCATAAACGGATGGATGCTGGGATCCTGTACACATACTTTTATTGAAGCATTTATCATGTTGTATTGTAATTACTGGCCATGTATATTTCACCATCCAGATAAGGAAGTTCACCTTTGTATCCACTGTTTCTGGCACATTGTCTGAAATAGAAGAAAGGCCTGTAATCTCAGTTGAATGAGTGTGCAGAGAAAGACCCAGTCTTGCCCTCAAGACAGTTGGAGTCTAGTTAGGGACACATACATGTCTCATATTATTGTTGTTCAGTTGCCAAGTTGTATCTGACTCTTCACAACCCCACTGACTGTAGCATGCCAGGATTCTCTGTCCCTCACCATCTTATGGAGTTTGCTCAAGTTCATGTCCATTGCATCAGTGATGCCCTCCAACTATCTCATCCTCTGTTGCCCCTCCTTCTGCCTTCAACCTTTCCCAGCATCAGGGTCTTTTTCAATGAGTTGTTTGTTAGCATCAGGCGGCCAAAGTATTGGAGCTTCAGCTTCAGCATCAGTCCTTCCAATGAGTATTCAGGGTTGATTTCCTTTTTTTTTTTTTTGGTATAACAATTTATGTTTGTTTGTTTGTTTTCATTTGAGATTGACCAGTTTGATCCCCTTCCTGTCCAAGGGACTCTCAAGAGTTTTCTCCAATACCCCAGTTTGAAAGAATCAGTTCTGCACTCTGCCTACTTTATGGTCCAGTTATCAGAACCACACGTAACTACCAGAAAAACCGTAGCCTTGACTGTACTGACCTTTGTCGGCAAAGTAATGTCTTTGCTTTTTTACCACACTGTCTAGCTTTCTTGCCAAGAAGCAATCGTCTTCTAATTTCATTGCTGCAGTCACCATCAGCTGTGATTTTAGAGCCCAAGAAGATGAAATCTGTCACTGCTTCCACTTTTCCACTTTCCCCTTCTACTTGCCATGAAGTGATGGGACCAGATGCCATGGCCTTAGTTTTTTTAATATTTAGTTTTAAGCCAACTTTTTCACTCTTCTCTTTCACAACCATCAAGAGGTTCTTTAGTTCTTCCTCACTTTCTGCCATATATATTAGTCCTATAATAGAAGATGTGAATGACCACACAGAAGAGATAGTGGTTAATTTTGACTGGATGATTAGGAACTACTTTCCAGAGTAGGGTCCATTTAAATTATTTTGACATGCTGAAGAAGAAGAAAGGAGGAATAAAAGCCTTGAGTCCCTTTTTACACTTTAGAAATTCAGTCTATAGAAAAATGGAAATGACTCACCAGTTACTTCCTGAACTTGCAGCTCTCTAGTTATCCTCAGTCCTAACTAAGCATGGTTCCCACTGCCCTGGCTTCCCTTTCCTCTCATCTCATTGTCAAAAATCACTGACAATAGATTTTCTTTTTAGAATGCAGAGTTGGCACTCTAGTCTGGCAGAGAGTTTGTATACCTGATGATATGCATGTTTGAGTGGTAAGAAAAAGTGTTACGTGAAGCATAGAACTGGTTTCTAATACTTGCTTTGCCATAGTCTTGCTCAATAGACTCGCTTTATGACACATTCATACTTCTTGGTTTTCAGTTTCTTCTTTGACAAAATGGAGGTGATTAGATTAATTATACCTCTTTAACCTAATTAATATAGTTATTTAGAAGGATATCTATAACACTATATAGAAGAATATGTATATAACACTATATAAAAGCACCTTACGAAACTGAAATACTGTACAAATGCTCAGTTTGGGGATTATATCATTACATTTCTGAAACCACTTGATGGATTTGGCCAGACTCCTCCTACTGAGGGGCTGTATAACTTAAGGTGAAAAGCATGGCAGAAAGTTGGGAAAGAATTCTTGTTTTGCTTATACAGTCAGATGAGTGGTTTTTAGATGAGTGTGGGTGACAAAACATCTGGAAATCATAGAAACACAAAATATTTATGCATCTAATTACATCATACAAATCAGGACTATTTAGTTCTCATTAGTCCTGACTCTTGATGAACTATGATTATGTAACATGTATACAGTACAAATAAAAGGGCTCACCAGGTGGCTCAGAGATAAAGAATCTGCCTACCAATGCAGGAGACACAGAAGACGTGGGTTTGATCCTTGGGTTGGGAAGATCCCCTGGAGAAGGAAATGGCAACCCACTCCAGTATTCTTACCTGGAGAATTCCATGGACAGAGGAGCCTGGCAAGCTGCAGTCCATGGGGTCACAAAAAGTCTGATGTAACAGCACCCAACACTAACTCATACAAATAAAAAGTAAAGGAGATATACTACTCCTCAGTTCTTTCCTCACTCTAAGCCCAAAATAGGGTTAATTGAGCTCTTTACTCACCATAGTAGTCAGGGTTCTCAGAAAAATAGAACCAAGAGGAGACAGATAGGTCAGAAGATATCTTAAAGAATTGATTCATGTGATTGTAGAGGCTGGCAAGTCCAAAGTCTGCAGGGCAGTCTGGCAGGCTAGAGACCCAGGAAAGAGTTGACTGTACAGCTCCAGTCTGAAGGCAGTCTGCTGGCAGAATTTCCTCTTCCTCAGGGGATGTCTTTTCCTTAAGTCCTTCAGCTGATTGCTCGAGGCCCACCCACCTTGGTTGGATGGCATCACCAACTCAAAAGACATGAGTTTGAGCAAACTCCAGGAGATAATGAAGGACAGGGAAGACTGTCATGCTATAGTCCATGGGATCATAAAGAGTCAGACATGACTTAGTAACTGAACAACACCACCACCTTATGGAGTGTGATCTGCTTTATTCAGTCCATTGATTTAATCTCATCTTAAAAGGATATTCACAGAAACACCCAACTGTGTTTGACCAAATATCCGATACCATAGCCTAGCCAAGATGACACAAAATTAACAAGCAGACTCACCAACTTACAAGTCACAGCAGCAGGTTGCAGTTTCCCCATCCCTCCCTTGTCAATTTTCCAGGAGTTTCTTACGACTGAATGTCCAAGGGTGATTCTGGGTGTGCCATGGGAGGAGACAGCATGAAATCTGATAGAAAGTCCAGCGCACAGCAGCTCTGAAACATTAAGCAATGAGGTCCAACTGGGACAGCTTCCAGGGACAAGCCAGCCCTGGGACCTCCAGTCAGGCCATTGCCCAAGGCCTAGCAGCAAATCGTGCTCCCACAAAGCAGTTCTAATTCCTGCCCATTGGACCCAGGCCACAGGCTGAGCCCAAAGGCAGTGTCAGGTTAAATTTGGGTGACAACACTCTCAAGAAGCACTCGGAGCCTCTTCAATTACAGTTAAGATTGTTCTCCTTTTTTTCTCATTTACTGATCGTTCTGTTTCCTTTATTGTGTATTATGCGAAGGCCAAGTCTAAATCATCTCAGACAACTCTGCTACTCTGAATCCTGACTTGAAATCTTGGTGAAGGTTGTTTTGTTATTTTGTTGTTGTTGTTTGTTTTCTCTTTAAGACCTCAAGTAGTTCTCTCAGATCCTTTGTTTCTGATGACTTTTTGCCTAGTACCTGGGACATGGTTCGTGCTCTATGGTTTAACTAATCAGATTTAGCCTGCAGCAGAAGTTGTTTTAGTTTATCAAGTTAACACAAGAGAATTTTCTGAGAAAAAAAAAAAAAAAGCTAAGGTTTAGAAAGGTTTCAGTGGTTTCAACCCTGACTAATTTCACTGGGCTCGAAACTGTACCAGAACAATATTGTAAAGCAATTATCCTCCAATTAGAGAAAAAAAAAAAAAACTGTACCAAGAGCAGCCAGACCTCTTTTCCCATCCCTCCTCTGCTGTTTGGTAATTGCCTATAGTTATTCTCTAGGTGTTTTGTTGACTCTTTTATCTTGTTACCTTGTCACACATAGATGGACACTCGAGAGATACTTGTTAATGGAATGAATAAGATACCTGCTAGAAAAAGAATTTGTTGTAACAAATCAAACAACAAACAAAATAGAAGAAAGTATGAGTGAACGTTTATCTCAGCTGTGATTGGATAAGAACTATGAGCCATGGAGGAAATGATATGGTGGTTGGGGGTGAGGGGGAGAAGCTGTATACTTGATTACATAAATTGTTAAGCTCTACAGATCAAAAAAATCATAAGCTACATTTAAAAAGAAATGTCAAACTAGGAAAATATTGGCTACATGTAATGACATATCAATGTGGAAGTAAATAATGGAGAAAAATCTAAAATTACAGTTCAAAAATGGGAAGAACATAAAAATAGATAACTCACAAAAGAAGAAGTATAAATGACTAACAGTCATAAAACGACAGAAAACATTTTCTAACAACTACTATTAACAACAACAACAAAAAAAAAATCAGTTAGAGTACTCATTACTAACTATGGTGCAGTGACTTGGGCACCCTCTTCCATATTTCCTCTTGATCATCAAAGTCAAGTTTTTAAAACTCAAAGCTATACATTTAATCAGTTTCTTTCTCTGCATTTTAGCTGCTTAGACTCTACATTAGGAACAATACAAAACAAAAGACCTCACTGCTGCTGAAATGCTGGGAGAGGGGTAGGAACACAAAGAATGGAGAACTATAAGATAAAAGTTATAGTATTATTCTACTACAAGTAGATAGGGATCAAATGTATTTTATTAATTTGAAGAGTGTGATCTATATGTAGTCCACCAACACTTAATCTCAGCCATTCATACCTTCAATGAAAGAATGATCAGTGACTACTGATAACTAGAAAGCTATGAAATTTCATAACTAGAAAGTTATGAAATCAGTTATATTACTTAGACTGCTTTTTATTGGGTATTGGTTTCCCAAAGGTCCAGAGAGAATGACGTAATGAAGCGTGAACTTTCGTCCTGTACTGCCATGTCAGACCAATAAAAATTTCTTCTTTCAAAATCCTTTCTCTCTTTCAAAAAACTATGTTTATTCTAAGTAAAATTGAGTTGCGATTTTAACATTGGCACAGTCCTCAAAACAGGAAAATTACAAATTATGTGCCTTGCAGAATCCTTTTTTTTTTTTTTTTAAAGCTAATCACCAACCACAATGTGAATTCCTGCAAGAGTGGGGTGCCATGTCACAAAAGATCAGTCTGGCTTCACAGTCTGTTCTTTGCCTGTGTGGAAGACAGATATTTTTTGTTGAATCAGGACCATAATTTGCATCTGGAAGGACAAAGGGCCATATTCTCTTCTCCTGTCCACACACAGAGCTACACTGACAACAGCAAGAGCTGCTCAGAGATAGAGGCAGAATTTGGCTCAACCAGTGCAAAATACAGCCCGATTTTTAAAAGTAAATTCTCCAGCTAACATCTAGTGAAGAACAGACCAGCTAGTGGATTTGGAAGTTTCCTTTAAAATTTCTTGAAATTTTCCTTTGAAATTTCCAACGCAGTGTGTGAAGTAATTCCAGACTCTAATGAACTTCAGAGGCCTCTCTGGCTGTAAATAAGAACAAAAATGATTGTCTATATTGGATCCAGGACTTTCTTAGGCAGTAGATAATTTATTGTTATGCTCTATGTCCTCATTTTCCCTGAGTGATTGATGTATTCTCTTCTGTTTTCAGAAGGCTTTTCTAATATTCACCTTTCTTCAAGATGATCCTGAAAGATGAGTCAGAAGTTCCATACCTGCTTTCCATATGGGGAAGCTGGGGCCCAGAAAGGTTAAGCAGATTTCCTACCCGGGCAACAAAGGAACTCTGGGTTCTCAAGTGGTTATGGAAATCTAGTCAGAATGGAAATGAAACTTCTGCTTCCTTGGGCTATCTTTCCTGCTTGTTTAAAATGAAATCCTTTCTATGTTATCAGTTCCTAGGAGATTGTTTTTGACACATATAAATTTGGAATCCCCTCTAACTGGAACCAATTTTCTCTGGGACATCCCAGTCATTGGTGACTTCTTTATAGGCCTCCCCTCCCCATATAAACACAGCCCTTTTTTGGCCAAGCAGGTCATTGTTGATCGATGTCACCAACAGCACACAGAAGGTATAGAGAGTGAACAGTTGAATTCCTAGCTCTAGAGTATTATCTATGAAACCCATGCAAACCCATGCATAGGAAACCCTTGCTTAGTAAATCTGTTTGAACATATTTACTCTCAGAGTTCTATTATTGATGTTTAGATTTTGTGATGGTTTGATCATCTGAATTGAGAAAGAAAGATTTAACCTTGAAAAAGGAGAAAAAGTAGAGAGTGAGTTATTGGTTTTGTGAATTTTAGATTTTCCAAGGGAAAAAGTTGAACAGGGCACAATTCTATTTTGGGGAGCACAAAATTCTTGAGTGATATGATGTACTTCCCTTTTATAGAATGAAGGAATCTAAGAGATTTTTTAGTCAAAGTTCCCCATCTTACACATGAAGACATTGAATTCAAGTAAGTTTTTATGTGTCTTAGAACTATTTCCCTCTCAATGTGTATACATTTACCTCATTTTTTTTTTTAAGTTGTGTAACATCCTATAAGGAGACATCTTTATTTAGCCACATTTCTTTGAGGACTATCTTGGTTATTTCCAGTTTTTTTTTCACTATTATAAACAATATTGCAAAGAATAACTTTGTATAGGTAGCTTAGTATTTACTTAGTATTTTTCAGAATAAATAACCAGAAATTAAGTAAAAATTTTAGTAGAAATAGTCCTCTTAGGAGATGGTACCCATGACAGCGCATCCTTGCCAACACTGGATATTTTCAAACTTTTAATTTAAGTTTTTTTCTTATTTTGGTCATGCCACACGGCCTGAAGAATCTCAGTTCCCTGACCAAAGATTTAACCCAGGCCACGGCAGTGAAAATGCCAAATGGTAATCACTGGACCACCAGGTAAACACACCCCTCCCCTGCCCCATTTAAGTTTTTAAAATAATTGTGGTCAGTTTCATGTAGCTCATTAATCTATCTGAAATGTAATTTTCTGTACTATGTGAGATGGGACCTAACTTATTCACTTTGTGAATATTGAAAATGAGAGGAAGAACAGAGCACTAGGTGTGGGAAGTGTAAGAAAAGCAGCTAAGGGCAGCCACCAGGTTACACAATCACTCAGCAGAATAAAAGCCTTCAGCTTACCAGACCTGACCCCTGTGGACACCTTGGAAGGCTAGTTAGGGATCATGTATTACAGTAGAACTGTTGTATCATATATGCATTTGGGGGCTTAGCTGTACAGTCTTTAAGCTTTTGAGGGCCCCAATACTAGTGATTTTAGGACATTTTAAAAGACTTTTAAATGTAATTTTGCCTACCATGTCAACAATAAAATCTAGACTTGGAACTTCCCTGGTGGTCAAGCAGTTAAGGATTCATCTTCCAATGCAGGAGATATGGGTTCGATCCCTGGCTGGGGAACTAAGATTCCACATGCTGCGGACCAACTAAGCCCAGGCACCACAATTAGAAAGGAGCCTACGTGCTGCCACTAAGACACAAAGCAGCCAAAAAAACCCCACAAAAGTAGACTGTCTCCACCCACCCGATTCCTACTCATGATTTAACTAGAGCACACTGCCTTCTGAGGGTTTCATTGTGTGTCTCACCCAAACACAACCTCCAAGGATCTTATGAAAATATTCCTTCCAGTAGCATATGTACATATATAATGTTCCTGAAAAGATCTGCAAAATACAACTTTGTCTGCCTCATTATATGTGGAATTTCAAAGCTTTTTGGTAATTTTTTTTTGCACCCTTATATATTGGTGTTCAGCTGTCCTAACCCATGATCAAGCCACTTTTTCTCTCCATGCTTCAGAATTCTCTGGGCTTCCCAGGTAGCTCAGACAGTAAAGAATCTGCCTGCAATGCAGGAGAGTCGGCTTCGATCCCTAAGTAGGGAAGATCCCCTGGAGAAGGGTGTGGCAAACCCACGTCCAGTATTTTTGCCTGGATACCTGCAGTATTTTTGCCTGGAGAATTCCATGGACAGAGGAGCCTGGTGGGCTACAGTGCACGGGGTCTGAAAGAGTCAGAAATGATTGAGTGACGAACCCTTTCAGAGTTCTTTGCAACACAGTTCTCTGGGTAGCCCCCAGTAATGGATCAGGGTTGACACGCAGGTATAATCAGTTTGCCGTCTCTGGTCTAGGTCATTGTTAGTAAAAGTCCCATGGTATTAGTGGAAGATTTGTGTCTTGGATATATGCATTTTATCATCATGATGTGCATCAGTGGTCTTGCCCACAGATTTGAGACAAGAGTTATCCAAGGTGGTCTGGCCACCCATGGGAAATTAGGATGTGGCTCTTTGGGGAAGAAGGCCCTTCCTTTTTCCTTTTACAGCTAAGATGAGTCATAGTTCTTCTTGCTTTCTCTGTCAAAGGGCAGGGTCCATGATATGATTTCATATCAAGAGTTCAGAGGTTACATAAGTGCAGATAACAGATGCCTTTGGTCTCCCACCCACATTCTCTGCTCTGATTAAAGCAGGCGACTTCTGTGACTCTTCCTAAAGATTTTGCTCTGGCTGCAGACTCACGTGGCTTGGGCATGGGGCAAGTGACAAGTGCTGGGCGATTTATGCCCTCAGAAGCAGCACTTACCAAGTGACAGGTGGGGAATTGTGCTACAGCACTCCAAGGGGCACTCTGCAGTTTTCAAGAGCTTCCCAGCTGCCCTTAACAAGAGGGCTTGTTAAGGCTTCCTCCCTATGAACTGCTCCTCTGTTTCACATCTCCCTTCCTCTACCAAGATCCCCTTCCTAACTGTCTTACATCCCCCTTCCCCAACCAGGATCACCTCCCAGATACCTTCTTGCACGCCAATCCGTGACTCAGAATCTGCTTCTGGAAGAACTCAAACTAAGATATCACTTTCATAGTGGGGGAGGACATATCTTTTTGAGAACTGATACTAGCAAACAAAGCATTTTAAGGAGCTTCCTATTAGCAATAATGAATTTTAATTCTTCACTCGCTAAAAAGATGCAAAGATTCTTCTGTTGTTGTAGAGACAAGGGAGCTATAAAGGGAAGAGGTGAATCCCAGGTCACGAAATCCCTGTCATATCTGACTTCATCTAGCTGAAGTCATGGGGTTCCGGGCTTGCTAAAAGAGCCTGGGGCAGCGAACAGGTTGGCTCAAGTGCCAGTAGCTGTACCAGAGGCAGTAGTGATAAATAAAATATTATGTTGTGATTTCTCCACTTGAAGAAATGGTAAATATAACCTTGTTTCAAGGTTACAATTTCACTTCAGGATTATCAAATGTAGTTTGATGGTGTTGACTGAAAAAAAAGCACAACCTATAAGCTGAGAATTATGTTTTATTGGGCAGGCTGACTGAGGACGTAAGCCTCAGATAGTTCTAAGGGACTGTGCTGACGAATGAGGGGAGAGTCAGAGTGCACGGGAGCTTTAGCAAAACAAACAAACAAAAAACAGGCAGTCAAACAGCAAACGATTACTGTTAATTTAAAACAGACAACTCAAGTTAACGAAGTTAGTGCTTTACTACCTATGAGAAGATAAAGTAGAAAATGGCAACCCACTTCAGTATTCTTGCCTGGAAAATTCCATGAACAGAGGAGCCTGGTGGGCTACTGTCCATGGGTTCCCAAAGAGTCTTGACAAGACTGATGGACTTAGCATGTATGCAAAGATGTAAGAGTCTGGGCTTAGTGATATGATATTACTCCTATGATATTCCTTTGATCTTCTCTACGTAGGGCCAGTATCTTGCTTTTCTCCGTCCTGACTCCCTTCAGGGTACACTGCTGGGTGCAGAGGCAGTGGCTGATGACATAATGGTTGCAACATCCTATTGTTGATAAGGCCCTTTGCCCTCAGGGCCTTATCTTGGTCATAAACCAAACAACAAGGCCTCATCTGGGTCATAAATCAAACAACATTGGGGAGGCATTTCATGAGCAGTTTTGCCCCACAGCACTAGGAAGTCTTTTTCCTAGACCAGATGAAAACTCTGTTGATGGGTCACTCTGTGCTAACAACCTAAAATTCTCTGGATCTTACTAGTTTAGTATAATCCAAGAAATATTTCCCCTTGTTGCTTCCTCTTATACCTAGACTTGCACTATGACAATTATTCTATGCAGAGTTATATATATGATCAACTGTCTTGAGACATCATTAATTTTATTGGAGACCTGATTACACATTGTATAATGCAGGAGGCAACAATCTTATAAAACAGGATATAAGTAATACAGCTAGCAACATTAATAAAGTCATAGTGCAGCAGAAAGAGGCACATGGCATAAATAGTTTGAAAACAACAAGAAAGAGCACATTAAAACAATGATTAGTATAATGAGTTATAACCTGGTCACAATAAGCCATCAAGTCCACAGGGCAGGCAGCTGGAGAAGCCAAGTTCTAGAATGATCAGGTAGAGATAAAAAGATAAATCGTCTTTTTTATAAAGGTATACTTCATCAATTTTTTGTTGGTCATAATTCATGTAAGAGGAAAGGTTTTCTAGGAAACAAAAATTAAAAGTCAGTATATTTCAGAAAAAAAGTCATAAAATTATAAACCATATTTATCAGTTCATTCAGTCCTAAGTAATTAGTTCCTATTGATCTGGATGAAGTCATCAGATTTTCCATTAGAGTTTTTTTTTAAATATTTATTTATTTTATTATGCGGCTGCATCGGGTCTTAGTTGCAGCATGCAGAATCTTTTAGTTGCAGCGTGGGGAGTCTAGTTCCCTGACTAGGGCTTGAATCCAGGCACCCAGCATAGAGAGCTCAGTGTCTTAGCCACTGTACCACCAGAGAAGTCCCACCATTAGAGTTCTGTAATTTCTTACTCAGTTCAGTGGTATGATCTAAAAAGTTATCAGAAACATAATTGTCAAAAAGTCCTTTTGATGAATCTTCTTGAAGATCTCCATTTTATGAAAGCATCGGAGTAAAACAATGATTATAAACAACAAGACTTAAAATTGCATGATTAAAGACTTGATTACAATGCAATTGACAAGGAATTTGGATATTTCTATGATGCACATTTTAAGGTAATAAGTAGAACTATGCCTGATAACATTATACTAGGACATATCAGACTTTTAGGAATGCCTTCTAAATTTTGTAATATATTAAAGACATCTAACCTAAGAAGTTTTTTTTATCACAACTTATTTGACAATGCTTTCATGCAATTTAACAAAAATAATCCTAGTTAATTTGTCTCTTGAGATGTTTCAGGAGCCCTTTGGAGTATCCCAAAGCTAGCTGGAGGTCAAAAGAACTTTATTTAGAATTTTACTAGAGGAAGTTTGTCAAAGATATCAAAAGGTTTTAAAATACCTGGTTAAACAGGATCATACATCACTGTGAAACAATATTTATTTATTCAACTAAAGTGACAATGAAAGGTTTTTAAGGCCTTTCCATTGGTGCTAGTGGTAAAGAACCCACCTGCCAATGCAGGAGATGTGAGAGACTCAGGTTCGATCCCTGGGTCAGAAAGATCCCCTGGAGAAGGGCACAGCAACCCACTCCGGTGTTCTTGCCCGGAGAATCCCATGGACAGAAGAACCTGGCAGTGTACGGTCCACGGGATCACAGAGAGTTGGACACAACTGAACCGACTTAGCCCTCAAGCACACACAGCAAATACAGATCATTTAGAAGGCAAATGAATTCACAATTAGTTATCAAAAGTAGCTCAGCGTTCCAAGAAACTTTGTGCTCTTAACAGAGGGGAAGAGAACCCTTGTGGGCTTGTGATCAGTGGCTCCCAGAATTTAGGATTTCATGACACTCTCCGCTCACCCCCTGCCCTGTAAAAGAGAGACACTGGCAAATGATTGGCAGCTTTTAATTCTGGCAAATGAGCATATTATTTAAAACATAGTGTCTTCTATCAATCCTATTTTGTAAAAGCATGAGCATTTAAACATTTTATTTTACTTATTTATTTTTAAATTTTTAAATTTTATTTATTTTTTTAAACAATTTTTTAAATTAAAAAGACAAAACCTAAGAACAGTGACAATCTTTTCATTGTGGACAAAGAATGTCACTTGCCATATCAGCAAATAAGGGTTGTTTTAGTCATCAAGGCATCAGCCATTGCCGCTGGTATGATAACTTGGTATGTTATTTCCATATGATAAAATAAAGGTAAATGAGATAAGAGTTTTCAGGTGACTTCTTTAGAAGTAATTATGTTTTAGATATGTCTATCTAAAATAGTTTCTCCAGATTTCAGGTAACTCCAAACTTTAGAGTTTTGCTAAAATTAAATTAAATGAAGAGAATTCATGGGATAGCCAGTTGATTTCAAATAAGGTAAAATACTGGAACACTAATCGCTAAACAGGTCTACTTTTGTGTTCTTACAAGAGGAAAACTAAATATGTTTGGGGTTTATTAGACATGTGTCTGGCATCACATTGAGAAAAGAAACTATGCTACCAGACAATGTAAGTTTCTAGAGGTTATTTTGCCAACCAGGAAATGTCGGTATGACAAACAGTTCACAGTTACTTGCTGCTTGTTGGTTTTCACTAGAGAGTTTTTAATGGTTAAAGTTGTAATATGTGATTAAAGCTACTAGAAATAATAAAGGAAACATGTCAGTATGCAAGGTAAGTAGGATGTGTGTTTTCAACAAGAGAAGGTATGAGAGATGGAAATACATTTTCTTACAGGGAAAGAGTGACTTTGTCTTAGAGCTGGTTTTCTAAATGGAACAGAAAAATAAGTGATAAACTAAAATAGACACAGAAAATTGTGGAAGCTTTGTGGAAAGGGAGCCCTGAGAAAATAATTTTGTACATTGCAGCCTGGGATTGGATTAAACTTAAATAGGTAAATAAATTTTGTTATTGAGAGTGGGCCAGCACAGGACTGGATTTTGGTTCACTTTCCCTCTGTTAAGAGCACAAAGTTTTCTTGGACTGCTGAGCTACTTTTGATAACAAATTGTGAATTCATTTGCCTTCTAAATGATCTGTATTTGCCACGCGTGCATGTGTGCTTAGTCGATTCAGTCGTGTCCAACTCTCTGTGATCCCATGGACCGTATACTGCCAGGCCTTTCTGTCCATGGGATTCTCCGGGCAAGAACACCGGAGTGGGTTGCTGTGCCCTTCTCCAGGGGATCTTTCTGACCCAGGGATCGAACCTGAGTCTCTTACATCTCCTGTATTGGCAGGTGGGTTCTTTACCACTGGCGCCAGTGGAAAGGCCTTAAAAACCTCTTATTGTCACTTTGGTTGAATAAATAAATATTGTTTCACCGTGACCTATGATTTACACATTTACATATAAAGATTCTAGCAGGGATTTGCCAGCTAGATTCTAGCATGGATAATCAGAGACGTTGCTCCTCAAATTCTTGGACAAACTGTCCCTCTTGAAAACTACTCTTGTTTTCTCTGATGTAGTACTTTCATAGTATGTATCTAATCCAGGTGGCAATATGACGAAAGAATCCTTAGACAAGGGAGTTAGAAGACCAAACCTGTGTGGCCATTCTCGAACTGAGGTTTCAGAGACAATGATTTGCTAGGGCTGCTCTAAAAGAGGAGCACGAACTGAGCTTAAAGAACAAAAAGTTTCTGTCTCACAGTTCTGGAGACTAGAAATCCAAAAATCAAAGTGTTGGCAAGGCTGTTGCTTTCTGAAAGCTGTGAGATGAGGATCTGCTCCCTGCCCCTCTCCTTGGCTTGCAGACTTCATGTTCACAGAGAGATCTCCCTGCGTACATCAAACTTCTCCTCCTTATAAGGACACCATTCATATTGGATTATACGCACCCCAATTACCTCACTTTAACTTGCATGTCTGTAAAGATTTTATCTGCAAATAAGGTCACTTTCTGAGATCCTGGGTGTTAGGACTTCAGTACATGAACTTAGAGGAGACACAATTCAACCCTCAACACCCAGCAAGCTCTCTGGCTTCAGTTTCTCATGCACAGAGGAAACTGTTGGCCTTAATGCTCCTTAAGCATTCTTTCAATCCCAGCTTTCCAAGATTCGCTCAGCCCTTTTGAAGTGGCCAAGTCTGGTCCCCTTATTCACAGGACTATAAATATAAAAATTTTCCTGACCCAAGCCTGCCAGCCAGTCCTGGAGGGTGGGAAATGAGTAGGGAAATGCTATAAGGGTGGGGTTTTCCTTTAACCTTTTGTTATTTACAGGAGTTCTGTAATCAGATAAACTTTCAGGGTGTGGTGAACTGGGGGTCTTGACATCCCAAAGGCAAATAAGCAAACTCCAGTGACATTTGTTCTTTTCCAAACCCCAAGGTTTTCTGTGCTCCAACTATAGATGACAAGACTGTTCCAGGAGAGTTGCAGTGTTTTGTTCTTCAGGCCAGTTCATTAGCAGCAGAACGGCTGCCGGGCTGTCATCCAACCTGGCTGACATCAGTTCCCCAGTAAAAGGAGGACGGAGCTGGAGCTGGGTCTGTGCAGCCAACAGGGATCAGGAGGGCTCAGCTGTACTGACACGCTGGCAAAAAAGAAAACAAAACCAAAAAAAAAGAAAGAAAGAAGGAAGGACAGAAGAAAGAAAGGATAGAAGGGGCTAAGAAAGTTGCGAAAGTTTAGAAAACAAAGAGGCCACCTAGGTTCCTGAAGGTACTCAGACAGGAAAGCAGGAGGGAGGGGACACTAGGCATGGTGATAACCCAAATTAAGGTCTGGCCAGCATCGTCTTCAGTATTTAGAAAAATTGGGGTGTGCTTAACCTATAAATAAAAACCATGGATTTTAGAAACCTAAACTAGGAGCATGTGTGCAAAAAAGAAACCTATATAAGGAAGTTGAGCTGAACTGTAGTTATGGGAGGCCCAGTAACAGCCCACTTCCTTTCTCTGTGCCTTTTTTATTCATCTCTAAATGTGGTGATGGTAATACAATTGCACTCTTCTCAACTTAAAAATACTTTTCTTCTGAATCACCTGACAAGTCTTTTTTTTCCCCTACACAGCACTTACATCCATTAAAGGATCTTCCAGAGCCCCTGTATCAGTCTAGCAGGTCTTGTTGGAAGCTTCCAGCTCTCCAGATGCTGAACGCAGTCCATGGCTCAGTCACCGACCCCTCACTATATTCCTTTCTTAATAAAGTGCCAAATTTTTATGTTTAAGCTATGTTTTATTAAGAGCTTCCTGAGCTTTCTTTCCATGGAATTTCTCTGTTACCACTTCCCTTTCTCTGTTACCTGGCTTCCCTCGCAGTTTTATGATATTAGAGAGTGAGCTCGCATGCCACTTTATATTGTTTGAAAAGCCTGGATATTGTATGAGTGTGTCCACATCTCGCCTTCTGTTTCTGCCACGTGTAACAGGGCAGGGAAGGGGGAAAAAAATCATCTTTGTGGCCCCACTTCCCAGCTTCTCAGAGGCAGATCATGTGCCTGATGGGGTAGGCACGTTTCTGGCTACACAGTAGCTGAACAAAACCAGGACACCAATGAGCTCATCATAAAAGAAAAATCTGGAGTTAGGTGAATCGAGGGTGAATTATAACACATTTCAACAACTTAACAGTGGCTCAACTCCATTTTCCAGCTTAGTTACCCTCAATGTATGTCTCTCAAAATTCTATGTTCTGCCATCCTTCCCCATCTATACCCTCAGATACCAACTCTTCAGTTCAGTTCAGTCACTCAGTCGTGTCCGACTCTTCACAACCCCATGAATGGCAGCACGCCAGGCCTCCCTGTCCATGACAAACTCCCGGAGTTTACTCAAACACATGTCCATCAAGTCGGTGATGCCATCCAGCCATCTCATCCTCTGTTGTCCCCGTCTCCTCCTGCCCCCAATCCCTCCCCGCATCAGGGTCTCTTCCAATGAGTCAACTCTTCGCATGAGGTGGCCAAAGTATTGGAGTTTCAGCCTGAGCATCAGTCCCTCCAATGAACACCCAGGACCAATCTGCTTTAGGATGGACTGGTTGGATCTCCTTGCAGTCCAAGGGACTCTCAAGAGTCTTCTCCAACACCACAGTTCAAAAGCATCAATTCTTCGGCGCTCAGCTTTCTTCACAGTCCAACTCTCACATCCATATATGATCACTGAAAAAACCATAGCCTTGACTAGATGGACCTTTGTTGGCAAAGAAATGTCTCTGCTTTTTAATATGCTGTCCAGGTTGATCATAACTTCCCTTCCAAGGAGTAAGCATCTTTTAATTTCATGGCTGCAATCACCATCTGCAGTTATTTTGGAGCCCCCAAAATAAAGTCTGACACTGTTTCCACTGTTTCCCCATCTATTTCCCATGAAGTGATGGGACCAGATGCCATGATCTTAGTTCTCTGAATGTTGAGCTTTAAGCCAACTTTTTCACTCTCCTCTTTCACTTTTATCAAGAGGCTTTTTAGTTCCTCTGTAAATCCTCCCAATTAAATTGAACTCTTGGATACTAAACTTGACTTTGCTTCTTTGGAAATTATATCTAAATTTAGTTATTCATCCATTCATTCAATAGCAAGTGTTGGGTGTCTCCCATACATTAAGCATGTTGCTCAGTCATGGGATGCATAGGATAATAGGAAAGGCTACCTGCCTTGGAGGACCCCCTAGTTCCAGGTCTCCTCCAATCCATGTGAGCTCTGGGTTTGGGTTTTGGCTTTGACTTTTTGAACTTACAGTACCCCTGCTTCCTTTCCAAGAAGGAACTTGGTTTCCTTGCTAATGGCAGAACATTATTGTTATGTTATGTTAATCGCTCAGTCGTGCCTGACTCTTTGCGACCCCATGGACCGCAGCCCACCAGTCTCCTCTGTCCATGAGATTTTCCAGGCAAGGATACTGGAGTAGGTTTCCATTTCCTTCTCCAGGGGATCTTCCCTACCCAGGGATCGAACCCAGGTCTCCTGTACTGCAGGCAGAGTCTTTACTGACTAAGCTACAAGGGAAGCCTACCAAATCCCTGAATTCAGCCAGACGTCTGGTCCCAACTTCTCCTGGTTCTTCTTGTCTCTGAAGCTGATCACAGCAGCCTGGAGTTTCCACTTGGGTACAGAAGTTTTGTCCACATATCAAAGTTTAGATCCAGAGCCTTTGGAACTATGGGACCTCTAAAATGTTGCTTCTGTGGGATTTCAGCCCCGTTTGTTTCCTCAGCCTGAGTACCACTGGGCTATGACAGAGTTCTAAGAGCCCAGGATATCCGATAACTCATCTGTGACAAATGAAAGTGGGAGCCAAAGAGGATTCAAGCTGTTTCCCTTTAGAACCGATCCAACTGGGCTGAGTAGTCAGAGTGGCATCTGGTGGCAGCAACCTCGCTAGGCCCTTGGGAGCCCAGGTCTGCCCTGCACACTAGCTCCTCAGCCATTCTCACTGCAACATCTCTGGTGGGGACGGTGGGGAGGTGGTTTCTGTGTAGTGATGTAGTGGGCACAGCCTACACCTAAGAGGCAGTCAGACCTAGAGGGTATTACTGCCAAAAATGCTGCGTGTGCAGCAGTGCAGAGGATGGAAAAAAGACCTTGTGGCCCCACTAAATCTAACCAGGAAGAGATACTCAGCCATCCAGACTGTGGACATTCAACAAAACAATCGTCCTGAACTCTTCAAAAATATCAAAGTCAAGACACCCTATTAGGTAAAAAATAAATAAGAAGAACTTGCTCTATAGTACAGGGAACTCTTCTCAACATGCTGTACTGACTTATATGGGAAAAGAATCTTAAAAAGAGTAGATATATGTTTATATGTAAATGATTCATTTCACTGCACACATGAAACTGACACAACATCGTAAATCAACTATACTCAAAAAAAAACCCTTTTTTTAAAGAAAGATTTTAAAAACAAGAGGGTTGTTCTAGACTAAAGAAAATTAAAGAAATATGATAGCTAAATGCAATGTGTGATCCTTAATTGCATCTTGAACTGAAAAACATATATAGCCATAAAAGATATTATCAAGATAATTATGTGGGACTTCCTTGATGGTCCAGTAGTTAAGATTCCGAACTTCCACTACAGGGGGCGTGGGTTCAATCCGATGTTGGGGAACTAAAATCCCACAAGCCATTGGTGTGCTGCCAAAAGAAAAGGACAATTGTGTGTGTCTGTGTGTATGGGAAGATGAAGTAAGAGAAACAAGTGTGGCGAAGTACTAACAGTTAGTAAATCTAAATGAAAGATATGTAACTATTCATTGTACTGTTGCCTCAACTTTTTTGTAGGGTTGAGGAGAGGCAGTGAGAGAAGATGGCATGAGCAGACTGCAGGAGCCAGGGCAGGGCAGGCATGGCAGCCAAGCTAGCTCAGAACCAAGATCTTGTCCCAGTGAAAAAGCTGAGGAGGCTCAAGAGAGAGGGGACATACGTATAATACCTATGACTGATCCATGTTGATGCATGACAGAAACCAACACAAATATTGTAATTATTCTTCAATTAAAAATAATTTTTTAAATGCAAAAATTAAAAAACAAATTAAAAAAAAAAATCAGAGACCAGGCAAAAGATTAGGCAGGCATACTGACCATAATCACAGGGAACCTACAGCTTAGTGCACACCTGGGTCAATCCTACCATCTGGGGGCCAGATGTGGATGCAGCAGGCAAATTCCAGGCCCACTAATAACAAAGAGCTCCCAATAATGCCACGTGTAGCCTTTAGAAGCTCAGGACTGGGGAATGCTGAATGATCAAGTGCTTGGCCGTTGTTCCAGAGGCCAGACAGGATTCAAGCCAGCAGGAACTGCCATGTCTGCCTGTTGCTGGCTCAAGAGCCCAAAAGGCCGAGGAAGGGGTAAGGGCTCCTTAAGAGGCAGGGGCCTAACTGGTTGTGTTTGCTCTTAACTGGTTAAGTTTTGCATTGTCAGATTAAGTTACTGATTAAGCCCACAGATGTCCCCTTAAGTCCCCCCACCCTTACACACACACACACACACACTTTTTTTTGTCTTCTATTCCTATTTGTAATTCTTTCTGGCTGTCACTATTCCTCTCCTGGTTTTATGCCATTATGATGTGTGGAAAACATTAGGAGACCTCTCTAGTGTCTTTAAATGTCTGAGTGCAGAGATGAACACAAAAATCAATCAAAGCTGGTTTTGGACTCAATACTGCGATACGTCATTTCCAAAGGTCAGGGAGCTGAGTGCAAAAGTGACCAAATTTCCAAGCCCTCTGGATTTGTCATCTTTTGGCATTTCCATAAGTTTTCTGACCCCTAGAGGAATTGCTGGTGTCTCTTTCTTGACGCTGGCAAACTCCGCTGTCCTGAGCAGAGCTTCCGCAGTTCTGGACGGGACCAGCCAGGCAGCCCTCTCCTCTCCGAGGCACCTGAGACTTCTTCCCCTTTCCATGGAGATGTACAGTTTGGAAGGTCAGCCAGGGGTTGATGTGACGACTCCAGCCAAGGGCTCTGCTCAGTTTCCACCAAGCAGCTCAGAAACAAAGCAGCCATGACGAGTATTGCCAAGACTCTGTGCTGGGAGCCAGGAGCAGATGAATTCCCGGTGTGAGTAAGGAAAACAGCAACCGAGTTTGCTGTGACTGTGATTAACATCCAGGATTCAACCAGGAGAAGGCCCCTCCTGAGAAACTATAACATTTGTGCAAGGGGCTTCTTTCAATCTCTCTCTCTCTCTCTCAGGCCCTCTCTTTTCCCTTTCTTTGGTAGCAACTCCCTATGTTCAAATATACATTTTAGACAAGAATCAATACATAAAAGAGATCAAAACTTAGCCTGTCTGATTTTTTGTGGGGACTGTGGACCTATATGGCCCCTCCCCAGTCAACCCCAGGGGTGCTTGGGCTCTATTACCCCCGACCCACGCACACAGAGGGAATATGTAGGTTCTCTGATCATGACTCATCAGGTATTACTCCAACAACACCTCCCCACTCCTCCCCCAAACTTGTTCAAGAACTTTATGGAGTGAGAGTTGTACAGCGGCCAAAAAGTTCATTCGGATTTTTCCATAACATCTTATGGAAAAATTTGACCAAATTGTTGGCCAACCCAATATCTCTTTCTTAAAAGGTGGAAAGTGTCCTTTGATGGAAAATGAGTCTGATGATAACGCATGATATCTTCAAAACAGAGCACTGGCCTGAATTTAATGTATATCATCCTCCTAGAAACATACAGGTGTGATCACAAGGTCTCATTCCCTTGATGTCAAGAAGGCAGCATTAACACGTTTCACTTGCCTCCCTCATGAGATGGGAAAACCCAGGGTGTGGCTACCCTCGCCGGTTCTATTGCACTGGCTTTGTGTTAACTCAACATCTTGGATCAAATTGAACTTGCTTCATTTTTTTTATTATTACACACTCTATCAGCCACTTACTTTTCCTGCCATTGACCGCTAGTTACATTTTCATCTATAACCTCAGACGTCAACAGATAGAAAACTGTGGGAAAGTTTGACTCTGAAGCAATGGAAAGTTCCCAGATGTGAGAACAACACAGAAACCTATGGTGGGAAAGGCCACTAAACAGCTTTATTACATCAGCTATCACAATAGCAAAGACTCTTGGGGTGGAAAAATTATTATTTTACAAGATTACCAGTCATCCCAAAGAACAATGTGTTTTTAGCCATTCATTTCAAATTTGGCTCATTCCTCTGTTAGCCACTTATTTTTCCTGTTTTTTGTTTTTTTTTTTTCAATAGCGGTTAGACTGTATTTCCCTAGGCCACACTGCTCAGATTGCTGTGTACTCTGAAAATACAAATAGTGGTGATCCATATGTCTCCTGTTCCTAGCCTCACCTCTAGTCCCCACCAGGATGTCATGAAGTTTGGGGACAAAATGGGAGAAGGTCCTCTCCCTTTTATGTAATATATCTATATGAATGAAATACTAAGGCAGTACTACCTTTCATCCAAGGTCTTAGAATTTTTGATGAGAATAATTATCTTAGTCCACTTAGGTTGCTGTAACAGAAATACCACAGACTAGATGGCTAACGTGTGCTAAGTCGCTTCAGTGGTGTCCAACTCTTTGCCATCCTATGGACTATAGCCCACCAGGCTCCTCTGTCCATGGGACTCTCCAGGCAAGACTACTGGAGTAGATTGCCGTGCCCTCCTCCAGGGGATCTTCCCAACCCAGGGATCAAAGCCACGTCTCTTAACATCTCTGGCTTTGGCAAGGGGGTTCTTTACTACTAGTGCCACCTGGGAAGGTGGCTTACAAACAACAAAAATTTGTCACAATTCTGGAGGCTTTGAGTCCAAGATCAGAGTGCCATCCTGGTTGGGTTCTGGAGAGGGCCCTCTTTAGCACTACAGACTTCTGACTTCTTGCTGTGTCCTCACATGACACAGGTGGCTAGGGAACTCTGTGAGGTGTCTTTTATAAGAGCACTAAGCCCATTCATGACCTAATGGGCTCCAAGCTCATGATCTAATCACCTCCTCAAATCCCCACCTCCTAGTACCATCACATGGTGGAGTTAGGATTTCAACATATGAATTTTAAGAGGACACAAACAGTCAAACCATGGAAATAAAGCTTTCAGATTTTACATACAGGCCTTTTTCTTCTGGAACTCAGTCCTGGGTACATGGAGGCAAGACCAGAGTTTGGGGAGTCCTATGTTTTTGGAACTGTGCCTCCCAACAAAAGCTTAGCAAGCTTTCCTGTGTAAGTCTCTCTCCCCTTAAATTAGTTCTCTCTCCCAAGTTTATTCTTCCTCTTAAAAATCAGTTTCTGGCAGCTCAGTTCACCAAACAGGCCCAGACACATCTGAACCCCAGCTGGGGATGGCTTAGGCTTAAGCTAAGTCCATTGCTGGATAACTTTCAAGTTTACTGCAGGCTCTTTAGCTAGTATGTACGCTTTTTTTAAAAAAAAATTAACAGATAACATCAATCATTCATTCCCAAGTTAGTCATTTGCATTTCTTTTGCCTTTTCTTCATAACTCTTGGATATTAAAAGGCAGATTGGCGGGGTCATTACTGATTATTTGACTCATGCACTTTAGCTATGTGAATATGAAGTGTATCATTCCTGTTTCTTCAGGTCAGCATTCTGTTTGCCTAAACGAAATTTACTCAGATGGATCTTTACTAGGATGTGGAGCAATTGGAACCCTCACACATTGCTGATGGGAATGGAAAACAATTCAACCTCTTTGGAAATCAGCCTGGCAGTTCCTCAAAGAAGCTAAACAGAGAGTTACCATATGACCCAACAATTCCACTTCTAGGTGTGTACATATGAGAATTGAAAACATATGTTCACAAAACAACGTGTATACTAATGTTTATAGCAGTATTATTCAGCATAGCCCCCAAGTGGAAACACAACTACCCATCAACTGATGAATGGATAAATAAAATGTGATATATGCATGCAATGGAATATTATTCAGACACACAAAGGATTGACGTACTGACATACTACAATTAGGATGACATTTTTTATTGTAAAGTTCTAAGTATTTCCCTTAACAAATGAGTATATATTTTTCATCTTCTTTTAACTGATTTCATCATCTAAAACAGGAAAATAGTGGGGAGATGCTTTCTTTTTTTTTAACTGAGATACAATTCACATAGCATAACCTCCTCCCCCTGCCCTTTATTTTAGCCCTGCGGGATCTTAGTTGCCCAACCAGACATCAAACTCACGCCCCCTGAGGTGAAATCAAAGAGTCCTAACCACTGGACTGTCAGGGAATTCCTCCCTCCCCCCTCTTTAAAGCATACAATTCAGTGGTTTTTAGTATATTCACAGATATCTGCCATCATAACCACTATCTAATTCCAGAACATTCTTACCACCCCAAAAAGAAACCTCATATCAAACAGGAGTCACTCCCCATTTCCCTTCCCTTCAGCCCCTGGCAACAGCAAATCTACTTTCTGCCTATATGGATTTCCTTGTTCTGGAGGTTTCTTATGAATAAAGAAAATAAAACCATACAACATGTGGTCTTTCGTGCCTTCTTCTGCTTAATGTAATGTTTTCAAGTTTCATCCAATCTGTGACCAACACAGATATATCCCTGCCTTCACTGGGAGATTCAGGCAATTCAATACAGCATACAGCTCCGTGGGAGTACAGGGAAGGAACTACCACTCAAATGTGACAGGCCAGGGAAATCTTTCTGAGCCCTTGTTCCCTACTAGAGGCCTGCAGTTGAGCCCAAGTCAGGGACACAAAAAGCAGAGTGAGGAGAAAGAGGAAAGAGCATATGCAAGGACCCTGAGATGGAAAGAGAACACAGCAAGTTCTGGGAGCTAAATAGTTCAGGTCCAATCTAAACATCTGGTCTGTTCTGAGTTCAGACTAATAATCTGTTCAGGAATTCAGCAGTTTGCCAGGGCTCTAGCTTGTTCACACTTTACTCTGTATGTCAGTTAAAATGTTTTCAGCTGCAAGTAACAGAGATTGACTCCCATAGGTTTGAAGATTATTTATTACCTCATGTGACAGGGTGGGCAGACTTCAGGGTTGATGGGTTCAGTGGCTTGACAATGTCTTTAGGCCCCAGATTCTCCCTGTCTCTCTGCTAATTACCTGTTCAGCTTCTCTCTAAGGCAAATTCCCCTTGAGGCTACACAACCTGGGACAACATGTTTTCCTGTTCCTTTTCAAGAAGAGAAACATTTTTTTCTCTTTTCTGAAAGCCCCAGCAAGCCTTCCCTGGTATCTCATTGGCACAAATTCCTTAACAGAGTCCGGGTGAGGGAGCAGTTACCATGAGCGACTTGAATTAATTATGTAGCAATGGGTTGAGGGTTGGGGAGTCAACCTCAGTATGACCACACCAGGGACCCTAAACATAATTGGGTGCCTTGGGCTGGCACTGTGCTCACCAACAGCTGCCTTGGGGTCCATCTTCCACTTTTGTATCCAAAAATATGTCCAAGCGCAACTTCAAAGCAGAATGAGTAATGTGGTTTGTATTCTACAGGTTTTGTGAGAACTGGCTATCATACCAACAAACTTGCTAAAAATTATCTGTAAACCTCTTTCTCTCTCCCCAAATTTCCACTTCCCACCACAGCCACCACATCTCTTTCTCTCACCCCATCTTCCTCCTCAGGCTTCTTATAGACAAATTGGTTGTTACCTCTTTTCCCATGCCTTTTCTTTAAACCACTTAGCTTGCATTTCCCACCCAACAGACACTACAGCGGCCCCATGCAAAAGAAGATTTCAGGTCATTCTACTCTTCCTTTCATGTGTTCCTGAGGGCTTCACTTCACTCTGCCAAAAATTCAACAGGAGATCTGCATGCTTATATTGGTGTTTCTGCACCCAAAGGCCTGGAACCTAATCACTTCAAACTCTTCCCACTCAATAAACTATTAAAAGTCTTAAAACTATTAAAAATCACTATTAAAAGTTATGGCTAGTTCTGTTTGGGAAAAAAATAACTTCAATATGGCTAAAATACCACAACCTTGTTCAAAGACAGACAAAAAAAATTGAGACATATTTGTAAAATACATGCCAATTCCCTGAATGTACATAATTGCTTTTACAAATCACTAAGAAAAAGATGAACATCTCAAGGTTAAGGATATGAAATTTTAGTTTACAAAAAAGAAGGAAATAACACTCATTTTAATTTTTGACTACTAGATTGGCAAAAATTTTTTAAATTACTAATACCCGGTGTTGGCAAGATTATGGAGCAGTATGTGCTGTGGATGAGATGTTGACTGTAACAACTTCTCTGAAAGTAAGTCAATATGCATTTGTATCAATATTTAAAATATTATTTATTTTTGATCAAGCAATTAATACTTCTAGGAATTTATTCTAAGGATATATTCAGTCAAGGGCACAAAAATGTATGTACAGGATATTTATCATAACTCTTTTTATAATGGCAAAAGAAGAACTTTACTGTTCATCTATAGGAGGTTAATTTAATGAGTTATGGTAAGTTTGTGTTTTTAAAGACTTACTTACCTAGGACTGCATTTGAAGATTCTAGCTCAGTGACAGGTATATATATATGAATATTTATTGAATAAACAGATATAGTAGATGTTCCATAGTCATTACAAATGATGAAGCAAATTTATATTTATTGAAGTGGAAAAGGAAAAGCCCATCACTAAACTGCATGAATATAATAAACTTATCTTCATATAAAAAATCATGTGTGCGTATCCACAGAAAAAATTTTAGAAGGCTATCTACCAAAATATAAGTTGTGGTTCTTCTTAAATGGTAAGATTATAACTGTTTTTTTGCATTCTTCTTTCTACCTTTAAGAAATGTCTGGATTTTTTTTTAACTGTAAGCATATGTTACTTTTATATAAGAAAAAGGAAATAAATATATTTAGAACAACAACAAACATCTATGAATCCATGTGTTACTGAAACATAGATATGAAAGTAAGCATAAAGTATTTCATAGTTTTACATATCTTGCTGGAAAAGGCTGAAGATGCAAAGTCCTTGTAAAGCTTGTCACCAAGAAAATTCAACAAATTGTCAAAATTTTTTCAAAGAATATACACAAAGTCAAGTCACAGGGAGTTCTTCGGCAACACACTGCATGATGAGGTACTAAATAGGCAAGGATCCAGATGGCACTGCCTTAGGTCCGGTCAAGGGGCATTTCCTGGGCCACAAGATCTAGGGGCTGAGCTGTGAGCCTCCTCTGGCCACCGTCCTCCCCACAGGGCCAGAAATCCAAAGAGCCAAGCTTACCCACTTCTAGACCATGCGCTAAGCATCTGGGAACTGGAATAGGCCCTTGCACTTGCTTCCTACACAGACCTCTTCCCTAAATATGACCTCCAGAGATCACTGAGCTGGTGGTGTACACTTCCTGAGTCCAAGCAGTATTTATCTATGAATAAATACTATTTATTTATCTATGTATTTATGTATTTATACTATGTATAATACAAAAATTTATACTATAAATACATAGTATTTATACTATGTATTTATCTATCTACAGCCAAGTGATATTTATCTAGGAAGGGATGGGTGACTGAGTTGTCTGCACATATTTGTGCAAGAATCCCAAGAATGGGTCCTGAGTTGGGAAACAGGTGCAAAGAATAGTAAGCAGATCAGAGGCTGGTTTTCCATGTTTTTTTGGTGTGGAACTCTAAGAACTCTGATAATGCCAAACTTGAAGGCAGCCTTCCAGGTCAATACAAAGGTATGGTCATAAAAGAAGGAGGATAAAATATGCTTTGTATAGTATATTGCCTTGATTTCTAATTTTCAATATTTAGAAAACATTGCATGTAGGCCTACATTTGTATTCTTGCCCTGGGTTCCACAAATGTCAGGATGGGTCTGGAGGCAGAGAACAAAATCAAGAAGACCAGTTTGTCATCTGAGGAGTCCCATATCATATGAGTGGGTCTTCAGAAGAGCATAGATGGTGCTCTCTAGCCTCATGGACAACAGATCTAGATGTGTCTTGGATGTCATCCATGGCTTCCCAATACATCCACTGGTACCATCTAGACTCTAGTGAATAAGTAAAGAAGAGAACCAATGATGAAAGGACTAGTATATACCCAGTCCATCAGAGGAAGCAATACTTATTAAAGAACGATTGATAGGCAAAGTACTTGCTAAGAGTGGACAATAAGATCCCCAAGCATTCAGGCTACAAGCTGTGGAGATAACTGAGACTTATTTGGAGGGAAGAAAGAAAACAAAACTGACTTCCCATACAGCTTTCTAGAAAAGTACTGCTTCCTGGGAATCCCAACTTGGGGTTATGCATGAGTTTGGAGGCAGAGTCAAAATTAATAATAAAGGACAATTGAACTGTCCTTATTCTTAGTTCTGTTCAGTTCAGTGGCTCAGTCATGTCTGACTCTTTGCAACCTCATGAACCACGGCACTCCAGGCCTCCCTGTCCATCACCAACTCCCGGAATTCACCCAAACCCATGTCCATCGAGTCGATGATGCCATCTAACCATCTCATCCTCTGTCGTCCCTTTCTCCTCCTGCCCTCAATCTTTCCCAGCATTAGGGTCTTTTCCAATGAGTCAGCTCTTCACAACAGGTGGCCAAAGTATTGGAGCTTCAGCTTCAACATCAGTCCTTCCAATGAACACCCAGGACTGATCTCCTTTAGGATGGACTGGTTGGATCTCCTTGCAGTCCAAGGGACTCTCAAGAGTCTTCTCCAACACCACAGTTCAAAAGCGTCAATTCTTCGGTGCTCAGCTTTCTTTATAGTCCAACTCTCACATCCATACATGATCACTGGAAAAACCATAGCCTTGACTAGACGGACCTTTGATGGCAAACTAATGTCTCTGCTTTTTAATATGCTGTCTAGGTTGGTCATAACTTTCCTTCCAAGGAGTAAGCGTCTTTTGATTTCATGGCTGCAATCACCATCTGCAGTGATTTTGGAGCCCAGAAAAATAAAGTCTGACACTGTTTTCACTGCTTCCCCATCTATCTGCCATGAAGTGATAGGACCAGATGCCATGATTTTAGTTTTCTGAATGTTGAGCTTTAAGCCAACTTTTTCACTCTCCTCTTTCACTTTCATCAAGAGGCTCTTTAGTTTTCCTTCGTTTTCTACCATAAGGGTGGTGTCATCTGCATATCTGAGGTTATTGATATTTCTCCTGGCAATCTTGATTCCAGCTTGTGCTTCCTCCAGCCCAGCATTTCTCATGATGTACTCTGCATATAAGTTAAATAAGCAGGGTGACAATATACAGCCTGGATATACTCCTTTTCCTATTTGGAACCAGTCTGTTGTTCCATGTCCAGTTCTAACTGTTGCTTCTTGACCTGCATACAGGTTTCTCAAGAGGCAGGTCAGGTGGTCTGCTTCTTAGGAGATACACAAACATGTATTTAGAGATGCAGATGTCTGTCATTCACTCTGAAATGGTTCAGCAATAATAATAGTAACAAATAATCAAAATTATATATACATACATATAAAGAGAATACAATTGTGGCAAAATGTTAATTGATGAGTCTAGGTGGAAGGCATACAAGAGTTCATCTTACTAGTCTTGTAACTTTTCTAAAGTTTCAAATTTTTTTAAAAGGAAAAAGTTTCAAAGAAGAGGTTCAGAGCAATCTATAGTTTGCTACTTTGGGGAAAAATGTGTACATGAGCTCTGGAAAGAAACAGAAGCAGCTGATACTAGTGGTTGTATCTGGGGAGGAGAATCGGCTTGAAGGATGGCATAGGAGAGAGATTTACTATATCTCTAATTGTACTGCTGGAACCACCTCAAATTTTTTTAACTTGTGCACACATGCTCTATTCAAAGAGAAAGGAAGAGAGAGAGATGGAGACAAAGACAGAAAAAGTTGTTTTAAAGGTAGCCACAGTTACTAACCAACAAAAAAAAACCTTAACTTCCATTGCAAAGTGATCAGAGAAATTCACTTTTCCTAATCCATTTTAGGCATGTCCATGTACATTGATAAAAATCACTCAATATCATTCTAAAAAAATGAAAGTATGAAAGTCACTCAGTCGTGTCCAACTCTTTCTGACACACGGGCTATAGTCTGCCAGGCTTCTCTGTCCATAAAATTCTCCAGGCCAGAACACTGGAGTGGGTAGCCTTTTCCCTTCCCCAGGGGATGTTCTCAGCCCAGGGGTCGAACCCAGGTCTCCCACATTGCACGTGTATTCTTTACTATCTGAGCCACAAGGGAAGCCCCTCAAAATGAAGGGCAAAACAAAACATGCTGCAGCTTAGAAAAAAGTACAATTAATATTTTCCTGTTTCCTTGTAGCCTTTTCCCTACACACATGTTTTTTAACATAGTTGAGATCATACTTATAAACATTATGATCTACCTCCTTTATGTTTCAATATTATATCAAACATTTTCACATTCTTGAAAACTCTTTTCAGACAAAAATTTTAATAGCTTCATGACATACTGTCCTGTGATATCTTACAGTGTATTTGACCATTCCCTATGGTTGGACATTTAGATTTGCAGGGGCTTTTTTCTATAATAAGTAAATTTGCAGTGAGCATAATTACTTAAAATTCTTCATCTGTTTTCAATTATTTCCATAAGCTAGTTTCCCAGTAGAGAAACAACAGGGTCGTGGGGGTTTTAACACATTTAAACACTCTTGAGATGAATTATCAAATTCTTTTCTTAAAAGATTATTCCAGCACTGCTTCTTTTTTTTTTTTTAAGTTAAAATTATTTTTATTTTATTTTATTTTTTTTTAGTTTATTTTTTTTTAAATTTAAAAATTATTGCTTTATTTTATCAAAGTTTTTTTTTTTTCTTCCATTTATTTTTATTTGTTGGAGGCTAATTACTTTACAACATTGCAGTGGTTTTTGTCATACATTGAAATGAATTAGCCATGGATTTACATGTATTCCCCATCCCGGTCCCCCCTCCCACCTCCCTCTCCACCCCATCCCTCTGGGTCTTCCCAGTGCACCAGTCCTGAGCACTTGTCTCATGCATCCAACCTGGGCTGGTGATCTGTTTCACCCTAGATATACATGTTTCGATGTCCAGCACTGCTTCTTGCAGTTCCAAGGGCCTGCTAGATTCTGTAGTGACTGGATTAGAATTCAGGAGAGCTAAAATCAGCTGTGTGATCCCAAGAAAAGTAATTTTAAAATATATAAATTTTAAAAAACTTACATGATTTTTAAACCACTTTGACATTTTCCCCCAAACCTCCCAACCACCATGAAATAGCAGGGAGATATCATTACCATTTGAAAGATCAGAAAGTGAGGCCCAGGATGGTTAAGTGATTTTTTTTCCAGGATCCCAACTGGTAGACAGACATAGAACACACAACTTCTGGTTTCTGTTTCAGCATGATTTCTACTATTGCACCCTGCCTCTTTCTTTTCATTTTGTCGTACAGTCATTCTGTATCTCAAGATAAGGGTTGTCCTAGAGCTTCCCAGCCTTTACTGTACACATATTCTGAGGGGAACCTTGTTAACATGCAAATTTTAATAAAGAGGCCAGGGGAGTACCCAAGAGTGTACATTCCTGACAAGCTCTGGATGAAACAACGCTAGACTGTGGCCTGCACTTTGAATAGCAGAGGACAAATCAGTCTGTTAAACTCCTCTCTGCAAAATACTCAATATTTCAGCACTTTTCACCTAAAAGTCAAATCACATCATGTACTGAAGCTGTTTACTATATAGAACCCAACAGGTTCTAAAATGTATAGATTGGTGGATGATGATCAATAACTGACCACAGCCTGAATTCCATAATTTTTTGCCACAGTGTCAAACAATGAAGTTTAAACAGAATGTAAGTGTGATTAAAAAAAAAAGGTTCTTCAAAATCCAGAACAACCCAGTACTGAGTATAACATTTGGCTAGAGAGGTCAGAGCAATCCACACAAGAAGCAAAAAATCATAGACTGACTGCGTTGGTTAACTACGTGTGGCACCTGGGAGCTTCCTAGGTGGCACAGTGGTAAAGAATCCACCTGCCAATGCAGGAGACACAAGAAATGTAGGTTCGATCCCTGGGTCAAGAAGATCCCCTGGAGTAGGAAATGGAACCCACTCCAATATTCCTGCCTGGAAATTTTCACGGAGAGGGGAGCCTGGCAGGCTACAATCCATGGGATCACAAAGACTCAGACATGACTGAGCACACACACACACACACACACACACGTGGTGATTATTGGAGGAGTTTAAGCTGAGTCTTTGAGGTTTTAGGCAGGATGACATGTTCAGTTCAATTGCTCAGTCACTCAGTCATGTCCAACTCTTAGCGACCCCATGGACTGCAGCACACCAGGCTTCCCTGTCCATCACCAACTCCTGGAGCTTACTCAAACTCATGTCCATTGAGTTGGTGATGGTACCATTAGCAAAAATAGGAGCATCAGGAAATGAACTGACTAGAAAAACAACCGTAACAACAATCGTCCCCACCAACTTTATATCCTGGCATGGTCTAGAATGCCATGATCCCAATAGCAGAAAAAAGATAATTGAGATAATTTTGCATTAACTTTCTGATTATTAATTAACTTCTGTCTTTTGACTATAAAAACACCTGCTCAGCTTATACACGATTTTCCAGGGGTGATGGCTGTGCATGGATTTCTTCCTCCTTTCTCCCTTTCCTAACAACTGTCCTTGGTGACACAGTTGACTAGAAATAGAAATCTGCATGCTTGTATCAGGGCCAAACTAGCTTGTCTCTGGGCCAAACTAGTTTGTCTCTGTGGGATTCAGACCCAGAAATGCCATCGTGAGTTCCTGCTCTCTGTCCACTCTCAGCACATATCGTTCTATAAAAGTATTCACCTAGTACTGATTTCATCCTGATTTGCAGGATCCACTAGAAACTTCCTTGATGGAATCTTAAATTGTTTATGACTGAATTCAGCTCACAAAAACAGTGCTTCATTGCCTTGTGAGTCCTTGATGCCCTCAGAATAGCACAGTTATTTGCAGCAAAGGGCAAACCTTTGTGCACCATTGGCAGCCTCTTCTCAGTAGAGCTTGTGGGAGCCTGAGAGGAAGAAGCCCAGACACGCATGCAATTTCCTCCTCTGTTCATCAATTCACTCCATTGTCTTTTTTGGTGGTTTGACCTCATGTCACAATTGTAAGATATCTTGGGAAAATCTGAGATATAATTTATAGCTCTTGCTGTACAGAGAGAATATGTTTAATTAAAATGATAGCAATAATAGAAACATATTTTCAAAGAAGAGGGTTGGATTCTATTTAAGCCACAAGTCTTCATCAAATTCCAACTGGAATAGTCTCATGTGCAGATTTTTTTCTTCTCACTTATCTCTGATAATTAACAAGGATTTGTGGAACACCCACTCTGTTCAGAGTACAATAATAGTATGCCATTGTTTAGAGTTCAAAACAAGTTGCTAATTTGATAAATCCAATGAAAGAGTTTGGTGGGGTTTTTTCCCCCCTTTTTAGAAAAGCCATTTTAATCTGAGCAATTAACTATATTTCAGTGGTAGTATTATATGGTATCCTGGAGCATGATTCATCATAAATTTACAGTTGACTGTGAAATGAGATCAGCTTCCCTGGTAGCTCAGCAGTAACGAATCTGCCTGCCAATGCAGGAGATGCAGGTTCAATCCCAGAGCCAGGGAAGAGTCCCTGGAGAAGGGAATGGCAACCCCCTCCAGTATTCTTGCCTGGAGAATTTCATGGACAGAGAAGCCTGACAGGCTACAGTCCATGGGATGGCATAAAGTCAGACATGACTGAGCACACACACACACATACACACACACACAGGATGAAATTGGGACTGTGATATGAAGCCAAAAAATCAGCATCTGTCACAGTAGAGATAAGTAATGAGTTCTCAGAATAATTCTGTATTTCTCTGGCAGTTAAAACCTGCCCTGTGTATTTATCACTTTTCTCAGTCACTTCTTGGGTCAGTAAGCCTGACATAAGCAAAGAAATCCATTCAGATATGTCTTTAATCACAGGAGAGCCTTAGAGAAGTGGCAACTGATTCAGAACAACTTATTATTTCAACCACAAGCACACAGCAGGAAAATAGCCCAAACCAAATAAATTCCCCACAAGTTGCATAAGAATGAATCCACAGAAAGAGACGATAAAGCTCTGCAAGAAACCAGCTGGATTTCATTTATTACTTCAGCTGTTTGGCAAGATCTTTTCGACATATACTTTTTAAAACTTTCTTATCTGCGGGACCAGTTGAGTTCTTTGAAATGTCACTTCATCTTGACATTCAAAATGATGACTAAGCTTAGTTTACTGGCTGTGTCCAAACACAGAAGAGAATTTAAGTAAAGTTTCTGGATGATTTGGACCAGAAAGAACATTTTTTTGGTAATTTGGAACACATTTCAGTTGTTTCACTTTCAGTAATTGTTTGACAGAGACTAAACAATTTGTGTTGCTCCAAGTTTTGCATTTAAGTTTTGGGATATTGTACCAAATCTTACAAAGTATCCAATTTACTAAGTTGTATAGAGCCCAGATATCATTTGAAGGTAATATAGATTTGCCAACCAAGTAATGATAATGATGATGATGATGCAGGAGGCTGCAAATAAGAAAAGAGTTTGTTTGGGATCTTAGGAATTGCAGTTTGGGAGACACAGATTTAGGTAACACTGAAGGAATGTTCCAAGGAAGAGAAAGAATCAGAACTTACAAAGACAAGAAATCACGAGGTTGCTAAAAGTTGCCTGGAGAGAATTATGATCAACTTTGACAAGAAAATATTCGCCTTTAGGGAATTGCTAGGTAATTTAAAGTAGGGGTCTGATAAGATATTTACGTCAAGAGGTATTTTAGGGTCAGTTCAGTTCAGTCCCTCAGTTGTACCCAACTCTTTTGTGATGGACTGCAGCATGCCAGGCTTCCCTGTCCATCACCAACTCCTGGAGCTTGCTCAAACTCATGTCCATTGAGTCGGTGATGCCATCCAACCATCTTATCCTCTATCATCCCCTTCTCCTCCCGCCTTTAATCTTTCCCAACATCAGGGTCTTTTCCAATGAGTCAGTTCTTTCCATCAGGTGGCCAAGGCATTTTAGGATGAAGGTCCGATAATTATCCTGAGCTTCTGACCTGTGTTTTTGATAACTTCATGTCAAAACTTCAGATTCCAACCAAGCTGAGATGTTGCCCAAGTTACATTTTCTTAAGAGCTCCATTTAAGAGCATTCTCTTGACAATACCAACTCCACTTTGATCTCCTTTTGTAGCTTTTACCTATGATAATAAAGTTAAATCCACTGGGGTCAAAACCTCAAATTATTCATTCTCATGTCTCTAGAAACATCGTTTAAAATGTTGAGTACAACATGAATATACCCCCAGGAGATATTGTCCTCATTTTGCAGTTAATATAAGGGCATCATAGAAGGTGGTCTCAGCATCAGTGACAATCTGTGTTATTATTATTTATTGAAACTTTAATTGAAGTAATTGTAGGTCCATATGAAATTGTAAGAAATAATACAGTGAGATCTTGTGTACACTTTGCCCAGTTTCCCCCAATGGTAACATGTTCTAAAACTATAATACAACAACCTGGATACTGATATTGATACAATCCAGTTCTACTTGGACTCCAGCATGTGTGTGTGTGTTTAAGGTTACATCTATGTAGTTTGTGTATCCACCACACAGTCAAAATACACACAATTGCATCACCACACACACACAGTTGCATCACACAAGAATTCCTTATGCTGCCTTTTCATAACCACACAGGCTTCCCTCCTATCCCCAAAACTGTGTTATTTTTTTTTTTAATTTATCATGTAGTTTTGGAAAACCTATATATATATATATATACATATATATATATATATATATACACATATATATATATATATAGTTTAAGAATGGCTCGGAAATCCCTATTGCCTGGGGCTGAATACTGATTCTGCCCCTACACTAGGTAATTTATATACATGATTTAACTTCATGCTCACAAAAGCCTCTTGAGGTAAGTTTTCATGTCCCTACTTTTATATGAGGAAATGAAGTCTTAGAGAAATATAATACAGAATTTGCCCAAATTAACACACTAGTAGACGTTTTAGCAAGATTCAAAATCAAGTCCATCTGACCTCAAAACTCAAGCTTTTTCACAACAATCATATTGATTACAAGTGTCCCAGTTAGAGTAGGACTTCCCCTATGGCTCAAGCAGTAAAGAATCCTCCTGCAATGAAGGAGAGACAGGAGACACAAGTTTGATCCCTGGGTCGGGAAGATCTCTTGCAGGAGGGCATGGCAACCCACTCCAGCATTCTTGCCTGGAAAATCCCATGGACTGAGGAGCCTGTCTGTCTATAGTCCATGGAGTTGTAAAGAGTCGGATACAACTGAGCACAGTTAGAGCAGTGTGTTGCTTGTTAAACTGTTGTCTCAGCCTCAAACTCACCCTTTCGTTCACTGCTTTGTGACACAAACCACGATTCTCCCTTGCCAGTGGGGTCCCTGATTGGTTCTGTCAATGGAAGAACTTGTCTAAGGGGACAAGTTACTGGCTCCTTATTCCTCTTCCTATCAGCATCACCCTGGAAACAGCTTTTCATCTTGGCAGTGGCAATTCCTTCTAGTGGATTCTGGTTTACAAGTTGTTTACATTCCTAGCACCAGAGACACTGCACCCACTAAGGGATGCCATACAGTCCATCCACACCCCCTCCCAGAAATCTGGCTCCTGACTCCTCTGGATCCCTCCTCTGAGTTCTGAAGGCATCTTCGATCTTCAGGTGCCACCTCCACGGTTTCACCTTTTAATAGTCCAGCCTCTATACTTTGTCCCTCCAGGCCTAGGCATAATCATGTCCTGAAGTTACTTACTTCTGTAATATCTTAATGCTCTCTTTTTGTTCAGCACTTGATAAATAATTCTTTAGATTAAATTCTCTCTGTTAAAATAATTGTTCTGATTCCTGACTGGACCCTGACTACTAACTCATAATTTGGAAATTTATTTGCAAGATTGACCAAAAATGTGCAAAATTTTTCCTCTAACAAATAGGACGTGTTATAATGTTAAGAAAGAATGTTCAAAACTTTAAAAATAAGGCAAAAGGATGACTGTATGTCTGTCCCTTAAGTGTCACACTGGCATTGTCTAACAGGCCTACCCATATACTACATAATTCTCCAGAGAAATGCACTTTTGTTGAACTTATTATTTATTATTGCTAAGGGCCTTCACTCTGTGAAATTAGACATAAACTTGTAGAAGATTGTGTCAAATGATTTTTCTAGAGTAGAATCATAAATAATTTCTGTTGGATAGAAAAATGAATCTCATAAGTTATGGTTTAATTACCCTAAGGGCATTAGAAAAATTTTAAAGAAAAAATAGAATTTTTTTCTTAGAAATTTCAGGTTCATGGATAAATTAAACAGATAATACAGACATTTCAACATACTGTCCTTTCCTCTTCACCTCACATCCATTGTTTTTCCTATTCATAACATTTTGCATTAGTGTGGAATATTTGTTATAACTGATGGACCAATGTTGATATATTATTAACTAAAGTCTATAGTTTACAGTATTGCTCTTTGTGTTGTACAGTTCTATGAGATTTAACAAATGCATGATGTTATATACCCACCATTACAGTTTCTTAAAGAAAAGTTTTGCTTTTCCCTAAAAATCTCCCCTGCTTTACATATTAACCCTGACCACCACCACCAACCCCCCACCAAACCCCTGGCAACCACTGATCTATTTACTGTCTCTACAGTTTTAGCTTTTCCAGAATGTCATGTAGCTGGAATCATACACTGTGTAGTATTTTCAGCCTGGCTTATTTCACTTAGTGCTATGATCTCAAGGTTCTTCCATGTCATTTGAGGTCATTTCTTTTATTGCCAGATAATACCTATTGCATGGATACATCACAGTTCGTTTGTCCATTTACCTATTGGGTGATATCTTGGTTGCTTCCTGCTTTTAGCATTTATGAATAAAGTTTCTATAAATATTTGCATGCAGATTTTTATGTGGACATAAGTTCTCAACTCATTTGAGACTGCTGAATCATATATGTGGACAAAGAATGGTAACTGCCATAACAGTAAACAAATGATGTTGCACCCATCAAGCTATCCGCCACTGCAGCCGCTCTTGACGGTGCACCCTGAGGTGATTCAGAAAGAGAAAAACAAGATACTTGCCCTGATAAGTATCTTGTTGAGGCACATATCAAAGGAATACTTTCATTAAGCCCAGACTCTCACATTCTTCCCATACACAGAAAAGAACTAAATTCATTATCTTGAGATGTCCGTTTTTTTAGTTATCAGTAAACTTTTGATGTTAGACTACCTGTGTTTGTTTTTTTCAAAGATACCTATATCCTGGTTCCTTCCTTTGAAACAGTCCTCCAGAGCTCTCTGAGAGGCTGTTTCCTAAGTTTTAGGTTTTCAGTATGTTCGCCAAATAAAACATAACTCTCAGCTTTTAGGTTGTGCATTTTTTTCAGTCGACACATGGTGAGGGTATATTTAGCTTTATGAGAAACTGCTAAACTGTCTTCCAAAGTGGTTGCATCATTTTACATCCCCATTTTTAAAAAAATGTCTAGCACATCTTATTCCTAGATTCTTTCTTTCCTAAACTACATATACTTAGCTTCTTGAATTCTCTTATGAAGTAGTTTTACCATCTTAATGGCTCCCCAACCAATAAGGTAAATAAACATTTGGCACATGCTCACTTAAATATTTGTATTGAGGGCCATGTTTTTCACTTTCTAAATATTACAGTTTGACAATAACAGCCAACCATATTTCCCACATGAAAGATGACCTTGCTGATTCACCTTTTGTTATTTTTCTAAGTTAGGTAATGACCTTTACAGTCACACTCTGATTGCCTTTCCCAAGAGTCACCTCTTATGTAAATTTGCTCAACTGCCCTATGAAAAGTTAATATTTTACAAATGCAAAAGAGCACCTAGTGAACATTCCAGTAAATTGATCCATAGATTCATTAAAAAAAAAAAGCTTCAGTTTGGGAACCAGTTACTGGATAAATGCTAAGTCATCCTGGCATTAATCTGATTAAAGTAAACATTTCAAGTCACATGGTCTCCTTTTTTCTATGTATTTTAAAATTTGGTGGCTTCTGTTAGGGAGAGGGTGGAAATCAATCCTCTGCAACTGGGTCTTAGGCTTATTTCCAAGAAATAGAATCCTCACAGGGTTTTGAGGCCGATGAGCTGAATTCTGACATTGCATAGATGGTCCACAGCGGAGGTAGAAAGAGTAGAATTACATGTCGCAGTCAGGAAGGCTAGAGTGCATGGTTTGAATGTCAAGGGCATTCTTGGGCTTGCTGCAAACCTCATTCTGATTCATCCACTTTCAGACTGTTGAGCTGAAGACTTTTTCGCTGCAGTTTTAAGTTATTCCAGACCATGGCTAGAATGGTTCGCTCTCCCCACTCTCCTCAGATGTGGAGCCCCTGGGCAGCGGCTGGCAGTGTGCACATGTAACTTGCACACAAATGTAAAGGTCCCAACATAAACATTAGCTCTCACCAGTGTTCCAAGGATTTTAAAGACTTTGGTACTGTAAAAAAAAAAAACAACTTAGTCAGCTTGTGACAGCTACAATTCTGCTCCTGTTTCAGCTTTTAAAAAAAGAAGGAGGGAAAAAATGAAACCATACTCATTTCTTCCTTCCACAGTTCAGTGAAGTTCCAAAAAGTAGAAAGAATCCCTTAGCTTGCCTCGTTGGTAGAAACGCCTGGCTGGGACATTCCTTTGGCCACTTTAACTGAAAACTGCATGCCTCTGGGAGCACAGCATCTCTGCTTCAGCCTCCAGTCTCAAAACTGACTGTGAACTGTCTACAAAGATAGGAGAAGTCTGCAACCCCCCCAGCTCCCTTCCCACCAGAGAAAACAACACAAAACCACACCTGGCCCCAGATGGCGGCTGCATTTCCAGAGAGAAAACACAGCCACTGAGATAAGACCATCCTTCAGGATCTCTTTTTCTTCTGACTGCTGAGCAAGGAACCATCTTCTGGGGAGCACTTGTTTCTGTTTCCATCATATCCAGGGAAGTGGAGGAAACCCTTTTACCTGGAGAAATGAGACAGTAGCCAGTACGACACACTTGGTAATCTTTTCCGAGGCGCCATCCTTACAAGAGCAGGAACCCTGCCCTATAGGAAACGGAAAAGCTGATGGGGCCTTTCCTATCTAGGATACTCGGGGTCAGCTTGCTGCTGCAGTTTGTGCTTAATTCCTTGTTTTACTTGGCAATGAGCAAGTGAGGAAAACAAGGGTATTAATAACGATCATCAACATTTGAACTTCCCGGGTACACCCTGTGCTTGTACCCAAGTGCTGAATAGAAGTTTTTAAAAAGATTGTCTCTGTGTGTGCAGGAAGGAGACTAAAATTTGTCACAAACTTAAATCATTCATTTTCCTTTGTCCCAGAAAAACCCATTTTTGTCTCTGTGGCATTTGAATCAACTCTTCTTTCCTTTCCGACTTTTGGCATTTGAAAAGGTTTTATGTCATGAAATGACCTTATTTATGCATTCTGCAAGTCCTGCCACAAAGCCTTAGGGCACGCCAATTAAAAACACAACTGCAAAGAAGTGAAGCAATGTGATGATTTTCCATCGATGAAATTATTTCCATCAGCAAGCTCCTTGCAAAACGATACTGCTGTTTGGTGACTCCCATGCCATAAATCTAGTTGTGCTTCTGGTTTTGAGGCAAACCCCACCTGCTGTGGTTTTGGTTGGTGACTTGGAATTTTGATCTGGCTGACATTTATTGATCCCTGGCCCCCATCCTTCTTTTCTTAGCAGGGTGGAAAGTCAGCAGAGCTGTAGGTACTGGAAAAATAGAGATCCCGGTTGCAGTTTCCCATGAGTGGTACCATAGTCCATTTATGAACCATGACCTATGGAATTCACATTCTGGGACATCTGAAGTCTGCTCCATACTCTTGGCATATTAAAATCTGCCCACAAGAGAGTTTACCAGAAAAGGAATTTCTGAGGGGAGAAACTGGTGTCTTCATCTTTGCCTCAGATGGTCAACATTTCTGAGAAAAACTCAGCTGGGAGTTCTTCTGAGAAATAAGCTGATGTCATGTGGTTGAAGAACTTATTGTCTCAAGACCCTAATGCTCTAGAAAACTTAAAGCCACTATTTGTTTAAAATTGACTCTAGCTTGGAGTCAGATGCATTGATGCTTCCTTACCAGCAAATAGAGTATTTGTGCCCTTGGAGCAAGTGTCCTCTGCTATGAGGAACTCCACTGTCAGCAGCTTGTATGATTAATACAGTGGTAAGAACACATGTGGTGGAAAGCCTCCAGCAAAAGCAATCAGTGTATCTATCCCTGACGCGGTCCACTCTATAACACCACCACCCCGGCCCCACCACCCCCAACCCTGCCACTCTGGCTTTCTTAAATAGCCTAATCCATCTAACTGCACATTTTGCATTTGCACTCTGAAAACACAACATTGTCAGTGATGAAAGAGAATAAATTGAAGATAGAAGATGTTTAGGTGTTTAAATGACCTAATCTAACCCCTAACAACTCCTTCCCTGCCTCCCTACTTTCTTCCTTTTTAAAAAATTAAAAGTCAGGGGATTCCCTGGCAGTCCAGTGGGTAAGACTCCACACTTCCACTGCAGGGGGCACAAGTTTGATCCCTAGTCTGGGAACTAAGATCCCACAATCTGCCCAGCACGGCCAAAAAACAAAAAGGAAGAAAAAGTACACATATACCCATGGAACAGAATTTATTAGAGCACAAAACAATTTTTTTTAATTTATTTATATTAGTTGGAGGCTAATTACTTACAATACTGTAGTGGTTTTTGCCTTACATTGATATGAATCAGTCATGGATTTACATGTGTTCCCCATCCTGAATCCCTCTCCCACCTCCCTCCCCATCCCATCCCTCTGGGTCATCCTAGTGCACCAGCCCTGAGCACAAAACAATTTTAAAAACTCTTCATGGTTCCCAAACTAGAAACAATTATTGTAACGTCTTTTTCTACGCAGAAATTTTATGTATTATGTATTATAAATCATAGGTATAGCATTACATTGTATTATCAATCATCATACTTTTTACAAACAATTAACATAAAAAGTAAAGGAGAGGGCTTCCCTGATGGTTCACGGGTAAGGAATCCACCTGTCAATGCAGGAGGTGTGGGTTCAGTCTCTGGTCTGGGAAGATCACTCGTGCCATGGAGCACCCAAGCCTGTGCCCCACAGCTACTGAGCCTGTGCTCTAGAGCCGGGGAGTCACAACCACTGAGCTCATGTGCTGCAATTACTAAAGCTCAAGCAACTTAGTGACCAACACTCCACGACAAGAGAAGCCACCGCACTGAGAAGCCCGCACACAGCAGCTAGAGAGCAGCCTCCACTTGCTGCAACTAGAAAAAAAGCCCATGCAGCAACGAAGACCCAGCACAGGCAAACTAGTTAATTAATTAATTAAAATAAGAAATAAAGGAGAAACTAGCATTTCCTAAAATCCCAATCCACAATAGTTTTTAATATCTAGTATATATCAAGATTATATATATATTATGTAGACATATAATTCATAAATTGATATATAGAGTATATTGACACAGTGTCTAATATATATCTACTACACATCATTTATTATATAGTGACAATTTTTTACAAATGACTTATACTATATATTCTGTTCTATAATTTGCTTATTTTCACAAACACTATCCAGACAACAATATCAAAGTCCAGATATATGTATCTACTCCATTTAAAAAATGACTATATAGTATCCCATTGAATGGATGTACCACGGTATTTTTTATGTAATCTCTACTGATAAAGATTTGTTTCCAATTTTTTGATATTGTAAAAAATGGAGTAAACATCCTTGTCTATTTATCTTTGGACATCTATTTAGGAAATAGAATTATTGGATCAAGGGACATTGAGCATATACTTTAAAGTAAAATAATAATTACATCATATATAATTGTGTCCTTCACTTCCATTAAAGATTATATCATTTCACGATCCCACATAAACTTTGTAAATATCATTTCAATGGCTGCAAAATCTCTTACCAAGTGAATTCTTAATTCTAACCACATGAATACTGTATACATGGGACACTTACCCCTCACTGTTTTTAACTTCTAATTCTAGTGACTGACTTTAACCACATCCTGTGTGAGACTCAATACGGCTATAAAACATAGTTTATTTGAGGCCAGAAAATACATGAGCAACTTTAAAAACTTCTCTATACCTGTAAAGATAGGAAAAAAGATATAAAAAGTCACATTCCATGATTTTACTAAGGGAAAAAGCCAATATTTCAAAGATGAAAAAATATTTATTGACAGAAAATCTAAGCCACCTAAGATGTTAGCAGAAGTCTCTTTAAAATATAGTCATAGCATATATATACTATATATACTAGTCTGCATGTACTAATACTTCAATAAAATAGTCTTTAAAATAATCACGTCAGGGCCAGGGGAGGCTTCTAACTAAAACAGTTCTTTAGTAGTTAACCTAGGAAACCACGGTGTTTCCTGATTGTAATCTTTGCTGCCCTGGTTCCTCATCCCCTGGCTTGTACATGCAGTGTCTCTGACTAACAGGTATCAGATAGTTTCATACCATGGTCATTAATGAACACAACAGTGAAAAGACTAATGAGCCTGTTCAAACCTATGTGTCCAAGTTGCCTTAAATCACACCTCTTTCAAGAGCCTGATTCCCAGAAACATCAAATGTATTAGACCATGCAATTCTGGAAACTTTTATTAATCTGCTCTTTGTAAAGCACTGTTCATAATCCAGGATTTTTAAAAATGAGTAAATGGAACACTTTTTTCAAATAAAAGTTTGTACAGAAACCTAATATGTAAAACATTAAAGAAAAAATCTGCTTAGGCCCAAGCTAGATCCAAGGCTCAGAGTTCCACTTCTTCAGCCGTCTCTTTTCCCCAGTACTGTGGTCCTCGAGGTACATTCTCAGACCACAGTTGGGTCTGAAATAAGCAAGAAATGAAACAGAGTAATAGATGAGATATTGATAAGAAGAAGGGCCAAATCTGGAAAAAAAATGAATTCTCTTCTTTCCCAAGAAACAATATTTATTAAGGGAATTTATAACTAATTTTATTGACTTTAATGCACATATTCAATTCAGTTCAGTTCAGTTCAGTTGCTCAGTCGTGTCCGACTCTTTGCGACCCATGAATCACAGCACACCAGGCCTCCCTGTCCATCACCAACTCCCGGAGTTCACTCAAACTCATGTCCATCTAGTTGGTGAATGCACATATTAGGCTCACTCAAACAGCTGGATTAACACTACAGACATATTCTGATAGATACTCTAACATACAGTAAACATTTTGTAACATTGTTAAAAACAGTAGTACAGTTACCAGATAGTTTCTCTCCTTCTTTCTTAAAACTAGAGCTCCATCTCACCACCGCCCCTCAGAGAAGTAGTACTTTTAATTAATAACACTGCTTTCCTAGACTCTTTGCAGCTAAGGTGGCAATATGACCCATTTCTGGCCAATAGATACTAGCAGAAGCTAATAGAACACTTTAGAATCTAACAGAACATCTGTGAACTCTTTGTGGAAGGGATAGTCTGGTTAGCTCCTTAACTTGAATATAATCAAGAAGGGGTCCAACCTTTTTCTTAGAAAGTCCAACCTTTTTCTTATAAACAGACAAGCTTCAATCCGAGTGCACAATTTCCTGTGTGGTTGTCAGCAAATGTTCTGTTTTCTTTATTAGGCTTATTTTAACTAAATTTTCTAGCACTGCCAATCATATCACCATTTCAAATGTGCAGCTTGTACTTAGTATTATATTTTAAGTTTCTAACAAATTTGAAATGAACACAATCCAGTACAATTTTAATACTCCCTTCACTTAGGCTTTCTTGGGTTATTAATTAAGGTTTAGAATAATCTTACATAATTATTCATTTTTACTGTATTAAAAGTTCTTCTTATATAAAAACATATAGATAGATACATTTTTTAAAACCCAAATCTTGAGTTCAAGTATAATCAGAGGTAATTTATTATCTAACAACTGGAATTTAACTAATGTTAGTTAGACCCCCTAAACCATTCCCTACCCTATCTTTTGGGATCTCATTTCTCATTTTTTTAACTGTTGATGTCCTATATATTATGTTAGTTTCAGGGTGTGCTACATAGGGATTTAATATTTGCATACAGTATGAAAAGATCACCACAATAAGTCTAGTAACCATCTTTCCCCATGCAAAGTTATTACAGTATTATCAGTCATACTGTTTATGTTTTGTAATACATCCCTGTGGTTTATATATTTTATAACTGGAGATTTTTATCCCTAATTTCCTTCAAACACACCCCTCCCCTCTGGCAAACCACCAGTTCTCTTTGAGTCTTTTCATTGTTTTGCTTGTTATGTTATTTAGATTCCACATATAAGAGAGATCATATGGTATTTGTCTTTATCTGACTTATTTCACTTACCATAACAACCCTATATCCATCCATATTGTGGCAAATGGAAAGATTTCATTTTGTAATGGCTGAGTAATGTTCCATTGTATGTAGTTGTTGTTGTTTAGTCTCTAAGTCGCATCCAACTCTTTGTGACCCCGTGGACTGCAGGACACCAGGCTTCCCTGTCCTTCACTATCTCCGAGCTTGCTCAAACTCATGTCTGTTGAGTCAGTGATGCTATCCAACCAACTCATCTGTCGCTCCCTTCTTCTGCCTTCAATCTTTCCCAGCATAGGGATCTTTTCAAAAGAGTCAGCTCTTCACATTAGGTGGTCAAAGTATTGGAGATTCAGCTTTAGCATCAGTCCTTCTAGAGAATATTCAGGATTGATTTCCTTTAAGATTGACTGGTTTGATCTGCTTGCAATCTAAGGAATTCTCAAGAGTCTTCTACAGCACCATAATTCTAAAGCAGCAATTCTTTGGTGCTCAGCCTTCTTTATGGTCCAACTCTCATATCTATACATGACTACTGGAAAAAAATAGCTTTGACTATATGGACATTTGTCAGCAAAGTGATATCTCTGCTTTTTAATATGCTGTCTAGCTTTGTCATAGTTTTTCTTCCAAGGAGCAAGTGTCTTTTAATTTTATGGCTGTCATCATCATCTACGGTGACTTTGGAGCCCAAGAAAATAAAATCTGTCACGGTTTCCAGCTTTCCCCCTTCTGTTTGCCATGAAGTGATGGGACCAGATGTTGTGATCTTAGTTTTTTGAATGTTGAAGTTTTTAAAATTTATTTACTTTTTAATTGAAGGATAATTGCTTTACAGAATTTTGTTGTTTTCTGTTAAACATCAACATGAATGTATAGCCATAGGTATACAAATGTTCCCTGCCTCTTGAACCTCCCTCCCATCTCCCTCCCCATCCCACCCTTCTAGGTTGATACAGAGGCCCTGTTTGAGTTCCCTGAGACATATAGCAAATTCCTATTGGCTATCCATTTTACATATGGTAATGTAAGTTTCCATGTTACTCTCTCCATATATCTCACCCTCTCCTCCCCTCTCCCTATGTCCATGTCCATACATCTGTTCTCTATGTCTGTTCTCTATTGCTGCCTTGCAAATAAATTCATTGGTACCATCTTTCTAGATTCCATATATATATGCATTAGTATATAATATCTATCTTTCTCTTTCTGACTTACTTCACTCTGTATAATAGGCTCTAGGTTCATCCATCTCATTATAACTGAGTCAAACGTGTTTCTTTTTAAGGCTAATATTCCATTGTGTATATGCACCACAACTTCTTTATCCATTCATCTGTTGATGACATCCAGGTTGTTTCCATGTTCTAGCTATTGTAAATAGTGCTGCAATGAACATTAGGGTGCATGTGTCTTTTTCAGTTTTGGTTGCCTAGGGGTATATGCCTAGGAGTGGGATTTCTGGGTCATATGGCAGTTTTATTCCTAGCTTTTTAAGGAATCTCTATTCCATCTTCCATAGTGGCTGTATCAATTTACATTCCTATCAACAAGGCAAGAGAGTTCCCTTCTTTCACACCCTCTCCAGCATTTATTGTTTGTAGACTTTTTGATGATAGATATTCTGACTGGTGTGACATGATATCTCATTGTAGTTTTGATTTGCATGGCTCTAAGAGGTGGGAATACCAGACCACCTGACCTGCCTCTTGAGAAACCTGTGTGCAGGTCAGGAAACAACAGTTAGAACTGGACATGGAACAACAGACTGGTTCCAAATAGGAAAAGGAGTACGTCAAGGCTGTATATTGTCACCCTGCTTATTTAATTTATATGCAGAATACATCATGAGAAACGCTGGGCTGGAGGAAGCACAAGCTGGAATCAAGATTGCCCGGAGAAATATCAATAACCTCAGATATACAGATGACACCACCCTTATGGTAGAAAGTGAAGAAGAACTAAAAGGCCTCTTGATGAAAGTGAAAGAGGAGAGTGGAAAAGTTGGCTTAAAGCTCAACATTCAGAAAACTAAGATCATGGCATCCGGTCCCATCACTTCATGGTAAATAGATGGGGAAAAAGTGGAAACAGTGGCTGATTTTGTTTTTGGGGGGCTCCAAAATCACTGCAGATGGTGACTACAGTCATGAAATTAAAAGATGCTTACTCCTTGGAAGGAAAGTTATGACCAACCTAGACAGCATATTAAAAAGCCGAGATGTTACTTTGCCAACAAAGGTCCATCTAGTCAAGGCTATGTTTTTTCCAGTGGTCATGTATGGATGTGAGAGTTAGACTATAAAGTTGAGTGCCAAAGAATTGATGCTTTTGAACTGTGGTGTTGGATAAGACTCTTGAGAGTCCCTTGGACTGCAAGGAGATCCAACCAGTCCATCCTAAAGGAAATCAGTACTGAGTGTTCATTGGAAGGACTAATATTGAAGCTGAAACTCTAATACTTTGGACACCTGATGCAAAGAGCTGACTCATTGGAAAAGACCCTGATGCTGGGAAAGATTGGGGGCAGGAGGAGAGGGGGATGACAGTGGATGAGATGGTTGGATGGCATCACTGACTCAATGGGCATGGGTTTAGGTAGACTCCAGGAGTTGGTGATGGAGAGGGAGGCCTGGCATGCTGCGGTTCACGGGGTTGCAAAGAGCTGGACACAACTGAGCAACTGAACTGAACTGAATAATGAATGATGTTGAGTAGCCTTTCATGTGTTTGTTAGCCACCTGTGTGTCTTCTTTGGAGAAATGTCTGTTTTGGTCATTTTCCCACTTTTTGATTGGGTTGTTTGTTTTTCTGGTATTGAGTTGTATGAGCTGCTTGTATATTTTGAAAATAAATCTTGTGTCAGTTGTTTCATTTGCTATTATATTCTCCCATTCTGAGGATTGTCTTTTCACCTTGCTTATGGTTTCCTTTGCTGTGCAAAAGTTTTTGTGTTTAATTAGGTCCCACTTGTTTACTTTTGTTTCTATTTCTATTACTCTAGAAGGTGGGTCATAGAGGATCTTGCTTTGATTTATGTCATCGAGTGTTCTGCCTATGTTTTCCTCTAAGACTTCTATAGTTTCTGGTAATTATATTTAGGTCTTTAATCCATTTTGAGTTTATCTTTGTGTATGGTATTAGGAAGTGTTCCAATTTCATTCTTTTACATGTAGCTGTCCAGTTTTCCCAGCACCACTTACTGAAGAGGCTGTCTTTGCCCCATTGTATATTCTTGCCTCCTTTGTCAAAAATAAAGTACCCATAGGTGTGTGGGTTTACTTCTGGGCTTTCTGTCTTATTCCATTCTACAAGGCCACCATCATCCTGATACCAAAATTAGACAAAGACAACAAAAAGAACAACAAAAATAAAACTACAGACCAATATCACTGATGAACATAGACACAAAAATCCTCAACAGAATTCTAACAAACAGAATTCAACAAGACATTAAAAAGCTCATACACCATGATCAAGTTGATGCAAGGATTCTTTAATATACACAAATCAATCAATGTGATACACCATATTAACAAATTAAAAGATAAAAACCATATGATAATAGATGCAGGAAAAGCCTTTGATAAAATTCAGCACCCATTTATGATTAAAACTCTTCAAAAAATGGGCATAGAAGGAACCTACCTCAACATAGTAAAGGCCATATATGATAAGCCCACAGCAAACATTATTCTCGATGGTGAACAACTGAAAGCATTTCCCCTAAGATCAGGAACAAGACAAGGGTGTCCACTTTCACCACAACTGTGTAACATAGTTTTTGAAGTCCTAGCTACAACAATCAGAGAAGAAAAAGAAATAAAAGGAATCCAGATCAGAAAAGAAGTAAAGCTCTCACTGTTTGCAGATGACTTGATACTATGCCTAGAAAACCCTAAAGATACTATCAGAATTTCTAGTGCTAATCAGTGAATTTAGCAAAGTCGCAGGATACAAAATCAATACACAGAAATAATTTGCATTCCTATATACTAACAGTGGAAAATCAGAAAGAGAAATTAAGGAATCAATCCCATTCACCATTACAACAAAAAGAATAAAATATCTAGGAATAAACCTACCCTCAGAGACAAAAGAACTATATACAGAAAATTATAAGACACCAATGAAAGGAATCAAAGATGACATAAATGGATGGAGAGATATTCCATGCTCCTGGGTAGGAAGATATTGTGAAAATGACTATAATAGCAAATGCAATCTACAGATTCAATGTGATCCCTATTAAATTACCAATGGCATTTTTCACAGAACTAGAACAAAAAATTTCACAATTCATACGGAAATACAGAAGACCCCAAATAGCCAAAGCAGTCTTGAGAAAGAGGAATGGAGCTGAAGGAATAAACCTTCCTACTTGAGATTATATTACAAAGCTACAGTCATCAAGACAGTATGGTACTGGCACAAAAACAGAAATATACACAAATGAATGTTAAGCTTTAAGTCAGTTTTTTCAATCTTCTCTTTCACCCTCATCAAGAGGTTCTTTAATTCCTCTTTGCTTTCTGGCGTTAGAGTGGTATCATCTGCCTATCTGAGGTTGTTGATATTTCTCTCAGCTTGTGCTTCATCCAGCCCAGCATTTTGCATGATGTACTCTGCATATAAGTTAAACCAATAAGGTGACAATATACAGCATTGACACACTCCTTTCCCAATTTGGAACCAGTCTGTTGTTTCATGTCACGTTCTAACTGTTGCTTCTTGACTAGCATACAGATTTCTCAGGAGGCAGATAAGGTGGTCTAGCATTCCCATTTCTTTAAGAATTTTCCATTTTGTTGTGATCCACACATTCAAAGGCTGTATCATAGTTAATGAAGCAGACGTAGGTGTTTTTCTGGAATTCCCTTGCTTTCTCTATGATTCAACGAATGTTGGCAATTTGATCTTTGGTTACTCTGCCTTTTCTAAATCCAGTTTGAACATCTTGAATTTCTTGGTTCACATCCTGCTGAGTCCTAGCTTGAAGGATTTTGAGCATTACCTTGCTAGCATGTGAAATAAGCACAATTGTACGGTGGTGTGAACATTCTTTGAGACTGGAATGAAAACTGACCTTTTCCAGTCCTGTGGCCATTGCTGAGTTTTCCAAATTTGTTGGCATGTTGAGTGCAGCACTTTCACAGCATCATCTTTTAGAATTTGAAATAGCTCAGCTGGAATTCCATCACCTCACCTAACCTGTTCATAATAATGCTTCTTAAGGCCCACTTGACTTCACACTCCAGAATGTCTGGCTCTAGGTGAATGACCACACCATCATGGTTATAGGAGTCATTAAGAACTTTTTGTATAGTGTAGTCTTGTGTGTATTCTTGCCACCTCTTCTTAATCTCTTCTATTTCTGTTTGGTCCTTACCGTTTCTGTCTTTTATCGTGCCCATCCTAGCATGAAATGCTCCCTTGGTATCTCCAATTTTCTTGATGACATCTCTAGTCTTTTCTGTTCTATTGTTTTCCTCTATATCTTTGCAGAGTTCACTAGGAAGACTTTCTTATCCCTCTTTGGTATTCTCTGGAACTATACAAAAAAAATTGTGTGTGTATATATATATATATATACCACATTTTCTTTATCATTCATCTGTTAGTGGACATTCAGGTTGCTTCTCTATCTTGGCTGTTTTTAGTAATGCTGCAATGAACATTGGTGCATATATCTTTTAGAATTAGTGTCTTTTTTTCCTTTGGGTAAATACCCAGAAGTGAGATTGCTGAATCATGTGATAGTTCTACTTTTAATTTTTTGAGGAACTTTCATACTGTTCCTTAGTAGCTATACCAACTTACAATCCTACCAACAGGGTGTGAGGGTTCTCTTTTCTCTACATCCTATCAACACTTCTTTGCTTTCTTTTTGATAACAGATGTGAAGCAGTATCTCATTATGGTTTTGATCTGCAGTCCTGTAATGACTAGCGATGTTGAGCATCTTTTCACATGTCTGCTGGCCCTCTGCATGTCTTTGAAAAAATGTCTATTCAGGCCCTCTGCCCATTTTTTCATTGGACTGTTTGCTTTTTTGATGTTGAGTTTTACTAGTTTTTTGTATAGATTTGTTATCAGATTTGTTCTTTGCGAGTGTCTTTTCCCACTCGGCAGGCTGCTTTTTTGGTTTTGTTGATAGTTTTCCTTTGCTGTGCCAAAAGCTTTTTAGTTTGATGTTATGCCATTTACTTATTTTTATTTTTGTTTCCCTTGCCTAGAGAGACAAATCCAAAAAACTTTCTAAGCCTGGTGTCTGGTTTTCTTCTAGAAGTTTTATGGCTTCAGGTCTTATATTTAAGTCTTTACTTCATTTGAACTTATTTTTGAACTCAATGTACTCAATGTGAAAAAGTCCAGTTTGAGTCTTCTGCATGTAGTGGTCCTGTTTTTCCAACACCACTTGCTGAAGAGGCTGTCTTTTTCCCATTGTATAGTCTTACTTCCTTTGTTGTAGATTAATTGACCATATAAACATGGATTTATTTCTAGGCTCTCTATTCTGTTCCATTGACCCATATGTCTGTTTTTTTGTGCCAGTGTCATATCTCCAGCTTTCTTCTTCTTTCTCAAGATCATTTTGCCATTTGAAGTCTTTTGTATTTCCATATAAATTCTATAATAATCTGTTCTTTTTCTGTGAATGTGGCCCTTGGGCTGGGAAACCCCTGCTGGGAAGATGGTGCTGCTTCATGAGAAGGAAAATAACATGTAACATCCTGCAATCTCCCATCTGCTGACCTCTGTGGCCTGCACCTCACTTCCTTGTAGCTTTGGATCTGGCTAAGCCTGAGCCCCACCTGTGAATGCATCTTTCTTATCTCCTGTGCAGGCTGTGTTTCTGCTGGGCAGGAGGACAGAACTTCAGGTAGAGAGAAACATACCATGGCTTCAGGCACCTGACCATTTTATTTGGGAAAGCTGAGCTATGAGCAGTGTTTTTTTCTTTTCTTTTTTTTCTCCAAAGTTGGGAACAACCACTTCCTTCCCACATCACATCAACAGTGAGGGCTGGAGGACTGGTCAGAACTATTACTGTGACTGGGGCACTGGGAGAAGAGGGCACTGGAATGCTTCAGTGTAAAGATGTGTAAAGAAGAAGAAAAAAAAAGAGCTCTAATTGTTTCAAAGTATGGGAAAAAACACCCAAGCACTTTAACTCCACTGTACCAGGTGAACTGATACAGCACAGAAAATTTTCCTTTACACCAACTGTCATTGCCAGAATTTTGTATTCTGTTTCATAAGGATTTAATAAAAGTCATAAAAACTAAAAAAAGAAAAATCTGGTAGGGATTTTGATAGGAATTGCATTGAATCTGTAGATTGCCTTGGGTAGCATGGTCATTTCAACAATATTAATTTTTCCAATCTATGAGCACAATGTATCCTTCCATTTGCTTGTATCATCTTCAATTTCTTCATAAATGCCTTATAGTTTTCTGAGTACATGTCTTTTACATCCTTGGTTAGATTTAGTCCTAAGTATTTTATTCTTTTTGATGCAATTGTAAATGGGACTGTTTTTCTTATTTTCTCTTTCTGATAATTGTTAGTGTATATAAATGCAACAAATTTCTGTGTATTAATTTTGTTTCTTGCAACCTTATTTATTTCATTTATTAATTCCAATAGTTTTTTGGTGGTATCTTTAGGATTTTCTGTGTATAGTATCATGTCATCTGCAGACAGTGAAAGTTTTACTTCTTCTTTTCCAATTTGGATTTCTTTATTTCCTTTTCTTCTCTAATTGCCATGGCTAGGACTTCTAATACTATGTTGAATAAAAGTGGCAAGAGTGGACATCTTTGTCTTATTTCTGATCTTGGAGGGAATGCTTTCAGCTTTTCACCACTGATAATGATGTTAGGTATGGGTTTGTCATCTATGGCCTTTATTATGTTGAGGTATATTCCATGTGTACCCACTTTGTGGAGTTCTTTTTTTTTATCATAAATGAATGTAAAAATCTGTCAAAAGATTTTTCTGCATCTACTGAGATGATCATATGATTTTACTACTTTTGTCTTTTGACCTTCCTACTAGCTTTATAAGTGCTTGGTTGATCCACCTTTACCATATATCTGCCTTTATCACTGAGATTTCTTTTTTCCTTTCATAATTTTCTTATTTGTAGTTTTGGTCTTTTCTTTTCCACTTAGAGAAGTCCCTGTAATGTTTTAATGTAAAGCCAGTTTGGTGGTATAAAGCCAGTTTGGTGCTAAACTCTTTCAACTTTTGTTTGTCTGTAAAAATTTGTCTCTGCATGATAACTTACCAGTTAGAGCATTATTGCTGTTGTTTCCCCCAACTCTCTCTTCATCACTTTAAAAATACTGAGTCACTCCCTTCTGGCCTGCAAAATTTCTGCTGAAAAGTAAGCTCATAGTCTTGGAAGTTCCCTAGTGGTCCAGAAGTTAGAACTTTGAGCTTCCACTGCAGGGGCCACAGGTTTGATCCCTGGTTGAGGAGTTAAAATCCCTCAAGTTGTGCAGGGCAACTGGAAAAAGAAAAAAGTAAGCTCATAATCTTATGGGAATTCCCCTGTATTTAACTAGTTGCTTTTTCTTTGCTTGTTTTAAGACTCTCTCTTTATCCTTAATTTTTGCCATTTTAATTTTAGTGTGTCTTGATATAGATCTCTTTGGCTTGACCTTGGTTAGGACTCTCTGTGCTTCTTGGTCCTAGAGGTCTGTTTCCTTTCCCAGATTAGGAAAGTTATTTCAGCTATTATTTTTTATGATAAGTTTTCTGCTCCTTTGTCTCTTGCCTCCTTCTAAGACCCCTATAATGCAATTTTTAGTATGCTTGATGTGATCTTAGAGATCTCTTAAACTATGCTCATTAAAAATTTTTTTTCTTGTATTTTGTTTAACTTGGGTGAGTTCCACTACTCTGTCTCCCATTTCACTGATCCATTCCTCTTTATCATCTAATCTACTGTTGATTCCTGCTGGGCTATTAAAAAATAGTATTTTTACATTTTAAAGAAAACAACTTCAGTATTTTATTCTTCAACTCTGGTTCTTTTTATATCTTGTAATACTTTGTTAAACTTCTTACTGTGTTCATTCATTCTTCTCCTGAGTTCATTGATCATCTGTATGATAATTGCCTTGAACTCTTTTTCAGTTCTTATCTCTACTTTGCTTAGTTCTTCTTCTGGGGTTTTATCTTGTTTACTCATTTAGAATGCATTCCTCTGTCATTTCATTTTGCCCGATTCTCTATTTTTATTTCTATGTGTTTCTGTTAGGTAGGTGGGTTATGTGTCCTGATTTTGGAGAAATGGCCTTATGTAGAAGTCTTAGGACAACCTTAGGACACATCAGAGCTACATGCTCTAGTAGTGCCCTCTCTATGTGATGCATAGACCTTTCTGTTGCACTATGGGCAACTACTGTGGGTATGCTAGTATGTGGGGCTGCCCCTGGCCCAGTTGGTTGCCAGGCCTTGCCAAGTGTGAAGGTTGTCAGCTTGTTGGTGTCTGAGGTCAGGTCTTGGGACAGTTTGTTATGGGGTCCACAGGGTCCTGAGGCTGGTGCCAGCTCACTGGTGGGTTGGGATTTATTCTGGGGCACTAGCTACTTGGCATGGGGGCTTCCAGGACTGGTGCTCATCAACTGGTGGGTGGTAAGCCCCCAGCCCAATAGCCTAGAGAGAGAACTTCAAAAGGGTACTTGCCAGCACCAGTGTCCTTGTGGTAGAATGTGCTCCTAAAAATGGTTGCTGCCAGTGTGTGTGTCCCCATGGGCAGTCCTAGTTGCCTTCTATCTCTCCAGAAGGGTCCAAATTAAGCAAATGAGTTTGACTCAGATTTCTTCCAAATTACTGCCTCTGTGCTGAGTCTGAGAGCTTGTGCAGTTCTGTGTGCATCCTTTAAGAAAGAACTCTTGGTTTCCTAGAGTCCTCTGGCTCTCCTGTACACACACCCTGCTGGCCTTCTGTGCCAGACATTCTAGGGACTTGTGTTCTCCATGAAGGATCCTTGGATTTGAGAACTAGTGTAGGGCTCAGACCCATTGCTCTTTAGAGAGAGTTTCTGCAATCATGGTGATCCTCCCTTTGTGGGTCACCCACCTTGGGGTATAGAACTTGACTATACTGTGTTCAATCTACTTATATATATTAAATAGTGTATGTTTTCTTGGAGGCTAGTCCAGCTCAGCACAATAGGTTTCGTTCTAGTAGGAGAAGAAAAAACTTGGAGAATACAGAAATTTGGACTAGAATAGCCTCATCTTTAAGCCTGTTTAAAAAAAAAAAAAAGGCTCCACAGACCACCTACATCAGAATCATCTTGAAGTGTTAAACATATTAATTTTCTACTTCACTTCTAAAAATTCTTCCTCAATGTCTGGGGAGAAACCCAGGAATTGTCTAGTCTCCAGGTGACTCCAATGTGTACTCGGGCAAGAAATTGGCAATAGGGAGTTCCAGCAAGAGATACTAGGGAATTCTGGAGGGCTAGTGGGCAGAGTTCAGCTGAGAGTAAACTATAAGACAGGTAAGCATCTGGCATCCAAGATGCCTCAAACCAGTCCTATACCAGTTCTGAGCTACTTGTTATCAGATCTCCTCTTCAACTCTTTCTTTGCTCTGCTTGGTACAGCAGGGTATCTTGTTCCTGCAGGCTGTTTCCTAGGCCCCTATAGTCTGACTTCCCAGTGGGATTGGTCAGTGAGAGATATTGGCATAAATCTGAAGGGCAGAAGGAAGAAGCCAGGGCATTTTTTCCCACATCCCTGTCTTAGCCTCCTCTAGCTGCGACGTGTTTTCTTCACCATTTCAGCTTCCAACAGACCCAGGCCCACTGTGGTTCTTGTTTCCACAAGTTGACTCCAGCCCCCAGTCTCTAATCGTACTATTTTCCACCTCTGTACCTTCAGATTTGAAGTGGAAGTGCCTTCCTTCTGCTGCTGCCAATATCCGGAATGCTTTAAATTCCATATTAATTTCTCAACTACTCCATCATCCGCGTAACCAATTCTCTTTCTTAAATTCTCTTTATTTTAAATACTCTGAACGGCAACATGGAAACATACATTACCATATGTAAAATAGATAACCAATGGGAATTTTTTGTACGACTCAGGGAACTCAAACTGGGGCTCTGTAACAACCTAGAGAGGAGGGATGAGGAGGGAGGTGGGAAGGGTGTTCAAGTGGGAAGGGGTAGAGGTAAACCCATGACCGATTCATGTTGATTTTTGGTAGAAAGCAACACAATACTGTAAAGCAATTATCCTTCAATTAAAAATAAATAAAAATAAAATAAAATACTCTGAACAATTTCTGTTTTTTTAATTGGATCCTGGTTGATATAAGGCCCCATCCACAGAACTAGCTAGGGTTCAGAACCAGGCCTCCAGTCACTCCTTGAGTAGGTATAAGTGAATAAGTTCCAGAGCAGGTGGTGAAGAATAAAGCAGACAGGGCCTCAGTCATAGGCTAGGGCCCTAGGGTATATTCCTCAGAATTTTCCAAATGTGTGATAAGGCTTGCTGCCTCCCCACAGACTGTATCTCATGATCTTCAAAAGAAGTCACCAAGGTGCAGTGTCTTCTGGAAACCATATCACTGGACTGTCTAGGATGTAATAACTACTTAATCAATATTTACTGACAGGGGATAGCCCTCGTGGTCCAGTGGTAAAGAATCCACCTGCCAAGGCAGGGTACACGGGCTCAGTCCCTGGCCCAGGAAGATTCCACATGCCACAGGGCAGCTAAGCCCATGCACCACAACTGTTGAAGCCTGCATGACTAGAGCCTGTGCTCCACAATGCAACAAGACAAACCACTGCAATGAGAAGCCCGTGCACCACAAAGAAGAGTAGCCTGGCTCACCCCAACTAGACAAAGTCCGTGTGCAGCAATGAATACCCAGTGCAGCCAAACAAATAAATAATATTTAAAATAAATTTACTGATTACAGTTTGCACGGGAAGTTATCTGATCAGATTTAGAGTGAAAAATTAGAAAAATATGCTTTTCACCCCTATCCAACAAAAACTTCTGGCATGAAAAAAAAATGAAAGCTTATTTTTCTAAAGCTGTTGATTTTTATTTTTAAGCACCCATAATTTTTTTCTCCTGGAACTGTATATTGTCTTTTAGAGATTAAGTTAAGTTGTTTTAAAAACTAGAAAACCAAGACTATAAACTAAGAATTTATTTTATCTACCTGCCAATGAATATTTGTCAGTATCTCTTGGAAAAAAAATGCATGTTAATGAGGTACAAAGTATCAGACTCCTTTTACATTGGGTTACTACCACAATTTTGGCTCAGCAGGTAAAGAATCCACCTGCAATGCAGGAGATACAGGAGATGCAGGTTCAGTCCATGGGTCGGGAAGATCCCCTAGAGAAGGAAATGGCAATCTACTCCAGTATTCTTGCTTGAAATATCCCTTGGACAAAGGAGCCTAGCGGGCTACAGTCCATAAAGAGTTGGGCACAACTGAGTGACTAAGCACGCACAGTTTTGTAGAAAAGTGTTAACACTCCTATGAAACTGAAAGTCTACTGTTATTGGGATAACAAGGTTTAGGAGAAAGCAGAACATATTGAGATTAATGGGTTAATTTTTCAATGTAAGTTGGTACATTTAATAGTTTTATTTATTAAAATTCCATGAAATCAAAATTTTCATGTAAGTACTATCACTCAGTAACTAGGACATATAATTTTTAAGTCAAAAATTAAAATGTTGGGACTTCTCTGGTGGTTCAGTGGCTAAGACTCTGCACTTCCAATGTGGGAGACCTGGGTTCAATCCCTGGTCAGGAAACTAAATCCCACACGCCACAACTAATTATACCACATGCCGCAACTAAGACCCTGAGCAGCCAAACAAATAAACATCAAAAAGTTTAAATGTTGATGTACAATGTTGGCTTGCACAATGTTGATGTTATGTTAGCTTCAGATCTACTAGCATATAGTGACTTGACATTTGCATACTTTATGAGATGATCACCATGATAAGCCTAGTAACTGTCTCTTGTTGTTGTTCAGTTGCTGAGTCATGTCCGACTCTTTACAACCCCATGGACTGCAACACGCTAGCCTCCCTGTCCTTCTCTATCTCCTGGAGTTTGCTCAAACTCATGTCCATTGAGTCAGTGATACCCTCCAACCATCTTGTCCTCTGTTGCTTTCTTCTCCACCTGCCCTCAATCTTTCCCAGCATCAGGGTCTTTTCCAGCAACTGTTCCTACACAAAGTTATCTAAAGGTTATAAAATACTAATTGTATTTGTTTTGGGCGTGTTGAATTATGGTTGATTTTTTCATCTTTTTTCTTTTTGTTATCCATATATTTCTAAAAGAATGAGCATTTATCTTTTCTTTAACTATTATTATTACTTTTATTATTATGCTAATGAAAAGCCTCTTGATGAAAGTGAAAGAGGAGAGTGAAAAAGTTGGCTTAAAGCTCAACATTCAGAAAACTAAGATCATGGCATCTGGTCCCATCACTTCATGGCAAATAGATGGGGAGACAATGGAAACAGCAGCTGACTTTATTTTTGGGGGCTCCCAAATCACTGGAGATGGTGATTGCAGCCACGAAATTAAAAGATGCTTACTCCTTGAAAGAAAAGTTATGACCAACCTAGCATATTAAAAAGCAGAGACATTACTTTGCCAACAAAAGTCCGTCTAGTCAAGGCTATGGTTTTTCCAGTGGTCATGTATGGATGTGAGATTTGAACTGTGAAGAAAGCTGAGCGCCAAAGAATTGATGCTTTTGAACTGTGGTGTTGGAGAAGACTCTTGAGAGTCCCTTGGACTGCAAGGAGATCCAACTAGTCATCCTAAAGGAGATCAGTCCTAGGTGGTCATTGGAAGGATTGGCGCTGAAGCTGAAACTCCAATACTTTGGCTACCTCATGCGAAGAGTTGACTCATTGGAAAAGACCCTGATGCTGGGAGGGATTGGGGGCAGAAGGAGAAGGGGATGACAGAGGATGAGATGGCTGGGTGGCATTATTGACTCAATGGGCATGAGTTTGAGTAAATCCCAGGAGTTGGTGATGGACAGGGAGGCCTGGTGTGCTGTGATTCATGGGGTTGCAAAGAGTTGGACACGACTGAGCGACTTAACTGAACTGAACTGAATGATAATCATTAGTAACTTCATCTTGGTTACCAGACTCCTTTGTAAAATCTGTATTTTGTATATTAAGCAAGGTTCTGTAACATTTCTAATTTGGTGCAATGAGGAACGGGTACAAGGGAAACTAGGGTCTGGCAAGGAAAAAAGGAGTCTCATGGGACGTTCCTTAGGCTAATCTTTGCAACATCAGTGATCCAGCCCAGTTATTTGGGGGACAGGTCTTCTACATCAGATCCCCAGCAATTTTCAGTTAAGAAAAGAAAACAAGGTTAAAATTATAACATAAAGCAAAGTAATTTTTTAAGAAAGAACAGCAAAAATGCTAACCATAAAGGGAGAAATTGACACACTGGTCCGGATTATATGAAAATTAAGAATTTCTGCTTCTCAAAAGACAATCAACTGATATATCCGACTGAAAAGGACTTCCCAGATCAATTCCAATCTGTGTGTGTGTGTGTAGGTTTACCATACTAACAACCAGTTCTGGAATGCCCCCACTTTGTTAGAGAATTCAAAGCAATTCTGACACTATCTACCTGGAGATAGAATCAGATTCCACTGGTAAAGGGTTCCGTCCCACAAGACTACCCTCTGCTTTAGACAATTAGTTCCGTACCCAGTTTACCTGTCCTTCTATCCAACTGGCTGTACAAATGGAAGTTTCCAACAGTCCCTTGCAACTCTGGATGCCCATTACAAGTCCAGGTTTTTTGTTACCTGTACTTCTGACCAACTGACTGGTAATCAGAGGTTCCCACTCTCCCTTCCTCAGTTTTGATTCATTGGTTAGAATAGCTCACAGAACTCAGAGAAACATTTTACTACTGGACTACCAGTTTATTGTAAAAGGAGGTGATGAAGGATACAAATGAACATCCAAATGGAAGGAGTGGGAAAGGGACACAGAGCTTCCATGCTCTCTCCAAGGGGACCACTCTTCCCAAGTCTCCATGTGTTCACCAACCCAGAAGCTCTCTGAAACCTATTCTTTTGAGTTTTTATAGAAGCTGTATTACAGAGGCATGGTTGATTAAATGATTGGTTATCACACTACAAGTTCCAACCCTCTAATCACATGATTGGTTCTCTTGGCATCTATTAGGTGCTTCCCAAAGTCACCTCATTCACTTTATCATTCTCAGTATTTAGGAAATTCCAGGGGCTTGGGAACTGTGAGCTATGAACTACAGATGAAGACCAAATACATATAGAAGATATATTTTGCTCATCTGAATGATCATATATGTATTTCTTATAAATAATAATATTGCATCAACAAAGAGATTATTTCCAGAAATACTAAGACCTCCTAAAAATCTATAAGAAAAAGACAACTCAACAGAAAAAATGAACAAAAGAGTTGAATAGACCCTGCATAAAAGAGGATATAATTGCGTCTGATAAGTACATAAAACGTTACTCAACTTCATTTGTTATTAGGGAAATGTAAATCCAAACCATAACCTCTAAACCTCTACATAGCCACAAGAATGTCTATAAATAAAAAGATAGGCACCAAAAAAGAAAAAAGAAAAAGATAGGATATAAAGAAAAAGTACTGGTAAGGATGTGGAATAACCAGAATTCTCTTATATTCCTGGTAGGAATGGTAAAAAACATTTTGGAAAACTGTTTTGGCAATATTCACCTAAGGCTGGACATATGCGTGTCTTGTTGAGGTATAATCCAATATAAACGTGTTCATATGTTCAACAAAAGGCATGGACAACAATGTTTCTAGCAGCACACGTCAGGATAGCCCCAAACTTGTAATCTCTCCAAGTGCCTATAAACAATGCAAAGGATAAATAAATTGTGTAATTATAATTACAACAGAAAACTCTACAGCAATGAGAATGATTTATAACTACATGCAACGAATGAATGGGTCTCACAAAAATTATGTTGAGTAAAAGAAGTCTATATCAGACAATTCCATGATATTGATAGTTCATTGATATTGAGAGTACATATCATCCAATTCCATTGATATGAAGTTGAAATACATATAAAACTTCTAGCACCAGAAGTTAGACCAGTTAGAATTTCTGCAAAATTTCTAAAATGAGGTCAGTATTCTGTACCATTTGAAGGTATAGTTTATAACTAAGTATTCATTTATAAAAATTGTATCCATCTATACTCTGCTAATGTGTGAACTTTTATGCACATAGATTATACTTTAATAAAAAAAAATCTGTAAAGGGAATGAAATGCTCTAATGGGTCCTCTGCACAACAATTTGCTTATATGGCTTATGTGCCTATAGCACTTGCAGCTAAATAAACATGGCATTTGTTCTCTATTTCCCTGTTTAAGCAAATCTGTGATAGGCAGAATAAGACTTTCCCCTTCAAGGATAATGTCTTCATTACCAGAACCTGTAAATATGTAATTTTATATGACAAAAAGGACTTTTCAGGTGTAATTAAATGAAGAACTTTGAGAAGTGAATTTTCCTGGGTTATATGAGTGAGCCCAAACTAAAATCACAGGTGTCCTTCAAATTGCAGAACCTCTCCCAGATATGGTCAGAGGGAAATATAACTATTAGAAGAATGTTCAGAGCGATGCAATGTTGCCGGCTTTGAGGAGGAATATGGGCAGCCTTTCGAAGCAGAAGAAGCCCAAGAAATGTATCTCCCCAGATCCTCCAGAAAGGAGCACAGCCCTGCCAATACGATGATTTTAGCCCAATGAGACACACTGGAATTCTGACCTATAGAACTTTAAGATAACAAATCTGTGTTGTTTTAAGCCACGAGTTGGTGGTAATTTTTAACAGCAGCAGCAGAAAACTAACACACCTTCCTTTTTCCTATTGTTAGAAACGCAATTTTTGAAAAAAAAAAAAATCCTCACGCTTTAACCCTTTGTGAACTACCACTGTCAGCAGCAGTAACAAATATCCTAGAATATCAGAAGTTTGGCAAGACTGGGAGTTTGTAATTGTATTGAATCAAAACCGATATGCAAGGAGTAAAGGGCGCAGAGGGCTTATCTACAGGTCCAACCCCTTCAATGTCCTTGGAGGCTCTGTCAGGAAAAGAAGTGCTGTTTCTGCAAGGTACAGAGGTCGGGAAATGCTCCAATACACACCTGCCCTTGGTGTAACAATGAAGTGACTTCATAAAAAGGGAAATCATTCAAGTAAACACATGGCATGCCAGTAATTCTAAAAACACATTCACACATCCGAGAACTGGTTATACCTCCCTGACCTGGGGCCAAGAAGATGAACTTTCCAAGGTTTCCAACAATAAGGGAATAATATAACCAAGCAAAAGAACACCGTTGCTATCAGCAAGCATGCAAAACAATATTCTGAGAGTGTATCAATCACTGACAATCTACTGTCTCTACCCATATTCTCTCATAGGACCTTTGATTTTTTTCCCCAGTTGTTTTGAAAGTGTTATGTAAGTACAAGTTTAAGGCACACTTCCTGAATCCTCCTATATAGGAATATTGGAACTATTAACACTTCTAGAGCTAATATTTGATACATGACTTTGGACACATCATACCTTCTGGATACTTGCTAATTTTCCTTGAAAACTGTTTGGTTTTATCTTGTAATGCTGAACATATCGTTAGTTTCCTATTAAATCACCACAAACTTGATGGCTTAAAACAACAGAAATTTATTCTCACACAGCTGTGGAGACCAGAAGTCCAAAGTCCACAGTCCAAGGTTCACTGGACCGAGTCAATGTGTTGACAGGGCATCTTCTCCTCTGCTGTCTTGGAGTCAAATCTCCTTTTGCCTCCCACTTAAAAGGACACCGGCATGTAGAACCCACCTGGATAATCTAGGGTAATTTTCTGATCTCAAGGCCCTTAATTTAATCACATTTTCAAAGATGCTTCTTGTAAAAATATATACAGTAACAGTCACAGGTTTGGGCGATTAGGATGTGAACATATCTTTGGGGACCATTGTCAGCCTACCACAATACCTAGCAATTCCAGTCCAGTTAAATGCTCTGAAGATACTCCTGCCAAAGAGCATCAGGAAACATATACAAGACTATTCATAAGTGTACTTTATAAGTGCATTTTAAAAGTCCAAAGGAAAACATCCAGATGTCTGTTAGTAAGTGAATGGATTAATAATGAGTGACATGTTTACTTAAAGAGAACTTTATCCATTAGTGACAATGAATAAGCAGTAGAAACAAGAGTGAAAAGCAAATCCCCACTTACAAGTGTACATAATATGATACTGTTTTTATAAAGCTCAAAACATGTGAAATATTGACCAGGGACAAATATGTGGTAAAGTCTTGATTTTCTTTTAAATAAAGATAATGATAAAGACAACATTTAGAATGTAGTTACCTATGGGTTACTGGGGGTAGAAAATGGAACAGGCTCGGGGTTTGGGATTGGGAAGGAACACCCAGGTAACTTCAACAATATTGGAGATGTTTTAACTCTCACGTTGGATAGTGAGTTCTAAGGTGTTTATTTTCTTATGCTTTACAATTTGCACATATTACAAATATTCTATATATGTACCAAATATTTTTAAAAACCCTAAGGTAATGGACCTAGAGGGTATTATGCTAAGTGAAATAAGTCAGTCAGAGAAAGACAAATATGACATCATTTCACTTACAGGTGGAACATAAAAAACAAACAAACAAAAAAACCCGAAACGAACCAACAAAACAAAGAGAAACAGACTCATAGATAAAGAGAAACTGGTGGTCACCAGAGGGGAGGAAGAAGAAATGTGGGCAAAATAGGTGAAGGAGAGTAAGAGGAAAAACTTTCCAGTTATAAAATAAGTAGGTCACAAGGATATAACATACAGCAAAGGGAATATAGTCAATAATATTGTAATAACTTTGTATTGGCACAGATGATTATTAGATTTATCACGGTGATCATTTCATAATGTATTTAAATGTGGAATCACTATGTTGTATGCCTGAGACTAATATAACATTGTATGTCAACTAGATTTCAATTAAAAAAAAACCCGCCCTCTCAAAATATCCCATCAGTGTAATTTTTGGCATTGTGCTAGGCATGTTTTGAAGCTAGGTATATAGACTCAAGCTGGAGAAAACAAAGGGATTTATCACAAGAATTTACATGGATAGGAACTGGGAAGCTTCTGAGATTTGAAGCAGCTAAATTATTAACTTGGCTCTGGTGAACAGGAGGAAGAATCTAGTGCAGTGAGGCTGGTCCAGCTACAAACCAATTATCTCACAAATTCTTAACTTGCTGATAGCTTCATTTTTGACAGCAGTGTTTCCTCACTAAATATAACAATCACGCAGAGTAATTTTAAAAGTTACCAGATTTAATAAATTAGAATTTTCAAAAAAGACATCAGATAATCTGCATATTCAGTTATCAAGGAAACCTGGGAATCTCTAGAGCATTGCTTCTCGGACATTAACATGCACAGGAATCACTTGGGATCATTTTGAAATGCAGATTTTGACTCAGTAGGTCTGGAGCAGAATCTGAGTGTGCCTTTCTGAAAGCAGCAGGTAATGCAGACACTGCCAGTCGAGGGCACTATTTGAGCAGCAAGGTTCTAGAACTCAGATTGTGTCCCAGAACCCCCACCCCCACCTCCCCTCCCCAATTTGAAAGTTTGGAAAGTGCTATCTATAGATCCATTTCACAGCAAAATTCATAAACATTGAATTTAACACAATTGCAAAGGAGTTGGAGATTTGAGTGCCCCAGGACACTGTCCTTCAGTCAGTCAGTTCAGTCACACAGTCGTGTCCAACTCTTTGCATCCCCATGGACCACAGCACGCCAGCCCTGTCCATTACCAACTCCCAGAGTTTATCCAAACTCATGTCCATTGAGTCAGTGATGCCATCTAACCATCTCATCCTCTGTCGCCCCCTTCTCCTCCCGCCTTCAATCTTTGCCTGCATCAGGGTATTTTCAAATGAGTCAGCTCTTCGCATCAGGTGGCCAAAGTACTGGAGTTTTAGCTTCAACATCAGTCCTTCCAATGAACACTCAGGACTGATGTCCTTTAGGATGGACTGGTTGGATCTCCTTGCAGTCCAAGGGACTCTCAAGAGTCTTATCCAACACCACAGTTCAAAAGCATCAATTCTTCGGCACTCAGCTTTCTTTGTAGTCCAACTCTCACATCCATACATGACCACTGGAAAAACCATGGCCTTGACTAGACGGACTTTTGTTGGCAAAGTAATGTCTCTGCTTTTTAATATGCTGTCTAGGTTGGTCATAACTTTCCTTCCAAGGAGTAAGCGTCTTTTAATTTCATGGCTGCCGTCACCATCTGCAGTGACTTTGGAGCCCCCCAAAATAAAATCAGCCACTGTTTCCACTGTTCCCCGTCTATTTGCCATGAAGTGATAGGACTGGATGCCATGATCTTTGTTTTCTGAATGTTGAGCTTTAAGCCAACTTTTCCACTCTCCTCTTTCACTTTCATCAAGAGGCTCTTTAGTTCTTCTTCACTTTCTGCCATAAGGGTGGTGTCATCTGCATATCTGAGGTTATTGATATTTCTCCGGGCAATCTTGATTCCAGCTTGTGCTTCCTCCAGCCCAGCGTTTCTCATGATGTACTCTGCATATAAGTTAAATAAGCAGGGTGACAAATATATAGCCTTGACGTACTCCTTTACTGATTTGGAACCAGTCTGTTGTTCCATGTCCTGTTCTAACTGTCACTACCTGACCTGCATACAGATTTCAAGAGGCAAGTCAGGTGGTCCAGTATTCCCATGTCTTGAAGAATTTTCCACAGTTTATTGTGGTTTCCACACAGTCAAAGGCTTTGACATAGTCAATAAAGCAGAAATAGATGTTTTTCTGGAACTCTCTTGCTTTTTCGGTGATCCAGCGAATGTTGGCAATTTGATCTCTGGTTCCTCTGCCTTTTCTAAAACCAGCTTGAATATCTGGAAGTTCATGGTTCACGTATTGCTGAAGCCTGGCTTGGAGAATTTTGTGCATTACTTTACTAACATGTGAGATGAGTGGAATTGTGTGGTAGTTTGAGCATTCTTTGGCATTACCCTTCTTTGGGATTGGAATGAAAACTGACCTTTTCCAGTCCTGTGGCCACTGCTGAGTTTTCCAAATTTGCTGGCATATTGAGTGCAGCACTTTCACAGCATCATCTTTTAGGATTTGAAATAGCTCAACTGGAATTCCATCACCTCCACTAGCTTTGTTCATAGTGATACTTCCTAAGGCCCACTTGACTTCACATTCCAGGATGTCTGGTTCTAGGTGAGTGATCACACTATCGTGATTATATAAGGTTAATAGGATATACACTATTAACCTGATTCTGATGAAATGATAGGAATCTTTGAATAATAACATCCAACATTTATTGAGCACCTACTATATGCTTTGGCACTATGCTAAAAGTTCTCAATGTATCATCTCATTTAATCCTCACAACAAATCTAAGAGGAAGGTACTGTTGTTACCATTCTCATTTGACAAATAAGGAACTGGTGCATAACAAGCATATTGAGTGAGCCTGATTCCTGAGCCCAGATGTTTAATCACTATGTTTCAATCTAGTCTTAGTGTATAGCAATTACTTTGAAGAAAGTAGTTCCTTTTATTAAAATTTGTCAGGAGAGTGAAAATGTGGACCAACTAGACCAGAGGTTTTCAAATTCTGATGGGTTTTCAAATTCAGAATCTCCTGGTGCACTTGTTAAACATGATAAAACAATGCTTGAGTTATATCCTAGAATAGAATCTCTGGGAGTGGGGGAAGGAACTTATGTGTTTAAGCAATGCCCCAGATGATTCTAATGTGTAAAGTCTGAGTATCAATGCCATAGATTTAACAAAGGATAGTGTTTCGGGACTTCCCTGTAGCTCAAATGGTAAGAATTTGACTGCAATGCAGGTGACCAGAGTTCGATCCCTGGGTTGGGAAGATCCTTTGGAGAATGGTATGGCAATTCACTCCAGTATTCTTGTCTGGAGAATCCCATGGACAGAGGAGCCTGGTAGGCTACAGTCCGCAAAGAGTTGGACACAACTGAGCAACTAACACACACACAGTTTTAAAAATCTAAAGGTAAGTTAAATGAAAGTTGTTATTCAATAAGGAAAGTTGGCTCTGAGGGTTAGGAAGTTCCTAGAAATGCATTTCTGACTCTGATCTTAATGAGGAAGAAAAGCAGGGGAAGTTTCCTTTGCAGTCCTAATAGGAGTATTCCATAATACAGTCACTTAGATGGGAGCAGAGCCACGTTTTTTTTTTAATGTTTATGATATTTATTACTGGGATTGTTTACAGAAAAGAATCTTTTTTTCACTGTTTAAAAACATTTTTTATTGAAGTATAGTTGATGTACAACATTGTGTTAGTTTTGGATATACCGCAAAGTGATTCAGATGTATATATTTATATGATGCTTGACACTTGAAAGAAAAGCTATGACAAACCTAGATAGCATATTAAAAAGCAGAGACATTACTTTGCCAACAAAGGTCCACATAGTCAAAACTATGGTTTTCCAGTAGTCACGTATGGAATTGAGAGTTGGACTATAAAGAAAGCTGAACGCTGAAGAATTGATGCTTTTGAATTGCGGTGTTGTGTAAGACTCTTGAGACTCCCTTGGACTGTCAAGAGATCAAGCCAGTCCATCCTAAAGGAAATCAGTCCTGATTATTCATCAGAAGGACTGATGCTGAAACTGAAGCTCCGATACTTTCGCCACCTGACGCGAAGAACTGACTCCTTAGGAAAGATCCTGATACTGGGAAATATTGAAGGCAGGAGAAGGGGATGACAGAGGATGAGATGGTTGGCTGGCATCACCGACTCAATGGACATGAGTCTGAGCAAACTCCAGGAGATGGTGAAGGACAGGGAAGCCTGGTGTGCTGCAGTCCACAGGGTCGCAAAGAGCCTGAGTGACTGAACTGAACTGAATGTCCTGAAAATATCATTTAAGTCTAACTGTTTCAATACATCATTTAAGATCTCTGTGACCCTGATGCTTGGAAAGATTGAAGGCAGGAGAAGGGGACGACAGAGGATGAGATGGTTGGCTGGCATCACCGACTCAGTGTACATAGTTTGAGCAAACTCCAGGAGATGGTGAAGGATAGGAAAGCCTGGCGTGCTGCAGTCCATGGGGTCACAAAGAATCAGACGGAACTGAGTTATTGAACAACAAGTGTGTATCTGTGAATCCCAAACTCCTAATTTACTCCTCCCCCTTTTCCCCTTTGGTAACCATAAGTTTGTTTTCTATGTTTGTGGGTCTATTTCTGTCTTGTATGTAAGTTCATTTGTATCTTTTTTTTTTTTTTAGATTTCACATATAAGCGATATCATATGATATTTGTCTTTGTCTGGTTTACTTGGTATGATAACCTCCATTGGTAATCAAGATTGCAGGGAGAAATATCAATAATCTCAGATATGCTGATGACACCACCCTAATGGCAGAAAGTGAAGAGGAACTAAAGAACCTCTTGATGAAAGTGAAAGAGGAGAGTGAAAAAGTTGACTTAAAACTCAACATTCAAAAAACTAAGATCATAGCATCCGGTCCCATCACTTCATGGCAAATACATGGGGAAACTATATAAACAGTGAGAGACTTTATTTTCTTGGGCTTCAAAATCACTGCAGATGGTGACTACAGCCATCAAATTAAAAGACACTTGCTCCTTGGAAGAAAAGCTATGACCAATCTAGACAGCATAATAAAAAGCAGAGACATTACTTTGATGACAAAGTCCATCTAGTCAAAGCTATGGTTTTTCCAGTAGTCATGTATGGAAGTGAGAGTTGGACTATAAAGAAAGCTGAGTGCCGAAGAATTGATGCTTTTGAACTGTGGTATTGGAGAAGACTCCTGAGCGTCCCTTGGATTGCAAGGAGATCAAACCAGTCAATCCTAAAGGAAATCAATTCTGAATATTATTGGAAGAACTGATGTTGAAGCTGAAGCTCCAATATTTGGCCACCTGATGCAAAGAGCTGACTCCTTAGAAAAGACCCTGGTGCTGGGAAAGACTGAAGACAGGAGAAGGGGACGATTGAGGATGAGATGGTTGGATGGTATCACCGACTCAATGGACATGAGTTTGAGGAAACTCCAGAAGATGGTGATGGATAGGGAAGCCTGGCGTAATGCAGTACATGGGATTGCAGAGTTGGATACAACTGAGCAGCTGAACTGATTGGTAATTTAGACATAAGGATAGGTGTTTGTCTCATGTGACTTTTTAGAACTTTTAAATACCATAAAACTGAATATATCAGGGCAAATATTAGTATTAAAATTTTCTAATCAGAGGAGAGGGATAGATTCACTTTTTAAAGAACAGTTCAACCTTGAACAATGAGGGTTTGAACAGCTGGGGTCCACTTCTACTTGTTTGTTTCCCACTAAAAGCATACTACAGCACTACAAGATCCCCATTTGGTAAAATGCATGGATGTTGAACCTAGGATAAGTAGGGTTGACAGTAGAGTTATTCTTGGGTTTTCAGGGAAGGATCGGCTCCCCTAACTGCTGAACTGTTCAAAGGTCAACTTTGTTCACATTTTCAAGGACCCAAAAAATTACTTACAGAGTGGTGTCATGAACCTGTAAGAATAGTGGCGGGAAAATTAATCCTATAACCCACCTCCATCCTCAGACAAGCTTAAATAACAGAAAGCACGGGGGGCATAGCTTGCGTGTTTCCTAAACTCTTGCTTACTTTTTGTCCTCTGTTCATTTGCTTATTCAAGCAATTTAACATAAAAACATGTGTGACTTCATTGTGCCAAGTGTAGCTCTAGGAACTGGGGATACAGAGCTGAAGAAGGCTTATACACTTTGCTTTAAAGGAGTTAACCAGTTATATCAGTAGAGGTATGAGATTTAACAAAGCACAAATTGGCAGTTGTGAACAGAAAAGCAGTTAAAAGGTGAGAGAAGGGAGAATTTTCTTGATTTCCAAAACAGCAAAAGAAGGTAGATTCTGATTAAAGACCAGCAGCTGGAGGGCAATCCTACCCAAGATTTTTTTTTTTAAAGAAAAAAATATATGATGCCTTTAATGGTACAGATATTTTATAGAAATTTAACTTTATCTCTGGTGATATATATTTTTAAGAGATCATTGAAGAAATAATCTGTGAGCATCCTAGAGAAGGGAAGTGGTGAACATCTGAGCCAAGAGCAAGTCATGTGAGATCAGGTTCATCTCTTTGGTATTAATAGATTAGGGAACCATGGTTGATTTGGGGTTGAGTGGGTGGTAAGGAAGCAAAAATAATAGATGTGGATTCACAGAAATGTTTGTTTTAGAAACAATATGTATTGCATGTCTGCCTAGATCAGACAGTTGCATCTACATTTTTATATTTGATTACCATAAGCCTGTTAAGGAAATACTGTCATCTGAGAAAATAAACAGAAAACTCAGGCCCTCCAAGCTTGACACTGAAGGAGTCCCAGTAAAAGAAAATCTTGGTGGAGCTGGTTTGCCTACCCATTAGGCTTCCAACTCTGATCCTAGGGATTCACTTCCTTTTACGGAGATAAATACTCTCACAATGAGCTTTTCTTACATTGGTAGACTGGCTCAATTATAACAGAAGACTTTCCCCTTAGTACTCTGCAGCAAAGCTAAAGAAGGGCTGGAAGCCATAAACACGATTTTGGGAACCACAGGAGAAAACAAACTGGAAATAAACACAGAAAGGACCTGAAACTAAATAATATGATTTACAAAATAAAGTTTATTCATCTTGAATTTGCAACCCACTGCAGAGATTATGATCTTCTCTTACTACTAGATTACTTGTTTTGAATGACTGTTTTCAGCACACTGCCATATATTTCAACAGTTTTTTTGCTTCCAGACACACTTTAAAGCTACAAAGTGCTTTAACCTATCTTGCTAGAACCTTATCTTCTTTTTTCATATAACTAAAAAAAAAAATTTACTTTTGGCTGTGCTGAGTCTTCGCTGCTTTGTGAGGGCTTTCTTTAGTTGTGGTGAGTGGGGGCTACTTGAGTTGCACTGTGCGGCTTCTCAATGTGGTGACTTCTCTTGTTGTGGAGCACAGGCTCTAGATGCACGGTCTTCAGTAGTTGCAGAATGCAGACTCAGCAATTGCAGCTCGCAGGCTCTAGAGCCCAGGCTCAGTTATAGCACATGGGATTAGTTGCTCTGCAGCATGTGGAATCTTCCTGGACCAGGGATCAAACTCATGTCCCCTGCATTGGCAGGCAAATTCTTATCCACTGCACCAACAGGGAAGTCCTAGGACCTTATCTTCCACTAGTCCTCAATGTGAGTTCCTTGTTTCACTGACATTCCTCCTCAAAGACTTCAGAATATGTCACTTGTTTTGCCTCTAAGCTCAAACCATTCTTCAACATCCATTCCAGCTACTCGAATTGTTTTTTTCTCCTCAGGACTTTGTGGTTTCAAGGACCAAAAATTCAATTAAATTAGCTCAAGTAAAAGGTTTTCTTAGAGTAATATATGTGATTTCTCAGAAATAGTCATCAAAGTACACGAGCCTTGTATCAGTTGTGAATATTTGAGACTTAAGCAATAATTTTCCCTTACATCAGAAAATATCTGGAGGTAGCCAAGTTGCTGGTTGTTTTAGTAGCTCAAGATTAAAAAGACCTGGGTTTCTCTTCTTCACCTTTCCCTCATGATCACAACATGGCTGCTGTAACTCAAATACTGTTCAAGGAAAGCAGAAAGAGGAGGGAAGGAAAACCAGTGTTTTTCTTTGGTCAAGAAGTAAAAATTTTCACAGAAATCTTCCAGTAGACCTCTGCTTACATTACATTTACAGTAACTCTGGCACACAGCTGCTCATAAAGGCAATGAAATGACAAGCCACATATTGGAAGGAAAAATTTATAACACAAAGAATTGCTATCAAGAATATACAAAGAACTTCTATAGTTTGATAAAAATAAGAAAAACAATCTAATAGAAAAATAGGCAAAAACATGATTATGTAATTGACAGAAGAGGAAATATTTTTGGTAAATAAATTTAGGAAAAGGTGCCCAACCACATTAGTGATCATGGAAATGTAAACTAAGACTAAATTGAAATAGACACTGCATCTATTAAATTACCAAAAATTAAGAACTCTCAAAATTTTAAGTGTTGATGTAAATATGGAGTTGTATCTACCACTGGTGAGGGGTAGGTAAGATGGTATACTGCTTAGTAATACAATTTTGGATTTTCTAGTGAAGTTGGATGCTTGTATACACCATGAAAGTAGTTCCATAGCTTTCCACAAAGGAGACATGTACGTGAATGTTCACAGCAGCATTATTTGTAATAGCAAGATTGGCAATAACCCAGGTGGCCATTGTCAGAAGAACGAATAAAATGATATACATTTATATGATATACCTGCAATGATTGCAGCAACATCAATGGGTATAAGAAATGAGTGAAAAAAATCAAGGGCAGAAAACTACATATATGGCATATATTTTTCAAAGATAAAATACAAGATGGATAAACAATGCATATTTTCAGTGACATGTACACATGTGGCCATGTGTTTTTCCACATGGAAAAAACAAAGAAAGAACAAGATAAACATAAAATTCAGGATAGTGGTTACCTCCTCTGAAGTAGAGTACAACAGAGGGACTGAACACATAGGTAGATTCAGTGATACCACAATGCTCTAGGCACTGAGTAGTGGATTCCCAGTCGTCCACTATTATGTTTTATAACTTACTTATAGATATATTTATGTATCAAACATTACATAATAAAAATTTTAATAACAAATAATGTTGACAATAAATACAAAAAGGATTATAGCAGACTGTAAAGTTTTTTGGATGAGGGAGACACATGTACTAGGGAACCAGACATTTACATTTTTAATTGTTTTAGTTTCACAAAACTTCTTGAATATAATAAAAACTATATTTGATTCAGTCCAAGTAGGGAGAAAGGACATAATTACATACAAATACCCTAAGGGAATTTATTCACTAAATTTTTTAAGGTGATTATCATCCACTTTGCAGAAACTTTATAAAATAAAAAGAAGCAAGTATTGTTGGAACAGACAGGAGACTTACCAATAACATTATGTTAAAGAATAGTGCAAGAAAAGGAGTGGGGACAGAAGTGAGAATACACAAACATTTAAAGAGAAATTGAAATGGATGGTGCAGATTACAGTCTCCTTTTCAAAATGCTTAGTAATACAAGAAGAGAGGAAATTAGTTTCTCATTTCTTCAGAGATTCTTCAGGACTATTCTCCCCAAGTGCACTCTACTTTGCTTTTATATTTGATACCTGTATTACACAAAGAAAAATATAGATTCCAGGACAAATTTTTGTTAAACATTTAAGAAAATCTCTAAGGTTTCATGTCCAATCCAGGGACACACTAGAATCTACCCCCAAAGGGGTGTTAATGATGTCACTATATAAAAATTGTCTCCTTTTTATTATTTTCACTATCATTTCAAAGGTTATTTAACTCATTCTCAATTCCAGTGATCATACTAGAAACTAATCATAGAAAATAAACCAAAACAAACCACACTCCTTCCAAAAAGTAACAAAACCTCTCACTTCCCAAAACAAAATGACATTTCTTAATCATTCTTTCAACTGAGGACTTACTGCTTATATGCACATAGCGCACATCCCTTTAAAAATCACACGGCACGACAATGCATTTTAGTGGACTTTGCTGATTTTTTTTTTTTGGCCACCCTCAGCAACTTGTGGGATCTAAGTTCCCCAACCAGGGATTAAACCCAGACCCTAGTCAGGGAGTGTGGAGTCCTAATCACTGGACCGCCAGGAAATTAATTCCCTGTTGATTTATTTTTAAGGCTATTATTTGTTAACTCCTCCAAAAGGCAAAACATACTGTCTTCTTCATTACCTTCTCACGTAAGAAAATGGCTGTTGATGTGGGGGAGAGACAGGAAAGAACAATGTAACTATCACCCTCCTATGAATGTGCCACCTGTACACTTCTGGGGAGAAAGTCCAAAGCAGTTAAGTCCAGTTTTCAATTTGTCTAACGTCTTTGATGAAGGTAAGATATGAATGTGGAGGAAAGTTACCAATGGTTAACATCTGTAGAGGGTTTAATCTTTTGGAAAACACTTTCGTATTCATTTTTTTCCGGGCTTCATCACTTCTTGACTGGAACACACAGCAGGGATTATCAACATCCTGATGTTACAGGTTACTTTGCTAGGGTCCTACGGGAATGAAGGGTGAGTGAAATAAACTCATTCTGCCACTTGTGAAAATGGTGAGGTACAGTCTATTTAAAACTATTCCAATAGGGGATCATAACTTGCAACAGGAGAAAGAAATTGTGCTCAACCTCGAATACAGCAAAGACACCCGGAAATTTATTATAGCCAACAAACAAGAAGAGTGAGGGGGTTAGTGGATGAGAAATTAAGACAAAACATTAAGGATAGGAGGATACTTGCTTAAAGGCAGGTCCGAAGTCTTATATACTAACGGACTTTATATATAAACGAATCTGATCGCATAGGCAAGGTAACCAGATACTAAAGGTGCAAGGATGACTTAGCAGAATTCACGCTAATACGGGGCCCTGCCTGGCCAGATTCGAAGGCCTCAATGGAGGCCTAGGCAAGTAGAGGGCTGGGAGGAGCCTGACTAAAGTTTGGACAAGGAGAGAGAGACTGTCACCGACAACCCCGTTTCTCTTTATTACCCAATCCCCATGGATGAGAAGAGCTGGTAGGCAGCCGGGGTGGGGTGGGGTCGTTCTTTCTCCGAAACAGCAATGACAGGCGACCAAACATCAGTAGTCCAGGCTCGGCGACAGCAGCAGAATGCGTGTCTGAACAACGTCCCTCGCACTGCACGGGAGGTGCCCACACGCTCCGCCCGTCCGCCGCGCGTCCCACTTGAGGGGAGGGCTCCGCAGGTCGGGACTGGAGGCGCCGATTGGCTGACGCGCCCGAGCCGGGGTTTCCCGGCCCCGCCCCGTCGTCCCTCACTGGCCGCCCCGCCGCCGCCGCCGCGCTCCCTCAGCCCGCGAGGCCGCGCGCAGGCAGGCCCCGCGCTGCCCCGCGGGAGGGGCCTACCGGTCCCCATCCTTAAAGCACGAGTCCGGACGCCCCGCCTGTTGGAGAGGGCTCCTGGCTGTGGACAGCCAACAGCCGGGGCGGGCCAGGGCCGACCGAGGAGGGCCTGAGGCTACGGAGCCGCCGCGGCTGGCACACGAGCGTCTCGGCCCGGATCAAGTGGTTGCGGGAGCTGTGAGGGGAGGGGTCTTGGGCGCCATTGCTGCCCGTCAGAACGCCGCGGGGGTCCCCGTCAGCCCTAGCTGCTCTCCCCGGGCTGGGAGGAGCCGTCGCCAGTCCCCGGCCCGGTCTCCTGAATCGGGTGCCTCCTTTGCCATCCGTGCGGAGACCATGTTTGACAAGACGCGGCTGCCGTACGTGGCCCTCGATGTGCTCTGCGTGTTGCTGGGTACGTACGCGCCGCCGGGCCGAGGGGCGTGTGCGCGCGAGCCCGGGGTGGGGTGCATCGGTGGGGTGCGGGCGTGTGTCCGCTGGGAGGTGACTCGCCGGGAGTCGCGGCCGGGCGTGGGGGGTGTGTGCCTGACGCGCGAGCCTTGCCCGGCTAGACCCTGGGGGCGGCTTCCGCTGCCGGGGGACCCCGCTTCGCAGCCCGCATCCCCGCGTGGCCGCTGCTGTCAGTCTGCCTTTCTGTCGCCCGCCGGTGCGCTGAGCCCACCCTGCTTGGATGCTGTTCACGCCTCTGCGCTCCATCCCTTGCTCTCCTGTCCTCTGTTTCCAGTTTCACTCCCAGCAGAGAGGATGGGCTCCTCCCCTCTCTGCTGTAGGGAAGCCTGGTGGTCACTGGCTCATCAGGTTTGGTGACAAAACCGGAGGGTTTTGATGCACTGGGAATTCTCGGTAACTGGCGCCAGTGCCAGGTTTATCTTCCTTGTGGGAGGCAGTGTTAAGTTTTCGTCTATAAAAGGTTAGAACGCTCCTAATTAGAAGGTGTTACCGGCTTGTAAATTGTCGGGCTGTAAGTGGGTGTGATGATGCCAGGTTTCTGCCTATAGGTTTGAAGAAGCTTGCTTTTGAGGGGGATGGGATGGAGGCGGTGTGCCCCAGACCTGCTGTTTCCTTCTCTGCACAGACCTCGTCATCGTGTAGGTTTCCATCTCCTGTGAGAGCCCACGAGGAGCACTGGACATTTCTTTGGCTGCAGCGAATTTGGCGTTGTCTTTCTGACGGAAGAGTTCAGTCGTAGGGCTTCTGGTCGCCAGTTGCTCTTTTCTTTTGACGAAAAAGAGTCGAAGTCAGCTGGATAAGGGCTAGGCATTGGAAGGAGAGATTTTCACCGTCTTCATATGTATTGTGTAAGGCAGTATCTTTGAACTATTTATATGTTTTGGAAAAAACTACTTACCAGAAGACCTGCTCGATGTTCAGGTAGTCGTCCTCATGTTTGAGTATTGAAGTAATGGTATTGGCGAGCTCTCAGCGTTGGAGAGCTGTGACTTTAGCATCCTAGACGCAGGCCTGCATAATGGCCTTTCGGTTTTAGGAAACTTCCTCCGCTTTTAATCCAGTATCCCTCTGCCCTGCCTCAAACCTGACCATTTAGGTGCTTGTAGTCTTGCCGAAGTTGTATAAATTCTGTTATCTGTTTTTTGAGGAAAAATCTTGCTTATGAAACATCTTTATTGTTTACCAGGACATTTCCTATATAGCCCCACAGTGAATTTTAGGAATTCCGTTTAGGAAAGGGAAACACGATTTTGGAACACTATTTTTATAAAAACACAAGTGACCCTTTCAGATGTCCGGACTTATTCATAATTACATTAGGTATATTTAGATTTATTGGCAATGAAAAGTTTACCTTGGTAAATATGTTATCTTTTAAAATGTCTTTAAATTTATATGCATTTAAATTAAATGTATTTAAATTTAAATGTATATAAATTTATTTAAATGTATTTAAATGTGTTTGTGGAGCTTTGTTAAACTTCATTTATATTAGTGAGGGGAGAGGAAAATGTTCAGTCAGAAGTGATTTTTAAAATTCTAATATATTGGATATTAGCTTATCATTGCCACATACTGTACTGTCAGAATTATATATAAAGTTCCCATTTTTCCTACCTTGTACAGTTATTAATTTATGAAACAAATGGGTTTTCTCTTTGGGCCAAGCACTGAGCCAGGATAGATGAAACGTAATACTGCTCTCAGGTAGCTCAATGTTATTAAACACAGAGCCATATGCTAAATCTATGTTTTGTTTGTTTTAATTCATGTTTTAATTCATGTGTATTTGAGGAAAGTATTTGCAGTACAACTTTATAAAATTGTGGGTTTTTGTAGTCTATTTTCAACATGCTGCAAGCATCACGTAACTATCCAATAGAATTAAGAGTAATTTTATTGCTAACTTGGCCTGACAGTTGTAGAATTTGTGATGACTTTCAAAAAAGATAAAATTGTTATTTCTGATTTTAAAATCTTTGGTTTTGGAAAAAGCTTGTTTAGGAGACTTATGCATTAAGTATCAGTATCAGATCTATTTGAAAAGTACCTGATCTATTTGAAAAACATTTTATCTGTTTTTGTATTGTTAGAGTTTTAAAATAATTCATTGTATTGTCAAGATAAGCTCAGAATTCCCTTTTCATAAATAGAAAGTGAAATACTGGCTTATTTTAATTTGGTATATAAGATGAAATTAGATTTAATAGCATCAATATTCTGTTACAAACAACAGTGAAGGAGAACAGTGATGCTAGAGATACAAAGTACTTTCATGCGGAGTTTTTGGAGATTATATGTTTTTATTAAAAAACTCACCTTTCTAGTGGGGTCTATGAGTCATTTTTATTTTATTTATTTTTAAACTTTATGGCTGAGCTGCACAGCATGCAGTATCTTAGTTCCCCAACCAGGGATTTAACCTATACCCCTTGCAGTGGAAGCACAGAGTCTTAACCACTGCACTGCCAAAAGGTACCCTTTAAGGGTCATTTAAAATTTTATTTTTATTCATCTTACTGACAGCAGGAGGTTGGCAGCCTTTAAAATAGTGGTAGCTCAAAGAGGGTTATCAACTTGGTATTAACGTTTTTCTTTTTCTTTGGAGAACTACAGGTAAAAGTTGACTATAGCAACAGAAAGATGATTAAGCAGACCATAAGTACAGGGTTATGTGAAAGTGGTTCTTAATTATAATGTGAATATGTTCCAGGTTCTGTTAATGATCACCCAACATCATGCAGTGTATCCATTTAATATGATGATGTTATGTGATTGTGTTACATGGCTACTTTATAATATTACAGAAAGTGATGTCTGCTTAAATGATAAACATGCCTGTATGTAAGGGCGCGGGTGTGTGAATGCTTACACACGTGTAAAAGCATTTCTATCCCAAGTCAATATTATCACTATTATGAAACATGATTTCCTCCATATAATATACCCAAATTATTACTTCCTTCAGTGGATCTGGTCTCTTCTTGGAAAAAGAGTGAGAATTTTGAGAGATGATATGTATTTGATTCCTTTCTGAGATGGAGTGTGGTCTTGCCAACTTTCTCTGGCTCCTTTGATAATGAGTTCTATGATTGTAGAAAAGGCCATAAATACCACCTGAGCACACAAGAAAAGCTGCTGTACAGAGAATCATAGTGGGCTGATGTGAAAGCTGTGTTTTGCTTATTGTGTTAAACCACGTCCTAAATAAAACTTAATTGCTGAGAGTCATTTTAGATTTTATGCACTCTGGCATTAGGCTGCCAATGAATTGATTCAATGTACATTGATTGGAGGCTAACTCTGTTCCAAGTTATGTTAGGTGCTAAAGATAAAGATGAATTAGAAAGTCTGTGCCCTCAAGGACCTTAGGGTCTAATGAGGGAGAAACAAGGAAGAGGTTGTAATACATCATGATAAATGTAATAATAAAGGTATGGAATAGATGCTCTTTGAGTACAGAAAAAAGAGTTGTGCTATAAATGATCTATCGTAGATAAATGGGTTGTCTCTTTTTGTTTAGAGATGCAGAAATGACAAATGTTACCCCAGGAGTACTCTTAGAATCTTTTTTTTTTTTCCTCTCAGCTCAGTACAGGGCAATGGGAACCCAAGTAAGTACCTGTGTGTATGACTTTTTTGCAAGTATCGCGTGATGCCTGGAAGATTTAGGTGGAACTGGCAGAACCTTTTTATGTCCTGAATTTTGCTGGGTAACGGTCATTTGGAATATCTTTCTGTGTTGTACATTCTTCTTTTGCTCCTCTAGAACCTTTCTCCAGCCTGCGCTATGCTCTGGGAGGCTAGCACTGTGGACTGCAACTAGGCTGTTGCTTTTTGTTTCTGGTTGACTTTGACCAGTGGGACAACAGCAGGAGGCCTGGAAGAGCCAGTTTCTTCCTGCTGGATTTGCGTTGCCAGAGCTATTTTGTGTTCTGTGAGTAGGTCACAGCTTCTATTCAGTGGCCCTCTGTGCCAGCCAGCTACAGTTACAGATCTTCCTGGGTTTTGGTAACCCTTTACTTGCCCCTTTAGCTTAGAGATGATAATGGCTTCCTGATGTTGCTGGTACCATTCCCTGCTGCTTTCCCTAAATCCTGCCTATACCTGTGAAGGCGGTTCCTTCATTAAATTCTTATTTAAATACCTTATTTGGGTGTGCTGTTTTTTGCCAGGGCCCTACTGATAATACTCATGTTATGTCCAAAACAGATCTGAGGTGACTTCCCTTTCTGCACTTGACAGCAATACACTGGCCCATAAAAGCAGATGGTAACAGGAACTCATGGGCTCCACCATTGGTTTTCTTAGAAGGGAGGTTTGGTTTCCTCAACATACTGCAAACATGGTATGACCTTTATGCCAAATCAGAGTCAATTAATTTAGGGGAAAATCTGGCAGCAAAGAACACTAGAAGCCATACTAGGTGGTTGTGTGTGCGTTCTAAGTTGCTTTCGTCGTGTCCAACTCTTTGCTACTCTAATGGACTATAGCCTGCCAGGCTTCTCTGTCCATGCAGGTTCTCCAGGCAAGAATACTGGAGTGGGTTGCCATGCCCTCCTCCAGGGGATCTTCCTGACTCAGGGATTAAACCCGAGTCTCTTATGTCTCCTGCAATGGCAGGTAGGTTCTTTAACACTAGTGCCGCTTGGGAAGCCCCGGGAGATTGTGGAATCCCGTTACTTACTCTGTTTCAGTAATTATGCTGACCTCCTTCTGCCCCTTAAGTGTTACCACAAGGAGTGCTCCTTTTCCCGATCTCAGTTTGGGCCATTTTCTTAAGGGAAAGTCAGATATTTGAAGAAAGAGTCTCCCTTGCTAACAGTCTGCAGCCTGCCTTTTTCTCCTAACACTTATTTGTTCATTTCCTCATTATTGGGTGAATTCACCCACACATTTGTTTTATTATCTAGTAGATGTTGGGAATTCTGTTAGATATCAAAGAGGTAAATAACTAAGTAAATAAATAGGACATAGTACTTATCCTGATTACTTGCCATTTCAATTTCTGTTAACTTCTATTAAGCTAACTTCTTTTGCTTCTGATTAAAGCTTACTGTGTTTGTTTCTCTGTTTTATATAACTTTGGTCTTTCCTCCCAGCCACTGAGAGGGGAAGAAATCTCAAAAAATGAACAAAAATTTGTCAATCTGGCATATTCTTGGGTCAGACTGGCCTCCTGTTGCAAGACTTTTTCTACCTTTAAATGGCTAGTTTGGAACGAAAGCAGAGGCCTGGAGGAAATTGATAGTATTTGGCTCTAGTTGACTTTATACAGTTGACTTTAAACTTGAATTTACCTTGCTTGGATGAGAGTATGGAAATATTCAGAAAACATTCCCCTCTATAGCTTTTGTGAAAAGTAATTTTTTCCTTTATATTCTGTTTAAATTAAATCCTTTTGGAAACTCAAGGACATGCCATAATCTTTGTTAATTTCTTTCTTGTTTAGTCATTTTTGGCTGAATTCTACCAAAGTTTCCTGTGTATTACTCAGCTTGTGGAATTATTCTAATTAGTTTTGATAAGAAATTAAAGTTTAAATTGTTACTGTTTATCTGACTTAAAAATAAGCTGGTAGAAAGTTACTAAAACTTACATTTTAAGTGAACTAGTTAACATGTAGCTTTAGGTTTTTATGTTTTTTTTAAAAAATTTTTTGGCTGCTCTGGCATGTAGGATCTAGTTCCCCACCAAGGGATGGAACCCAGGCCCTCCTGCCTTGGCAGCATGGAGTGTTAACCACTAGACCACCAGGGAAGTCCCAAGAAACGTTTTTTTTGTTTTTTTTTTTCCCTCATGGCTTGTGGGATTTTAGTTCCCAGACCAGGGATTGAACCCTCACCCTTGGTAATGAGAGCCTGGAGTCCTCGTCACTGGAACACCAGGGAATTCCCTTATGCAAAGGAATTTTAAATGTCGTTTCCTGCTAATTTACTGGTTTAATTCAGCATTTGGGATGGAAATACAGAGTCTGTGTTGTAAGCTAGTTAGGGATTATATAGGCACTGTCTTTGCCCTTATTTTCTTTCTGAAAAAGCATTCATTCAGATATTATGAACAGTGGTTACAAGTAACTCTTTTCTTTCTTTTTGTCCCACCTTTATGTTGTATGTGTGTGTGCTCAGTCATGTCCTACTCTTTGTGACTCCATGGACTGTAGCCCACCAGGCTCCTCTGTCCATAATTTTTCAGGTAGTAATACTGCAGCAGGTTGCCATTTCCTTCTCCAGAGGATTTTCCCGACCTGGGGATCAAACCCGAGTCTCCTGCATCTCCTGTGTTGGCAGGTGGATTCTTTACCACTGCTACTTGGGAAGTCCTTCTTTTTCTGCTTACCTTATTTTTCATTTTCACTTTTTCCTTCCTGCTTTCCTTCGCCCTTCAACCTTCTTGCTGTCTAGGTTTAAAGCCCAGATGGCTCAGACTGAGTTGTTTCGGTTTTACTTAACTGAAACTAATCTAACATTGGTAATGACTTTATAAACTATTGATTTTTCTTTAAAACATTAGATAGACAGCATAGTCTAGTGATGGACTGTGGATCCAAACTGTGTAGGTTCAGTTCCAGTTCCTCCATTTACTAGCTGTGTGACCTTAGGCAGATTTCCTCTGTGTGTGTCTGTTGTGTCAGCTGTGTAATGGTAAAGTACCTACCTTGTGTGGTTGTTGTGAGGCAAAATATAAAGGTCTTAGAGTAGGCCTTGCACTCATGTATATAATATGATTGTCAAATAACAGTAATCCTGTATAATCCTGCAGTAATTAAAACATCATTATTTTAGTAAAAATAACATCAGCATAGTTTTGTATTAGGAACAGAAACACAAACTTCAAACTGTTCTCTGTGAATACTCATGGAATGTCTTTGAAGCTTACAGAACATCTTGAAATAGTAGTGTCTTATCAGTCATGTGTAAAAACCACATATATGATCTTCAGGTAGTGGTAATCCCAGCTAGGTTGGAAAATGATCTGTATAGTCTGTGGTAGAGTGTAACTAAACAGATGGAAAAACTGTTACTTTATACAGTGGTTAAGTCCTGAATTTCAACTTCAGAAAATGGAGTTAGCCACACACTGGTCACCTTCACTATTTTTATTGTCCAGGCCTTGGAACTGATTGAATCACCATATAAAAAGTAGACTTAATATTCCTAAAATTTTTGAATGACCTTAATTGTATTCCCTCATTTATGTGAATTCTGTTGTTTGATTTCCTACCTATGGTTAAGCAGGCAGCAAAGAAAAAACTATTGTGTAATACCTCTTCATACTCCCATCTCCCTCTTACTTCTGTTTTTTCAATCAGATATTTGTTTATTGGCTGTGCTGTGTTGCTGTGTTGCCTGTGGGATCCTAGTTCCCTGACCAGGCCCTGCCGGCCCCCTGCAATGGCAGTATGGAGTCCTAACTACTGGATCTCCAGGGAATTACCTCAGCTATTAATTTTGACATCTGTTAATGTGATACTATCTTTTATTTTTTTCTGTTGTGTTTAATACAGTGTTATTGCTCAGTTGCTAAGTCGTGCCTGACTCTTTGTGACCTCAAGACTTCAGCACACCATGCTTCTCTGTCCTTCATTATTTCCTGGAGTTTGCTCAAGCTCATGTTCATTGAACTGGTGATGCTATCCAACCATTTTATCCTCTTTCACCCCCTTCTCCTCCTGTTCTCAATCTTTCCCAGCATGAGGGCCTTTTCTAATGAGTCGACTCTCTGCATCAGGTGGCCAGAGAATTGGCGCTTCAGCTTCAACATCAGTCCTTCCAATGAATATTAATATTGATTTCCTTTAGGAATACAATGTTGTTTTAAAATATTTGACTTTGCAACATCATTCACTTGTTTATTAGCTATTATGTGCTTAATGGGGCTTCTCTGGTGGCCCAGCTGGTAAAGAACCCATCTGCCAATGCAGAAGATGCAGGAGACTCAGGTTCAATCCCTGGGTGGGAAAATTCCCTGGAGACGGAAATGGCAACCTGCTCCAGTATTCTTGCCTGGAAAATTCCATGAACAAAGGAGCCTGGCATTGCTGCAGTCCATGGGGTCACAAAGAGTTGTATACAACTGAGCACACATGCACACACACACACATGTGCTTAATATTTACAATGCTAGGAGTTGTAAATTTCATTGTGAAAAAGTAAGTTAAGTCTCTATGCTAATGATTACAGACGTTTGTGAATGCCATGAAAGAATGAAAGCAAGGTTAGAAGAGAGTGAGATGTTGAAGGGTGGTAATCTCAAAGAAGGCTTCTCTGAGGAAGGCATATTTGAATTCAGGTTTAAGAATGAAAGTAAGTTGGTCATGGAGGAGCTGAAAAAAGATGATTCCAGGCATAGGAAAGAGCAGGTGTTGAGGGGCAAAGGGCATTTGTAACAGAAAAGAGACCAGTGTGGCTGGAATACAGTATGTATCCTAGTGTTCTTAATAGTGAATATTGTAGCTTATTTCTAAATGTCAAAGTGGATAATAATAACTGACATTTAGTGCTCACTGTGTCTCTATGTGGCTATGAGGTCTATCAAAACCTGCTCAGGGGGGATAGCTTAGTTATCTTTATTCTGTTGGTGGTGGAACTAAGGCTTAAGGTAGCTGGGAAACTCCCAGTGGAACCCAGGTAAGAAGCAGCATGGTTGAGAATTTGGAAATGCATTTTTAAGAGTTACAACTTTTGAATTCAGATTGACTGTCCAGATTGAGAAATGAAGAGGGTAAGAAATGAGGGACTGAGGCAATTAATTGGCTGTAAAAGCAGTGATTATTTTAGGTGGGCTAAATCTTTTATGACTATCTTTATTCCATATGATGTGGCTTCAGAGTCAGTTTGTGCTTATCATGTTTTGAGCATGTGTCTGCTGTCCAAAGGAGGCACTTTAATTTTTCGTAAGTCAAACTCCTAATAACTACTAAGAGTTTGCTAGGAGGGTATATCATACTGGAAGATATAACTTATTTGCCCTGATCAGTAAAGTTTGTTGTTTAGTCATTTAGTTGTGTCTGACTCTTTTGCGACCCCTTGGACTGTAGCCTGCCAGGGTCCTCTGTCCATGGGGATTCTCTATGCAAGAATATTGGAGTGGGTTGCCCTTTCCTTCTCCACGGGCCCTTCCCAATGCAGGGATCAAATCTACATCTCCTGTGTCTCCTGCATTAGCAGGTGGGTTCTTTACCACTGTGCCACCTGGGAAGCCCGATCACTAATATACTCGTAGATTTTTTTCTTCAAATAGCATTGTTGTTATAGGCAATTTTACCCAGGAAAGGAAGACCTTTGTACTTTATTGCATTTCATGTGAATCATGTGTGTAGAGTTTAGAATCACCTTTGGTAACTCATTCCAGCAGATATAGTTAGAACTTCATGGTTTAGTTCTCAGTTGTCACTTCTTGGAATTGTTTCCTGTGTCTTTTTTTCAGGGTGGGGTGCCTAGGAAAATGACATATAGGAAATGTGTAGCGGATGAGCTCTTGAGTTAATTGGCAGCTTGTTAAGCCAGGTTCTGCCTTGCCTTTTGGTTCATTTACGTCAGCAGGAAGACAGGGGTTGACTGTGTAGGTGCTAGAGAGGTAAGTAAGAAGAAAACTATTCCTTATTCAATGCATAAATGAGCCTTTGGTAAATGTTTTACATAAACTCATGAAATCATCACAAAACTGAAGTAATAGGCTTGTTGTATGCCCTAGTACTGGTGATACAAAAATGGGTGAAAAAATAAAACTCATGGATCTCAAGTAGCTTCTTGCTTACTCTGGAAGACAGACTCATAACAAACAATGACAATGCCATATGGTGAGCTGAGCGCCTGATACGTCATAGCACTTAGGTACTAGGAGTGAGTGAGACAGGGTCTCTGTCCCTAAGGGGCACACAGGTGCTGTAAGGGGAGAGAAGTAGGTACTTTAATGAAGTCTGTCTGTGTTTCAGAACAATTTCTCCTGAGATCTTTGCTTTTACTTTCCAGGAAGGATACTGTAAACCTTGGGGAACATTACAGTTTTGGTTAGTGCTAAATTCTGGAAATAATTCCTATAGATAGTTCCTAAGTGGTGAAATGAAAGTTGCTCAGTCGTGTCCGACTCTTTGCAACCCCATGGACTATATAGTCCATGGAATTCTCCAGGCTAGAGTGTTGGAGTGGGTAGCCGTTCCCTTCTCCAGGGGATCTTCCCAACCCAGGGATTGAACCCAGGTCTCCCGCATTGCAGGCGGATTCTTTACCAGCTGAGCCACTAGGGAAACCCAAGAATACTGGAGTGGATATCCTGCCCCTTCTCCAGTGGATAGTTCAGAATCCGTCTTTATTACTGGGTGGAGACACTGTAATATGAGTGCTTAGGAAGTGTGTGATACATGGTTCAGTTCAGTTCAGTCGCTCAGTCGTGTCCAACTCTTTGCGACCCCATGAATTGCAGCTCTCCAGGCCTCCCTGTCCATCACCAATGCCCGGAGTCTACTCAAACCCATATCCATTGAGTCGGTGATGCCATCCAACCATCATCCTCTGTTGTCCCCTTCTCCTCCTGCCCCCAATGCCTCCCAGCATCAGGGTCTTTTCCAATGATTCAGCTCTTCGCATCAGGTAGCCAGAGTGCTGGAGTTTCAGCTTCAGCATCAGTCCTTCCAATGAACACCCAGGACTGATCTCCCCTAGGATTGACTGGTTGGATCTCCTTGCAGTCCAAGGGACTCTCAAGAGTCTTCTCCAACACCATAGTTCAAAAGCATCAGTTTTTGAACCCAGGTCTCCCGCATTCCAAATGAGAATTTGGAAATGCATTTTTAAGAGTTACAACTTTTGAATTCAGATTGACTGTCCAGATTGAGAAATGAAGAGGGTAAGAAATGAGGGACTGAGGCAATTAATTGGCTGTAAAAGCAGTGATTATTTTAGGTGGGCTAAATCTTTTATGACTATCTTTATTCCGTATGATGTGGCTTCAGAGTCAGTTTGTGCTTATCATGTTTTGAGCATGTGTCTGCTGTCCAAAGGAGGCACTTTAATTTTTCGTAAGTCAAACTCCTAATAACTACTAAGAGTTTGCTAGGAGGGTATATCATACTGGAAGATATAACTTATTTGCCCTGATCAGTAAAGTTTGTTGTTTAGTCATTTAGTTGTGTCTGACTCTTTTGCGACCCCTTGGACTGTAGCCTGCCAGGGTCCTCTGTCCATGGGGATTCTCTATGCAAGAATATTGGAGTGGGTTGCCCTTTCCTTCTCCACGGGCCCTTCCCAATGCAGAAGGGACTCAGCTTTCTTCAAAGTCCAACTCTCACATCCATACATGACCACTGGAAAAACCATAGCCTTGACTAGACAGACCTTTGTTGGCAAAGTAATGTCTCTGCTTTGTAATATGCTATCTAGGTTGGTCATAACTTTCCTTCCAAGGAGTAAGCGTCTTTTAATTTCATGGCTGCAGTCACCATCTGCAGTGATTTGGGAGCCCCCCAAAATAAAGTCTGACACTGTTTCCACTGTCTCCCCATCTATTTCCCATGAGGTGATGGGACCAGATGCCATGATCTTAGTTTTCTGAATGTTAAGCTTTAAGCCAACGTTTTCACTTTCCTCTTTCACTTTCATCAAGAGGCTTTTTAGTTCCTCTTCACTATCTGCCATAAGGGTGGTGTCATCTGCATATCTGAGGTTATTGATATTTCTCCCAGGAATCTTGATTCCAGCTTGTGCTTCTTCCAGCCCAGCGTTTCTCAAGTTGTACTCTGCATATAAGTTAAATAAGCAGGGTGACAATATACAGCCTTGACATACTCCTTGTCCTATTTGGAACCAGTCTGTTGTTCCATGTCCAGTTCTAACTGTTGTTTCCTGACCTGCATACAGGTTTCTCAAGAGGCTGGTCAGGTGTTCTGGTATTCCCATCTCTTTGAAAATTTTCCACAGTTTATTGTGATCCACACAGTCAAAGGCTTTGACATAGTCAATAAAGCAGAAATAGATGTTTTTCTGGAACTCTCTTGCTTTTTCAGTGATCCAGTGGATGTTGGCAATTTGATATCTGGTTCCTCTGCTTTTTCTAAAACCAGCTTGAACATCTAGAAGTTCACAGTTCATGTATTGCTGAAGCCTGGCTTGGAGAATTTTGAGCATTACTTTACTAGCTTGTGAGGTGAGTGCAATTGTGCGGTAGTTTGAGCATTCTTTGGGATTGCCTTTCTTAGGAATTGGAATGAGAACTGACCTTTTCCAGTCCTGTGGCCACTGCTGAGTTTTCCAAATTTGCTGGCATATTGAGTGCAGCACTTTCACAGCATCATCTTTCAGGATTTGAAATAGCTCAACTGGAATTCCATCACCTCCACTAGCTTTGTTTGTAGTGATGTTTTCCAAGGCCCACTTGACTTCACATTCCAGGATGTCTGGCTCTAGGTGAGTGATCACACCATTGTGATTATCTGGGTCATGAAGATCTTACATGGTAGGCATTCAGATATTTTTTACATGAATGAGTAGGCAAGATACTTGAGTTAGTCACTCTTCTGAGGGTTGGAATTTAACTCTGTTACCAACTGTGTGACATTGGGCAGGTTGTTTCAACTCTCCATGAGTTTTGTCACCTAACGGGGAAAAAGATAATGATAATAGTGTCTTCCTCATAGTGCTGTAAAATTAGATGAGATAATGTGGGAGAGTGTATGTGAAGTGTTTAATATAGTCCTGGTCTGTGCCGTTGTTGTTATCATTGTCACTATTAAGATAATAACCCAATTTGGCCACTGATCCCCTCTGTTGTTTAAATATGATATCATGTACTGGTGAGTTTTCTTTTGGGACATTTTTTAGTGTAGTTACAGCTTCAGTTTAAACAGCATTTGAATTGGGACCTGGTTCATATTTCAGTTTTTCGTGCCCAGATCACTATGGGAGATGTTCTGATTACTTCTAACCTGTTTCTTTCTGGAATCAGATACCTCACTCAGATCTTATCGTTTTACTTCTAGGTGAGCAGTATTTCCACAGCTCATAGACAAGGTACCCAAATGAATGTCTGTAGTTGAGCAAACTAGAAATAGTAATAAACAAAGGTGTGTGTGAAGTGGAAATAGCATGATTTGGGTAGTCATAACTTGGTACTCAAGTTTTAAAACTTGAAGATTTTATTTCTTGAATATGAGCTAGTCAGAACCTAATAACTTGCAGTTCATGCTGAAGTATGGCTGCTGTACAACTAAATATAACAGGTTCTTCTCATAACTTCTCTTGATCAATAAGAATTTTTCCTTGTTTTCTTCCCATGAAGTTTTAGAAATAAATGTTTATAGTGGTCACATCCACCTGCAGTGTTCTGGGATAGGCCTAATTTTAGGATAGCCTTCCTCATAAAGGCAGTATGATTCTGTGATTAAATGTATGGCTAAATGTAATTAAAATTCATACTTTTATAATATTTTATGTTTTGATATTATGTATTTACAATATTTTTCCTTAAAAAGCCTATTTAAACAGTTTTTCAATTGAGTTGACATTCCAATTGATTTGGAAAATATACCTAGCATAGTTATATAGTGTAGCAGAAGCAAGTGACATTTACTATATTTTATATTTTTAAAAAATGACATTGATAAGAGAAAGAAATTTTGAATATGTTCCTTCTCATATGTTGACTATGTCTGACCCAGTGGCCTAGTTGGAGAAGAGGTCTCTTAAATTGTGATGTTATCAAAACTTGTTAGGCAAATTATGGGTAATACTCAACTTTATAGCTAGTATTGGATATCTGTATGATTATGAGTGAGATTCTAAGTTCTTCCATTGACTGTAATTTAATTACTAACCAAATCTAACAATGAATAAATTATCTTTTAAGAAGATAAGTATTTTGCATTAGACTTCCCCTTCTTGCTTAGGATTTGACATTGTGGATAATTTTCTGCTGAATAACAATTTTGTTTATGTAATTTATTTAAAGGGTTCAAAGTGTAATCTGGTAGTGAAAGTGGTTGTCTTGGAAGTCACATTCTAGTTTTGCTTCCACTGTTCTCTGTGATCACATGGACAGGATCACTTGGGCTGTTTCGTTTACTTATGTGTAAATTATAATGAGAATAATGTCTGCTTTATCTGTCTCTCTGGATCATAATGGTAAGCAAACTTGCTTATTAAGGAGAGTCAATAGCTGCAGAACATATTTGAACATTTGACACTAGGGTAGGAAAACAAAGAACGCAGGGTAAACGGGGCATTTTGAGCAAGGCAGAACACTTGTAGGAGATCAGTTATTAATCTAGCCAGGCCATGAAGGGAGTGTTGTCAGCAGAAAAGAGGAATAATCTGAAGGCTGACTGAAGTATTCAGAAAGTAGTGACATAGGAAAAATGGTCCCTGATACAAATAATGTACGCCCCCTGCTTGAGTTTCTTTTTTTGCCACACATAGGCATATGACTTTATCAGTGACCAGATAGCTTATGAAATCTTGAAATTAGTTGGATACTCTTATGTCAGCCATACTGTTAGAAGTGGTGACATATGCCACCTTGAGAACCCAAAGCAAAATGTAATTTGGTCAGACTCACTGAAATTTCAGTGAAGGGAGATTTTCAGTTTTAAAAAAGATACAGGATGTTCAACTGCCATTAAATTTAAAAAAAATACAAAAAGAAATCACAGTTAGACTAGGTTGGATCTAGTTTGCTTAATATCAGGAGATTGTCATTTGTATCAATAGCAGTTTGTTTTTGGCTAAGACTGTCAAAATCTTTCAGCAAAGATCTGAAATACCAGGGAAATCTCTTCTGATTTTGTATTCACCTGTGCCCTATTCTATTCCAGTGACTTGCAGAATATTTAATAGGAAATAGGAGAGAGATGTTCTTTGAAATAAAATAATTACATTATCTAAGATTATGTTTCTGTTTTCCTTAGTACTAGTCTTGTAGTTTGTTAGTTAATGTTTGGAGTTGTGAGACCTTAATGTTACTGTGTAGCTTTGGCTGGCAGAATGATGCATTACTATGTAGGGCATTGGCATATAGCTTTCATTGGACAGTTAAGGAATTTCATCTACCCAATAACCCTGGAAACCCACCACTAATTGGAAATACCTACACCAGAAGTAAAATACTATGGCCAAAGTTACAAGAAGTATTTAAGTTGAGTCCTATTTAAGAATCATATTTTTGTTTGCTAATAATTTAAAGCTTACACTTAAAAGCATTGAGCTATTCAGTAGTTGTGACTGAAATTTTGAACTCATAAGCATCTGTAGCTCAAAAGCCCTGAAGTTGGCTTTCGCTAACTTAATTTCTTCTGATAAAAAGGGAGGCAAAGAGTAGAGTGAGGAAAAGAAAAAAATTTTTAAATGAAGAAGTGAATATTGCTATAGTCTGTTTTTACCTTGCAAGAGGAAGTCAGGAAAGGATGAAGCTTCCTTGAGAGAAAGAGGGACAATAGGATTAATCATGAGGATATGCCTCACAAGGCCTAGAATAAGTATAGAAGTGCTTCCCAGTGAAGAGATTATAGTGGAGATTCTGACTTTCAGTTCGATAAATCTAAGGGTCACATTTACAATGGTTTAAATTTCCTAAAGTAAAGAATTTGTTGTTTAGGTTGGTCAACTATAATTCAACCTATGTTTAGAATTTACTAGGAAAAGAGAACAGATTGCTGAAAAAGTTTCTTTATAGTTACCCTTATTTCGTGTCCTCAGACCTTTCATAATTAAGAATGAAATACTGAGATTGGAGGGGAATTTCCTGGTGGTCCAGTGGTTAGGACTCAGTGCTTTCTTTCTCTCTCTTTTTAAATATTTATTTATTTATTTGACTGTGCTGGGTCTTAGTTGCAGCCACACTGGATCTTTGATCATGTGGCACACAGGATCTTTAGTTGCAGCTGGCGGGATCTAGTTCCCTGCCCAGGGATCAAGCCCAGGCTCCCTGCATTGGGGGCATGGAATCTTAGCCACTGGACCACCAGGGAATTGCCAGGACTTGGCACTTTCACTGCCATGGTCTGGATTTGATCTCTGGTCAGGGGACTAAGATCCCACAAGCCGCCCATTGTGGCAAAAATCAAGTCAATCCATCTACCCATCAATCAATCAGTAAAACTTTAAAAAGAATAAAATATTGAGATTGGAAGATAGCATAACTTGGTTGAATGTTTTATAAATTAAAAGCAAAGGGGTTTGAAATTTTGAACTGTCAGACATATCAAATAGAGTTGTGACAGAAATGTTATAGCTCAGATAGGGGCTAGCTATAAACATATTTTAGTGTATTATCTGAATATAATTCAGAAGAAGGTTTTATGTTACAGGAGATAAAGACTCATTAATGCTTTCTATAATAAAGGGTGTGAATGGGTACTTTTTTGAGGGGGCTAGCATCATATCTGCAAACTAATTACTCAAAAATAAAAGAGAAATGAACTGTTGCAGTTTAAATATAGGGTTTTACCTTGCAATTTCAACAGAACTTTATTAAAATATTTTTTATTTTATCAAGATACTAGTTCCGTTTATTTTTTTTAATGTATAAAAGTTTTACAAAGTTATTTTGTATTCATAGAATGCGTAAAATTTAAAGAATATGGACACTGGAAAGGTACAGGTCTGAGTTTGAATACTGTTTCTATCACCTACTAGGGTGAATCACCCAAGTTCACAACTTCAGTTTCTTTATCTGAAAATGACTGGGTCTTCATCTCTATGTTCTCATTGGCCGTGCTGCAGTGTCCATTATGTAGTAGGCATTTGTTATTCCAGTAGTATTCATTCTTACACACATTGTGTGCTGGGTTCTGTTGTGGGCAGTGGAGATGCGTATAGTCACACAAATAAAGATAAAAATGAACCATTAAGTGCTCTGAAGGAGAGGTTTGGGTACTATGAGAGTTTATAAACAGGATTTTGAATAAGAAGGATAGGGTAGCTTTTTAAAGTGATGACTTTGGCTGCAAGGTGGAATAATAGATTGGAGCTGGAAAAGAATGGATTTAGGGAGATCAGTTAGGAAGCTGTTGCAGGGGTCCAAATGAGATAATGGTAGTGAAAGTAAAGAGGTGCTGGTAGAGATGGAGGAAGGTTGAGGAATGTGTGAGGTATCTGGGAGATAAAATGGACAAGTTTTGGCGACATAGGGAAAATTGAGAGTCAGAGAGAGAGAAATATCATAGATAGTTTTGAAGGTTCTGGCTTGTATAATTGGATAGATGTTGATTTCTATAATAACTAAACTGGGAAGCCCTAGGAGAGAACCCATTTAAGATGGGAATGAGAATGGAGATGAGATAGTGAGTTTGGTTTTCACCATGTTATGTGAAGTTTTGAATTTTCCAAGAAGGAATATCTAGTCCTTGTTTGGATAAATGGATCTAAAGCTCAGAGGAACTGTCTGACTTTTTGGAGTTCTGGGCGTATTCATGGTAATCAAAGTCATGAGAATTGATGAAATCTCAGGAAGAAGTTATAAATGGAAAAAAAAAAAAAAAAAAAAACAGGTTTAGAACTGAGCTTCAGATTGGTAGGAAGAAATAAAAAAGGCCAAGCCTGAGAGGGAGAGGACACTGTGAAAAACCAGAAGACTGTTTCTGGAAAGCCAAGTGAAGAGAGTGCCTCAAGAAGAGAGTGCCTCAAAAAGAGAGTGGTAACAATGTCTACATCCTCCTGAAAGGTGAGGTAACACCTGGAAAGTGTCCATTTGGTTTAGTTACACTAAGGTCACTGATAACTTGATGTTGAGCCATTTTTTAATTATGGTGGGCTGAGAAGTGAGTAGTTGGTGAAGTAGAAATTTGTGGGTATTGGTAGTTCTTTTAAAAAAGTTGGACTTAGAAAGGAGAGTGTAGTAGCTAGTAGTCTGGGATAGTAGGTTGTCATGGTTTCTTGTGATATGCCAGGTGAGGGAAGAATGATCTTGCCAGATAAAGAGCCATTTTCAGGTCAATGGTATAGGAATAGTTGAATTCCTCTTATAGAACCCAGAAAACAATGGATTATTTGATATCCATATTTTCCAAAGTAGTTGTTAACTAGATATGGTGGAATTTGGTATATGAAACCTGGTAGACTGGTTTCAAAATTCTGCTTTGCTGTAGGAGCTGCTGAAGACACCAGTTCAATCCCTGGGTCAGCTGTATACCCTGAAGGAGGAAATAGCAGCCCACTCCAGTATTCTTGCCAGGATAATCCTGTGGACACAGGAGCCTGGTGGGGTCCAGTCCATGGGGTCACAGAGAGTTGGACATAACTGAGCACATATGCACTGTTTCTACTACACATTCTTGCTTTTGGTCACACAGATGCTTATTTAGTCTTGTTGAACTTCAGTTTCTTCACTTGCGTAATGGAGAGAATACTGTCTACTTCACAGATTTGTTAGTAATAAATAAGAATTGGTAGGCAGTCAACAAACTATTACCTGCCTGTCTTTTTTTCTTGTTTCCCATGGTAGCTGCTGTTTATTGTGTAGTTTCAGCATTGCATGTTTGCTCTTAGCCTGAAATGAATAGTTTGTGGGAGTTCTTCCTTCTTGCAACTTTTATCTTCTGAATAAAATTATACAGAAGATAACTTTTATCTTCTGTATAGAATTTAACTTGAGTGGCACAAACATAGATTTTTGGGAAGATGGATATATGATTTGCTGCTGCAATCATCATAACTATTAAAAAAAAGAATTTTACCGAACTTTTTGACTTGTGTGCCCTTTTTTAAAAAAAGTGCATGTGTTTTAAACAAAGCTTACTAATTTAGATATGCTACTTTGGTCACTTCCTGCCAAAGTTAGAGTTTTTATGTTTTCCTTCTGAGACACACCTTAGTGTAACTTTATTTTAGTTTCTGGAACCTTGCCATTTGGCATAATTTCAGAGTAGACATGATGGATCCATATAAATTAAGATTTAAATACACAGTACATTTTTTAATTGGTAGGGGCATGTGAACTCTTAAAAGCAGTTGAGATCTTAGGTCTGGATTTTATTTGGTGGTTTAAACTTTTTCATCTGTAGTTTTGATTCTTTTTTTTAAATTTATTTTTAATTGAAGGATCATTGCTTTACAGTATTGTGTTGGTTTCTGCCACATGCCATGTAGTTTTGATTCGTTAAGTACTTCTTATGCATATTTGTACCAAAATGATGAAATCAAGTTTGTCAGGTTTTTTTCCTACAAATTCATTTGCTAAAGCAGTCTCCTTAAAGAATTTAAAATCTGCCCACTAGCCATCACCATCCATAGTTTCTAAAGAAGCATTTATGTATATACCTTTCTAGATGATAACAATTCTAGAAATTCTATAAAGGCATTAGAGTTTGTTAGTTTTATTCAAGAATCACTATACTATTAATAGTAAACACACACTTTTATTCTTTGGAATATAGGCCTTCCTGCTGAATGGAAGAAGTTGTTGGTTCCCTAGTTGCTAAAAAAGGAGATTTTGTTGGTTAAGACAAGTTTGTGGATGGGATTTCCGAGACTGGAAGTCTCATTGGTTCAAAGAGAGAAATAACTTACCTGAACATAGGATGCTTTGTTTTACAAGCTTAAATAATACCCAGATAAATCCCTACAGTTCATAATTTCTTTGGGTTTCCCAGGTGGCTCAATGGTAGAGAATCATCTGGCAGTGCAGGATACGGGGTTGAGGGGGTGGGGTGTGATCCTGTGGGGAAGATCCCTTGGAGAAGGAAATGACAACCCACTCCAGTATTCTTGCCTGGAAAATCTCATGGACAGAGGAGCCTGATGGGCTGTAGTCTATGGGGTCACAGAGAGTTGGACACAACTGAGCGACTAAGCAGGCACGCATCATTTTTTTAAGCTAAAGACTAAATAAATTCTGTAGAAACTGTGTTTCAAGGAGGAACTTTGTCCTTGATTCACTGTGTTATATTGTCTTCTGAAATTTGTTGCCTCTTGATAAACTTTCAAAGAAAGATACAGTAGTTAATATTTGTTGAAATATTCCTGTATATCTGTTCATAGATCTTCCAAGTTAAAAAACTTTCTCAATAGAGGAACTTCTCATATCTTGTTTCTTTCCCAAAGGCATATAGTTTATAATCTATTTTACTTTGGAAATACATGGTGTTTCATTATGTGGAATCAGCATAATGCATTTTACCCCCATTTTTGGACATCTGTGTCTTGGACATGGAATAGCATCATTAGTGAAATCTAGATTAGTTTTTTCTTTTAAAATAATTATTCTGTGGTTTCCAAATTTTCTCGAATTAACATGTAATAAATTGGTAAAGTCTAAAATGCCCAGAAAAGAAAGTAAATATCATTACTAATCTCACAACCACCTAGAGATGATGCCTTTTAATATTTTGGTTATGTATCTTTTTATGTCTATGAATCTAACACTTTTTTAAAAACCTGTGCTCTAAAAAAAAGTTGAGATTACTTCTGTACTTTTTTTGACGTAGTCTTCTACGAAATTACCTTTAATGGTTATGGAGTATTTCATTGTTTTTGGCATAATCCCCTTTACCTCTGTTTTTAAATATTTAGGTTATCTGCAGTTTTTGTGCTGTAGTTCAATATACAACACCTTAGTAGATATTTTGGAAAACCTTCTTGAGTCATCCACCCCAGACTGTCTCAGGGTGTTCTAGCCTTTTCTTCCTGATTCTGTCTCTCTTCCAGTATTTCCTTCTTTAACAGTAAGACCAGATCAGGTCGACACAGTATTCTTCAAACAATTTAACTATCAGTCAGTGAATATGCTGGCCTCTATGAATTTAGGAATCGGAGAGAGACACAGAGCCATTTTATTTGCCAGAGATAAGTAATTTCAGTATATAAGTTAAGTGTTATGATAATTTTATGTAAGTATCAGGTCTGTGGAAACTCAAAGTGATTCTGAAGGCGGTAGGCAGAGGAGAAAGGTCAGGGAATAGCATTTAATTTGTTTACAACAGGGAGGTACAGAAATTCTATTTATTTGCATTCACTGCATGAGGAAACTGAGCTCATTTAGATAGATAATTTGCCTGTGCTCACTCAACTGGGAGAATGCCAAAAGTAAGCCCAACTAGGTGTATCTGACTACAAAGTCTCAGCTCTCTTTAGGACCCCGCCCTGCCACACCAAAGGAAAGATTCCAGGAGGAACTGAATAGAAAGAAGCTAGAATGGCAAGTAGGTGTTAGCTGGGTGGAGGGGGTGGGGTTATTGTTTGGAGCTTGTCAGAGATTTGAAAAAAGTAGGAGTAGAGAGAGGTGACGTGAGGCTTAAGCTCACATTTAAAAAATGTATATAGTAAAATTCACTCTTTGGGGATACAGTTCTGTGAATTGTTGACAGTTTAAAATTTAGGGTTATGTAACCACCACACAATCAAGATACAGAATTAGTCTGTTACTGCCTTAAATTCCCTCATATTTCTCTTTTTTAGTTAGCTCCTCCCACCATTCTCCACTTCGGACAACCACTAGTCTGTTCTCTATCCTATAAGGTCATATAAATGGAATGTCTTATAATACCATATAGTAAATGGAATTATACAGTATGTAGTCTTTTGAATTTGGCCTCTTCACTTAGCATAATGCATTTTAATTAGGCAGCCATTAATGATGTAAATGTTACTGTACAATTTTGCTATAGTTTTTTTCCTACTTCAAAATTTGCTATATCATCTTCAAGTCCAGTTTCATGTAAGCAGAATGCTTTTTTTTTTTTGCTGAGAAATGATTAATAGCTCCAGATATCAAAGAAGCCCAAAATATATTCCCGGTAAATGCCCAGGAGAAATTAAAATAGAACAAAATCAGCTGTCACTCCCCACACCCTGTTACGTCAGCCTTCTCCTTGCTTTATGCATGTAGAATTCTGCATGGAAAGTTTGCTACTGAATGTGACCTTTGCCAGCTTGAAGAAAAAAGAGAACAGCTGTTACTAGGAGAGAGTGGAAGGAATGAATGTTGTTCCTGGCCAGTTGGCACTGTGTGCCTTTCTGGAGCAGTAACAACAGGTGACCAGCTTCTGCTTTTTATTTTTGTTAGTGTATAAATAAATAGGCTAACTTGTTTTTTTGTGCAGAAATCTCAGGGTATATATTAAAATAACCTGCCCATATAGTTGTCTTGGATTTTTTAAAAAGCTGTTTAAATACATACACAAATTTATTTTAAGTGTCTTAATGAACTAAGACACTCCAAGGTTGAGGATATTATAGGTAATTATTGACAGAAAACCACAAAGAGTAAAACTTTCTTTGGTAAATGTCACTTATATCTAAACTGTACTTTCTCCCTTTTGTTTCAACTTGAACAGAAAACCAAAACGATAACTAAGTACTTTTTATAGAAAACCATGTCAGCCACAGAGAGGTAGTGACTACACGCCAGTGACCAGAATGTAGGTGTTCCTAAAAGCTGAGGATGCACTGTTCTTTGAACTCTTGCCCCTGGAGACTTTGAGTGCCGTCTCTGTGAATCACACCCAAACATACAGTGCTATCGGCCACGGACCCCTCCTCTGTGGCTCCCCGCTCTTCACCTTCTCCCTCTCTACCTCGTGTAAACTCATCCTGAGGTACAACTTGCATCAAGTCCTTTCTTGCTCAAAGCCAGTGTTGATTTTTCATTTCTTACTGAAGCATGCCCAAATTAATTACCTGGAATTGAAAATCTTCATCCAGTAGTTTTGCTTTGCCCATTCATATTTCTCTTACTCTTCCTTGCACTTTACCCTACCACAGTTGGACTATCTTTTTTTTTTTCCTAATTGTCTGGCAACAGATTGAACTCAGTTATCAACTTTTAATTCATTTGTTTCCCATTGCAGTTGTGAATGTTTTTCTACTCTATTAAACTCCAGTTATCGCCTACTCTCCTCATTTTTTTCACAAATGTACCATCTCCTACTTTGTTTAGAAGGCTTTAGTCATATAAGTGTGTGTTTGAGCCCTGGATGCATCACTTACTATCAAAACTGGTAGACCGTATACATCTGAGTCTTAGCTTCCCTCACCCACAACTCTCCCATGGACCTACCCAAGATCCCACAACTAAAAGGTTGAAGCAGAACCCAGCTCCTCTGGCACCAGCTGGCATCTGTTCTGAATGACCGTGCTGGTATGTACTAGTTGTTAAATATTTTTAATTTCACCCTTATTATATGTATGACTTTAATTATGTTACTTATCCTCTTTGAGTCATCCTCTCATCTTTAAAATGGGGATAGTAATAACATGGTGACTCTTTGTTCATTCACTAAATATTTGTTGAGGGCCAGCCTTGTGCTAAGAACTGTCTTAGGTGCTTGGGGTATATCAGAGAACAAAAGAAATTTATGCCTTCTTGGAGCTTGTGTTCTAGTATTGTAAGGATTAAATGAAAATTATTGTTAAGTGTTTGGTCTGGTATCAGATCCACAGAGGTGCCCACACTGTTTCAGCTCCCTTTCTTCCCTTTGCCACACATTTTCATCAAGGCCATAGGGCCACGGGGAGTATGGGAAGGGGAAAGAGTGAAGCCAATGCTAATAACCAAATGTGGCATCCCAAGAGTAACCAGAACCTGATAACATTGCATAGCAATACAAATCAAATAGGAAACATTAAAAAAAAAAAACCTAACAGTAACCAACCCTGATCTTTTTTTTTTAATTTATTTTTAATTGGAGGATAATCGCTTTACAGTATTGTGCTGGTTTCTGCCATACAACGTCATGAATCAGCCAAAAGTATAACCCTGTTTTTGATGAATTGATTGTCTCAGTATGTTTACATTTCCTTTCATCTCCTGTGGATTCAGCTCCAGCTATTCATCCTCATTCTCAAGTTCTCCTCTCCCGCTACCTGCATTGCACTACTCACTATCACAATTGCAGTCAGCTCACAATCACATCTTTTGCACCATAGACAAGACCAAAAAAATCATCACCCTTCTTTTGCTCTATTTATCCTTCAAGGTATAAACCAAGTTCTCCCCCTTCCTTCCTTTTATATCACAAGGCATTTAAAAGTTTTTTACCCAATTACTCTCTTTCTATAATTCTTTCAGTCTTTCTGTTCTCACTCAGCATACTGCAGTTCTTCCGTCATGGTTCATCAGTTACCATTTGTGTGTTCCTTTTCTGCTCTGTTTCTTTATAAGTAGCATCTGTTATTGTTAAGACCATCTGAACCCAAAAGGCTCATGGCCTCATTGACGTGGGTTTTGAGTCGTAATCCTGCAACCTAAGTTGCCTTGGGCCAGTTTCTTCATCTTCAAAAAAATGTAATAACATTTACCTTTTAAAGTGATTAAAAGAAACCTAGCATACTGTTAGGGAGTTAAGTAAAAACGTTACTGACATTTTTGAGAAGTGCCTCCCTCAATTTCCTTGACACTGTTCTTTCATGTTCTTTACCTACTTACCTGGTAGTTCATTCCTTATTAATTGGCGTGCGTGTGCACTAAGTCACTTCAGTTGTGTCCGACTCTCTGCGACCCTATGGAAAGTAGCTGCCAGGCTCCTCCATCCATGGGATTCTCCAGTCAAGAATACTGGAGTGGGTTGCCATGCCCTTCTCTAGCGGATCTTCCCAACCCAGGGATCCAACTCGCATTTCTTTTGTCTCCAGCATTGGCAGGCAGGTTCTTTACCAATAGCACCACCTGGGTGGGTTATTAGTTAGCTGTCTCTTTTTTCTTTAGATTATTCTTGTCACTTTTTCTGATCTTAGTAAGATCTCAGGGCTTCAGTTATCCCTTTTATAATAGAAATTTCAGATATTCATCTCTAGTCTGTGTTCTCTCTTGAGTGCTAGATATGAATGTCCAGCTGTGAGCTAGATGTGAAACATTTGTCAAATGATCTGGAATATGAATCAAGGAGTCTCAGCATTTGATCTGTAGAGGAAACAAACTATCTTACCTGGCATACTTACTAGTTTCACTTGTTCAAGTTGGTAAAATTTTGAATGCCTTTCTTTACCTTTATAGAGGAGAAGAGAACCCTTTTTGTTTAAAAATAACACACAACTCCTGTTAATTTGCAGGAAGAGTTTTCATGTGATTCTGGAAAGATGTGCAACACCTGTTTCCAAAGAAAGCAAGAAAAATATTGCATGTTTTTCTCTCCAAAATGTATTTTGTTCAAACTGAATTGGACAAATAAAGAACATTCCTTAAATTTGAAATGAATAGAACTTTCTAAAAACAGCTCAGGTAACACTAAGTAGTAAAAAGCCCAAAAAATTTTATTTACTTTTAACCTTGGACTGCTAAAAGGAGAAAATGAAAGGGTTTGTAGAAACAAATTTCACAAAAGTAACTGTAGACTTGTTAGACCCAAATATACATGTAGGGAAATGAACAAACATGGTTAAATTTACATATGTTGGATTTTTTTTTTTTGGAAGGGAGAATATTTCTTACATATGGGTTTTATCCATTACCTAGTTGGGAAAGCATCAGCTCCTAGAAGCAGTTACCTCACTGTTTATTTTTCTTGTCAGTTCGCTGTTCATTTTTTTTGTAAGTTTTGCTGAGGTTTCTTTCAAGTTTTGCAAAGTGCACTTACACATTAGGATGGCTCAATCAACCCAAGTGTAGTAGATTGAGATGTATTCTTGGTCATACAAAGCAACTCCACCTTCACCCCCAATCGAACCAACATAAGGAAATAAGCTGTTTATATACAGACCAGCTAAAGCTCATAGAATCATGGATTGAAAAGAGACCTAGGAAATGTCATTCCTCTTTTTCATTTGTAGCTAAGGAGACTGAGACCCTGATAGTTATTCTAAGAGAGGTGGTATGATATGAAAAGAAGAGGAACTTTTTGTTAAAATTCTGACTTCCCTATTTACCAACTGTGAATTTTAGTACCTGTCCTAGTACACACCCAAGATCTTTGTACTCTTGGGTGAGTTGCTTAACATCCATGAGTTTCTGATAAAATTTAGTTCTAAGATATAGTTAATGCCGTTTGAAATTTTTAATAATTTGCTGTATTTGTGTTTTTCTTTTGTTAAACTTTAGCAAGCCTGATTATTTCATTAATCTGTAAAATCTCATTTGGTTTCATTGATTTGACTTTTCCTTGTTCTGTTTCATTACTTTCTGTCCTATATTCTTCCACTTTCTTGAGCTTTTAAAAGTTATTGTGTTGAATGTTTGTTTCATTAATTTCTAATATATAAATCTAAAACTACATTTTAATGTGTAGTATTTTAACTGTACTTTAAAGTTTTACTTGTCATATTTTCATTCATATCCAACTATTTTGTGATTTATATCTTGACTTTTCTCTGACTTAGTGACTTGTAAGTTTTCAAACATACAGATTTGGGAGGATACTCTCTTTCCTCATCACAGAGTTATTAGATAGACTATAGACAAATAACTGGCAAATACTTGGTATTCAACAAATGGTTTTTCTTGTCTTTAAAAAAATACACTTTGACTTTTGAAATTAGAACAGGAAACATAACATTGGAATAAGTGTAAGTAACTCTAATAGTGACTTTAGTTCTATAATGTAGCCAGATAAGGAAATGAACTGTTAAGAGCAAAGAGGGGTGGTGGGAAGAGGGTAAAATTGGAAGGAGGAGAAGAGGAAGGAAAATTAAGGGAAGATATAGTAATATCAGGTTGAATTATTTCTAGCTTTTCTGAGGTCATATTCTAGTGATCACTTAGGTCTATGGACTTTACAGTATTAATTATTTTTATTATGTTTCTTATACCTTAAAATAGAAGTGACCATAGATGACCGTTTTTGGTATGTCAGTGTACAGGTTGTAAAACTATATGGAAAAAGTTCTTGTGTTTTCATTAAAAACTTAAAGGAGTCTGGGAACCCCAGGAAGTTAAAGAACTGCTTACTTTAGAGACCTCTCAATGTGGGATAAATTGAGAAGCCTACCAGGAAAGAATTCTGTTTTTTCCTGTTCTAAGAGTAGTGATTATTACCTTTGAGAGAGAGTGAGTGTCCCTGATAACTCCTTAGGTTAGAAGTAGATGGTCAGGCAGTGTACTAAGAACGGAATTTAGCTTTTAGTGAAGTGAAATTTAAAACTATATGGTATTTTATAAGCATAAATATTGTACGACTTGGAATGAATTACCAAAACTTAAATGTCTTTGAGTAGTAGTATTTTTATACAGCTAAGGTGAGTGTTCATGGCCTCCACTAAGGGTAGGAATAATTCTGGAGGTAAGAAGCAGTTGAATGTTTTTGTTGTTCATTCGCTCAGTTGTGTCCGACTCTTTGTGACTCCATGGACTGCAGTATACCAGGCTTCCCTGTCCTTCACTATCTTCCGGAGTTTGCTCAGACTCATGTCCATTGAATCAGTGTTACCACAGTTGGTAGCTGCCGTGAAGGTGGAATGCTGTAAAGGCAGACTTTGGGCATCCAGAGACAAAAAGGCTGGCTTAGAGATTAAGGAACTTCTTATTCCAGGACAGAAGAGTGGGAAGATTTGAGGTTGGTGAAGGAAGTAGGAGAGTACCCCCACATTACTTGACTGGCCCTCTTTCTTCCCCATCTAGGAAGGCTAGTTGCCTGGAGAGAGAAACCAATTCAGGGTTCTAAAATTTGAGGAATGCAACAGGGATAGTTTCTTTAAAGGAAGCAAGCCAAGAGTATTCTTGTGAGGGAATTTTATTCTGAGCATTAGCTCACAGTTACATCTATGTTTACTCAAGTATTTCATAATTATTTCCTCTTAAGTTAGGGAATCAAAGTTAGTTTTGCTGTGTATTAAGTCTTAATAAAATTGGTTGGCTCTCAACCTTAGTTTATCTTTAACCCCCTAAATCTGCATTATCCATTATGAAAGCCTCTAGTTATATGTAGCTATTTAGGAGGAAGTTCAGTTTGGTCGCTCAGTCATGTCCGACTCTGCGACCCCATGGACGCCAGGCCTCCCTTGTCCATCACCAACTCCTGGAGTTTACTCAAACTCTTGTCCATTGAGTCAGTGATGCCATCCAACCATCTTATGCTCTGTTGTCCCCTTCTCCTCCCACCTTCAATCTTTCCCACCATCAGTGTCTTTTCAAATGAGTCAGTTCTTTGCATCAGGTGGCCAAAGTATTGGATTTTCAGCTTCAGCATCAGTCCTTCCTATGAACACTCAGGACTGATTTGCTTTAGGATGAACTGGTTGGATCTCTTTGCAGTCCAAGGGACTCTCAAGAGTCTTCTCCAACACCACAGTTCAAAAGCATAAATTCTTAGGCACTCAGCTTTCTTTATAGTCCCAACTCTCACATCCATACATGACTACTGGAAAAACCATAGCCTTGCTTAGATGGACCTTTGTGGGCAGTGTAATGTCTCTGATTTTTAATATGCTGTCTGGGTTGGTCATTAAAATAAAATTAAAAATCAGTCCTTCATTCTCACCAGCCACAGAGCAAGTGCTCATTAGCCATGTTTGACTAGTAGCAACTGTATTGGGCAGTACATTATATTGGACATATTTGTCACCACAGAAAATTTTGTTGAACCTTACCCTAAATGAAATTGTTTATTTTCTTCTTCTTTCCTCCATCAGACTAATGGTTTTTATTAAAACAATCAATTTTGAGGTTTGCTAAAAGTATAAAACTTGAAATACCCACTAGAGTAATTCCTTTGCATATTACATAATTTAAAAGATAGTTCCACCCTTTTAGAATGATCTGAGTGCTGTTGTTTTATACAATTTTCCAAGCAAGTGAAGTCACTCAGTCGTGTCCGACTCTTTGCGACCCCATGGACCGTAACCTACCAGGCTCCTCTGTCCATGGGATTCTCCAGGCAAGGGTACTGGAGTGGGTTGCCATTTCCTTCTCCAGGGGATCTCCCCAACCCAGGGATCAAACCTCAGTTTCCTGCATTGCAGGCAGACGCTTTACCATCTGAGCCACCAGGGAAGCCAATTTTTCAAGAAGTGGTGACAAAAGTGTATTTCTTATGGGTTGTATTTGATTGCCTCTCCTAATTGATGACCCTCTAGATTATTTCTGCTGCCTATAAGATAAGAATGTTCTGGAGGAGCCTAAAAATTTCTAATGTCAAAAACAAATTTCTGATGTCTCAGACTTTGGAGGTTTGTTTTGTACACTTTTTAGGAGTTGTTAAACTTATAACTATTATGATTTACCTACTTCACATGTGGTACATCATCATAGCTCTCAAAGGCTGCAAGATAGGAAAACCCCCAGAAGTACTAATTTCACTGTAGAGCTACTTTTCTGAGAACCTATCAATCAGGCATAAAAGCCAAAGGATAATTTCTGTTACTTTATTTTTTGTTTTTAAAAGACTAGAAACATAGGCTTTTTTCTTTGCCCTGGTTTCAAACAATCTCTATACCATAGATAGGACTTTTTCAGTTAAGTTGCATTTATAGAAATTTCAGGAAGCACAATGAAAAAGGTGTGGATTAAGCATTTTTTAAAGTTCAAAATTAATGATCATGATCTTTTGTTTTTTTATGAAATATTCAAACATGGAAGCACATATAGTAGAAAATGAGATTTCTATGTAATTTGTATTAATATCACAAGGAGATAACTACTGAAAAGTTGGTGGTATATCCTTCTAGGCTTTCCAATGTATGCTGCTGCTACTGCTAAGTCGCTTCAGTCGTGTCCGACTCTGTGCGACCCCATAGATGGCAGCCCACCAGGCTTCCCCGTCCCTGGGATTCTCCAGGCAAGAACACTGGAGTGGGTTGCCATTTCCCTCTCCAATGCATAAAAGTGAAAAGTGAAAGTGAAGTCGCTCAGTCGTGTCCAACTCTTGGTGACCCCATGGACTGCAACCTACCAGGCTCCTCCTTCCATGGGATTTTCCAAGCAAGAGTACTGGAGTGGGTTGTCATTGCCTTCTCCATTGTATATTTGAACATAAATGCAAGTAATTTGTTTTATATAAATGAAATTACACTAAATACAATGTTTTTAGAGATTTTGCCTACTAAACAGTATATATACATATACATATATTTCTGTGTATATGATTCATACTCATGCTACTGATTGTGTTTAAAAATTTTTCCAGATTGTATAGTAGGACATCTGAAGTATAACTGTGTTTTGTGTAAAGATAATATACAGTTGTAGTGTACGTGCAGGTGCTTTAGCATGATAGTGATCTATAATATGTGCTCAACACATGTTAGTTTCCATTCTTCTTTTTGGACATGTATGATAAAGGCCATGGAAGATGATTAACTGTTTTTTTCACTATAAAGTAAATCTTTCTCTTACTCATATTTGTGTTTTGTGATTCAGGTTTATAAATTACTACAAGACTAGCAGGGTTGCTATTTAAGAGTCTTGTAAGCTAGGCTGCCCCAATTATTTTAGGTGCTTCTGGTAAGAGCAAAGATTCACTGGTGGTTAAGAGACTACATTATGATGTATCCTACAGCATGTGCTGTAAAGTTGCACAGTATGTGACAACATTTTACATGGGAGTCGTGGAATGAAGTCCTTTGCTAACGTTGAAGATGTACGGAGTGGGTGCTGAGGCTGGGACTTGCACGCTTCTGTTACGGAGTAGCATGTGTTACTTTGTGCTTTGTGATGGAATTTCAGGTCTGATAGTTTCTAAAGGTTCTAGAGAAGCCTTTAGGAAAAGATGGATGTAGAGCTGATTGTTAATTATTTATAGAGTCTTATTTTGAAGTATTATTGATTTATACTCGTTTCATTTGGAAATTTGATCCTTCTGCTTTCCTGCAGGAATTTATAGACAGCAGTTTTAGGTAGATCAGTAAAGAGGATGGAATTGGGGCCCCAGCTGCTTTTTTCATTGAGAAAAGAGGAAGGGGTGCTGTTGACAGAAATGCTTCTGTAGTAGCCATGTCTGAAGCTTTGCTTGGAGATGACACTAGACTATGCAGAAATTGCCTCCAAGATTCCAGGAGTTCCTGAATGATCAATTCCTTATGTAGTTAACATGGGTGTATCAGTCATTTCATCTTTGTTAGCACTTTGGGTTCCCAGTGGAAAACAAGCTTGAGAAATAATTGTTAGACTGTAGAATTAGAAGTGCTTCCTTAGCACGTTCTTGGACCTAAGATTGTTATCCAGTTCTGTTTCTTTGCTTTTTGTTCTTTTCTTGGTTTGTTTGTTTTAACTTGGGTCTTGTGGGGAGAAAAATAACTTAAAACTTTTCAAGACCTAAGTTTATAGTTATACAGAATTATTATTATGTGCCTCAGAGACCTTTGGTTGCTTGTTTATTCATTCAGTGTACATTCCTTGAAGTGCTTACTATAAGCGGGATTGTGGCGGGAAGGCTATGAGATAGTAATCTACTCAGGGTAAAGGAAAATTGAAAACTGTATTCTGTAGAGAGTCCAAAGGCTGAAGATAGGGGTGTGTGTATGTGTATTTAAGAGACGGAGACACACATCCATATATACATACACAGAGACATAGTCCATAGTTCTGTGGGAAAAATCTAAACATTTTTAGAACTGTCTCTACTTCTATTCCCACTGTTATTTCTTTATTTCAGCCCTCAACATGTCTATACACTTGTATTTCTTGCCTCTGGACTTTCCTTCTGTTCTAACTCCACACTTCTTTTTCCTTTATATACAGGAAAAAGCTTTTTACCCCACTAAGGCACAGATTGGGTTATGTGTTTCCTGTCACCCACAAAATAAAGTCCAAACTTCTTAACATATAGTCTCAGTATAGATTCTGTGAATAGTCCTTTTGTTAAAACCTCTCCCAAGTTACCTACTTTTACTCTGTATTCCATGCTGAGACCCTGACTGGTCTTATCTTCTGCATCTGGGTTCTAGATAGCTTCTTTTCCCTTGTGTCAGTCTGCTCTCATCATTGCTACCTTGTCCTCAGTACTGGAGATTCACTTTGCCCTTTGATTTCTAGATGGGTTTGATGCATGGGAAGCCCTGGAAGAAGAGGGGAGTGTGTTTTTTCTCCTGGCATTCTCTTGCCAAATCCTGTCATGTTGGCTCTCCCAGAGGTCATAGCCCTCTGAACCTTTTAGGCCTTTGAGTGGTTGACGCTTCAGGAGGTTGTATTAATACAATCTCTTAACTTTACCCACACCCTCCATACCTTGTATATAGTCCCTTAGTAAGCTCTTCTTAAGTTCCCCAGTTTGAGGGTACTGTTTACTGGTGACTGCTACATTGTCACAGTCATCTAAGCTTTAGTTCTGTTTGAACTTACAGCTGTGTTATTTTCCAGTAGCACTCTCTCTCTTACTAAAAAATTTTTGGTGAGGTCTTTTTCATTCCTTCCCTTTTTTTATTTTTCTGTGTTTTTTTTTTAACTGGATTAAAAAAAAAATATTTTCTTCACTGCACATGGCATGTGGGACCTTATTAGTTCCCCAACCAGGGATCAAACCCACACCTCAAGTGTAGTCTTAATCACTGGACCATCAGGGAAGTTCCTCCTTCCCTTTTTTAGTCTTTTTTTTTCCCCTTTCCTGGCACCATGACTGTCATGTAACAGGAGTTGAAGTGTCTGAGTGAATGAAGTGAGATCTTCAAGAGGATGGACACTTGAATGTCCCTGTGGTATAGCATAATTTATTTAGATGTCTGAAACTAAGAAAATAGGTGAAGGTAGTGGGTGCTGAAGTCAGTATAGTCACTTTAATAACATCTAGATTTATATTTCATTCTTTTCAAAAAGTAAACTTAGAACTGGTTTTTCTTTACCTTTGCTTCAACATACTAGAAATTAACTTTAATTTTCTTTAAAGTGCATTTTAGATTTATTCCATTGGATTTTTTTGTAACAACGTGTCTTTAAGAAAATATGTACTGTATATAAAATGGGAGATATTTCAGTTATTACCTAATTGTAGGAGAATGTAGGTATTCATTTATCTGTCTTCCTCAATATAGCTTAGAAGAGATGCACTAATAGCAGACATACAGTAGCTAACAAATGTGTTTATTAGCAGGATTGAGCTTTTATAAAGTGACTTCTCTTAAGAGAATTTTAATTAAGAAAAAAATATTCTAAAGTTATGATTAGGGTCAAATATTGTTTCTATAGTCTTTATATATTAAGGAAAGAGTATGTGTCCTCTGAAACAGTTTATTTTGAAAAGAATCTTCCTATAACACTAACTTTGATACAGAACTCTATTACTACCCTAAAACATTACCATTGAAATTAATTTCTATGTAGATAGAAATATTTCATTGCTTTTTAGAGTAGAGTACTTTAGGGGGATGGCTATCCTCCTGTGTGTATGTGTGTGTCTTAGTCTGCTTGGGCTGCCATAACAAATTACCATAAACTCAGTGGCTTAACAACAGAGACTTTTCTTCTCAGAGTTCTAAAGGTTGGGATCCTGAGATCAGAGTGCAAGCGTGGTCAGAGCTCTCTTCCTGGCTTGCAGACGGCCACTTTCTTGTATCCTCACCCAGCCTTTCTTTAAATGTGTGCATGTGGAAAGAGATCTCTCTCTTCCTTTTTTTATAAGGCTACCAGTCTTACTGGATTAGGACCCTACCTTTATGACCTCATTTAACTAAATTACCTCCTAAAAGTCCTGTCTCCAGTTATAGTAAAATTCGGGGTTAGAACTTCTACATAAGAATTTGGCGGGGAGCAGACACACTTCAGTTCATTGGAGTGTGCATGCATATGTGTGTTTATATATATAAATCATATGAGCAGTAGAGGAAATCATTGTGATACATTTAAACTTGAAGAAAGAGATTCATACTTAGACAATGACAACCCAATATTGAAGCTCATTATTGAATTTTCTTCATAAAGATACTGTTGTGTTAATGGGGGTGGTGTAAGATACTCTCACAGAGTTAAATATGATGATCTTTTTCCTCAGACCTCATTGTCTTTACTCAGTTCTCATCCTCGATGTCTTAGCTTTGAATCCTACATTTACCTAGATCTAGACTTGATACTCTAAGCTACTTTCATTGGCTTTTGTATAACAGCATTGTCTGATTTCTCTTTTCATTCTTGTGCTTAAAGAATGGCCAGTATATTCTGCTGAATGAGACAGACAACAGCCCCTGCCCTCTAGAGCGTGAAATCATCTTTTCTTCCTCTCTCTCCTGCAGTCTCTTTTCATGATTTCACTGTGAATATCAGTCCCTACCTGATTTTTTTTTTTTAAATCTCTGTTAGTCTTGACTTTAGGCTTTCTGAGAGCTGTTTCATTCTCCTGGCTTAAGTTACCACCTCTAATGCTAACAATTTGCAAAGTTCTCTCTACTTCTGATCTTCATCCTGTGTTATGTTCCTTTAACCATTCAGTAAATTTTTATTAAAATCCATCTGTATGCCTGGTCAGAGGATACAAGAGTGATATAGTCTTTGCTCTCAAGTTGTTGACAGAATGCAAAAAGTAATTTAAAATACTAGGTAATGTATGTGTGTCCACGGTGCCATGGGACAGATAAGTAGGGAGTGCCTGGCTTGGACTTGAAGGGGAAACGAGAGGGCAGGTATCCCCACCAGAAGGTTGAACATATACGTAGGTAACTAAAGTTTTGAAAACATAGTATGTTCCGTCAACAACAAATGGTTCAGTTGATCAGAGCCTTAAGGGCTAGATGAGGCTGATCATTTAAGAAGGTGTCAGATCACCTCAAAGGCAATATTTTCAGTACTCAACTAATTTTCTTTCATCATAAACCACCTCCCCATCCCGACTTCACATTTTTGTCAATGGGACTGTCATTCTCCTTACTTCTGAAGCCTGAAGTATCATCTTTAGTTCTGCCTCAACAATTGTGATGAGTCCTCAAGTCAAGTCATTTTGATATTCAAAATACTCTTTCATGCATCTTTTTCTATTTTCACTGTCAACACACTGCTTATCATTTAATTAGTAGATTATTTCATAGCTGTATTATTGCTCCCTTTTCTAATTTTTTAAGTTAATTTTTAAAACCCCTTATTTTACCCTGTTACTAACCCTGTACAAAAGAGGACAGTGATATTTTATTTCCTACAGGACAAATCCTTTTTTAGGCCAGTATTTTAAAAGCATGATTCTTTTTTTAAACCCCCAAATCTCAAGCTGTCTTCCTCCCATGAAAAAGCACACAGTTGCAGAATTATGAGTAATCTGCATAAATGAAGATTTTGTTTCATTAGCATTGAGACTTTATTATGAACACACCATATATTTTATATTGAACAAACTTTTTCAAAGGGTAGTTCCCCTTCACTCAAATCATCTTCCTTATCAGAATTCTGTTAATTCAGCCAGTCACTGGCCTCCATGGGAGGCACTATATATATACTGACTCTAGGAACAGACAGCCTGTGCTGTAATCTTGGTTCTGATACTTAGTAGTTCCAGCAAGTTCCCCCATTTCTTAAAGCCTCATAATAATTTTATGTGAAAAAAGGGGGAAGTAAAATGATCTACTTCACAGGGCCGAGTAAGGATCAAGTTAATCTTTAGAGCCTGGTGCCTGGCATGTGTGAGCACGCCGTACACATTTGCTATGAAGTATTATGTGCCTTGAAAACTTTCTGGTTCTCTGTGCTCTTGTTGGTGTGATGTCATGCTGCCCTTGCACCCTTCTACCACCAAGTGCTCTCCTTGAGCCCCTTCCTGTTGCCTGTGATTTACATGCTGTTTTAAGTTCAACTTAGTTGCTTGTTCTTTAATAGTCTTTTCTGACTACTCCAGTTCACGTTGACCTCTGAATTCCTATAGGGCCTTTTATACCATTTTAGAAATTAGTCATTTTTTTTTATGGTATTCCTTTTAAAATTTACATACAGTAAAATTTACTTTTTTGGGTACAGTTCTGTGAGTTTTGACAAATGTTTAGAGTTGTGGAATTACCATCACAACCAAGATACAAAACAATTTCATCATCCCTCAAAAATCTGTCTTAGTGTTATTAGTTTCAAAACTGTTTCCTGAGTATGCATTCTGTTTCCACGTGTACAATTTAGGTTCTTGAACTGAGTGCCTGTTTTACACTATTGTGGCCTCTATTATGGCATAGCCTAGTATCAAGGATATAGTAAATAGATGCTTAAATGTTTAAACTGTACAAAACAAAGCCTAAAAGTGTGATAAATTCAAACATACTAAGAAGCTACTGATTTTATTTAACTTCTCTTTGGTCTTTTATTTTATTTGGGTGAAAAGTTTCAAATGAACATTATTCCTATATAACTTGTTAAAGTGGTTTTGGAGTCCTGCCAGGGCTAATAAAAACCATATTTAATTTCTTTTTGGATAATAAAGGGCTTGTTTCTGTTCTTACGGTTTCTATTTTTTCTAACCCTGTTAATTTAAATTTTAATATGAAACAAAATTTTGTATCTTTTCTCTCATCCTTGGGGGTTTCTTTTATTGATTGTCCCTAAAATCAGAGGTCAACGCAAATAAAAGAATTTAAACTTGATAAAGGTGAGGCTGATATGGACAAGCTAATGCTGCATGGTTGCCTCCTTCCTGAGTCTTTGATATAATGGAATAGTGATCCTTTTTCAGAAACGGCAAAAAATAGTTAAAATTTACATCCCATTCAGTAGACTTTACTTCCTAATGAAGTGAATTGAATTTAACCACGTGTATCTTTTTTTCCCTTCCCTAACAGCTTCCATGCCTATGGCTGTTCTAAATTTGGGCCAAATAGATCCATTTCAGAGAGGCTTTTTCTGTAAAGACAACAGCATCCAGTATCCGTACCATGACGGTACCATCACAACCACTGTCCTCAGCACAGTGGGACTTGGTTTACCCATTTCCTCTGTAAGTAAATTAATAAGTAGGTAGTGATGGGTTTGTTGTGCTGGAGACTGTATGAAGTGATTGAGTTGGGGTGGGGGTAAATCCATAGTATTGTCTTCGCCAGTGTTGATATGGTGAGTGAGTGCTTGAAGAATATACCCACTGCTTCAGTCCAGGGCAGTGTTTCTCCGGTTAAAGAGAGATATTGCCCCAAACAACTTGATGCCATCATAAGGAATTATAGAATGATTATTTGAGAATGAAGAATTCATTTAAGTCATTTGAATCAACCCTTTTCAGTATACAAGTGAAGAAACTTAAACCCAGATACTTGCTCAAGCCCAGTAAGCTATTTTATGGCAGAACTGAAACTAAGATTAAGTTTGTTTTATCATATTAAATGGAAATTGAGCCCATAAAAAAGGAGAGAGATTTATTTGTTAAATTTGAGAAAACAGCTCATCAGAAAGAATGTTAATACATGTGCAAAAGCAAGTCCTCAGAATATATCAAAACCATATCACTTTTTAAAGTTGTACTATCTTTTAGAAAGTTCATCAGTTTGTAAGTTAATATTGGGTTTCATTATGTTAGACAAGTGTAAACTTTCCTTCTAGGTTAAATTTCACAGACTAGCTTAAGATTGGCACTTGAGGTATTGTGCTTACTTTCTTTATCCTTGACTCTTATTTTTGTACCTTACCCTATGTCTCCTTATGTGAGCTAGAATTAGATGAGAAGAAGCAAAGTAAAGGTTTACCTCCTTGAGTTTCTTGAACCGTCCAGCAGAGATCATGCCATACTTCTCTTTTGATCACTGTCTCTTGTCACTTGCCTTCCCCAGGTAGTTGACTTAAAATTTTTTATTGCCTTAGCAGAGTCTGAAGTCTTGTATTTCCACAGTAGGACAGACTGGCTCCCCCCCACCCCCTATTTTCGAAGAAATATTTTCTCTATTTTTGGTATGCTAACTGCTTTCAGATTAATTTTTAAAAATCACTTTACTTTCTTTATTAATGTCTGAGGGAAAAGACAATTCAGGATAAGTTTGGGGGTTGAATTATTTTATAATCCTATATCTGTAAAATTTGAGATTTGGCAATATTTGGAAAGATGAAGGAGATCATTTACTATGGATATGTGAATTTTTTTCAAGCTCTTTGTTTTTGGCATATAGTTTGAAAAATCGTATTTCTTTAGGTGACTGTCCCAAAGGAGGTAGATTAGGCCCAATTTTTACCTTTTTGAGTAGCTACTTAGATGGTAATAAAAAATTGCTATCAAGAAGAAAGAATGGATGGGTTAATATGTGTTTTTTTTAATAAACTGTAAAAATAATATATAAATAAAGTGTTGTATAAGGGCTTCCCTGGTGGCTTAGATGGTAAAATGTCTGCCTGCAATGTGGGAGACCCAGGTTTGATCCCTGGGTCAGGAAGATCCCCTGGAGAAGGAAATAGCAGCAGCCCACTCCAGTACTTTTGCCTGGAAAATTCCATGGACGGAGGAGCCTGGTGGGCTACAGTCTATGGGGTCGCAAGGAGTCAGACACGACTGAGTGATTTCACTTTCTTTCTTTCTTTAAAGTGCTGTATATGGCAAAAGTGACCATAAGTGCCCTGTACTGTAGGAAGACAGTGGTGTTTGTTGGGTTTTATGGCATGGCAAGTCTCTTGTGCCACCTTTCCTGTACTAGTCCAAAAAGCTGGTATCAAAAGGGCCTATTGCCCACCCCTGAAGAGCTCAGCTCCTTTGTTTCCATGTTGACGTAAGTACTGTGCTGCCTTTTCCTAGGTTACTCCCAGTCAGCACAAGGCAATAAGATTTGCTAGGGTCGGAATGGTCTGTTTTGCTCCATTTGTATCCTTAGTGCCAGGCACATTGCTTGGTATGTAATGGGTGTTTAATAAATACAGATAGAAATATTTAATTCCATTAAATAGGAAATAGAATAATATTGTCAATTATTGTTAATAATAATTACTACCATGAAAATTCAGATTAACTCTTTGGAAATACAGTGTGTCTTCAAGTCATCTCTTAGCATCAGATGCCTCATTAAAATAGCTTTTCAGGAAGAGTGGGACAGTATATACTGAATATACAATCCTGATTAAAGGTATCTTAAAATATGGGGGAATGTCTATTAGAATGAAAGAAATACGGTGTTAAGGAGCTTAATTTCTTAGGTTGGAAAAAAGTTTTATTTCCTTATTTATTTATTCAGATGTGGAGCTGTATTTTTTCCTACATTGTTTTGAAAAGCTCTGCTTTAATCAGTTCATGTATTCCAGCACTCTTTCTATATGTAATTGTCACAAAATGAAGTAGTATAAGATGCATTCCTAAGTAATTTGTTATAATCACAGACCTTTTCTTTGTTTAAAACAACTTTTTATACTACCTTTGGAAGAGATAATGTGTAGATTTGACATATTAAGTATTTGTTGTATATCTATTTTACATAACACTTAAAAATATTTTGATAAAATTTAATACATTGGATGAACCTAAAAGAAAGAGAAGCTATATAAATATTGAGTATATACTGCCAATAATGAAAACTAAAGCTCAGTTAGTTTCACATTAGCCAAGCTTACCAAATTCCACTGCATTCCCAAATGCTGTGGCTTTTAAAAGGATTCATAGGGGGAAATATCTGCTCATGAAATTTGTTTTTTTAAAATAGTTTCTGCGAATGTTATGGATACCTTTGCTAAAGTTAAGTGGTCCAAGAACTGCTTCACTGAGTATAGCTCTATTAAATCAGTGGACATTATCTTCTGACTTTGCTACTGCATGTATCTTGACAAAGCTGCAGGATTTGAATGGGTTAAATATTACTCCTGGATGGGAATTCTGATTTTTGAGAATCTAAAATCTCTTTCTAGTGAATTATATGTGATAAGGAGATAATTGAAATGAATGTTCATTTTGCCTCCCAGCAGGACTAAAGTCATCTTCAGTTCAGTTCAGTTGCTCAGTTGTGTCTAACTCTTTGCAACCCCAAGAACCATAGCATGCCAGGCTTCCCTGTCCATCACCAACTCCTGGAGTTCACCCAAACCCTAAACTTGCAGTCAGAGTTACACCTCTGCTGCTACTACTTTTTAAAGCAGAATTGACATAATTTTTAAGTTTGTTAAATATCAAACTGGAAAAATGACCAAATATATTTTTGATGGATGCAATGAGATTAACATACAGTTATGTTAAAACATATGAAAAGGTCAAATTTATCTTTTTCATTAATTCCTTTTTATAGCATAGGCCAAATATTTCTTTAAAAAACTAAATAAACCTTTCATCTCTGAGTACATGAAAATACTAGTCTGATAATATCTGTGTTTTTCTGTTGTGGACCAGTGAGTTTGAAAGTAGAGTATTCATTATGACTTATTTTGGGCATATCATCTGTCATACTTTAGGTAAAAGTGAAGGCATTTGTGTTAATATTTCATACATTTATTTTCCTCTTTCATAAATACTGTTTTAAAAACTCTGGCTGGGGATGTTAACTACTCTACCTTTTTAGGTCCTAATGAATTGGTTGAACTGATGACATTTTCTTGAGAATTTTTGTAATTAAAAGCGAATTTGCAGCTTGGATTTGTCAGTGAGTTTTTAGATGACAATGCTAAAAGTGTGGTCCATGAGAAAAAAATAAGTTGTACTTAATTAAAATTAAAAAATTCTGCTCTGTATAAAGCTACACACTAGGGGAAAATGTTTTTAAAACACATATCTGATAATGGAACTCTTAAAGCACAACAGAAGCAAACAATCCAGTCAAAATGTGGGGAAAAGATCTCAGTAGACACTTTAATACAGAAGATAGAGAAATGGCCAAGAAGCATGTAGAAGATGCCCCATATCCTATTTCTTTAAGGAGCTGTAAATTAAAACAGCAGTGAGTTACCTCTGCACATTTATCATAATGGCTAAAATCCAAAACAGTGACAATACCAAATGCTGTGAGGATGTGGAGCAGCAGTTCTCAATCATTACTAGGGGAATGTAAAGCCATGTTGAAAGACAATTTCACAGTTTTTTTACAAAACTAAACATAGTCTTACTGTAGCTGTCAAGCTCCTGCATATTTACCCAAATGAGTTGAAAACTTACATCTGTATAAAAGCCAGCACGTGATGTCTATAGTGGCTTTATTCATAACTAACAAGGCCTGAAAGCGACTGAGAGGTCCTTTAATAGGTGAATGGATAAACTCTGGTACCTCCATACAATGGAATATTACTCAGTGCTAAAAAGAAATCAGCTATCCAGCCATAAAAAGACATGGAAGAACCTTAAATACGTATTGCTAAATGAAAGAAGCCAATCTGAAAAGGCTGCCTAATGTATGATAACAACCATATGACCTTCTGGAAAAGGCACGGTTGTGGAGATAGTAAGATCAGTGGTTACTGGGAGTTGGTGGGAGGATAGAGGAAGAGGGAACAGTTGGAGTACAGAGGACTTTTAGGGAAGGAAAACTATTCCATATATTGTGATGATGGACGCATTACATTATGTGTTTGTTATAGCCTACAGGACTATACAATACAAAGCACAACCTTTAATTGTAAATTGTGTAGTTTAGTTTATGTATCAATATTGGTTCATCATTTATAACAAATATACCATACCAATGAAAATTGCTTGTAATAGAGGACACTAAGGGTGGTAGTTGTGGAAAGGGAGTATATCTTTTACTTTTGGCTCAGTTTTTAAAATAAACCTAAAATTACTTTAAGGAATAAAGTATATTAATCTTAAAAATTTTGAAAAGAAAAAAAATTTGCTCACAATGTTTGGTGAAATGTCAGTGCTCTTTGTCTAAATATTAGTAATGATTGCTACAAGCAATTATCCTCATAGTGAATAATTGATATGTTGTTGCTAGGAATAAGATTACTTGATAAGATATAAAATAAAATTTCAGGGCTTTGCTTCATATGTTTCATCTGTTAACTCATTTTATGGAAGTATTTGACAATATCTAGTGAAGACTTAAATCTAGAAAACATGATAGTACTTATAAATTCAGTGTAAGTTTTCAGTTTTTATAACGAAAAAAGCAAACAGGCGACTGAAATCTTGTCACAATCTTAAAAAAAAATATGTGTGGGATATCATTTAGTTCATTTTTTGTAAAGGGCCATTACTGTTTCAAGTTTTATTATGTAATAGACCTATATAATCCATTAACTTTTTTTGGCTCTCTGAAAAATAATAAGTTGAATTCATAAGCATCTTTTAACAGTGAAGATTCTGTCTAAATACAGGTTCACCATCCATTATCCAGAACTCTTACAGTCAGAGTTTTTTGAATTTTTGAAAGGTTATATGATTCACACACCTTATATAATGCCCTCAGCAGGGTCTAGGACAGTACCTTGTATCAAAGATGCTAATTTTTAAATAATGAAATAAGACTAGTCAAAATAAGTGGGGTAAATAAAGGCTAGGGCATTCATTTGTTCAGGTTAAGTTTTGCCATTAGAGAAGTTCAGGTTATGTTGTAAAAGAACTAGGGTTTTGAGGGCTTTGGGTTTTAAAATAAGGTATTGCAGGCCTTTTAATGAAAGCTGATTTAAAATTATTTATTTCTTAGTCCTGTTATCTGGTTACTTTAAACAAATATTTGAAAGTCCTAAAATTTAGTTTTTGTTGAGAAGCAGGACTTATGGTTAAAAGTGTAGACTTAGAACTGTTTATGTGAAACTAAACTCATTTGTGATTGGAGTGCAGGGTTAGTGATGTAGGTCATAAAAAATAAACTTGTCCAGTGCAGTACAGTGATTTTTTTTTTACTACCTTATTCAATAATTGTGGAGTATGAACAAAATTATTATCCTGTAAAGAACATCTCGGTGTTCCCTTGTAGTTACTAAGAGCTTATATTGCCTATCTAGCTTTCTGTAAAATAACTTAATATTCTCTTGTAGCCAAATTATTGTGGGCTCCACCTTTAAATAAGAATTTTAAAAAGCTCGCCACCATTTTTGTCAGTTATCTTTACGCTTCCACATTTAGAGTGAAAATGAGGTAACATTTTAAAAATGGCCATTTACTGTTTTATCATGAACTTGTGTTTCTAACATGACAAGAAACGAAATGCTGTTTACTCACAGAAAGAAGATTTGTTATGCTCTTACATCGTTTTGGGGCTCTAAATGGTCAGCACCAGTTCACAGTGTCGGATTAAGGTAGCTTACTTTCAGAAGGCAGTTCCCAGTTGCTGCCTCTCTGGCACCAGGGTAGGTGGCTAGCTGCAGTGAGTATTGTTAGTCGCTCAGTAGTGTCCAGCTCTTTGCAACCCCATGGACTGTAGCCCTCCAGGCTCCTCTGTCCGTGGAATTCTCCAGGCAAGAATACTGGAGTGATGAGTTGCCATTCTCTTCTCCAGGGGATCTTCCTGACCCAGGGGTTAAACCCTGGTCTCCTGCATTGTGCACAGATTCTTTACCATCTGAGCTTCCGGTGAGCAGCAGTGAGGAATCTTTTTTAATCAGACTTTCCAAAGGCTGTCTTGGCTTAGAGGGCTGGATGGGTATGAGAGGCAATTTAGTTTAGGATCTTATTAAATCTAGGGGAATATAAGCAGAGGTCACTGGCAGGACATTAAGTGTGGGGTCTAATGATTCACTGATTTTCTCAATAAAATATGTGGTATTTTTGAAGCACAGCTGCACCAATCATGTATTTAGTTAAGTAAGCATGTTTTCAATCAGATACATTCTTATACTTGAGTGTTAGTCTTCTGATATACCTAAAAGCATCCTCTTAGAAGCTAGCAATGTTTGAGAGAAAAAAATGAAATTTCTGTCAAAATAATTTCTCTGTGAGTTGGGGGAGTATGCCCTGGTATTATTTTAGCAGCAGATTTCCTGTTTTCAATGTGGAGAGTAACTGTTTTGTGGGACCCAGAAAGAAATCATTGAACAGGGAGATGGAAGGAGCAACTATGAAGGTACCCGTTTTGTTTACTGTAAAATTTTGCTTATTCTCTAAGATTATAATTGAGTACTCATTAGTTTAGAATTTTTGCATATATGGTAATGGAAGACTGTGTTTGTTCTGTCATTTATTGAGTGTCTTTTGTTTCTGAAGCACTACTGTGTTATAGATTCTTTCCTCGTAACTACTCTCTGAGGTTGCTAGGTAATTCTTTTTTATAGTTACTAAGAGGCCAAGTTGGGATTTTAACTCCACCAAGTCTACTTACATTCTTTTTGACAGTCCCTCATTGTCTTCATTGTAGTGTGGGTCTATTTTGATGAAAGTAGGTAAATAGAGTAAATTCTTTTGTTTTGGTTTTCTTTTATTCTTGTAAGTTATGAATGAGTCAAATTCCCATTTGAATGCAGAGTTCCAAAGAATAGCAAGGAGAGATAAGAAAGCCTTTCTCAGTGATCAGTGCAAAGAAATAGGGGAAAATAATAGAATGGGAAAGACTAGAGATCTCTTTAAGAAGTCAGAGATACCAAGGGAATATTTCATGCAAAGATGGGCACAATAAAGGACAGAAATGGAATGGACCTAATAGAAGCAGAAGATATTAAGAAGTAGCAAGAATACACAGAACTATATTTAAAAAGATATTCATGACCCAGATAACCACAATGGCGTGATCACTCTCACCCAGAGCCAGACATCCTGGAACCTGAAGTCAAGTGGGCCTTAGGCAGCATCACTACAAACAAAGCTAGTGGGGGTGATGGAATTCCAGTTGAGCTATTTCAAATCCTAGAAGATGATGCTGTGAACGTGCCACACTCAATATGACATCAAATTTGGAAAACTCAGCAGTGGCCAGAGGACTGGAAAAGGTCAGTTTTCATCCCCACCTCAAAGGAAGGCAATGCCAAAGAATGTTCATACTACCTCACAGTTTCGCTCATCTCACACGCTAGTAAAATAATGATAAAAATTCTCCAAGCCAGGCTTCAACAGTATGTGAACTGTGAACTTCCAAATGTTCAAGCTGGATTTTGAAAAGGCAGAGGAACCAGAAATCAAATTGCCAATATCCATTGGATCATCGAAAAAGCAAGAGAATTCCAGAAAAACATCTACTTCTGCTCTATTGACTATGCCAAAACCTTTGACTGTGTGGATCACAACATACTGTGGAAAATTCTCAAAGAGATGGGAATACCAGACCACTTGACCTGCCTTCTGAGAAATCTGTATGCAGGTCAAGAAGCAACAATTAGAACTGGACATGGAACAACAGACTGGTTCCAAATTGGGAAGGGAATATGTCAAGGCTGTATTTTGTCACCCTGCTTATTTAACTTATATGCAGAGTACATCATGTGAAATGCCAGGCTGGATGAAGCACAAGCTGGAATCAGGATTGCCGGGAGAAATATTAGTAACCTTAGATATGCAGATAACATCACCCTTATGGCAGAAAGTAAAGAACTAAAGAGCCTATTGATGAAGGTGAAAGAGGAGAGTGAAAAAGTTGGCTTAAAACTCAACATTCAGAAAACTAAGATCATGGCATCTGGTCCATTCCCTTCATGCCAAATAGTTGGGGAAACAATGGAAACAGTGGGAGACTTTATTTTCTTGGGCTCCAAAATTACTGGAAATGGTGACTGCAGCCATGAAATTAAAAGATGCTTGTTCCTTGGAAGAAAAGCTTTGACCAACTTAGGCAGCATATTAAAAAGCAGAGACATTACTTTGCCAACAAAGGTCCATCTAGTCAAAGGTATGGTTTTTCCACTAGTCATGTATGGATGTGAGAGTTGGACTATAAAGAAAGCTGAGAGCCAAAGAAACTTGATGCTTTTGAACTGTGGTGTTGGAGAAGACTCTTGAGAGTCCCTTGAACTGCACGGAGATCCAACCAGTCCATCCTAAAGGAAATCAGTCCTGAATATTCATTGGAAGGACTGATGCTGAAGCTGAAACTCCAATACTTTGGCCACCCGATGCAAAGAACTGACTCATTGGAAAAGACCCTGATGCTGGGAAAGACTGAAGGCAGGAGGAGAAGGGGACGATAGAGGATGAGATAGTTAGATGGCATCACTGAATCCATGGACATGAGTTTGAGTAGGCTCTGGGAGTTGATGATAGACAGGGAGGCCTGGCGTGCTGCAGTCCTTGGGGTCACAAAGAGTCGGACAAGACTGCGCAACTGAACTGATGAATGAGTCTAGGTGGTGAAGATTAGAGAAGAGCGGTAGGAAACTTGGGTTAGTGTGGTAGCAGCCACCAAAGCATGTAGTTATCTGCCTAGGTTGACTTTACCACTAGAAGAATTTCTGAATCATAATTTACACTCTTTGAGTGAAAATTTGAATTTGAAACTTGTTTCTTAGCTGCACTCCTGAAATTCATTGTAACCTTATGCAAGTCACTTAATCTGTTCATATATATTTCTCAAACTCTAAAAAAGGGTGCTTTTTGGTTTATCAGAAAGCCTTGAAAAGAGAGTTTGTTTCATTGATGCAAACTCCTAACCTATCTCAAAGTCTGTCCTTGTTCCTAAGAATAGAATTCATTGATTTAACTCCCAGGATAGTAGCTACCTTGGTATTGTATTTTGGAGAAAAACACTGCAAATTATCTCATTTGTTCAGGAGTGAAGTGCTTTACTTGTCTTTCTTTCCCTGACTTTTTCTCGTTGTCTGTCTTTACTACTCATTTTGGGCTTTAATATGCTTTTTTGTGGACCTTAAAACTCTAGAAAACGTGTGGTTGTTTAAATTGTACTTGATATAGTCAGTAGCTTCCTTGGGAATTTTTCAAGAATAAACTGATCTTCTCCCTCCAATTTAATAAGAAATTTTCAGTTCCCATCACTTTTCTACCTCTAAGATCTTATCCTTTGTTTGCCTCAGCTATTTACCTCTCATATCATATCCATGTCTAATTAATTAAACTCCTCCATAATTTGAATTTTAAACATTCTACACTATTATCACCACCTTTATGCAAATAGTTGCTGTCAGTCATCAGCAGTTTTCAAGTTGATAAATCCAGTGGTCTTCAATCTTATTTGATCTATAAGCACCATTTACAAAACATTTAGAAATGTTTTATTTTGAAAAAAAATTGTATACTCATATAGAAGTTGAAAAAATAGCTCAGAGAATTCCCATGTAACCTTCACCAGTTCCCCCCAAGGATAACACCTTATATAACTATGGTTAAATTATCATTACTATAACCAAAATACAGGCCATATTCAGATATCATCAGTTTTTACATGCATTCTTTTTGTGTATGTGTATACTTCTATGAAATCTATCACTTGTATAGATTTGTGTAACAATTGCCACAGTCAGGGTTTAGAATTGTTCATCACCTCATAAACATTCCCTGCTGCTGTCTCTCTCTAGTCACATCTTCCCCCAGTCCCTAACCCTTGGCAACCACTCACCTATTCTCTGTCAATCTAATTTTATCAAGTATGTTATATAAATGGATTCATTCAGTATTTATCCTTTCTAAGTTGGCTTTTTTCCCCCTCGGAGTTATACCTTGAGATATGTCCAAGTTGTTGAGTTCATCAGTGGTATGTTGGATTTTTTTTTAACTGTTGAGTAGTATTCTGATATATGGATGTATCATAGTTTATTTGTCTACTTGTCTGTTAAGGAACATCTCTTAGTTATTTCCAGTTTTTAACTGCTACAGGTAAAACTCTGTGAATATGTGCCTACAGGCTTTTGGGTGAACACAAGTTCTCGTTTTTCCAGGGTAGATACTCAGTAATGGGACTTCTGGGTAAATGTATGTTTAAATTTATAAGAAACTGCCTAAATGTTTTCCAGAGTGGTGTACCATTTTGCATTCTCACCAGCAGTATATAGTGTTCTGCTTCTTCACCAATACTACTATTGTCAGTGTTTTTTTTTATTTTCACTATTCTAACAAGTGTGTGTTGACCTTATATCCTGTGATCTTTCTGTATACACTTATTAGTTTGATGCATTTTGGGGATAGATTACTTGGGAGTTTCTATACTCTCCTGGTTTTAATTCTGCTTTAATGGCTGCTTTTTCTCATTTTGCTTTGTAAGTTCCTTCTCTTCCTGCCTGACCTTGTAATTTTGGAGTGATGTGGGTATCAGTCCTTGGGTCCTCTTTTCTCCTCTGTACTTGTTCCTTGGTCATCTCATTCAGTTTCATGGCGCTCATAGCAGCTCTGTGTTAAATTTATGGCTTCAGTCTGGACCTTCCCCCCTCAACGGACCTTACATCTAGCTGCCTCCCTGACATCTCTGCTAATAGGCACCTCAAACTTGACATATACAACTATGAATTCTTGGCTTTATTCTTTGCTCCCCCTCTTAAATCTCTAGTCCTCCTCATCTCAGTTAACCCAGCTTTAAACTTTTAGTCTCCAAAGTGGAATATCTTCATCATTTCTTGTACTCATATTCAACCCATCCATCAGCAAATACAGCTGATGCTACTTTCAAAATAAATCCAGATTTGACTATGGTAAAACCTGTACCATTACCTATAAGTCCCTCCCCAGCTCAAGTCTGTATCTTGAACAGAGTAGTAGGAACTCAGTTAATTGTTAAATAATTGAATTGAGTGATTGCTTCTTTATTAGAGAAATCTCTTTGAGATCTTATTTTCTCTAGTTGAGTTATAATGTCCCTTAATGTTGACAAAAATAAGTTATTTTTACATCTTAAGTTTCCTACATTTTTTTCCCCCTACATTCTTAAGACTTTGATTATAGATTGAGTTCCTTAACCTTTTGGTCTATGTATTGAATTGTGGTCAAATGTAATTAATATTAACCTGTTTCAGAGTTTTTCCTTTCAGATATAGTGATGTGTGCTTGTGTGCTAAGTCGCTTCAGTCATGTTTGACTCTTTGTGACCCTGTGTACTGTAGCCCACCAGGCACCTCTGTCCATGGGAGTCTCCATGCAAGAATACTGGAGTGGGTTGTCATGACCTCCTCCAGGGGATCTTTCCCACTCAGGAATCGAACCTGGGTCTCCTGCATTGCCACGCAGATTCTTTGCCACTAGTGCCACCTGGGAAACCGAAGATATGGTGATAGAATTTACAAATAGAAAAAATGTTCTGGCTTCAATTTATTTTAGTTATAATTTGTTAAGCAGGTTGAAAATAATTATTTTTCTGATTTAAAATCCCTGCCTCTAGTAAAGATTAATATTAATGAAATACACTCATAAAAGCACTACATGTGATTTGAGTGTATGTTGTGTATACAGTAATGCTGTTAACTGTTTACAACACAAGAAATGCGTTCGTTCTGTTTGACAAAGGAATGCAGTACAAATTTTCTTTCTTTTAACACTGATCGCAATTCTGCCTTTATGGCTCTTGTTTGTCTGGTATAGTTCAGTAATTATTTTTGTTTCTGGTCCGTTCCTTCTGTTTTTTGAACTGCATTTTATCACGTACCCCCATGTACCCTACTAGTGCACTTCAATTAATGCATGAATGGGGCAGAGTAACTTCACAGGTTTTCTTGAATAGTCAACACAGTTTCATTCTTTTAAATATAAGCAGAAGAAAAAAATAAGCAATTGGCATATTCTTTTTACTGTCTTACTAAATACGATTATTTTTTATGTAGCCTCTAGTATCTTTTGACAACTTGCGTTTTCAAAATTGACCTTTTTTCTACTTGGAATTTTCCCCATTGGTAAATAAGCAAATGACCTAATAGAGAAGGTAGACTAAATACACACACACCCCTCACATACCTACTTAGCCTAGGGGAACAGTCAGATGGCAAAGACATAGACACATTATCCTACTGTTTGACTTGTACCTTTGGATTCTTTTGGCTTTTGGTCTCTATCTACATCCTTCCCTTCTTGTTCATGCATTAGGAAAAGAATATGATCTGTCATATATTTCACAAATGGCCATCATCCATTGTGGTCTGTTTGAGGTCTTTTGGCCTCCCAGTAAGGTGTTTCCATCTTCCCAGGCTGCTGAGGTGTGGTACCAGACTTTGCAGCAAATCTGGAGGTGCCTGACATCTTTGTGTCAGGGTTTCTCAGGCTGTTGCCTACTGCTGATAGCTCTGAGGCAGTGGAGCCCTCAAATATTTGCTATTAATGACTCTGAAGCTGCATGCCACTTTCTCCTGGGCAACTGGTGGGTTTTATATATACATAATGGAATACTGTTCTGCAATAAAAAGGAACAAAATGCCAATTTATGCTATGCCATGGATGAAACTTAGTATTTCTGGATGCATTTGTGTAGTTTTCAATGGAAGAGTTCCCTTCACATGTAAAAAAGTTTTTAACCATACATAGTTTCTCAGTTTTGCTGGACACTCTGTCCCCAATCTTTCTAACACAGTTGTTAGCATTTATATTATTGGTTTCAAGATCCTGATTATTTGTGCAAGAGGAAGTTGAAGATGTTGTGTGACCATGATCTTATGTTGTCTTTTCCTGTCTCTGGTAAAAGGATGGAGAAGTGTTCTTGTGGTATTTAGTTTGAGGAAACAATGAGTTACATATCACCACCTCTCTTTTGAACCATTACAAATATTCACTTATAGAAGGTGGAAGGCTATATTTCTTTGTGGGTGAGTGTGAGTTTACTGTGAATAGAATCTAATTCTTCAGTGGGCTAATATGATTAGCCACGTAGGCATATTAAAAAGCAGAATGTAGGAATGTAAAGTGGTATGGCAGTTAGGCAATTTCTTAAAAAGTTAGACACAAACTTACCATATGACCCAGGCATTCCACTCCTGGGAGTCTATTCATTTGAAATGAAAATAATGTCCACACAAAGACGTGTACATGAATGTTTTTGGAGATACTAGTCATAATAGACAAAAACTGAAAACAACCCAAATATCCATTAACTGGTGACTGGATAAACCAAATGTAATGTGTACATATAATACTATACTGTTTGGCAATAAAAAGGAACAAAATTCATGTTACAACATGGATGAATCTCAAAAGTAAAGATCAAGGGCAGGATGAGAAAGGGGCGACAGAGGATGAGATGGTCAGAGGGCATCACCAAATGAATAGACGTGAGTTTGAGCACACTTTGAGAGGTAGTGAAGGACAGGGAAATTTGGCATACTGCAGTCCGTGGGGTTGCAAAGAGTCAGACGTGACTTAGTGACTGAACAGTAAGGACAACAAATGATATAAACCACTAGCAAAATACCACATATTGTATGATTCCATTTTTGTGAAATGTTCAGAAAAGACAAATCTGTGTAGATACAGAAAACAGATGAGTGGTTGCCTGGGGTTGGTGGTGGGAACAAGGGTTGAATGCAGATGGGCTCATGGAAATTTTCTGGGTAATGGAAATGTTCTAAAACTGAATTGTGCTGATGGTTGCACAACTCTGTACATTTACCAACATCATTGAATTATGTATTTAGAGTGGGTGAATTTTTTGGTATATAAATTGTACCTCAATTGTTTTTAAAAAGGAAATGAAAATGAATTTTATAAACTAAAGTATTAAGAGAAACATTATATGACAGATGCATTCATTTGACAAATGAAAAGGTATTGTTTTAGAACTGTAATCTTCCAGCTAAAAGGAAAAGGGTATTTGATTTGAAGAGGTAAAAGAGTAAATGAAACCCTCCATTTTTGCCCTGAAATCTACAGTAAATGTCAAAGATAGCATCCGATATCTTTAAATTTTTGCATCGATCTACACATTTGTATACTGTGGCTGGTAGAATAAATTGGTGGTTAAAATAACTTTTCAGAATAGCTTATCAAGGACCTTAATATTTGTATCCTCTGACCTATAATCTCACATGAAAATATATTCTAAGGAAATAATTAGAAATGCAAAAAAGGATTGGTTTTTAGAAATGTTCATTATAGCTTTATATAGGGCAATCAAACAATAACCTACATGCTCTCAAAGTATGGGGAATGGTTATAATTGTTTTAGTTAGGCTCTGTTGGTTGCAAGGAGCAGATCCTTTTATGACCAGCTTAAGAAAAATTGACTTTTGTTGAAAGCATACAAGGTGCTTTAACAACCCCCAAACAGCAAGATCAGTGCAGCCCTTTGGTAGTGGGGAACCAAAGCTGCTTTCACCTTTTCTGTCTCCAGTCAGACTAGGCACTTCAGTTTTCTTTGGAGACCTGCTTTGTCTCAATCTCTTCTGCAGCCAGTCTTTCTTGTGCATGGACCAGTGCTGTTTGCCAGCTCTGAGTCAGTCTTTGTTCCAGTTCCAAATTTTCCAGAGCAGGACTCTGGACTAGCTCATCATTTTCAGCCCTAAGTGGGTCAGTGAACAACTGGTGATTTAGTCTTCCTCTCCATCCTTTTTGGTGGGGGAGAGGGTGGTCTACATTCATGTTTAGTTATTTAGTGAAAATGAAACTATGCAAGACCTAACAAGCTTTTTTTAATCTTAGGTTTTGGCATATCTGGGCTTCACTGGTGGCTTGGTGGTAAAGAATTCGCCTGCCAGTGCAGGAGACACAGCCTTGAGTTCTGTGTCAGGGAGATCCCCTGGAGAAGGAAATAACAACCCACTGCAGTATTCTTGCCTAGAAAATCCCAAAGCCAAGAAGCCTAGTGGAGTATGGTCCATGGAATCACAAAAGTCGGACACAGTGACTAAACAACAAGTGACTTTGTAATACATCTCATGGGTTTATATGAGAGATTGCAAATATTAGTATTAATTTAAAATATTTCTGAGACCTTCTGTAATACAGTCTCTTCACTTAAACTCTCAGAGGGATAGTGTGCATTCGTGGTAGATTCATGCTCTTTTTTTAAATTATTCCTTGTTAAAACCTCTGTGATCTGGTTTCCACCCCTTCTTCCTTATTGAAACCACTTTTGCTAAGTTTGGCAGTTGAAAACACATTGGACACTGTGGAGCAGTCACCACCTCCTGAAATGCTCTATGGACTTGCCTCAGTGACACTGCTTTCTCCTGACTTTCCCTCCCAGCCCAAGTCTGCTGCCTCAGTGGATCCTCTCGCTCTGCTCATCCCTTTAATGTTGCTGTTGCCTCATGCCTCACTTTTCACTTCTTTTTATTTCATGTCCATCTTGCACAGTTTCTCTTACTTCTTTGGCTTCAGGGATACTTTATATCCCCAAATCTCTGTCTCTATGCCAGACGCCTTCTATTGAGATTCTGACTCTGATAACCAGCATCTTTTTGAATATCACCACTTAGAGCCTCACCAGTTCTTGTTCTCTTTTGAAACTTCATAGCTCTTTGCATCTGTTTATTCTCTGCTGAAATTATGTACTCTGCCTTATTTAATTTTGTATTCCTTGTATCCTCTCACAGAATTCCTTGCACGAGAGATTCACTTAATATTTGCCCACTTGAATATTCCTGTTTTTAAAAATGGACCAACTATACTTGTTTGTAATTTTGTTTCCCATTTTTTTTCTAAATCTAAGAATAATTTCTTTTGTGGTCCAAGGAAAAAACAATGTTAATGGATATGATTAAGAACATATTTCAATATAGTTGGGTCTATTAATACACATTTTTCTTTAAAATAAGGATATAAAGCCTACTGAGTTTTGGACATTAATCATGTGGATTTAATTTCTTTACTGCATGTCATTTCTTCCTCTAAAAGAAATGCTAATTGGACCATCAACCAATTCAGAAATATGCATTGTAGACATTGCAAGTTTCCATTATTATGTATAAGTTAAATGAATTCTATAAGTGGTGGTTCTTTGTAAATATGAAATAAACTTGCTTATTGAGCCAAGAGTATGGTTATTGGTTGAAGGATGAGCATTTAATTATTACTTACAGCTGGCAGCAATTAAAATTATAGATCTGAGTATTAATCTCCACAGTGTGTACTGCTAAGTGCAAAAGGTTTATGCTGCAAGCTGTGATATTTGTATTAAAGACTTGGGAATTTCATGCAGAGGAAGGGTCCTCTGCATGTAGACTATTTGGTAAATCTGAGTATAATCTGAATTCAGATATGATAAGTAGTATAAGGGACAGTTAGCAATGTCAGCTCTAGTTTAATTTTTTTTTTAATGTTGCATTTACTGGAAATATAGCTTTGGGAACCTTGTGAGCATCTTTTTAAAAAATTTTATTTATGTATTTTATTTTTGGCTTCACTTTGTCTTCATTGCTTTTGCATTGGCTTTTTCTAGTTGAGGCGAGTGGGGGCTATTCTTCTTTGTGGCCGTTCATTGTGGTGACTTCTCCTGTTGAGGAACACATGCTCTAGGTGTGTTGGCTTCAGTAGTTGTGGCACACAGGCTCAGTTGCTCTGAGGCGTGTGGAATTTTCTCAGACCAGGGATTGAACCCGTGTCCTTTGCATTGCAGGCAGATTCTTATCCACTGTACCACCAAGAATGTCCTCATTGTGGTTTTGATTTGCATTTCTCAGATGGTTAGTGATGTTGAGCATCTTTTCATGTGTTTGTTGGCCATCCGTATGTCTTCTTTGGAAAAATGTCTGTTCAGATCCTCTGGCATTTTAAAATCAGATTTTTTTGTTTTTGATGTTGAGTTGTATACTTTATATATTAACCCCTTACCAGATATATCATTTGCAAATACCTTGTCCCATTTGATAGGTGGACTTTTTGTTTTGTTGATAGTTTCATTTGTTATGCAAAACTTTTCAGTTGTATATAATCCTGTTTATTTTTGCTTTTGTCTCCCTTGCCTGAGGAAAAATATCCAAAAAAATATTGCTAAGACTGATGTCAGAGAGCTTACTGCCTATGTTTTCTTCTAGAAGTGTTATGGTTTCAGGTCTGACACTTAAGTCTCTAATCCATTTTTATTATTTTGTGCATGGTGTGAGAGAGCATTCTTTTGGTGTGAGTTTGATTATTTTTTCCACAGTTTATTGTGATCCACACAGTCAAAGGCTTTGCATAGTCAATAAAGCAGAAATAGATGTTTTTCTGGAACTCTCTTGCTTTTTCGGTGATCCAGCGAATGTTGGCAATTTGACCTCTGGTTCCTCTGCCTTTTATAAAACCAGCTTGAACATCTGGAAGTTCACAGTTCACGTATTGCTGAAGCCTGGCTTGGAGAATTTTGAGCATTACTTTACTAGCGTGTAAGATGAGTGCATAATTGTGTGGTAGTTTGAGCATTCTTTGGCATTGCCTTTCTTTGGGATTGGAATGAAAACTGACCTTTTCCAGTCCTGTGGCCACTGCTGAGTTTTCCAAATTTGCCGGCATATTGAGTGCAGCACTTTCACAGCATCATCTTTCAGGATTTGAAATAGCTCCACTGGAATTCCATCACCTCCACTAACTTTGTTTGTAGTGATACTTCCTAAGGCCCACTTGACTTCACGTTCCAGGATGTCTGGCTCTAGGTGAGTGATCACACTATCGAGATTATCTGGATCCTGAAGATCTTTTTTGTATAGTTCTTCTGTGTATTCTTGCCACCTCTTCTTAATATCTTCTGCTTCTGTTAGGTCCATACCATTTCTGTCCTTCTTTGAGCCCATCTTTGCATGATATGTTCCCTTGGTATCTCTAATTTTCTTGAAGAGATCTCTAGTCTTTCCTGTTCTATTGTTTTCCTCTATTTCTTTGCATTGATCTCTGAGGAAGGCTTTCTTATCTCTCCTGGCTATTCTTTGGAACTCTGCATTCAAATGGGAATATCTTTCCTTTTCTTCTTTGCTTTTCGCTTCTCTTCTTTTCACAGCTATTTGTAAGGCCTCCTCAGACAGCCATTTTGCTTTTTTGCATTTCTTTTTCTTGGGGATGGTCTTGCTCCCTGTCTCCTGTACAGTGTCACAAACCTCCGTCCATAGTTCATCAGGCACTCTATCAGATCTAGTCCCTTAAATCTGTTTCTCACTTCCACTGTATAATCATAAGGGATTTGATTTAAGTCATGCCTGAATGGTCTAGTGGTTTTCCCCATTTTGTTCAATTTAAGTCTGAATTTGGCAATAAGGAGTTCATGATCTGAGCCACAGTCAGCTCCCGGTCTTGTTTTTGCTGACTGTATAGAGCTTCTCCATCTTTGGCTGCAAAGAATATAATCAATCTAATTTCGGTGTTGACCATCTGGTGATGTCCATGTGTAGAATCTTCTCTTGTGTTGTTGGAAGAGAGTGTTCTCTATGACCAGTGTGTTCTCTTTGCAGAACTCTATTAGCCTTTGCCCTGCTTCATTTTGTACTCCAAGGCTAAATTTGCCTGTTATTCCAGGTATTTCTTGACTTCCTACTTTTGCATTCCAATCCCTTATAATGAAAAGGACATCTTTCTGGGGTGTTAATTGTAGAACACCTTATAGATCTTCATAGAACCATTCAACTTCAGCTTCTTCAGCGTTACTGGTTGGGGCATAGGCTTGGATTACCGTGATATTGAATGGTTTCCCTGGAAATGAACAGAAATCATTCTGTTGTTTTTGAGATTGCATCCTAGTACTGCACTTCGAACTCTTTTGTTGACTGTGATGGCTACTCCATTTCTTCTAAGGGATTCCTGCCACAGTAGTAGATACAATGGTCATCTGAGTTAAATTCACCCATTCCAGTCCCTCTTAGTTCGCTGATTACTAGAATGTCGACATTCACTCTTGCCATTGCCTGTTTGACCACTTCCAATTTGCCTTGATTCATGGACCTAACATTCCAGGTTCCTGTGCAATATTGCTCTTTACAGCATCAGACCTTGCCTCTATCACCAGTCACATCCACAACTGGGTGTTGTTTTTGCTTTGGCTCCATCCCTTCGTTCTTTCTGGAGTTATTTCTCCACTGATCTCCTGTAGCATATTGAGCACCTACCGACCTGGGGAGTTCATCTTTCAGTGTCATATCTTTTTGCCTTTTCATACTGTTCTTGGGGTTCTCAAGGCAAGAATACTGAAGTGGTTTGCCATTCCCTTTTCCAGTGGACCACATTCTGTGGAGTTGTTGATGGACAGCGAGGCCTGGCGTGCTGCAGTTCATGGGATGCAAAGAATTGGACGCGACTGAGTGACTGAACTGAACTGATTCTTTTTGGTTTAGCTATCCAGTTTTCCCAACACCATGAATTGAAGAGCCTGTCTTCATTTTTAATCTATGTGTCTTTAGATCTGAAGAGTAGGCAATGTATATATAGGTCTTGTTTTTGTATGTATTCAATAGTTTGTCTATTGATTGATGCAGTTACATCTAAAGTAATTATTGATATGTGTGTACTTATTAAACTTCCCAGGTAGTGTTAGTGGTTAAAAAAAAAACCTGCCTGCCAGTGCTGGAGAGGTAAGTGAGGTGGCTTTGATCCCAGGGTCAGAACGATCCCTGGAGGAGGAAATGGCAACCCACTCCAGTATTCTTGCCTGGAGAACCCCACTGCGAGAGGATTCTGGCAGGCTATAGTCCATGGGGTCACAAAGAGTCAGTCAGACATGACTGAAGCGACTAACACGCAGCACATGTACTTATTGACATTTTGTTAATTGTTAGGGTGTTGTTTTTGTGGTGCTTTTTTGTTTCTTTCTCCTTTTGTTCTCTTTCCTCGTGATTTGATGACTACCTGTAGTATTATATCTGGATCTTTTCTCTCTTTTGTGTATTTATTATGTATTTTTGGTTTGTGGTTACTAGGATTAAGTTGCTGATCTGTTAAGTTTAAATGCATTTTGACCACCCTTCATTTTTATTAGCCACTCCCTTAGCATTTGTGAGATCATATTTTATATTCTTTGGTTTTGTGTATCCCTTTACTTATCTTGGATATAGATGACCTCACTACTTTTGTCTTTTAACCTCCCTACTAGCTTTATAAATATGGTTGATTTACCACCTTTACTGTATATTTGCCTTTACCAATGAGAATTTTCCTTTTATGCATGTGTGTGTGCTCAGTCACTCAGTTGTATCCAACTCTTTGCTCCTTTCTCCATGGAATTTTCCAGGCAAGAATACTGGAGCAGGTTGCCATTTCCTCTTCTATGGTACCTTCCTGACCCAAGGATTGAACCCTCGTCTCCTGCATCTCCTGCATTGCAGGCGGATTCTTTACTACTGAGCCCTTGGGGAAGTCCCCTTTCCTTTCATAGTTTTCATATTTCTGATTGTTGCTTTTTCTTTTCCACTTATAGAAGTCCCTTTAATGTTTCTTGTAAAACTGGTTTCCTATAGAAACTGATGTTGAGTTCTTTTCGTGTTGAACTCTTTTAGCTTTTGGTTGTCTGTAAAACTTTTGAGCTCTCTTTCAAATATGAGTGAAAGCCTTGCTGGGTAGAGTATTCTTTGTTTTAGGTTTTTACTTTTCATCACTTTAAATACGTCATGTTGCTCCCTTCTGGCCTGCAGGGTTTCTGCCGAGACATTAGCCAACAGCTTTATGGCGGGGGGTGGGAGGTTCCCTTGTATGTAACTTGTTGCTTTTACTGTGGTGCTTTCAATTTTCTCTCTTTATTTTTAATTTTTACCATTTTAATTATAATGTTCTTGTTGTGATTCTTTTTAGGTTGATCCTGTTTGAGACTCTGTGCTTCCTGGACCTGGATGTGTTGCCAAAGGTCTCTTAAACTGTCCTCTTTTTTTTTTTCTGTTCAGCTTCACTGATTTCCACAATTCTGTCTGCCAGTTCCTCTGTATCATCTAATCTACAGTTGATTACTTCTAGAGTATTTTTTTATTTCAGTTATTATATTTTTCGGCTCTGTTTGGTTCTTATATTTCCAACTATGTAAAAAACTTCTAATTTCTCATTCTGTTCTTCCATTCTTCTCCCAAGTACTTCAAGCATCTTTATGATCATTACCTTCAACTCTTTTTTTTGGTGGAGGGGGGCGTAGATTGCTTATCTTCACTTAGTTCTTTTTCTAGGGTTTTATCTTATTTCTTTATTTGGAATGCATTTCTCTGTCACCTCAATTCACCCAATTCACTGTTTTATATTTTTGTGTATTTGGTAGGTTGGTTACATTTCCTGATCTTGGAGAAGTGGCTTTATGTAGAAAGTAACCTACGTGGCCCAGCAGTATACTCCCCTCTGATCACCAGAGCTATATGTTTAATGGGTACCCTCTATGTGGGCTGCATAGGTCTGTTTCTTGTGCCTGACTGACAGCTGTGGCTGTCTTACTGGTGTGTGTGGTTGACCTGGTGCCACTGATTGCCAGACCCTGTCTTATGTGAAGGCTACCAGCTGCTGGTGGGTGAGGTTGGGTGTTGGGTTGAGATGGGTTATGGCTTGGCTGGCTATGTGGCCTCCAGTGTTGGTAATGGCCTGCAGGTAGTTGGAGCTGGATCCTGACATGGCTGGCTCAGAGGCTTAAGGTGTCCTGGAGCTGGAGTTAGCCTGCTATTGGGCGGACCAGGGCCCTAGGTGTCCAGGGTGGTGCCAGACTACTGGTGGGTGGGCCAGGTCTTTACACAACTTGCTGTGGGGGTTTGTGGTGGTCCTGGGGCTTGGCTGGTGTGGGGGCCCAAAAGGACATGGGGCTGGTGCTGGCCCACTGATGGGCAGAATGAGGTCCTGGAGTCTTTTGCTGTGGGGCCTGAAGTTTCTGCAGCTAGCATTGGCCCTTCTGTGGGCAGTTCCTGGTCCTGGGTTTGTGACTGCAGGGCTTTGGGTGTCCCAAGGGTGGTATCTGCCACAGGTGGATGGAGTTGGGCCTAGCAGATCTTGGGGCTGGTGCCTGACACTTGGTGTTTGAGGCCAGGACTGGGACTAGTGCTGGCTCACTGGTGGATGGGGCTGGGTCAGATGACTAGCTGTGTGTGTGTGTTTTGTGTGGTGTGTGTGTGTGGTTTCCAGTGGTCCCAGTGCTATGGTAGCCCACTTGTAGATGGGGCTGGGTCCTGGGTCCTATAGTGGGTGGAGTCATGTCCTGAATTGGCTGGGGGCCCAGGGAGTTCTCTATAGCGTCAGCCTGCTGGTGATCCTGCCCACGTAGCTGCCTGGCCTGGTGCATCCCAGGGCTGGTGTTGTTTGGCAGGCAGGCCTGGTCTCTCACTGGTTAGAGGGAGGATTCTAAAGTGACACTTAACGACACCCGTGTCTTGGTGGTGGAATGAGTTTCCCAGAATGGCTGCTGCCAGCATCTTTGTTCTCAGAGTGAGTTTCAGTTGCCTTCTGCCTCTCTGGGAGGCTCTCCAGGATGAGCAAGTAGGTGAAAGTTTGTTGCTGAATCCACGAAAAGACGCTGGGATTCTTGGCCTCCGGAGGAGAAGAATTCAATTCGGGGCCAGAGACGAGGCTTGATTGCTCAGAGCTTTTGTGTAGTAGAGTTTATTAAAGTATAAAAGGGATAGAGAAAGCTTCTGACACAGACATCAGAAGGGGGTAGAAAGAGTACCTTGCTAGTGTTAGCAGTGGAGTTATATACTCTCCAGTGAATCCAAGGAATGTCTGGAGGTTGTAAAGGCCTCACTAGACCTACTCCCATAATTTACATTTTAAGATAACAGAATTAGCCAGAAGGTTTAATCCAGAGACTGTCCTCAGGCAGAATATATTATTGTTATATATAATCCTTGTAAAGACCAGACCTACTCCCATAATTTACTTTTTAAGATAACTGAATTAGCCAGAAGGTTTAATCCAGAGACTGTCCTCAGGCAAGATGCATCCTTGTAAAGACCAGGCATAGTCCCTAAATTGTTGAAGCAACATATTCTCCTAACCCTCATATTGAGGGTCTCTGATCCAGGGGCCCCACATAATAGTTGGAGGAGGTTGTGGCACTCATAGGAGCTTGGACAACCATTTGTGAATTAAAAGCTTTTAGATGATTAGAAAACCCCGTTATACAGTTACAAACATAAGGCAAAATAGTCATTAAACCATGTTAAAATCAAAATGAAAAGTCACATTATGTCCATAGCTAAAGTACAAAGTGTTGCACCAGTTCATTTTAGGGTTATTAGATGTCATCAGTTTAAGAAGAGGCATCACATGCGATTGTTGTCAAAGGTATTCGCAGACTTGGAGCAAGTCTTTTCCTTGAAGTGGAGATGTCCACCACGAGAAGAAACCTTTCGCTGATGAAGAGGGGAGCGCTCCACAGACCCAGCAGTTAGACTGATTGTGGAATGCAGTGTAGAAGTGAGCCCAGGACAGGAAGGCATTGTCTTGAGGATCAAACAGCAGACTCAGGATTTTGGAGTCAGCAGAAGTAGGCTTACATAGATTATCAGGCCTATCTTTTGGCTTGTCCAGACAGTCTCATTATGGAAGTGGATTGGGAAGAAAGTGGGCTAGGGGCTTCAGTAAGCACAGAGTAAGTTGCCCCAGTATCTAAAAGGAAATCAATGGATTGGCCCCACACAGTTATTAATATCCGGGATTCCTCAGGTGTAATTAGAATGGGAGCTTGTGTGGGGAGCCCCGGGCACCTTCAGTCCCGATTGTCTTGAGAGTCCGATCCCTGAAACCTACGCCTCTGGGGGCAGTCTCTCTTCCAATGTGGTCCTTTGCAGACGGGCGTGGAGCTGGGGCGGCTTAGATACCTGAGGGCAATCCTGCTTGAGATGCCCCTCCTTTCCACAGTAATGACAAGTCCATCCCTTTTCACCTGGGTCCCTCAGGGCATTTTTCTCAGGCTGTTTAAGAATGGTTCTCATAGCCATTGCTAGGGCTTCTACCTGTTCCTTTGTCTTTTTCTGCCTTTCTTTCTTTTCCTCATATTCTCTACCATAATAGACTGTCTGAGCCAGTTGTAACAGATTATCTAAAGACTGATTTGGTCCACATGCCCGTTTTAATAGCTTACAGCTATCTGGAGCTGACTGAGTGAGAAATCTATCCTTTAAGATCACTTTTCCCTCTTCACTTTCGGGATCAGTCTCAGTGAATCTGCTAAGGGCTTCTCTCAGTCTATCTAGGAATCTACCAGGAGGTTCCTTCTCCTCCTGTTCTGTGTTTGCCAATTTGCCATAGTTTAAAGGCTTAGTACATGCCTGCCTGAGTCCTTCAAGAATACATCTGACAAAATGACTCTGATCCCATCTTCCTTTGACTACTTCCTTTGTTGTAGTCCCAGTCTGGTTCTGTAATTGGGACCACCTGATTTACAGTGGGGAGGGCGGTTATCTTGTCCTCCCCTTCCCTACTGATTCATTACCAAACCATTCACCTCCATCAGTTCAGTTCAGTTCAGTTGCTCAGTCGTGTCGACTCTGCGACCCCAAGAATCACAGCATGCCAGGGCTCCCTGTCCATCACCAACTCCCGGAGTTTACTCAAACTCATGCCCATTGAGTAGGTGATGCCATCCAGCCATCTCATCCTCTGTCGTCCCCTTCTCCTCCTGCCTCCAATCCCTCCCAGCATCAGGGTCTCTTCCAATGAGTCACCTCTTCGCATGAGGGGGCCAAAATACTGGAGTTTCAGCTTCAGCATCAGTCCTTCCAATGAACACCCAGGACTGATCTCCTTTAGGCAATTGCTTTTCTCAAAACTCGACTTTTTGAGTCAGGAGTCAGCGTTTGTCCCAAGATATACATCACATCCTTCCAAGTAAGGTCATAAAGCAGAGTAACACCTTTAAAAGCTCTAATATATTTTTTCTGGGTCCTCTAAATAGTCTTCCAGATCCCCCTTGATTCTTTTTATTTCTTGATAAGAAAAAGGCTATTAACTCTCATAGACTGATTATTTCTCCCAGGGGGTGTTTCATGAAGAGGCAACAGCTCGTGTGGCTGTTCCCTCAGTCTCTCTGGCTGCTCTGCACATATGATCCCAGGGAAAGATTGGACAAACCTGCTTTTCTTGATCTCTTTGTCTCCTGTCCTCCAAATTATCTAGAAAAGTAGGAGGACAGGAGGGAACTGAAGGAGTCACACCCAAATCTATACCCTTAGGACATAAGTCTGGCATATTTTGCAGAGAGAAAAAGGGCAACAGCTACTTCTACTCATTTCCCTTGTTTTCTACAGAACCAGTCTAATTGTAAAACAGTATTATACTTGAGACCCTCCAACCAGCCACCGTTTGCCATCCTCCAATGGATACCATGGGCATGCAGTATCACATAGAAACATGAGGTGTGTCTTCTTTAAGCCCTGGGGATCAAATCTATCCCAGTTTTTCAGGATACAGTTCAAAGGAGTGAGGCTGGAATTGTTAGCTCCCGTCTGTAAGAGAGAAAAAAAGCGACCAGACCTTCTACTGGAGGCATCCCTTCCTGCTCTAGATGGGGGTGTAGACAGGCTTTAGACCAAAACTTTCCTTTCTGGTCAGACTTAGTTTGTCCCTTACCAATGCAGGTGACCTACTCGTCCCTCCCGGTCCTACCATCAAGACAGGGTGGAGGTGAACCAGGGGTAGGTCTGATGGCATCCCTGACTGACGTCTAGCTCCTCACCATTAAAACCTTGCTTGCCTCTGATGCCATCCGGGGTGCAATCAGAGTAACCTTCTGGAATGCCTCCCAGGCTAAACCACTGGGGGAAACATTCGTCACCTGAGTGCCTGTGCATGACCTTGAGTATATTCCTGACCACAATAAGACCGATAGGAACATGAAACTGAGCTGTTTCTTCCAAGCGTCACCATACCAGTGTAAGAGCCTCCTAAACGTCACCACACCAGTATAAGAGTCTCCTCTGGTCCACTAAGAGCCAGTGTTACCAAAGGGGGAAAAAATCCATTGTAGTTCCAATCTGAGTAACCTCTAACCTCAGAGATGCTCTTGTAGCTAGAGCTCCATCCAACTTCCGTACTTTTGATTCCTAATGAGGCTAGGTACTTCCTGACTACCAATCCAAGTTTGGGACCTAAGTCACAGTACACAGTGGCAGCATAGGTCACAAGTCCCTTGAAAGTCTGTGATCTGACAGATTAGGTTAGTACTTCTACTAATTTCCAAGGAGTTATGAAATGGCCAAAGAGACCGAAAAGTTGACCGAGAAAGGAGAGTTTGGTCCACACGCTTTGCCCATTTCTGGTCAGTTCCTGAAGGAGACATTGGATGTCTCTTGACATTGGCAGGTTGGTATAAACCCCCAACAGGTTTCTGCCATAAGCCATATGAGGTCACCGAGGAACCGCAGAGCAGGGCTCCTCACATGCTTCACGCAGGGCGTTTCATTCATTCACGCAAGCACACCGTAGCGTTAGTAAAGTACAGCAGAAAACATGTTCTCTAGGAGAACAAAGAACTAGAGCTCCAAGCATCCTTACCTTGTCCTGAAGAATCCCGGACAAGCCCCCGAGATGAAAGTTTGTTGCTAAGTCCACGAAAAGATGCCTGGATTCTTGGCCTCCAGAGGAGAAGAATTCAATCTGGGGCCAGAGATGAGGTTTAATTGCTCAGAGCTTTTGTGTAATAGAGTTTATTAAAATAAGGGGGTAGAAAGAGTACCTTGCTAGTGTTAGCAGTGGAGTTATATACTCTCCAATGAATCCAAAGAATGTCTGGAGGTTGTAAAGGCCTCACTAGACATACTCCCATAATTTACATTTTAAGGTAACAGAATTAGCCAGAAGGTTTAATCCAGAGACTGTCCACAGGCAGGATGCATCTTTGTAAAGACTAGACCTACTCCCATAATTTATGTTTTAAGATAACAGAATTAGCCAGAGGGTTTAATTCAGAGATTGTCCTCAGGCAGGATACATTATTGTTATATAATCCTAAGGAATGTAGAGGAAAAAAGTAAAAAGTCCCATTTAAAAAAAAAAAAAAAAAGTCCCATTTAAATTACTGCTTCTGCCCTGGGTCTTAGAACATATAAGATTTTGTGTGTACTCTCTTAAGTCTCTGTTTCCCACAACTCTCTGATTCTCCAAAAAGGAAGCCCTTTCAGAGCCAAACAGTCTGGGCGGTGGGAGGGGAGTTCTTTCTGGTGCAGACCCCTGAGTTGAAGGGCCTGATGTGGAGCTAGGACACTTTGGTCCTTGGGGAGGACTTCTGCAGTTGTAATTTATTCTTCCATTTGTGGGTTGTATACCCTGGAAATATGGGTGATGATCATACTTCACCCTTTCTGCTTATCTTGTTGTGGTTTCTTCTTTATATCTTTAGCTGTAAAAGATCTTTCCTGCTAATTTGCAGTTCACTCCTATGGGTAGTTGCTCGTAAATAATCGTAATTTTGTTGTGCCCGCAGAAGGAGCTCAGAAGCTCGTGGTCTCCCTACTCTGCCTGCTTGGTCACTCCTCACAGCATAGAGACTTCTAGTGGGTAATAGCACGACACATTGGTTAACACAAAGAAATTAACTTTGGGTCATATATTTAGAGTTTAATGAAAAATAGAAAAATAAATAAAAAGAACAAGGAACAGGCTTCCCCTTTTCATTTGACCCTTGAAGATCGAACACATTTGATATTTGTAGTCGATGCACCAGGCAGTTCATTTGATACTTGTAGTCTGTGCATTAGGCAGAGTGTCAGAAGCTTGGTTGTCTTTGACTCTTTAGGGCTTAGCAGAGTTGATGAGAACTGTAAATGGTTGTCAAGACTTGGTGCTTCATGGAAAGAACACTTGAATATACAGTGAGTATGTTAGCTAAATGGTTATGGTATTACTGCTGTGTGAATGGGTCCATCCTTGGGAAAGTCCTGAAGCAGAACTCATGCTGAGGGTTTCTGCTAAGCTCTCTTAGAAAGCAGTCCTAGTCAGTATGCTGCAGTTTTAATCAGGATGCTGGATGCAGTGATGAAATAAAGGTGGACTGAATTCTTAAAATTCACATTTAGGTAAAACTTTAGACATCTTAGGAGATGAGTGTGAGGCATGATCTTGATGATGACAAAAGAGAGAGCTCTTTTAGGTGCTTTTGTGTTGACTTCACTGTCCATCTTTTCTTTAGAAACTTGGTTTAAGCTTGCACTCCTTTTCATAGCAGTTCTAAACTTGCCAGTAGACAGTACAGAAATGAGTGGATAATCTTTAGATATTCCGATAACTGATACTCTGATACTCTTTAGATACTCTGATAATAACCAGTGACCATGACCTGTGATATGGTAGTAATATCAAGTAATATCAAGATAAAATGCAGAATGCTGTTTTCTTTTTGGAAGTAAAGATCCTGACAAAATGGTTTGAAAATAGTGTTGAAAACCCTATGATTAAATGACAGCAAGAACATGAGAAAATATTTTTCTTCCTCTAAAATCAGGTTAGTGTATTTGGGTAGAAACAAAGAGAAGACATTTTTCTTGGTTAAACTGGTTAATAAAGGACTTGAAGGCACTGTTCTTGTAGAAGAAAATCTTTACCCTAAGCTGTAATGTTTCTAACTTCTGTTGCATGTGTTGCTGCATTTTCTTTTTCCATGTGCTCTTACTGTTTTCATGGCAAACATAGTTTAAAAGATGATCTCTGGGATAATTATTGCCACTAATTAGTTTTGATATTCCTTTTTAATGATATTTTCATTTATTCCTTTTGCTAGCTGGATTGCCTTTTGCAATTCTTACTTCAAGGCATACCCCCTTCCAACGAGGATTATTCTGTAATGATGAGTCCATCAAGTACCCTTACAAAGAAGACACCATACCTTATCCGTTATTAGGTGGAATAATCATTCCATTCAGTATTATCGTTGTAAGTTAAATCCACTTTTCCAAGTTTATCACTTTTGGGCAGTTGGCTTTAATTTTGTGTTATCCTGTTAATGATTGAATGTATAACCCTCTAAAACATGTGTTTTAACTTTTTATGTTATTTGATCAAAATAATCTCAACTATATTAAGTGGGGCTAAAAGAGTAACAGTGTATAATTAGAAGAACCTTACTAAATATGTGTGGTTTTATGCTAATCTTTTCCAAGTCACTGTGATTTTTTTTTTAGCTCTAATTTGCTATTGTTTCAGTAATAATACAATAGATGAATACTGTATCAATGTATTTTTAGCATACTTTATACTTAGGATATTATTTTATGATTTATTGAGACTGTTTATGAACTGACTCTTGTTACTGAGTTCTAGAAAAGAAAAATTACTAACAGGTGTTAAAAGGCTTCATTTAACCCATATTTAGTTTAAAGAATTTTTAGATAATGGCAGAAATAAGGGAGAAAAGCCCAAGTTCTATAGGTAATTAACAGTGAATATGAAAGCATTTTTACTGGTATTAAAACTAATAATTACTGTTTTCTAGGATTTCAGGTGAGAATGTCTAGAGAATGTGCTCTGGTTGGGGAGAAGATTTCAAGTGATTTGACTAGATGATTTTTATTATCTCTTGACTCAGAGATTCTATGACTTTAATTTTATGCTCCATATCTTGTAACTTTAGAAATAAGATTTATGCTAAAAGCAGAAAATATGGTCTCATCCAGGAGATAGGCCAAAAAGATAAATAGCCAAAAAGATATATCTTGTCTGTTCTGAAGTTTATTAAGAAAACAAAGCAAAACTTCTTGATTTAGAAATTTAGTGTCTGATTGCAAAATGATTACAGCTCCTTATTAACACTAAAAGTTAATTCCTAATTTGTGGTGTATAATTAATAAAAGAAAATCTCTGCTATACAAATATTTGTTTCGCAACACTGTGAGCTCCTTAAGGCAGAGATGGTGCCTTGTTCATCTTGTTATCCTTGCTATTGCCATGGACGCTAGCTTGTCCTAGGTGCTGTAATGAAACTGGACAGATAATGTAGTAATGTTGGGGACTCTCCTACAATATATGAATTTACAATATACGAAACTTCTCCTACAATATGAAGCTTTAAGAAATCAGTGGCCCATTTAATCTAGACAGATCTTTACACTAAGTTTTTACTATGAAAAGAAAGAAAGCCTATGATCCTTCTATTAAAGAGGAAGTACAAGTAGACTCTTTTTTAAGTATATATTTCTGAGAGATTAATAGCTCTTTACATATAAAAATTTTAGCAGGACTTTCCTGCAAATAATAGCTGATTATAGACAAGATTTAAGTACTCAAATGCTGCTACAAACATACTTGTCTTTCAATTCCACTTTTGTTTGTGTCTCAGTAAGAAGGATGCTGCACGAGCAAAACTACAGAAATATGCTACAGTCCAGAACAGGGTGCTGTGCAGCCTGCCGAGCAAGCGCAGGGCCCATAGACACGCAGTTAGCAAAGACTTGTTATGTATATTTTATTAACTTGGAAGTTTTGATTATTTCACCATCACCTGTGAAAAGGTTAGCTTTGTATTTACAAAACAGCAAGTAAGTTGAGTGTGGTGGTGGTTTAGTTGCTGTGTTGTGTCTGACTCTTGAAACCCCATGGACTGTAGCCTGCCAGGCTCCTCTATCCATGGGATTCTCTAGGCAAGAATACTGGAATGGGTTGCCATTTCCTTCTCCAGTGGATCTTCCCAACCCAGGGATCAAAGCCAGGTCTCCTGCATTGCAGGCAGAGTCTTTACTGACTGAGCTATAAGGGAAGCCGATGTTGAGTGTAAAAAGGACAGACTGTTTAAAAGTGCTGTAGAAGTACTTTTTCCATATCAACTACATCAACAAAGACACACACTGGCAGTGGTTTTATGTACTAATTTAAAATAATTTCAGATTATTCACTAACTCAACTTCTTTCAGGCAGCACATGGTTAGACTTGTTTATGTTTAATTTTGTTTTCTAGAAAGTAAATCATTTCTTTAAAAAAATCAGGACTATGATTGGGACTTCATAACAGGCCTTTGATGTGCAAATGATCCACAAATATATGAGTGATTGAGGGAACCTGGTAAAGAATCAGAATTAATATAGTATACAGAAGCCAAGGGAGAAGTTCGATAAGGACAAAATGGTCAGTGATGTCATATACTACTGGGAAGTTAAGATTTGGGTTGATAAAAATCTCTTTGATCTAATGAGACCATTTTGACTTTTTGGAGAGCTATTCAGTATCATAAAGGGTTTAGAGATATTTAGAAAGGAGTGGAAATATGGCAGTGAGTGATTTTAGACTATTCCTTCAGGAAGGTGAGCCCTGAGTGGAAGACACATAACTATAGTGACAGTGTAGAGACATATAAGATTATCTTGGTTGATGGAGATATAAAGATGGTGAGAAAATACTCTGATACATAGGTTTTAAATGATTAAATCCTTCTGATTTAGATAGCTACTAGCTTTGATCTTCAAAAGTATTTTGTTTTACTCCCCCAAAATCATCTTTAGTACTTTAATAATTTATCCTTAATCTGATTAAATAATGTTTGACAAACAATCCCAGCTTTATGATTAGAGCAGTTTAAGTGTGAACTTCACCAGAGGCTGAGTTGGCCTAAATGGCTCGAAGGGCAAGATAAGGTTTTAAAATGAAATGAAAATATGCTGTCACGTGTCAGTGGAAGGCTCGGACGTCTCCCTGCGTTTGATTTAGAACGTCTCTGTTATCTATTTCTCTCATTACAGATTGGCATACATAATTTAAAAAAATGATGTACTCTGACCTAGCATTTGTTAGATTTAGAGTCCCTCTGCATCCTTTCCCATATTAAGGGTTAAACTTCAGCATATCCCACATCTGTAGGTCAACTTTTAATTTGTGCCCAGTATGCTGAATGTTACTAGTGAACTGATTTTCAGTCATCAGTGGCAAGAACCAGAGTCTAGGTGGCCCTAGACAGTGATCATTATGACTAGGAATACTCACAAAGATTAATATTTGTTTTTAGAAAGTAGTTGAGTGCTTACACAAGAAGAACTGACAGCTGGAAAGTTGAAGTTTCACTGTTCAAATTGTGGTTGACTAATATACTTGGTATATATTTCAAATGATCAAAGGTCATCTCCATAGCAAAACATTAGCGATATCTTTTCTTGCTGTTTATCTATCAAAGCAGTTGCTGGAACATCTTAATGGCCTGAGGAGATGTAATATATTTTAATTCAAGGCCTCTAGGACAGTCACCAGGGAGTACCCTAAGCACACTTGTGGAGGTATGGTATCCCCAGAAGTGAATGTGGTTTTCCTCTGTGAGACGTGTGCTCAGCAAAGGGTTGATTAAGTCATCCACATTAAGGATTATAACGAGGGATATATTCCTGTGGGGTTCAATGTATTTAAGGATGTTTACTTTTTACCTAAGAGGTAGCACCTTGAATTGAAATTTATTGACCACCAGCTCTGTTTTAGGCCTCTGTGGTGGTGTTAGCTTTCTGTTCAACTAAAAATTCATCTTGGTTTTGTAGAGTTCATAGTCTAGTTGTCAAAGTTACAACATTGTAATTCTAGGAGCCATTGAGCCAGGTGAAGAAAGAATTTTTGATATCAGGTTCTTGAAATCCCTTTCAGGAGACAACCATTTATCTCACCCCCAAAGATAATGAATAGTTGCTAAATGGAAATGTTTGAATGCTTTGTAAAATCGTTTATTTAAATTTAAGATGAAGCAGTGAAACTCTTTAAGTGAAAGTTTGTGATTTATATCCATGCCCAACATAAATTAGCAAGCAGAATATTTTGTTTAAGTGTTTATTTTGGTCTCAGGTAGCTAGAGTGTGGCTTATTATTTTTTATATTGTTGCCATTCACTATTTTTTCAGATTTCTTAGGATATTGGTCTGTGAATTTGTAAAGTACTTGAAAACCTTTTTATGCCTTTAAACCCATTATACTGGTGTGCACTTACACACACACTACTAGTATCTGAGAAGGCTATGACTCCCATTTTACAAAAGTCAGTGAAAAAGAGGAAGGAGTCACCTGAAATGTTTTCTTGGAGAAGGAGAACATCAAGTGTGTATTTGGTCTTCTGATGAGACTTGTTAAGGAAGCCAGCCCTAAAGGCTTCCTGGAGAGGCAGGACTGGGAGACCTTGTCAGCTGGTCTCTGCCCTTTGCACCCTTTAACCTCAGTGTTAGATCCCCGCTTTTATTAGGTTAGCTTTTTCTCTTAAAATGTTTTACGTTTTTTTAACATGATGACTATTTTTGGTTCAAAGTAATATCTGATGCAAATGCAGACTCTGAGATCAAAGTGCTTATGTAAGGGATATTCTAATTGGAAAGTTTGTATTCTTTGAAAAGCCGTTGTTTTTGTACTCCGTGGTACATCATTGTCTACTTGTTAAGGCTCGGTTTATTTGAATACAAGAAGTAAGGCCTTATTGTTTCAAGTTAGACTTTGGAATTATTTAGGCTTTGTCATTGCTCTGTAAGCAGTATCAATTGATGACACCTTTTTTTGTGGTCTAGAATTAGGAATCCTAAGTTGTTCTCCATTTGAAAAGGAAAAAAGAGAGGGAGGTATTTTTAAAACAAACATTTTATTGTGATTTACCATTTTCTTCTATATTCTTTACCTTGTTTGACGTGCCTGGATACTGCTTTAACATTATTTTTCTGTTTTGTTTTTTTTTTCAGATGATTGTTGGAGAAACCCTGTCTGTTTACTTTAACCTCTTGCACTCGAATTCCTTTATCAGGAATAACTACATAGCCACTATTTACAAAGCCATTGGAACATTTTTATTTGGTGCAGCTGCTAGTCAGTCCCTGACTGATATTGCCAAGTATTCAATAGGCAGACTGCGGCCTCACTTCTTGGATGTTTGTGACCCAGACTGGTCAAAAATCAACTGCAGTGATGGTTACATTGAAAACTACATATGTCGAGGGAATGCACAAAAAGTGAAGGAGGGCAGGTGCGTGTTAAATTTTTAATGCTTGTTTTATCTTGTGCATTCTTTTTTTTTTTTATCTTGTGCATTCTTGAAATACAAGGTTTCAGTGATTGGAAGATGAGCTATCCAGTAGCTTAAAGAGAGAGAAGCTAGGATAATCACTGGGAGGTGAATTGAAATCATGTTTAATCTATTTTCTCTACTTACTCGTTTTTCCTGTTTTATCCCAGTACTCTGTTTAAGAGCATTTTAAAGCAATTCTTTTCATCTTCAGTGTATAATAATGTAAAATGAACCCTTTAGATCACACAGTCCAGGATCAGCAAACTTTTTTTTAAGATGCCATATAATAAATATTTTAGGCTTTGTGGGCCATGTGTTGGCTACTGTTCATCTCTGCCTTTGTAGCAGAAAAAAATAATCATAGACAGTCCTTAAACAAATGAGTGTGGCTTTGTTCCAATGAAACTTTACTACGTAGATAGTGGCTGCCCTATGGGTTATATAGTTTGCTTATTTTTGATCTAGTTCATGGAGCTCTGCTAGATCTCTTAGTGTTCTTAGAGTATTTTTTTAAGTTAATTTCATCCATATATTGATAGATCTGGGACCTCAGATTGCTTTCTTATCACACACTTGGGCTACTTTCTACATTGGGAGCGCTATTAGACATGAATGAAAGAGAATATTTGGAACCTAAAAGGTCTAATGCCTTTAATTTATGGATGAGCAGACAAAGGCCCAGTAACATTGAATAAAGCCACACTAACGTAAATACACTACTATGTGTAAAATTGTTAACTAGAGGGAAAATAATTTATAGTAGAAGAAACTCAGCTTGGTGATCTATGGGGTGCGTGGGAAATTGGGAGGGAAGCTCAAGAGGGAGGGGATATACGTATCCATAGAGCTGATTCACTTTGTTGTATAGGAGAAACTAACACAACATTGCAAAGCAATTATACTCCAATAATAAAATTCTTTTAAAAAGACAGAAAAGCCACTAATTAGTAGCAGAGCCAATTCCTCATCCCAAATCTCAGAATTGTCAGTCTCACTTACTCTGTGTTTGATCTTCTTGTATTTTAGGATAGCTATTACCATTTTCCTTTATTTATTCATCCAACAAATACTTTCTCTCAGAAAAACATCCTCTGATTGTTTTTTTATATATGATTCCCAGACACTCATTGTCCTTCTTAGTTCTTTTGTAAGTCAAACAGGCCTGCTGCTGCTGCTGCTAAGTCACTTCAGTCGTGTCCAACTCTTTGTGACCCCATAGACGGCAGCCCACCAGGCTCTTCTGTCCCTGGGTTTCTCCAGGCAAGAATACTGGAGTGGGTTGCCATTTCCTTCTCCAATGCATGCATGCATGCCAAGTCACTTCAGTCTTGTCTGACTCTGTGCGACCCTATTGACAGCAGCCCACCAGGCTTCTCTGTCCACGTGATTCTCTAGTCAAGAATACTGGAGTGGGTTGCCATTTCCTTCTCTAAAACAGGCCTGCTGGTGGTCCTCAATATTTGCATTTAATGGAGATGAAAAAACACTTGAAGAGTATGCATTATGCTGTGCGCTTGAAATTCAGTGAACAAGACAGCTCTGATTTCTATCTTCATGGAGCTTAGTCTAGCAGAAAAGATTTACATTAAACAAATATTGACAGTAGAAACCATGAAATTAAAACACACTTGCTCCTTGGAAGAAAGCTATGAGCAACCTAGACAGCATATTAAAAAGCAAAGACATTACTTTGCTAACAAAGGTCCATATAGTCAAAGCTATGGTTTTTCCAGTAATCATGTGTGGATATGAGAGTTGGACTATAAAGAAAGCTGAGCGCAGAAGAATTGATACTTTTGAACTGTGGTGTTGGAGAAGACTCTTGAGAGTCCCTTGGACTGCAAGGAGATCCAACTAGTCAATCCTAAAGGAAATCAATCCTGAATATTCATTGGAAGGACTGATGCTGAAGTGGAAACTCCGATACTTTGGCCACCTGATGCGAAGAACTGACTCATTTGAAAAGACCCTGATGCTGGGAAAGATTGAAGGTGGGAGGAGAAGGGGACGACAGAGGATGAGATAGTTGGATGGCATCATCAACTCAATGGACATGAGTTTGAGCAAGCTCTGGGAGTTGGTGATGGATAGGGAAGCGTGGCATGCTGCAGTCCATAGAGTCACAAAGAGTCAGACACGACTGAGCTACTGAACTGAACTGACAATGAAAGGGAACCTCCCTGTTGTTAACAATTCCAAAGAATATCTTAAAAAACTGGAAATAGAACTGCCATATGACCCAGCAATCCCACTTCTGGGCATACACACCGAGGAAACCAGATCTGAAAGAGACACATGCACCCCAATGTTCATTGCAGCCCTGTTTATAATAGCCAGGACATGGAAGCAACCTAGATGCCCATCAGCAGACGAATGGATAAGGAAGCTGTGGTACATATACACCATGGAATATTACTCAGCTGTTAAAAAGAATTCATTTGAATCAGTTCTAATGAGATGGATGAAACTGGAGCCCATTATACAGAGTGAAGTAAGCCAGAAAGATAAAGACCATTACAGTATACTAACACATATATGTGGAATTTAGAAAGATGGTAACGATAACCCTATATGCAAAACAGAAAGAGAGAGACACAGATGTATAGAATAGACTTTTGGACTCTGTGGGAGAAGGCGAGGGTGGGATGTTTCAAGAGAACAGCATTGAAGCGTGTATATTATCTAGGGTGAAACAGATCACCAGCCCAGGTTGGATGCATGAGATAAGTGCTCGGGCCTGGTGCACTGGGAAGAGCCAAAGGGATCTGGTCGAGAGGAAGGTGGGAGGGGGGATCGGGATGGGGAATACATGTAAATCCATGGCTAATTCATGTCAATGTATGACAAAAACCACTACAATATTGTAAAGTAATTAGCCTCCAACTCATAAAAATAAATGAAAAAAAAATTCCAAAGAATAAACAGGTTGTTGAATGACAGGCTCTGAGGTGATGATACGAGGACTGATATGGGTATAATGTCTTAATAAAGTGGGGAAAGTGATTTAAGTGGAAACTGGTTGAGATGTAGATAGTGGAAGGTGCTATTTTGATTTGAGCTTAGGTAAGCAACCTTTTTTTTTTGTAAGAGGGAAAGACTGGTCCACCAATGGCTGTGAAGAAAGATGAAGATAATCAAGACCAACAGTGGACTCTTAAGGTATAGGATGTGGATATCTCATTCTCTCCTTTGATAGTGATGTAGAGCCTAGTACTGTCTTAGGGAAAGGCTCTTTAATGACTAGTAGATGTAGAAGACAATGGCACCCCACTCCAGTACTCTTGCCTGGGAAATCCCTTGGACGGAGGAGCCTGATAGACTGCAGTCCATGGGGTCGCCAAAAGTTGGACATGACTGAGCGACTTCACTTTCACTTTTCACTTTTATGCATTGGAGAAGGAAATAGCAACCCACTCCAGTGTTCTCGCCTGGAGAATCCCATGGGTGGGGTTGCACAGAGTCGGACACGACTGAAGTGACTTAGCAGTAGCAGATGTAGTGAGCTTCAGTGAAGAGTTTGAAGACACAGGGAAATATAGAGGACTTTAACTATCCTGGCAAGAATACTGGAGTGGGTTGCCATGCCCTCCTCCAAGGAGTCTTCCTGACTTAGGGATCAAACCTGCATCTCCTGCATTACCAGGCAGATTCTTTACCACTGAGCCAACGGGGACCCCCCTCCCCCGCCTCATATCACATACAACCATAGAATTCCAGAATACACAGAGAAGGAGTTGGGTTGGAAGGGATAAAGTGGCTTGGTTGGAGAAGAGGAAGCTTATTTTGATGGTAGTGCTTTAGTCAATAAGTCATGTCTGACTCTTGTAGCCTGCCAGACTTCTCTGCCCATGGGATTCTCCAAGCAAGATTACTGGAGTGGGTTGCCATTTCCTTCTGCAGGGGATCTTTCCAACCCAGGAATCAAACCCGGGTCTCCTGAACTGCAGGCAAATTCTTTACTGACTGAGCTATGAGGGAAGCCTTTATTTTGGTAGAGGTTACTTCTAATTTGATCAGTTTGTAAAGAATTGCCATTTTGATATTAAGTCCTCTAATCCATGAATATGATATTATCTTTCCATTTTTTTATGTTCTTTTGTTTCTCTTAGCAGTAGTTTTTAGATTTTGGTGTCCATGTCTTGCACACATTTTGCTTAAATGTGTCACTAATTTTTAAGATTTCTTGATGCCATTATGAAAAGTGTTTAAAGAAACATTTAAATTGATTTCGAGTTGTGTTTAAAAATAAAACAAAAAGTTTTTTGTATGGTTTTATCTGGCCTTTTATCCTTTAAACTTGCTAATGTAACTTCTTATGTAGGTTCCTCAAGATTTTCTGTGTTCCTCTCAGTATTGTCTGTGAATAAACAGTGTTGTTTTTCTTTTTTTCCTTTTCTATATTGCCTTTTATTTCTTTTCCTTACTGTATCATACTGGCTAAGACTGCTAATACAATGTTGAAAGAAGTGGTGAGAGCAGATATGCTTGTCTTGTTCTTGACCTTGGGTAGAAAGCACTCAGTCTTTCACCATTAAATATAGTACCAATATGTTTTTGGTAGATGCGCTTTATTAGATTTTTGTCATAAATGTGTTTTGTCAGATGCTTTTTCTTTGGCTGTTGAGGTCATACTGCTTTGCTTTTTTCTCTTAAAATAGTGTATCACTTTAATCTTGGAATATTAAAGCAACTTTTCATTCCTGGGACAAACTTCACTTGGTCATGGTATATTATACTTTTTGTATTAACTGGGCTCAATTTACTAATGTTATGTTAATGATTTTTACTTCTGTATTCATGAATGTTACTTGTCTATAGTTTTCTTGTGAAGTTTTTGGCTAGACTTGTTATCAACGTTTGGTATTAAATGTTAGGTAGAATTCACCAGTAAATACACTTAAGACTTGAAATTTTCTTTGTAGGAATGTTATAAACTATGGCTTTATTTTTTAAAGTAGATGAGGATTATTCAAGTTATCTCTTTCTTAGGTGAACTTTCATCATTTGTCTTTTAAGACATGTGTAAATTTTATCTAAATTATCAAGTTTGTTGACATCAAGTTGTTCACAATTTCTCTTTCCTTATTGTCCTTTTATTGTTTGTAAGAAATGTAGAGCTAACCCTTCTTACATTCCTGTCATTGATAATTTTTGTCTTAATCTCTTTTTTCCTTGAGTGGTCTGGCCAGAAGTTTTATCAGTTTTATTAATCTTTTTATTAGTTTCTTTTGGGGTCATTGACTTTATTGTTTTTCTGTATTTGATTTCATCTATTTCTGCTATTCTTTCGCTTGCTTTCAGTTTTATTTCCTCTTCTTTTTTTTTTTGTAGTTTCATTAAGGTAAAAACCTAGATCATTAGCTATGTCACAGATTATTATATATTGTAACTTCATTTTTGTTTACCTAAAATTATTTTCTAATTTCTTTTGTGTTTTCCTCTTTGATCAGTGGCTTATTTCAGTTCAGTTCAGTCACTCAGTCGTGTTCAACTTTTTGTGACCCCATGGACTGCAGCACACCAGGCCTCCCTGTCCATCACCAACTCCCAGGGTTTACTCAAACTCATGTCCACTGAGTCAGTGATACCGTCCAACCGTCTCATCCTCTGTCGTCCCCTTCTCCACCTGCATTCATTCTTTCCCAGTGTCAGGGTCTTTTCAAATGAGTCAGCTCTTTGCATATCTTTCTGTGATTGATTTTTTGATCTATGTCTATATGAATTTTCTGTGGAGATGTTTTGTCAGTTATTCTTAGGAATTTGAAATCTCTAACTATAATTGTTGATTGTTTCTGTTCTTTCATTTTTGTTAGCTTTTGTTTCATATATTTTGTGATTCTCTTGTTCAATGTATAACATGTCTGTCTTTTTCATGTGGTATGTACCCTTTTACATATGAACTCTCTTTGTTTCTAGAAATATCCTTTGCTTTTAAGTCTGTTTTGTCTGATAATAATATATAGCCAGTCTCCTGGCTATATTGTTTATTGTTTGGATAATATATAGTTTTTATAAATAAAACATTTAATTCATTTGAATCCTTGAATTTAAAGTGTGTTTGCTGGGTATTTAAAGTATGTAAGTCAGAGCTAGTTTATACTTTATAATCTAGTGTGAAAAATCCCTGCTTTTTGATTATTACTGTTGTTAGTCAGTTGCCAAGTCGTGTCCATGTGACTCCTTGGACTGCAGCATGCCAGGCTCCTCTGTCTTCCACTGTCTCCCAGAATTTGCTCAAATTCATGTCCATTGAGTCAGTGATGCCATCCAACCATCTTATCCTCTATCCCTTTCTCCTCCTGTGCTCAATCTTTCCTAGCATCAGGGTTTTTTCCAATGAGTCGGCTCTTTGCATCAGGTGGCCGAAGTTTTGGAGCTTCAGCTGCATCATCGGTCCTTCCAGTGAATATTCAGGGTTGATTTCCTTTAGGATTGACTTGTTTGATCTCCAGAAAATGTTTTTGTAAATTATTCTTTAAAAATTTTTAAATTTATGTTTGGCTGTGCTGAGTCTTCATTGCTTTTTTCAGGCTTTCTTTAGTTGTGGAGAGCAGGAGCTGCTCTTTAGTTGGGGTACATGGGGTTTTCGTTGTGGTAGCTTCTCTTGTTGTAGAGCACAGACCCTAGGGTGCTTCAGCAGTCACAGCGTGAGGGCTCAGTAGTTGTGGCTCACAGGTCCAGAGCGCAGGCTCAGTAGTTGTGGCTCACAGGTCCAGAGCGCAGGCTCAGTAGTTGTGGCTCACAGGTCCGGAGCGCAGGCTCAGTAGTTGTGGCTCACAGGTCCGGAGCGCAGGCTCAGTAGTTGTGGCTCACAGGTCCGGAGCGCAGGCTCAGTAGTTGTGGCATGGGCTTAATTGCCCAATAGCACGTGTGATCTTCCTGAACCAGGTATTGAACTGGTGTCCACTGCATTGCAAGGCAGATTCTTAATCAGTGGACCACCAGGGAAGCCTATAAATGATTCTTAAAGGACACAAATTCTTCACACATATATTGTTTTCCAGGTTTAGGTACATGAATCTTAGCTCAAACTTTGATTATCACCTATCTTACTGAGAAATTTTTCTTTCCTATGCAAACCATTTGGGCAAAATTAGGAATAATATAGTTTAAATGGTATAAAAAGAACTACATTTTTCAGCCCATATGTGTCATACTCTCTGTCTCTTTTTAGTGTACCCAAATTGGCCAACATGAACTGTTACTCTGATTGAACTTTTGACTTAAGTACACTTGGGTTTTTCACCCATCATCACTTAACATTTCTACATCAACCCACATGCAGTTATGTAAGAGTCAGGAAAACCATCTTACAAAGCAATATAAATATCTGGATAACTCAAATTGCAAAGCTATGTATATTACACATGATGATTATCTATAGTTTTCAGTGAAGAACTTCTGTTGGTCAGTTTTGAGCTTCTGAAACAAGGATAAGGGAAAACCAGACATAGATGAAATTTTAAGAAGACTGTTATCTTATGAGAAAAATGTGATTTCCATCAGTGTTTCCAGAATGAATTGGTGGTTGATAGTTTCAGAGCCGTATAATATTGGAACATAACTGTGGCTTGCATTGCTATTCTGTTGTGGAGCATAGTTCGGTTGGATACAGACTTTCCTATTCTGTTTCTCTTGAATTTTAAAGTCAGGATGCCAAGAATGGAAAAACATTTAAGTCTAGAATTGCCTATATGTTTATTAAGATTATGGTATAGTCTGCTCTTTTAATTTGTTTATCGCCACAGCCTGCCCCATGTAGGTTTTTAATTATAAAATTATAATGTTTGATGGAGAAAAGGGAACATAGGCACCCGAAATGAGTCATTTTTGTTGACTATAAGTAAGTCAGAATTACATCTTAGGATGAGAGTATCCTCTTGCAATTTTGGTTTTTGGTCTTGATTTTTTCTTTTTCTCTTTTTCCCTCCTCCCTTTCTGCTCATGTGTATGTTCTTGTGCTTGCTGATATCATTGACGTCACAGGATTTTTACTAGGCTTCATTTGCAGTGGCCATTGGGTCCTAAACATAAAAATAATTACATAATGGACTATAATAGAATACTTATTAGTTGTAATAGCCAGAGTCCTATTCACTGTTTAAAATCAGTACCTGTGAATTTACTATGAAATAAAAGGGACTTAATGCTTGAAACAGTAGGACATTTAATTTCTGTTGCTTATGTTAGTGAGAATAGCATTACTCTCAGTTTTTGAAACAAATTCCTAATGAGCCCAGGTAGTTTAAACTGGTAGCTCCCCTCACAGGTCAAAATTCTCTTTAGAGAATCAATGGGCGCCTCATATTAGTAGTTCATTAGAATCACCTGTAAAGTTTGTTTAAAAACACAGATTTCTGGGGCTTCATCTTCCAACTGAAGATGTATTCAGAAGGTTGGGATAGGGTCTGAGAATTTGTATGTCTAAGAAGTTCCCAACTGCTGCTGCTTCTGTTGATCTTGGGACCGGGCTTTGAGAACTACTGCTTTATATCACTTGTATATGGGAAGATGACTTTGCATGACCTCTGCTATCTCAGGTTGTGAGAGCTGATATTTACCCTGTTAGAGTGAATTTAAGATGTGCACGGTGAGCAGGCCTCTTTATGATAATAGAGTAGAGAAACTATTGGTTTCTCTGAGAGATTCAACTTTTCTTTTTCTGGCTTTTATTTAAATTGTATTTGTTTAAGCATAAGCTCAGTGTTCCTGATCAGTTCTAAGTGTTTAATCTCTGGCTGTATGAATCAAATATCCAATACAAAGTTATTTCTGTTTGAATTACGGCAGCTTTTATTGCTTAGATATTTAATTGGAATATATTTGGTCAAGTGGGAGAAATACATTTCCTTTTATTTTTTTAATGCAGCCCACATGCAGGTAAATGAAGCTGAAGTTGGAGGGTATGCCTTCTATAATAGTGAAAAACCATTATAACTAGACTGACTGGCTGTGGTACTAAGTACCTGGTAAAACCTGCCTTATATTTTGAGAGAATGGCTTCTGTGTAGCCTAATTGTAAACATCACTGGGTAAGCCTGAAATTTATGCCTTCAAAATGATTCATTCAGGCTGATCTGTGTTGTTTATGCATGTGTGTATAAGTAAACTAGACAGTCTTCTTTTTAGTCATATCTGTATGGAAATATCAACATACAGAATGAAAGAAAGAATGATTTTAAAAGACCCTTCACTCTAAGGACCTTAGCTATCAGTGCATTTAATAGGGGATGACTTCAAGATCAGCATCTCTTTCCATCCTCTGTTCCGAACAGCAGTGCCTAATAATCTAGGTTGTAGCTGTAACCGCTTTTTCACCCCCATACCACCCTGACTCTTTTTGCCCCCATGTTTCTCACATATTAACCACATTGGAATCATGTGGACAGTTTGTTAAAATACAGATTGCTCGGCCTCACCCTCAAGAGTTTCTGATTCATTCATTGGGTCTGGGGTGGGGCCCAGGAATTGGCATTTCTTTAAAAATGTTCCCAGATGGTGCCTTGGCTGCTGATCTGTGAACTACTGCTTCAGTGTATTACAGGGAGTTACTAAATTCAACTAATATTTATTCCTCTTAAGTCCTAGTTAGTGTAGGAGCTACTAATAAGGTGTGCCTCTTGCTCTTATGGTGCCCACTACGTAGGAGCTGAGACTTGTTTGGAGATTTTGTGGGTGATAGAAAGTGATTCATGCCTTAAAGGAGTGAAAATAAAATGCTATATGAAATCAGAGGAGGGTTATACTTCTTCTAGGGGAGGCATTTTGGAGGATGAGTAAGGTTTAAATGTGTAGAATTGGGATGGAGTATGTCTCAGGCCCAGGGAGCAGCATGATTAAAGGCTGGCAACTTAAGAGTATGCAAGCCATGTTTTATTAGACTTTCGGTATAACCTGTTTCATTTTTTGGGTTTTGTTTGGTACTTTGTAAAGGAGATCTTGGGCATTTAAAACTAAGGGAACTTTTATAGAAAATGAAAATGATCCCTAATAACTGATACCTAATTAAATAACTTAATACATTTCATGCAGACTTCTGATTTAGCCTGTGTTGCATTCACACATTCCATATAACTTTGTTTTAATTTGGCAATAAAAGCGAAAAATTCTCCCCCGCCTTAGATTTAACTTGGTGCTCGATTCTTTTTCCTGAGAGGCAGAATGAGTTGAGTCTGGGTGTGAATCTGTTTTGGATAAGGTGTAAATTTGCAAAGATAAGAGCCTTTCATCACTTTCTGTGACATCCTGCCAGTACGTATTGATAAATATTTGTGTACCATAATTTATTTTAAAAACAATTAAAAATCCTTTGCCCACCACACACCATCCTAGCAAATACTCTTCAGTTTTAGATGTTTGACATTTCACTGTATTCCCCTCCCTTCTTTTAAGTGATTGTTTAAAGAATTAGTATTAACAAATACATCAGCTTTCTGTGTTTTTTGAATTATCCCTTGGATTTTCTTCTCAGTTTTTGAATTAGAATGTAGTCTTGCAGTGGATATATTAAGATGAAAGATATCTTTGGGTTTTAATAAATCAACCAGTGCTTTATCTTAAATGTTAAAAGGCTACTAAATCATATTGACATATCATCAACTGATTACATTGTGTTGATGCTGTATACCTTTTCCTTAGAACCCTTGAATGCCACATTGCCCTATTTGAAATGTGAAAAACAGTTTCATAAATATATTAGTGAGTTGTTTTTCCGGATTAAAATATAATGATAAACCCCATGGATCAAGTGATCAAGTGTAAGTTTTCATTCAAAATAAATGTGAACAATACCCTTGGATATTTTTGTCTAATAGCAAATAAATATTTTTATTGAGAGGTAGGAAGGTAGTTGAGTTTGTGAACAGCAAGATAAGGCTAATGTATGGGTTGTTTTAGCTATGTATTCAAAGAATTGAAATCTGCATTAGAGTGATGATTTTTTAAGTAAAACACAGTATTTTTATATTTTAAGTAACTTTTGTAATGAGAAGATGGAAAACACGAAAAGCATCAGCATTCTCTTGGATGTGGCTATCTTCATAAAGTGCCTACACTGTTGACTTAATCCTAAGTGTATTCCTAAAAAAGGTGAAAATGTTAGTTGCTCACTTGTGTCCCACTGTTTGCAACTCCATGGTCTATAGCCCGCCAGTCTCCTCTGTCCATGGGATTCTCTATCCATGGAATTTTCCAGGCAAGAATACTGGAGTGGGTAGCCGTTCCCCTCTCCAGGGTATCTTCCCAACCCAGAGGTCAAACTCAGATCTTCTGCATTGCATACAGATTCTCTACCATCTGCGCCACCAGGGAAGCCCAAGTGTATTCCTACTCAAGGTCAGAATTACTTTTCTTCTCATTTCTCTCCATTTGCCATTCATAGTGTGGTTCTCTGTTCTGACTAGCAGACTGGGTATCACCTGGGAGCTTGTTAGACAATAGAATCTTGCATCCCACCATTGGCCCTACCCGTAAATTCTCCATTTTGAACAAGATCACCAAGTAATGCTCCATACATTAGTTTTAGGAGTAAGCCTTGCTCTGTCTTGTGACTGCTGTATCAAAATGGCACTCATTGTACCTGGACCAGCTAATTTCCTAAGAGGTTACTAGTCAGTATAAATGACCATTAGGTGCCTGGATCTTCACTTCCTTGTGATGCCATTCTCTGTTGAGTAAGCAGACAGAAATGGTTGTGTTGCTGTGGGATTTTTAATTCTTCTCTTTTGGGAGAGTGAGGTTTGGAAAGACACTAGATAACATCTAATAATATTATTACCATTCATTTATATAATAAATGAGCTTAACACATTTTTCTTAAGAGAGATCACAGGATTGGCTAAATTTTTTCTTTTTCTTTTATATAATCTATTGCAGCTGCAGTGTTTGGCTTTTCAGGTAGTTTGGAAATTTATGAATAAGTTGGGCAATTTTCAAGATTATGTTTTATTGAAGGATAGAAATGAGTCTTTTAAAAACTGAGAAAAGTCTTCATATAGGTAATGTAAAGTACTACTACTTTACATTAGTACTTTAATGTAAAGTACTACTTTACTATTCGGACAATACCTAAAACCTTTTCCCTTATTTGTCACTCCTTGTTGTTTTGCTTTGGGCTTTGGCCACTTACATTTGCTTTGAGAATGCTTTTAAAAAACTTAAATTTTTTTTTTTTAATTTACAACAGAATATACCCGTCACTTCATTAGCGGAGTATCATTTGCTCCGCTAATCTGATTGCCTTTGATCATAATCTAAAAAAGGTTTCTGGACATTTTACATGCATTGTTAAAATGTTTGCCAGATGTGTTGGAAAACATGCATTAGGTACTGCATGTTTAAGCTTGTAACACTTTGACATTGAAACTCCAGATTCTCCTGAACATTGATGAGAACATCAGAATCCTAATCACTGTAAGGGAAAACACAGCAGAGGGCATGCTGTTAAAATCATAATTTATCTCATGTGGCTTGCTACAGTTTATTGGCATAGACTAAGCTGTGTGTGTGCACACACATGTGTGCTCAGTCGTCCAACTCTTTGGAATTCCATGACTGTAGCACTCCAGGGTCCTCTTCCATGGACTTTTCCAGGCAAGAATACTGGAGCAGGTTTCCACATCCTTCTCCAGGGGATCTTTCCAATCCAGGGATCTAACCTGAGTCTTTGGCATCTCCTGCATTGCCAGGCAGATTCTTTACCTCTGTGCCACCAGGGAAGCCCAAATGCTAAGCATAGTTTTTAATTACATGATAAAATTATCATGCAAAGATAACTTACTTTCCTTAGTTTTATTTTTATGCGTTTTACAACTGTTAAAGCACAAGATAGTTAAAGTGTACTTCTTATGGAGCCACTAAAGTGATACCTTATTCTTGGTGCATGATGGGTTGGGGGGTGATGGGCAAAAGAGGTGGATTTGTATGTAATGTTTAAAATGTGAAAGAAAGTGAAAGTGAAGTCGCTCAGTCATATCTGACTCTCTGCGACCCCATGGACTGTAGCCTACCAGGCTCTTCTGCCCGTGAGATTTTCCAAGCAAGAATACTGGAGGGGGTTGCCATTTCCTTCTCCAGGAGATCTTCGTGACCCAGGGATTGAACCCAGGTCTCCCACATTGTAGGCAGACGCTTTACCGTCTGAGCCACCAGGGAAGTCTTTAAAATATGAAGTGTGTGAATTAATATTTTCTGGGATAACTAAATCAAAATGATTATTCAAGAAATTAAGTTCTACTTTAGCTTAAAAAAATAAATTGAGAACTCACTCTGTGCTTGATATTGCTGTTGGGTGTTAGAGATACAAGATGAATTAAGATGTGATCTCAGCCAGGGAGGATGGGAGTTTGCCAGCATTTTTTTTTTTTTTGTTTAGCTGTACGTTCTGAATTTTTATCATGAATATATCTTATGTAATAAAAAATACCAAAATTTCTATTTAAAAAGTCTTATTCCACCTCTACCTATCTGGTATATTAGAGGAAGAAAGTACAGTTATAGGTGATTTTACTCTAAGAAGGTTGGTGCTAAGACAGATTTATTCATTGAGTGTTGTTGGTCGCTCCTTTGTGGTGAAAGAAAGGGCAATAACTACAGACTAGCTGTTTAAGAAAGGTTTCTTGGAGGAAATAAGTGGCTCTTATATAATAATTATTAAAGAAAAGTGGGGAGCCTGTTCCAGGCAGAGGGATGAATAAGCAGAGAGACCATGAAACATAGTGTGCATTGGGAATTTTAAGTACTTCAGTAGCAGATGAGAGACTGGTGGGGCTTATGAAGGGTCTTTTATTCTGTATTCAGTAATTTGTGCTCATGAAGGATTTGAAACAGGAGAGTGATTCTATTTTTATACTTGTAAAAAATATTTAGCATTCCTCCACTTAATTTTAATCTAAATATACACTAAAATGGGCATTATAGAAACTGATATAATTTTCTTTTCTCTTAACAGCAGACAGACTTAAAATACTAAAGGAAGTGTGACTTTTCTGCTTTTGTGCATCGTGTGAAAAGGTTTCTGTAAGTGGCACTCTGCTAGTCCTGTAGCATGAGCTGCACTGATACCATCAGGTCTAATCTAAAAGGACCAAGAGGGACCTCTGGCCAGCTTCCTTCAGGGCTCTCACAATTTTACACCTCTGTGGGCCTTTGCCGCTTTTCTTGCCGCTGAAAGTGTCTGCTTCAGCTCGTATCTCAAGTTTCGCATTGGTGCAGACCTAGTTTTATTGATGTTCCGAGCCTTGTCCTTCTTGGCCCTGGTGACCAAGAGTTAGTGGTGACTTCATGGTCTGTATTAGGGTTGGAAGTGGAGCATACTAGGTAGGTGCTAATAGACTTTCTTGGCCTTGGTGTTGTCTTTTTGGGAGAGGGCTTAAACTTGAAATCTTGCCTCTAGGTATCAGTCCTGCCTCTTAAAAAAGATAAACAACTTTGAAAGTGATTTAGAACTGTCTCTTCCTTCTGTTTTACTCTGAGATCTTTTCTCTTTAAGCAAGTGGTATCCTTGTTAAACGTGTTTTAAAAAGGGGGTTGGCAGTTCAGTTCAGTTGCTCAGTCGTGTCCGACTCTTTGCAACCCCTTGGACTGCAGCATGCCAGACCTCGCTGTCCATCACCAACTCCCGGAGTTTACTCAGACTCATGTCCATCAAGTTGGTGATGCCATCCAACCATCTCATCCTCTGTCGTTCCCTTCTCCTCCTGCCCTCAATCTTTCCCAGCATCAGGGTCTTTTCAAATGAGTCAGTTCTTCACATCAGGTGGCCAGAGTATTGGAGCTTCAGCTTCAGCATCTGTCCTTCCGATGAACATTCAGGACTGATCTCCTTTAGGATGGACTGGCTGGATCTCCCTGCAGTCCAAGGGACTCTCAAGAGTCTTCTCCAACACTACAGTTCAAATGCATCAATTCTTTGGTGCTTAGCTTTCTTTTAGTCCCAGCTCTCACATCCATACATGACTACTGGAAAAACCATGGCCTTGACTAGACGGACTTTTGTTGGTAAAGTAATGTCTCTGCTTTTTAATATGCTTTCTAGGTTGGTCATAACTTTCCTTCCAAGGAGCAAGCGTCTTTTAATTTCATGGCTGCAGTCACCATCTGCAGTGATTTTGGAGCCCCCCAAAATAAAATCAGCCACTGTTTCCACTGTTCCCCGTCTATTTGCCATGAATTGATAGGACTGGATGCATGATCTTTGTTTTCTGAATGTTGAGCTTTAAGCCAACTTTTTCACTCTCCTCTTTCACTTTCATCAAGAGGCTCTTTAGTTCTTCATTTTCTGCCATAAGGGTGGTATCATCTGCATATTTGAGGTTATTGATATTTCTTCGGGCAATCTTGATTCTAGCTTATGCTTCATCCAGCCCTGCATTTCTCATAATTTACTCTGCATATAAGTTAAATAAGCAGGGTGACAATATACAGCCTTGACATACTCCTTGTCCTATTTGGAATCAGTCTGTTGGTCCATGTCCAGTTCTAACTGTTGCTTCCTGACCTGCATACAGATTTCTCAGGAGGCAGGTCAGGTGGTCTGGTATTCCCAACTCTTTCAGAAAATTCCACAGCTTATTCTGACCCATACAGTCAAAGGCTTTGGCATAGTCAATAAAGCAGAAATAGATGTTTTTCTGGAACTCTCGCTTTTTCTATGAACCAATGGATGTTGGCAATTTGATCTCTGGTTCCTCTGCCTTTTCTAAAACCAGCTTGAATATCTGGAAGTTCATGGTTCATGTATTGCTGAAGCCTGGCTTGGAGAATTTTGAGTATTACTTCACTAGCGTGCAAGATGAGTGCAATTGTGTAGTAAATTGAGCATTCTTTGGGATTGCCTTTCTTTGGGATTGGAATAAAAACTGACCTTTTCCAGTCCTGTGGCCACTGCTGAGTTTTCCAAATTTGCCGGCATATTGAGTACGGCACTTTCACAACATCATCTTTTAGGATTTGAAATAGCTCAACTGGAATTCCATCACCTCCACTAGCTTTGTTCATAGTGATGCTTCCTAAGGCCCACTTGACTTCACATTCCAGGATGTCTGGCTCTAGGTGAGTGATCACACCATTATGATTATCTGGGTTGTGAAGATCTTTTTTGTACAGTTCTTCTCTGTATTCTTACCACCTCATCATACTATCTTCTGGTTCTGTTAGGTCCTTACCATTTCTGTCCTTTTTTGAGCCCATCTTTGCATGATATGTTCCCTTTTTATCTCTGATTTTCTTGAAGAGATCTCTAGTCTTTCCCATTCTATCGTTTTCCTCTATTTCTTTGCACTGATCACTGAGCAAGGCTTTCTTATCTCTCCTTGCTATTCTTTGGAACTCTGCATTCAAATGGGTAGATCTTTCCTTTTCTCCTTTGCTTTTCGCTTCTCTTCTTTTCACAGCTATTTGTAAGGCCTCCTCAGACAGCCATTTTGCTTTTTTGCATTTCTTTTTCTTGGGGATGGTCTTGCTCCCTGTCTCCTGTACAGTGTCACAAACCTCCGTCCATAGTTCATTAGGGACTCTGTCTATCAGATCTAGTCCCTTAAATCTGTTTCTCACTTTCAATGTATAATCATTAGGGATTTTTGATTTAGGTCATACCTGAATGGTCTAGTTGTTTTCCCCACTTTCTTCAATTTAAGTCTGAATTTGGCAATAAGGAGTTCATGATCTGAGCCACAGTCAGCTCCCGGTCTTGTTTTTGCTGACTGTATAGAGCTTCTCCATCTTTGGCTGCAAAGAATATAATCAGTCTGATTTTGGTGTTGACCATCTGGTGATGTCCATGTGTAGAGTCTTCTCTTATGTTGTTGGAAGAGGGTGTTTGCTATGACCAGTGCATTCGAACTTGGCAGAACTCTATTAGTCTTTGCCCTGCTTCGTTTTGTACTCCAAGGCCAGATTTGCCTGTTACTCAAGGAGTTTCTTGACTTCATACTTTTGCATTCCAGTCCCCTATATTGAAAGGACATCTTTCTGGGGTGTTAATTCTAGAACGCCTTATAGGTCTTCATAGAACCCTTCAACTTAAGCTTCTTCAGCATTACTGATCAAGGCATAGGCTTGGATTACCGTGATATTGAATGGTTTGCTTTGGAAACAAATAGAGATCATTCTGTTGTTTTTGAGACTGCACCCAAGTACTGCATTTCGGACTCTTGTTGACTATGATGGCTACTCCATTTCTTCTAAGGGATTCTTGCCCACAGTAGTAGATACAATAGTCATCTGAGTTAAATTCACCCATTCCAGTCCATTTTAGTTCGCTGATTCCTAAAATGTCAATGTTCACCCTTGCCATCTCCTGTTTAATCACTTCCAATTTGCCTTGATTCTTGGACCAAACATTCCAGGTTCCTATGCAATATTGCTCTTTACAGCATCAGACCTGGCTTCCATCACCAGTCACACCCACAACTGGGTATTCTTTTTGCTTTGGCTCTGTCTCTTCATTCTTTCTGGAGTTATTTCTCCATTGATCTCTGGTAGCATATTGGGCCCCTACTGACTTGGGGAGTTCATCTTTCAGTGTCATATCTTTTTGCCTTTTCATACTGTTCATGGGGTTCTCAAGGCAAGAATACTGAAGTGGCTTGCCATTCCCTTCTCCAGTGGACCACATTTTGTCAGAACTCTCCACCATGACCCGTCCATCTTGGCGGCCCTACACAGCATGGCTCATAGTTTCACTGAGTTACCCAAGGCTGTGGTCCATGTGATTAGATTGGTTAGTTTTCTGTGATTGAGGTTTTCAGTCTCTCTGCCCTCTGATGGAGAAGGATAAGAGGCTTATGAAATCTTCCTGATGGGATAGACTGACTGAGTGGGATACTGGGTCTTGTTCTGATGGAAGGGGCCATGTTCAGTAAATCTTTAATCCAATTTTCTGTTGATGTGTGAAGCTGTGTTCCCTCTCATGCCATTTATCTGGGGCCAAACTGTGGCTGAGGTAATGAAGATAATGGTGACCTCCCTCAAAAGGTGGGGTTGGCAGGCAAGGCACTGTTAGTTGCTGCATTGGTGTACTCTAGTGTGTCCTTTGCTTAATCTACCTCTTGCCTGTTGTTTCCTTTTTAACTGTCTTATATAAGATGCCTTTGGTAATTTGGAGTTTTCTGCATATAGTCATGAGTTTTCTCCCATGTCAAGGAAAACTTGTGAGCTCTCTTCCCCTAGTTAGTATAGCTATGCATGTTTTACCCTTTGTCACACCTTCTCTCTCCTCATGTGTTGCTTGAGTCACACAGTTTCCCTGTTGAGAGTTTGGAACCATTTCTTGCTGTCCTCTGACTTTCAAGACACACACAGTTCTGCATTCCTTTATCTTGGAGGTTCTCAGCCACGTCTCCTGTCCAGATTCCTGCTTTTTGCAGTATTCTTCCCTGAACAAACAACACATGAGCGTTTGTTTTTAGTCATCAAATGGTTCATTAAATCAAGAGTTAAAAATACCCTACACATGTCCCAATTGTCTCCTACATTTTTCCTCACTCTTTTTCATTTTCTATGGTCCTGCTAGTTTCTCTCCTTTAAGGTTCATGATATAATATTTGATTATTATTTCAGTATATTATTAACTGATCTTAGTGGCTGGGCAGTGGTGTTTGATGCTTTAATATTGAGTAAAATTGAATAGTCACATGTGACTTATTTCAGATAGGCGTATCACTTTTATGTATAAAGTGGCTTGGCTAAAACTGACCCCATATAATGTAGCAACAGCTTTATATAGAAATATAATAAAATCATTGTAAAAATAATTCAAAGAATGTATGACAGGGTTTTCACTGCTCATGAAATAAGTTCTCAATCTCTGGGTGCTTCAAGGATATGAGATGAATTAACATTAGTTTTTGTTGTATTTTATTTAAAATAAGTTTGGTTGGGATCATCTGTGTTCCTCCACCATTTATTACTTTTATCCTTGTCTTTGTACACTTCAGAGGAGAGATACTCTGTAGTCCTTGTATTTCTGGACAGTCTGATCTCTTTTAAAAAATCTTCTCTAAACAGTATTAAAGTAACATATATGGCTCTGCTACTTGTAATAACTTGGATTAATATACTGAATTTCAATAGTTTTAAATTATGTGCATGTATTTTTATTAGAAACACAGCTTGTGATATTTAAAAATACATGTAAATGTCCAGACATTTCATTGAGAGATGTAAAAACAGGCTTCTAGGACTTAAGTCAATGCTGGGTTCTGGGCATGAGCTTGTAGGCAGGAAGCTGCTTTTGTTCTCCAAGTAGTAGCTTACTTGGCAGAGCAGCTCTCAGGGAAACTGTTAATCAGGAAGAGGAGTTTGGGGTGAGGTGTGTGTGTGTATAGTGGGGAAGGGGTTTGTAGGAAATTTATAGCAGACACATCAAAGATACTTTGATTACCATTGAAAAAATATTTTTCATATATATTTTATCCCTATAACAACAGGTTGTGTACTGTAAAGTGTAAAAGGTTTTGTTTTTCAGTCTCCATTTGGTAACTTTCCCCAGAGCCACTGTTAACAGTTTGTGGACCCTTTCTGTCATTTTCTGTGTGTTTTTATATTAAATGTGAAGTAGAGTTTTATGTGGTTTGCATAAATGACCCTTTAAAATACTCTTGTCGGTTTACACAGCATTACTTTTTAGCTGACTTGTAGTACTGTGTTCAGAAAATTCGTGATAGAATTGTTCTCTTGGATCCTTGAATGGCCAGCAGTGTTGCAGCAGACATCTTTGTGCTCATGCTGTTTCTCTAGGATGCCTCGATGCCTTGATGTGGAATTACTGGGTCAAAAAATATGCTGGTTTTATATATAGATAGGTACATTTAGATACATGTGGCCAGACCACTCTCCAACAAGTGTGAGCTTTTTCAATTCAGTATAAAAGTACTCATCTTTCCTTCATAACCTACTTGAATGCCAAAGTATCTCAGAAATGAATTTTTTAAGATAATAACTTGATGTCTTATTGCTTAAGCATTTTTTAACAGTTACTGGTTGGAAAAAAAAACCCTTTAGAAATAAAACGCCTCGGAGATTGGTCATTCAGGGTTGTTCCTCCTGTGTGTAGTTGGTTGGGACATAGTTTACCTGTTTTACAGGACCGGTCTGTATTTAAAGGCTATCACTGACGGGAAATGTAACATGCCCTTCAAGTTAATTTGCTGTTGTGTAAACTCTATAATCAGGAAATACCATTTGGAGAAAATGCTTCATTTTGCAATTTGACTTCCTTTTATTTGAGCTTTAGAGCATACAAAGGACATGTTAGTGTTCGCTTAAGATGATTATTTACACATAAACAATATGTCACTTTACTTCACACATGTTGCCTTGTATAAACAGGGAGTCCCGTTTCTTCTGACGGGTGCTCCCTGCCTGGAGATGGCAGGATTAATGCTGCTGCTGCCTTGCCTGCCATTCACGGGAGTGGAATCATGGCATGGTGGGAAAGAGGTGGGAAGATTCAGGTCTAACCCTCAGGGTGATGTGATTTTTGAGTTAGCTGCTGAGCTTCTAGTAGGTTCAGTTTGCTCTGTGTGTGAAATCGTTTGGTAGTTCCTATTCTGCGTGTTTTCCTAAAGAGTGGAGATACTGTATCAATAAGTACCTGAACGTAGAAGGTACTCAGTGGCTTGTAACCATTAACAGTCTTTTGAGAATCTTTCGTCTTTAGAATGCTTTAGGAATTGATATCAGGATGATTTTTAGAGAAAAAAGGAAGTTCTCCTAATTTGTAGCGGAGTCACTTTGGCATACTCAGTACTGGTAGAATAGTAATAATTGGCAACTTCTGTGAGTGCTGGCCACTTTATAATTAAAAACAAACTGTTGCCAAACTGTTGTCTCTCTTAGTAGAGCAGTTTATTTTAGATAACATTTTATTAGTTCTAAGTTTTGTTTTAAAAAACAAAGATTTAAAAAAAGATTGCTTCTATTTCTAGCAACATGGAGGATTAGAAATGCTAACTGATACAACTCAACTAAACACGTGCATGTGTTCAGTCATGTCCGACTCTTTGTGGCCCCCTGTAGTCCACCAGGCTCCTCTGTCCATGGGATTTTCCAGGCAAGAATGCTGGAGTGGGTTGCCATTTCCTCTTCTAGGGGATAGTCCCAACCCAGGGATCAAACCCACATCTCTTGCGTCTCCTGCTTTGCAGGTGGATTCTTTAACACTAGTGCCACCGGGAAGCCCTCAACTAAACATGCTAGATGATATATCACAATATACATATTGTTTTATATATTAAAAGTATATAAATCTTAAAACACATATCAATTCAGTTCAGTTCAGTCACTCAGTTGTGTCTGACTCTTTGCGACCCCATGAACCGCAGCATGCCAGGCCTCCCTGTCCATCACCAACTCCCAGAGTCCACCCAAACCCATGTCCATCGAGTCGGTGATGCCATCCAACCATCTCATCCTCTGTCGTCCCCTTCTCCTCCTGCTCTCAATCTTTCCCAGCGTCAGGGTCTTTTCCAGTGAGTCAGCTCTTTGCATCAGGTGGCCAGAGTATTGGAATTTCAGCTTCAATATCAGTCCTTCCAGTGAACACCCAGGACTGATCTTCAGGATGGACTGGTTGGATCTCCTTGCAGTCCAAGGGACTCTCAAGTGTCTTCTCCAACACCACAGTTCAAAAGCATAAATTCTTCAGCGCTCAGCTTTTATAGTCCAACTCTCACATCCATACAAACACATATAAATCTTTTAAATAAATAGCTGAGCTGGTGGAAGAGTAAAGGAATTTTTATAAGGTTGGAGTCAGTTAATGCCATAGATTTGAAGTGTGCTGTGAAAGTACTTGCCAATTTCTGGTCACCTAGAGCCTGAATTGTGATAGTCTCTGAACATGGCACAGGAGATAAAGGCTGCGCAGTGAAGAAAGATAGATGGAAGGCCTGTGGATAATATAAGGACTCCCAAAGGGAAACATTCTCCCAGAAGAAACTCATCAAGAAGAATCCTTAACCATAATACCACACTCATACTTTTATGGAGTCAGATTTCGTAGTATCTATGTGGCTTAAAAAAAAAAAAAAAAAACTGAAGTGGATTGATAGTGAATCTTGCAGAAGAGAATACATATATCTGGAAGAATGCGCTTTCAACCAGATACTCTTCAGAGTCCCCAGACTGAGTCCCAAGAATATGAGCTCTTATCTAATATGAGAGTCAGCAGAAAAACAAACTATATAAACTCAAAGATTCAGATACTAGAATTACCCTATAGGAAATAAATCAACGTATCTGCTGTATAGGAGCAAACAGGTTGAGAATATGATGCAGGATGATGGGAATCAAAATTCACCAAACAGATTTGCAGATGATCCAGAAAGATCTGTAAATGATACATATATAGTAATTTAAATGAAAAGACAGATTAAGCAGACTAGACACAGTGAAGGGAGGGAAGATAGACCTGAAGAGACCAAGATTAAAAATAGAAAAGAAAGTTTAAGAGATTTGGAAGGACAGAATGGAAATGTCTAACATGTTGAATCAGAATCTCAGAAAGGAAAATAGGATGGGGGATACATAATTCAAAGGTGTAATAACTGAGACTGATCTAGAATTGGTGAAGTGTACAAATCCTCAGACATAGGAAGCCAACGAATACTAAATCAGGTAAATCAAAGGAAATTCATACTTAGAAACATGATAGCAAAACTGCAGAATATTGAAGACTTTGGGGGTAGAGGAAGCAATTACAGATAAAAGACATACGACCCAGAAAGGCAGCTCATATTTTAATAGCAAAAGTAGAAGCCAGAAGATAGTATGATATACTCAACGTGATAAGGAAAAAAGTCATCAGCCTAGACATTCTGTAGTCAGGTATCATCATTCAAGCATTAATGCAAACTCAAGAAATTTTCAAACTGAAAGCATAACCAAACTTGTAACTGTTTTGTGTTTTTCACTGTTTTGTGAGTTAGGAAAAAGAGAGGAAGAAAGTCAGGTGGTAGAGGAAGAGCAGTGAGATGACTAGGAGGTTATTTGTGAGTTAGCCTTCCCATGAGCCCCAGAATATTTAGTAAATTCCATTAAAAAATTAAGAAGCACTTTGTGTGAGTTGATTGCTTCTGATGACTGATAAAATCTGGATTTGGTTGTCTTTGCATTTTATCAGTGCTGAACACTGATGTCATTGTTGAAATACAGAGATGGAAGAGTGGTGAATTGAGGAGTAGGAGCTCAGACGTTGTGGTGCGGGGTGGGTGGATGGCTGTAAATGAACGCTCTTAAGGCTATGATATTGAGGTTTAGGCCAAGTTTAATGAGCTCTCCCAGGAGAAAGGGATGACCTGGCTGACAGATGTAAGAAAAAAATCATCTTAAATTTGCCATTTGAAATAGAATCCCATTCACAGTAAGTTACATAGTCAAGACCAACCTACTTGCTTATTGTTTAATAGACCAGGCCACAGAACTGATAAAAACAGTTGCATTTCAGAATATATTCTTATCTCTGTAAATTTTCTTTTTGAAAAGTCTTTCCTAAACTTTGATGGAGAACTAGCTTAAATTGTTAATATATGTATGTAATTTCATCAGATTGGCTATAATGAAGTGAGTCTAGGATTGGTTAAAACCTCAAGAACAAAGCAGGTTCTTAGACCAGGGACAAAATTTCAGTTGAGGTCCCTATGATGAACAGTCTACATTTTGACTACTCTTTGGATTTTATCAAAGTGCCCATATAATTATTTGTCCATTTGTGAATTATGGACATAATAAGATGCTGTATCTCCTAGAGACTTAACCAGTTAGTTTTGTATGGAATATGAAAATAATTGATCTCTTGACAGCCAAGTGGTTGGGAACTCTAAAAGTGATTTATTTTTCTTGTTTTATGTATATTAAACCCAGAATAATTATCAAGTTTGATTACATAAATCTTAGTTGGCATGCGTTCTAGGAGTCTTTTCTCCTTTATGAATCGGGGGAAACAAATCCCTTTTGAAGTAAGTAGGGCATAATAAGTAAAATCCTTCAGAACCTGTTCCTCTTGATTTTATTCTTAAGTGCAATAAAATTAAATTTTGTAAGTATTCTGTCATTTTTAGGTAGAAAGATGATACCTAGATGTTTATGGAATATACTGTTGAAAGACATGGTTAATCTGGTACAGGACTATCAGTCAATTTACAAATAAATGTCAAGCTAAAGTACTTAATCTGGTGGGAAATCTAGGGCAAGATGCTAAAATATGACTTTAAAATTATTTTTTTTTAAGTACTCAACTTGTGAGTGTTCCAAAGAAAGTATTTATTACTTCTATTCAGGGACACACACGTCGAGTGGAAAATAAAACTTAAATTATGGTCATGTAAGTTTTTATGTGAGAAACTCAGGCCATTTATGCTGGTATAGCTTCTCACGTTTTCCTTTAGAAATGCTTGGCAAATTTGTCAGTGACCCATTACCCATCCTGAAAGTATCAATAAAATGATACTGTGTAGAAATCAGACCTCAGACCCTCCTAGGACTCTTAAAAGTTCCTGTTTAACTGTCCTCCCACCCCACCCTTCTGACGTAAGGGGAGGGGCCTGTATACAATGGGAAGGTAAGATTTATGAAATAAAAATATTCTCGGTCTCTAGGAGGGAAGATTCATGTTTCTCTTCTTTCTCTTCTAGACTGTCCTTTTATTCGGGCCACTCTTCATTCTCCATGTACTGCATGATGTTCGTGGCGGTAAGTACTTTGGGTCTGTTGATGGTGGGTTATGTGTGCGGGCACTTCATACATTCGGGTTTGATGTTTTCTCCTGCGCGGCTGCCTCTGACATTCTCATTGGCCTCACCGCCCAAGTCAACTGGAAGCCACTGCTTGTTGCACTAGGTTCAGAAGAGGAATGGATTGCCTGTGCTCTGCCAAGGCCAGTTACAGTTGTTTGAAATGACTTTTGTCCTTCATTTAGAGGAAGCAGACAGGTGCATTGTATAGCAAGCTGCAAATTGGCAACCTTCAGGATAAGAGGGAGTCTTTACTCTTGAAGCAGACAAGTTGTTTAGGCTACTTGTCACTTTTCTGACAGTGGTAGAAGCCTAAACAGATCATCAAGTCTGCAAGCCTGGTGCTCAGAATTAGGTGACATATCCCCTTACTTTGGGCCATGTTTTCTGAAAAGGTCTTCTGGAATATACAGACAGCTCCTGTGTCATCTCAGCAGGTCACTGCTCTGAGATCCAGGCCAAGGTGGTGCTGCTGCTCCTCGTAGCCTCTCCCTGAGCTGCAGCCCTGGCCTCATCTGCACGGTGTGGGTGCTGAGCAGCGTGGCTTTCTCTGCGTCGGGGGCTGGATGAAGAGTTGTGATTACTGGATGTGAAGGCAGCTCTGTTGCTCTCATCTGAGCAAGTCTTGTTTTCCTTCCACTTTGCAAAACATTGCCCAGACTGCTTTCCATAGACTAGAAAGGTTTCAGCTTCTGGGAGAGCCAGTTGCTGCAGGAGCAATTTTAGTTGCACTTGTATTATACAAAGTCAGCAGTGGAGAGTTGGAGAAGACTGGCACTTTGCATATCAAACTAGAGATGAATGTGTTTTGAGAGCAATTAGTGGAAGACCAGGCTTTCGGGCACTGCAAGGGGTTTTCAAAGGTCAATTTAATTGACTTATTTTTATCGATCCTCTTTTTATGTATAAAATTATCAAAATTTGGTGGGAAAAGGAGATCTCTACCCTTACAGATCAGATGTAATTTTTCTTTGTAAGTGGACTTTTATATAGTTGTGCTGTGTAAATTTGCTGTTATCTGGCTCTTTCCAGTTACCCTTTCCCCTCAGATCACAAGTGCTGTATGATAATTAAATCTATGATGTGGAGTAAAGATTCATGATGTGTATTGTTAAGATTACCCGCTGGAAGTTACTTAGTTGGTTTCATTTAGGAAGAATTTAATATCAGTTTTACCAGAATCTTACTTTTATTTGAAAAAAACCAAACTCCAGAAATTAAAAGAGCATAAAATTTATAAAATGTAAAAATTGCAGATGTGTTACATAAAATTCAAATCCACAACTTCAAAACCTTTTCAATAGAGCTAATTTTTGGCTTCTTCAACATCTCTGGAAATTGCAAGGCTTTCATCATGTGTTAATTTTGTGAGGAAGAGATTGTACCAATTCAACAAAATTCAGAACTTCCTTTTTCAAAAATACCCAAATGTTTCCGAAATTGTGCCATAGGAAATGTGACTTATTTGATGGTGAAAGTGAAAGTCGTTCAGTCATGTCTGACCCTTTGTGACCCCATGGACTGTTCAATCCATGGAATTCTCTAGGCCACTGGAGTGGGTAGCCTTTCCATTTCCCAGGGGATCTTCCCAGCCCAGGAATTGAACCCAGGCCTCCAGCATTGCAGGCAGATTCTTTACCAGCTGAGCCTCAAGGGAAGCCCAAGAATACTGGAGTGGGTAGGATATCCCTTTTCCAGGGTATCTTCCCAATCCAGGAATCGAACCAGGGCCTCTTGCATTGTAGGTAGATTCTTTACCAACTGAGCTATCAGGGAAGAGCTATTTGATGGTGGTAACAACAAATACTGTTCAGTTCATTTATCTTACTAGGAAAAGCTACCATTCTTCTTAAAGAGAGCCACCATTTTTTTTTTTTTTTTTCTTTTTAAATAGGGCGTGGGGATCAGGGGAGGAGGGAAAGGCTGGAGCTATTAACATAACCCGAGCACTTTTCCCAAAGCAAAGTTTGTGACTACAGTGAATGGCTTTTGAATGTTTGTATGCCCCAGAGCCAGACACCACCAGGGCAGCTTTTGTGGTTTGTTATTCACTCGTGTGTCAGTATCTTTGAGTCCTTCTTTATGAGAGACCTAAGAATCTGAGGTTGGTTGATACTGAATGGCGACATGTAACTTCAACCCACTCTTTAATTTCAAAGAATATTCTCAGATGTATCATACTCTTTGCAACCCCATGGACTGCAGCCTCCCAGGCTACTCCTTCCATGGGATTTTCAGGCAAGAATACTGGAGTGGGTTGCCATTTCCTTCTCCAGTGGATCTTCCCGACTCAGGGATTGAACCGGGTCTCCCGCATTGAAGGCAGACCTTTACCCTCTAAGCCACCAGGGAAGCCCTATCATACTCTAGACCTTTATTTTTGCTCTTCTTTGTTCCTTTAACCTTAAAATATCTGTATATTTGCTCAAACAGAAACATTTAATGAGCTTTTCTTGTGAAATATGAAATCAATGTATGGAGGATGAAACTGTAGAGGGCCTTGATGGCTAGCCTGCCCTGGGGACACCCAGGAACAAAGAGGCAAATTAAGGATATATGCAGAGGGCAAATTACCTTAACTCTAGTTTGGTAATTGGGTCTGTATGAGCCATTTAGATGCACGGGTATAATAACAACAATAACAACAAATTCAGAAGAGGTTTGTCGTAGACCAAGAACTTTGAAGAAGTAGGCAGGCTACAGCAGCCACACACTGGGTTTCACTGACTCTGAGCAGTGGAAATACTGACTTGATGTGGATGTAGGCTCTAGCTTTTATTTCAGCCCCTGAATACACAGATGTCGCCTTGCTTTCCAGCTTTCGTATTTATATACAACAGTTAAACCACTACCCACCGCCCCACCCCCTGCCACACACACATTCCTTAGGTAATGACTCATCTTGTTCTCCTAGGCATCTTGGCATCATGGGTCAGTCCCAGATTTGGAAGATGTAGTCATTTGAGGAGTCAAATTTGATAGCCAAAACTTCCCTGAAATGTCTCTTAAAATACCTGACCATTGTTCTTCTCTAGCAGGAACCCTGCACACCCTACAGTGCTAGGAGTTAGCCCCCTGAAAAACACCTAGGTTGGTGGGAGCAAAGGGCAGGGCTCCTTTCCATGTAGCCAATTGATGTGCAACTGACTTTGACGCCCCTTGACTTTGGCCAGAAGCCAGGTTCCAAATTTACTTGATTGTTCAGGAAAAGAGGCATGGGCTGAAACCATCCTTTTTTCAGTACAATAAGGACTGTACAGTTTTTCCCAGCACTGTCATAGGGAGACTGTCACCCTAGATTGCTTATATCACTGCTGTTATAGAGGTTTGTTTGTAAATTACTACGATTGTTTATATCACTGCTGTTACGAACTTTCCACGTAAATGACTCCAGTGGGAACCCAAGTACCTTTCAGTGTCTGTGCTTCAGCTTGGCTTCCCTCCCTGTCACAGACTGCCTCGTATCTGGGCCTTGCCTGCCCATTTAGGAGGGATTTGAGGTTTAACTTTAGGAATTCTGTGAATCCAAAAGATGGTGACACTAAACTCTAGAGAAGAATAAACTTAGGCATGCCTTTCAGTGCTCTTCTGGCCAGGTCTCTCATCACATGAAGGTGGAACAACAGTGTACTTGGCATGGTCTTAGGCCAAGGTGTATTTCTTTGTGTTTAGCATGCTGTTGTTAGTCTACTTCAGGGGTTGGCAAATTTTTTGTCATAGGTCAGGTAAGGCTCTGTAAACCATGTGCAATCTCAGTTGCTTTTTTTTTTTTAAATCAGTCAGTTCACTCAGTCGTGTCTCTTTGCGACCCAGTGGGCGGCAGCACGCCAGGCTTCCCTGTCCATCACCAACTCCTGGAGCTTGCCCAAACCCATGTCCATGGAGTTGGTGATGCCATCCAACCATCTCATCCTCTGTTGTCCCCTTTTCCTCCCACCTTCAATCTTTCCCAGCATCAGGGTCTTTTCTAATGAGTCAGTTCTTCACATCAGGTGGCCAAAGTATTGGGGGTTTCAGCTTCAGCATCAGTCCTTCCAATGAATATTCAGGACTGATCTCCTTTAGGATGGACTGGTTGGATCTCCTTGCAGTCCAAGGGACTCTCAGGAGTCTTCTCCAACACCACAGTTCAGAAGCATCAATTCTTCAGCACTCACCTTTCTTTACAGTCCAACTCTCACATCCATACATTACTACTGGAAAAACTATAGCTTTGACTAGACAGAACTTTGTTGGCAAAGTAATGTCTGCTTTATAATATGCTGTCTAGGTTGGTCATAACTTTCCTCCCAAGGAGCAAGCATCTTTTAATTTCATGGGTGCAATCACCATCTGCAGTGGTTTTGGAACTCAAAAAAATAGTCTGTTTCCATTGCTTCCCCATCTATTTGCCATGAAATGATGGGACCGGATGCCATGATCTGTTTTTTCATTGTTGAGTTTTCAACCAGCTTTTTCACTCTCCTGTCTCACTTTCATCAAGAGGCTCTTCAGTTCTTCTTCATGTTCTGCCATAAGGGTGGTGTCACCTGTGTATCAGAGGTTATTGATATTTCTCCTGGCAATCTTGATTCCAGCTTGTACTTCATCCAGCCCAGCATGTAAGTTAAATAAGCAGAGTGACAGTATACAGCCTTGATGTACTCCTTTCCCAATTTGGAACCAGTCTGTTGTTCCATGTCCAGTTCTAACTGTTGCTTCTTGACCTTTTCTTACTGTTCATGGGGTTCTCAAGGCAAGAATACTGAGGTGGTTTGCCATTCCCTTCTGCAGTGGACCACGTTTTGTCCAAACTCTCCACCATAACCCGTCCGTCTTGGGTGGCCCTACCCAGCGTGGCTTATAGTTTCATTGAGTTAGACAAGGCTATGGTCCATATGATCACATTTCAAATAACCATTTAAAATGTGAAAATAAGCCCTTGACTCTAGTTGAAAATTGGGTGGAGGGACCCTCTTATTTTAAGAGTAAAATATAGGAATACCTCGTTTTATTGTGCTTCACTTTATCATGTAAATCGAAGGTTTGTGGCAACCCTGCCCTAGGGAAGTCTGGTGGAGCCATTTTTTCAACAGCAGTTGCTCACTTTGTGTCTCTGTGTCACATTTTGGTAATTCTCAAAATATTTCAGACTTTTTCATTATTACTGTTCTATTTGTTATGGTCATTAGTGGTCTTTCTTATTAGTGTTACAAAAAGATTGCAACTTACTTGAAGGCTCAGATGATTGTTAGTACTTTTTAGTAATAATATAATTTTAAATTAAGGTATATACTTTTTTTAGACAAAATGCCACCACACACTTAATGGACTATATAGCATAGCATAAACATAACTTGTATATACACTGGGAAACCAGAAAATTCATGTGACTTGCTTTACTGTGATATTCACTTTATTGCAGTGGTCTGAAACCAAAGCCACAACATCTCCAGGTATGCCTTAATACAGGTATGTCTGTATTAAGAGACTTTATGAGGCAATAGCATTTTGTAGTTACATATTACAGAGTCAGTTGAGGAAAGGCAGAAACAAACCAGCTTCAAAAAATACCTTGCTCAACAATTTGTATATTATCTATAGTGAAACAGATCACCAGCCCAGGTTGGATGCATGAGACAAGTGCTCAGGGCTGGTGCACTGGGAAGACCCAGAGGGATTGGGTAGAGAGGGAGGTGGGAGGGGGGATTGGGATGGGGAATACATGTAACTCCATGGCTGATTCATGTCAATGTATGACAAAAACCACTACAATATTGTAAAGTAAATAGCCTCCAACTAATAAAAATAAATGGAAAAAAAAAATACCTTACTCAACAATTTAATTTTAAAAATGAGATTTTATAACTAGATCCTTTAATAGAGGATATTGGTCGAGTCATATGGTCTCTCCAAACTAGTGTCTGCTGACTGGAACTAGGCCCTGCACGTGCAGGGGTTGTACCAAATTGGCTCTGAGCTCTTGATTCGACTCAGTCTTAGCCACTGACCACCAGGGAAGTCCCCCCAGATAGTTTTAACCAGCTCACACAGTGGGACTGCTGACTGGACTGGTTGTGGGAAGGGATCCTGGCTACATTCCTTAGCTACCTGGTGGTGCTTGTGGTGGTTTAGTTGCCAAATCATGTGTGACCCTTCCAACTCTACGGACTATAGTCCGCCAGGCTTCTCTGTCCGTGAGATTTCACAGGCAAAAATACTGGGTAGCCATTTCCTTCTCCAGGAAATCTTCTCAACCCAGGGATTGAACCCGCATCTCTTGTATCTCCTGCACTGCAGGTGGATTCTTTACCAACCAAGCCATCAGGGAAGTCACCTGGAGCCTAGAACAAAGATCTGGCCAAATCTTGACCCAAAGGCATTTCACCAGGGAACCTTGACTCCCATTTGTTTCAACATGTCACTTAAGAAAAACAGCATCAGAAATACCACTGATGACAGAAGTAGGGTATCAACCTGCCACAGAAAACATGACAACAGGTTTAATTCTGATTAATTATAGAGTTAGGATTCCAAAGAAAACAAGGTTTTGTTGTTGTTTAGCCGCTAAGTTGTTTTCAACTCTTCTTGACCATGGACTGTAGCCCTCCATGCTCCTCTCCATGGGATTTTCCAGGCAAGAGTAGAGTGGATACCATTTCCTTCTCCAGGTAGTCCCTGTTTTCAACCTGCCTTTTTATGTCACCAAGTCTTCCATTTGCTGTCTGGCGTTTTGTGGATCGCCCTGCTTGCAGAACCCGTAGCTGCATGTTTCACCCTTTGCTCCTCGGCTGTCCTGCCGTGGGGCCTCCTGAATCTGTAGCATCACAGTGTGAAGCCTTTGCTTCTCGGGAGCACCTTACTGAAGTGCTGCAGGTTGCTTTTTTCCTGCCAGAACCTTGTCTTTTATTTCTAGTTGTGACCTTTCTACTTCACCAGAAAGTTGAATTTCCACTTGTCTCACTGGCCACCTGGTTTTTTAGAGTGTGGCTGCCACTCTTCTCCATTTTCTATTAAATGGCTCGTTCTTGTCTAACCATAGCTTTTGTTTGCCAGTAGCCTATCATGTATCTGTTAGGGACCGTTTCTACAACTTGTGAAAAATAAACAGTTCCTTCATAAATAAATCCTAGAACAAACATAGCCCAGCAGATTTCTGGGCCAAGTCTGTCCTAAGTCATACTCTGCCCTCTCACAAAGTAAGGCAGGGTTATGTGGTGCCCTTCAGTTCTGTCTGTGGATTAGCAGTTTCCCCCAGCGGGGTAATTTGAAAATTGTAGATGCTGCCACTGGGCCAGCCAGTCTGCTACCATACACAGCATTGGATACAGAGTTCTAGAAGTTCTAAATCTTAAGAAACAAACCAATTGAATGCTTTCCTTCTTGTAGTACATATGCAATTAACAAATGCACATGTAGAGAGAAGGTGAAGAGTGGAGGTTGCAAAGGCAACAAAGGTTACAAAGCCTTTTTATCCTCAACTCTGGCATTAAAGCATGAGCAGTCCCCCATATCTGGCTCTAATGCAGCAGTGCTGAGATGTATCAGGTATTCAGTTTCTCTGAGACAGAAAAGAGGGAGGAGTAGAGACTTGTTTTTAAAGGAACATGTATGCTTTCCTCTCCCCCATCAAAGGACAAGGAGTAGAATAGAAAAAAAATATATAAATCCACAAAGTCAAAGAATGGAAAAGGAGACAATAAGCAAGAGGTAAAGACTTTGGAAAGCATTATATGAGTGGTAGGAGGAAGCTGAATCTCTAGGCCTCTAGAGGGTGGGAGCTTAAAAGATCTGCACTGTGCAACCTGAGAACGGCTTAGGAAGTGGAGCCCCCCGAAGGTCAGCACTGTACGCTTTCTTGGACCTGCTTATGTAGGATAGGCTTTCGGCTGGCAACAAGAAAGGTCAGTTGTCTCTGGAGTTCAGGGCATGTCAACCGCGCAACTCAGATGACCCAAGGTTCAACAAACTCAGTGTGTGTACCTCTTGGGGGTCTAATGAAACCCAAGTCCTCACAGGGAAGAGCAGGGCCAGAGGTGGTGCCCGGCTTTTGCTACATCAAGTGCCTTGGACCCAGAGATACAAAACAGGCAAATAGGAAGCCCACTCAATTAGCCAGTCTCACTAAGAGCTGAGATTTGTTCTGTAACAAGAGCCTTACTCAAGCCATGGCCATTAGTCCCCAGAAGAGACGAACACAGACTCTATTTAATTAGGTACTTAGAGGGGAAAGATTTCACCTAGAGTATACTGCAGTGTGTCTGGTTATTGATCCATAAGCAAATGTTATTTTCACAGGGATGTTGAAGAAGAGATTGGGGCAAATTAATACTTATTTAACATATGTGTGTGGGCTACCTAAAGTCAAAGTCAGAGTTCTTTGGAAGAAACAGAGGGATTTTAGAATCTTAACTGAGGAAGAACCTTGAAAGTCCTGAGTTTCCTTTATGTTGGAAGTAAAAAAATAAATCCCTAAGTCCATTTTACAGTTGTTTTTTTACTATGTTCCTAGCAGGGATGGGTGCAGTTCTAATATGTCTGCATTCAGGTCAAGTATTTGTAATTCCTAAGTATATGTTTTTATGGTCTAAATAACCGATGCCTTGAACCATCATCTGAAAAGATAGCTTAACAATAACTAGAAGAGAGACAACTAAACTTTTGGATAATAACATACAAAACTTGGCCCCTAGTTAAAGAACTGTTTTCCTTAAAATGAACACAAAATTTCCAGTTAGAAATAATGAGGTGAATATTCTCTGGCACAGCTGTGGTACCTAACTGGCTTCAGCTAGCACATGCTAAGTAACTCTGCCCCAACCAGAACCAAGTATCTTACTACCTCCAGAATCTTGAGACAAGCCCCTTACTCTGTGCTTGCTTATAGCTTCAACAGCAGCAAACAAAAATGGGGAGAGGAGCTCTGCAGAAAGCCAGTAGCACTTCAGCCTGTTAATGAGCTCAACTCAGTTAAACAACTGGTATGCTTTTTTAGGATTAGATGTTTATACTATAAGGTACTTGATAAAATTAGACGACCTCTGGGTCTTTGCCAAGTGCTAAGAACTGAACACACACAACAGTGCCCAGTGAACTAGGAATGGACTTGTCTATCTACTTTAAATAGGCAGGATCAGTGGACACAGCAACATAAATTGTTTTCTGCAGACTGCATTTAAGTAAGTTGTATGAGGCATAAATTATTGAACAGAGTTTTTAAAATGAATATTAAGAATTATATTATTAGATAGAAGTTAGGGGGAAAAAAAAGACCATATTTGCTGAAAGGTGTTCATAGGAAACTATTCCAAATTTGTTCTTTATTACAGTCTTTGGGGATGCACCAAAGTCAAGGGCAGGCTGACACAGCAAAGGGAAAATTCTCAGGTCTGATTAGTGTATGGAAAAATCATAGAACTTTAAAGGGTACAGTGCTAATGAAAGAATACTCTTACTAGATCAGGACTAAACTACAGACTATATTCTTTACTTAGGCAGATTATTGTATCTACTTATAAATACAGATTTATTTAATCTCAGCCACTCATGTTAAATAATTTGAGGCTAGAGGAACTCTCAAGTAAATTGGGTGAATTAAGCAAGCTTAGTTCCTAGATAGGCTGGGCAGAAAATACAGCAGCCTGGCCCAGGGTAAGAGCAGCCTGTGCTCAGAGCACTAGCAGTTGATCCCAAGACTCTGAACTAATGATCACTGTAACTCAAAATGGAAGGGAAGGAGCAGCCCCTGAAATCCTAGGTTATAAACACAGAAACAATTACCTTGTTTATTTTAAGTATTCATGAGTATAAGAATGCTTGCCTAAAGCCCTCTTCCATATATAATAACACTGATTAATGATTAATAATACTTAATGCTATCATTTTAAACATCAATCCTTTAGAAATGTGATATTTAATATAAAATATAGTCTTCAGTTGGTATATTAAACCCCTTCCCCCCGCATCTTTTCTATTAGCTTTACCTTCAAGCCAGAATGAAGGGAGACTGGGCAAGACTTTTACGCCCTACACTGCAATTTGGTCTTGTTGCTGCATCCATTTATGTGGGCCTTTCTCGAGTTTCTGATTACAAACACCACTGGAGTGATGTGTTGACTGGACTCATTCAAGGAGCTCTGGTTGCAGTATTAGTTGTAAGTATACATGGCAGCAGCCTACATCTTGAAATTGATAAACACTTGGATAAATAAGTAGGAAAAAAGGTTCCAATGAGAAAACTATGTTAAGGCAGAGAATGTGGCTCAATAATTGCTACTGGGTAAGGACCCCAATGTTATTAAAAGTCATTTTAGGACAGACAGCAAATAATACCTAGGTTATTTACTTTCTGCCGAAGTTATTTAAAAAATTTATTTATTTATTTTTTAATTGTAAAAAGTCCTGGGTATAAAGTTTTCTTTTTGGTATAAATTGAAAATAATTTACATGAAGAACGACACTTTTTTTTCATTAAGGGCTGGCTGCATAGTGAAGCTTTTTGCCCAAGACATAACAAAGCAACTCTCAGGATGTCTTTAACAAAAATTCCTGTTAGCCACTAATTTGTTGTTGCTGTTTAGTCACTGAGTCGTCTCCGCCTCTTTGTGACCCCATGGACTCTAGCCTGCCAGGCTCCTCTTGGCCATGGGATTTCCCAGGCAAGAATATTGGAGTAGCTATTGCCCTCCTCAGAGGCCCTTAATGACCCAGAGAGTGGACCTGCATCTCTTGCATTGCAGGCATGTTCTTTACCACTGAACCACCAGGGAAGCCCAGCCACTAATTTATTGGTACCCTTAACTTGTACCCTGTAATGTATATCCTTTTATTTTTTGCACACTGCTTACTGCAATTTTGCTAGGGTTTTTCAACTTCTTTAAAATTGTATCATTTAATACTCTGCCCCATTCTAAATGTTATCTGTTCTACATAGGCTGTATATGTATCAGATTTCTTCAAAAAGAGAAATTCTCCTTTTAAAGAAAGAAAAGAGGAGGATTCTCATACAACTCTGCACGAAACACCAACGACGGGGAATCACTATCGGAACAGTCACCAGCCTTGAAGGTGGCAGAGTGCCCAGTTGAAGCTGGCCTGCTTTCTAAAGAAAAATGATTGCAACCAGAAGGCAAGAGGATGCGTCTTTCTTCCCGGTGTACAAGCCTTTAAGGGACTGCTGCTACTATACCTCTTGGATGCCTACTTTTACCTGTGTGTATATAGTTACATTTAACACAATGGTTACCTAATAGCTCTAAGTTCATTTAAAAAAATTTCAACAGCCTTTCACTAAAACAATGCCCCACCTGTACATTTTTTTTATTAAAAAATGTAATGCTTATGTACAAATGTGTATGTAATATGCTTTCTTAGAATGATGCTTGATTTAAATATAATACATATTAAAATGTTTCAGGACAACTGTCTTGAGATGGGAAAACCAAATCAATACTTATAGGCATTTGTAGTTGACTGTAATCAGACAGGTGGAGAACAATTTACAATTCCACATTCCTTAGCTGACTGTTTATAAGTAGAGGCTGGCGGCAAACACAATATCTCTCTTGATTTTGGTGATTCCTAAGAGAAAAGAAAATATGATTTAAATTTTCAAGACCACAAAGAATGTAATGCCCATCCACTGGGGTTTTAAACAATACTCATTAAATTGGTGAGAAGACAGTATGGAAAATACAAAACCCTTGCTGGTCTGAAAGACACCTAGAGGAGTTCATAGCCATCTCTGAGAAATGGGGAACTTTGAAACCAGACCCCTGTTCTTATGAATCCTGACTCTAAAGTACAGCATGTGTGTAGGGGCTAGGGGTGTCCAAAATTACTTTAAAAGACTTGAATAAACTGTCAGAAGAAGTTAGTTACCCAAAAGCATGAATTTTCAGCCTACAATGGAAGGCACTATATTTCAGTTACCATGTGAAATTCTTTCTGGGCTAAGGCAGGACAAAGTTTTTGAAAGTTTATAAAAACTAGACTTAAACCCACAGTGATTAAATAGGTCTGCTCTATTTAACAATGTTGAAAACGTAATCCAGTTTCTGCAAACTTCTTAGAACACTAAGTAGATAGTGAAATCAGTAGGTTTGACTGTGGGCAACCAACTCAGAGCAGCACCGCGTCTGCTATTCTTTGGTGTTTTAAGTCCTTTTTCTTGGCCAACATACAGATGGCATGAAATTATTTGCAAGCATGTGTGCCTCCCCCATCACTACCACCAGGATCTAGCCAGCCTTTCCTGAGTTGGGCATCCTGCTTCCAACCGAGCTAATCTACAGACTTGCCTACAAAGCACCAGCAAGAGCTGCCTGGTGAAACCCAGTCAGAGCACACCACTCCTGTGCTCAAAACCTCCAATCACTTCAGAGGAAAAAGCTCAGTGCTGGGGCCTACAGGACCATCCTTTTCTTCTTCCAACCCCTACTGTTTGACTGACTGTTCACTGTGCTCCAGCCACACTGGCCTGTTGCTCAAGTACATCAAGTATATATGGAGGGACCCTAGGCCATCATATCCATCTTTCAGGTCTCTCTTGTTTCTTCCTTTGTTTGTATCACTACCTGATGTATTTTAATTGTTGACTTGTTTACTGTCCACCTCCCTGCACTAGAATGTGAGCGCCATGAAGGCAGGGGTTTGTGTCTTTTTTTGTTCACTGCTGTATTCCTTGGTGCTTAAACCAATGCCTGGCACACAATAAGTGCACAATAAATATTTTGAAATTTTATCTATATTCATTTACAAACTGTTTCCAACACACACTGATATTTTCTTTGAATGCTACCAGGTGGCCTGCCATGGCAGTCCAGTGAAGAATATCTGAAAATGTTCTCCTAGGTTGTGGTCAAGAGGTCAAATCTCAACAGGATTTGCCGAAATTACTCGAAGAACCTTATGGGCTGGATACTGACCTTCTGCAAATTTATTCTCCAGCTCAGTGTTTCCAATGGCTTTTGCTGCTTGACACATTTGTCGAAGTAGTTCTTCCAAGCGCCTCATACAACGAATTATGCTGCCTGGACAGAAAAGGAGACAAACCACTTGTAAAGTGTATCCCTTGTAAAGTGTAAATAATCAGGAAAAGCAGAACTTTTGTTAAGACACAAGGAAGGTAACACGGGATGATTAACCGATAGTCCTCTGAGGAACTTCTACTGCAGTAAATCAGTAGTAAACGTGACTAGTGACTGCTAGGCACCAGGAAGGCTACAAAGATGAAAAGTTTAATTCCCATCTTTGACTCATGGTAGAGAGAGTCATGGGTTTACTTTAATGTGCTGACACTTGCTCTTACAGAAGTACACAAAATGTCCTGGGAACAGAGGACAGAACAACATGGGTGAAGGGCAGCAAAAGTGACATAATCTGGGTCCTTAAGGCATAAGGTCACTGTCAGGCAGGGACAAGGCAAGACCACGGAGGCAATGCAGAAATGCCTAGCAGGCTACAGTAGGCCCTGGGCGTGGCCTACTACAGCCTCTGGATACTATTCTGTGAAGAGACTCCAACAGGGAATGTTTAAGGAAGGGAGTAAGAGAATCAGATTTTCATTTTAAAGGTGCAATCGATCATTCTTCTGGACCTTAAACAGCTCTTTCATCAATACTTTCCTCACACAGTGTATCCTCAATGAAGCATAGAAGAGGCAGTCAGTCCCTTCCCATTGGGATCTGACTCCTTGTCTAAGACAAGTGTTTGCATCACAGGTGAAGTTGTAAACACACTTTCACTTCTGTCAGACTTGCATCAGGAGGAGCCTCAGGATTCTTTCTCTAAGTGCTACCTAAGTTGAAAACTCTTGGATTTTAGTTTTAATGCCTGAAATACAAGAGGAGTATCAGTTCTTTCTGGTATGCAAGCTGTGACCTCACACTTCAGGTTCTTATTTAACTCCTTGTAACACTGGAATAATTTATTAACATGTATCTTGTAAAACACTCATTGTACTGTGTTCAGGGCTCTTTTTACCTTTAAATGCCCTCCACATTATGACCCAATGTGCCCAAGGGAGAAAAACACTGGAGATCTAACTCATAAAGCTTTTGCTCTTAAACACAGTATGTTATGTTGGTAGCTGGAGAAGATGTGGATGAGAAATACAAACTTCTAAAGTGGCAGCAGAAAGGACGGGATTCAAAACTGAAGAGGGTGCAGAAGAGTGGAAGAAGGCCCTGGAATCGAGAGTAATTTCCTCTGAAGAGGAGAGAATAAGGGACAAGATATATGCACGTGAGTTTCTAGCTTAAGAAGACAGGCCTACTGGCACCTGCCTTTCCTCTGAAGCAGAAGTGATCATCTAGAAAGCTGGGACAAGTTGAGGTAGGTGCGCAAGGAGAGCAATGAGGATCTGGAATTGCCTGTAAGACAAGTCTCAGAGCCAGAGACAAAAGTCTCTGGAGGTAGGCAGACTAGGGATTACATTTCAGCTGTGCCATTCTACTACCTGAGGGACTGTATTAGCAAGCTAGGGAAACACTATAAACTAAATGAGGCAGAATGTTCCAAGTGTCAGGTACCGAGCTGGTACACACCAATCTCCGCCTCTGCTACTGCTACTTCTATCATTACTAGGAAAGTTTAATGTGATTCTGAGGTTACAGACTATGGCTTCTGAAGACACCAAATGATACAATTTTCCTCCAGCAGAACTCAGCTATTAAAGTACAGGAATAGAGAATGAATTATTAGACTGATCCACCTTGAGGTGCATATAATGGCAGATGGAAACACAAGAATCTCAGTTGCATCCTAATTCTCTTTCCATGACTAGAAAGGGAACTGTGGCTCAGAAGGGAAGTTCTAAGCAGTAGGTGTGTCCCCTTCACAGCAGGACTCCAAGAGAATGAGGAAGCAGCTATATGATACCTACCTGGGCATTTACTTCGTTACTGAGACAACTGGTTCTGACACCAATATGCTATATTAAGATTTTGAAAATTAACAGAACAAATGAAAAAACAGACTTGCTGCTGCTTTTACTAGTAACCTTTAACAGAAAAAAAAAAAAAAATGATTTCACAAAAGATGTTCCCAAGTAGGAGGAGACTGTGTCATTGGCCACTTCCAACATCCTACTACCATTTTACAAATAAACCCTAGAGGGGTTTATGACTTTGAGGTTCACCCTTTAGAACAATGGCTTCCCTTTAAACTGTGAGGCTGAGTTCCTGGAAGAAGAATCTCAGAACTTTACAAGCTGAAACTTTTAAAGTTGAAGATACTAGTTTGTTTTTGCTGATCATAGCTTTATGCTATCATCATAGCATAAAGCTATGATCTTAGCTGAGAAAATTAACTGCAGAATGGGCAGACAGGATCAGGGAAGGAGAAAGCCCAATTAATGGCCAAATGAGGCAGGGGTCGTGGGGGGGGGGCGCGGGGTGCAGAGAGAGAGGCGGGGGGAGAAAGGGAGGTGGGGGAAGCAGGCCTTAATGGCATCTGGAGGGCGTTACCTGGGTGAGATAGGTAAAAATGCACAAAACAGCTTGAAATTACAATGGGGAAATAAATGATGGGGCTGAAAGCAAAACCATAAAGCAAACACAGTCAACCACTTTATAAATACAGGTAAGAGTATTAGCCTATTCCCTAGGAACAGGAAGCTGCCAGGTTGGCCACTAGCCATTGTAGGGTCAGAAGGCGGCATCCCCTAGACCCACTGGTAAATTCATGACTTGATAAATGGACAGCACCCACTTTTCTCTCTTCCCCTGGATGCGTGTTTCAGCTCCTACTGCTCTTTGCTGGCACCCCCTGTGCAGGCACAAGCAACATAGTAACAAGGGCTGCAGTCCTGCGGGCAGGTGAGGAGCCTGGCCCTGACCCCCTGCATCCCAGGAGGAATAGTGCTCCTCCACTGCCCCCAAATCTAATGCCATTCATTCAGACACTGTCCTGGTGAGTCTGTTTCAGCCCTGATTCAAATATAAGGTTCTGGATGGTCCATGTGTGATACTTCTGTACCAGGATAATCATTTGGGGACCCTAAGTTTTAGCTTTAAAGATATTTCATGAAGTTCAATCAATAGCATATCATTTTTGCATTTTTTACTTAAATAAGTGAAAGTTACTCACTTCTAGGCCACAATTATAAAAATAGCTGTCACAAAACCAAAACAATGCTATTAAATTCTACCTAGATACTATACTGGATCAACAAAAAGTTGATTACCCACACATATTACAGACACCTCAAACTCAACAGTTTCACAAAGTGAATTCATTCTTTTCTTTCCAAATCTTCTCTATTAACCTGTGAAAAACTTCAAGTTTACTAATCTATAAAGTGGAGATAATAATAATTCTTAAACCTAATGGGGTTATTATGAGAAATGAATGAAATAATGTATGCACAGTGCTTAATAAGTGGCAGTAATACAATAGGAATTCAATAAATGCTGGCTATTACTTGTTATTTCTGTTCTCAGTGCAAAGAATGCTGAGCTCTAGTACTGCTTTGCATTCAAAGAGGAAATCCAATCACAGTAACATTTGGGTGTCTAAAGAGAGTGGGGGCTGGAACACAGAACGTAATGACCATCAGATTACCCATGCAACTAGATAGTAAATGTATATTTTGCAAACACTTCTATTTGAAGAAAATTAAATGAGGTAATGGTTAAAAATGTAAATATACAGCACTTCAAAAAGGGACAGAATGGATTTCACAGGTCACTTAAAATTGAAAGGAAATCCTTTATAAAATTTTTGCTGTGCAGGGCATCAGAGTCAGATGCTTGTGCTCACAAATATTTTTTTTGACTGAATTCAAATGTGTCCTGGGAAACAAAGATAACTTGATATTGTTTAGGTATTTCTACAAATTGAGAAACTCATGTTAATAGCCAGAATCTGCAAAAGCTGTCGGAGGCCAAACATATGAAGCAAATTGCTAAGATTAAGGTATAAACTAAAGAAATTAAACACACATCTGACCTGCCAGATGTAGCTCACGCCAGCTCAGTTTCATACGACATGAGAACGATTAAGAAATGAGGCCAGGAGATACAGGGTTGCACATACAATGGCTGTGGCTGCTGGCCTCAGTCTTTTGTCAAAATATAACCTTATGTGTACAAACAGCTGCCTGCAGCGTAAAGGCTATTTATTCCTGATGGGGATTCATGAAGACTACTGGGAAGAAGTGAATTTCCCAGCATACTTTCTACCTACTACAGTTCTCTGTAATCCAAGGCTTCTCCTTACTCCCAGCTTTAGAAATCATTCTGCCTCATCAATTAGGACCACCTAGATTAAGTGTAAGACAAGAGATAAAAAGCCATGACCCTTCCTCCCAGGCTACCTGAAGCTGACCAGAAACAAAAACATACACTAACAACCAAATAAATGGTTGTTAACCACTAAATGTTAACCATTTAATGAACCTTTTTTTCTGGTTTTTGCCAGTGGAAAGTAAAACTGAATCCTTAATAGCAATGAAAACTGTGGTAAAATATATATATAAAATCTACCACTTTAAAGCATGTACCCCAGTGTCACTACCCCTTTTTTAAACTTAGGTTTATATCACCATTCTGGAAGAATGCACACTTAGATAATAATTCACATGGCATAAAATTCACCCTTTGGGGACTTTCCTAGTAGTCGAGGGACACAGTTCAATCCCTGGTAGGTGAACTAAGATCACATATGCTGCAGAGCAACTAAGTTCATGAGCTGCAACTACTGAGCCCCAGTGTTACAACAAAGCCCTAGCACCACAACTACTGAGCCCCAGTGTTACAACAAAGCCCCAGTACCACAACTACTGAGCCCCAGCACCATGACTACTGAGCCCCAGCACCACAACTACTCAGTCACAGTGCCACAACTACTGAGCCCCAGTGTTACAACAAAGCCCCAGCACAACTACTGAGCCCCAGTGTTACAACAAAGCCCCAGTACCACAACTACTGAGCCCCAGCACCATAACTACTGAGTCTCAGTGCCACAACTACTGAGCCCCAGTGTTACAACAAAGCCCCAGTACCACAACTACTGAGCCCTAGCGCAATGCCTACTGAGCTCCAGCATCATGACTGCTGAATCCCAGGGCCACAACTACAGAGCCCCAACGCCACAACTCAGAATCCATGGGCTGCAATGAAAGATCCCGCCTGACTCAACAAAGACCTCCGCATGTCCACAGCTAAGATCCGGTAGAGTCAATACAAACACAAATTCACCCTTTTAAACAAGTACACAAATTCAGGGGATTTTAGTATATTCAGAGTTGTACAACCATAATCACTATCTAATTCTGTAATCTTTTTATCAAACCCAAAAGAAATCCAAGTCCATTAAGCAGTCACACCCACTGCCAGTCCAAGGTTACCACAAATCTACCTCTGTCTCTCTAGGTTTGCCTATTCTGGACATTTCACATAAATGAAGTTATACAGTAGGTGGCCTCTGTGTCTGCCTTCTTTCACATAGAACCTTAAAGTGTTTCAGGTTCATATACTAGCACGAATCAGTCCTTCACTCCTTTTTCATGCTGAATACTGTTCCACTGTATGAATGAAACACAATCTATCCACTCCACTGAAGGACATTTGAGCACACAAGCTTAAGGGCAGTTTTATAAACATCAGGCTCATGTGGTTCTTGAACAAAACATTATTCTAGTTGAGGACAGAAGAAATCAACATATTTCTTTACCTGGAGAGGTATTTATTTCTACCTCCAACTTTCTGGCATTCCCAAAAGTGGTTCCTCACAGTTCATGCCCTGAATCTGATATAATACCTCCTATCAAAGTGGTTACTGAGGCCTGAGATTAGAATCATAAATACACTTTCCTGCAATCATTTACCATATTAGATCCCAGCTCAGGCTGAAAACATTCTGGGAGGGCAGAGACTATTGCTTACACTGCATGCAGCACAATTCCTGGTCCCACTAGGGTCTCAGTTGTTTTATTCAACAAAAGAGTAAGAATCAGGTGCTAATTCTTAAGTCATTTAGTACTAAAATTGTGCCAAAAGTTAAACAGGGAAAAGATACATACTAATAAAATGCTACTCTATTAGCAAAAGCATGTAAAAAAACAAACCAGCTGGAAAATCCCTTATGACACTGATGGATACGGGTAAAGCTATGCTAGTTGAAAGGCATTTGAAAAGAACTTGTGGTGGGGCAAAGAGTGGGAATGCACAAAACAGCATTTTCTTTAAAAACCCATGACAGACATAAGTACTACAGTAAACAGTTCCAAATGATAATCTGTCACAGAAGCTTTCCTGATGGCATGTGCTTAAATGAAAGCAAATCCAACCAGCACAGGGAAGAGCACCATACTGTATCTGTAGGCAAATAAACAGTACCCACCATTCAATGTCAACTAGCTCCAGCTAATGTTTGAAAATTCTTCAAACTACTTCTGAGGCTCATGACATGACATGATTGGACACTTGACCACAGCACATAAAAAGTTCCAGTGTAGTCATTTTCTGCCTATAAAAGTAAAGACACACTATACTATGGGTAGAGCTGTGATTATAGTACTTTTCCAATTATATCAAGCATGTGCTGTAACAAGATGAGGAGAGAATGGCTATTCTGAAATGGATAAACACCACCACAGTTAAAAAAAAAAGGTTGTGGCAAGGAGACACAGTATGCCAGAAAAAGGAAATAATATCCTAAGGTTCTCAGTATTTTTTTTTTTGCTGTTTAATTACATATTTTACTCTTATGAGCTAATATATAGTCTGATCCGATTTTAGAAAGAAAAGGTAGAGCTGACATAATGGTACCATGAAAACTGTGTTGATATTAGACCCAATTTCAAGTTATAGTTATGAATCCTTTAATTTTCAAGTTACAGTTATGAATCCTTTAATTTTCAAGTTATAGTTATGAATCCCTTAATTTTCAAACTTAGATTTCACAAGCACACTGTGACATCAAAACAGCCCCAAGGAATTGAAAAAGAGGCAAAAATACTGATTTCAGGAATTGCTCATATGTAGGGGAAAACATCAACTCATAGGTGGCAGAAATACAAACTACCTTCAGTTTTAACACTTTACAATTTATCTTCCATACTATGATAACTTTTCCATTTAAGTACAAAGAATAGAAAAATAATCTACAAAGATAATTTGATAAGGCTTCCTCTATTTCTAGGTCTACTGTTCCTTCATTTCTCTCAAACAAATAAACCAAACAGTGCATCACTACTGTTTTATGCCACTGTGTCTACCTTCTCAGAGATGCAGATATACAAATATGAGCTAGCATATTAGTAAGTCTTAGAATCTAGGCACAGAACAGTCATGGTTTCATACACCACCCCACCCCGGGCTTCTGTGTGTTAAGTGAGGTGAGGGTGTCACACGTCCCTCTTCTCACACCATCAGTTATGACAGGTCTTCTGACCGCCCCTACAGCATGAATTTTCAGAGGATGGAGATGGCACAATTCTAGGTAGTATTTAAGAATTCTCTTGGTGATCCAAAACTCAAAGATGAGGTATTACTGTTTTTAGATGAAGTAATCAACTACCATGTGACCTGCGGTCACAGAGTCCAGAATTCAAACATACTGTTGTCATGCAGTACACCTCCATGACCTTGGCCAAGTTATTTACCTTTTATAAATCAGTCTCCTTGTGCAAAGTGCAAATAGTAAGTAACCACTCAGATGTGCCACTTGGTGATTAGATTTAAATTATATAAAATGCTGACTATAGCACAATGCCTGGCACATTGTTTACCTAATAAATAATCACCATCCTCATAACAGAGTATAGAATTCATAAAAAGATTTGGGGACCATAATACTAATGATCATTTAATGGAAGTTTAGAAATAAACTTTAGTGAAAGGACTAAAACAACACACTATTAATTTAAAAATGAAAGTGAAGGTCACTCAGTTGTGTCCAACTCTTTGCGACCCCATGGACTATACAGTCCATGGAATTCTCCAGGCCAGAATACTGGCATGGGTAGCTTTTCCCTTCTCCAGGGGATCTTCATATTTAAAACCTTAAAACCCATAAAATTCAATGCATTGAAGTAAAGGCTCACAGCTGATTTTGTGATGTTTAATCTATGCATCACAAAAATCACTGATTCATAAACTTAGTAATCTATTAGTTAGTCTTTAATAATACCGGGTGAAAAGCATATAACTCAGGGTATGTTAAAAATAATTTCTCTCAAAATAAATAGATAAGAAATAGTAATATTTTGAGTATCTTACAATAATCGCTATGAAGTCCAAGATCATTTATTTTCATTTTTAAGAAAGTTCAATGTATACAGAATTCACCACTATATATATCTACATAAGTCAATCTTTTTGCAATGAATACAACATTTCTAAATATGGCTTTCTTTATATACTGTGCCTATTATGTGCTTCTTATAATTCACTTATAATTATTCCTTTTATATTTCCTTTACCTTTTCATTTAAAATTTTTCTTCAGTTAAATTAAGTAACTATTTGATTTTAGAAATGCAATGGACAGCATTTTCAGCTCTGCTGTTTTTTGGTGGAATTACATAGTAAGCCACTAGGTTGTTGTTGTTTAGTCACTAAACCGTGTCAGATTCTTTGGTGACCCTATGGACTGCACGCAGCCTGCCAGGCTCCTCTGTCCATGGGATTTCCCAGGCAAGGATACTGGAGAAGGTTGCCATTTGCTTCTCCAGGGGATCTTCCCAGTCCAGGGATTGACCTGCACCTCTTGCACTGCAGGAAGTCTCCTGCATTGCAGGCAGATTCTTTACCACTGAACCACCAGGGAAACCCCTATATGGGCAGAAGATTTCCCTTTATTATCAAAAGTTAGAAATAATATATTATTCTTTTTTGGTAAATCAATGTCATCCTAAGTATATTTCTTATATCAGAAAGAAGTATATGTACAGAAAACTTAACCATACCTTCAAAGACATCTGTCATTTTGCAGATATGGGCAAATGTAGCTCCAGTTGCCCAGGTGTATACTACATCCATTAAGTGAGGTTTAAATGAGCTTAGGTAAGTCTCCTCATCAATTTCCAATTTGGCTTCTGCTGAAACTTTTGCAATTCTTTTAGCACATTCCTTTGAAAAGAAAAGATTTGCTTCAAATTTCTTACTTATGCTCTCCCATATCACTTTTTCTTTAGGCTTTCAAAGCCAGTATTCTACAAGTTTCCATTTTCTTCCTTGGTAATAATATGCCTACAATCTGGATGTTCTGCTTCTAAGTAGTCACACTGCCTGACCCATTGTTCAGTAATCAAACAGCAAAGCTTTCTCACTACATTAATTAGAAAAAAACAAATCAAGAGCATAATATTCACCCAGTAATACCTTTTGTACAATAACCAAAAGTCTTCATTAAAACTATTCAAGAGTGACATTAACTAATCTCTGTTTCATTAACAGAACAAAGACAACAATAACAAAACAGCCTTAGAGAAACAAAAATCCTATGGCGAAATTATGCTTTTCTCCAACAAAGCTTTAAAAAAAGGTGTATTTTAAGATTTTCTTTTCCTGATGATAAGAAGTTAAGAGTCATTTTTTACCCCTGGTAACTGAAAGGGTCAAAAAGCCCCAGGCCTATGAAGACTTCACTGGTTCTGGAGTTTAAACTTCTTAGTAACAAGAAAAAGTGCTAAATGTTCCATTAAAGAGACCATTTTTATGATTTACTCTTCATTCCTCTCTTGCAATGTCTTACAGTCCATCTTTTCCTGTCTTTTTGCCTAATGCTGAAAAGGTAGATAAAATCATTCTTCCTAAAAAAATAATAAAAGAGACCAATTCATTATTATGAACCAAGGGTCCCCAAACTCTGGGATCTAATATCTGACGATATGAGGTGGAGCTGATTAACAATAACAGAAGTAAAGTGCACACTAAATGTAAAATCACCCCCAAACCACCTGCCCACCCCACCCTGATGGTGAAAAATCTGTCTTCCATAAAGCTGGTCCCTGGTATCAAAAGGCTATGTCTTTGAGGATCCAGAGATCATCTTAAAACCTGATTTTAAAATTTATTATAAACTATGATAGAAAAATGTAAAACAAATTGAACTAACTCTATCAAGATGCCATTCTTAACATCAAGGAACACAGTGCATGCACTGAATTGCTGATACAGTTTATCTACACTATGCAATGGTAAATCTGTACTCAAAGCAACTCTATATAACTTATTATTTTGGTGAGGGAGATGTTTTCATTTTTAAAATAAAAGTTACAAATGATGTTATCAAAATAGTATTAAATGAAAAAACTAACATCAAATGATATATTTAATTTGAAGGAAGCTGTCTCAGTGGAATGAAAAATTCTATGATTAGACTGTCACAAATGTTTATTTCACAATATACTATTCATAAAATACGTAGTTCAAAAAAATCTTACCTGCATTTGACGAAGTGGTCCTGCTAATTGCTCTGTTAATTTGGGCATCTCACTAGACTACAAAAGAAAGGGAAGATTATATACAAAACCCAAGTTTAAAATGCATTATATACTATTTACTTTTAAAAACAAAACAAAGCTTTCATGATATCCATTAATTTCAAATTATAAGACCTCAGTCATTAGCATTTAAAGTTTCTAATTAATTATGTAAGCAAAATTATCACTCCTGTCATCCTGAATTATACTATTCTTTTATATTTCAGAGGAAAATACTGCACTCCTAAATTTGCAGTGGGCTAAATTAGCTATTTTTTGTGACCATAAACAGAACTGAAGGAGAGCAAATACTGTAAATATACATAGTTCAGTTACATCAACATTTATAAACTGTTATATCATACTTTGATTTTTTTAAACAGTTTGACTTCTAGGCAACTTTTAACCTGTGAAAACTAGAAATCTTGGGTAAGTTACATTGGAAGTAATGCCTTCAATTTTAATTTTACCCATGTATTTCTAACTCTCTAACCACTTTGAAAAGTGTTAGCTGCTTAGTCATGTCCTACTCTTTGCAACCCCAGGGACTGTAGCCCTGTAGCCCACCAGGCTACTCTGTCCATGGAATTCTCCAGGAAAGAACACTGGAGTGGGTTGCCATCCCCTTCTTTAGGAGATCTTCCCAACCCAGGGACTGAACCCAGGTCTCCTGCACTGCAGGCAGATTCTTTACCCATCTGAGCCACCAGGGAAGCCCATTTGAAGACAAAAATTGAAATGAGTTTCACTGTTCTTACTGTTCTCTTTCCATTACTGAAAAGTCCATCAATTTCGCAATTAGAAAAATTAAGAATTTCAGGTCTATTACTAACTAATCAAATTAACTTGGACAAGCTGCTTCAATTCTGTGTGTTGGTTTCTTAACACTCTATGGCACTCAAAACCTACAAACTTGTGATTAGTATAAAGACATTATTAGGTTGATATAAAAGCAATTTCAGTTTTGCAGTGTTGAATTATGCCATTTGATATCAGAATACATTCAAATGTGGTTCTGTTATACATCATTTTAATGCTCATTTCTTGCTTTATAAAGCTTTTTGCTAATGAATTATTACTTGCTGTTTATTTATATTTTAGACTATGGAAAGCAAATTCAAGCAAATTTCTTATTCAAGTTCAAAAGGAGTGATAAAGCAGTGGAGACAACTCGCAACATCAACAATGCATTTGATCCAGGAATTGCTAATGAATATACAGTGCAGTGCTGCTTCAAGAAGTTTTGCAAAGACGACGAGAGCCCTGAAGATGAGGCGAGCAGTGACTGACCATCAGAAGTTGACGACAACCACCTGAGAGGATCATTGAAGCTGATCCTCTTCCATCTACACAAGAAGTTGCCCAAGAACTCAACAGTGACCACTGTATGCTCATTTGGCATTTGAAGGAAACTGAGAGGGTGAAAAAGCTCGATAAGTGGGTGCTTCATGAGCTGACTGAAAATCAAAATATTCATCATTTTGAGGTGTCATCTTCTCTTATTCTACTCAACAACGGACCATTTCTCAACTGGATTGTGATGTGCAACGAACAGTGGATTTTGTACGACAGTCAGAGACAACTAGCTCATTGGCTGGATGCAGAAAAAGCTCTACAGCACTTCCCAAACCCAAACTTGCTCCAAAAAGGGTCATGGTCACTGTTTGGTGATCTGCTGCTTGTGTGATCCATGACAGCTTTCTGAATCCCGGCAAAACCATTACATCTGCGAAGTATGCTCAGCAAGTCAATGAGAGGCACCCAAAACTGCAATGCCTGCAGCAGGCACTGATCAACAGAAAGGGCCCAATTCTCCATGACACAACCAACACTTCAAAAGCTCAACGAATTGGGCTGCAAAGTTTGGCTTCATCTGCCATATTCACCTGACCTCTCACCAACTCACTACCACTTCTTCAAGTATCTCAACAACTTTTTGAAGGGAAAATGCTTCCACAACCAGCAAGATGCAGAAAGTGCTTTCTATGAGTTCATTAAATCCCAAAGCACGAATTTCTATGCTACAGGAATAAACAAACTTATTTCTCATTGGTAAAAATATGTTAATTATAACGGTTCCTATTTTGGTTAATAAAGATGAACTTGAGCCTAGTTATAATGATTTAAAAGTCAGGGTCTGAAATTGTAATTACTTTTGCCAATCTAATATTAAAGAACAATTAATTTTGACAAAGACTTACTATATAAAAAATTATTACAAGAAATGTATGTATATATGTGTGAAACAAGATTTAAAGTAATTATAAGTAAGTTAAATAAAAACCAAACTACAGGCTAGTTGTAACAGATCTGCCTTTAAGCATCAATATTTATACAGGACTTGGTTTTGATTTGTATCAGGTATATATTATATAATAAATTATGAACCAGGTTCTGTGTTATTCCTGTTAAAACAAAAAAATCATGATAAATAATGAGAAAGCAAAATGGCCAGAAAGAACTTAATATCTCAGTTTATTGAAAAGTAGGCAAGACTGTAAATGTTTTTGATATTGCATCCATTCCCTGGTCACCAGTTACTGATCGCTTCCTCTTTCCTGGTCACTATTAGTAGAAGGCACTGGTCATGATATAAGTTAAGTGTCTGTCATTTTACCAACACGCTCCCACCAGGTACATGCGTTTGCCCCCTGTGTCTCCTTTAGATCTTGATTCAAATTTTACTCTATCAGTGAGGCTTTTTCTGATCACCTTATTTAAAATAGTAAACTCAGCCCCCCACAATGATTTCTATTTGCCTCCTTTGCTTCACTTTTCTCCAAACCCCTCATCCTTCGGACATAATATGTCTGTTCATGATTTCTTTATCTTCACTGACTAGCATACACAAAAGTATCATGAAAGCAAAAAATTCTGCTGTCTCTCTTGGGTCTAGGTCTCTGCACTGCACACAATGGGTGATTAATAAGCATTTTGAAAAACACTTGATATTATAAAGACTGTAATCTTGTATTACTTTTAATGATATAAAAAATAAGGACACAGTTTCAGAAATAATACATTTTAAAATAGAAATTATCAGCATTGATAATCAATATCTTACTGTATTTACCTTCTTCTCTGGCTAGAAAATACTTTTTAAAGTATCAACATTCCATGTTACTTTCAACACAGTTATCCATTTTGATGTTGAAGGCACTGTTAAGAATGATGACACTACATATAGCATAGTGGGGCCTCACTGAACAAATCTTTACTATACATAATGACATCTCGCCCCAAGATTTATAAACTATGGTTTGGCGAAGCCCAACTCCTGTGAAGAGGTAACACACTTCGCCTCTCAAAAGACAGGAATTTTGTTTTGCCACATTAAAAACAAAAAACACAACACAGTATAAGAAATTAGCTAGAAGACAAAGTCTGCCATTGGCAGAAAATCATCAACCCCCAAACAATCTGTAAACCTTAGATCTGTTCAAAGAAAATCTGACAAACATTCTTAATTATCTCGGAAATTAATGTAGTAAGACTTTGAACCTAAGGAAAACAGCCAAACATAGTATTTCATAAAGAAATGCATTCCTCACAAGCAGATTAAATTATTTCATAAGTACACAGCAGGAATTCTTAGGAGAGCATAAATCATTTTTTGATTACTGTCCTACTTGTTATCATGGCCACTATAGTTGTAATGTTAATCTGTAATCAGAGAGCTTAAAGAAAAAGTGCCCAGACCAAGTTCAAGAAGTTATGTAACTGATCTGATTAATAAGGAAATAGTTAATGGATAAATAGATTAATGGCAGAACTGCAAAAACAAATCTGTCTTACGCAATTTACTTTTTTAAAAATTAAGTATATATGATAAAAGGTCTAAAAATTTACATAACATTGAGTTATTTTTAGAAGGCAAATATCCTTTCTTACTCTTACTTCATTAATTTTATACACGGTGAATAAAATCTTGAGTTTGAAATGTGAAACATGTATTTTACTCTTTTAAACAAATACTGGCTTTTGAATTAAAGTAAAGGCTTCCCAGGTGATGCACTGGTAAAGATTCCACCTGCCAATGCAGGGGAAGCAGGTTTGATCCCTGGGGTTGAGAAGATCCCCTGAAGTAGAAAATGACAACCCACTCCAGTATTCCTGTCTAGAAAATTACATGGACAGAGGAGCCTGTTGGGCTACAGTCCAGGGGGCTGTAAACAATCAGATGCGACTGAGCACAATGGATGATTAGTGTTCTCATGGTCCATCCAGCACTTCATTTCTTTTTATTTCTTAGAAGTTGTTGAAAGTCAACTAACTACTCATTTGAAAAGATTATTGATGAGAATCTTATGGCATTACCTCAAATCTTGCCTATGAAAACAAAGATTTCAGCTGCTAGTATCAATATAATCAGCTGCCTCACAGTTACTCTCCAAAACTGAGAAAAGGCATATTAATTCAATCTCATTCTCTTTTCATTTTTACTAGTGTGCCTAATTTTACGTGTTCTTTCTCCTTCTAGGACTGTCTGACTAAGCCAGACCTTCAAATAATGCACTGGGTTATAGAACAAATTTACAACTTAGAATCTGACTAATAATGATTGTCTATAAATAAAATTCTACTTTATTCTTTTCTGATAATATACCTATTAATATGTAAATATGAAAGTCATTTTATAATTTAAAAATTGATAATATTAAAATTAAACCATAAAAATGCAAATTAATAAATAAGATGTGCTAAATACATAAACTCACATTCTCTTGAAACACAAAGCAGCTCAGTAGTGCTGTTGCTTGTTCTGCAGATAGGTCATTGAAAAGGCCATTAAACATCATCTCAGTTAGAAGGAGCTCATCAGCACTGTACCACCACCACAAAAAAAGAAACACAAAACTCCAAATATCAGAATATAAAAACACATATATATACCCACACATCCTTATGACATAGTTTTAAATTAAGACTTATCTAACTAAGGAAATGGCAGGTCTTTATATTTATGAATAAATCAATAGTAAATGTGAAATGGGTGTCTCATATAAAGAGCTCATCCTAGCAAACACCAAAACAGATATTCATCGAAAAAATCTTTTCTTGACTCTCAGAATACAAAAAAAATCAGCCATTAGCATTTATTACCTAGGTTTAAGGACCTTTTAAATTGTCTGTAGCTCAATTAAATTTGAATTATTTTTACAAATAACTTTAAAAAACAGAAAATGAAAAACAACTTTATTAGACATCTTAATTAGAATGTATCCATAGCAGACACACATTTTGCAAACTTCCTACGATTTCTAAAAGTCACAAACCACCAATCTTTACAGTAATAACTAATAAAAAAAAGTCAATAGCCAAATATGGGTTCCAAATGATAAACAGAGTTAAGTTCCTAACAGCAAAAGCAAAAGGACAAAAATACAAATAAGACTACTTCTATAATCTAATGTGGGACAGGCAGATGAGAAAGATAATAAGCACATGACAGCAATTTAGTAGAGATTTATATAGGCAATTATGCAACAAAAAAAAGTTGAGGAGACTAAAATCAATCTGAAGAAACTCAAAGCAAGTTTCAGAAGATCTTGAAAAAAACATGCAGGAATGGGGAATGATGGAAAGGTCATGCTAAATGCAAGAAACATGTGTGGGATGTGGCAACAGAAGGGATACACAGCAAAGGGCTAGGATTTATGCTTTGGAAAGACAATTCTGAAAGCAAGAGAATAAAGGATAGGTTGCAGAAACTTATAAAAGGGATGTACTTCAGTTAGTGGGAACAGTTAAAATAGCACAGAGACAGAAAACAATCATGAAGATGTGGAAAGAGAGTAAGAAGGGAGAGGAGGAATCTAGGACGACTCCTCAGTTTTTGCCTGCAGTGGTTTTATTCTCCAAGATAGATCAGAAGGAGAGGCAAATCTTGGGGAAAAGTAATGTGCTTTGGTATATGATGTTGTTATCTTTATCTCTCTAAATATCTTTCTTCCAAGACTAAATCTAGCTGCAGATATCCAAGAGAAATACATCAATTATTTAATAATATATTAAATTTATATTAATTTAATAATTTAAAATAATTTAATATCAATCTTAATTTAATAATTCAATTATTGAATACTATATAATATCATAAATAATTCCAATAACATTAATTTTGGCATTTAAATAAGCAGAGCGATGTTATAGTCTAAATTTAAATCCTGCATACATTATTAACTTTATAGTACTGAGGTTTCTTTAATTACAAAGCAGGTAAGCTTAATTTTATCAAGGTTAAAGGAAAGCTATTCAATACAAGCCTATGGGCCAAATCTAACACGAAGTGTTTTATATTTAGCTTGCATAGGAACCTAAAAACATAATCTGAAATATTTTGTGAACATTTAAAAATCAAGAGATTTCACACACACAAAAAAAAGAAATAAATAAACTAGATACTTGACTTTTCTAAGTTATACTCTGATATCACATTATTTTGTAATAACTAATTGGGGCTGGGTAGTTGCTGCCTCCTTTTGTTGACCTAGAACTGTTCTGTCTGCCACAGAATCTTGGCCCCTGCAGATATCTGAAGTCGTATCTGAACAAGATGATCCACAAGAACGGTATGAATAAGTCTTCATCAGGAATGTCCAAAGCATTTACAAAGGCTTGTAATTTTCTGACCCCATTCATTAGGGCCTTGGTGAGTACATAAAAGCTACTTTGAGATGACTTTTATGGACTCACAGAGAGTAACTGACTATGGCAAAATATCTTCAAAATGATGGCAGTCACAAGGGATCCTGAGCCAGAACCATCCTAAGGGCCCACTCTTCTAGAATTTCTGACCCACAGAAACAACCAGAGAGAACGAAATGACTTTTGCTTTAAGTCATTTAGCTTTAAGGTCATTTGTAATGTGGTAGAAGATTACCAAAATAAACAGCTTATATCTAATATACAAAAGATTATATCTGATTTTAAGCTGTGGCATGCAATATGCTACGTTAGCCCAAAACTTTATATAAAAGAGGACAATGATTTTAGTTTCAAGGTGGGAAACTGTTCGTAACTACAAAAAACTCAGAAGTATAAAAATTCATGTGTAAACTAAGACGACAGTTACATAAAAATTCCACAGTGCTATAAAATAAAAAGGAAACATGAAAATACTAATGGTGTCTGCATTAATTAGTAAAATCCAAGATTTTTATTCTCCCTAATTTCTCAACTTCATGGCCAAAACCAGTATTTTAATATGAAAAGCACCAAACTTTATTGTTTTTAAAACATTCTCTTTCCAAAAGATTAACAGGCCTCTTTTAAAATCAGTATTCCATTTTAGAATCAGTTTCCTAGAACAACCAGGTATTACCTGCTTATCTCACAAGCCACTCGTCCTTTCATCTCTATGACATCAGAAGATGTAGCAAATCCCAACCTCCTTAAAACACGTTTGCGACATTTGAGCTCATCCATTTGTAGGACAGTTCTTGCTTTCTTTAGTTCTCGCTTTGCGGATTTAATGTCTATTGCAATCTAAGGCATACAAAAATAAAAAGAAGTTCAATAATAAAGTAAACAAAATAAAAATTATATTTATTCATGAAATGAAACAAAAAATATAGGGGGGAGGGGTGGAGAGGAACATAGCAGTTTCTTACTATTCCAGGATATTATACAAGAATGATGATGTTATCTGAGGTAGCAATCACATCAGCTCCAGCTTTTCATCCTTATGGAATTAGGGGCAACTCAAGAGAATAAGGAAAGAAAGATGAGTGTATGAATCTTGTGTTCTTTCTCTTTTAAGCCCTCAAATTGCATAAAAATCTGCCTAAAAGCTGGAAAAGTATTTAGCAAAGAAAATAAGTCTTTATTCTGTAGAAAGAGATGAAAGCTTAAAAGGAAAATGTTATTTTGAGGTCATACTTTAGGTTAGATGTATTTTAAAATTACATTAATCTGTAAATATTACATACTCATCAACTGTGACAGAGGATGACAGTACAAAGCAAAAAAACACTGGGATCCTAAAGTGGAGGCTTGAAGTTCAGAAAAACATTGACAGAAAGTTTAGGAACTGAGAAGCTGAAATTCAAAGACTTGGTATTTTGCAGATGCTTTATTAAGCTTCAACTGAGGAGAAGTTAAAGGCAATGACTGTGGTCAGTAACTAACATTGACAGCTAACTATGAATTCTGATTCTTCAAATGCTTTATATTATTTCATTTAATTCTTACAGCAGACATAAACGTGCATTTTACAGATGAGAAAACCGAGGCAGAGAGAGATTACCAAGTAAACTGGTCAAGATCACAGAGACAGAGAAAAATAAAAGATGGGATTCAAACCCAAGCTTGGGATTTGATGGGATTCAGACTCCAGAATTTAAACTCTTAGCAATTATTTACATTGCTATGAACTGACATATCACAATGCTAGGAGGATAAGAAGGAATGCTTTATGTGTTACCTAGCATGCTACCTCTATGCCACCTGGTATGTTTATTAGGCCTATCAGAAAAAAAAAATTATCTTCTAAAGTTTCTTTAGTTGAAGATGCGCCTATGTTATTAGCATAGAAGATTGTGCTAAATATTCAGAGGCATACAAAGCTTACAGGTTGGTAGAAGAGAGTCTACTATTTAAGATTTTTACCTCAGTAATTTTTATACTGATTACATGTTGAAATGTATTCTGGATACACTGAGTTAAATAAAAATCTTATTAAAATTAATTTCACCTGTTTTTCACTTTTTAAAAAAGTGTCTACTAAAGAATTTAAAATTATGTGAGAAGCTTGTATTATACACTGCATGATGCTGTTCTACATCTTTTTCTACATACCTTAAAAGAATACAGAATAGATTATCCATGTCTGTAAATACATGAATACACAGGTACAGCAGTTTTCCCCACAAAAGTGTAATCAGCTTCCTTTCCCACTTAATACAATCAGCATTTCTTTTCCAAAAAGTACATATACATTTACCTCATTCTTTTTAAGGGTCATTTTGATACCCATTGTGTGGATATGCACAATTCATGTATGTAACTTTCTACTGATGAACTCAGAGGTGGTTTATATTCATTTGCTTTTTCAAACAATGCTATAAGAACATCCTCACATTGCCTCACTTCGTAGAAAGCTGGGTCAGAGGGTATGAGGACTTAAAATGTTGACAGCTGAGCAGTCGGATTCTGAAGAGCTTCCTAGGCGAGGCTAAGGAATGTTAAGTTTATCTTGAAGTCTCCAGGTCATAAAATTGTTAACTCTTCAAAGTTTTCTTAAAGTGTAAGTAAGGGGAACAGGGGAGACACCTACTAGAATCTCACAACTCACAGTTTTCCTTCCAGTCTCTTCTGGTGTATAACTACTACTCAGCAAAAGTAAAAACATAGTCCACATCAATTTTAGGTCTTACTTTTAGAACTTGATGCTCCTGCATAAGCACTTTTTCCATGTACTGCAGTCTTTATAACAAGTTCATGTAGCCAGACTTTTAGCCAGACACTAGGGCCTTTTTGTTATATTTGAGTAGCTCAGATAATGCCTTTCTCTGGGGGTTCAAGTCACGTTATCCATGGATACTCTCCAGTTATCACTCAACCAAACTCAGGTCTCTTTGTTCTTGTGTTGAAACTGTTAAATCTGATTCTCTGGTGTAGGGAGTAACTGGAAGCAGGGAGGGAGCTGCAAAGGTCCTGGTGAGAGGTGAGCAGGCGAGGATCACACTAGCATACTCTGAGTATACTCAGCTTTTAATGTCTCAGTTTCTCATTTTGAGACGAAACCTTCATGGTGGGCCATGGCATAGTATATACACTACATGTTCACTGAGAACATACTTGCTGTGTCCAACATGGCACAGGGCCACATCATGTTAGTTCACAAAAAGCTAGGAAGGGGCAGTGCTGTTAAAACTATGAGCTGAGAACATTCCTTTATTAGGCCAAGAAGTTTCTACTCATATTATTTATTCAATAAATACCAGGCATCTACTTTATAAAAACAGATCATTATGAGAGATATGAAAGAGTACAAGTAAGCTAAAATGAAACACCTGAGCCTAAGGAGCTTAAAATCTAGTTTGTGAGTCAGAAAGACAAACACAGTAAGAGTGGCATGTGATAAAAGTTGAAAAAGCATAAAAGCAAAGAGTTATAAACTTCAAGGAGAAAATGATATTTGGATATACAAGAGACTCTAGTTGAAGAGAAGTGGATAGTGGAAAGAAATGTGTTCACTTCAAAAAGCTTTTTCTAAATTCATTATTCAGAATGGCTGTAAGAATGCTCTAACTGGTTAGAGAACACAGCTAGTTACCCTAAAAAGGTGAACTACTACTTCTTACCACTAGAACAGCTATAATTAAAAATGCAGACAATAACAAATGTTGGGGAGGATGTGGAGAAACTGGAACTTTAATAAGCTGCTGAGAATATAAAATGGTGAAGCCACTTTGGAACACAGTTTGGCAGTTTCTCAAAAACTTAAACACAGAGTTCCTCTATGACCCAGCAATTCTACCCAATTCCATCTAAGGGAAATGAAAACATACGTCCACACAAAAATTGTACACAAATGTTCATAGCAGTATTATTCATAACAGCCAAGAAATGGAAAAACTCCAAATGTTCATCAGCTGATGAATGGTAAAGAGAATGCGGTATAACACATATATAAGGGAATATTTTTCAGCTGATGAATAGTAAACAGAATGCAGTATAACACATATATAAGGGAATATTTTTCAGCTATAAAAAGGAATACAATACAAATTCATGCTACAACACGGATGAATCTTGAAGACGTTAACTAAGAAGACAAATACAGAGGCCGCATATTGTATTATTTATATGAAACCTCCAGAACAAGCAAATCTATAAGGCAAAAATGAGATTTGCAGCTGCCATAGACTGGAGGGTAGGGAAATGGGGAGTGACTGCTAATAGGTATGAGGTTTCTTTTGTGGGTGATGAGAATGTTCTGGAGTTAGACAGTGGTTATAGTTGTAGACCATACTGTGAATACACTAACAACCACTAAATGGTATGCTTTAAAGGGATGAATGTTATGCTATGTGAATGATATCTCAATTAAAGCAATCAACTTTTTTTTGCTGGTAAGAATTGACAGCTAGACATCTTCCTGCTTTAGCTGACGAAATCAATAGAAAAATAAAATGAAAAAAATATACACTTTCATATAGTGAAATACATAGAATTCTATGATAAAAATGTTTCTGCCATACCTGTGCTTTCTTTTCACAAAGTGTATACACAGTTTCCAAATTTGGATCATTGTGAAGAGGATGAGAATACATTCGATGCTCAAAGGCCTCTACTTTCTGGATAACTTTTTTCAATCCTTGATCCTGAATGCCCATGTCATCAATAGGATCTAATAAGGGAACACCATCAGGAAAACGTTTCTGAACTTCCTGAAACAAAATATTTAAAATTCATTTTTCACTTCACAGATAATGTTAGTTAAGACTAAACTAAACCAGTATTTTCTTTTATGTTTTTCCTATGCACATAGACATGTATTATAACTTATTAATAATTCTAATATCTAGAGTTTAGTAAGTTCTGGATGTGGCACAACTTATTGATAAAACCCATTACTGTACCTTTACTGCTATAACTTCTTGCCATTATAAATAATCCTGAATTGAACATCTCAAGTGTAAATTTTTTTCAATTTTCTGATTACTTCTTTGGGCTGATTCCTAGGGTGCGTGGTACTGAGTTGAAAGACTTAAAAAGACAAACTTTTTAAGGGACCCAGATTCCCACTGCTACATTTTTTTTTTCTAACATGATTTAACTATTAAATATAATGAACATGTGAATTCAGAGAAGAGATAGGTTATTAGTCTGATATCCCACTGGAAGACTTCTAGGGTCTTAGATCTAGGCCTTAAACGTGAGGTAGGATTTGGCCAGTTAGAAGGGTGCATGAGACAAGTGCTCGGGCCTGGTGCACTGGGAAGACCCAGAGGGATCGGATAGAAAGGGAGGTGGGAGGGGGGAATCGGGATGGGGAATACATGTAAATCCATGGCTGATTCATGTCAATGTATGACAAAAACCACTACAATATTGTAAAGTAATTAGCCTCCAACTAATAAAAATAAATGGAAAAAAAGGAAAGGTATCAGAAGCAAAAAAAAAAAAAGGTTACCCACAAAACTTTTTGCAAAATTGTTAAGAGAATTATTCATTTTAAGAAGCCCACATATGGACTACAGTTTAAAAATTCCTACTCTACACGAAAAGCATCCAGTTTTCTCAGATTTTAGTATATGGCCTTTGCTACATAGTAAATGCTCTTCAAATATTTATTTACTAACCAACTAATAATTTTCCATAAGACTATCTTATCCATGTATTAACTATACTACAGTAGTCAAAAGTCCAGGTACATGATTTTATATATAAAAACTTTTAACACACTCTATAGTTACTTTCATTCATAACCAGTAAAGCAAATATATTTAACATACAACAGTGGTCACGTTTTACTCTGTGAGCCCTCCTTTAGACTAACTTGTTGGTAGATTCAGAGACAGCAATCTACATATAGATCTGCTGCCATGCCACTGTGTTTGTTAAAAGTAACTGCCACTACTGGCAGTGTTTATAGTTTTTCTGAAAGAAAGCAATATATTTAAAAGCATATCAACTGCCTTGTCATACCACCTATTTATATTCACATAAAATTCACATTTAACTCATAACTCCATGTGTGCACCTGTATTGACTTCAGAACGCTCTGCCTGTTGTCCAGCGGCCGGAGGTCCTTAGGGATGTAGAGCCTGACGCTGCTGACAGCAGACAGGAGGTGCACCAGGACCGGAACAACCTACGACACAAAGGCACACACGTGACAACTGACACCGCACACTTTCAAATTCTGCCATTTCTTACATTGAGTTTGAATCCTTCTAAGAAAACTGCATTTACATTATTGACAGGTACAGTAAGTGGATGTAACCATTGTGGAAGCTTATACGTTAATAGAAACTATTATTTTGTTTTAAATATATTTATTTATTTGGCTGCACCAAGTCTTAGTCACAGCATGTAGTATCCAGTTTCCTGACCAGGCATCAAACACGGGCCCCCTGCATTGGAAGCCCAGAGTTTCAGCCACTGGACTATCAGGAAAATCCTTAGAACTATATTTAAAAACTAAAAACAAATTCAAATTCAAAGTAACAGGCTAACAAATGGTACATAAAAATAATTGTTGATTATTTTTATAATTGTGCTGATTTCCTCAACACAGAATCCATACTTCATTCATTTGTGCATCCTTAGTAATTGGTACTTTTTGAATATCTAAAAGTACTACAGCACTACAAATGAAGGAAAAACTATTTAAGTGTACATGGGCATGAAATATTCATGTAATCTCTGGATGGGCCAGAATGACTCTGTTAAGACATCATCTTGAAAACCCAACTATTTTCAAACTTTCCTCCATGCATTCTCCTGACAAGAATACACTTCCCTCACCATCACACTGAAGCTGGCAAAGTAACAGTGGTAAAAGTAATTTTCAGAATACACTGTTTAAAGTGTTAACCTCTACTAATCAACTATTATCCAAAGCTATCTATATTCTAAGCCATCTTATTTCTTCTGGAAAAATAAATTCAAGATTTCACAGGCAAAAGAAATAGCCACTTTACAAAGTCTTACACAAATGCTGATGAAAAGCTAAATTTCACATTACATACACTTAAAATTAGAGAAGGGAAAGGTAACTACGGAAATCCCATTTCCTCTTCATATTTCGTGTAAAGAAAATAGATTCAACCAACCCTAAATAGTGCCACACAATCACTGTAGTTGAGAGATGACATTTCCTTACAAACTGCCTATGGCATTAATTGCCTATATCCAGCAGTCCTACTGAAAATATTAATTTGCAAAAGCAAATAATATTTATATGTATTCAACTTCTTAAGGTATACTTTTCCTTCCTGTTTCATTCTACGCCTTTGTCATTCAACCATATCAGACAGAAAAACTAGGAATTATTTTTAAAGAGGGCTGTTCTGTGCTCTGCACATGCTGCTTCCATATCTTGGAATGCAGATGTATCTTTAAAAAGTTCTAAAAAAAATTAAAATAAAATAAAAATAAATAAAAAGTTCTAACATTCCTAAAAATTTGCCTAAATTTCTTTTTTTTCCCCCATTGATCCAATCTACTTTTTTTTTTCCATTTATTTTTATTAGTTGGAAGCTAATTACTTTACAATATTATAGTGGTTTTTGCCATACATTGACATGAATCAGCTATGGATTTACATGTATTCCCCATCCTGGTCCCCCTTCCCACTTCCCTCTCGACCCGATCCCTTTGGCTCTTCCCAGTGCACCAGCCCTGAGCACTTGTCTCATGCATCCAACCTGGGCTGGTGATCTGTTTCACCCTTGATAATATACATGTTTCGATGCTGTTCTCTCAAAACATCCCACCCTCACCTTCTCCCACAGAGTCCAAAAGTCTGTTCTGTACATCTGTGTCTCTTTTTCTGTTTTGCATATAGGGTTATTGTTACCATCTTTCTAAATTCCACATATATGTGTTAGTATACTGTATTGGTGTTTATCTTTCTGGCTTACTTCACTTTGTATAATGGGCTCCAGTTTCATCCATCTCATTAGAACTGATTCAAATGTATTCTTTTTAATGGCTGAGTAATATTCCATAGTGTATATGTACCACAGCTTCCTTATCCATTCGTCTGCTAAATTTGTCTAAATTTCATTACTTCTTTTATAAGCTTACAACATGCACATATCTTCGATAAGTTACCTCCTTGAGCACAAAATGCTCCCTCCATATCTCTAAACCCCTTAAAGTCAGAGACTACGTGTATTGATGCAATTTATGCTTACGTATGTCCACCTTAATTTCCTTAATAAGACATGCTAAAGTAAACTGAATAGAAAATGGTTTTTCAGTGGAGGAAAGACACCCAGTTGGCCCACAGGGTTCAGTGAAGGCTTCTCTGGAGAGATTGTCAACTGAACCGAATGAAATCCTATTATTAAGAGCTGTAATGTTTCTCGTTATCTTTAAGTAAAACAGGCACAGATGCTTATGCTTAATAAAATCTGGGCCTAGAACATGGTAGACAACAAACAGTTTTCACCTAAAATATTAACTCCAATGAATTACTCATCAGATCATTTTCTTAGAAAGAGTCTAAGCTTTGAATGTAAAAGGGAGCCATGAATTATTATCAGTGTATGGCAGGAGAGGAGGAGAATGTTGGGATGTATGCCACATATTTGCCATTCCAAGTTGCAGCAACTTAAAAGATTCCTTCGGCCACAATGAATATACGTCAGATTGGGAGAATTTTAGCCTAATTTCAGGCAAGCAGTCAATTGATAAAATAAATGTTAGGGAAAACTAAATCATATAAGTTTCAATGGTGGTAGAATTCTAGAGAACAAAGAGTGAGGAACAAAGACCAAAAGCTAGCTGGCATTCAGAATTATAGGTAACTAGGCTTTCAAATGATCATTTTAAAATGTTTAACAATACAGTCTTTCTAATACTGTCAACTCTGAGTCTCACATTCATTTCATCAATCCAAAGCAATAGACTATGATGTTGCAATGGCCGATTTTACTTTGTAGAAACCAATGCCTATTATGACAAGTATCATTACAATGGCCTTTCTTCAAAGACCTAGCCAATGTACCACATACTTAAAGCAGTATTTAAAAATAACAAAATTTCGGTATATTGGTCTACAAAAAGATCCTTGAAAAGTCCTCAATAAGGTTTACTTACAATTACTCTGTATTAATTATTTTAAAATAAAATAGGAGACATTCAATATGAGTTTCTAATGTGGCAAACTGAATGCTTTGCACGTAATTAAAAGGACATGTACATTAAATTATTTTAAGGAAACTTAGAACTTATTTTCAAAAGACTGGCTATTTTCAGTCATTATTTTCACAGGAATGCAAAAAAAAGAGTATGGATGGAATAAAGTGTAAAATTAAACAATCACAAATTAATGATAATTTACCTTTTTAGCCCAGGTAAATTCCAACTTCATTATTAAATTCTCTTTATCCTTTACTATGTCACTAATTACCTTGCTGTAATTTGATAAACAGATTAATCATTTTACTGGTTTTAGATGGCTTCAATAAACGTTGAAAACTTCTAATTTAGAAATCATGAGTGTTTATTTTAATCACATTCAGGAAATCCAGTGATTATAAATATTTGAAATCTAGAAATGAAAAGTAAAGTACAAACCTGCATCTCTCCTTTCTCATCAGATTTAGCTGGCTTTGCAGCCTCAGTAGCAGAATTTTTCAAGCTTTCTTTGCTACAGCGCAGAAGTACTTCTACTACATATAACGGATCCAGTTCACCAGAATTAGGCTAGAAAAAAAAATGGGATAAACGTATATTAATTTTCAAAAACTGGCACACAAATTATAAGTCCCATGTGTACAGTAATTATGTTCTTGCATTTAGCACTATGACTGGCAAATATCACACAATGTTTCCTTCATGAAATGAAGCCTGTCTCTCTTCATCCTTCAACATGCTCCACTGGATGAGAAAACAGAGGAATTACTTGATATGAATTTCAGTAGTATGATTACTGGCACCTGATATGCCATCACTAAGTTTCTAATGATCAGCTTATTATTATAGTTCATTTTATGCTAGAATTAGAAAATGAAACCAAAAGAATGATCAGTATCAGAAAATAAATACGTATCTTCAAATAATCCTTATTAAACAAGATGAAAAATACACTGAGAGTAGATTATTTTAGTTTTTGATTCAATATTTGAATAATCTCTTTTGTATAAAATTAGGTAAATAGAGAAGTTATTTTTTTCCTTGAAGTACAGTTTACAGTTTCCCTGGTGTCTCAGATGGTGAAGAATCCGCCTGCAATGTGGGAGGCCTGGGTTCGATCCTTGGGTTGGAAAGATCCCTTGGAGAAGGGCATGGCTACCTACTCCAGTATTCTTGTCTAGAGAATTCCATGAATAGAGGTGCCCGGCAGGCTACAGTCCATGGGGGTTGCAAGGAGTCAGACACGACTGAGCAACTTTCACTTTCACAGTTTACAACATTTACAAAGCTGTATTCATTTCTGCTAAACAATTCAGTTATACATACAGTGCAATCTTTTTATATTCTTTTCCATCATGGTTTATCACAAGACATTGAATATAGTTCCCTGTGCTATATAGTAGGACCTTGTTGTTTATCCATTTTATATTAATAGCTTGCACCTGCTAATCCCAAACTGCCATTCCATCCCTCCTCTACCTCTCCCTCTTGGCAACCACAAGTCTGGTCTCTATTTCTGTGAGTCTGTATCTGTTTTAGATAGATTAACTCGGGTCATATATTAGATTCCACATATAAGTGATATCATATTTGTCTCTCTCTGACTCATTAGTACGATAATCTCTAGTTCCATCCATGCTGCTGCGAAGGGCATTATTTCGTTCTTTTTATGACTGAACAGTATTCCATAGTATACATGTATCACATCTTCTCTATTCATTTATCTGTTGATGGAAATTTCGACTGTTTCCATGTCTTGGCTATAGTGAATAATGAACACAGGGGTGCATGTATCTTTTGGAATTATAGCTTTGTCCAGATATATGACAGGAGTCAGATTGCTGGATCATGTTCTTGGGTTTTCCTGGTGACTCAGATGGTAAAGAATCCGCCTGCAATGTGGGAGACCTGGATTCAATCCGTGGCTTGTAAAGATCCCCTGGAGAAGACCATGGCAACTCACTCCAGCATTCTTGCCTAGAGAATCCCCATGGAGAGAGGAGCCTGGCAGGCTACAGTCCATGGGGTCACAAAGAGTCGGACACGACTGAGCGACTAAGCACAGCACAACATGGCAACTCTACTTTTAGTTTTTTGATGAACCTCCATGCCGCTTTCCATAGTGGCTGCACACATTTACATTCCCACCAAAAATACAGGTAAGTTCCCCATAAGGGGTAGTTATTTTGATCGAGAGGAGAACAGGGAAAGAAGCGATTACTCGATCTCCTCCCATCCCTCCTGCACAGACTTACGCAAAAATGTCAAAAAATACCCATTAATTCATGCCTACAACCTATTTCTGTACTAATGTATGAATTTGCCTAAGAATAGTAAAATATATCTCCAAAACAAATCAAAAGTATAATCATAATCAATTAAACCTCTGAGTACAAATTTCTTCAAAGAAAGCATAAACTCCGTTTTCCAATTCAAAAGGGAAACTAGTTTTGTCTCAGCATGTTTTTTCCCCCCAAATATGATTATTTTTAAAGGATTTTTAAAACAATTTTCAGTATGGTACAGATACAAAGCAAAGACAGGATATGCTGAACTACCAAAACCACTTACAACATTACAGAGATATTCTCAAGTACTAGTATGGAAAATCATTCCAAAGCCTCCTTTTTAGGAGCATTAAATGAAAACTTGCTATTGTATTTATTTCCTAAGATGATAAAACTTCTCTCGGCAAACATTTTCTAGTTCTGTACTCTGATGAAGATAGATCAATAATATCACCCGTCACATAAGAGAAATATAGTTTTGATAATCAAGATTGTAGAATGTAAAGAAACAACATGAAATACTGATGATGCATTTTTATCTCCTTAAAATGATTTAAAATATTTTCTTCTTTAGTATGCATTTTCCCTCTGTGGACAAAGAATGTCATGTCACCTGCCAAATGAGAAAACAAAGAATTATGCATCCATTACCAACTGCAGCCACCCCTGATGGTGGATCCTGAGGGGAACTCAGGACTAAGACAAAACAGGCTGCCAGCCAGCAACCTATCAGCCTCTCAGCCACCCCATCCCAATGGTTCACTCTGAGGGGATTCAGGACAGAGAAAACAGGACAGTTAAGGTGCATATCAAAGGAACAATTTCAATAAGCCCAGGCTCCTGCATCTTCCCAAACACAGAGAAATGTTAAATTCATTTACTCAAGGCGTCTGGTTTTAATTAACAGCAGAAGCTCTGACTACCTAGTTTTTGTTTACAAAAACTTTCTATGTATCTGACTCCACCCTTCCATCTTCAAAACAATTCCTCAAAGCTATCTGAGAGGTTGTTTCTTTGGCTCAAGTCCTCTGTTTAAGTCTGACAAATAAAACATAATTCTCAACTTTCAGGGTATGCATTTTTTTCCCGCCGGCAGTTTTGGTGACCAACAAACAAACTTAAGGGTAAAAGACTTCTCTCCTTTGTCTGAACTCCATGAAGATCCAGAGTCTTGGTACTAGCAGAGGTCAACTGGGTCTGTCTCCCTCCTTGGAGTCAAGATATTTGGTAGTAAATTCCTTTTGGGAGGAGTAGGTTACCTTTGAAACTTAGCTGAACGATACTGAGAAGATTTTCACTCACTTTAGACACTCAGTGGGTTACCCTCAGTTGAAAAACACTAAGAAGACTTTGCTCAGTTAAAAGAGAGTAAGATTGGACTGGTTAATGATGTGGGAGACGGGCTTGCTGTTTTCCTTGAACTGACTCAGTTCAGTCGCTCGTTTGACCCAAGGATCAAACCCGGGTCTTCTACATTGCAGTCAAATTCTTTACCACTGAGCCACCAGGGAAGTCACTGGAAAAGGGAATGGCAACCCACTCCAGTAGTCTTGCCTAGAGGATTCCATGGACAGAGAAGCCTGGCAGGCAAAGAGTCAGATACGACTAAGCGAATAACACCTTCACTTCACTTTTACCTATTTCCCACCTGGGAAAGTGAGGGCTTCCCTTGTGGCTCAGGTGGTGAAGAATCTGCCTGCAATGCAGGAGACCTGGGTTTGATCCCAGGGTTGGGAAGATCCCCTGGAGAAGGGAAAGGCCACCCACTTCAGTATTCTGGCCTGGATAATTCCATGGACTGTATAGTCCATGGGGTCGCAAAGAGTCAGACACAACTGACATGACTGTAGCCTGCCAAGTTCTTCTGTCCATGAGATTCTCCAGGCAAGAATACTGGAGTGGGCTGTCATGCCCTTGGATCTTCCCAACCCAGGGAGAGAACCCAGGTTTCGTGCATTGCAGGCAGATTCTTTACCATATGAGCCATATGAGTTCACAAAAGACCCCAAATAGCTAAAACAATCTTACACACTCTGATTCAAAACTATACTGCAAAGCTACAGTCATCAAAACAGCTTGGTAGACACACAAAAAAAGACACAGATCAATGGAACAGAATAGAGTTCAGAAGTGGACCCACACTTATACTGCCAATTAATCTACAAAAAAACAGGCAAGAATATACAATGAGGGAAAGACAGTCTCCTCAACAAATGGTGTTGGGAAAACTGGACAGCTATATGTGGGAGAATCAAACCAGACTGCTTTCTTGCACTGTGCACAAAAATAAATTCAAAATGTATTAAAGACTTAAATGTAAGGTATGAAACCATAAAGCTGCCAGAAGAAAACACAGGCAATGAAGTCTTTAACACTGGTCTTAGCAATATTTTTTCAGACCTGTCTCCTCAGGCAAGGGAAATAAAAGCAAAAACTAAAAAAAAAAAATGGGACTACATCAACCTGAAAAGGTTCTGCTCAGTGAAGGAAACTATCAACAAAACTTAAAGATCACCTACAGAATGGTGAAAGATATCTGCAAATGCTATATCCAATAAGGGGTTACGGGGCTCAGTGATGAAGAATCCTCCTGCCAAGCAGGAGATGTAGATTTGATCCCTAGATCAGGAAGATCCCCTGGAGAAGGAAATGGCAACCAACTCCCATATTCTTGCCTGGGAAATGCCACGGACAGAGGAGCGTGGCGAATCACATGCAAGTGAGATGAACTACATGCGAGTCCACGGGGTCTCAGGGTCAGACACAGCTTAGTGACTAAAGAACATACAACTTGATATCAAACAAACAAACAGGAAACATAACTAAAAAATGGCAGGGGAGCTGAGTAGACGGTTTTTCAAAGAGGAAATACACATGGCCACTGGGTACATGAAAAGATGCTCAACATCACTAATCATCAGGGTAATGCAAATCAAAATCACAATGAGGTATCATCTCACATCTGACAGAATAGCTATTATTAAAATGGCAAGAAATAAGAAGTTGTGGAAAAAAGGGAACCCTTGTGCACTGTTGGTGGGGATGTAAATTGGTGCAGCCACTATGGAAAACCGTATGACAGTTCCTCAAAAAGGTAAGTGTATAACTACCAAATGATCCAGCAATCTTGTTCCTGAGTATTTATTTGAAGAAAACAAAAACACTATTATCCAAAAGGAAATGTGCATGCACCCTTACAGTCTTTGCAGCATTACTATGTATCTTACAACAGTCAAGATGTAGAAGCAAGCCAAGAGTCCGTTGATAGAGGAAAGGATAAGATGTCACTCACACACATAAACACATGGGAATATTACTAAGCCATGAAAAAAAAAAAGAATGAACTCTTCCCATTTGCAGCAACATGAATGGATGGACTGGAAGGAGTTACACTAAATGAGATATGCCAGATAGGGAATAACAAATATGGGATGATTTCACATAACTGTAGAATATGAAAAACAAAACTGATCAACAAACATAACCGAATGGTAACAAAGTCACTGACACAGAGAGAAGATGACTGTCAGAAAGGATGGGGGAGGGGAGAAGGAAAGAAGTAGGTGAGGGAGATTAAGAGGCACAAATTTTCAGTTATGAAATAAATAACTCATAGGCATGAAATGTACAGTGTGGGGAATACAGCCTATATCTTTTCATGGTGACAACTGAAAGTATCAAGGTGAACACTGAAATGTATAGAAATATATCATGTTGTGTAACAGGAACTAATAGTGTTGTGGGTTAATTATGCTTCAAAACCAAACTCATAGAGAAAGAACTCAGACTTGTGGTTATCAGAGGCAAGGGTGAGGGAAGGAGGAATGAGATGACAGTAATAAAAAGATACAAACTTATAGTCATAAGACAGATATTAAGGACATGATATATATATAATAAACAATGCTATAGGTTATAAATGAAAGTTGAGAGTATCCTAAGAATTTTCATCACATGGAAAAGTTTAAAAATTGTTTTTAATGTATCAACATGTGATGATGGGTGTTCACTTAATGTATTGTGATAATCATTTCATGATGTATATAAGTCAAATCATTATGTTGTACACCTTAATATTACATAATGCTATATATAAAATGTATCTCAATGAAACTGGAAGAAAAAAATAAAAAAGCCAAGGAAACCAATCAACCAATTAACCTTCAATGCCAAGCTACTGCTTTCAAATGTTTAAATCTAGAGCCACATACTTAAAATCTGTATTTTAAGTACTTTTGGTGATTAATCTCAATATTTTGATTTTTCTCCTTCCCTTAATCTGAAGTGTTCTGCACCTGCTGCATATTATTTCCACCAGTGAATATCCATGAAATGAAATTCTACTCAGTGTTTAAGGTTCTGTTTAAAACTTCAAAAATTCTCTTCCTCCTCAGGTGCCACCTCGAACAGCTCAAACAAAATATCTTCCTTCTCCTGCTCTAAATGCACTCTGTTTATGTCTTTACTGAAGTATCTCATATATTGCCTGTTATTTTCACTATATGCTATGTTCACCAAATAATTAAGTACAGGGATTCTGTGTCTGTGGTCAATGAATGCTTCCTAAATTAGAATAAAATGAGACAATGAGTGTGACAATACTTTGAAAAAAATTATTGTAAATTAATAATTACTAATGAAAGTAATTTATGAAAACAGTAATAATAAACTAAATATCCTTAAGAAGCTATTCAGTAGGATTAACCATAGATCACTAATCAAAACACCTACCACAAACCTAGGAACTTTATTTCTCCACAACAAATGGCATCAGTATTTCAAATTTCCTTTACATATTTCAGGACTAACTTTCAATTCCAAAACTTAATTCTCAATTACCCTTACACAAAGGTGGGACTAATAAGTTAATGATAACAAATTCATGAAATGGTCAACCTTAATACAGTGTTAAATGTCACCTTATGCAAACCTTTCATTTTAAAGATAAGGAAAAACAGGCATGGAGATACAAAATGTCTTGCCTGAGGTCACTTTCTGGCACCTGTTTAGCTGGTGCCTACAACTAGTAAAGAAAATATAATAGACAGGAAAGCTGATTTAATTTTGAGGCGATCATTCTTCTAACAAATTATTAAAATCATCCTTGATTTTATGTATGTGACATTTTCAAAGTAGTTGAATAAATAATGACCAAAATCAACTTTATTATTGCCTTCATATGAATTAGAGCAAATTAAAATTGACCAGCTTTCCTAAGGTCTTGCTTTTAAGTCTCTGATATATACCCAAATCAAAATTCTAATTTCCAATGTCAGATGCTAATTTTTTCTAATATTCAATTTATAGGAAATGTATAAAAAAGGACTGGTGACTCAGAGAAGAAATGTAAGACAGTCATGAAATTAAAATCTGTGATAGTGTTAAGAAAATAACCATACCACTTTAAGGATAAAATCTCTGATTAATTGAAAAATTAATTCCTTATATGGACTTTATTATAGCTTCTCTTAAGGTAATGCTATTTCTAATCTGATTGATTTTCTGATCCTGAAGAAACATTTCACTAAAAATTTATATACAATTTTACTTTCAGGACAACAGTTTACCTTAACATTCGATTTCTTTGAGAAATTCACCACTACACCCCAACCAAAATCATCTCCTTCATTCTTCACCTGAAAAGAAAGTAAAGTAAGTAAAAATGTATTTATGTTAAAAGGCAATTTAGATGTCATGCCCACATTGTAGGCTAATAAAACATTCTGAGTTTTCCTGATAAAATATTTTTTGAAAGATCCATTTAAAATTAAAAAAAAAAAAAAGACACTGACATTACAGAAAGAAATCACTGCCAAATTTCACAGGCTTTCCAGGAAGCAACAGGAATCTCTCAGTTGGCAAATAAATGTGAAAAATGATATCTTGTATTTGTTTGGAATATATGTGAAATCTTTTATAATTAATGAATTCATCCAGGTTTTAAAATTGCCTTATTTTTGGACAGCATTTCATAACTAGTAATATTTCATATTAATTCCAAAACTGTCTACTTCAATTTATATTCCCCCAAATGAAAACCAGTAGAGAGTAAAAGGCATTCAACTGACCCCTCCTTCCTTAATCAGTATCATGAGAAACAGGTTAAACAACAAAATTAGTACAGATCAACTACTGTAGCAGGAAGCATCCACCAAAGAAAGAAAAAATACTGGAATCTTTATCTAAAAAATACTATATATTGAAAAATTTATAGTAAAAATGACATACCTTTACCAAACGACCTGGTTGTAGAAATGGTAAGCAGTATTTCGGTTTGTGAATGTATTCTTCAATTTCTTTACCCAATTTGGCAAGCTGCTGTCTAATCTTGTAGTAGATGACTACACTTTCTTCATTTGGTATTACTATTTTATTATACTGTTCTTCTGAGTTCTTCACCTCTATAAATAAAACACATATACAGTATCAAAAAATTATGTAGATAATACCAAGGATACATCTTTGACTACTACAACTGTAGAGATTGTATTACTACATACTGCACAGATTAAAAGCTTTGAGGAAAAGATTCAGAGACACCCGTAAAGCATGCTGCCTAGTTTCTCCCTTCTTCATTAAGGTTCACTTTCTCTATCTCATCTTCATAGTTCACCACTCACTAATTGTGGATCCTCAAAGCAATTCTGAAGTGGCAGTGGTTTAACGCCTTCCTATGGATGGGGAGAGACCTACTCTGTTGAATAAGCACTGCCCTGTAAAACTTTTTATGTAAACCATGTCAGCACTTCCCAGTATAATAGCCAGTGGACAGTACATGAGGCTTCCCAGATGGCGCAGTGGTAAAGAATCCACCTGCCAATGCAGGAGACACAAGAGACACAGGTTTGATCCCTGAGTCAGGAAGATACTCTGGAGTGGGAAATAGCAATTCACTCCAGTATTCTTGCTTTGAAAATTCCATAGACAGAGAAGCCTGGCAGGCTACAGTCCATGTGGTCGCAGAGTCGGACACAACTGAGCAACTGAATGTGCATGCACACACACACACACAACATGGCTATTTAATTTTAAAATAATTAAAATTACATAAAATTAATCATTTAGTTCTTCAGTCACACTAGTACCATATAGAATGCTCAACAGTTATATGTGGGTGTTGACTTCTCTACTTGAATAGCAGAGAATATTTCCACAGAAAGTTATATTGAGTAGCACTATTTTGGATCTTCTAGTATGGTGCTTTGACTCTGCAAAAAATCCATTTTGCTAATTTCATTAGGCTTCCACCATCACCTGGTATATGTCTCTAAAACAGAAGACAAGAAATTTAGCTAGTTATCTCTGCTCAGTCAGTGGTTAAAACACTAGCTCCTTTCAGAAATTGGTCTTTTAGTTAATCTAAACATCTATGATGTCATCTTTCACCTAGTGCTGACCTATCTTCCTTGCTCATTTCCACTGTGAACAAACAGTAGTTTTACTGAAGTAAAACACACATAACAAAAAATTTACCATTAATGACACGTAGTACACTCACAATATATGAAACCATCATTGTCAAGTAGTTTTAGAATGTTTTCACTACCCCAAAAGAAAATTCCATATCTTTTAGCACTCGTTCTCTCCCTCCCCTAGACCCAAGCAACCTTTCTGTTTGCAAGAATTTACCTATCCCAGATATTCCATATACATGGAATCACACATCATGTGGCTTGTCTTTGGCTTCCGTAACTTAGCATAATGTTCTCAAAGATCTGACTTCCCTGCTGGCTTAGATGGTAAAGCGTCTGCCTACAATGTGGGAGACCCAGTTTCAATCCCTGGGTGAGGAAGACTCCCTGGAGAAGGAAATGGCAACCCACTTCAGTACTCTTGCCTGGAAAATCCCATTGATGGAGGAGCGTGGTAGGCTACAGTCAATGGGGGTTGCAAAGAGTTGGACAGGACTGAAAGACTTCACTTTCACTTTCTTTCTTTTCTCAAAGATCAGCCATGTTGTAGCATGCATCAGTACTTCATTCGTTTTAATGGTGAAATAACATCACACTATGTGGGTATACCACTTTGTTTAACAGTTGATGGGCATTTGGACTATTTCTACCTTTTGGCTGTAATGCTGCTATGAACTTCCAGGCACCAATTTTTGCTTGAACATATTTCCAGCTCTTTTGGTTATGCATACACGTGAGTGGATGGCACCACTGGGTCTTATGGTAATTCTAGACTTCACGTGCTGTGCTATGCTTAGTTGTTCAGTCATGTCTGACTCCTTGCGACCCCACCAGGTTCCTCTGTCCATGGGAATTCTCTAGTCAAGAACATTGGAGTGGGTTGCCATGCCTTCCTCCAGGGGATCTTTCCAACTCAGGGTTCAAACCGCTACTAAACTATTTTCTACAATGATCACACCATTTTGTCAATTACTTAAAAAAAAAAAAAAACCCATTCTAGTGAGTGTGAAGTGGTGTCTCAATGTGGTTATAATATGCATTTCCTTAATGACTAATAATGTTGAGCATCTTTACATGTACTTATGTATTTTTGTTGGAGTAATGTCTATTCAAATCTTCTGTTCATTTGAAAATTAGATTATTTGCTTTTCGTTGCTGAGCTCTAAGTGCTCTTTATATATTCTACATACCAGACTCTTTATAAGATGCATGATTTGCAAATATTTTCTCCTACTTTGTAGGTTTTCTTTTTATTACTGCTGGTGTATGCTGAAGTGCAAATGTTTCAAAAATTAGACAAAATCCTATTTATTCAATTTTTCTTTTGTTGTTTGTACTTCTGGTGTCTTATCTAAGAAACCACTGGGAAATTGAAGTTTATGAAGATTTATACCTATATTTTCTTCAAAGAGTTTTAAGGTTTCAGCTATTCTATTCAAGACTTACAACCATTTTCAGCTACGGTATGAAGTAAGGGTCCAAATGCACTTTACCACAGGTGGCTATTTTATTGTCCCAGCCACACTTGTCAAAAATCAACTGACAGAGGGGCTTCCCTGGTGGTTCAGTGGTGAAATATCTGCCTACCAATGTGCAAGACATGGGTTCGATCCCTGGTCCAGGAAGATCCCACATATAGTAGAGGAACTAATGACATGTGCTACAACTACTGAGCCTGTGCCCTAAAGCCTGCGAGCCACAATTACTGAGCTCACATGCCACAACTACTGAAGCCCACGTACCTAGAGACCATCTCTGCAATAAAAGAAGCCACAGCAATGAGAGCTGATGCACCACAACTAAGTAGTAGCCCCTGCTTGTCACAACTAGAGAAAAACTCTGAGTAGCAACAAAGACCCAGCAGAGCCAAAAATTAATCCCCTGGGTCAACGGTGGGCAGCAAGTGCGACACTCTTCTCTACAGTTCTTCTTGCACTTGACTTCTTTCTTAGAAAAATCAAGAAGAGCAGTAACAACATTTCTATTGTACTTGTCCCTGGCCAGACCCCACGCAGAATATACGATTTACCTTCGAGCACCACAACTTAAGAAGGACACATTTAGACATTTATAAAAATGGCTGGAGACTGGATGTGTGAGCAGACCCAGAGTTTGAAGACTACTTCCTCCTCCTCTAAGCCTATTTATTTTTAGTAACACCAGAGTCAAGATGCTGCAAAAGTCTACCTAAGTATTGAGATATGTTCTTTGGATTTTTTCTTCTTTTCTTTTTTCTTTCAACCTCTAACTTCTGGTCTTTGACACACTCTGAGGCATACTGTATCATCCTGGTTATTTTTAATGAACTGCACTACTTCTTACAAGAATCATGTTCCTTTTATGTGAGAATAGAAGGCTATTCTTAACACACGTTACAGTAGTAAACATAATCAGAAAAAAGATATTAAAAAAAATTGGTAGGCTAAAGTCAATAAGAGGTTCTATGAGAAGGAAAACTATACACTGAGATGTTAATCTTGCTGTCCTACCAAAAGTTACAAAGTAACATTGCAGGTATCAGTAGAATACTAAATAAGTACTGACGGGTTGTTTATGGAGAGATGATATGCACAAAGACTCTGCCTGAGGCCCACATCCTCCACTCCAAAAAATTTCTGTTCTCAGACTACTTAACTAATGAATCAAAAGTTAGAGACATTTTAAGAAATCACATGTGTTTTGTATGCAGGACTCTAACTACAGCTACATATCACTCTAGGAAGTTAATTTAGGTGCAGCCTGCTTTTCCCCAAATTAAGGACAGTATCTCTTTCTAGCCAATTAAAAAGTAGAGGAACCTCAGTATAAGCTGGTTTCCCTCCAGTGTAATGCCATAAGAAAGCCTCAGTATCTTAGGAAACAGCACGTGAGATATGCCCATAAACTCTTAGGATAATTTTCAACCAATTTTCCCCTTTTGAGGGAGAGGTGGTGGTCCCAAAAATATATTTCTATCATATAAAATGTGCAATAGATAGACTTGTGAGAGATGGAAAAATGAAATGCTACCCCCAGTACTGAGGAAATTTTATGAAAGGTTTAAGTTTAAATGGCTTTAATGATCTACAGCATTACTAACACTAATAAAATAGGCATTTACTGAGCATTACATAACATAATAATCTTAGCATGAAATGAAATGAAGTGAAGTCGCTCAGTCGTGTCTGACTCTTTGCGACCCCATGGACTGTAGCCAACCAGGCTCCTCGGTCCATGGGATTTTCCAGGCATGAATACTGGAGTGGGTTGCTGTTTCCTTCTCCAGGAGATCTTTCCAACCCAGGGATCGAACCCGCGTCTTCTGCATTGTAGGCAGACGCTTTACCAACTGAGCTACCAGCCTTAGTTTGCTTTTTTATGCAATTGTAACAATACCTGGTTCATTCAACTCATGAAAATTAAATAAGATCATTTATGTTATGTCGGGAAGATCCCCTGGAGAAGGAAATAGGAACCCACTTCAGTATTCTTTCCTGGAGAATCCCATGGACAGAGGAGCCTGGTGGGCTACAGTCTATGCGGTCACAAGAGTCAAACACAACTAAGCGACTAAGTACAATACAACAAGAAGTCTGAGGTAGTCTGGATTTAAATCCAGATCTAACTCAACAGCTCTTGGTATTTAACCATAACATTATCTATTAATGAATAAACAAAAAGATTAAAATTAAAACTGAATACTTATTTAAGAATATAAATAAAGAAGCACACTTATGTGTTTGTTAGCCATCTGTATGTCTTCTTTTGAGAAATGTCTGTTTAGTTCTTTGGCCCACTTTTTGATTGGGTCTTTTATTTTTCTGGAATTGAGCTGAAGGTGTTGCTTGTATATTTTTGAGATTAATTCCCTGTTGCTTCATTTGTTATGATTTTCTCCCATTCTGAAGGCTGTCTTTTCACCTTGCTTATAGTTTTCTTTGTTGTGCAGAAGCTTTTAATTTTAATTAGGTCTCATTTGTTTATTTTTGCTTTTATTTCCAATATTCTATTATCAGAGAAATGCAAATCAAAACCACAATGAGGTATCATTACACGCCAGTCAGAATGGCTGCTATCCAAAAATCTACAAGCAATAAATGCTGGAGAGGGTGTGGAGAAAAGGGAACCCTCTTACACTGTTGGTGGGAATGCAAACTAGTACAGCCACTATGGAGAACAGTGTGGAGATTCCTTAAAAAACTGGAAATACAACTGCCATATGACCCAGCAATCCTGCTGCTGGGCATACATGCTAAGGAAATCAGAATCGAAAGAGACATGTGTACCCCAATGTTCACTGCAGCACTGCTTACAATAGCCAGGACAACGAAGCAACCTAGATGCCCATCAGCAGACGAATGGATAAGAAAGCTGTGGTACATATATGCAATGGAATATTACTCAGCCATTAAAAAGAATACATTTGAATCAGTTCTAACGAGATGGATGAAACTGGAGCCTATTATACAGAGTGAAGTAAGCTAGAAAGAAACACACCAATACAGTATACTAATGCATATATACGGAATTTACAAAGATGGTAATGATAACGCTGTATGTGAGACAGCGAGAGAGACACAGACGTACTGAACAATCTTTTGGACTCTGTGGGAGAGGGTGAGGGTGGGATGATATGGAAGAATGGCATTGAAACATGTAAATTATCATATGTGAAACAAATCGCCAGTCCAGGTTCGATGCATGAGACAGGATGCTTGGGGCTGGTGCACTGGGATGACCCAGTGGGATGGGATGGAGAGGGAGGTGGGAGGGGGCTTCAGGATGGGGACACATGTACACTCATGGCGGATTCAAGTCAATGTATGGCAAAACCAATACAATGTTGTCAAGTAAAATAAATAAATAAATAAATAAATAAAAAAGAGCCACATTTATTTAAGAATGTATTCCAATGCCAAACAGCAAAGTTCAACAAAGCAAAACCGCAATTACTTTTCCACCAACATAACTGAGAAAATACTTGGAGAATTCTGCCATTATCCTCTACTGTATCTGGGATATTTCCTATGGAATTACAAAAGAATAATATACAGGTGAAATTTAGAAAGTAATTTACCAAACTTTACCAAATAGGAAGGGTTGGGGAGGGATAAATTGGGAGTAAGGGATTAACAGAGGCATACTACCATATAAAAAATAAACAACAGGGTTTTACACACACACACAGAGAACTATATTCAGTAACTTATAATAAACTATAATGGAAAAAAAAATTTTTTAAAGAATATAGATTTATACATATACATGTGTGTATAGCCAAGTCACTTTGCTGTACACCTAACACAATATTATATAAATCATCTATATTTCAATTTTTTTAAAGTAATTTAATAACTGTTCAAATATACTATTTTTATAAAGAAGGGAAAAAAGCAAAAGTAAGTGCACCAATGTGCAGCCTATTTCTTTTGGTTTATTCAGTCTTTCTGGCTGTATGTGTAAGCATAATTATCTTAATCATGAATGACAGTGCTAACTGCCTTGGAGGAATATTTTAAAGTTTCATTCTTTTTAGTGAAAATATTTAAGGTGGCTTGTAAACTATACACTTGATTCAACAACAGCCATTTGAAACTTCTATGAACTAAAGTAAAATTAATGACTTTCCTTCTTCAGTATCAACCTGATTTCAATATCTCCTTAATTTAAACCCAAATCCACACTGTGCTTAAATTCTGTTGATTTTTTAATTCTATTATCACATATTATTTTTTGCATGAAGGTAGATTTACAGCTCCTCTAAAATCACAATTCTTTGAAACAAGAATTATCCTTTTCCCTTGCTAGGGCTATGGCTTATTATCAAGACAAACTGTATTAAATACTTAACAAGAAAATAATATTGGGCTGGCCAAAAAGTTTGAGTTTTTCTGCAATGTCTCATGGAAAACTGAACAAACTTTCTAGCCAACCAATAAAATGTAAAGTGATCTAAAATTATATATTTGTGATTAATTTTATATATGATGTGTTTTAAAGATTCAATCAATGGCTTTGCTTCTGGAAATTTAAGAAAGGGCTTTCCTGGTGGCTCAGACGGTAAAGAATCTGCCTGCAATGCAGGAGACCCCAGTTCGATCCCTGGGTTGGGAAGATCTGCTAGAGAAGGGAATGGCAACCCACTCCAGTATTCTTGCCTGGAGACTCTCATGAACAGAGGAGCCTGGTAGGCTACTGTTCATGGGGTCGCAAAGAGTTGGACATGACCGAGCGACTAACACACACACACACACACTAGTCTTAAAACAAGCCAGCTCAAGTGTTTTCTCATCCATGTTTGGCAGATAAGTTACTACATCTACTCTTATAATCAAAAAGGGATGACTTATGCTTTAATAAAAACAGCATGGCTTAGATAGGAACAGGACCAAGATTCTAATTTCAAACCTGTCATCAATCAAATGTGTAACTTAATATACAGATAACTTCTCTTATGCCTTACTTCTTTTACAGTTGTAAAATGATGCCAAAGTTTGTTCCAGAGCTACAGTTTGTAATGAAGAAGCTGCTCTTAATTAAGATGTAAGAAATTAAGAGTTAAGAGTTATGATCTGTCATCTAGGTAAGGGTAAAAAAAAAAATATGAATTTAACTTACATGAATATTTCAAGACTTTTTCACTTTTTTAGGACACACACGAAAATTGAGTGGTAGTGTCCTATCTACTTTTGATGGAAATGTATTACTGCCTTTATTATTAAATAACTCATAGGACATTTATAAAGTGAAATTATATAGTCATTAAAAACTACACTTTCAAAGAATAATTGAAATTAACTTTAAAAAGCCAGAAAGAGTGAGTCAGTGAATGTAAAGCATTAAACAAAACGCTAGGCATATGGTGAATGTTTAACAATTGATATTATAAATAGCATTGCTGTTATTACCAAAGCACTGTTAAACCTGACTTTGAACAAAAATATGAAAAATGTGCATGAAAAAAAAAGGGAAACCCCAAAGTGTTAACAGTGCGCTGTGTGGCGGTCTGTGAGATCACAACTGAGCTCCAATTTCCTTTGTATCTTTTGAAAAATTTGTGTTTTTTTCTTTATGACTATGAATTATTTTTACAAGATTTACCCAAGCCAGCATTTTAAATCTTTCTTCTATTTTAGATTTTAATCAGCTCTAAATGATGATCAGCCATGACATCTTCTAAAATAAAGATCAACACACAACAAAGAACTCTACTTGAACATAATTATCGTAGAACACTTGCTTTTCGGACTTTAGAAAGCATTATCTTAATTTTGTTATGTCATTATTCACAAATGAGTTACCATGTGATATGTCTATAACAATAAAGTATACTACATTTGAATTAACAGCAGCGTCATGTTCTGACAGAGTTTTCTTACTTTCATTTTAAAATGTTCCAGGTGGAACATTACTGTACTTTTATGTAAGGACAAATTCTTGGCTTACCAGAAAAAAACCAAGGGCCAATGCAGTCAATAACACATAAACCTTGCTATTAGTCTACCCTAGCTAAATAAAGCTATTACAGTAATTGTATACTTACTCTCTACTACTCCTGGAATTGCTCTATAATGCTGAAACTGGTAGAAGGATTTTTCCAACATGTACTCAGGATTAATTTCTTCTACACGTAGTAAGTTCAAAACCATGTTGTAGGTCAAATGGAAAGCACTATTTAGAGGATCAGCTGAGCCCTAAGAGAGAAAAAAACATGTCAATGAATTCATTTTTCAAATTCACACAAACATTTTAACCTCAAACTGCTTAATAATTTAGTCTACATTAAAGAATACTATAGAAACATACTAAGTTCCTTCTTTTAAATGACCCACCCAAAGTTGTAAAACGGTAGCTTTTTGGGAAAGTGAAGGGGGGGGTGGGCGGAATCACTAAATAAGACAGTAGTAGTTAATATACTACTGGCCAAATACATTTAGCTCTCTGCCTTCTAGGCACTTGACAGGATTACACATTTTGCCCTCAGTGTGGAGGGCAAATCAGGTGTAGTGATATATCACTTCCTGGCCAAATATTTAATTGGTGGTGTGAAAAGCTGTTATTTTCCCTGCTGGCACAGTGACTGCTAATATTCAAGACAGCGGTTTCTCTATCAGCTTGAATCCATAACCAATAATAAGCTGAGTCTCCTTTGTAAACCTGCAATGAACAGGTTAAGAGAAACAAACCTTTAAGTTACTGAGATTTAGGTTTGTTATAGTAGCATAACCTAGCCTATGTTGACAGAGCACACTAAATTTATTTCAGATAAAAATTAGCTATCTCTAAACTCTCGACTTCCTAGAATGACATAAAACCTTCTAGTGTTTCCCCCAAATATATAGGCCATTCTTTATCAACACTCTGATAATTCCTCTTTCTCTCCCTAACTGTAGCTATTACCAAAGAAGGGCTAGGCTAATGGCTAGGCAAAATAAAACATTTATCACAATAGCGTGACCTTAACTTGCAAGATGGTTTATATCCAAAATACTTTCTAAAGATCTAAACTTTTCTTACAATGTTTCTTCAGGAATACTATTTTATAAATGAAAATACTTTCTAAGATTGAAAATGATTATGTAGTTGTATAGGAGAATGACCAACTTCTTGAAGATACATGCTAGAATACTAAGAAGTGTCACAAAACATTCATATCCCTAAATGGCATAGCAAAATACGCAAATACTCTTAAGGTATTCAGGAACTTTTAAACTGCGATCCATAAGCCAGCCTTATTGCATCAGAATTATAAACAAACACATACAGGATTTTATGACAAGGAGTAGAACTTTCAACAGTCTCAAATGATCATATTCCTTAATTCTTGAAAAATCAAGAGCCATTTACCATAGGGGGTTAGTAAGTCCCTAAAAACCTTAATTTGTATCCACTTTCCTGGAAAATAGAGCCAAAGGGAAATGTGGAATTATATGAAAACCACATTCTTGAGAAAGAGGAATGAGACAACTTCATCTACTTTGTAATTTTGCAAACAGACCACCTTTTATTATTCTTTTTCTTTTCTACTCTTACTACCTTTAAGAAATTTGATGCTTCAATATTATAAGAGCTTATTTCCAATCTCAAGCTCTTCTTTTATATTCCAGCTGTTGCAGAATACACCTATCTGAATTCTCCATCACATTAAACTCAACATAGCATTGTAACACTGTATCCAGTGACCCCAGGATAATCCCAACTTATACATGATATATTGGCATAATCATTAATAGTCCCTCATTTCACTGTTACAGTATTCTAATTTGGATACTAAAAAATATGGCTATACAGCATGCTCTCAGTATCCTCAGGTTCCCTATCTGAGGACTCAATCAACTGTGGATTGAAAATACTTGGGAAAAAATTTGCAGAAAGTTGCAAAAAGCAAAACTTGAATGTGCCATGCAGCACCAACAACTATTTACATTGTATTTACAGCTATTTAAATAGCATTAACACTGTATTCCATACTATAACCTAGAGATGATTTAAAGAAAAGGATGTATGCAGGGTATATGCAAATACTATGACATTTATAAGAGACATGAGCATCCCTGGATTTTGGTAGACTGGTATGGAAGGGAGGTCCTTGAAACGAATCCCCTGAGAATACCAAGGATGACTGTAAAATATATACAGTCATTAAATACACATAACAGAATACTACTCAGACTTAAGGAAGAAAATTTTGCAACAACACAGATGAACTCTAAGAACATTATGCTAAATGAAATAAGCCTATCATGGAAAGATAAATCCTGCATACTTCCATTTATATGAGGTATCTAAAATAATCAAATTCATGGACTCAAAAGAGTAGAATGATAGTTGTCAGAGACTGACAGGGGGAGTAATTGGAAAATTACTGATTAAAGAGCACCAAGTTGCAGTGAAGTGAGATAAATAACCTTTAGAGATTTGCTACATAATAGTCAATAACAACATAATTTTACAAAATAATAGTTTATGAAGAGAGTGGATCTCATGCTAAGTGTCCTTTTCACAATAAAATTTAAGCTCTTCCCTTTAATTAAATTAAAAAGAACAGAACTTTACACTTACAGAGTAACAAATCTAGAGCTGTCAAGTAAGTGGAATGAAAAAAATCTGTACTAAAGGAACCAAGAAGTTGTCATTAAAATACTTTCTCCTGACTCAATTATTTTCATACACAAAATACGAGGAAAGAAAACTAGTGTTTATTATAGCCAACAAAACTTAAAGAAAAGAATAATACAAATTTTCAGTCTTGGTCATTTTCTGTACACAAAGAACTAAAGTTAGTTACATATATCCTAAAAATGGGTTTCCAAGTGTTAATCTACAGAGTGAAGACAGAAAGATAAAGACCAATACAGTATACTAACGTATATATATGGAATTTAAAAAGATGGTAACGATAACCCTATAAGCAAAACAGAAAAAGAGACACAGATGTACAGAACAGACTTTTAGACTCAGTGGGAGAAGGCGAGGGTGGGATGTTCAGAGAGAACAGCATTGAAACAAGTATACTATCAAGGGTGAAACAGATCACCAGCCCAGGCTGGATGCATGAGACAAGTGCTCAGGGCTGGTGCACTGGGAAGACCCAGAGGGATGGGATGGGGAGGGAGGTGGGAGGGGGGATCGGGATGGGGAATACATGTAAATCCATGGCTGATTCATGTCAATTTATGGCAAAAACCACTATAATATTGTAAAGTAATTAGCCTCCAACTAATAAAAATAAATGAAAAAAAAAAAAAACTGAAAATAAGATACCATATGATCACCATGAATATGTACAGATAAGCCTTCCCTTCACTCATATAAAAACAAAAAGAAAAACAGACCTTAACCTATTTTTGTTGCAGCATACCAGGCTTCTCACAACCTTATCTCAAATTCTCCAGGCAAATCCTAAGATACTGGCTTATGCATGTCTTTACATGTTTTGAAGCTTTAAGTAGCTAATCAGCTGGCAGTTAATTTTATATTTTTAATGCAGTTAATTAAGTTATCTTATTGACAGCATTCTCTAGGGATATGCTTAATAATTCTTTACTACATGGAAAAGGAAAAGGAAAGCAATCAGGTCAAACTTCCTTGAGAAGCTCTTCAAAACAAAACAAATATCTTAGACAATCCAAAACACAAATACTAAACAAGCAAAATGAGCCAGTTAATTTGAAATAAAGCCTATATATTTAAATTTATTATTGGGATATTTACACACTCTCAATAGGATGAATTAGAACGGTAGATTATATAATTAATTTGTTAAGCTATCTGGGCTTACAAAAAATAGAAGAAGGTTAACTGTGCAAAATACTTCCTGTTCTGATAGGTGAGGAGCAATCTGTGCAGTGGAGTGGGCAAATAGAGGTATCTTATATTTGGAGGGCAAAATAAACATTTCTGCCCTCTCTGCAGACCTCCATCCCCTCCATTGCATGACTTACTCTTTTCCTACTAGAACAGAAAGTAGGGTACAAAGAATCAGCAATTTGAGCAGGCACCCTCCTCTACCTTCTAAGCCCAGATAGTTTAGTAAATTAACTCATCTACTCAGAAAGTATTTGAACTGATGCAATTAATCTTGATGTAGTCATGAAGTATGTTTCTCAAATTCCTGGTGATGGCACAGAAGCTTAACTTGGTTACCTTAAGAAGTTGTTTTCCAATCGTTGGGCTCATCTTTTCATCTACCATAAGAATTACAATTCCTCTATCATCCATTCCCCTCCTTCCAGCACGACCAGACATCTGAATATATTCACCAGAGGAAATCTGAACGAACATAATCAAAGTTTAGGAGAAAATCTGGTAAAAAACATATTCTTAAGATTTTTCTTATCATGAAATACACAAGCACAAGCTATCCATTTGAAGAAAGGAAACAAGATTAAAAACATGAACTTTTAGGAAAGATTTATATAAAAAGAAAAAAAAGCAATACTTAAGAATGATGTTGCAAAATTTTAGCTCCATAATGATCAAATGGCTATAGGGAAATATTGGCTAATTAACTGGTGCAAAAAATATCTTTAAGCTAGATATTCTGGAAAATAGGAAAGTTTAAGAAAGCAAACAATGACCCAAAATCTACTAAATATCAACTCTGACTTGATCATAAGTTTTCTTAATTTCCAAACAGTATTAATACAAAAATTAACACACACATAAAGCACAATTTCTATTTTCTCAGTGTATATCCCTGGTGTCCAGAAAAGTCCCTTCATCATTAAGAACCACCTAAGGGAAAAAGGTTAGAAGTATCCCACACACAGTCTTTCAGGGTAAAACTGAACAAACTGAACACTGGGTAAAGTTTTATCTGTAAGCGCACATACTCTTCTCCTGTGGAAAGGGTTCAGCATTTCCTGGCTTTCAAAAAATGTTTGACTCAGGAAGGGTTATAAACTACTATGCTACTTGAAGGCATATTACTGATAGCATTAAAAACAAACCTAACAACCTGGGACCAACCCTGAAGATTAGAAAAGAACATTTCAAAATGGCAGTCTGATAAATCTCAACAGAGCTCAAGGGCATTACATTTTGACATAATCTAAAATTATGCTCTTTAGATTTCATAATTATGTTCCTTAATTATCAAGAAAAGGTGCCTTTTTAAAATTCAACTACCCTCATGACTCCATATCCCTGTCAGGGGTCCACTGGAGGCCAAGGAGTATGTAAAGTAACAAAAAGACTTATTTATTTTCTTGTAGCATTAATTTTATTCAAAGAACTAACTACTTTTAAACTGATAAATTATAAAGAATTTAAAAATTTACATTAAATTAAAATATAAAACATGGAAGACTTTATCCACTTTACCATTAAAAATTGTAATCTACATGAATTAAGTCTTCTTTCTATTTAAAAAGTCACAAGTTACATAAAGTTTTTGAATGTTATGTAAAAATTTTCAAAAAGAAATGGTATTGACTCCATATACTTATATTTCTCTTGCTTAGCATCCAACACATTCAAAACAAATCAAGAAAAATGCTTTGCCTTTAGAATTCTACCATGAGATTTTTCAGTATATTGGTGATTAGTAACTACTGCCAGATATTTCTTCAAGCAGAAAAAAATCATTAAGAACAAAAGGAATAGCTAATAATTTACTCCAAATGCCACATTATATGAATTTTTGGTTTGCACCAAATACTCAAAACTAGAAATCTCTCTTCCTCCACCTGCTTTTCACTCTTCTGATGCTGCAGACTGCCTGGTAAATACCCATCCGCTGTTTGTTGCTTAGTTTTAGAATTGCTTTCTTTATGAAGTCTTTCATGACCCCTTAATAAGTGACTTTTTTCTTGTGTTTTATTCTTCCTGGAGGTACTTCTCAGGGTCCATAAAATAACTTCCACCTGCACTAAGTCACTTCACAGTAGAAACTGGTTTGGTTTTGTGTTAAATTTAACGTCCTCAACACTTACCATAGTTCTAGGCCCATAGTTTAGTAAGAAGGGGTTACTTGCCTCTGGATTAAGGATTTATTTTTACTCTGATTCATCATTTCACTCATGATCCCAACTTTTGCTTTAGAAAAGACATATGTGCAAACCTATTAAAAATCTCCATTTTAAATCTGAAGAGTAAAACAGTGAGCTACAATTGTAGCCACCAAAGCAGAGGTGTTAAAGTAACACTTTAAAAAATAAAAAGTCTAGATATATTTAAAATGCATTGCAGCAGTCATGGTTCGTTTGCACACTTATCACCAACTCTTTCAGCAAAAGTAATTTTTGACTAAAAAACAGTGATAGAATGAGTCTTAAAACTTAATGAACTTATTAGCTCACATACAAGTTCTTTAAGTATTTAGAACTGAAAATCTCAAAGACTATGTGAGCCAAAATCATCTTAGGTGATTAAAGATTGAAGCTTCAAGTTACTTCAATATATGAATTATTTTACTTACCCATCGAAAATCCTTCCCATCAAATTTTCGGGCGTTTGTAAATAAAACAGTTCTAGCTGGCATGTTAATCCCCATAGCAAAAGTCTCAGTGGCAAATAAGGCCTAAATGAATGAATAATTATAAAATTAAATATATATTTTAAACTGAAAAACTAGTCTCATATTCAAGTATAAATAAATCATTAATTTTTAAAATTAGTTGCTTGTGTGTGTGTGTGTGTGTGTGTGTGTGTTAGTTGCTCAGCTGTGTCCAACTCTTTGCAGCTCCACAGACTGTAGCCCACCAGGCTTATCTGTCCATGAAATTCTCCAGGCAAGAATATTGGAGTGGGTTGCCATTTCCTTCTCCATTAGTTGCTAATGAAACTCTACAAAAATAAGACATGCTACTCCAGGTATATTTCTGTATTTTATACTCAAATTATTAAATGTACATAAAATTATATAAATTATTATAAATTTATATTATATTCAATGTCCCTTATACCCCCCCCAAATTTTTAATTCAGGGAAAACAGCCTTTCTTTAATTCTAGAGGTGGTAACTTGGAAAGACTATTAACGGCCTAATGGACAAGGCATTATTAGGCTGTAGAATATTTTTCCAAACATATTAAGATTTCCTGGCTTCTTCCTTGATTCAGTGGTTTTTATTAAGATTTCCTGGCTTCTTCCTTGATTCAGTGGTTTTAGAGACACCTTTCAAAATCGGCGGCACCTTTCAAAATCGGCGGCACCTTTAGTTCACATTTAAGACTTTACCAACAAGAAGCACACAAATGTATGTGTAGAAATTAAGGTATGTATACAAATTAAGTCACTGAAGTACTATTAAATAATCTAAATTGTCATCAACAGGTAATGAGATAAAAAAAACTATGTCATCAACTCAAAAGAATACTATTCAATTGTTAAAAAGAATGAAGAGCAATGCATATGACAAAATTGAATAATATAGGTAATACAATCACTTTTGTTTAAAAACTAAATCAAGTATTATTTGTATGTATACTAGTAGATATTTCTGGGAAGTGAAGGGCAATGTGGGTCTTTAATGTTTTACTTTATGTACAGTTACTGTATTTGACTTCTACACTATACTTAAAAGATTCTTTAAAATGGACCTAAACAAAATATGCAATCTATGTAAGAACATCAACAGGGCCTTATCAGGACCCAGGTATAAACAGTGACCAAGTTTTTATCTAAAATACTTCAAGTATGGTCCTTTTAGGGTGAGTAAATTTCTTTTAAATATCCTATTTAGTACTAAAGTTCTCATGAAAAATCTCTAATTTGAGCTTTAAACATAAAATAATTTGAGTCATATAAAGGTTTATGACAACATTTTGGAGTTGTTTTCCATTTTCAATAGTCTGTTACTGGGTACAGGTATTGACATAATACTAAAAATTAAATTAGACTCTCTTCAGTTTAAATGAGAACATCCTAAATAGTTTTTTCAGAAGTCTAACCAGCAATTCTCCTTGTTTTCTCTAAACGAGTCTTTTTAACCTGTACAGAGAAAGGAGTTCACTTACAGAATCAACTCTAGGTGTGATAATTAAACAACACCTGGAAAATTCTACACTGTATTCAGTAATGATACCATTTCTTACTTTAAAACTAGGAAAAGAGGGACTTATCTGGTGGTAGGTACAGTGGCTAAGACTCTAGATCCAACATGCCACAACCAAGAGTTCACTTGCTACAACTAAAAGACCCTGCATGCCACAGCCAAAGATCCTTCATGTGGCAACTAAGATCCAGTGCAGCCAAATCAATCAAGACTAGAAAATAAAACAAATGACTTCTACATATAGTCCAAAATTTATGAAGCATAATACTGCACACAAAAATCAAGTTCATCACCCAAGTCATTCCATTCAACTTACTTAAATACAACAACAATTAAAAAAACAAAGTTGCCTATGAACAGTGTTCTTGGTTAACTTTCAATTGCCCACAAAACACAATTTTAGGGCATAATAAATAAAAATAAAATCATACCTTTATTAATCCTTCAGAAAAGAGAATTTCTATAGTTTCTTTCAAAATAGGAAGTAAACCACCATGGTGAATACCAATCCCCCGTTTCAAGAGAGGAAGTACATTTTCAACCTACAATTGGATTAAATTATATTTTTTAAAAGATGTGAGGAAAAGAACTTTTCAAATGTGAAACTAACCAAGCAAAGGAAAGTAAGTAACCAAGAAAGAATCCTGTTAAAAGAAACATTATACAACTTCTTCAGAAAAAAGCAAAAACCAAACCCATATTTTCAGATTATTAAATACAAAATACAATGTAATTCTCTCACAGCTTTAACATGAATATGTTTTAAATAAACTTTATAAATGTTTTGCTTCCTCATTCAAATTTTCCAGCATCACTTCATCTCCTCCAAAAAAATTAATGGTTATTAAATGCCAAAGTTTGCATCTGTGCAAAATAAACAAAATATACTGGCCAACTCAAACCAAAAGGGAAGAAATAACCATAAAGCATATTTAGTATAAATATTTGATTGTTAGTCCAACTCTTTCACAACCACATGGACTGCAGTCCACCAGGCTTCACCGTCCATGGGATTTTTCAGGCAAGAATACTTGAGTGGGTTGCCATTTTCAAGGGGCTCCTCCTGACTGTGCATGTATTGTTAAGCTGCTTCAGTTGTATCCAACTCTTTGCGACCCCATGGACTATAACCCGCCAGGCTCCTCTGTCCATGAGATTTTCTAGGCAAGAATACTGGAACGGGTTGCTACTTCCTTCTCTAGGGGCTCCTCCTGCCTGTATGTGTATTGTTAAGCCACCTCAGTCGTAGCTGACTCTGAGACCCCATGGACTGTAACCTGCCAGGCTCCTCTGTCCATGGGATTTTCTAGCCAAGAATACTGGAGTGGGTTGCCATGCTCTCCTCCTGAGGGATCTTCCCGACCCAGGGATCAAACCCACATCTCTTATGTCTCCTGCATTGGCAGGCAGGCTCTTTACCACTAGCACCAGTACTTTATCTTTAAACAAATAAATTTACTCAAGAGGTCTACCTTATTAACACTATTAAATGCTATTAAATTTTCTTATTAGCACAGACTTCACGGGCTAGCGAGACTCATCAGTGAAGGCTGAGGTGGCACACACATGTGCCTCAAGATACCCAAGCCCTTTTCAGACAAGGACTGTTGGCCACTCCAGAAAGGCATTACTTGTCATGCAGTCCTTCCCAAGGAAACAGACAACACACTTCAAAGAGGTCTCTGCCATCAATATTCTATATTTCTAACTAATAATAAATCCAAAGGGGCGCTTCTCTCCAAATAAAACCAAAAAAAGAAGTGTGCTAGAATGACAAGGATAAAGACATGGCTCAGCCCTTAGATACTATTAACTCAGTTGGAAAGAAAAATCACAGTAAGATTTTGTAAGTTAAATGCTATTTTAAATACCAAGAAACATGCAATGCAGTCTTAACGTAAAGACCACAAAAATCAAAGTAATCATTTGGAGGCAGAGTATGACCTTCCAATTTTTCTTTTCACAAAACAAAACTTTCACACAGTATTAGGAGAGACTAAAAAATTAGTTCTCAGGATTGGATGCACATTAGAATAAGAGTTTCTGAAAGATTCTAATAATCAGGGCACACAAGATAATTAAATCAGAAACTCTGGAGTGGCAACGAGGCATGAGTATATTTTAGAACTCCTAAGGCAATTCTTACAGGCAAAAGAAAAAACCACTTTAATTAATTAAAGAAAAGCAGAAATCAAATTTTTCACTAAACATGATTTTCATTAGGTGTACTTTATTGTGTCTACTAGCCTTATGAATTAAGAAACTGACTGACTTAAAATTAGCATTTAAAAATTTTGTAGTATTAGGAACAGAAGCAATAATTTCCAGATCATGCTAGCTTTCAGAGAAAAGTTCCTTCAAGGCAGCAAATCTTTCCTTCTGTCACCTTTTTAGAAGTTCAAAACAAAAATTAAGGTATCATTTCAGTGCACAATGCAACATATTTACTGCAGTGTGCAATCAGTGCAATATATAATATAGTAACAAAACCACGAAATACAAAGTGAATATATACCATCTGTTAATAGCCACACTCTACGTAATGACATTAAACACACCTGAGGGAGCTTTTTGTCTTCATCAGACAAGCAGTCAATTGCATTACTGAAAACTTCTTCAACCATCTTCTTTTCTTCATCTAGGAGAGAATTCAAGGGTATATAAATATCTAAGTGAGTTGGTGATACCAAATTTCACACATTGCAAAGAACAGAGTCAAGAAGAGTAAAAGTAATGACTCAGGATTTAAGACAGAAGGGAAAGCACATCAAATTTACCACATAATTAAATAAAATTCACTGCCTTTAAAACCAGATCTAGCAGCTAGTCCACGAATAAAAGTGCTTTCTTATAAAAGCAGTAACAATAACTACACTAGCTATCTACATGCAATATTTAAGTGAAAAAATTGCAGGACATGGGGATTATTATTACTCACTATTGAGGAAAGTGAGACATACAGCAAATAATGAGCATTGATATTAACTGTTAGATCAACAATTTCAAAACCTATACTCTTAACCATTTATACTGCCTTCTCTACAGTGACTATTAAGTTAACAGCCAAAAAATATTTGTTGACTTAATCAATACAAAACCCTGCAACATTAAGCACATGCAAAACTGGTAGTGATAAGAAAACATTTCTAAGTAGAGCAACTGACTCAGTAAAAAAGAGAAAAATATTGGCTTTAGGTGGGCATATGGGTTATCTGCCATGTTATTTTTACCCATGGATAAGTAAAAATTAGCTTTAAAATGCATGGGATTGGGACTCCCCTAGTGGTCCAGTGGTTAAGAATCCACTCAGTGAACTAAGAGCCAACGTGCTGTGGAGCAACTAAGCCTGTGCGTCCCAACTACTGAAGCTCGAATGCCTGGAGCCCGTGACCCACAGCAAGAGGAGCAACTGCAGTGAGAAGCCTGCACACTCCAACTACAGAGTAGCCCCTGCTCACTACAACTAGAGAAAAGTCCATGTGCAGGAAAGAAGATCCAGTGCAGCCAGTGTTTAAAAATACATGGGATTAGTTCTATGCCTTTGTTAGAGAAAACAAGAAAACGTAAATCTGATTTTGGATGACTGAAAATATTATTTACTTCTCACTGTATAGGATTAGATATATAAAAGCCTGAAGTAAATGACAACTGGGTTGGTATTCAGCATGCACAAATTTTTGCCTAGGATATACTACTATCCAGCTGTGTGATGTTTCAGTAGTTACATTTACAGTTAATATGTGGGAATAATAAGTTGATTTGCTACAAGTTTTTCTACTTTTTTCAAAAATTTTGCCACAGCTGGTATAGGGGCAGGTTTTCCTAGTTTGGATTTCCAGAAGAATGAAACATAACAGAGGATAGTCTGACCAAGAGACTAACCTTAAGTAATCATATAGAAAACCACAATAACCAAAGAGCTATGGCAATAAAGTATAAGAAGGTAGGAGTCTAATACTTCTTAGTAGGGTTCTTTGGATTTCATGTAGAACAAATATTTTATATATAGATATATACTTATCTTCCAACAAAAGACAGAAGAAAGGAAAAGAAATAGTAAATCGAGCCTTAAAGCTTTTACAAATGTGATAGAATTACTGCTGTAACTCTAAGGTGAACTGTAAACCTTAGCAATACACAATTGCTGTCTTACCAGAAATATATTTATATACACTTCCATATGGCATTAAAGCAATACTGAAATTATACAGTACCTGTGTTGAAATCTAATTTGGTCATTTGAAGTGCATAAGCTTCACAATCTTTCTTACTAAAACTGAAAATAATTACAGGTTGAAAATTTCTTTCCATAATCATCTTCACAATTTTGAATACGTTTGATGGACCTGCAAAAAAAGTACATAAACTATAATGAAAAATTAACTCAAAATGGACCACAGACTTAATTGTAAAACTACAAAACTTATATATATGTAGGAGTAAATCTTCATGATGTTGGGTAAGGCAAAGCATTCTTAAAATATGACAGCAAAAGCACAAGCAACAAAAGAAAAAAAATCAGATAACCAGATTTGATCAAAATTTAAAATTTTGTACTTCAATATACACCAGCAATAAAGATACCCTTAACTTACAGAATGGGAGAAAATATTTACAAATCAGATATCTGATAAAGGTCTAGTATCCAGAATATATAAAGAATCCTTACTATTCAACAACAAAAAGAAAGTCTAATTTTTGAATGCACCAAAAATTTGGATATTTGTCATAAAATCATAAAATGGAAAATTATTTGACGATAAAAACGAATGATGTATTGATATATGCAATAACATGGATAAACCTGGAAAAAAAAAAAGCTAACTGAAGGAAGTCAGATGCAAAAGACCACAAATATCATGATTCCATTTATATGAAATGTCTACAAGAGGAAAACAGAAATAGAAACTAGATTAGTGATTACCCAAGGTTGAGGGGTAGAGAAGAGGTTGGGAGAAAATAAAGAATGACCATGAATGAGTATGGGGCTTCTTTCTGAGTTAATGAAAATGTTCTAGAATTACAAAGTAGTTGCACAACTTTGTGACTATACTAAAACCCACTTAATTGCACCCTTAAAAAATGGTGACTTCAATAGTATGTGAATTGTATTTCAATAGTTGACTGTGGTGACAGCAGCATAATTCTGTGACTATACTAATAACCACTGAATTGCATACTTTAACAGGTCAATTGTATAATGAACTCTCTCAACAAATGCCATGTAGAAAAAAGACATAAATTTTTATTCATTCAATTTTATCACATACTATCTAGATGTCTACATAGCTTTCAGGGGGGGGGAAATTTTTTTTAAAAAACGTAATTTGAAAATACAATTTCCATCTAAAATTCTCAAAAACAAAGTTCCAAGTTACCTTTTGTTCCTCCTTTTCGCCCCTTCTGATCTCCTTTTGCCAAATCACCAGCATCTCGAAGTACTTGCATTGCAGTATTAAAATTATCTTCTCTGAAGTCACCCTAGCATCACAAATATTTTTCTATATAACTTAACTAATACTTAATCATAATCCAAACTTTTTTTTACCTCAAAACAAAGCTTCCTCAAATAATAAATAATTTAATAATAAAACTAGAAAAAGCAAAACCATAAGATATCTGAAACATGTATAGAGCCCCTTATTTTCAAGGCATTTAAAAATACTGGAAAAGGAGGGGAATCTAATTCATGCATTTAAAAAATATGAGTCTTAAATATAATTTTTGAAATAAAAATACATATACAAAGAAAACCAACAATAACTTTGGACTATAAAACTAGGGGAAAAAAACAGATCTCTGCTCTTCTTCCCTAGTTTAAAGAAAAGTGGGTATAAGCAGTTATGTGATATTAAAGATATAAGAATTATAATTACTCTCTTACATTTTCATCAACAACAAGGTGCAGGCCATCTCCCCCGGCTGGAAAAATATAGTGCTGTAATGGAGTAGGCCGATAATCTGTGTAAATTACGTGACAAGGCTGTAAAAACAAAGAAAATTAAAATCAAGGACAAATACACAATTGGACTTTCCATAATGACTTCATACTTCAGACCTATGATAACGTAATTAAGGAAGACTTCAATTTTTCTGTAGCAGAATGCACTGAGGTAAAACGGGACTTCTCGACCCCACAGAGACTTTTTACAGCTTTACTAAAACAGTAGGTTGATCTATCTCTTCCAGAAGATTCACTGAGATTCTATCCTACAGGAGCAACATAGGTGTTGCTAGTGGTACAAAAATACCACTAGAGAGCTAATAAATGGATAAAAATAAATTTGTGAACCTTCTGGCATAAAGGAAAAATAAGGGCAGAAAAATAAAGAATACATGAACAAATGCTTGTTATAAGGTCCTTTAATGCTCCTAAAATTGGACTAGAAAAGCAAAAATGAAACGCAGTCAATAAAAAGTCTGCACTTACATGAGAAAAATCAAACCACACTCTCAAGAAGTGAAGTCAAAGTTGCTCAGTCCTGTCCACTCTTTGCGACCCCATAGACTATAGTCCATGGAATTCTCCAGGCCAGAATGCTGGAGTGGGTAGCGTTTCTCTTCTCCAGGAGATCTTCCCAAACCAGGGAGAAAACCCAGGTCTCCTGCATCGCAGGCAGATTTTTTACCAGCTGAGCCACAAGAGAAGCCCACACTCTCGAGAATACCCAGCTTTTTTTCTGGTACCAAGGTCTTAGAGGAAATTTTCTACTATGTACTCACGGCTCCCTGGATGAGCAGATGCAGTAGTTTACAAACCTGGCAAATCATCAGGCAAATCAATTTGGGAGCTCCTAAAAGTTAAAAATTTCCTGACCCAAGATCCTACTCTCAAGAGATTTTGATGTACTGGGTTTGAGTTGGACTCAGAAATTCACAAGTATAAAAACTTAGTTGATTTTGATAAGCTTGCTTGCTTTGAATAGTAGTTTTACATTAAAATGTCTTATTTATTCTAGCTAGCATTAGGAAAAAAGTATAGGATATAGAAAGGCAAACTTATAACATTTAAATATTGAAAACATCAAAAAAGAGAAAGAAAATACCTGTTTATGTAAGTGGCAAATCCATTCAGCAAACTGTCGGGCATTTGGAATAGTAGCCGAAAGAAAGACATAGTGAACGTTATCAGGAAGCAAAATAATAGTTTCTTCCCATACGACACCACGCTCTGAAAAATACAAATATACCTTGGAATTCAATGTCACTTTATCATTTTCTCTCATGCTCAATTATCAGAAATGCAGACCACTTTACACAAATATATTTTTAGCCACAGATCCTTACTGTAAACTACTTTCTAACCATGAATTGCATCTAGTAGAAAGTTAGTAGACTAGACCACCATAAATACAATGTACTCTGAAATAACAGCCTGCAAAAGCAGCTCCAAATTGAAACCTGTTCCGTCTAACAAGAGTCCCAGGACAACGGAAAGAGTATTTCCATCTCACTTAGAGAAACAGAAGTTACTGGCTTACAGAAGGTCACAGAAACAGATTTCAAAGAAACACTATTACTATACCACAGTGTCTTTCATCTAAATTACCCTTATGATCTCTAGAGATGAAAGGAGGATTAAAATGTAAAAAACAAACAGGAAAATCCATTTGAGAATTTCCTTCCAAATGAACAAATCAATAAAAGATTCATAATTTAAAAACAAAAATAACTGTTTATAATTTAATCTTTTGAATTTAATAAGAGTAAAATGTTTACAAAGGGTAAATGATTTCTTAAATTGTATTATTTTTCCTATAAAAACAGGTTAACTCGGTGCTTTATCCAAATAAAAACTAATCTTCAAGTGTATACATATTAAACATTTAACTTTTAAATATGTTAATTTCTGCCACCTAAAAATCCCAAGTACACTTACTTTTCCATTATAGTAGTGTAGTAGTTTAGGTAAAGAGACTTTTTTTGTTGTTGTTCATTTTTATCTCATAATTCTCATTTTTTAAATCATAAACATGCATTTCTTAGTTTTTTAAAAAAACTAAAATAAATTGATAAAAATCAAGAAAGTTATCTCTGTAGGACAGCAGTTTTGGAAATTCTTTAATATTAGATGTGTTAGAGAACTCTCTATTAAAAGCAAACTAAGTTTAATTCCATTTTAAAATCTGAAGTTGTATTTTCTCATCCAGAGGTTGTTACTATTCAAGAAGCTGAATTGGATGAGGTCCAACCAGAAAAACTGTATCATGTTATCCACAATTTCGTTTACTACAACTCTACCCACAAGAAAGGAAGATAACTTGTTCAAAATTCCTAATTTCATTCTTAAATAACATGGCACACATCTCAATAATACTACAGAATATACCTGAATCTCTCATGTAATGAATTTCATCAAATATGACCCAAGCAACTTCTCGCATAACTTCAGAACCTCTGTACAGCATACTTCTCAAAATCTAAAGAAGAAGTAGAAGATTTAGCAGGATTCTGACATACCAAAAACTCTTCTAACAAGAAATTTTGTATATTCTTTTTTAATAGAAACATTATAATAATTTTAGAGAGTTATATATCTTAAGTATATAATATCCTTTGCTAAATCCAAAATAAATTATTTCTCTAGTAATCATATATAATCCATGGAGAGAATTATTATCAACTCCACATCCATATTCCTTGAATATGAAGCTACTTCCTTATATGTAAAGCACTTCACTCAAGACCTACACTTGCTAGGAAGCCAAAGTAACTTAAAATCATCTTCTAACTAACACAACAAATCTCATACTGCTACTGATTTTTTCTACCTCATCTTAACAACATGAGTACTTCCTAGCAACTTTTCTTCAGATTTCTGAGTTAAAGAAATTTTTCTATGGATGGAAGAAAGTTTTGAGAATGGAAAATAAACTTACTTTGGGGATCAAGATGAACATGAGCAATGCTTTTGGCTGACTCTAAAAACCAGAAGCTAATTTATACTCTCTAGTATAATATGTCTTTGTAGAATGCAAGGATATAATTCAAGCATGTAGAAAACTACTTAGTAAAGACAGCTAAGTGTCCAAAATGTAAGATGCTATAAGTATATGCAGAACTTAACTGTGATTATGGGAAGAAGATAAACATAACTGGGCATTTTTTAAAAAGTTATTTATCTATTTGTATCAACACTAATATGCAAAAGAAAAAAAAATCATAAAGAAAGTGTCACAATTTACTCAAGGGTACGTACTCCAATCACTGAAACTATATAAAACCATCGAACTATTATCATGTCACTGACAATATCCTTTAAAAATACTTTATGCAACTTTATTATGTGATGACAGAAATAATGGAAATTTACAACTAAATTGAAACAACTGGTTTTAAGATAAAACTCTACTACCCCTTTCAAGTAAATCTACTCAGAAAGTATTGCCCTTTTATCTATATAGAGCAAGTAATAAAACATTAGCTGTTTTAACTGATGAATCACATTAATTAAATTAAAAAGGAAAAATTAGATGAGACATCGTATAAATTACCTCTGTGGTCATAACAAGACAGGATGCTGTAGGATTAATAGTAACATCTCCAGTCATCAGACCAACATCTTGAAATTCTTCATACATTTCACGGTATTTCTGGTTACTCAGGGCCTTAATTGGGCTAGTAAATATTACACGTTGTTTTTCCCTTAGCGCCAATGCAATGGCATATCTAAAAATGTGAAAATAAGAATAAACTATTTACAAAAAACTCTTTAGAAGTATGTGATTTTAAAAATTATATTAATATATAAATTGTGTCCAAATTTTTCCTAATTATCTAAAGACTTTGTAAAATATTAATGTCTTATTCTATTCACCTTCAACAAACTATAATAATAATTATGACAAATCTGAAGAACAGTGGTCTAAATGAACAAAAACATTTTAAATTCTGGTCTCAAGAGTTAATATAACTTAATTACTAATATCAATGAATTACTAATAGCTACCCTATTTCTTGGAGAAGGAAATGGCAGCCCACTCCAGTATTCTTGCCTGGAAAATTCCATGGACTGAGGATCCTGGTAGGCTACAGTCCATGGGGTTGCAAAGAGTCGGACATGACTGAGCGACTTCACTTCACTTCACCCTATTTCTTGGAAGCAAAATACCTTTGGCTCTGTAGATGGACCTCTGAAAGTTTACAGAGCCTCGAGCTGCCAGTTTTTACATAAAGACTATAAATATTTAATAAACACTGGAAAATGAGTTGTTTTTTAGTTTCACAAATAAGTTAATCATATGTATTCACTTTGCACTTGTATTAGTTATCAGCTCTGTCCTTGACTGGAAATTATAACAAGTTCCAATAGCTCTTTCATAAAGATTTATGCACTACAAGATAGTTTTTTTTTTTTTCAAAGAAAATTCAATTGAGTAAATATTTAAATACACACCATGAAATCAGGACTAAACTCAGCACTGTAGATCTTCCTTATTTAAGATACAGTTCCTACCAACAATAGGCTTATGACCTATTTCAGGAGATAAAAACAATGTTCACCCCAATCATGCCCCCAAAGAGTGAAATAATTAAAAAACAAAAAGTTGTCCAAACATGGTAAAATATGAGTAGTAAGAAACAGACATCAGAAAGAAAAGAACATGCAAATGCTGTAAAACAAGAGAAGACATAAAAAGAAACAGGAAAGTGTGAGCAACACTGAAGAAAAAGACACACTCATGAGAAAGTGAGTGGGCCCAGATGATGGACTTAGCAAATAAAGACTTCAAAGCAGCTGTAAAAGACATGTCCAAAACATGTAAGGAAACCATGTTCTAAGAATTAAAGGACATAGGACAGTGATTCAAAGAGGCAATCTCAATACAGAACTGAAACTATAACAATAAAACCAAATGAAAACTTTATAGATGAAAAGTACAATAATGTACAATAACGAAATGAAAAATCCACTAGATGGCTCAAGAACAGATATGAGAAGGCAGAAGAAAGTACTTGTAAATATGAAGATAAAACAACAGAAATTATCAAAGCTAAAGAAAGAAACAGAAGAAAAATAAACAGACATTCAAAGATTAGTGGGACAACCTCAAGTGTTCCAATGTACGTGTGTGTGCATTCAGTCAAGTCTCTTTATGGCCCCATGGACTGTAGCCTGCCAGGATCCTCTGGCCATGGAATTTTCCAGGCAACAATACTTGAGTGGGCTGTCATCTCCTATTCCAGGGGATCGACCCAACCCAGGGGTCGAACCCACCTCTCTGTGGCTCCTGCACTGTCAGGCAGATTCTTTACCAGTAGTGCCACCTGGGAAGCCCCGTGTGTTTCAACAGAAGTACCAAACGGAGAAAGAGACAAAAGCAAACATTTTTCTTAAAAAAAAAAACCATTAAAAAAAACTTCCTAAACTTGTTTTTCTTTAAAATATTAATCTATAGGTCCAACAAACACAATGAACCCAAGCAGGAAAAACTTTGGAATCACACCTAGAAACAAACTGCTGACTGACAAAGACAAAAAGAAAGTCTTCAAAGCAGCAAAAGAAAAACAACTCAAAACATACAAGAGACCACCACCATAATTAAGACTTATTTCTGATGGGAAAAAATGGAGTAGAATGTAGAATGAAACAATGTCAGTAGAATGACTATCCAATATTCAAAAGAAAAAAACTGTCAATCAAGAACTATATATTTAGTGGCATTATCCTTTCAAAAATAAAAGCAAAACAAAGACATTTTCAGATAAAAACTGAGGGAATTCACTGCTAAAACATCAACCATACAAGAAATATTCTTAAAAAATTCTTTAACTAGAATCCAGAGAAAAGAATAGAGCTTAAAATAATAAATATGTGGGAAAATGTAAGACTTTATAAATTTCTCTTTTATTCAATTAGTATTTTTTAAAACATAAAAGACTACTTAAAGCAAAAACATTATTTTAACATTGTCTTATACTGGATTTATAGCAGGTAGCACAGTGGCAAAGAATCCACCTGCAATATAGGAGACCCAAGTTTGATCCCTAGGTTGAGAAGATCCCTGGGCAGGAAATGGTAACCTGCTCCAGTACTCTTGACTGGAAAAATTCCATGGACAAAGGAGCCTAGTGGGCTACAGTCCAAGGGGTTGCGAGTTGGACATTCCTGAGTGACTGAGCACACATGCACACATAGTATATATAGTTGAAATATATATGTAGCAGAAACAGCACAGTAAAGAAATAAGGCTATCAATATTTTACAGAGATTGTGGTTGTGAGAATAATCACTAAACATGTAATTCAAAGGTTAAAAAAATTAACAAAGAAATTAAAATGGTATACTAAAAAATACTTGTTAAATATAATAGGCTATAAAAACACGAGACATTACTAAAAAACAAAAGGCAAATATAAACACAACCACATCATTAAATCAAATTATTGAAATTATAAAGTATCTTTTTCAACCACAAAGAAATTGAATTAGAAACCCCAAAATAGAAAGATGTATGGAAAACCAACAAATACTTGAAAAGTAAAGAGAAGAGGAAATAAAGAGAAACTAAAGAATGAATTAAATTGAAAATAAAATTCAAAATTTATGGGATGCATATAAAGCAGTATTAAGAGGGAAAATCAAAGTTTTAAACATGAATATTAGACAGGAAGAATAATCTATAATCAATCTAATTCCACCTCAAGAAATTTCTTGAAAGGCACAGATTACCAAAACTAACTCAAGAAGAAAAGTGAGCTGCAATTTAAAAATCTTCCCATAAAGAAGGGCTTCCCTTTACTAGCTCAGCTAGTAAAGAATCCGCCGGCAATGCAGGAAACCCTGGTTTGAGCTGTGGGTCAGGAAGATCTGCTGGAGAAGGGGCAGGCTACCTACCTGAGTATTCTTGGGGTTCCTTAGTGACTCAGACAGGAAGGAATCTGCCTACAATGTGGCAGACCTGGGTTTGATCCCTGAGTCAGGAAGATCTCCTGGAGAAGGGAATGGCTAATCACTCCAGTATACTGGCCTGGAGAATTCTACAGACAGAGAAGCATGGCAGGCTACAGTCCACGGGATTGCAAAGAGTCGGACATGATTAAGCAACTGTCACTTTTACTGTCCCATAAAGAAAAACCTAGGTAGTTCACATGGCTTCATTAACAAGTTCTGTCGAACTTTTAAAGAGAAAATACCAAACCTGCACAAACTCTTAGAGAAACCAGACCAGGAGGGTCACTTCTCAACTTATGAGGTCAGTATTAACATGATATCAAAACTAGACTCAGCTATTAAAAAGAATGCACTTGAGTCAGTTCTAATGAGGTGGATGAAACTGGAGCCTATACAGAGTGAAGTAAGTCAGAAAGAAAAACACCAATACAGTGTATTAATGCATATATATGGAATTTAGAAAGACGGTAACGATGAACCCACATGCGAGACAGCGAAAGAGGCACAGATGTAAAGAACAGACTTTTGGATTCTGTGGGAGAAGGCGAGGGTGGGATGTGATTTGAGAGAATAGCTTTGAAACTCGTATACTACCATATGTGAAACAGACCGCCAGTCCAGGTTCAATGTATGAGACAGGGTGCTCAGGGCCGGTGCACTGGGATGACCCTGAGGGATGGGATGGGGAGGGAGGTGGGAGGGAGGTTCAGGATGGGGACACATGTACACCCATGGCTGACTCATGTCAATGTATGGCAAAACCCACTATAATACTGTAAAGTAATTGGACTCCAATTAAAATAAATTAATTTTATAAAAATACAAAAAAAAAACCTAGACAAAGATCTTGTTTTAAAAAAAATGAAAACTACATATCCAAATCTCTCATGAAGATTCAAAGAAATTCCAGAACAAAATATGAGTAAACTGAAACTGGCAACATTATATAAAATGATCAACTGCCATAAACATCGAGGCTTATTCCAGGAATACAAGGATGGTTTAACAATAGAAAATTTGTAATATACCACTTTAGAAGAGTAAAAAGCAAACACCATATCCTTGCCTCTACAGATGGAAAAAGGATTTAATAAAATACAATGCTTTTTTAATCCTCAATACACTTATTTTCCCCAGTTTTATTAAGATTTAATGATATATAACATTATGTAAGTTTAAACTATATACTGTAAAATTTGACACACATATATATTGTGAAAATGATTACCACAATAAGCTTAATTTACATCCTTATCACCTCATTATCTTTTTTTTTTTTTCTGGTGAGAGCATTTAAGATCTACCTTCTTAGGAACTTTCAAGTATATAATACAGTATTGTTAACTGTAATCACCATGCTCTACGTTAGGTACCCAGAACTACTCATCTTAAGACCAAGAAGTTTGTTTCGCTTCACCACTATCTTCCTACTTCCCCCACCTTGCCCATCTCAGTCCCTGGAAACTACCATTCAACTCTGTTTCAATAAATTCAACTTTTTTAGATTCCACATCTGAGATCACAGTGTTTGCCTTTCTCTGACTTATCTGACTTAACATAATGCTCTCAAGGTCCATTCATGCTGTCACAAACAGCAGGATTTCCTTCTTTGATGGCTAAATAATATTCATTGTGATTGACTCTGTGTGCGTGTGTGTATGTATGTGGATATAGACAGATAGAAACCACATTTTCTTTATCCACCCATCTGCTGATAAACAAAGGTTTCCTTGTCTTGGGTATTGTGAATAATGGGAATGCAGACATCTCTTCAAGATACTGACTTCATTTCCTTTAGATACATACCCAGAAGTGGGACTGCTGAATTATATTCTATTTTTAATTTTTTGAGAAATCACCACCCTGTTTTCCACAGTAACTGTACCAATTTATATTCCCACAAAATTGCACAAAGGTTCCCTGTTCTTCACATACTTGCTAACACTTGTCATCTCTTGTCTTTTTGATAACAACCATTCAAATGGGTGTTTTTTTAAATTCTTTCATTTGTTCCCAATTAAGAATAGAAGGGAACTTACTCAACCAGATAAAAGGAACCTAGGAAAAAGCTAGTTAAATTACACTTCATGGTGAAACACTGAATGTTATTCATTTAAGATCAGGAACAACCAAGGATATCCACATTGTACTGGATTTTGCCAATGCAGTAAGAAAATGAAACAGATGGGATAAAACGTCAGCAAGAAGCAGTAAAAACTGTCTTTATTCACAGACAATATGACCAACTATGTAGAAAATCTTATGGAATATGCAAAGTTACTATAATTTATTAGTAAGCCAGTTTATTAACAAAGAGACAACATAAAATATTAACATATAAAAATAAACTGTACTTCATAAGCCATTAGCAACCCAAATATGAATTCAAGAAAGAATGTCATCTGCAACAACACAAAGCAATAAAATACTTAAGAGATTTAAGAAAAAAATCTGTTAAAAAAGAGGAAGATGTGTAAAATCTGTACACAAACTACAAAATATTGCTGAGAGAAATTAAAGATGTGAGTAATAAATAATATACCATGCTCATGGACTGGGAAGAGTCTATAATAATGTTAAAATGAAAATTCTCCCCAAATTAATCTATACAACACAATCCACATAAAAATGCAAGTAGTCTTTTTGGGTAGAAATTAACACACTAATCTTAAATTTTTATTGAGGAACACAAAGGACCTAAAAGAGCCCAAACAATTTTGAGAAAGAATAACGTTAGAGGACTCTAATTACCTAAATTTTATACATACTTCAAAGATAATGTAATCAAGATAGTGTGGTAATCAAGGTAATCAAGATAGTGTGGACTGGTATAAGGATAGACACATAGATAAACAGAACAGCAAGTCCAAAGCCAAACCTATACATTTATGGTCAGTTCACTAGGAATTCAACAGTCAATTCAATTCAAAGACAATTCAGTGGGAAAATCAACATTTTTTCAACTGGAACAATTATCCACATACAAAAAAGGTTAATTTCAACCCCACCTTTACCTCACATCATACATAAAAATCAATTCAAAGGAAATCATATTCAAATGAAATGATACTTAACATTTTGTTAGTCATCAAAGAAATTCAAAACCACTATGTGACATCATTAGATACCTAGACTAAAATAGGTATAATCAAAAAAGACTATGCCAAGAGGTGATTAGGACATAAGAGAAACATAAGATTCCTTATCCATTACTGGTAGGAATACAAAATGGTACAGCCACTTTGGAAAACAGTCTGGTCATTTACCGAATTGTTAAATATATATTTGCCATAAAATCCAACAATTACATTACAAAGTATCTATCTACCCAAGAGAAATAAAACGTGTCTACATAAAGACCTGTGTATGAATGTTCATATCAGAATTACTTAGAATGGTCAAAAGTGCAAAACAATTCAAATTTCTATCAACTGAATAAACAAAATGTCATGTATCCATAAAATGTAATATGATTTATCAATAAAAAGAAATGAACTAATGATATATGCAATATGAATGAACCTCTAAGTGTTATTTTAAGCAGAAAAAGACACTAAAGACTCCATATTACATGATTTCATTTATATGAAACTACTAGAAAAGGCAAAACTATATAGGCAAAGCTGATCAGTGCCAGTGTTGGAGGTGGAGGCAGGGTGAAAGCACACACACATAAGAAAATTATGGACAGCAGCCTAAAACTGTCCAGTTGAGGGTTGAACAACTGTACAAATTTACTAAAACTCAGTGAACTATATACTTTAAATGGGTAGATTACATAATATTTAAATTATATAATAATAAACCTAAAGCTTTTTAAAAAAGCTTCACATAGAATAAAAAAATAAACAGGGTCAGGAAAACTACTCAATTACATAGGTAAACAACCTGGTACCAATGTATTAATCTAGCACCAGATTTATAAATAAAATGTTATACTTGTTACAGTTATCAGCTAACATTGGAGTTTACCTTAAGTTCTTGAATTCCTAAGGGAAATCTTTATCTGAGATCCTTGAACCACTCCCTGAAATCATAAAATCTGGTACGTACATACAGACAGACACTTCATTGGAGGTTTTTATTGAGGTAAAATTCATAAAACTGTTTTAAAGTGCACAATTGAATGGATTTTAGCACATACACTATGCTGTGCAACTACCACCACTATCTGATTCTTAAACGTAATTCTCATCCCTCCAAAAACTCCGTATCAATTAAGCAGCTACTTTCTGCTCCCTTCCTCTTAATATTCCCTGGCCTCCACCAATCTGCTCTCTCTCTAAGAACTTACCTGACATATTCTACACAAACAGAATCAAATAATATGTGACCTACTGAGTCTGGCTTCTTTTCCTCAGCATAATGTTTCTGAGGTTCATCCACACTGTAGCATGTATCAGTATTTCACTGCTGCTATGGCTGAGTAGTATTTCATTGTACAGACACACCACATTGATTTATCTATTCATCCACTGATGGACTTTTGGGTTGTTTCTACCTTTCCACTGTTGTGAACAGTACTGCTGTGACCATTCATGTATAAGTATCTGTGTATTTGTTTTCAATTCTTTGGCATAATACACCTAGGAGTGGAATTGCTGAGTTATACAGTAATTCTACATGTATCTTTTTGAACAACTACCAGACTGTTTTCCACAGCAGCATTCAAGAGCTTTCAAAAGTGTCTATAACCCTGGTGAATTTCTTAAAATCTCTTTACAGTCTCCTAACCCAGAGTAAGCCTCTGACTATGTGGATCACAACAAACTGGAAAATTCTGAAAGAGATGGGAATATCAGACCATCTTACCTGCCTCCTGAGAAATCTGTATGCAGGTCAAGAAGCAACAGTTAGAATTAGACATGGAACAGACTGGTTCCAAATTGGGAAAGGAGTACATCAAGGCTGTATATTGTCACCCTGCTTATTTAACTCATATGCAGAGTACATCATGCAAAATGCCGGGCTGGATGAAGCACTAGCTGAAGTCAAGATTGCCAGGAGAAATACCAAGAATCTCAGATATGCAGATGACACCACCCTTATGTCAGAAAGAGAAGAGGAACTAAAGAGCCTCTTGATGAAAGTGAGAGTGGAGTGAAAAAGTTGACTTAAAGCTCAACATTCAGAAAACTAAGATCATGGCATCCAGTCCCATCACTTCATGGCTAACAGATAGGGAAACAATGGAAACAGTGACAGATTTTACTTTCTTAGACTCCAAAATCACTGCAGATGGTGACCGCAGCCATGAAATTAAAAGACGCTTGCTCCTTGGAAGAAAAACTATGACCAACCTAGACAGCATATTAAAAAGCAGAGATATTACTTTGCCAACAAAGGTCCGTCTAGTCAAAGTTATGGTTTTTCCAGTAGTCATGTATGGATGTGAGAGTTGGGACTATAAAGAAAGCTGAATTGATGCTTTTGAACTGTGGTGTTGGAGAAGACTCTTGAGAGTCCCTTGAACTGCAAAGAGATCCAATGAGTCCATCTTAAAGGTAATCAGTCCTGAATATTCATTGGAAGGACTGATGCTGAAGCTGAAACTCCCAATACTTTTACCACCTGATGTGAAAAACTGATTAACTAGAGAAGACCCTGATGCCAGGAAAGACTGAAGGTGGGTGGAGAAGGGGACGACAGAGGATAAGATGGTTGGATGGCATGACGGACTCAATGGACATGAGTTTGAGCATCCTTCAGGAGCTGGTGATGGACAGGGAGGCCTGGCGTTCTGCAGTCCATGGGGTCGCAGAGAGCTGGACACAACCGAGCGACTGAACTGAACCCAAGAGTACGAAAGCAGGTTTTAACATACACTGGAAAATTTCCTATACTGAAAATCTCTCTGCTTTAGTAGCAAAAACTAAAGCAAAGTTACACTAATGCCCAGAATTCTAACATCTATATATGTTGGCTTCAAATGGATAATGCACCAACTACTATACACCTGCACACTTCTCAAAGTGAGATAAAATAAAAATAGTCAAACCTACAATTTGTGCCTTAGAAGGAAATAAGCTTCTGACTTCAGTACCTTCTAAAAAGGAGTGGACAATAAAAAAAAAATTAGTCTTATTCCACTAGATAGAACTAGGGTAATACTGGACCATAATGTGTCTGAATCTAACAAACAGACTAAGACTACTCTGCAATTGGCTGACACCATTTCAATGATAAACTAAGATCCAAAGCTTCACTCCTCTAACTCCCCTACAAAAAGAAACTTTTGAGTTACACCTCAACCAAGATCTGAAAAGACTAATACACAGTACTCAGGCTCTGACTATCTGAAGGACAATATTCCAATATCCACCACTATGCCAAGGTAAAGGCACTGTTGAACAGGGTGATTGGTGCAATTTTTATGTTTTTTTTTCCTTTATGATCTTCTTCACTCTTCATGTGATCACTGTTAAGAACACTTAATTCAGCTGTTCAACAGGAAAGCTGTAATTTCTCCATAATGAAGAAATAAAATATATTATAAATTATTGAGTTAACCTGTGAACACAAATTGACTTCCGAAAAGTTGCCAAGATTGAGGAGAGAAAATAGTCTTCCAACAAATGGTTCTGAGGCAACTGGATAGCCACATGCAAAAAAAACGAATGAACCTTTACCTTATAAATTATACAGAAATGTAAAACCTCAAAAAGGATCAAAGAACTAATAGCTAAAATTATAAAATTCTTAGAAGAAAATATAGGCATAAATCTTTGTGGCCTTGGATTAGGCAATGCTTTCCTTAAAATAACATGAGCAACAAAAGAAAACAGACAAATTGCATTTGGTCAAATTAAAGACATTTGTCTCTCAAATAATACGCTTAAGAAAGTAAAAGGATGACTTATAGAAAAAGAGAAAATGTTTGCAAATTATATATCTGACAAGGAACTAGTATCAGAATACAAAACATCTATCACAGTTGAACAAGGCAAACCACCTAATGAACAAGTAAAAAAGGACTTAAGCAGATATTCCTCCAAAGACATACAGAAGGCCAATACTAAAAAATGCTCAGTATCATTAGTCATTAAGGAAATACAAATCAAAACCACGAGATATCACCCTCACAACTGACAGAATGACTATTATCAAAAAGGCAAGAAATAACAAGTGTTGGTAAGGATGTAGAGAAAGGGCACCCTCGTGTACTGTTGGTAGGAATGTATACTGGTGCAGTCATCATGGAAAACAGTATGGAGATGCCTCAAAATATTAAAAACAAAGCTATCATATGATCCAGCAATTCCACTCCTGGGTATTCATCCAAAGCAAACAAAAACACTGATTAGAAAAAATATGCATACCCCTATGTTCACTGCAGCATCATTTACAATTGTCAAAATACAAAAGTAGCCCAAGTATCATCAACAGATGAATGCATGTAGTATACGTATATGCATATTATTAAGTCACAAAAAAGAATGAAATACTGCCATTTACAACTAACACAGATGGCCTTAGAGACCATTGTGCTAAGTGAAATAAGTCAGAGAAAGACAAATAGTATATTGTTTTACTTATATGTGGAATATAAAAAATAAACGAACCAACATAACAAAACAGAAATAGTTATAGATACAGAAAACCAACAGGTAAACACCAGAGGGGAGGGTAGTAAGGGGAGGAAACAAATAGGTGAGAGACCTTAAGATGTATAAACTTGCAGCTATAAAATAAATGAGTCACAGGTATGAAAGGTATAGCATGGGAATCTAGTCTAATAACTACATATCTTTTTATGGTGACATAGCATAAACAGACTTACCATGGTGACCATTTTGAAATGTATAGGAATATCAAATCACTATTTTGTATAATAGGAAATGACACAGTGTTGCAGGTCAATTATACTTCAAAACAAATGAATTTACAGAAAAAGAGATCAGGTCCATGGTTACCAGAAGTGGGGGCAGGGGGGAAATGGGATGAAGATAGTCAAGAGGTAGAAACTTCCATTTCTAAGTAGTAGAGATGTAATGCACAATATGATAAACATAGTTAACACTGCTAAGAGTTACATAAAAAAGTTAAATGAGTTCTTTTCTCATCACAAGAAAAAGTTTTCTATTTAGTTCTGTATCTATACAAAATGATGGATGTTTACCAAGCCATCATTTGTTATAATCATTTGAGGATGCATGTAAGTCAGATTATTATGCTGCAATGTTTGAACTTATATAGTGCCATGTGTCAATTTTATCTCAATAAAGCTGAAAGAAAATTATTTAAAAATAAACTTCACATATTGGAAATTAGAATAATGAACATTATATAGGATTATATCACTACTAATACCCATAGAACATTAATCTTGTCTAGAAATAAGTAACATTACTGTGCTTTTTTCTTTCTGGAATTCTTTTCAGAAACCTAACTAGTCCACCTTGCAGAATATTTTGTATTATTCTGACTAACCTGTATTACACTGAAAATCAAAACTTAAAACGTTTTTATTTAAAACAATTATAAAATAAGTTTACTACATAATCAATTTTTTTAAAAAGGTAGTAACAAGTGTTGGCAAGGACATGGAGAAACTGAAACCCTCATATAACTATGGGAAAATAAAGTGATGCAGCTGCTATGGAAAAGAGTTTGGTGGTCCCTCAAAAAATTAAACACAGAATTAAACACGACCAAGTAATTCCATTCCTAGGTATATACTGAGGATAAGGAAAAATATGTATTCAAACAAACACTTGTACATAAACATTTCCAAAAGCATCATTCATAATAGCCAAAAAATTGGAAACACTCATACATCTATCAACTGATGAATGGATAAACAAAATGTGGTATATCATACTATATAATTAATCAGTCACAAAATATTAGCCATAAAAAGGAACTCAATTCTGATGTATACCACAACACAGATGAATCTTAAAATCATCATCCTTAGTGAAATAAAACATAAACAAAAAGCCATATATCATATGATTCTATTTAAATTAAATACCCAGAAAAGGTAAACTCATACAAACAAAGCAGACTGGTGGCTGAGAAAAACTGGAGCTAAGGGAATGGGGAATGACTTATTAATGGGTACGTGGTTTCTTTCTGCCATGGTGAAGACATTCATGAACTAGATATTGGTGACAGTTGCACGCATTAAGGAAAACAAGTTAACCTACAAAAGTCTATCTGCAACAGACTGCAAAATCCCATCCACATTAAAGAGCAGAACCCACTTTCAGAATGGCCCAGTTCCTCTCAAACTTTAACAGATGTATCCATCACCTGGTGATCTCGTTAACATGCAGATTATGATTCAGTCATTCTAGGGTGGTGTGTAAGATTTTTGCCTAATTTAGCTAGTAAGTAATATGCATGCATCTGGTCTAGGACCATACTCTGATTAGCAAGACTCTAGAACAATGGTCTTTACATAAATTTTAGAAGAAAATATAAAAAATTTAAAACACAGACAATATGTATTTATTTTACACATTAGGTAAGGGAACTACTATAGTATTTGAGACCATGTATTAAAAATAATACAGAAAATATCTACTTTTTTTCAGCATGGAGTAATAAGGACTAGGTTTACCTACCCACCTGTAACAACTGCAAAATAGGATAAAATATGTGAAACAATGATTTCAGATACTGAATAATCACAGAGTAATCCCTGAGGGAAGTAAATGACATAATCTCAGATTATTGTCCACAGAGTTTCCAAGTCACAGTTCCAGGAGATGAACCTTGAAGGTTTCCCGAAGTTAAGCGGACAGTGGGAATCTGGGGAAGCCATGGCAACTACACTGCAGCTCAAAATAACCAGAGAGGAAAGAGGTAGACAAAGGTAAAGCTCTGAACATCTGCTGAACATTCTGGTGTCTTCAAGTAAGCAATAATCAGTGAATAAGTATTAGGAAACAACTTGAAGCAATGGGAAAAAACAACCAAATCGAGTGGAACTAAAAAAATGATACAATCCTCAGAGCTGGCAGTAACTCGGGTTCCGGCTAGTCATGGTGGAAAAATTCGTAATTCACAAGATACTGGCTAGAATACCAAGAAATATATTAAAAAGTTGAGAAAAGTAGCCTTAAGTTAAATGCTTCTCTAGTCCTGCCTAAAATCATACAAGCCTTGAAAGAAGTACATTTTTCTCCAAGTAACTGTATCCCAGAACAAAGCTCAAGAATATTAATAGAAATGCAAAAATAGTCATCACCCAAGAAGGTAAAATTCATGTCTTGTGAATTAAAAAATAATCAGGTAAGCAAAGAAGCAGGCAAATAGAACATATAATAAGGAGTAAAAATAAATAAATGAAAAGGCATCCAAAAATGAGACAGAAAACAGAACCAGTAAATGAGGACACAGAAAATTACCACTACAGTATAACTATATTCTATATATTCAAGAAAACTGAGGAAAGATTAAATAGCATGCTTAAAAGAAATACTAAAAATACTAAAAGACATGAACCAAAATTTTAGCACAAAAAATCTAAATCTGAGATGAAATAAACTGGATAGAATTAAAATCAAATTAGACATCACACACAAAAAAAAGAATAAACTTAAAGCTGTCCAAAATGAAACACAGAGAATAAACAAAAAATAATAATAAGTATCAGTGAGCTCTGAGACAACTTAAAATGACTAATACAAGTTTAACTGAGGTCCTCTCGAGTACTAAAAAGGGGTATTATTTTAAGCAAAAAATAATTGAAATTTTCCCAAATCTAATGTAAACAAACAAACCCACAATCTGAGAAGCCAAACAAATTCAAGCATAAGAAATATGAGAAGAATTATGTAAAGTCACATCATAATTAAACTGCCAAAAGTCAGTGATGAAATTAAAAACAGCCAAACGACGCATCAGAGCGGTATGTAAAGCAGCAGGAAAACACTGACGTATGATGAAGGGAAAAGTCAATTAATTAAAACAGATCAGGAAGTAATACAGATGAAAGTAATAGTAAGAAGGAACATTTAAACAGTTTTTAAACTGTATTCTGTTGTTCAAGAAGCTGGAGGAAAGTTAAGTAGACACATGGAAAACATTAAACTCATACAAATGAACTTTTAGCAAAAAAACTATACATGTCTCACTGAAAAGGATTAAGGACAGATTAGGTAATGCAGAAGCAAAGATTAATGAATATGAAGATAGAGCATGAGAAAAAACCTGAAATGAAACATAGAAAAAATGAACACAGCATCAGTGAATCATGACCCAGATTCATGATTGATGGGGAATTTATAGCACTAAATATCTATATTAGAAAAGGAAAGCTCTGAAATCAATGACCTCACCTGCTTCCTTTAAAAAACTAGAAAAAGACCAAATGAAGCCCAAAGTAATAAGAAAAGAAATAAAAAGTCTAAATTTACTTACAGAAACCAAACAGAGAAAATTTAAACTTTTAAAGAGTATGGTAAGAAACAAAGCTATCTTAAGATTTGATTTTAAAACTACAAAGAGAGCAAGAGAAGAAAAAAGGAACAGAGGGAAACTACAAAACAGCCAGAAAACAATTAGCGAAACGGCAGTACATACATACTTACCAATAATAAAATGTAAATGGACTAATTCTCCAATCAAAAGGCAGAATGGCTGAATGGATTAAAAAAAAAAACAAGATCCAGCTATCTGCTGCGTATAGGAGACTCACTTCAGAGGTACGACACACAGACTCAAAAGTAAAGGAATGGAAAAAGATATTCCAGGCAAACAGAAACCAAAAGAAAGTTTTGGTAGCTACACTTACGTGAAACAAAATAAACTTTAAAACTGTAACAACATACAAAGTAGGACATTACATAATGATAAAGGGGCCAGTCCAACAAGGTGATATAGTATTTATCAACATTTATGCACCCAGCACAAGAGCACCTAAATGTACAAAGCAAATATTAACAGTTCCAAAATCCCATTTAATAAGAAAGCTACTCACTCAGCGCAAACAGTTTTTCCTGCTGATGTATGTGCAGACACTAAAACAGACTGATTATTATCAACACACTGAATGGCTTCTCTTTGAAAAGCATCAAGAATGAATGGATACTCCTAAAAAAAATTAATATATATATGAAGATACCTTGCCACATCAGAACATACTTAAAACCAAGAGATGCTACCCCCAGGAGCGTTATGGAAGCATTTGAGTCTATTTGGGAAACATTCTATCCACTAGAGAAAATTAGGAAGAATTAAAAAGAAAACTTTAACAAGACAGAATATAAGTTATTTCTGCCGTCCAATTTTTCAATTATTATATTATGCTTACACATATACTAATTACAACACAACAATTACTAAGAACATGCTTTATAGGAGGCACTGGAACACATTTCCCACATAGTAATCTCCACAGCAACTCCTAACATAGGTATAGTTTTCTTTCCCAGATGGGAACACTCAAGAGTCTGAAAAGTCAAGTCCTCAATGAAGTTCACTCAGCAGAGGCAGAATAATATATGTATCAGACTTTAAAAATTCAAGTTTACCAGACCGTACTGCCTTTTTTACTTAAAGAAATGACTTGGAAAACCTACACTACTCTCTTACAGTCTATCAGGGATTCAAAATGCATTTAGTATCAGCATTAGAGTTTAAGTTTCATTAGAAGCTTGTTAGGCTCCAGAACTGTATGCAAAACATATTGTACATATGCATTTTTTTCTGGAGAAAGACTGATACTTTTCATTAAATTCTTTGAAAAATCTTATCACATGATGCTTGGTTTTCAGTATGGTTGTTTACTGATTTGGTTCTCACCATATCTGACTTCAAGTGGAGGCTTCAGAGTGTATAACTGCATACACACACACACAGAGGGAAATAAAAAAATCTCATTTTAAAGTTTACCTTTAAGATTTTTAGGAAAACAGACTCACAAAACTGTACCAACTATACTGCTCAAGGTACAAACCTTTGCAGCTTTTCCAACTCGAGGTTTCAGTGGTAGATAATCTTCATCTGCAGGAAGTGCAACCTGATGTTTGAAAAAAAAATTTACTATTCAAGAATTGATACATTCAGCATACCATAATTAATGATGGTCTGAAAAATAAAGGTGATGAACTAAAGTGTTCTGACAGTCTTAGACACTATAAAATTAAATAACCATCTTCAAGAACAAGGCAAAATGCAAATGTTACAACATTCAAAAAAGTGTTTACCTAATAGTTATGTAATCAAAAGCATTTAAGTCTACCTCCCGAAAGAAACTGTGTTTATTAAGGTCTAGGACTTATCTCAGCTATCTTTGTATATTCTATACCTAATGTACTTCTTGACATTAATGAATGCTCAAAAAAGCTGAATGGACATAAAAAGAGATGCCACTATATGAAAGAAAACTATGTAGAATAAAGTATTCCTTAGAACAGGAAATTAATTTTCCTCTAGTGAAGATTAAGATCTGCAGAGCAGTTCACAATATATCTAAATTCCCAAGACTTAAGCCAAGTAGTGTATGAATAATCAACAAGGGCAAAGTAAGGTACACAAAGAAGTCAGAAATCATTTCTTAGAGCAAAATTTCAACAAACAATTATGAGATAAGATTAGCTATCTTAGAAATATTGAGATTGTTGGTAAACTTGTAATTCAATTGCAATCAAGATGACATGTGCAGCATTTCAAAAAGTAGTAAGTGGAACCTGACTATAACTAAGTGAAACAATAAATTATGAAACCTAATGAAAAGTATCTAAAATAATGAATGTGTCAAAAGAAACGTGACATTCTAAATGGAATCTATATGGTAACAATAACCCTATATGCAAAACAGAAAAAGAGACACAGATGCACAGAACAGACTTTTAGACTCAGTGGGAGAAGGCAAGGGTGGGATGTTCTGAAAGAACAGCATTGAAACAAGTATACTATCAAGGGTGAAACAGATCACCAGCCCAGGTTGGATGCATGACACAAGTGCTCAGGGTTGGTGCAGCACTGGGAAGACCCAGAGGGATGGGATGGGGAGGGAGGTGGGAGGGGGGATTCTGATGGGGAATACATGTAAATCCATGGCTGATTCATGTCAATGTATGGCAAAAACCACTACAATATTGTAAAGTAATTAGCCTCCAACTAATAAAAATAAATGGAAAAAATAAATAAATGGAAACTATAAAGGGGTAGAATTTGGAAGCTTATCCAGCAAGCATTACAAAAGGGTAAATTTAGGAGGTATTTTTATTAGTAAATGAACCTTTCTGGGGGACAGGAATAGTTTTCATCAATCTTTCCCTTAAAACTACATATTCTCCTTTATAATGACTCTAAGAAACTTCTAAGTAGTTTGATTCCCATGTAGTTTGGTAGTAAGAGGATTACTTATCCATTAATTTTAGGAAATGTCCTTTTTTTGCTACACTATACCATGAATATGAAAGTGATTCTGTTCTAAAGACCACAATCGCTAGCACACTGACAAAATCAAATTTCTGAATCTGAAAATCTTGGTACTAGATCCTCAATCATGGTGTGATCCAATTGTCTCACTTCCCTCACACTTCTCCTTGATACTTGCTATGACATGAACAAAAAACATTAACACAAAGCAATTAAGATTTTAACATCTCTGAGATTTAATATCAACAACAACAACAAATTGTGTTTTCACATGTATGAGAATCAGTGTTTTATGTTTATTCTCTAAAAATAGTGTGAGTAACACTAACATAAGACAGACAGGGAGAAGAGAAACCTACAGGGACTAAGGAGTCAGAAAAAAAGAAAACCAACAGAAAAATCAAATAGACTTAGCAATTAGTTATTGGTGATTTTTGCCAGAACAGTTTGAAAGACATGGAGAAAGAAGAAATCTAACCACAGTAGATTAAAAGAGGACTGGAAGGCTAGGAAGTTGGGCAGGGATTTTCTAAGCAGAGCAATCAATAACACTCTGAAAAGAAAGGACTATATATATATATATGTGTGTGTGTGTGGTGTTTCTCTTTATATTCAGTGAATAATAAAATGTGCCTGGCATTCAAAAGATAGGCACTAAATGAATAACTACAATGGTGAAGAAAAACAACACAGTCGTTAAAAGGAAGACATACAACAAAAGAGAAGCTTTCAAATAATCATATGCTGATAAGAAAGGGAAAACAGAAAAGGAAACACTAGAAACAGTCAAGGGAAAATGGAGTGATCCAAGTCTTTGTGGAGGCAGGATAAGATACGACCAAGAACACTGACAGAGCAGCCCTCCTCAGCCTAAACAATGCAGTACCTCTTCCTTGGAGTGGATGTGACTCCAACTTGGTATCTTTGAATCACTAGATAAAGAAAAAGGTAAGGTGACCTGCTAAAAAAGTGAGAGGAGATAACAGGATGGAGGGTTTGAGGATAATCATGGAGGACAGAAGGAACCTTTGACTTCCTGAGAGCTAAATTTGTGTTTGGTTTTTCTTTCCCATCTTTTTAAGACCACAGTTTCAAAGAGGGTCTCACGTAAGTGTTAAATGTATGATCTAATGGATATTATACCCACCAAACTAAGTGCTATTCTAAAGGAACATAAGGAAATTTCAATTAAAAAGACGTATTTTTTTTAAAAAGGCTCCAAATTTACATCAAAAGCAATTTTTGTTAATTTGGAATTATTCTGCTTATTCACTAAAGACTTCTAGTAAGATTCCCCAATTATCTGTAGTAATAACTTGTCAGGTTACATGGTAAAGGCAAAGGGGCTTAATAGAAAGAACTAGTGTTACAAATTCCTTACATCCTTTCGGGTCATAAACTCTCAGTGATAAAGGGTTACTACAAGCTATCCGTGACCACCATCTTGTGGTAGAACAATGAAACTGCACTATATCGGTTGTCAGAGCAAGATGAAAAAGCACAGGACCTGTAAAACATCACTGTTAACTTGACTTTAGGAGCATGGGAATGAACACATACTAAATGCCTACTCTGTGCTGCGTATCTTACCTAATTTTCTTACATAATCTTCACAACAATCCCATCATGTAATTTTTATTATTCTAAATTTACAAATTAGAAAACTAACATCAGAGGTTAAGATATTTATCCAAGACTGTAGTTAGGAAAAGCACTGTCAGTATTGGAGCTCAGGTCTGAATACAAAGCCCCAGCTCCTTCCACTAGACTATGCACTCTGCAGAAAAGCTACTTATTGTTTCCAAAGCCCTTAAGGCTAAATTGCCTGCTCATCAGACTAGATAATCCAAAGCAAAATCCCACTTACAACACCACTTTAATCATACACTGTTTGTGCTTACCTCATGTGTACACCCTTCAACAGTTTCAACTGACTGTACCTTGACTCTGGGCATCAGGTCAGCCAAACTTAAAAAAAATTATTAAAATTACATTAAAATATTGATAAATTACTGAGAATTACATAAGCAGAGAATTCAAAATGATCAGCTAGCATCTCTTATTACAAATACAAAACAAAGAGACTTCAAGTAATTAGTCAAAGAATTATGTTAACTTAGTTCCAGTGACTATTTTAAATAAAAAGAACCTCTACAAAGCATTATTTCAAAACACAAAGATACTTATAAAAACCATTACATGATAGAAAGTATAAAATAAACTAGCCTAATACAGATGTTGCTATAATTTATAAGTGTTCCCTAGTCTCATCAGAATCCTAGGTTTTACTCATCTAGGTTCTCTTGTTTAGACTGTTAAAGGACATGACTGTGGATAAATTAAAAACATGTATTTCTGCACAAGATTTATCATCCTCTCATTGACTGTACTTTTGATTTTTACTTTAAATCAATAACCATACTTTGGGTAAAACTCGGGTTACTACAAGACGCAATAATGATTTTAAATTATCAATATTATTTTGTAAACTATTCCACTAGCTTGGACAAACAGTGTATCTTAAATGTTTCAGGGACACATCTATCACCATCTATGGTATCTACTTTGCTAGTTACAACAACAGCTAGCTGGTTAAAAAAACAAACAAAAAAAGACACAGGAGTAAATTTTCCATTGTAGTGCCAAGCTAGAATATGGCAAACAAGGAGGGAAAAGCAAAACAAAGTCAGGATCATCGTAACAATAGGAAACAGGTCAACCTAAGAAACTAGCATCAATATCTAGAAAGTTTCAACTTTTGAAATGAAAGAAACATCAACTATTTCAGCCTCAGATATCCACTGGTCTCCCTCATTGACAGTAGTCTTAAGATTCATAGCCACTCTACTGCTGCATGCAAGAGTGAAAATCTAATTCCTCCTAATGCTCCTCCTCAAGTCAGTTTTATTCTTTCCTTTTATCCCACACTTCCAGTGATCCTCTTCTTGAGACATTAACAAATAAATGAAATGTGTCATTTCTTCTTTTTAAAAAATCAGGCTTCAGGACTTCCATGGTAGTCCAGTCGGTGAAGAGTCCACCTGCAGATGCAGGGGACACAGGTTTGACCCCTGGCCTGGGTAGATCCCACATGCCATGGAGCAACTAAGCCCATGCACTCCAACTACTGAGCCCGTGTGCTGCAACTACTGAAGCCCGAGTACCGAGAGCTCTTGCTCCTCAACAAGAGCAGTGCACTGAGAATGCAATGAGAAGTCACTCACAGCACTGCAATGAGAAGCCAGTCCTCAGCAACGAAGAGTAGCCTCTACTCCAACAACTAGAGAAAGCCCACACCCAGCAACAAAGAGCTTGTGCAGACCAAAACAAAACAAAAAAAAATCATGCTTCAAGATTCTTTCTTAAAATTGGATTCAAAATATTAAAAAATCTTTCTTTCCTATACTGTTTTCCATTTCCCCAAACACAGATAAACGTTCTAGTTATATGTCTATTTGAGTATACAAAGAATATTTACCCTCATTTCTCTAATTCAACAAATACATTCATCAAGTAACAACATATAAGCAACTTTCAAAACTTCAGGTAACTACCCATTCTGAGTTACCAACATTTATGATAGTGGAAATCTACCTTAAATCTTCAGTTATTGACTCTTCCACCCTGGGTTTCTTTCCAAAAATAGGTTCATCAGCACCCTCAAAGTCTGCATCTCTCTTGGTTTTTCCAACATTAGTTGACTCTGATTGTGATTTACCATCAAAACATTTTCTGAAAAGTAAACAGGTTAGAATGAATTCTGAAACAGCACTTGTTAGTTTAAGGGCAACTTCATATAATATTACCCTTGTATAATATACACTATTACCAGAAAAAGTCACATAAATAGATGTTACAAACCAAAACTGGCTAGCACCCAGAATACTCTATAGTTTTAACCAATAAAACTGAACATTACTCCTTTTTCATTTCATATTTTCTTCGAAATTGTTTTTAAAATATTTTGCAACTCACATTATCACATTAACATAACTACTAACACAATATTTTTAAAAGTTATAAAACACTGTTATACATTTACATGAGCACCTTCAATAAACATTTAATGCTTTTCTAATGGCATAATATCAATATTTTTGAGAAAAAAGTTTTTATGTGGTTGGATTTACTGGTTAAAAGTAGTAACAATCAACAGTGCTTGGTAGATTGGACATCCATAGGTAATTCAATCTGACCCTTCTGCTCATTTACACAAAAATCAATATAGATACTAGATCTAATTGTAAAAGGCAAAAACAACAAAGCCTCTAGAAGATAAAACAAGAAAACTATGTTTTATTAAATGACATAAAATTATTAATCAAAAAGTAGTTCTGATGAATGGGACTGTATTGAAACTAAGAGCTTCTGTAAATCAAAAGGTACTATTAAGAGAGGAAAGAGGTGGGGAGAGAGGTGGAAGGGGGTTCAGGATGAGGGACACATGTACACCCAAGTCTGATTCATGTCTATGTATGGCAACAACCACTACCAACACTGTAAAATAATTAGCCTCCAATTAAAATTGATTAATTTTTTTTTAAAAAGAGGAAAGACAAAGTAGGAGAAAACACACATACAACTAACAAAAGGCATGTATATCTAAAATACTGGAAGACTACAAATTTAAGAAGATAACCCAATTTAAAAATGAGCAAGACTAGAACAGGCACTTTATAAGATATTCAAATCACTAATAAGCATATGAAAAGAAGCTCAGAAACCATTAATTACAGGAAAACGGAAATTAGACTATACAGTATCACTGGCTCTTAAATTTTTGATCTCAGAATCCTTTTCCAGTCTAAAAGTTACTCAGTATTCCAAGGAATTTTGTTTATGTAGTCATATCTATTGCTATTTACCATACCAAATATTAAAACTGAAAAAATTTTAAGTTTAGTTATTCATTTTAAAGTGACAATAACTATTAGAAGTTAGGGCCTCCCCAGTGGCTCAGTGGGTAAGGAATCCGCCTGCAATACAAGAGACACAGAGGACGTGGGTTCAATCCCTGGGTGTGGAAGATCACCTGGAGAAGGAAATGGCAACCCACTCCAGTATTTTTGCCTGGAAAATCCCATCAACAAAGGAGCCTGACAGGTTACAGTCCATGGGGTCACAAAGAGTTGGACAAGACTGAGCACAAGGCAATGCTGAGGCATAACTGACCTATTAGAAGTTAACATAAATAATATTTTTGACAGAAAATAGGAATTTTCCCAAAAAGATTTAAATGAGAATAATGGCACTGTTTTCTATTATGCCAAGTCCCTTTAATGTCTAGCTTAATAGAAGACTGCTGGACTCTCATCTGTTTCAACTTGTGATATGGTTTTTGGCTTAAGTATATGAAGAAAAATCCAGTCTCATATAGTTGAAAAGGAGCAGGCTTTTCAGATAACTGGGAATATTCCTCTGATCCCACACCAAAACTTAATCATACTTTGAGAAGTACTGCTACATCTACAGTCAAGAATTTTACAATGCTGAGCAAAAGCTAGACACAAAATAACATATATGAATCCATTTACATTATATCTACAAACAGGAAAAAAAAAGTAACACATGTGGTTATCATGTTAGTCAATTTTCTGGGGGAAAAAGAGGAGAGATTTCTACAATATTCTATTTTTCATCCCAAATGGGGTTACATTGGCATGTTCACTTTATAAAAATTTGTCCCATGATTTCCACACCTTTCTTACATATGTTTTATTTCAATAGAAAAGTTTTTTTTTAAAGAGCCAATGAATACTAGAATTGATCTAAACGCTATAATCTTTCTATAACAAAGTTTATTCTTTGATGCTTAGCAAACCCTGAAATATATAAAACATCTCACTCTCAATTTAGTGGAATAGGTATTCATAGTTATCCCACATTACTTACATGAATCTCCTTTGGACAAGCGATTAATATCTTTGGCTTTCAGTAAAAGAAGACATTTAAATGATAATTATGATTCCTCTAACATTTTATTATTCGGTCTGAATTAGTAAGCATCAACCAAACCGTTGTAATAAAAACCCACTAGCAGTTGATGATAACTATAAAACAAAGAAATACAGTTCCTATACCTTTGAGAAGCTTAAAACCTAACTTGATGGTGGAATATTTTCCTTCAGAAGAGTTCCATTATTCTTTAATATTGTATTCTTATCTAAACAACTAAATCTGAAGCTAATCAAGTCTCTACATCAGTACTGTTTAAGATATATACATGCAATTACCAACGTAACTTTAAATTTCTAGTGACCATATTAAAATAGTTTCAAAAGAACCCAATTTTAATATATTTCATTTAACTTCAAATATACTACATATTAAAATTTCAATATATAAAAATAAAAATGAACTACTGGATATTTTTCATATCCAGTTCTCAAAATACAGTGTATATTTTCAATTTACAGCACATCTCAATTCTGATTAGCTACATTTAAGTGCTCAACAGTTACAGGTAGCTAGTAGCTATTACTGCAGTCTTCCCTTATCTGTGCTTTGCTTTCCAAGGCCTCAGTTACCCTGGGTCAACTGCGGTCCAAAAATATTAAATGGAAAATTAGTATTTTTAATTTTTGAGCAGCACTCTGAAATCTTGTGCACTCCTGCTCAATCCCACATGGGACACGAATCACCCCTATGTCCACAGCATCCAGCTGGTTAGTAACTTAGTGGGTGTCTAAATTCTCAGATCACTGAAGTGGTATGGCAGCGCTTGTGTTTAAGTAATTCTTGTTTTACTCAATAATGGCCCCAAACTGCAAAAACAGTGATGTTGACAATTTTGGGAGCCCAAGAGAAGCTGTCCAGTGCTTGCTTTAAGTGAAAAGGTGAAAGTTCTCAACTTACATATTGATATAATTATTTTATTATTAATAATTTTAATCTCTTACCATGCCTAATTTATAAATTATGCTTTCATAGATAGTATTACAGGAAAAAAAATAAAAGTACACACATGTTTTGGTACTCTCCAAGGTTCCAGGCATCCACTGGAGCTCTTGGAACCTATCCCACTCAGATAAGGGGTTGTCCAGTCGCTAAGCCATGTCCCCATGGACTGCAGCATGCTAAGCTTCTCTGTCCTTCACCATCTCCTGGAGTTTGCTCAAACTCATATCCATTGATTCGGTGATGCCATCCAACCATCTCACTCTCTGTTGGGGCATTCTCCTCCAGATAAGGGGAGGGGACTGCTATACATTGAATAGTTCAGCTCTAGATATAAGGACAGTTTATAGTAAATAACTGAGGATAGAGAAGCTAGTTAAATGATAGTATAAGAGCTAGTTAAATGATAGTATAAGAGCAATCGCAGGATGTGGGAAACTATACAGGACAAATGAGCTGGTTTCTCCTCTCATCTACACTTCCAGAAGAAATCAACAGCATAAGGAAAAAAGAGACTTGTAAAGGACTTCAGGGATATAACAGGGGCTTCTCAGGTAGTGCAAGTGGTAACGAACCCACCTGCCAATCCAGGAGACGTAGAGACTTGGGTTCAACCCCTGGGTGGGGAAGATCCCCTGAAGAGCAAGGCAACCCACTTCAGTATTCTTGCCTGGAGAGATCCACGGACAGAGGAGCCTGGCGGGCTATAGTCCACTGGGTCTCAAAGAGTCGGACATGGCTTAGCAACTGAGCACGCATGCATGTATCTTCATAACATCATAACTGCCCATTCAAACTACAGAAATTAATTATTTGTTTGGAAAAAAAACAAAAATCATCTGTCCTTCCTCACTTTCCCTGAAAAGTTATCCAAAACTACTAAACCCTCTAACTTAATGAGAGAGGAAGACTATTTTTTTCTCCTTTCTGTTATTCTTTCTTACGTGTGACACTTCACATTCTTTGATTGTTCTGATGTCCCTCTAATCTCTGTCATGTGTATGAAAACTAAACATTCCCAGAGAAATCTTCACTTCAAACAGTACCAACTCAAATAACATCCAGATATATACCTTCAGTTCTGGTATTACTTCAAATCCAAATTAAAACTGCCCAATGGATACTTCAATATGGATACACTATCATCACTTGACTTTGCCTAGAGCCAAATTAATTTCCAAATCAAAATCACCTATAAATTTCCCTATTTTTCTTCTTCCTGATATCCAAATTCAAAACATCTCTTTTGACTCCCTTTCCATTGTTCTCCGTAAATTAAGCCTGTCAATTTTTTCCTTTACAACATTTTATATCTTTCTTTTTCCTTCCTTCTGTCACCTCCTGAGGTGAAGTCCTTATAATCTCATAATTAGACAATGTAAATACTTTTTAATTTACTTTTACTATCAGTGCCTTTCCTCTTTAAACATATTGACAAATGCTACCAAATTAATTTTTCTAAACTAACACCCTACTTCTCCAGTTACCAAGTTACATGTTCACTGGGTGCACTCCCCCACTGGTTTTTTTTTTAAATAAAATCAAAAGTCATCTGCTTGCTATTCAAGGCCCCTCATAATCTAAAACCAATTTATATCCTCTGCCTTATCTCTTGTAGTCCTAAGAAAACACTGCTTCTAGGCCAGTCCGTGCTACCAAAAAACAAAAAAATCTCAGCATCAATAAGAAATCATTTCCTCAACTTAGGATAGCTTCTTGCATGTGAAGCTCTCTGGACGCCACAAACAGATACCACTTTTCTGAACTTTAATAGCACTTCACTGTACATACGGCTTATTCTATTCCAATCTCCTACTAACTCTTTAAACTAGGTATCTGTTCCACTTCCTCACTTCAAATAAAAATCCCTTGAAAGCAAAATTATGTTTAACTTAACTCAAGCATCTACTGGGTATCTTCCTCCAATGTCAAGAGTAAATTTTGTTCATTACCAAGGAATCATCTTATTTTAATTGACGTCTCAGGGACCAGTAATTTTTTAAGTTTTTCTTAATGAAATCAAAGAAAGCCAGCATCTAAGAATCCAATATATGCTAAGCACTGTTAGGCGCTTTACACATACTATCTCATTTATTCTTCACCAAAACCTTAGTGGTTGGCGCTATCACCTCATTTATGGGCGAGAAAACTCCAGCTTGGAGACTGAATTTCTCCCCCTTCTGCTATTTGCCCTGTCCTCTGCAAGTCACATCTTCTAACCCTCTTCCCTGTTAGCTCAGGGGTTAAAGCGTCTCCTGCAATGCCGGAGACCCGGGTTCGATCCTGGGTCGGGAAGATCTCCTGGAGAAGGAAATAGCAACCCACTCCAGTATTCTTGCCTGGAGAATCCCATGGACGGAGGAGCCTGGTAGGCTACAGTCCATGGGGTCGCAAAGAGTCGGACACGGCTGAGCGACTTCACTTTTCACTTAATCCTTTACTCAACTGTTGATTCGTTTCGTGTATTAAAGGCTCTGTGCCCAGTTCGTGCTGGTGCTGCGGATGCAGAAGCTAAGAAAAAGCTGCCATGCCCTCACGACCCCACGGGTAGACTCAGGCAGGAGCCAGAGTCAGGCCTCACGCCGGCGTCAGGGAAGGGCAGGGCCAGGAGCCCACGCTGCATGCGATCACCGGGAAACGGCAAGACCCAGCTTCCCTAAACCAACATTTTTCCTCCCTCTTAAGCATTTTTCTCAACGCCCTTCACTTCCCTACTCCAATCATGTACCCCTACACCCACCCCACTTATCGAGGTCTTCAAAAGACAGAACGATTTTCTTCCTTCAACACTGGGGTTATTCTCCTTACCCGGCCTTTTCTGCAGACCCTGGCGGCCCCTTCCATTTCCCCTTCTCCTTTTCCTTGTCTTTTTTGGCTCCGGGAGCCGTGGTCGAGTCGTCCTCGAACACGCTGAAGAGCTCATCCCCGAAAGCGTCAGCCATCTTCCGAAGCTGCGAGACTCAATTTCCCTCCTACCCACAATGCTCCGCGACCGCACCAACAGTGACGACAGTGAGGCTAGGAGAAGCCTCAACGGGGGCCCGCGGATGACAAAATTAGTGGAGTTACACAGTCGCCGAGACTTCTTCCCCGCTTCATTTCTCTCCTCTGATCTTTCCTTTCCTTTCCCACTGGCGGAGGAACAGCTCCTTAGATAAGAAGGGAGCTCGGCCAGGATTCCCGGCACGCCGCAGACACCTGGGGGGCGGAGAAGAGGCGGGATCTTGGTGAGCCCGACCAATTACGAAGCAGCGGTCGTCCAGGCCTGAGAAGCCCGGATTGAGGGCGCACGGTGGCGGCGTGGGACCAGGGGAATGTGAAGATTTCTTGGAGGCCGCGCGGGAGTGGTACCGGCAGCTGGACAGGGAGGGGTCTTCTGCCACAGCTGCAACATGGGCGGCAAGAACAAGAAACACAAGACGCCGGGGGCCGCGGCTGTCCGGGCTGCCGTATCTGCTTCCAGAGCTAAATCCACCGAGGCCGGAGCTACTGGGGAGGCCCAAAACAAGAAGCCTGTGTCCAGGCCGGCCCCAGCCGCCGCTGCCAGCACCAGGGAGCCCCGGGTCAAGCAAGGTATGAACGGTCAGGCCCCGGACTCCTCCGGAGCCTCAACTGCCAGTCCCGAGGGAGAAGCTTTCACATTTCGGCGGACCCTCGATCTTAAAATTTATTTCACACCCAGAGCTACTGTCTACCCATCTGGTAGCCTTGTTTTAGATTAGTGTAAGCTGTTCGGGCCTCCAGAGTTCCGACTGTAGCGCCCCCCACCTAACCTCCATTTGCCTTGAGAAGAAACAAAAAAAATTTGCATTCGCTCCCGTTTCTGCAGAGATCAGTCCTGAGCCGCCCTATAAACTAGCGAGGCGAATGCAGAGAGTAGTGTGTGGAGTTGTTAACCTCCCAGAGCCAGACCCTTTTTCTCTTTGCTTCTCAGACCATTTTCAGCCACGATGTAGCGTTTCCTTGTGTTATGGAAAAATCAGTACTTAATAAGAATTTCAGCGCTTACACTCCGAATATGGGTATAATATAGTGTAAAAATTATTAGTGATCTTGACCGCAGCAATGCATTTTTGCTTCTTGTGCGTTTTGGTTTGATAACTCATCTTGGAGATTGCCAGTTCTGGCTGCAGATCAACAGGCCTCTATTAACAGCTGTTTTCAAAAGGTGGACAGTTATACGCTGTTTTGTTCTGTTGAGCGTGTTTGCTTGTTCTTAAAGAAATATTCGTCCAACAAATATGTATTGTCCGTGTATGGGATGAGCAAAATAGATAATCATCACTCTTGGAGCTTGCCAATCTAATGGCAGAAGTAGATACACAAACATTGCTTTATGATTGTTAAGTGCTGCTAAGAGAATTTTACAGGGTAATATGAGAAAAAGGAGGAGTGTTGGATGGTGTCTTTGAGAAAGTGATGGTATTGGGGGGATGGATTGGTATTAACTCCAATTAAAATGGGGGGAATAGTATTTCTGTGTAGAAAGGAACACTTCGTGCCAAGATCTTGAGTCAGGAAAGGGCCTTTGAGATACTCAGAATACTCATTGCCTAAGGAGGAAAGGAGATGAGACTGAAGTAGGCAGGTAACAAACTTTCACTTAGAAGATGAATAATAATTCTTTGTCCTGCAACTTATCGTAATATTTTAACTACAGAATTGCTATGCTTGCAATTAGAAATGCATAGTATTTTTTCTTGACGATTCTGTGGCTCTTTTACTCTGTAAATCAGCCTCTTTTCACGCTATTCCTCTGAGTTCTTTGAATTTTCTAATAGTCATTTGTTGTATTCTTTGGCTTCCCAGTCCCCCAAACCCAAAATGTGACAATTACTAAAGTGTCAGTCTTACAGTATGATTCCCTCTCCAGCCCTTCCAGAAGAACTCATCTACTTTTGTTACTTCTATCTTTTCTTTTGTAGGTGACTCTTCAATCAGCACATCGAGTTGTGGTCTTTATTCCAAGCTCAAGTCAGCCATTTCTACACTGACTTGGAGATTTGGCCCTATTTTGGGAGCATGTCAAATTTAATAACATGGCTAATTACTCTCTCCCAAACTAGCTACTCCTGTGACTTCTTTGTTTCTGTTTTTCCTTATTCCTCTTTATTCAGTGTCAGTCGTTCTTTTTTTTTTTATGGCTTCCTTTCTTCTTCACATCCAGTCAGTTCTCAAGCTCCATGTAGTCTTTGCTTATTTGTCTTCCATGTATGCCCCTTTTCACTTTCGATTTATACTCCTCAGGCCTCATTTTAGGCACTCATGAATTTCTGGAATATGAGCATAGCCTTCTAATGGATCTCCCTAGCTGTGTTCTTTTTTCCTCCTCCAGTCTGTCCTGCATAAAATGTTGGATTGATCTTCAGAATCACTGCATCGGTCATATCACTTCCCAGTTTTTTCTACAGCATTCTTACTGACATTGTGATAAAGTACAAACCATTCAGCTCGTATCTAAGACCCCCCTTTCTACCTTTTTTCTAGTTCCTGTATTGTGTATGTATGCTTCGTCATGTCCAACTCTTTGTGAGCCTATGGACTCTAGCCCACCAGGCTTCTCTGTCCATGGCATTTTTCAGGCAAGAATACTAGAGTGGGTTGCCATTTCCTCCTCGAGGAGATCTTCCCAACCCAGGATTGAACCCAGGTCTCCTGCATCTCGTGCTTTGCAGGCAGATTCTTTACCACTGAACCACCAGGGAAACTAATTCTGGTATTCACCTATAACATTTTCTGTGTGTTTTCACTGCCCCAAATTCAGCTGTTGGCTTTCTGCCTCCTGGTGTTTATTCTTGCCATTTTCTCTCATGGAATGGCATCTATCCCTAACACTATCTACCAGAATCCTGTAATACCCACCCCCAGATATCAACTACTTTTAAATTCTTCCTATCGCCACAACTCGTGTATCATTGTTGTTTGAATCATTCTTTTTGCTATTTAGATCTGAGGAATTACACATTTTATCTGTCCTACAAAATTATAGGAGGTAGGAACAGTTTCGTGGATGTGTATTAATATCCCCCAGTCTCTACTCAAATGCTCTGAATATAGTCATCCAAAAAATTTCTTGGGTAAGTGACAAGGAAAAATGAGAGAAATTATTAAGACCAAGAAATAGAGAGAACATGAGAGGTTATCACCAAATTTGTAGAGAATTTTATGTAACCATACATCAGTATCTATATATATAGCAGATAAATGTTGCAATGTGATTGCCACATGATTGTTTGTTTTCTTTTTTCTGTTTGGATATTTTTATATTATATATAATAGGGTTACTTGGAAGAAAAAAAAATACACAGAAAAATTATCTCTAAACTCTTTTTTTGTTCCTAATGTAAATGTAAGTATTTTACTCCCTTTCCATCTCTCTGTCTTTTCAGACAATTTGAAAAATTGTATATAGCATATGTCCTCAAAATTGAACCCTCATCTACAGGTAGAAATTGGCTAGTGCTACAGAATAGTTCTTGGCACAGTTCTGGGTGTTCTTCCACTTCTGTTTTTTCATTTCTTTTGTTCATCAAATAATTCTTGACGAGCTGCTATGTGCCAGGCAAGATTTGAGATACAGAGGATACCACAAGAACTGAACAGACTGTACTGCTTATTACTGAAGGTTGGTGGAGGCTACTTAGAACCATAAGGCTTGTGTTTGTGAAAATTCTTAATCCTAGTTGAGACTTAAAATTTTAAGAGGGAGATAAGACAAGGGGACTGATGTCTTGAATAAATTCATGAAAGCCATTATAAATATTTTTTAGGGTCACCAAAATAAAATAGAAAAATACCATCAAAGAAAACAGTGTCTTGGTAAAGAATAAATCAGGTGGTGGGGTCTGTTTTGATTTAGAACAGAGATGGCTTTTCTGAGGAAACCTGCTGAGATGATTTGTAGCAACCAGCTGTTACTTCTGCAGACAGAATGAGGCTTAGGGAACAAAGGTGAAGGCCCTAAGGTGGGAGCTTGTAATGGAAGCAGGAAGACAAAGTCTGTGTGGGTGGAGTGAAAGAGCGAGGACTGGTGTTGATATTAAATGGGAAGAGACCTTAGCTAGGATTAGTCAGGTAGTTGTGGCACTGTGGACTTCCTCAGACACCCTGACTGCTTCGATTATGTCAGCTAGCTCTCATTTTGGAGAAGGCAGTGGCAACCCACTCCAGTACTCTTGCCTGGAAAATCCCATGGACGGAGGTGCCTGGTAGGCTGCAGTCCCTGGGGTCGCACAGAGTTGGACACAACTGAAGAGACTTAGCAGCAGCAGCAACTCTCATTTATTCCCCAGATACTCGCGTTTATAGTTTACTTGGAAATTAGTTGCTTAATTACTTCATCAGAATAGCACTGTGAGGACAAGACTGGGTATTATTCCTGACTGGATCTCTTGGCTGATTTGGATGCTCTTGGAGATGTGTGCTGTTGGTCAGAAGGGAGCCAGAGTGCCTCAATCCACCTATCCCCAGCATCAGCATCTCACAGTGAATGTCTCAGTGATAGTAGATGGTTACAATCACTGTATGATGTAAAATGCAATACTGTGTAAAAGGAATACATTCTAAGAGTATTGGGCAACAGGAAACTGATTCGGTCCGATGCCTCTTTTTCCTCACTGAGTCGTCTTGAGGAAATCACTTAGTTTTTCTGTGCTTCAGCTTTACTAAGTATTTCTGAGAGCCAGTTACCTAAGTTCCATTGTCCATGTATAGTCATTATAAATTGAAATCCTTAGTGCATTTTCCTTGAAGATACGTACTGCACACTAACTTCCTTATTTCCAGTCAAATTTCCAATAACTCCCTTCTTCTGAAACAAAACCAAAACTTGGAGAAGGGTTTCTAAACAGCAAAAAAGTAACTGTCATACATCTTAGGCAGATTACTTGGCAAAAGAATGGGGACCATTTTTATTCCATGGCCTGTTTGACTTAGGATTGTATTTGAAAATAGGGTTACTCGTGTCCAAGTTTCGGTATCTGTTTTCTTCTTTTTCCTAGGTAACAGATTAGAATTTGGGACTGGGGAGCTGTTAGGTTTCCATTCTGAAAGTTGGCTGACTGACAGGAGAAGAGACCAAATTAGAAGAGTCTCAGAATATTGGGTAGGCTCTGCAAGCCTCTTGGCACAATAATAGATATTCATAATAAATATTACATCATGAAATGCTATGGATTTTGCTTATTGTAGTATTATGGCAGGAAGTCTTAATACATTTTAGGATTTCTGTCAAATTGTTTTAAAATGCATCTCAAATTTTGGAGTTTTTATTTGTACTGATTAAAAATCATTTGTTAGCATGTTTTAGCAAGAATTTGAAAATGAAAGGGCCTTACTGGTTAACTTGATTTAATTGGTAATATCCCTGGCATGATCTCATTACTTCAGTTTCTCAGAGAATTGATTAAAATGAAAGCACACCATTTTCAGAGACCCTGACTGACACCCAGGGAATGCACAGCAGTATGAATGTTCATTCCCCTCTTGATGTTCTGGGGACTTAGATCTTCTTGTATTTGCCCTCTTGAAGTTTGCAGTATAAACTGACCTCAAACAAGTGATATGATTGGATGTTTTAGGTGCAGTGATTGAAGGAGACAAATGAGAACTGACTGCAATCTTCAGTTCACTAAAAAACAAAACCAATCCAGAATCTCCTGATGGTCCAGTTAATAGAACTTGGCATTTTCACTGCCAAGTTCAGTTACTGGTTAGGGAACTAAAATCCTGCAAGTGGTATGGCACTGCCAAAACAAGAAAGAAAATAAAGCAAAAGTTACTAAAGGAATTTTACAATCTTACCTCTGTGAGTAACACGTCAACCTTGAACTGTTTCTCAGTATTATCTTGGTAATGAAACATCCATCTATAGAAAAGTTTAATGATTGGTTGCGGGGTGGGGGGAGGGGTGCTTCTACATGTGTTTAGGGACTGATTAGTATGCTAAATTTGTAAATGAATTTACTACAACTGGTAAGACCCCCCAGAAATGATTGAAGACTGCTGAATGTACTCTGTGACCATCGCCATTAGTTATGAACGAGGTTACTAGGATTAAGGTAAAGTCTGAGACTAAAAGATGAGGAAAACCATACCAGAATTCTTACTATCTTTTAACATATTTACTAGTGTCTTAAAATGAACAAAGCACTTCCTGGTGGCTCAGACAGTAAAGCATCTGCCTACACTGTGGGTGACCTGGGTTCGATCCCTGGGTCAGGAAGATCTCCTGGAGAAGGGAATGGCAACCCACTCCAGTATTCTTAGAGACTAAAATCCTTGAATTTAAAATTATAAGAAGCAACTCTTTAATATTTAGATTTCTCTGAGTGAAAAAAAATTCTTGTTTTAAGATTTATAAAAGCAGAGTATCTTTTTGTTACTTTTTGTACAATTTTTGTACAACTTTTTGTACAATTCTAGGATTATTTTTATATAGCTGTGGTTCTCAAAAGTGTGCTCAGGGGATCCTGGGGAATTATTGAGACTTATCTAGCCAAGGCTTAATGAGATTAAACTATATTCATAATCTAAAATGTTGTTTGTCATTTTCCTTTATATTTTCTCACTGGTGTACAGTGACTACTTGATGTGTGATGTTTTAGAAAATTAAATGCCGAAGCTAGACATTAAGAGATTTGCAAAAGTAGAAAAATTTTTTTATCTAGTAAACTTATTTTAATACATAGTAAAATTTATTTTCAATGAATTAATGTTTTTAAATTTTTCTCTTTCATCAATATGTGAAAAATATTATTATAACCCACATGAACAAAAAGTACTTGGGATCTTCAGTAATTTTTAAGAGAGAAGGAGATCATGAGACCAAAATTTGAAAGTAAAATTTATTCCTTCCTGGTTAGTCATTGTTAGAAGACTGATAACATATAGTATTTCTACTGACTGGAACAGACTTGACAACTGTAGTGGATTCAGTAGTGTTCACCCAAACGTTCATGTCTACCTGGAACCTCAGAATGTGATCTTTTTTGGAAAAAAGATCATTGCAGATGTAATTGGTTAAGGATCTTGAGATGAAATCATCCTGGATTTAGGGAGAGCCCTAAGCCCAGTGTCTAGGGTCCAGAGAAAGGAGAGGGAGATTTGGACACAGAGACAAAAGGAATAAGGCCATGTGAAGGCCCATTTTAGGAGCGAGACAGACAAGCCAGGAAACACCTGGGATCGCCAGAAGAAGCAAGAAAAGAGTTACCTAGAGCCATCAGATGAAGTATGGTCCTACTGACACCTTGATTTTGGACTTCTAGCCTCTAGAATTGTGAGAGAATGTTTCTGTATATTCAGCCACCAAGTCCATGATAATTTGTTTCAGCAGTCTTGGACACTGATACAGCAACCTCAGCAGGAGACATGATAGGTGCTCCCACTTCCTTTTTCCTTAGGAGTGCTTTCTCTTCAAAGTTACCCATCTTCTCTGCCAGGAATCAAATATCCTCTAAGAGGTCTTCAGCTAAGTGCTGAAGCATTTGCACTCTGTGAGAAACTAGTTAACCTAGAGAATACTAAACAGTAAAATGTTTTCGAAAATTTAGCAATATTGCTGACTTCTGGATTGGGTTATTTGGTAAAGTGGAAAAGAAAGAGTTGAGATCAAATATTTAATAGTTAGTGATCTTTAGACAAAAATTAAAATAGTATAATGGATATTGATCATTAAATTACCTTGACTATTTATTGTCTGTTATGTACAGGTCCAAAAATTTACAGTTTTAATTCTGCAAATGATTCTGGTGGTCCTGCAAATCTGGATAAATCTATTTTGAAAGTGAGTACCCACATTTTGAGTCATTTCAAGAAATGTTACTTTAAAAAAAAAAACTGTACTCTTAAATGTAAGCAAATGATGGGATATTTTAAATTTTTGTAAATAGTACAATAATTACTCATCTATACTAAATAAAAAGTAAATCATGCTTTTTATGATAAAAAGTAAATGATAAAAGTACTTTTATGTTTAAAGTAAATCATCTGTTGACAGCCTCTAAGAAATTATGGAAGAGCCGGGTAAGGTCCAGACTTGTAAGTCTAGCATACACATCCCTTCAGATCTGACTTGGCATACCTTTCCAGCCTTCTCCATTACTCTTCTCCACCTAAAATTTTAGTTCACATCTCATTGTTCCCCTAAATCCCATATAATTTTATGACTCCAGGCTTTTATCCATAGGCTCTCTGACTAGAAAGCTCTACTTCCCCTTCTTATGTCTTTTTAATAATGACATGCTGGGTTATAGTTTCTTTTTATATATGTTTCTTGTGCTAGACTGAATTCCTGAAGTATGTTTTTGTGCATTGCTCATAGTGAGCGTTCATTAAAGATGTGACCAAAGGAAGATATATTTGAGTGTAGATGGTTATGTAATCTTAGGTTAAGTATATGGAAACAACAGAAGACAAAATGGCCAGTAGGAAAAAATTGAAGACAAATAGTGGAAGCCAAAATAGTTTGTGTAATCTAATACTACAATTTATATTAATATAAGTTTTTACTTTACTTGATTTGCCCCTCGTTTAGCATCACATCCATTCTTTCAGGTAGTGTGCTTTATTTCTGGGTTTCTTCCCCAAGGATTCAGATTCAGTATGTTTAATAAGGCCTATGAATCTGTCTTTGTAGTGGCATCATAAGGGTGGTCCAAGGACAATGTCATGAGATACATGGCTTCACGAGGCTTTGTAAAAGGATTTTTGTCTTGCCAGATATTGTTGTTTTTACCATACCTCTTTTTTCTTAAATATGTGATCGGAGTGTGATCCAATGAATGGTATTCCAGTATAATCACTGTATCTGATTTCAGCTGAAATTCTGGGCTTGGTTGGTAGGGATATAGAAAACTGATTCCTTCTAATTATTTAATTACTAAATGTTATTTAATAATTCATCTTCTAATTGATATGATCTTTTTGGTCTCAATAGGTGGTGATTAATAACAAACTAGAACAAAAAATTATTGGAGTGATAAATGAACATAAAAAGCAAAATAATGACAAGGGAGTGATTTCTGGAAGACTTACTGCCAAAAAATTGCAGGTATTTTGCAAACCTTTTTTTAAAGTTACTTATTTTTAGTGGAACATTTAAAAAAAAATTTTTTTTAATTGAAGGATAATTGCAACAGAATTTCGTGGTTTTCTGTCATACAGCAAGAATCAGCCATAGGTATACCCATGTCCTCTCTCCCCCAGACCTCCCTCCCATCTCCCTCCCGACACCCCCCTTCAGCCTGTCGCAGACCCCTGTTTGAGTTCCCTGCGTCATACAGCAAATTCTATTTTACACATGATATTGTAAATTTCTGTGTTACTCTCTCTATACATCTCCCCTGTCCCTCCTCTCCTCCCACCCTGTCCATAGGTCTGTTCTCCATGTCTGTTTCTCCATTGCTGCCCTGAAAATAAATTCATCAATGCCATCTCTTCAGATTCCATATATATGTGTCAGTATACGATATTTATATTTCTCTTTCTGACTTACCTCGCTCTGTATAATGGGCTCTGTTTCGTCCACCTCATTAGAACAGATTCAAATGCATTCCTTTTTTATGGCTGAGTAATAGTCCATTGTATATATGTATCACAGCTTCTTTATCCATTCATCTGTCAATAGATATCTAGGTTGCTTCCATGTTCTAGCTGTTGTAAATAGTGCTTCAGTGAACACTGGGATACATGTGTCTTTTTCAGTTTTGCTTTCCTCAGGGTATATGCCCAGGAGTGGGATTGCTGGGTCATATGGTGGTTTTATTCCTAGGTTTTCAAGGAGTCTCCATTCCATCTTCCATAATGGCTGTATCAGTTTATATTCCCACCAGCAATGCGAGAGTGTTCCCTTTTCTCTAGTGGAGCATTTTTAAGACAGCTCCACATGTGAGATAAAATGACTTTTCAACTTTCATTGAACTTTCATGTAGATTAGTTCCATCTGCAAAAACGAGGAAGAAGTTGTGCCAAATATGAGTGCACACATTAAAATAGTGATATGAAAATTAAATTACATCCCCCAAATTATGTTGGACTTGTAGTGGGCACTTTGCTTACATTTTCTCTGACACATCAATGCTGGAAGGTTTTAGCCCTATTTTTCAAATGAAGAAATTGAGGATTACATAAATTATAGCCTGAGGTTGTTAATTACTAAATAGCAAAGTAAAAAGGGCTTCCCTGGTGGCTCAGAGGTAAAGCCTCTGCCTGTAATGAGGGAGACCCGGTTTGATCCCTGGGTCAGGAAGATCCCCTGGAGAAGGTAATGGCAACTCACTCCAGTACTCTTGCCTGGAAAATTCCATGGGCTACAATCCATGGGGTCGAAAAGAGTCAGACACGACTGAGCTTTTCACTTTTCACTTTCAAAGTAAAAAGAGTCTGGATTTCAACCCAGTCTTGCCCAGATCTAAAGATGTTATAGAAAGTACATTAAAAAGCTTTACTTTTTATGTGAACATGTTCACTGAAGCACTGCTTATTATTTAAGAAGAAAACATCCCAAGTGAGCACCAATAGGAAAATATATAATTAGATTATGATACATCTATCCAGTGGAATATTCTTTAACTATTGAAAGTGATGTACAATTTCTAATAATTTGGGAAGATGCTTAGTTATAATGTTAAGTAAAATTTGTTTTTAAAAAAAAATCACAGAAAAAATGACTGAAGGACCCACACTGCACTCCAAACAGTATCTTTGGATAGTGAGAATATGAGCAATTTTTCCTGGTCCTTTTTTATTTTTCTGTAGTTCTCAAATTCTCTAGTTCTCAAATAAAATAATTCTTCAAACTGGAAAAAAAGAGAAAAAAATAGTTTTGAAGTTATAATTTGTGTCAGAATTTCTGTTTTAAAATGAATGTGAGAATACACTTAGTAATGAAAAAACAGAAAATTGACAGAATGACTTTTTTACATTTCCCTTCCATAGGATTTATATATGGCTTTACAAGCATTTTCATTTAAAACTAAGGACATTGAAGATGCCATGACGAACACACTCTTACATGGTGGTGATCTTCATTCTGCTTTGGATTGGCTCTGTTTAAACCTTTCAGATGGTAAGCAGTATTGTCATAAATGTCTTTCAGTTTATAAAACCTTTTGAAATAATTTATGATATTTGTAGAAAGCTTTTGGTTTGCACTTAAATTTTTTTTCACAGTGTTATAATTATTTTTAAATATTCTTACCCTTTTCTGGTCTTCTTGGTATATTCTTAAAGATTATCATCTGTGCAAGAAAAAATTATTTGTGTGTGTGTTGCTTTCAGTTGTTAATGGCCATTTTACAATGCACATAACGTAGCATATTCTCAACTGTCTGTAACCTGTCAGGCTGTGTACCTGATCTTGGTTTAGAAATTAAGGCTGTCTTGCTTTGGGTAAATAATATTTAATTAAGTAGAGGGTTCAGGCTGTAATCTTTGGCTAGATCCTGGAATGTAAATTGCTTTTATGACTTATTAAGGCTACTACCACATGCAACCAAGGAGGAGGGGAGAGTTAAGATTTTCTTATGAAAATTTAGGTGTCTAGCAATTTTAGGGTGAAATGTGGCCATTGGTGAGGGTGAAACCAGCCATCGAGGTGGGCTGGTTATTGTCTAGAGAATGTTCCCACTGGTTTGTTAATAAAACAACTTTCATTGTAGGATTTTTATTCCTAAGAGATGAGCAGTAAGTAGAAGAAAGTTAAGTGCTCTTTGTCTAGACAGGTTTTATGCACCCATTTAATAAATGTTTGTTTGTTTTCTGTATCATGTACATTATTTTTATCCCAATTTCTTTTAAGATGCACTTCCTGAAGGATTCAGTCAGGAATTTGAAGAGCAACAACCTAAAAGTAGGCCAAAATTCCAATATCCTCAAATGCAAGCCACTATTTCACCCCCATTGCAACCTAAAGCCAAAAAACAGGAAGAAGATCCTAAGATCAAGGTAATTTAAGAATTCAACATTTAAAGTGTAAAATCCGAGTGAAACGTGTAACAGTTCATAAGAGTATAAATATTAGAGTGCAGTTATGGTTTTACTTGTTGAAAATGTCTAATGGGTTTGCCAAACTCCTTAATAGCACTGTCGTTTCAGTTATCTATTGCTACATAACAAACCACCCCAAAATGGAGTGACTTAAACCAACAATTTATTCCTTATGATTTTTCAGTTTGGGCTGGGCTCAGCTAGGCAGTTTGTCTGATCCAAGAAGTGTCTCCTCAGGCTAGAACAACCAAAATGATTTATTTACTCACATGACTAAGCCTCAGCTGGGATCTTGCTAGCAAGGCATCTCTCTCTCCACATGATTAGCTTAGGTATCCTCTTATATGGTAATATTAGAATAGTCAGACTTGTTACTTGACATCTAGCTTCCAAGAGCACGTATCTCAAGATAGTAAATACCAGTGTACAAATTTTTATCAAGCCTCTGCTTGTATCACTCTTGCTAATGTCACATTGGCTGAAGCAAGTCATGTGGCCAATTCAGAATCTTTATGGAAGCGGGTTATAGAAAGGCATTTAGTACCGGAAGGTGTACTTCCTTAGGGCATTACATGCAAATACTCCGCATATCATAAAACATCTATGAACATGGGTGAACCTTGAGAATATTATGCTAAGTTAAATAAGCCAGTCACAGAAAGACAAATATTACATGATGTCACTTACATGAAGTAGCTAAAATAGTCATGTTCATAGAAACAGAATGGTAGTTATCAGGGGCTAAAGGGAGAAGGGGCAAATGGGGAGATGTTGCTTAATGGTAATAAAGTTTCAGTTATGCAATATCAATAAGTTCTAGCCATCTGCTGTTCAACATAGTGCCTATAGTCAACAGAACAGTATTATGTACTTTAAAATATGTTAAGAGGATAGATCTCATGTTAAGCTTTCTTACCACAACCACCCCTGTCCCCACAGCAGTACACACACACACACAAACACTCAAGAATTTTTGAAGGTAATAGGTATATTTAGTACCTTAGTTGTAGTGATGGTATCATGGGTATATCAGTCAGTTCAGTCATTCAGTCGTGTGCAACTCTGTGCAACCCCATGGACTGCAGCACACCAGGCTTCCCTGTCCATCACCAATTCCCAGAGCTTGCTCAAACTCTTGTCCATCGAGTTGGTGATGCCATCCAACCATCTCATCCTCTGTCATTCCCTTCTCCTGCCCTCAATCTTTCCCGGCATTAGGGTCTTTTCCAGTGAGTCAGCTCTTCACATCAGGTGGCCAAAGTATTGGAGCTTCAGCTTCAGCATCAGTTTGGACATATGCCTATATAAGCATATGTCTAAACTCATCAAAATGATGAGTGTATATATATATAAAACATAGTTAAAATCACAATAACATGTACAATTGTTAATGTATCAGACCTCAGTAAAGTTTAAAAATAAATAAAACAAAAATCTGTGGAAACAGCATCTGCACAAAACCACTGTTTTTAAGGAATAACACAGGTTTTTCACAGTTCTTCCAATTTTTTGCCTCTTTATGTAAATGGATTCTTTGAAGTATGTAAGCTTAGACTTACCAAAGTAATGTTGCATGCATTTGTCCTTCACTATGATTCTTGAGGCTTATGTGTCTAATGTTTCTCAGTGTAAAGAAATTATAAAAGCAGTGACACTTGATGATAGTTTTGACATCTTCTTCTAAGTTTGATTTTTCAGATATTTGTTGTTTTTTTTTCTAGCCAAAAAAGGATGAAAAAAATTTGGAAGTAAATATGAAAGAATGGATTTTGCGATATGCTGAACAACAAAATGAAGAAAAGAGTGAGACTTCTAAAAGTTTAGAAGAGGAAAAATTTGACCCTGTGAGTAGAAATTTGTATTGAGCTTCTAGTTGGATATTCCTTGCAAAATATTTAAGTTTTCTAAGACTTAGTTTCCTCATTTGTAAATTGAAGAAATAGTTATCTCTAGGGGTTTATGTGAGAGTTAAATAAAACAAAACTTAGGGAAAAACATGACACAAAATAACTGTGCTGCTGCTGCTGCTGCAGCTAAGGCTAAGTCGCTTCAGTCGTGTCCAACTCTGTGACCCCATAGACGGCAGCCCACCAGGCTCCGCCGTCCCTGGGATTCTCCAGGCAAGAACGCTGGAGTGGGTTGCCATTTCCTTCTCCAGTGCAGGAAAGTGAAAGTGAAGTTGCTCAGTTGTGTCCAGCTTTTTGCAACCCCATGGACTGCAGCCTACCAGGCTCCTCCGTCCATGGGATTTTCCAGGCAAGAATACTAGAGTGGGTTGCCATTGCCTTCTCCAAATAACTGTTCAGTAAATGTTACTACATCACTCCCATGTCTAAAGAAACAGTCGCCAAATATTTTTAAATGATTAAGTGTTAAGAGTATTGCTACATTATTCAGATAATTTTAAAAGCACATTATTTTATAAAGGAAAGCCTTTGCCTGGACAGAGAAAACCTACATATCATAAGAAAAACTAAAAATATTAGATTAAGTGAAAAAATCAAGTTGTAGGAAGAAAATAACAATACCTATATCTGATTAAATAAAGAATTCTATCTAGAATTTATAAAGAAGTTTTAAAAGGACAACAGGCATTTTACAAAAGCAGATATTTGGATGGCCAGTAAACATGTAAAAATAACTTCAACATTGCTAGTCATGGGAAAAATGAAAATGAAAACTGCAGTGAAATACTACTATATATCTATCAAAATGGCTAAAATTAAAAGATCAGTAATACCAAGTATTGGGAGGATATGATAACTGAACACTCCTACACTGATTGTAAGGATACAGCTGTTTTGGAAAACTGTCACTTTCTTATGAAGTTAGACATACACTTATCATATGACCTAACAATTTCATTCCTAGGTATTTGCTCAATAAAAATGAAAATGTCAACCAAAAAAAGCTTGTACACAGATATTCGTAGCAGTTTTATTAATAACAGCCAAACACTGTAAACCACTTTCAAAATCATTATATAAGAATGAAAGTCACAAATAGGTACATGGTAAACAATTTCATTCTATTAAATTCTAGAAAAGTCATTTATGTAAAATCAATCTCTAGTAAGGGAAACCAGATCAGTAGTTGTCTGAGTCCATGGATGGAGGAAGGAGATTGTTAGGCATGATGGGAAACTTTTGGGGATGATGGCAGTGATATATGTCTTTAAGGTGATGGTTATGTGGATGTATACATTTATCAAACACATTCACTTATTCACTTAAAATGGGTATGTTTTATTATAAGTGAATCATACCTTTATAAAGGTGATTTAGAATGGAAAAAAGGAAGTTGTAGAACAGCATGTGTAGTATAATGAACTCATTTGAGTAAAAGAATACACACAGAGACACACACATAGCGTGTATTTGCATCCTTTTGTATGCAAAGGAGAGATCTGAAGAAATACACAAGAAGCTATTAGTAGTGAATAGGGCTGGGGTTAGTAGGGTGGGTTATACTCCTCTGTATCCTCTTGAGTTTTTTTTTAAGCATGTGCGTATATTAATGTAATAAAAACAAAAACAATTTATGATAGTACACATTATTTTGAGGTTCAGAAAAAGAGGTCTCTTCTGATTGGAGCATTAGGTCAGTACTTACTGCAAAGAAGTGGGATTTGAAGGATGCATGAAGTATGCATAGGCAACAAAGAATGGGGAAATGTCCCAGAAGGGTGAAATAGTGTGAATAAGGGTACAGAAGTGGAATTGTGTAGAAGGGCCTTTGCGTGTTAAACCGTAATCAGGATAAAATGTGTGAGTACTAGCAGATAGGAGTAAACAGGTGAGTTCAACTGAGACTAGAAAATTTTGATGCCCAGAAAATGAATTTAAGAACTTTCCCTATTGATTGTGAAGGCTTGCTAGCTGTGTGGGAGCAGGTAACCCACAAGAATTTTGACTTTTTAGGTCAGATTTAGTAGTGATTAATGTGATATGCAAAGGGTTAGGGAGGCCATTTGGTAACTCTTGCACTTGCTCAGGTGTGAAATAATGAAGTCCCAATTTGGAATCTGTATAGTTTTTGGGGGAGACGTGGGAGCACAGTGCACAGCGTGCAGAACTTCCCTGACCAGGACTGAACCTCTGCCCCTGCTGTGGAAGTGCGGGGCCCTAGCCTCTGGACAACCAGGGAAGTGGAAGTCGCTCAGTCACGTCCGACTCTGCGACTCCATGGAGTGTAGCCTGCCAGGCTCCTCTGTTCATGGAATTCTCCAGGCAAGAATACTGGAATGGGTTGCCATGGGGATCTTGCCAAGCCAGGGATCGAACCCAGGTCTCTCGCATTGCAGGCAGATTCTTTAACATCTGAGCCACCAAGGAAGCCCAAGAATACTGGAGTTGGTGGCTTATTCCTTCTCTAGGGGATCTTCCTGACCCAGAAATTGAACTGGGGTTTCCTGATTTGCAGACAGGTTCTTTACCAACTGAGCTACCAGGGAAGCCCCTGGAAAACCAGGGAGGTTCCCAAATTGGAACTTGGGTACATTTAAAGGAAGAATCAATAGAAATTGCTGACTTACTGAACATAAATTAAGAAGCCAAAGACAGCAAGAGATCTCATAGGCGGAGGGATGGTGGTATCAGTGCCACAGATAGGAAAGATTGAAAGAATGAGTATGGTTTGGGTGAAATTGAGGTGATAGCTAATCCTTCTGTCTGTTACACTATTGCTGTCCGCTTCTACACAGAACAGTCCCAGAATTGTGCTTCCTTAGTTGTCTCTCTTCCCCTTGGTTCAGTGGTTGTGTCTCATAGCAGTGCTGCTAATGCCCTCTTCTCTACCCAGTGCTTTGAAGCGTCTCATCTCTTATTAACCTAACCTAAAGGAAAAACCCGGAGAAGGCAATGGCAACCCACTGCAGTACTCTTGCTTGGAAAATCCCATGGATGGAGGAGCCTGGTGGGCTGCAGTCCATGGGGTCGCTAAGAGTCGGACACGACTGAGCGCCTTCACTTTCACTTTCCACTTTCATGCATTGGAGAAGGAAATGGCAACCCACTCCAGTGTTCTTGCCTGGAGAATCCCAAGGACGGCGGAGCCGGGTGGGCTGCCATCTATGGGATCGCATAGAGTCGGACACGACTGAAGCGACTTAGCAGCAGCAGCAAGCAGGAAAAACCAGTAATTTGAGTTTAGCTCTCTGTCTGGTTTTTGCTCAGCAGAGTTAAATTTTATAATACACATTTTCTCCAGAGGCCTTATTTTTTTTGTAATGTCCCTGACTGTCTTCCATAAGATAGAGATTATAGGAAGGTAGCTTTCAGAAAAGTGTATTTCTTTTTTTAAAATATAAAGTCTTTATTGAATTTGTTACAATGTTGCTTCTGTTTAGTGTTTTGGTTTTTTGGCTGCCAGTGTCATATTATTGCATATACATTCCTTTAAATCCATATATTTATAAAATGTATAAAAGTAACTTTTCTTTTTACAGAAATGAGCTCATACTTAGATTTTATTCCATAGTTTGCTTATTTTATTTAACATGTCAAGTAAGTTTTCTCCATGTGGATTCAGTTCAGTTCAGTCGCTCGGTCATGTCCGACTCTTTGCGACCCTGTGGACTGCAGCACGCCAGGCTTCCCTGTCTATCACCAACTCCTGAAGCTTATTCAAATTCATGTCCATTGAGTCAGTGATGCCATCCAACCATCTCATCCTCTGTCATCCCCTTCTCCTCCCGCCTTCAATCTTTGCCAGCATCAGGGACTTTTCTAAGTGAGTCAGTTCTTTGCATTACCCTCATTCTATTGCTGCTTGACTTTTTTCAAATCCCAATGACTAGTTTTCTCTGTAGAGCATACCACACTTGATTTCCAGTTTTCCTTTTCAATCAGTACTGCAGTGAACATCTGTATACCTACAAATGTGCACATTTGTATTATTTCTCTATGAAAATTGCTAACAGATTTGTTGGACCAAAGAATAAGATCAAAAGATCACAGGTTTTGATAACAATACATTGACAATAGATAAACTAATCTCGCTGTTTGTTTCTCTGTCATCATCTTATTTGGAACAACAGAATGAAAGGTACTTGCACCTTGCAGCTAAACTTCTGGACGCAAAGGAGCAAGCAGCTACCTTTAAACTAGAAAAGAACAAGCAAGGCCAAAAAGAGGCTCAAGAGAAAATACGGAAATTTCAAAGAGGTAAACGCTTTAAAATTCTTAGGTGTATTAGTATGTCTTCTTTATTGGCTTTCCTAGGATGAAGGTTGCCTCTTTTTTGTATGTCTTCTCTTTCCTAACAGTTTACACTTGGAGTTGACAGACTTTTGCAACAAGCCAAATAATAAATATTTAAGTTTTACAGGTGGTTATGATTACTCATCTCTGCTGCCACAGCATCAAAGTAGCCATATACAAGACATAAGCAAATGGTTATGTTCTCACAAAACTTTATGGATGCTGAAATTTCACATAATTTTCACATGGCACCAGATATTTCTTCTTTTTATCTTTTTCAACCAGTTAAAAGATGTAAAAATCATTCTTAGCTCACAGACCATATGGAAATAGGTAGCGGGGCTGGATCTGGCTTGCAGCCATAGTTTGTTAATCTGAAGTGTACACCATAAAACAGTATCTCCACTCAAGAAGGAGAGGTGAATATAATTCCATGAGAATTTATTTTTAGTGAAGATGTTTTTCCTGGCCTTCTACATCTGTTAAGTGATTTGTTCTAAAAATGTTAGTATGTGATGTGAAAATAAATTGCCTTGAACTTCTAGCACAAATTCCTAGTATGAAGGAAAAAGAAGCAATGTTTTAAAAAAAAAAATTGCAGAGTAAAAAGGCATGAATAACAAATATGAATAAAAATGAAATAAATAGGTGTCATTTTTTTTTGGTAGAAATGGAAACTTTAGAAGATCATCCAGTATTCAATCCAGCCATAAAGATTTCACATCAACAGAATGAAAGAAAGAAGCCTCCTGTAGTCACAGAAGGAGAAAGTGCTTTGAACTTTAATTTATTTGAAAAATCTACAGCTGCTCCTGAAGAAGAAAAAGGTAAAATGAAGGGAGAGTGTTCCAGAGTGTAATTTGTAAATAGTAAAACATCAAGGACTATATAATTGAGAAATTGTGTTCCTTTGTATTCCAGCAGACTACAAAAGATGGTAGTAAAGCTACACTTCCACACACTATCTTGGAAAAGGAATCATTATAATTTGTTTAGCATTTTGCGATTACTAACATCTGGCTTCAGTCTCATCTCTATTTCAGACTCCTGCCAGAATTATCTTTCTGTAACATAGATATGAGTTTCTGGTTAAAACTTTTAATCAGTTAACAAGTTCAAACTTTGTCTTATGGCATTGACAATCCTTTGCATTCTGCCACAGTCTACCTTTCCACCTTATTTTCCCAGCTATGTACTACAGCTGCATCATTCTTGAAACATATATTGTTTCATGGCTCTATGACTTTGCTCATCCTAGTATCCCCTTTTTGGCCAACCTTTCCCTTGCTCAAATCAGGTCTGTCTGTCCTTTTCTAACCTATTCTCTTCAAAAAAAATCTGTTCCCAAAGATGAGAGAACTTTAATCCTTCAAAAGATATTCTGTGTTACTACATAAGCATTTTTAAAGAACCAATCTTTGTCATTTTAGAGAAGAAGAAAGAACCTCATGATGTAAGAAATTTTGACTATACTGCTCGAAGCTGGACTGGAAAATCTCCCAAACAATTTCTGATCGATTGGGTCAGGAAGAATCTTCCCAAGAGTCCAAATCCTTCCTTTGAAAAAGTTGCAGTAGGTAGATACTGGAAATGTAGGTATGTTTTTGGCTAACTGAGTGAACTTTTAGAAAAATCTAAGATAAAAACATATTTTTTTCTTATGAGTTAAGTAGACGTTCAGGAAGCTGGTTCCACATCTCTAGGTTGATAATGCCTATAAATCATTACCTAGTATTAATATATTGTTTTCTGTGAGACTATTTAATTTAAATAATTTAAACTACAGTTCAGTGTTAATGGAATTCTGACCATTTTTACTTCATCAATTTTATTTGAAAATGTCTTTGGCTTCTTTTAGGGTGAGGGTAATCAAGTCTGAAGATGATGTCCTGGTCGTGTGCCCTACGATCTTAACAGAGGACGGTATGCAGGCTCAGCACCTGGGAGCTACGTTAGCTCTTTATCGTTTGGTGAAAGGGCAGGTAAGTTTTTATAGATCCACGTGTCTCAGAATTCACTTGTGGAGTAATGGGTATATTTTGTCAACATAAAACTATCTGCATGTGGGAGGGAATATTTAATCATGGCCCTTTGTGCCAGTTTTCACTGAATGCGGCTTCTGAGTAGTCCTTGTTTCTGCTTATTTATAATTTTGACTTTGTCTCATCTCCAAACATAGTTCGAGCTTTCTCTCCTTGGACCAGAGGCACTGAACCATTTGGTCCAGCTTTGCAAGCTGTACTGATTTAAAGATTAAAAAACTGTGCTAGAGTGATTGAATTAAGGAGAATTCTTAAACGATTGTTTTCCTTAAGTGTTATATTGTCTCTCAACTTTAAAATACAAGACATTGGTTCCAGTTTTCACTTTTAGGTTATATTGACTAAAGCGTCCAGTTTAAGGAATGATGAAAATAAAGTATTACTGAAGAGAGCACTTTTCAGATAACACTATGCTTTTTTTTTTTTTTTGGTTGGGAGTACTGTCAACACTTTCTCCTTGTAATAAGTATATCTTTCTTCCTGGGGAATTTGAACTACTGAAAATTTAGACACTGATTAAGTGGAATTCCAAATAATAGTTCTTTTCCATTTTCTCTCAGTAAAAGTTCTTAATGTCTTTATTTCCCTTGTTTTGCAAAATAAGGTATCATAAGCTAAGCTTAATTGATGGAAATGACTGTCAATGTTACAAAAAATAATTGTGGGCTCTTTATAAAACAGAGGCAGGATAACTTAGATTACATCTAATGGAGTTCCCTTAAAATAGTTTGACTTGTAATATACAAATGGAATCTCAGAGGGAACTTTGAGAAATGTTTTGTGGATCATCTGCATATTTAAATAGCACCACTATAGGAATAAATAATAAACATGTTTAATAGTTTATTGTGTTCTTGAATAAGCACTGTGTTTGATTAACTGAAAGTTTACCTCAGAGTATGCCTATAAGGGAGGTATAATTATTAGCCCCGGTTTACAAATGTAGAAACTAAGACACCAAGAAGTTAAGTTACTTGCCCAAGGTCACACAGCTAGGTAAGTCCAGAAACCTGAATATGATTGCTGTTTATATTTGCATCATATGCATGTATGTGTGTGCTCAGTCGTGTCTGGCTCTTTGTGACCCCATGGGCTGAAGCCCACCAGGTTCCTCTGTCCATGGAATTTTCCAGGCAGAAATACTGGAGCGGATTGCCATTTCCTATCTCCAGATATGCATGTATATCTTATCTTAAAGTACAGTAGTAACCTACTAGTTTAAGAGATATTTTAAGAAGCAATAGCTATTCTTTTCAGTTCTAACCTATTGAATTTTGCTGTCCAGTAATTAGTGAACACAATGTATTACTATTTTTTTCATTTATAGTCAGTTCATCAGTTACTTCCTCCTACTTACCGAGATGTTTGGCTAGAGTGGAGTGATGCGGAAAAGAAAAAGGAAGAATTAAATAAAATGGAAACCAATAAACCACGTGACCTTTTTATCACCAAACTTCTGAATAAACTGAAACAGCAGCAGCAGCAGCAACAACAGCATTCTGAAAATAAGAGAGAAAACTCTGAAGATCCTGAGGAATCTTGGGAAAATTTAGTTTCTGATGAGGACTTTTCTGCACTGTCCTTGGAATCAGAAAAGGTGGAAGATTTGGAACCTGTTAGAAACCTCTTTAGAAAGTTGCAAAGCACACCTAAGTACCAGAGACTTCTAAAGGAAAGGCAGCAGTTACCTGTGTTTAAACACAGGAATTCAATTGTTGACACTCTTAAAAGGCACCGGGTTGTGGTTGTGGCGGGTGAAACAGGGAGTGGGAAAAGTACTCAAGTGCCACATTTTCTATTAGAAGATCTGCTTCTGAATGAGTGGGGAACAACTAAATGTAACATCGTCTGTACCCAGCCCCGAAGAATCTCAGCAGTAAGTTTAGCCACAAGAGTGTGTGATGAATTGGGCTGTGAAAATGGACCTGGAGGAAAGGTAAAATGTTGTTCAACTCTACCTCAGAGAATGGTGATATGACATTACTTACCTGTGCTCTTGGGATCCAAGTGGAACCTGTACCATACATGAATTTTGGCCGATACTGTTTGTTCAATAGCACATCTCAGGTGCTTTTCATGTTTTCTTTGATAGGTATGATATGCCACTCTCCTTTATAGGAAAAGGATTGTAAGTAATTATCATTAAAATTCTCATGTAAGAGGAAAAATATATTCACTTTAATAACTGAGTACTAAAATATATTACATTACTAAGTTTATCCTTCAAAGAATATAAATACATACAGATAAATTAATACCAGATCTCAGTATTTAGAAGTCTTTTCTGTAGCATATATTCCTGAATGATTTTCATTAACAATGAACAGAAGCAAAAAACAATATAGAAGATAATGTCAGACTATTTTCAAAAAAAAATAGAAAAAAGAACTTAAAATACCTGTTGTCATGTGTTTGGGGATAAAAGTGTACACAAAACTGGCCAAACCTTAACCAGAGTGACTGCAAAATGTAGGAATTAATAAAATTGGTTTAGAACCAAATATAATGAATTCCAAGTTCATGTAATTCAATTTAATTATGCTTTGAATTGTTCTTTCTAGATATGGTATTAACATTTTTGTCTATCTTTAAGTTAGATAGCCCTTCATTAAAGTTTTATGTGGCAATTTTTCTGGGTTCTCTCATGACATGTAAGGGGACAAAGGGCACAATTTCTGTCTTATAAGGAATTTACGTTAAGGGGATATCAGACATGTTTATAAACACAGCAAAGGAATAAGTGAAGGAGTAAGAAAGAAAATGTACTGGTTTTTAATGGTTGAAGCTTTTATGAGATCTTGATAGAAGAGTAGACTTAAGTTGTAGGAGCAGATCTAAATTCTGTTCCTGAGCACCTCAATATTTTGCTCCAAGATAATTTCGTAAGAAATTGATTAAATCTATTAATATTTCCATAATCGTGTTAATGGTACTCAAAGCAGGTGAACAGCCTTTTGTTTCAAAATTCTGAAAACAGTTTTTTCTTGTTTAAATTGCCAAAACAAATTTTATAGTTTGGTATAATTGAAAACAAAGGCAAGCAATAAATGGCACTAAAAAGATTTACTGTCTAAGCAGGACCAGCACCTGTACTTCAGTTTTTAACGCTTATTTCCCAGATCATTTGTGAGAATCTAGTCTGGGCTCTGTGTTTTCCCTTCAGAATTCTCTGTGTGGATATCAGATCCGGATGGAGTCTCGTGCTAGTGAGTCTACCAGGTTACTCTATTGTACAACAGGGGTTTTGCTAAGAAAACTTCAAGAAGATGGTCTCCTAACAAATGTGTCTCATGTTATTGTAGATGAGGTGAGTAGATTCTATCGCTGTATGTTCGGGAAATGATTCTAAACATTTTTGTGTTAAAAAGATGTTACTTCTAATACTAGCTAACATTTTCTTCATTTTTACTAAATGCCAATCACTTTACGTGTAATTAGTTAATTTCCTCTAACAGGTCTCATGCTAATTGATTTATTTAACAAATACTGTATAACATTTGCTGTATGCAAAAAAAAAAAAAAATTTGCTGTATGCAAGGGGCTATTCTAAGGACTTCATATATATAACTTCATTTAATCCTTCCAGCAATCCTTCATTTAATCAAAAGAAGTAGATATTATTATCTGAAATTAGGCACACAGGTTATATAGCTTACTCAAGTTCATACAGCCAATAAGCTCTGCAACTAGGGGTTCAAGCCTAGGGAAGCCGGCTGCAGACATTTCTTATCAGTTAGTGTATGTTTAAGTGATTTGCTTTGTACATCATTTTTTGAAGAAATTATATATATAGCATTTCACTTATTTAAAATTTTTTTTCAATTTCCCTGATGAAAAGTTTTTATGAATTTAATTCACCAAGTTCAGAAGGCATTAGTGAAAGTATAATCATTCTTTGATTTTTAATTAATAGACTACATATTGATTACTGGGTTATTTTCCTCCTTTTGGTTAGTAAGTATTAGAAGTATAGAGAGATGCAAAAATGAAAATAAAAATTATCTGTAGTTTCATGATTTAGAAAAAATGTTGCCATTTGTGCATTTATATATGTATTTTTTTATAATTTGTATGTATATTCACTTTATAATTCTTTCACATCATTAGTCTGCAAAAATATCATTTTTAATAGCTTTATAGAAGTATGTTATTTGGATATCCCATAATTTATTTAATCATTTTCCTATTGTTGTACTAGCTCAGATTAAGATGTTTTTAAAAACAATATTTTGGTAATAGGTAAGTGATAGAAATTCAAGAGAAAGAAAGAGGATGTATGGCAGCTTGATTGAGCATTCCCATGGGTAATTGCTCCTGGCAGTGATGGGTGGGAACTAGGGTGTGACAGTTGTAGCCATGTTTGTTAATACCTGGATTTTATTAGTCAAGAATCAACTTAAAATGCTAATTTGTCTATTTATAATGAGAAATTTTTTCTGCTAGGTAAGATGAAATATTTGCATCAGCCAGTAGTTTTTCTGGGAACTCCAAATTATTAAAAAACTGTGTATGTGTGAGTCACTCAGTTGTGTCCAACTCTTTGAGATCACCAGGCTCCTCTGTCCATGGAATTCTCCAGGCCAGAATACTAGAGTGGGTTGCCATTCTCTTCTCCAGGAGATCTTCCCAATCCAGGGATCAAATCCAGGTCTCCCTCATTGCAGGCAGATTCTTTACTGTCTGAATCACCAGGGAAGTTTGTTTAGTAAATATATATCAGAATGAACCCTAAGTTAAAAGTTAGACCAACTGCAGGGGAGCTGTTCTTTGATGGTTTTGTATTAATAGCAGTCTGTAGACCTGATTTACTGAACTGTGCTTCAGTGTGATACTTTCAGCCTCTTATTGAACAGTACAATAAGAGTAAGAGAAAACTCAGTGAAATTCATCATCATGTTAAATATAATGATGAAAGAGATGCTGGGACAGAGTTCATTATATTATTCAGGAGCTTCTTTATGAAGATGCTTAGGATGATACTCTGACTTTCTTATTAGGAATAGTTGTGTGATTTGTTTTAGTTATCGTCAGTGTGAGAGTTATGCAGCTTTTCCTCTGGCAGCTGTTACGTTTACAGCCAATCTTTTTGCCCACCTCTCTCAAATGTACTTACATTTTTATTAGCTGTATTTTATGTCTTATCCTCATTTTAAATTTTCTTTTTTAAAAAATCAGTAATTGGGGACTTCCCTGGCAATCCAGTGATTAAGACTCCATGCTTCCACTGCAGGGACACAGGTTCAATCCCTGCTTGAGGAACTAAGATCCCGCATGCAGAGCAGTGTAGCAAAAAATAAATTTTAAAAATTGATAACCTGTATAAATTACCATCTCTTTGAGGAGGTTCCCCAGACCTGTTTTCATCTATCAGAAAATATTTCTCTCAAGCTTGAGATAATATCCTGGTCAAACCAGTAAAGTAAAAACATCCAAAATTATTCCTTCTTTCTTGTATATCCTCTAAATCTGGTCACCTGGACTTTGTTGATTTTTTTGAATACTTTTCTCACATTCATTTACTTCTCTCCATATTTACTGGTATTTCCCTCATATAGGCTACCATTATCTTATTTAATTACTTAATAAGCTTCTAATTAAACTGCCCACTTTCTGTTTTGCTCTCTTCTACATTCTCCACATTATAGCTAGAGTCACTTTTTTTAAAACAAAGGTCAAACCGCATGATTCTCCTCCTTTAAAATATCTTACCACCCTGACTCATCAGGATAAAGTCTCAGCTCCTTAACAGGGTTTATGAGGCCTCATATGACTTACTGGGCGCCTCACCCTCTCTGTCTTTTGCCCATCCCTCAACTCATGCTCTCGGCATAATTTTTGTTTCTTCATTTCTTGAAATGTAGTGTGATCCCACTGCCCTCCATGATTTTGCACAAGTTATGTCCCATGACCACTTTTTCCCCCTTTATCATATTGTTTTTTCCTCCTTTTTTAAAAACTCATTTCAGTTCTCAGCATAGATGTCAGTTCCCTCTTAGTAGCCTTCCTGACCACCTGAATTAGCTACCCCTTGCTGTACAACAGGAACTAATACAGCATTGTAAATCAATAACTCCAATTTTTAAAAAAAACTATAAAACAAAACCAAAAAAGAATATTAGACTGAAAAAAAAAAAATAGCAGCCCTTCAGATGTAATTTCAAGCCATCCTCTACAGAATCCTCTTATAAGGCTCTTATAAACTTATATCCTCTTATAAACTCTGAAATGACTATCTCAATCATTATTCCCCAGCATCTAGCACAATGCTGAGTACTATTTGTTGATATCCTCTGATAGCCAACCACTCTATGAAATTTGTCTTATTTGTATTCTTGTTTTATAGAAGAAGAAATAGGCCCAGGGATATTTGAATAACTTTCCTAAAGTCATATTTTAATTGTGCAAGCCAAGAAGAATTAAGCCCAAGCAAGTAATTCCAGAGTCTGAACATTTAACCACTATTGGCTCCCTTCCAAGCAAAATGATCAAACCTGTTTTAATTTTTGTTGATCAATCCTGTTTTAATTTTTGTTATCTCAGTGTATTCTATCTTTTGTATGCTGGTTTAAATCTCAGGAAATAAAATGAGGTAGAAATAAATCCAGTACAGCAAATTGCAGTACAGACTAGTACATCCAGCAGATACTAAGTTCTCATAACGTCCCATGTTTCAGTGCTCTATAGCAAGTTTACAGTGCTCATCCCTAAAATTCATCTGTTGGAAAAGCTTAAAACCCATTTTCTTAGGCAGTTGATAGAACCTGTCAGATTCATACTAAAAAAATTACCCCTTTGCAGAAAAGTGTATAACCATCTGTCTTGTTGCAGTTTTGTGTCTATTCAATTTTATATTAGTGGCAGAGCTTTTAAGCATTACACTGGCTTCTGAGTGAAATTCGGGAGATACTTTAATGTTATCAGCTGAACAGTTACAGACTAACTCCTAAGGTAGAGTCTTACTATCATAGCTAATCTTGGTCGTTATATGCTGATTTTTACTGACTTCAGTAATAAGAGGGTGACTTTATTTTCAGTTTGGAAGATCTACCTCATTTGATACACAGCTTCTCTCACCTTCTCTGTGTATTGACTGTATGTAAATATTGATTAACTTTTAGTAGATTTGAAGGTCTGATTGTTTTAACTTCTTACTAGATCTTATTATTATGTAAGGACTTCCCTGGTGGCTTAGATGGTAAAGAATCTGCGTGCAGTGCAGGAGACCTGAGTATGATCCTTTGGTTGGAAAGATTCCCTACAGAAGGAAATGGCAACCCCTCCAGTATTTTTGCCTGGAAAATTCCATGGACAGAGGAGCCTGGTGGGCTATAGCCCATGGGGTTGCAAACAGTTGAACACAACTGAGCAAATAACACCCACAGACCTTATATATGACCTTTTTTTTAAATTCCCTTTATACTAGGTTCATGAGAGAAGTGTCCAGTCAGACTTCCTACTAATTATCTTGAAGGAAATTTTACAGAAACGTTCTGATTTACATTTGATTCTCATGAGTGCCACTGTAGACAGTGAAAAGTTTTCTACCTATTTCACACACTGCCCTATTCTGAGAATTTCAGGAAGAAGTTATCCTGTTGAGGTAAGTTTTTTTAATAATGCCTATGTGAACAGAAACTACATTCCCACCAGTGAGTGTCCCCAGAAGATATAGGCCCTTAAGTCTGCTGCTGCTGCTGCTGCTAAATCACTTCAGTCGTGTCCTACTCTGTGCGACCCCATAGATGGCAGCCACCAGGCTCCCCAGTCCCTGGGATCCTCCAGGCAAGAACACAAGCGGGTTGCCATTTCCTTCTCCAGGGCATGAAAATGAGAAGTGAAAGGGAAGTCGCTCAGTCGTGTCCAACTCTTAGCGACCCCATGGACTGCAGCCTACCAGGCTCTTCCGTCCATGGGATTTTCCAGGCAAGAGTACAGGAGTGGGGTGCCATTGCCTTCTCCCCCTTAAGTCTGAGCCTGGAACTATTCCTAAGGTAATGCAAGTCAAGAGAGGACCTGGAGATGGCCGTGGGAATCAGATAGCTGAGCTGCCAAATAGTGGGCTGGAAGGAGGATTGTGCTGAATGACATACGTCAGAGGTACACAGCATAAAACAACTCTATAGCACAGCCAAATCTACATCCAGATTGGGTCGCTGCCTAACAATAAGGAACTGTTTTTCCACCCATGTGGAAGTTGGATGTGAGAGTTGGACTATAAAGAAGGCCGAGTGCCAGAGAATTGATGCTTTTGAACTGTGGTGTTGGAGAAGACTCTTGAGAGTCCCTTGAACTGCAAAGAGATCCAATGAGTCCATCCTAAAGGAAATCAGTCCTGAATATTCATTGGAAGGACTGATGCTGAAGCTGAAATTCCAATACTTTGTCCACCTGATGTGAACAACTGACTCATTGGAAAAGACCCTGATGCTGGGTAAGATTGAAGGTGGGAGGAGAATGGGACAACAGAGGATGAGATGTTTGGATGGCATCACCAACTCAATGGACATGAGTTTGAATAAGCTCTGGGAATTGGTGGACAGGGAAGCCTGGCGTACTGCAATCCATGGGGTCACAAAGAGTTGGACACGACTGAGAGACTGAACTGAACTTTCCACCCATTCCTCAAATTTAGGGGGATTTTTCTTTGAAGCTTTCTTCTATTCTTAATGTTTGCCCTTTTGGTTCAGCTGATAAAGAATCTTTAAATTGATTTTCACATGTAAAAAATATACACCATAATGTACTTTGTCCTGGAATTACTAGGTACAGATCCATCTGTATCAGGCAAGTTCTGCATTCCCAAATAATGCAGGAAAAAAAGTTTTTTTCATAATATTCTCATTAGCATGTGGTAACATTCAGAGAGGTAGCAATTCCTTGTTCTCTTTAAGATGATAGTTACTGAAATGAATTTGAGCTCACTGTTTATATGCCTTCACCTGTACAGGTTTTTCATCTTGAAGATATAATAGAGGAAACAGGCTTTGTACTGGAGAAAGACTCAGAATATTGTCAGAAATTTCTGGAGGAGGAAGAAGAAATAACCATTAATGTCACAACCAAAGCAGGGGGAATAAAGAAGTATCAGGTAAGAAGGAAACATTTTAAAGACATCTGATGATGACATCCAAGACACAGACTACCATAAGAGTTTTAAAATCATGTGGCTGGCACGGTGCATTCAAATACATTTTGTTAGAGAAATAACAGATATGATTATGAGCAAATTTTAAACATCATTTCTTTGATCTTTGTTTTACTGACTCTTAACTGTTTTACTTACTGTTTGGTTTACGGTATTTGCTTTACCTCAATGCCTTAAATAGACTGAGGCAGGCCCAGAGTCTAGATCCCTGCCACTGGTTTTCTTAGCAGCCTCTATCCTGGCATGAGCCAGCCTTAGCTCTGTATCATCCAGGGAAGCACAGTTCTTCATAGAGAGTTAGTTTAGTTTGAATGACATAATTTTAGGAATATCACAAAAGCTACGCTATCCTGCATTTTGACCAGTGGTACTATTTACATATTTTCACTGTATCTACAATATTCCATTCATCTAATGGACAAATTTAAAGTTAGTTTATCTTTTAATTAAGCAGGTAAGTCAAGGAAGCAAAAACTAAAATGTTTTTTTAAAACTGTAGAAGTAGAGATTAGAAACTAAAGAGACTTCAAAAAATTAAAGGTAGTATCTCAAAGGAGATGGTTGGAACTCAGCAACCAAAGTAGAATCTAGAATGAATGAGGCAGGTGTAAATTAATAAAGTTATCATGACCTCTTGGCCTGCCTGCTTTTCAGTTGCCACAGAACAATGCAGCCATTATTCTGTTTTTCTTCATTTCTTCTTTAAGTGTTTACATGCCAAGATTAAAAGTTTTGCTGTACTTAAGGGGGCTGGATGAAATTAATAGGATAGAGATGAAATTTTATCATACTTTAATACTGTTAAAAATTGTATTCTTGCTATATTTTAATGAAATAATGGTGACAGAAAAATACAAATTTGAATAAATGCCAAGTAGCTTGTTTTTTCCTTCTTTGTGTTTACTTCATATTTTTGTTCAGGTTTTTCTGATTATGTTTCTTTTAGGAATACATCCCAGTTCAGACTGGAACAAGTACTGATTTAAATCCATTTTACCAAAAGTATAGCAGTCGTACTCAGCATGCTATTCTCTACATGAATCCTCATAAAATCAACCTGGATCTCATTTTGGAACTTCTTACATATTTAGGTATGTACCTGTTTCTCATGTGTCTCCATTTGTTTTTTTCAACTAACCGGAGATATTAATATTTTATATGCTGTTCCTTATTTTTGAATATTGTATGTTTCAAAAAATTTCAGACAGAAGTCCTCAGTTCAAAAATGTTGAAGGAGCAGTACTGATCTTTTTACCAGGCCTTGCTCATATTCAACAGTTGTATGATCTCTTATCAACTGACAGAAGATTTTTTTCAGAACGGTAACTACAGATCTTCATTATATTCCTGGTAGTTTTAAAATGGAGCAATGTTTTGTATATTAAATTTCTTGATCAGAGCTTTCAAAGTCTTTTCACCTTTAGTTAAAATTGTCCATGACAAAGCAATTCTTATTTTAACTTTGTGTTATAGCATTTTATCTACTAAAAATTTTAGGTACTTTTTCCACATTTGTTTTATTTTCTTAATATGATTTAGCAGAGGGAAACATGTAGTTAAAAATAAGATGGTGACTCCCCTCCCCAACCCATGGGGTGGTGCAAAACCCCAGCAACATTGCAGTTTATCATCCATACAAACAATTGGCTCTGTACTGTGTCTGTTTTTATATAGTTTATTACTGCTGTTATCATTATCACCTTGGCATCAGAATATAGTTTTTAAAATACTTTAATCCCTACATTCATATAATTCATATTAAATTTTTCTCATCAATGAGTATATATTCTCAGAACTTTTGTGTGTTTAAAATTTTTCATAATAAAAAATTTTTTAATTGCTTCCCATTTGCAAATAAATTTTGTTATTCTTTGCAGTGTCTTCTAAAGAGAAACTCTTGCTAAGAACTATGATTTTAACTTTCAGATATAAAGTGATAGCTCTGCATTCTATTCTTTCAACTCAAGATCAAGCTGCAGCATTCACACTTCCTCCTCAAGGAGTCAGGAAGGTAAAACTCAGTACATCAAATTTATTTATATGTGATCCACCTGAGAACAGTTCATGAAAATGATTCCCTATCATCAAAGACAGTTATTAAGTACCTTATAGCACATGGCAGGCTCCAGATGCTCTGCAGTCTAATATCATCAAAAGTGAACCCAATATTAAAATTCAATTTATATTATGTTAGGTATTTATATTATGTGTTATCAATAACTTTAGAGGAGTGGTAGTTTAAAAACATGGCATTATTGTTGCTTTTGAGAAGGAAAAGTCACTACTATTCCTTCAAGAAGAGAATGCAAAGGATGTTTGATGTCAGAAGCTACTTGAATCCTGGGAGGATTCTTTTTTGTTCTCTGTAGTCTATTCATCCCTGATCATTTTTGCAGCACAGAGAACATTAGGTTAGGAAACAATCTTAAGGTATTTTCATTGTCTCCTCTGTTCAGGATTCTGAATGAAGAGAAACTTTGCAAAAAGAGTTTCTCAGATTCTTGTCCCGAAGCTGCTGCTGCCTTTGGCAACCTACTCAGCTTTACTTTCTCATCTTTAAAAGGAGTTGAATTAAATGTATGATTTTCTAACTGTGCTCTGAAAACTCCAGGGGTTCATAGGTTATGCTCTGATCTGTAACATTTGGGCTTCTCTGGAAGATTTCATCTGAAGAAAAGAATTCCACCACCTCTAAACACTTTGATCACCTAGGTCCTATCTAAGTCTTAATAATCTGGGTTCTCTTTCCTAGGATGAAGGATAAGAAAAGCAAGCATTCAGTATTGAGATAGAGTGATAACATATTGAACTGACCTAAAGTTTCCTAAATGTTTCACCTCCAAAGACTCAACAGAAGAAAAAAACACACACAAGAAGAAGGGCTGTTCAGCCATCACCGTTAAGAATTTTTGAGCTAGAAAGGGACCTAAGAAATCATGTATTTCTACCTCTTAATTTGAGACCAGAGAGGTAAAATGACTCGCCCAGGTCACAAAGCTAATAAGTAGCAGAGCCGGGACAATAAGCCACCAGTTCTTACTAAAGAAAGTATTCCCTAATAATTGTAAAGTTTCTGCTGAGCAGTCTCCATTCTCTGACCCACTTTCCCATTTTACATGTATCATTTTTAAGATGACTGACTAGAATTGAAGGGACTATAGTATTTCTGTTGGAATAAGAACCTATAAGTTTAATTAATAAGCTGAGGTGATAAAATCAATTAGAGCAAATTTCAGTTACACAGTAACAGCAATTAGATTGTGAATTTTTGTAAAGAATAATTGAAATTCACTTTTTAAAATGCATTGGCTAAACTACAGAATTTATAAGTGTGCCATCACATTGCTGAAAGTTGTTACCTAAATGTTTTGGCTTTGTGTTTTCAGATTGTTTTGGCAACAAATATTGCAGAGACGGGTATCACTATTCCAGATGTTGTATTTGTAATTGATACCGGAAGAACGAAAGAAAATAAGTAAGTTTGCATTTTCCTCCCAAATCAAAACATATTTAACCTGAAAAGGGCTTGGAACTGTTGAATTGTTAGGAGACATCACAGAACCATTCCAGTCAGTACATGTACTGCCAAAACAAGCAGTAGATCTCAGAATCACATGGGGAACATCTTAAATGTCCTAATTCTGTCCAAAACAAAAGGTCTCAGAGAAGCTGTAGGGAAGTTTAAAATGTCTGAGAATAAACGTCAAAATTAATGTCATCAGTTTTCCCATAAGTAATATCAGTGTACTGCTACTGATAGGAAAGTGCTGAGAAAATGTTCAGACATAAATTCTTATCAGTTAGTTTGTAAAATAAATTGTTTTACAAAAACATTATTTGTGGGATTATAAAAAAGCATGGGTTTTAGAATTAGAGTTAGATTATAAATCTTGATCTATAATTTTGAGCAAGTAATATTATATCAGTTATAATCATCAGTATTCTCATATATAAGTGGGAAAATTAAAATTTCATAAATTGAAAGTATGTACTACAGTAATTGGCACATAGTAGATAACTTTAACTGTTAAATTTAACTTTAACAGAAAGATTATTGCTTTATAAGTGTTTTGACGTTTATGTTTAACAAATAAGACCATCTTCATGGTCTATTCTAATCTATATACACTGTCCCTAATATTAGAAAACTTCAGCAATATTTGGAAATGAGTATGACTGTCCAGTACAAAATAGACTCCTGACTTTTTTTAACTATACCTTCAGAGGAAGTGTTTTCAGGGTTGAACTGTATTTTGTGAAAGGTGCTTTGAATTGTGATGCTCACAGCAGAATTTCTCACTTTTTCAAAGATTTCTTATTGCATAATTAATGGGCATTCTAATCTTCAACTTTAGAATCAAATACTTCCAGTTTTTTTTTTTAGATTTTTATTTAAGTCAGTTATTTACATATTCTCTCCTAAAACATTTTTCTAGGTACCATGAGAGCAGTCAGATGAGTTCTTTGGTCGAGACATTTGTCAGCAAAGCCAGCGCTCTGCAGCGCCAGGGGAGAGCTGGGCGGGTCAGAGATGGCTTCTGTTTCCGCATGTACACGAGAGAAAGGTATGGCATAGCCTGGAGATTAAAAACACGCAAACCAGCGTGGCATTTCTGATAATATGTGTTTAGGATTATTTTACCTTATTTTTCAGATTTGAAGGCTTTATGGACTATTCTGTCCCTGAAATCTTGCGCGTGCCTTTGGAGGAATTATGTCTTCATATTATGGTAATCCCAAAGGAACTTAGATGAACTTTTGTTCTCCACCCCTTTCTAAGAAAAAAGAAAAAGACCTAAACTTATCTTACCTTCTATTGCACTAGATTTTCAAGTATTTTATTTACTCTGCTCTAATAAATTCCCTCTTCCCCCATATTTTATAAGTAAACCCACTGTGCTTTAAATCTGCCATAGGCACTCATACTTTAAGAAATTAAAATACAGACTCAGCCCAGACCACTAGTTCTCAACTGGGGATGATATTGCTCACCAGGGAAGACCTGGAATGTCAGGAGACATTTTTAGTTGTCAGAACTGCGGGAAGAGGGAGACCATGCTATGGACGTCTAGTGGGTCAAGACCAGGGATGCTGCTACACACTGTACAGTGAACAGCACCGTCCCCTAAAACAAAGAATTATCTGGGCCCACTAACAATAGAGCTGGACTTGAAAAGTCCTGACCTAGACCAAAGGCTTCCGCGTCTGAAAGATCTATAATATCCTTCAGTTCTTAGATTTTTTGGTTCTATAAAAATCAGGAATGGAGAAACTAAAAATATGCAACTGGAAAAATCTCCTCTTTGCTTAAAATTTTACTTAAATTTAGTTTCAGTTTGACCATCTTTTTGTTAATTCTTTCTGATCACATCTGAATTTTATCACTTTTTCAATCTGCAGAAATGCAATCTTGGTTCTCCTGAAGATTTCCTCTCCAAAGCTTTAGATCCTCCTCAGCTTCAAGTAATCAGCAATGCAATGAATTTACTCCGAAAAATTGGAGCTTGTGAACTAAATGAGCCTAAACTGACTCCACTGGGCCAACACCTTGCAGCTCTGCCTGTGAATGTCAAGATTGGCAAGATGCTTATTTTTGGCGCCATTTTTGGCTGCCTGGATCCAGTGGTAAGACAAGCAACACTGCTGCTTCTTCACTGTAAATATCATTTTGGTTGGGGAGGTATTAAGTTGGGAAAAATTTTTTTAACTAAATAGGGTGTCTGTACTAACATTAAAGCCAGAAAATCTGAATGCTTAATGAGAATTTTTGAATATTTAACTTTTTATATTTATACACAAGAAAATATCTTCACCCATATACTCTTGTGTATTGTAGGTATTATTTTGTAAAAGGGTTTTGGCTTGTCTAGACTTCTGCTATCAAACATCCCACTTGAAATATTTACTTAATTCTTTCTGTGTGTATATATATATATATAGCAGATGATTCATATAGTAGATGGATTCATTGAGAGTTTTGAATTCCACACTTAAGTAGAATCAAAACTTCCTTCCTTTTTTCTGGGTTTTCTCTGAGCTAGCAATTACCAGCAATTCTATTTTCTCAAATGATCTCAGAATTAACAAACTTTTTGCCTCTCTGAATCTCTTGCCTGCTTTGCCATTCCAACTTTATCAAGTTGTAGCCTTTTCTGGGACTACAAATAAGGCTGTTTGAAATCAAAATGGGGAGAGTATGACTTACTCTAGTCTTTCTTTTTTTTCTAGTATCAGAAATATATACTAGAATTGTGTTGAGTCCAAGAAATATCTACTGCCATGATAGTTGATCTGAAAAGCTGCAGCAACAACAAATGGGTTGTTACATAGTCCAAATTATGTAGGAATTATTTAAAGAGCATTGCAGGCAGTGGAAATTCAGACTCAGTGTCAAGATTCTGATCTGTGATTAAGGAATTTCTTTTAACCGTGTGACAGTCAGTCACTTTCACAAATACTCGTTTTTTAAAATCCCTGATTCTGTTGGTATTACTTCCCTGTCTCACAAAGATGATATTAAAAGTAAAGGACAGATTTTTTAAATTCCATAAAATGAAACTAAAAGTAACTAATTAAAATGAAAATGCTAGCTATTATAGAACACAGTAAATTCAAAAGAAGAAACATGAAACTTGAAAGTGCTGTTGTTTTATGATTTGCTTTCTATTACAATACAAATCAACTTTCAGTATGTACCTCTTTTAAGGTTAAATTTTCTTGTTTATTTATGGGTAGGCAACATTAGCTGCAGTTATGACAGAGAAGTCTCCTTTTACCACACCAATTGGTCGAAAAGATGAAGCAGATCTTGCGAAATCAGCCTTGGCCATGGCAGATTCAGATCATCTGACAATCTACAATGCATACTTGGGGTAAAGAAATAATCTGGAAGAAAAAAGAAATAATCTGGGCTTTGTCAGTAGGTCAAACCTGAGGGTATTTACTGTTTAAAAAATTTATCTTTGACTTTCATTAAAAAGATACATTTAAGGTTTAAATTTAGTATTGTTACTTCATCTGTCAAGTATAATTACTTTAGACATTTGTATTTTTATAATCCTAAAATTTAAGAACAATGTACTTTGTATTACTATGTGTATATTACCTTATATTTGAAGTTATTAATTTTCTGTTATATATAAGCAAAAAATACCTATATTGTAGTTGAAATTGACTGGCTCTTAGAACAGGCAAGGCCCTTCCTCGTTTTATATGATTATAATGTAATTAAAGCTATGGTTAGTACCTTTGAAAGTGAGTTTAAAAACATTAAACTTTGATCATTTTTCTTACATAGATGGAAAAAAGCACGACAGGAAGGAGGCTATCGTTCTGAAATAGCATATTGCCGGAAGAACTTTCTTAATAGAACATCACTGCTAACCCTAGAGGTAAGTCTTAATGCAGCTGTCTTAATTTAGGGTCTTATGGTGGACCAGTGGGATTGTTTTGGAAAAAGAAATGCCTAGGATAGTGCTTGACACATAGTAAGTGTTTAATAAACATTTGCTGAATTAATAAATTTGTGATTGTTTTGTTTATCACAACAGGTAACCTGTATTACACAGTGATTCAAAATAGTATTTAACAGGGACTTCCTTGGCTGTTCAGTGGTTAAGACTCTGTGCTTCCAAAATAGTGTTTAACAATCATATTACATTCAGGAAGTGGTCAAAGATGCAACATGATTTCATAGAAATAACACTAGTTTGGGAATTAGGATAGTTGTCTATTCAACAGCTCAAGCTTGGAGAAGGTTAATTTAGTCTCAGCTTCTCATTTAAAAAAAAGAAATTGAATTGGGCATATTCTACAGTTTTTCTCAACGCTGAAAACCAGTTGTTATTTTGAATTATTATGGGAATTTTCAACTATACATAAAAGTAGACAATAGTATAGTGAACTGTGTACTCATTTCCCACTTCCATAATTATCAACATGTGCTCAATCTTGTTTTACTTATACTCCCCTTAATCCACTATCTGCCCTCTAGATTATCTTGAAGCAAATCCCAGATGTCAGGTTGTTACATACCTCTGAAGTATAGGACTTTTTTCTTTAGCATTATGCCTTGAAAAATAATTCCTTTATATCATCAACTATACAGTGTTTAAATATCCCTGATTTTTCATAATTTTTTTTTTTTACAGCTAGTTCAAATCATGATCCACACAAGGTCCACATATTAAAATTGGTTGATATGTCTCAAGAGTAGGACAACATTTAAAGGGAAATGGTGTTTAGAGCAGACGTGCTATAAAAGTATTCAGAAAATAAACTTACCACTCACATAATTCCCCTATTCTATGTCATATTTTAAAAGGTTGTCTGGCTCAGGTTCAAGATAAAGAGAGATAAGCAACACTCCTTTGTCTGCACCCCACTTCCTCCAGGCCTTCAAGTTGCCTCCCACTCCCTCCCTTCTATCAGCCTTTTCTTTGCCTCCCCTAGGTTACAGGGTTTTCAGTTCTTTACCAGTCTTGTAGTATTATAGCAACTGTCTGTCTGATTTTTCTTCTCCTAGAATTAAAGTCCCTTAAATCCCAAACCAGAAACCTCAAGGAAATCCTAAATGTAAACTTAATCTTTTAATCACTTATATCCTGTCTACTTTAAAATTACTCCTCCTTGGAAGACAGCAAAAGAGACACAGATGTAAAGAACAGACTTTTGGACTCTGTGGGAGAAGGCAAGGGTGGGATGATTTGAGAGAATAGCGTTGAGAATGTATAGTATCATATGTGAAATAGATCGCCAGTCCAGGTTCGATGCATGAGACAGGGTGCTCAGGGCTGGTGCACTGGGATGACCCTGATGGATGGGATGGGGAGGGAGGTGGGAGGCAGAGTCAGGATGGGGGACACATGTACACCCATGGCTGATTCATGTCAATGTATGGCAAAAACCACCACAATATTGTAAAGTAATTAGCCTCCAATTTTTTTAAAAATGGCAAATAAATAAAATTGGATTAAAAAAAAAATGCTCATCCTCCCTATGGTATTTTAGCTGATTGGCACTACTAAAGGTAGAAAAAGATTTTAAGCAACAAATTTAGATGGTTGCCATTAATAAACATTGTCAAGAGTTCTTTAGGAAATTGTTTCCCAGAGACAAGTGAAGGAGGTTCTTGCAGTCTAGGATCAGAGTCCTCTGTAATTCTTCCTCAGTGTTCTCTATGTGACCATCCTTACTGAGTAAAACTGCTGAAAGTAGAGCTACTGCTGAAGTAGATACACTGAATGGAAATGCATTCAGGCACATTTCACATATTAGACACTCATATTTATGATATTTAAAGTCTGGGGAAGATAATCTGTACCAAAAAATCAGTTATGTTATATAATCAGATGACCCCTTCACTTTTCAGTATCTTTTTTTCTTCCCTAATGTAATTTAGGCTATAGCTTAGTAAATAATGGTTGGGCATCATGTTAGTTTTTTTTTAATTGAAGTATGGTTGATTTATAATATTTCAGGCGTACAGCATAGTGATTCAGTATTTTTCTAGATTACACTCCATTAGAAGTGATTACAAAATACTGACTATAATTCCCTGTGATGTACAATATATCCTAGTGGCATATCTGTTTTATACATACTTGTGTGTACCTCTTAATTCCATATCCCTATCAGGCTCCTCCCCCTTTCCCTTCCTCCAGTGGTAACCACTTGTTTGTTCTCTATATCTGTGAGTCTGTTTCTGTTTTGCTGTATACATTTATTAGATTCCACAATTAAGTGATATCACACTGTATGATATGTATGTCTTTCTCTGCCTTATTTCACTAAGTATACTGTTTAGTCCATCAACATTGCTGAAAATGGCAGGTTATCTTTTTTTTTCATTTTTACAAAAGTTTTATTATATATTTGTGGAACTTGAGGAATAGTAATATATTAAGACAGTTCTTCAAAGTATTAGCTATGTTAAACTTGAAAATAAACTGATATGTTAATGAGATGCATAATCTAAAGAGTTTGCTAAACTAATAAAGTATTATTTATTCAAAGAATAATGCACAAGGACTTCCCTGGCGGTCCAGTGGTTGGCATTCCATGCTTCCAATTCAGGGGTCATAGATTTGATCCTGGTCAGGGAACTAAAATCCCACATTCCATGAGATGTGGCCAAAAAAATTAAAAAAAAAAAAAAATGCAGAGATATTACTTCATGCCGCTGGCTTTACTTAGTAATATGATGGATTAGGAAAATATTTGACAAATGTTAATATTCATAATAAGATTAGAAATGAAACATTTTAGCATGCCAAATTCTATAAGGTTTTTTAAATTAGCATGTAGTTGGTTTATAATATTAATAAATTTTTAGGTATACTACATAGTGACTCACAAATTTTAAAGATTATAGCCCATTTATAGTTACTACAGAATATTGGGTTTTATTGGGTATATTCCATGTGCTGGCAACATATCCTTGTAACTTAATTATTTTACACATAGTAGATTGTACCTCTCAGCCACCTACCCCTACCTTGCCCTTCCCTCCTTCCCTCTCCCTACTGGTAACCACTAACGTGTTCTCTGTGTTTGTGTTTCTTTTTTGTGTTATATTCACTAATTTTATTTTTTTGGAGTCCACATATAAGTGATAACATACAGTATTTGTCTTTGTCTGTCTCACTTAATTTCACTTAGCATAATACCCTCCAGGTCCATTCACTTTGTAGCAAATGACAAAAATTCATTCTTTTTTTTGCCAAATAATATCCCATTGTGTGTGTGTGTGTATTATCTTTCTCCATTTGTCTATTGATGGACATTTGGGTTTCTTCCATGTCTTGGCTATTGTAAACATCTATGAACATAGGAGTTCATGTATCTTTTCGAATTAGTGTTTTCTTTTTTTTCTGGATATATGCCCTGGAGTGAGATTGCTAGATCATGTGGTAATTTTCTTTTTAGCTTTTTGGAATCCTGTCCATTTTGATAGGAAACAGTAATATAAAGTACAAGGCTGGTTGGCACCTTCTTTAATCGATTATGATCTTGTCTCTTTTTAACAAACCAATCTAGGATGTAAAGCAGGAGTTAATCAAGTTGGTTAAAGCGGCAGGATTTTTATCATCTACAACTTCTAATAGCTTGGAAGGAAACAGAGCCACACAGGCCCTCTCCTTCCAAGAAATTGCCCTTCTTAAAGCTGTACTTACTGCTGGACTGTATGACAACGTGGGAAAGATAATCTATACAAAATCAGTTGATATTACAGAAAAATTGGCTTGCATTGTGGAGACAGCCCAAGGCAAAGCACAAGTACATCCATCCTCAGTAAATCGAGATTTGCAGACTTATGGATGGCTTTTATACCAGGAGAAGGTAAAGTGCTCATTCTTAAATTCCAGTGTTTGGGGCATTATTCTAGAAGTCATAAGAAATTTGGATGCCCACCAAATACTATATATGGTTCTTAAACTGAGTTATTCATGTTTATTCATATTTGAAATCAAGATGTTCATGGTTTCTCCACAAAATTATAAACATGTCTTTTTTCCACATTTCCAAATAAGGGGGATATGGAATGGGATAGAACTAAACGTGATGTTGCAACAGTCTGAGACACAGTGCAACCTAAGATGACTTAATAGCAAATATTTGTAGATTAAAACAGTCAATCTTTTGAATCATAGCTCATTAAATTAATAAAGATCCATAATTTCAAGCATTGGCTTGAGTAACTCCCAGCTTATCAGCAAACTTAAATGTGTAAAACATGACTAATTCCTGACTAATAGTCATTGCTGAACCTTGCTGTAGAAACCGGACACTTTGAAACTTAATCATAATTTTATCTTTCCATTAATTATTTAACAGCATTAGCATAACACTGCTTATTCATACTTTATGTTCAAGGTATACAATTCAGCCTTACAATTAATGTTTAAAATCCTTTAATAGTATAAATACACAGGTGGTGACTATGATTATTATAAAAGATTGTGCAACAGAATGTAGACATGTAGCTTTATAAAACATGATTTAAAATAGTAGCAAATTACAGAAAAATGCTTACATGAAACAGATAAATGAATTTTTTATTATTTTAGGCTGTGAAGTGTTTTGTTTTTTTTTAATACAGATAAGATATGCCCGAGTGTATTTGAGGGAAACTACCCTAATAACCCCTTTTCCAGTGTTACTTTTTGGTGGTGATATAGAAGTTCAGCACCGGGAACGCCTTATCTCTGTTGATGGCTGGATCTATTTTCAGGTATGTGCTACAACTGATCTTAAAATTTTACTGCCAATACCATTGAGGTAGTTTTTTTTTTTTTTTTAATTGAAGTTTGCAGGATTTCTTCCTATGGTTTGACTTAAATAGAAGACGTCTGTATTTTATCTTGCCTGTATGGTTTTAAATCTGTTTAATTTTAAAATCACTGTATTCCTAATTGCATATTGCATTTATTGTCAGTAATAATAATTTGCCATGTGTGTGGACTTCAGTAGCTAACTTTACATGGATCATCCTAATTTAATACCCCTAACAACCTTGTTAGACGATTTCTTTCTACTGACGAGGCACTTAAAGTTGAGTGAGAAGTTAAATAGCTTACATGGATTGTTAATGGTAGAGCAAGGTTTAAACCTAGAACTATCTGATCCTCAAACTTGTGCTCCTTCTACTATATCATGCCACCTATTAAGACACAAATTCATTTGATTCATACTGTTAAAATTCTCCTCTGGAAAAATTAGATCAACCAGTGCTACCGACAATAAGTTTATTTCTCTGTAACTTATCAACATTGACCACTTTAAGCAAATCTAATATATTCTGCTATGATATACCATGATAGCTGTTTGTCTAAGACTGGAGAGGTAAATTTTAAAGGCAGTTTAAAAAATATGTGCACTTCTCACAAAGAGGGGGAGATGGTGATAGTGTTCCATAACTGGATTGTGGTGATGGCTGTACAACTCTATAAGTTTATTAAAAATCATTGAGTTGTACACGGTGAGTAATTTTTATGATCTATAAATTATTCCTCAGTAAAGCTACTTTAAAAAATCCCATTTTAAAACCTGTAGTCCTCTTTCTTCCTCTTCCGGGGACGATATCTAGAGGCATTCAGGATGGTCCAGTGTCTGACCTACCATCGTAGGCCGTCCTACAGTACAGCCTCTAACAAAACCAGGCTGTCCCGAATCCCTGGTAATGGAATTGTTTACCTTTATGCCAGGAAGGTTGGGAAAGCACCAGAATCTGCATGTGGGCTGTGCCCAGGCCGACTTCAAGGAGTTCATGCTGTGAGACCTAAAGTTCTTATGCGGTCATCTAAAATGAAAAAACACATCAGCTGGGCTTATGATGGTTCCATGTGTGGTAAATGTGTCCGTGACAGGACAAGCATGCCTTCCTCATCAAGGAGCAGAAGATGGTTGTGAAAACGTTGGAAGCACAAGCACAGAGAAAGCTAAATTAAAAAATGAAGCATTTTTGAGCAATAAAATCAAAAAGCACAAAAACGAAACTGTAGTCTTCACTCCCATAGAGTTGATACAAGAGAAGAAAACAATTGCAAAATGGTTGCTTTATTCTGGAAAGAGGTATCAAGTTTATGGGTACTTAATAAGGAAATTGAACTTTATGTCTCTTAGCTGCAGATGGTAATTTATTTTTCCCATAACATTTTATATTTAAGTCAATATGTGTTGAAGTACATCATAAGGCATATATGCTTACCTTGATTTTATTTGAATGCATTCACACTCCCTGGGATTAACGTTTTCAATTTGTCATCTCTCAACAGGCACCTGTTAAGATAGCTGTCATTTTTAAGCAGCTACGAGTTCTCATTGATTCTGTTTTAAGAAAAAAGCTTGAAAACCCTAAGATGTCTCTTGAAAGTAAGTGTGTGACTCTAAGCAAGAGGAACTTTCTCTGAGGTTCTCATTATGTTTCTCTACCAGTCTCCCAAATGTAGATCTGTTGGTCTGTAATCCTTCAACAGAAATCTGCAATGGACACCTGAGTTGCCTCTTAGTCTGGTATGTGCTTTGCTGTGCTTAGTCACCCAGTCATGTCTGACTCTTCATGACCCCGTGGACTGTAACCTGCCAGGTTGCTCTGTCCATTGGGATTCTCCAGGAAAGAATATTGGAGTGGGTTGCCATGCCCTCCTCCAGGGTAGTCTGGTATAGTATTTCCCAGACTTGCCAAATGATCAGAGTTATCCTGGCAGTTGTTAAATATATATATATATATTGTTTATATATATATATATATGATCCAAAGACCTAACTCAGGCATACTGAATCTCCTCTATGGGAGAGGCCTATGGCCATATTGCTATTTTATAATCTTTTCATCTGTAATACTTACCCTGTACTACCATCCCCATTTTTAAGTGCAATTATTTTTAATAAACCAGGTTGTTTTCCTGGTAGAATTTCTTACGTTTAGGATTTGGGCAGTTGCATCTTCATGCCTTGACTTAATGTTTCTCTGTTCTCTATATTTTCTGCAAACCTGAGTTTGAGCCCTTGGTCGGGAAGATCCCCTGGAGAAGGGCATGGCAGCCCACTCCAGTCTTCTTGCTGGAGAATTCCATGGACAGAGGAGCGTAGTGGGCTACAGTCCATGGGGTCACAAAGAGTTGGACATGACTGAGCGACTAATATACATATACATTCTCTATATTTCCTGAAAAGTGGTAGTTATATCTAATGACTTGATTAGAATCTGGTTTTTAGGAAAAGAATATTTTTTGGTTGGTGCTATATCCTTTCCATTGCATCACATCAGTTTGATTTTCCTGTTTTTAATGATAAGAATTGATCAGTTTGTTCAATGTGATTATATTTAACAGACATCCCAATTAATTCTAGTCAGTAGGCAAGTTGGGGAGCCACTGGTCTAGTGCTACTGCCCTGAAGTCTCACACTTCATGTTAATTTCCATAACTGAAGGTGAATGAATAAGCACTTAACTGTGTTAGTTTTCCTGTACTGCTGGAAACTTAGATCAGGTCTTGTGGGCTCTTCCCTTGAGGAACTCTGCACTACAACACAGCCTAAAACAAACCCAGAAAAATACATTATATTAAGGACAGGTTGAACCTCAACTTTCAAATTAAGAAAAGTCAATTTTAAAATGATTTCAATGTTTCCCTTTGCCATAACAGGAAAAGTAGAACCTGCCCTCTGATGAAGCATATATCTTTGATGAGGGCAGATGAAGTACATTAGTGTCCTCTATTTCTGGACTTAAAGAAGTAGGGATACAAGGGACACCAAGCTTTTGAAAAAGAAATAACTGAAGTTGCTCTTGTATTTTCTTTACTATACTGTTCCTCAGACTAAAAATCATAGTTCTTTCTAAAGTTGCTCTTGTATTTTCTTTACTATACTGTTCCTCAGACTAAAAATCATAGTTCTTTCTAGACCTGTCATGTTCGCCTTACAGCCAGTGAACTTTCTTCCCTCACTCCTTTTTATTTAATGCCACTATAGCCTCCAAGAGCCTGAGTGTCAAGCCATGGGCCCAGTTATCAAAATTCGCCATTGCAGTCATTGAAACATAGACCATTTTCTTACTGAAGTGTCTAATAAGATAAGAATTTCAGTCTTGGAGTCCTGATAATTACAACTATTCAGAAAGTAGTTATGAAGTCACAATATCAGACCAACTGATTAAAAGCAGAGGCAGCTGTTAAAACCTCTAACAAATAATGTAGCCCTTATTTAGTCTGTTTGTCCAATTAATTGGTGTTTGATTCCTTTGTTGTGTAGAGAGGTCTGTCACTTTGCCATCTCCACTTCTAGAGCACTTCCCTGGTAAATTTTTTTGTTTCCTTTGAACTAAACATGGAGAAACAGATAAAGAGTGCTTTATTCCTTGCCCATACTGTTGGCATCCTGGCTAATTCTGAAGTACATGGATGAATCAAAAAGTAGACTTGAACTAGGTGAAAAAGTTAGGAAATTTACTGTCTGAATAGAATTTTTAAGAAATAATAGAGGCATATCTAGTTTTATAAGTGAATATTGCTGGTGTTAACTGTGTATTCTAATTTAAAAGAATCTTTTAATAAAATATACCTGTGGTTTACATGTGTATACACTGAAAAATTAATCAGTGGTGAATTTATTCATTGGTTTTTTTCTTCTTCCATCCAGATGACAAGATTCTCCAGATCATTACTGAATTGATAAAAACAGAATAATTGAAACTGCAATTCATGATCAACTGCTTTGAAGAGAGTCATGAAATTATGTGAAAATGGACCATCCCATGAAGTATTTCAGTACTTAAAATGTTGGTACTAGTCATCATGTGAAGGTGGTGGGAAAAAGCACATACTTTAAATGTGTGAAATTTTCTAATTTCTTTTTAATGATGGTTATTCTCAGTGTATTTGCCACTACATTTACAATAAATTCTTTGGTATCATCCATGTGGTATGCATCATCATGTGCCTTACAGACAAAGCCTGAGTCTGTAGTATCGTAACTTACTATTGTGATTCCCTGCGTACCCACCTCATCCTCTTATCAGTCCTTGATGTCTAGAGAGTTCAAACCTTCTTGAGGAGGAAAAGGTCTAAAGATCTTTCTCCCAAAGGAGAAAGTGAGCTCCAAAACCAGTTGTAATTAAATTTTCACAAAAATATACAACTTCAGTTATTTAATAGGAAAAGTCAAAACTTAAATAAGGTATACACTATTAATAGATGCCATCTACATTAGTAGCATTCACTAAAGCACGTAGGATAGGCAGCAATGGATAATGCTACTGTCAACCCGGGGTGACACCATTTGTACCACTTTCCTCAATCATAAGCTTTGGTATCACTGCTCTTGAATCTTTTTTGTACTAATAATAGGATTGATAAGGTCAGTAACTTTAAGATACTAAAGCATACTTAGATATCTTTCAGTGGTTTTCTTTGTTTCACTTACTGAGGATTTTTGAAACTCCATCTTGATTATGTTGAGAAATTTTCCATTTTCTGTCAAGATTGTTTAGGAACCTCAAATATATTTTTGTGTAGACCAAATGGCAAAAATTGTATCTGAAGGACAAAAGATTAGAATTGAGTAGGTACTTAGTGACTATAGTTGACCCTCCACACAGTGGTCCCAACCCTCCACACAGTCAAAAATCTGTAACTTTTGACTCCCCCAAAACTTAACTTCTACTAGCCTACTGTTGGCCAGAAGCCATACAGCTGATTAACATATATTTTCTGTTATATCAGGGCTTCCCTGGTGGCTCAGCTGGTAAAGAATCTGCAATGCAGGAGACCTGAGTTTGATCCCTGGGTTGGGAAGATCCCCTGGAGAAGGGACCAGCTACCCACTCCAGTACTCTGGTCTGGAGAATTCCATGGACTGTATAGTCCATGGGGTCACAGAGAGTCAGACACAACTGAATGCCTTTCACTTTCACTTTTCTATGTTATATCTAACATACATTTTATACATTCATGAATACCTTTTTCTTAATTTTTTTTTTAATATTTCTAGGCTTCATGGCTCATCTGCAGGTTTTTCACATTGTTGCAAACATCAAAAATTTTCCAATATATTTATTGAAAAAAATCTCTGTAAGTGAACCCACACAGTTCAGACGTATGTTGGCCAGGGGGCAAGTGCATTTGTTGATGAATGAATAAAAGAAGCTGTAACTTTCACTTTATGTGCAGATGAAAGTAAAAATAGTAGCAATCTCTCATTTTAGGTTTCTGCTTGCAGTGTGAGAAATGAATTGACAGCAAGGAGTCAAATGTGACTGTAGTTAGGAATCCCTCTCCAGTGCCATTAATAGAAATGGAAATGTTAAATCAAAGAGCTAGATAGGGTGCTGGAAGCAGTTCAACTTGTGAAATACAAGGACATAGAAATTGTGAAGTCGTGTTGGTAGAACTAATGTTAATAGACTACTATGTGTGTGCATGCTAGTGCCCAAATGTTTTTTGTATACTGACTTATTTAATCACAACAACCCTACAAGGTAGGTAGTACATTATCTGCATTTTACAGATGAGGAACCTGAGGCCTGAGGAAGTGAAATAACTGGTCCAAGATCAGGCTGATAGTAAGAGGCAGAAGCAGCATTATGGCTCTGGCGCCATTTACATTTCTGAAATGTAACCATTCCTTTGAAAATGTGAAAACAGTGGCTCACGTGAGGATTAGGATCATAGAGTTGGAGTCTTTCACACAGAGGTGATAGTTAACAATGTGGGAATGAAGATAACCACCAAAGGAGAGAGCAGATAGAAGATAAGTGATGTTAAAATCTGACAGAACTCCATATTTCAAAGTCCATTCACTCCTTTCCATCTCCTCAGCCATAATGCAGACCAACATCACCATCATCTTTCACCTACATCACTAGTAATATCCAAATTTGGCTCTCCCCTTCTTACCCCTCTCTAATCCATCTTCCCTACAACTGTAAGAATGATCTTTTGAAAAGGTTATCTGTTGCTTGGCTGATTCAACCCTTGTCTGGCTTCCCATTGCCCTTAAAGTATGAACTTCAAAACATGACTGCAAAGCTCTAAGTGATCTGGAGCTCGCTACCTTCCAACTCCTCTCTACCTCTTCTTGCAGTGCTCCAGCCATACCAGGCTCCTTCGGAATCCCAGAAGATGCCAAGTGGCCTTTTAATTATTTATACATGTTCTCTGTTCTGGTTCTTTACCACACAGACTATCCTGCTCCTTTGCTGTCTTCACAGACCACCCGACTGACTTCCTCACTGAGGATCCTGCTGAAGTGTAGCTCCCCTTTTAATCACTCAACACACAGTACTTTGCAGAAGTACCATCTGCTTTTTGTCTTCTCCCATGGGACCACAGACTGCATTTTGACTGTTTTCCCATGCTACTATATACTGGCTGCAGCACATACAAGCATTCAATAAAAGTCTGCTGAAGATGAATGAGGTATGAGGAGGGGCAGGGTCAGGCATTCTTGCCGAAGTCCAGGAAGGAGAGTTTCTGGGAAGCAAGGGTATTGTCAACAGATACTACAGACTAAGAAAAGACTTCCAGATTTCATAAGCAGGTCCTGCTTTTGAGAGCAGTGTTTGAATTAAGGGTGGCAAGGAAGGACACTGAGAGGTCCCACAGCCACCTACACATTCAGTGGTTTGCTAAAGGCACTTGCAGGACTACTATGATAGAGATATACAATAGGATTGGCCAGCGGAAGAGACACTTCACAGGGAGTCTGGAGGAATCTACCAACAGGCTGTCTACGTGTGTGCAATGTCTCTGTGAGAAGCTTGTTGGAGACTCGAAGTCCAAGGATTTTACTGAGGGCTGATTACAGGCACAAAGACCAAAATCATAGCTCTCAAAATTCCAGCCTCCCAGAATGAAAGCAGGCATTCAGTGCCTCAAGCAGAAAAAAGCATTATCTGAAATGCAGGGAACTTTTAAAAAACCAAATTCTCAGGCTCCAGCCAAGAACCAGCCCTGCAAACAGACCCTTCTAAAGACAGCAACATCAGGACTGCTGTGTTCAAAACTCTTGCCTGCACAGTCACAAAGCTACCAAATCCATTCCCACAAAGGATTTTTAGAGAATGATTACAAACTAAAAGGTTGGGGCACCGAGTAAAAAATACTCCTTACAGATGTGATGAAGAAACAGAAAGCATAAGAGGTTGAAGAATGAGATACTTTAGGATAAAAAAGACCCTCACTGATTTGCAGATAAATAACTAGCTGAGGTTGAGGATAATACTACCATTGGAAGGAGCCCAAGAAAGAACTAAAGAAGTATATAGAGAACAACTTGAAAAGGCTTTTTGGCTTTTCCCACACAAAAATGCTTAGGTACTTGAGGAGATAAGCAACTTAAGTTAATAAAAGGCTTTTTTGCATTCAAGTGACCTTGGTGTTGGGCTTCCCAGGTGGTGCAGTGGTAAAGAATCTGCCTGCCAATGCAAAAGACGCAAGAGATGCTGGTTTGATCTCTAGGTCAGGAAGGTCCCCTGGAGGAGGAAATGGCAACCCACTCCAGTATTCTTGCCTGGAAAATTCCATGGACAGAGGAGCCTGGTGGGTTACAGTCCAATCAGTCAGTTCAGTTGCTAAGTCATGTCCAACTCTGCGACTCCATGGAGCCACAGCAGGCTCCTCTGTCCATCACCAACTGCCGGAGCTTGCTCAAACTTGTCCATTGAGTCTGTCAGCCCATCCAACCATCTCATCCTCTGTTGTCCCCTTCTCCTCCTGCCTTCAATACTGTCTAACATCAGGGTCTTTTCCAATGAGTCAGTTCTTTGCATCAGGTGGCCAAAGTATTGGAGCTTCAGCATCAGTCCTTCCAATGAATATTCAGGGCTATTTCCTTTAGGATTGACTGGTTTGATCTCCTTGCAGTCCAAGGGACTCTCAAGAGTCTTTTCCAACACCACAGTTTAAAAGCAACAATTCTTCGGCATTTGATCTTCTTTATGGTCCAACTCTCACATCCATATATGACTACTGTAAAAACCATAGCTTTGACTAGACGAACCTTTGTTGGCAAAGTAATGTCTCTGCTTTTTAATAGGCTGTCTAGGTCTGTCATAGATTTTCTTCCAAGGAGCAAGCGTCTTAATTTCATGGCTGTCCATAGGGTCACAAAGAGACATGACTGAGCATGCATACATACATATGACCTTGGGATCTTAGAGTGAAAGAGACTCTATTTTGTCTTCTTTATGGCTTTCTTAATTACATTTTTGTTCTCTTATTTTATTGTAAAAATATAGTATATAATACATATAAAATATGTTAATCAATTGTTGACATCATCAATAAGGCTTCCAATCAACAGTGGGCTATTAGTAAACTTATCTATGGATTTTCAGTAGCATGGCAGGAAGCGGAAGGGTTGGTGCCCCAACCCTACAATGCTGAAGGGTCAACTGCACACTGCAAAATGATCACCACAATAAGTCTTGTTAACATTCATCACCATGCATGGCTATGAATTTTTTTTTCCTTTTTTCTCTTTCTTCATTCCTTTTTGTTCTTTCTTACGATGAGAACTTTTAAGATCCACAGGACTTTGTGGAAAACAATTATATCGCAGAGGTTCTCCCACAGGAGTGAAAGTCTGGGGCCACACACATCAGGTTCCCCAGTCTGGGGGTCTGACATTGGGAAAAGGAGCCCCCAGAGCATCTGACTTTGAAGGCCAGCGGGACTTGATCACAGGAACTCCACAGGACTGTGGAAAACAGAGACTCCACTCTTAGAGGATGCACACAAGGTCTTGTAAACACAAGGACCTTGGGGGAAAAAAAACAGTGACTGCATAGCAGCCTGGACCAGACCTACATGCTGATCTTGGAGGGTCTCTTGAGGAAGTAGGAGGCAGCTGTGACTCATGGTGTGGGCAAGGACACTGGTGGCAGAGGTACTAGGGAGTACTCAATGATGTGAACTGTCCTAGGTGCAGTCATTTGAGGCCAAGACCCGGCCCCACCCCACAGCCTGTAGGCTCCAGTGATGGAATGCCTCAAGTCAAACAACCAACATGGCAGGAACACAGAGATGAAAATGAAGCAAGGGAATACCAGAAAAACATCTGCTTCATTGACTACACTAAAGCTTTGACTGTGTGGATCACAACAAACTGTGGAAAATTCTTCAAGAGATGGGAATACCAGACCACCTGACCTGCCTCCTAAGAAACCTATATGCAGGTCAAGAAGCAACAGTTAGAACCAGACATGGAACAACAGACAGCTTCCAAATTGGGAAAGGGGTACATCAAGGCTATATGTTGTCACCCTGCTTATTTAACTTATATGCAGAGTACATCATGTGAAATGCCGGGCTGGATGAAGCTCAAGCTGGAATCAAGATTGCCAGGAGAAATATCAGTAACCTCAGATATGCAGATGACACCATCTAATGGCAGAAAGCAAAAAGGAACTAAAGAGCCTGTTGATGAAGGTAAAAGAGGAGAGTTAAAAAAGCTAGCTTAAAACTCAACATTCAGAAAACTAAGATCATGGCATGTAGTCCTATCATTTCATGGCAAATAGATGGGGAAAAAATGAAACAGTGACAGACTTTATTTTCTTGGGCTCCAAAATCAACTGTAGACAGAGATTACAGCCATGAAATTAAAAGACACTTGCTCCTTGGAAGAAAAACTATGACAAACCTAGATAGCATATTAAAAAACAGAGACATCACTTTGCCAACAAATGTCCATAGAGTCAAAGCTATGGTTTTTCCAGTAGTCATGTATGGATGTGAGAGCGGGATCATAAAGAAGGCTGAGCACCAAAGAATTGATGCTTTGGAACTGTGGTGTTGGAGAAAACTCTTGAGAGTCCCTTGGACTTCAAGGAGATCAAGCCAGTCAATCCTAAAGGAAATCAACTCTGAATATCCAATGGAAGGACTGATGCTGAAGTTGAAGCTCCAGTACTTTGGCCACCTGATGTGAACAGCTGACTCATTTGAAAAGACCCTGATGCTGGGAAAGATTGAGGGCAGGAGAAGGGGACGACAGAGGATGAGACGGTTGGATGGCATCACTGATTCAATGGAAATGGGTTTGGGTGAACTCCAGGAGTTGGTGATGGACAGTGAGGCCTGGCGTGCAGCGGTTCATGGGGTCACAAAGAGTTGGACACAACTGGGCTACAGAACTGAACTGATATAGTATATCCTAGTGTGTGTGTATATATATATATATGAAGAGCTTGATTTTGTTAATGAAAAGTATATATAAAAACATATGTATTATATATATGTGTTTAGATATATACACACAAGTAACTGAAAGATATATACCGTAATGTCAGTGTTTTCTCTTATAAAACTGTAATCATAAAATTCTCTATTCATTATGAGACTTTTCTAATTGTACTGCAAAAAACAGACATTACTTTTCTAATGAGGAGTGTATAATAAATGTTATTAATGAGAAAGCATGAGGCCAGGCTCAGGGCATACACTGAATGAACACTGGGAGATGAACTGAAAAGCATTTCTGGTCAGTATCAGCCATATTAGAGGAAGGAGCGCTTGCTACTGTCACGACTCTTCCTGGAAAGCCTAGCTACCTTAGAATGATTGTACATATCCAAAATAAGTCAGGCAAGTTCTCTAAACATGTTACTTTGGAGAAAAACACTTGTCACAGTTCCATGTGAAACTTGTATTGCACATATCACCAAAAAGACAACCTCCAACGGGTCTTTGCATTACAAATTTTTTTTACACATGTGCATTCTTTTTAAATATTCTTTTCCGACCCGGTGAGGCGGGGGGGCGAGCCCCGAGGGGCTCTCGCTTCTGGCGCCAAGCGCCCGGCCGCGCGCCGGCCGGGCGCGACCCGCTCCGGGGACAGTGCCAAGAAAAAAAGAAAAAAAAGAAAAAAAATAAATAAATATTCTTTTCCATTATGGTTTATCACAAGATCTTGAGTATGGTTCCCTGTGCTATACATTAGGACCTTGTTCTTTATCCTTAAGTTACAAACTGATGTTACCACATAGGACACAAAGTCTGCAGACAAAATGTCTGGAACACTCTGAGGGCACAATGTCTGACACAAAAATCAGATTTTCCACAAATGATTCACCCGTGTATACCTTGAAGCTGACAGAAATAGCTTCATATACAGAAACAGCAGACATAATCAACATACAGCAATGCGGGTTATAATGCTGAATAAAAATGAAAACTTGTCAGTCTCACCAAAAGTACTAGAAAACATTTTTCCTGAGGGATATAACTTTAACACCCAGACCTGCCACATGGGGAGAAAATCCATCCACACGGTCCATTCGTTTCAAATCTGCATAGTTGAACTCACTCAGAGACTGGCTGGTGCCTCCCAACAGAGCTGCCTAACCTACTCCACACTGAGTGCCTTTGTTAACTGCAGGCCATAGGTGTCTTTTCTCATAAATTTTGAGAAACATATGATGAGGTGGCCCTCACCAGCTACTCTATTTTGATCTGCACCCTGTGATTTGACATCCAAGCAGGCGCACTGCATACTGTGCCCTTCAGCCTTCCTCTTTGTTGCTTTTCAACAGGATCAGCTTTGCTTTACTTTTGGTTCAGGTGGTTGTTTTCCCATGGACTGAAGACACTAATTGCTACCCTCTTTGTTTTCTGTGTGGTAGAAAAAGAAGAGATATGATAGATCTGCTCTATCCAACAGAGAAACCTGAGCTTATGTTAGCACAGGATACCCCACTGGAGAGAAGAAGGCTCTCCTCTAGAGCAGGGGCCCAAGGGTGCTTTCAAAGTCTTCTCTTAGTTCTTCCTTTGTTGCTGTTTTCTCGCTCAGTCATGTCCAACTCTTTTGTGACCATGTTGATTATAACCCACCAGGCTCCTCTGTCCATGGGATTTTCCAGGTAAGAATACTGGAGTGGATTGCCATTTCCTTCTCCAGGGGACTTTCCTAACTCGGGGATTGAACCTGTGTCTTCTGCATTGGCAGGTGGGTTCTTTATCTCTGAGCCACCTAGGAAGCCCTAGTTCTCCCTTACTGTTGTTCAGTCGTCAAGTTGTGTCTTTGCGACCCTGTGTCCTGCAGCACACCAGGCTTCCCTACCCTTTACTATCTCCTGGAGTTTGCTCTAAGTTCTCCCTTAGTACTTAGTAAATACAGAACAGGGAGTTCCCTGGAAGTCCAGGAGTTGAGACTTTGCCTTCCAATGAAGCGGGTGGGGGTCCAATCTCAGAGAGCTAAGATCCCACTAGCCTTGCGGCCAAAAACAAACCACCACCAAAACACAAAACAGAAGCAATAATGTAACAAATTTAATAGAGACTTTTAAAAAATGGTCCACATAAAAAAAAAATCTTTAAAATAAATAAGGAAACAAACAATAAATAAAAACAGAACAGCATCAGGATGAATGTCCAGCCTAGAATCTCAGACTTGGATTTAAGGCCTGGTATTCCATTAGTAACTGTGACTCTTCAAGCAAGCTCCTTAACCTCTCTAAAGATTCTCTCATCTGGAAAACGGGGACAAGAACTGTACCTAGCTCATATAGTTCAGGCAATGATTACATGCTACAACAAATAAAAGAGCAACCTGACAAAGCATGAGAACTCAGTGAATGTTGGCAATAACAGGGTCTCACAGGATGTGGCTCTATTCCCAGTTTTACTTCACCTGCTCATCTCCTCACCCCAACTCCAGTTACATTGGGCTCTTTGCTATTCCTCCTCACGCTGGACTTGCTCATACCTCAGGGCCTTTTGCACCAGCTATCCTATCTGGCAAGGGTGCTTTCTCCCCCCAGATTCCCCTCTAAAACACCCCCCCCCCCAATTCTTAGAGGTCTCTGCTCCAAACTTCCCAATGAGCTTTATGTGACCAACTTGTTTAATCCTGCAATCTGCCTGCTCGCACTCTCAATGTCCCAGTCCCTATTCCGTTTGTCTCTCCTTGCCCCACCATCCTGTATAAGCGCCACAGAGGCAGGGATGTCTGTCAGTTCTGTTTGCTGATATAATCTAAGATCCAAAACAAAAGCCTCATATATGAACCAATACAACTTTGCTCCCAGAGTACCCAGGCCTTGCCTTATTCTTACCCACTCTTGTCTAATGACCACATATGAGAACTATTGCCACTTTTCAGGCCTCTCCTAAGGGCCCTGCTTTGTAACTTTCCGTTCATCTGTATATGAAAAATGCCATTTAAAAAACAGATTTGGGAGGGGGGATCGGGATGGGGAACACATGTAAATCCATGGCTGATTCATGTCAATGTATGACAAAACCCACTACAATATTGTAAAGTAATTAGCCTCCAACTAATTAAAAAAAAAAAAAACCTGAAAAAAAAAATAAAAAAATAAAAAACAGATTTATACTACTCTTTCAGTTTTTCTCAGTGCCCACTTCTGACTCAGGCCCTGCAAGGACAGGCTGCTGCTAGAGACCTCCCACCTCAATATTACATCTTCCTTCTCGTATGTGGCAAAATGACATACATTTTAAGAAAACTTCTTAAATGTTATCCAAGGTGATGCTTATTTAGAGGGTTATATCTCTAATTCAGCACTTCAAAGATCAGCCTCAGATTTCAAATGAAGTCCAGTGGAACTGTAATATGAATAGCAGCCTCATCCCTTGCAACTATAAACATATATCAACATATAGGTCAGATATATATGAGATAGTACATATATGTAATACATATATGTATCAACACACTGAATGACATGTTTTCTTTTCCTCAGCCAACCTGGATGGCAAAATAACCCACATACTTTAGCTAGGAAAATTCATAATTATGCCAGCAGGTAACTCATATTGAGCACTACATGAGCACATTATATGCCTTATCTAATCCTCACAACAATTTTTTTAATACTTAAAATTATTTAAGTGGCAAATGTCATGTTATTTATTTTTATTGATAATATGGAACAAAAGAATGTAGTGTTAATACATATTGTTGTTCAGTTGCTAAGTTGTGTATGACTCTGTGACCTCAAGAACTGCAGAAAACCAGGCTTCTCTGTCCTCCACTATCTCCCAGAGTTTGCTCAAATTCATGTCCATTGAGTCAGTGATGCTATCTAATCATCTCATCCTCTGCCACCCTCTTCTCCTTTTGCCTTCAGTCTTTCGCATCAGGGTCTTTTCCAGGGAGTTGGCTCTTTGCATCAAGTGGCCACAGTATTGGAGCTTAAGTATTGGGATACTCTTACTACAACATTTTTTTAAGACTTCAACACTTCATTTACCAAATGATAAAACAATTAGACAGAAAATAAACAAGGATATAGAATTCCATAACATCATCAAACACAGAATGTAATCTACATTTATAGAACAATAAAACCAACAACAGCAAAATACACATTATTTTCAAATTCCCATAGGATACATACTAAGATCACATTCCGGCCACAAAATAAATCCCAACAACTGTAAAAGAATTGAAATCACACTAAATTGACTACCTCATTTTTTTAACAGCTGTGGAAGCTGAGGAATAAAGAGGTTGAATAACTTGTCCTTCTTAATGGAGTTTGTGCTGCATACCAAGGCTTCAAATCCAAGTAGTTGGACTCCAGAACCAAAGCTCTTAACCATTACATGCTACCACCTGTACCGGGCAGATTGACACAGATGGATGTGAGTTGAGAGAAAAAGTATACGCACGCACGAGGAAAGAAGCACTTGAACGTGTGTACTAAACCCTTAATGAACTGGTAACTGGCAAAGCACCAAGAAGGCAGGGAACAGGTGTGGACATTTAGATGTGTCAGTAAAATGTCTGGATTTTTTTAAAGGTGCTGAAAATTCCTGCCTTTTGTTTACTAAATACCAGCAAAACTTGTCTGATTTCAAGTACCTTAAATACTTCTCAATTTAGGCACTTATATACATGAATAGAAAATAGTCTTAAGCAAATATTTTTAAGGCTTCCCAGGTGGCGCTAGTGGTAAAGAACCTACCTGCCAACTCAGGAGACATGAGAGACATGGATTTGATCCCTGGGTTGGGAAGATTCCCTGGAGAAGGAAATGGCTACCCTCTTCAGCATTTTTGCCTGGAGAATATTTTTAGTGACATCAAAGCTGAGTTTAAGGCTCATGTGAGGTGCTAACAAAGTTGTCCATATTTAAGTAGCAACCCACTCGCTTTGTTTGCTGAAACAAGGTACTGCCAGGAAATGCCATCTTCCCCCTTCAGTCTCCCATCCTAGACCTGGGGCAGTGTGAAGTTAGGGACTTTGATGGAAGCTAAAATGAAAAAAAAAAAAAAGACAAGATTGGTTCCATTATATTACTACTCACTTGCAAATTTCATAAACAACACCTGAAAATAAGCAGAGTCAAATCTTGGCTAAGCAGTTTTCATCATAGCAGCCTGTGTTTAATTAGGTTTTATGTTTTTAAAGTAATTTAGATTTACCTAATTCCCTTAAGATGTACTGCGCCCAGGTCCCAGAAAGATTAACAAGCAGAAATTAATTTTAGAGACTCTTCATAGGAAAAATAGAGTACCCTCAGCTTGAACTACAATTACTGTACCTAAAGGCCTCCAGTTTCGCTTCCTCCAATCCATTTCCCACACATCAGAGGAATATTTTTCTAAAACAAAAGGCAGATCATGTTTCTTCCTTGGTCAAGCACCTTCAGTGGCTTCGCTTCAGGTAAAGTCTAAACATTTAACGCAGACTACAAGGAATTGCATGATTTTGCTATTGAAGGAGTTGCTGTTTAGTTGCAAAGTCATGTCTGGCTCTTTTACGACCCCGTGAATGTAGCCCGACAGGCTCCTCTGTCCATGGGATTTCCCAGGCAAGAATACTAGAGTGGCTTGCCATTTCCTTGGCATTTCCAGGGGATCTTTCCAACCCAGGGATCAAACCTGCCTCTCCTGCATTGCAGGTGGCTTGTTTACCACCAGGGAAGCCCATTGAAGGAGTAGAGCATTGTGATTATGGAACACTAGGCTGTCTCCATTTGAATCCTAGTTCTGCCATTTACTATCTGCATGATCTTTCCTGTCTATGCTTCAGTTTTTCTTCTCTGTAAAATGGGAATAATAATATACTCTATCTCATAGAGTTGTGAAGAGTTAGTATTATATATACATATAGAGAGATATATACAGAGAGAGAGCATGCGCACAACACAGTCTCTCTCATGTAAAAAGTTTTATATAAATATTAGCTACTATCTCTTATCTCCCCTATTCTCTTCCCTTCCCCCCAACTCTGTGTTCCAGCCATTCTGCATCTGATAGGCCCGAGAATGTCTCAAGAATCATTCTCCAGACTTTCCCACATCCTGTTTCTCTATTTGAAATACTTGCAGCCAAATCTCCCTTCTATCTTCTTTCTACCCGCATCCTTCTATCTTTGCCTAACCACCACTTGCTTTGGGAAAACCTTCCAGTCCAGACCAGTTGTTTCTACCATGGGCTCCCACAGCTCCAGGCAGGACTGCCAGAGGTTAGAAGGTTCAGTTAAAACTGGATGTCAGTTAAACAACAAATACTCTTCTAGCATAAGTAAACCCCATGCAATATTTGGATTTTGGATAAAGGACGGACAATTTTTCAGTATAAATATGTACAAGGCAACATTTGAGACACACTACACATTTATTCATCTGACATTCGACTTTAACTGGGAGTCCTGTATTTCATCTGTCAACCTCACACACAGGCGATCCTCTAACGTCACCCTTACTACACTTTAGTAATTTTTAAAATATGACAAGTGGTTTTGTTCCCCCCCCCACCCCCCCCCCCCCCCCCCCCCCCGCCCGCTAGAGTGTGAAATCTGTGAGGGCAGGGCCTGGGCAACCTTGCTCATTGTTTTGGACCTGGCATGGCAGGTATTCCACAAACACATGATTGGTAGGCAGGCATGGCCTGAGGAATACAGCCATCAATCAGGCCAAAGCTCAGGCACCCCCTATTAGGAGTTAACTCTAACAACAGGCAAACTCTCTAGGAGGACAAAGCATTTCAACAGGTACCATTAATCTCATGTCCTCAGGTGGATAAAATGGTGGTACTGCTTTTCAGAGTATTGCCAGTGTGATAGTACTGACTCCCCAAGGACAGTTTTAAGGTGACCCGACTATTTTATATTCAAAAAAGGACTGCGTTTTCACACCTTTTTCACTTGACTCTTTTTTGTCAGTTTTTTTTGTTTGTTTGTTTTGATGTGGACCCCTTTTAAAGCCTGTATTGAATTTGTTACAATATTGTTTCTGTTTCGGTTTTCTGGCTGCAAGGCCTGTGGGATCTTAGTTCCTTGATCAGGGATTGAACCCACACCTGCATTAGAAGGTGAAGTCTTAACCACTGGACCACCAGGAAAGTCTCAAATGTTTTTGTTTTTCTTCCTTTTCTTTTTCTTTTTTTTGTGACATCACATGACTTGCATGATCTTAGTTCCCTGACCAGGGATTGAACCCAGGGCCCCAGCAAAAAAAATAGCAGAGTCCTAACCACTGGACCACCAGGGAATTCTTCACTTGACTTTTAAGGCAAGTATTAATACCCACAACTAACAGATGGGGAAACAGAGGCTCTGAGAAGGTAAGCAACTTGTCCAAGATGACCAATAAAAGGGAGCAACCATTCTGACCCTATGACCGAGTACTCTTCCCCCATACCACATGGCCATCTGGGCCAATGTAAAGAATCAGAATCTTTATGTTCTTCCTCTTCTCCTAGACACTCTCTCAAAGAAGAAGTCTGATACCTGACTCCTCTCCAAAGATTTAATTGCTCCTCCTAAAATAGATTCCCTAACAACAGCCTGAGAGGAGACAGGGAGGCCTGGCATCTGTATTTTGAAATACAAGTAAGTCTTAACTAATCTCTCATGTTATAAATGACACTACTTAGGTCTGAAGACTAAAGACCTTGCTAGGAAATAGGGGTAACACTGACCGGAACCTGAAACCTGTCCCTTTTCTTTTACCTGAAGCTCTAGAAGACATCACCCCACGCATTTCTGGGAACAAGGATTTATACCTTGATTACATATATCTGTCAGTTTTCTTCTGGAATGAAAATGGCTGAATCTGCTCTCAATACAGCACCTAGTAACTCCTCTTTTGGAGCACTCTGCAAAATTCATCAGCCAGAGGGTATGCAGGCTTTCTGACACTGGGAGATGCCTGTAAGGCTGACTAGATGCTATTTGTGTCTCTTGTCCCGAAGGATCTGACCCCGTTAGGAAGATTCACTCAGGCCAGAGAAGCACTGTCGTCTCTACCAGGACAGGAAGCTGCCGTCTAATCCAGTCTTTCTCTCCAGGACGCTCCTAGCCTCCCCAACCTCAATTCTACTTCTCTAAGCTTCTGAAGGAAGCTTCCTCAAAGAAAACTTCATTTTGAAGGAGAAGAAACGGGAATCACGTTATAACCAAGAAAGATTGGGCCTCCAGGGGCAGAGGGTCAGAAGTTAATGATCTAAAACGTAACAGGCTGTGGGCAATTCAATAAAGCTAGAAATGCAACCCCCAGAGAATACGCAGTTTTTAAACTGCTGCAGCTTACTTGGTTTGGGGGAGAAATACGCAGAAAGTATTCCAAGGCCGTGGACGCGCTGCTGGAGGTTCCTCGGGCAGTCTTCTGTTAGGAGCACGAATACCTGCTGGCTGACTGGCTGAACTGGCCCCTGGAGACACAGCAGCGCCCAGGAACCTTCGGAGGCTCTGCTCCCCGGCCCGGCGAAAGGAGGGATACTGACTACTCAGGCCTGCCTAAAACGAAAATCACAAAAGCAACTGAATTACCATTATTGCTTGTATGGGTCACTGAAGAAAACTGTGCTGACCGAATTCTAGCTGGAGGCTTCATCTGGAACTGGAAGTGTGACCTTTACAAAATTACCGACCTGGATTAGAGACGGCATAGAAGGTGCTCGCACGTGTCGAGACCATCTGGTCAAGTTGAGGAGATGCCCTCGGGGAAATCTTTTTCCCGGGCGCACAGCAGAGCCCCTCAGCTGGATTCTGCGTTCACCTGGCCTCACCGCCGCTCAGCCTCTACCCCTACCCCACGCGGCGCGGGCAAATCCCGCCGGCAGCCGGGTGCAGTTGCTCAGGTAACAAGGGATGCGCTGGGGGCCGGCGGCGCGAGGCGAGAGCGCTCGGCGGGCCGTAGCTCCCCCTCCCCGGTGCAGACGCAGGAGGCTGAGTGTGCCAGCTGCGCGCTCGCGAGCGGGTCTTTAGCCGGGAAAGCGCGGTTTTTGTGGGGCTCTGGGCTCAGCCAGTGAGAGGCCGGGGGTGTGGCCGAGGGAACGCGCAGACCGAGTACTTAGGGGCTAGGCGAGTCCGGCCTGGTTTCCTCCGCACTCCCGGGCACGCGGGTCCGCTTTCTCCGCAGCCGGGGAGTCCGTCCGACTTCATCATGGTGACCCCCGGCCCCACCAGCCCCATGAGCCCCGCCGCCTGGGCTGGGAGGCGAGACGCCCGGAACCTCCGCGCCCCGGTGAAGAAGAGCCGGCGCCCACGCCTACGGAGGAAGCAGCCGCTGCAGCCTCTTAACACAAGCCCGCTCCCCGGAGACTCTGGCGTTTGCGACCTGTTCGAGTCCCCAAGCTCCGGCTCGGATGGCGCAGATAGCCCCGCGGCGCGAGGCTGCAGCCCCGCGCCGGGTGCCTCCCAGCCGCTGGCGCAGCTCGATCTGCAGACCTTCCGTGACTACGGTCAGAGCTGCTACGCCTTCCGCAAGGCGCGGGAAGACCGCTTCCACCCGCGGGAGTCGCTGGCGCGGCAGCCACAAGTGAGGCGCCGGCGGAGCCAGCTCTCCGCCACCGCTCCTCCTCCTCTCCCGGGCTCTTTCTCCTCCTGCTCTGTCCGCCCTCCGCGGCGCCCCGGCCCTCGTCAGCCCAGCTTCTCTCCCTCCCCTCGCCCGGTTCCGAGCGAGAAAGCTTTGAAGGGCCGGGCCACCGGCCTCATTTTATAGATGTAAGAAAGGGGGCCTGGAAGGCCTCAGTGACCGGCCCGAGGTCTCCAAACTGGGTAGCAGGGACCCGGTAGAATGCAGAGGAGTTACGACAGTTTCTAGGTTCGAGTCCGGACTCCTAACCGCCCCGGCAAGTTGCTTAACAATCTGAGGCTTGCTTCTTCATTTGCCAAGTGTGGGGACCGTTTGAGTTGCTGAGAGGATTACACGAGGTAACGTGTATCCGCACTGGGCACAGAGCCCGGCATGAATCCAGGCGTCCCGGCGCCCAGCGCGGCTTGTGCTCTTAACTCGGCGGCGCTGCGCACCTGTTTCCCAGTTTCCAGCACCTTGGGGCTTTTCCTTTGTTTCCCGCCTCCCTCCGGGGACGCTCCTGGTCTTGGTGCCCTGTCCCTTCCACCGTCCCTCAGCCCCAGGCTCAGCGGGCCCGCCTCCCTCCTCCCTCCGGCAGGTGACGGCGGAGTCCCGCTGTAAGCTGCTCAGCTGGCTAATCCCCGTGCACCGCCAGTTCGGCCTTTCCTTCGAGTCGCTGTGCCTGACGGTGAACACTCTGGACCGCTTCCTTATCACCACGCCTGTGGCTGCAGACTGCTTCCAGCTGCTCGGGGTCACGTCTCTGCTCATCGCTTGCAAACAGGTACCTGCTCACGGGGTCTGGGGGCAGCCGGGCTCCTGGCCGCTCTGGCTCTCCAGCGCACACAACTGAACGCTAGGCTCCCTGAATTCATTTTGGCAGACGTTTGCACACTTACCTACCCCACAGCCTTAACTTCACAACTACCCCCGCCCCGCCCCGGCCAAACGAACAATCCTTTCACTCAGTCCCCAAAGAAAAAAGCCGAGTCTCCACAGCGCTCTGTAGCCCCTCTATTCTAGTCTCGGGGGCGGGGGGGAGGAATCTTCCAAATCTCTCAAACCTGTTTTCTGCGCAGAAAGTATACCCCAGACAATTACAGTGGAAGTATGGAGAGAGGAAGCCCCCACATATCTCGCTGGAAGGGATGGGGGGAGTCTTGGTTCGCCTGGGTGGGCCTCCGGCCCCGGATTCTGCGCAACGAGAGCTGAGTGTCTTTGTGTTACAGGTGGAGGTGCACCCGCCTCGCGTGAAGCAGCTCCTGGCCCTGTGCTGCGGTGCCTTCTCCAGGCAGCAGCTCTGCAATCTCGAATGCATCGTGCTGCACAAACTGCATTTCAGCCTGGGCGCTCCCACCATCAGCTTCTTCCTGGAGCATTTCACGCACGCCCGCGTGGAGGCCGGGCAGGCCGAGGTCTCCGAAGCCCTGGAAGCGCAAGCCCTGGCGCGCGGGGTGGCGGAGCTGAGCCTGGCCGACTACGCTTTCACCAGCTACACCCCTTCCCTGCTGGCCATCTGTTGCCTGGCGCTGGCCGACCGTATGCTGCAGCTCCCTCGCCCCATGGACTTGCGCCTGGGCGGGCACCCTGAGGAGGCGCTGCAGGACTGCCTGGGCAAGCTGCAGCTTCTGGTGGCCATAAACGGAACCTCCCTGACTCATATGTTGCCCCTCCAGATCCGAGAGAAGTGCTGCCTGTCCCCGAGCTTGAAATAAAGTAGACCCTTGGTCTCCTTTGATCCCCTCTTGGCTGTTGGACCTCTCCCGTTGCGTTGAAAGAGTACAGTACTGACCCAAAGAGAGGCTTTCAGGTCTCCAGGTCATCCTGCAGGTTGTAAATAGTGTAAGGTAGTAGCATCTCATTGTTTTGCTAAGAGCACAGGAGAGAAAAGCAAATCTCTTCTCAGTAAACAGGCTGTCTTGGTGGTTTATCTGAATGCTACAAATGCAAGCATTTGTCCGAAAGAGTAACTAAGAAGAGCGCCTCCATCAGAGCATCTCTGTAAACACCAGGTCCCTCCAGGTTTCTGTAGCCAGTTACAAGGCGAGTCAGGGTCACTTATTGGCCTGAAACCAGGGACCCTCTTGTTAGAAGGTTGAAGACTGCTTACTCCTAGAGAGTCAAAGGGTGTGGTGGGGTGTGAGACCGAAAAGAATGCACTGCAGCCTATGTTGGGGGGCGGGGGGAGCAGGGCGTGAAGCACACTGCTGGTGTAAGCTGAGAAACTTTGGGACCAGACAGTCCCACTAGCTAGGGCAAGTAAGAGCTACCCTGATAAATGCCAGATAAGGAAAAATGAAGGCTTTGCTGGCAGTGGTAGCCACTACAAATTGAGTCCGATTATAGAGTTCCTGCTTGTCTTATACCTGCTACATGTGAACCCACAGTTACAGTAGTAATAGTGCTTACATGTACAGGGCACAGTGTTCAGCATTTGTTATTTCAATGCCTCTAACAATAGGTGGAGTCTATGATCCCATTTTTCAGAGAAAGACACTGGGCCACAGAGAGGCTAAACAACCGTGGAGCAGCCAGGATTTGAAAGCAGGTGTCTGAATCCGGAGTTCCACCCTTTGCCACAACGCTCAATTTCCCTCACGTGCAGGTTTCTGAAAATGCTCAAAAAAGTCTCTTCCCAAGGCAGATATGGGACAAGTGATCTGCACTGTCCATTCAATAGGGACTATGGAGAATGTATTCGGAGAGCCAGTACAGTCCCTGCCTCTGGTCATGTTGCAGGAGTTACTTTACAGATGGGAAAAGCGAGTCAAGAAATGGGACAGACGCTTGCTGGAGTTCTGACTCCACAGCTGTCCCACCATCTTCATCCTCACTGTTGGGAATCTGCTAAAGGCCCTGAATCTGTAGCCTTCTGCAAATTTCTTAACCTGAACCCAAAAGCCAACTGTCACCAGGGCTGTTATGAAGCTTAACCTAGATTGTTATGAGGTAGTATAAAGTAGTGGTTAAACACCAGGCCTCTGAGATCAATTTGCTGGGTGACTTTAAGCAAATCACATATCTGTGCTTAAGTCTCTCCTGTAAAAAGGAGAATAACAGTAACACTTACCTAGAAGTGTTGAGGTATAGATTTAATGAGATGTTCTCTACACACCCCTCAGCACAGGTCTTGCCTGGTACATAGCAAATCTTCAAGAAGGCTGGTGCAGCCTACACAATGATGGGAAGGGAGGTTACACAGAAAGAAAAATAGAGATAAAGCAAATATAGGAAAATGTTAATGTTACCATTGTTCACTGTATTGTTTTTCAAATTTTCTGTATGGTAGAAAAAAAATCAAGTTGGGAATAAACTGTCATTCTTCTGCATTTACAATAAATCTGAATGTATGACAAATGGTACAAATAAAAAGCAAACTCAAAACATTTAGAGAAACTTCCTTGCTCTTCTTGGGTACCCTTGTACACTCTAGAGCAAGGGACCTCCTTCTCTCCAGATAGGTTGATATGCTATGCTTTCCAGGAACTTTCTGCTCAGCTCAGGAAAAGGGTATTCACAAGAGGGATTCCCTTGGTAATCCTCAAGCTGTTTGAGGAAAAGCTGGTCTGTAATAGTGGAAAGGAGGAGGAGAAAAATCATACCATCTCGTCCAAGTTCCAAAATATCTGGAGCCCTCAGCCCAAGTGTTAGGGGGTGGAGAACACTGCATTCAGCAAAAGAATGACTTGAAGAGCAGTTGTCTTCACCAGCATTCACTCCATCACTCAGCTGAGACTGATATGGGTGATTTGGTGCCAGAAATCATCCAGACCAGGAGTCATATAATTATGCATTCCAGCTCCCATTGCCACAGAAAATCTATTATGCATTTTAAAATACAATACCCTTATTTTTCTACTCCAACTCAGAACTCGTTGATAGAAAATGGGCCTGTTTTGGATCTTCAGATATGTAGAGATCTCTCCAAAACTCAGCTAAGAGCTTCCCCACTCCTTTTACAAACTGGGACGTCATTAAGGATAGGGACTGGGGATGGACTAGCTAGTGGCTAGGCCATTCGGGAACCAGAGGAAGCATGAGACAGAGTGGGCAACAGGCTGTGGCAGACTGGACTTGCAGCTGAAAAGACTTCTCAAAACAACATTAATTTATCCACACCAAGCGCCAGTCACATTACATACAGTCTCATCTTCACAGCAACTCCCTTGAAGTTAGTGTCATGGTTTAATGGTTTTCCAAAGGAACTAGGGTTCACGGATCTGGTGGAGCCTGGGTTCCGACCCTAAAGCCAGAGCTTTTTCCTCGCCATCAGCAATACCACACCAACTCTGTCTGGCTGACCTCACTAGGTTCCTGCATCTACAGGTGGGTCAGAGAGTCTCTAAGTCTCTTCTAATTACATCATTAGGTTGCTTTCCATCTCTGTTAGGGCTATCTTGTCTATGAATCCAGATAACCGGTGCAAATAAAAGAGGATCATGTCCTTTAAAAGAGGACCTTGCACTACTCCTGTGAGGTATAAGATATCAACAAGGTGCCCAATAGAGGGTCACAAAGATTTCAGCTTCAGATGATTGTTCAAGTTGGATGGATGTAAGAGTGGTCCTGAGAGAGACCTCTCACCCAAGAAGCTGAAGATGCCCCTTCCTGGGAGAGGCTTCCAGCTTGGGAAAGAGGAGCCAAGACTCCGGCAGAGCGGTGGAAGCAGGTTGTACAGAAAGTGGCCAAATGCTTGGAGAGGTGGCTGGGGCTTCCGTGGGAGAAACCCGGGTTTTAGGGGATTTGGGGCTGTTCGCTGTAGAGATATGCGACCCTCGGTTGTAAAGTCTATGTTCAGGTGTTGCTGCCCTAGCAAGTGCGGGATACGGCTATGGAGAAGGGCTCTAGGATTCAGACAGAGTGAAGTCAGCACCAGGAGAGCTCTCCAGCCCTTCTGTAATCTGGGGCTGTTCTGGGGAGTCCCCGCTGGAATTCTTCATCCCCACCAAATCCTATATACATGGCGGGGCAAATGCTGGGCTCTGGCTTTGGCGATGGAGGCGCTAAGTCTGTTTCGTGACTTGTGGCTGGGGTAGGAAGAAAATGAAATCAGAATCGTTAACTTTCCCATTCCCGCCGCCCGTAGGCGGGAAGGCCGTACCCTGCGTTAGGGACCAGTAGGGGATGTCCTTCCCTCCTCTTTTTTTCTGGCGCGGCCAGGAGGCTGCGGCGCCAACGCCAGCCTAAAGGGCGCTCGCGGGCCCGGGCCCCGCGCTCCGGGTTCCCGGGGGAAGCCGCGTTGCCAGGTTGGGTTTAACGCCTCCGCCAAAGTGCAGATTGTCCGGGGCTGAAGGCGCCACCTCTGGCGCTCCGGCGCGAGCCGCCCCTCCCGCGCCGCGTCCCCTCCGCTCTCCACCGGGCCCTCCCTCCTCACCTCCACTGGAGTTCCTTAGCCCCACCCAGACCACGCGCCTCCCCGCCTTCTGGCCGGCCTCAGAGCCTGTGGAGCGCTGGGTGTAGGGTCGCCATCCAGGCCCGGGCCGCCGCCTCCGAGAAGTCGGCGCGGGGCTCCGGGCCTGAAGCGGACCGGGAGGCAGGATGCAGGAGTGCGGGGGAACCGCGGCGGGTCGCCGGGCCTTCGACAGCATTTGCCCCAACAGGATGCTGGATCCGCGAGGCCGGCCCATCAGCAAGCCCGGGAAGCCGGAGAGGAAGGTGGGGCCGCGGGCCGGGGCCGGGCGGGGTCCGCACGCTCCCGGCCCCGAGGGCTGACCCGCGCTCCCTTTCTGTGCCGGCTAGTTCGCTCCTCCGCGGAAGTTCTTTCCCGGTAGCAGCGGCTGCAGCCGGGTGTCGGTGTACCAGGATCCCCCAGACCCCGAGACCCCTGCACTGCCAGGTGAGCACGGGGGTCCCCGCTCGACCCCTCGGGTTCCCCAAGCCTGGTGGGTGGGGCGCGCGGGGCTCAAAAGAACCTCCCCCCCTGGGGTTTCGGAATCCTGGCGGCGGTGCCCGCGGCGAGCCCTTGCGGGTAAGCTCAGGGTCCGCCCGGCGCGTGTCTCGGGTTCTCGCCGCGCAGCGCTCACCACCATAGACCTGCAGGACCTCGCCGACTGCTCCTCGTTTCTTGGGTCCGACCCGCCGCCTGGTGGTGACTCAGCCGCCTCACAGGTACTTCCCCTGGTGGAATCCTTGCCTCGCAGCCCAAAGTTCTATTTCCCGAGTTTCGTTAAAGAACCGTTTGGGGAGGGGAGCACAGGAACACCTGGCTAGCAGGGAGAGATGTCCTGCCGGAATCCGAGCCGCGAGAATAGGAACTCCCTCCTCCCTCCCAGTATGTTAGCGGGGGCTCCATTCTCAGAGCTGGTTTGACCAACTCTGCACAGGGAGGGCTCCCCTGCCAGACGGGTCTCCCGTCCTCCTCCCCATCTATTTCTTGGAGCTGCGATAGAGCAACTCGGAGGTTGCGCACCGAGGGATCAGGTGGGTAGGTAGGAGCACAGTTGCGCTCTGGGCACCAGATCAGCGCGTCCTCTCTGTCCTTCCAACATGCCTTTCCCGGTCATTCATTAACTATTTTCATTCCCTGGATGTCTAAGGAGTGTGGAGATTGGGGAATAACTTCTCCATCAAGACTGGGAAAAAACGAAGAGGATTTACATTTGGAGGAAGTGGGAAGAGTGACAAAGGATTTGAAGAAATCTAACTGAAAACGTTGTTCTCTACAGAGATGGCCCTTCAGCAGTTGGGCACTTTATAAAAGTCCTTTTCACCCTCTGCAAAGGCTACTGTCACTACCATGGGGGAAAGAGGCATTTCCCCCAGGAAAACCTGTCCTCTCACTTCCATCTCACTCCTACCACTCACCAGGGCTGAGACCAGAAGCCTGGCTTGCTGATGGGATATGAAGTGCCCAGAAGGACAGGGGTTCCTAGCTAGATGGTACCTGCAAGAAGAGTGCCAGTTCCAGGTTCCTGGTGGCAGGTGCTGGGGACATGAGAGTATAGAACTCTCCAGAGGATGTGACCACCTCCTAGAACTGTGATTGGGATGGTGGAACAAAGTGTCCCAGGGTCTAAGTGCCTCTTAGAATTGGGCCAGAGCCCAGGGAGACTTGGGGTAGGTGGCCACTGAGAGCAGAGACTAGGAAGGCAGGAAGAGTGGGTGTTGCCCTGCAGAGGCTATTTATTCTTTTGTTCTCTTAGAGTCTGGATGCTCAGATTTTAAAAAAAAACAATACAGGAGCATCATTCAACTGAACCAGAGGGTTACATCACTCCCTTACTCCAACATGTTTATTTTGCAACAGAAAAAGTAGGCTCTTGCTGAATTTTGGCTTATATATACAGAACTTAAATTTGACATCATGTTCTGTTTTAGTTTTCTTTTTGCTCCCCCGGCTCTTTGTGTTGTAGAAGTGCCAGGTTTTTATCTAATTGGGAAGATAGTAACAGAGTAACCACTGAAATATCACTGAACTACCTAGGATTGTGGCACTAGTGGCAAAGAACCCACCTGCCAATGCAGGAGATATAAGAGACTCAGGTTCAACCTCTGGGTCAGGAAGATCCCCTGGAGGAGGAAATGGCAACCCACTCCAGTATTCTTGCCTGGAGAATTCCATGGACAGAGGAGTCTGGCAAGCTACAGTCCATAGTGTCACACAGAGTCAGGCACGACTGAAGCGATTTGGCCCTGCATGCACCAAGGATTAAGCCCACAGACCAGAGCCCACAAACCGAACCGAAGTTAGCCCATGTCTCCTTTGAGTTTCAGAGGGTTTTAAGGGCAGAGCTCTTGCCAGATGGCCCAAGAGATCCAGAAGTTGCCCTGGGGAAGGCAGAGCTGGTGCAGAAGGAGATACATCTCCAGGGGAAGACTCTCCAGGGGAACCCTCTGGCCAGTGCACACTCTGGTTATATTTCTCCTTCCTGTTGGGGAAAGTGGACACAGAGAGGAAGTGCTCTAGAAGTGTTTGGGGTCCAGAATGGGCCAAGACCTGGGATAGCACAGGAGGAAGCATTTCCTGGGCACCAGTCCCTGAGCTGGCCTCCAGTCTTCTTGTGATAAGGGCTTTTCTCTACTAAGAGGGAGACCTTTTAGCCCTTGGAAAATGCCTCATTTCTGACTCTTTCAACCAGGGAAGAATCTGTGCTTCAGGATCTGTCTGGGGCCCTCAGTTCTTCCTTTCTAAGCTCCCTTCCCTTTACAACCTCAGATCTCAATAGGTGCTGGACTTCTCCTCCCTGAAGGAAACTGATAACTTGTATATTCTTTGAAGTGCGAGTCAGATTAAGCTCTGACTTATTCTGGCCTGGAGAATTCCATGGACTGTGTAGTCCATGGGGTTGCAAAGAGCTGGACACAACTGAGTGACTTCCACTTTCACACTTCCACTTCAGATTAAGCTTCTCTTCTCAGAAGTATCTGAATGGTTAAGATGGGCGTTTGGGAGATGAGTAAGATTAACCTAGAGGAATTAAAAAAAAATGATGATAGAACAAAAACCATTAGAACAGATATTTCTGGTGGGCGTATTGGATGCACCCCTCACATCATGTCCCTGGGGGGACCTCTCTTTCCCCTTCCCCAAGCTCTTCATTGGAAGCCAGGCTTTCCTAAAAGAGAAATAAAAGCTAGAGGCAATGAGGGGTAGAGGAAAGAGGATTGAAATAGGCACCAGCAGAAGCTCCAGTTTCACTATTTCAAAGTTGGGTGCTTGGGCAACTTGATTTCTCTGAGTTCAGCTTCTCCATCAGGGGAGGAATCACTTCTCGATCTCTGCCAGCTTACCGAACTGCTGTGAGAATTAACAGAGAAAATCAACGTAAAAGAGTTTTGTCAGCTCTGTCCGTGAATTAGGGGAATAAGAAATTTCCTGGCAGCCAACATTTTGCCGTCCCCTTCCATCTCACTCACCCAGGCACATTGCAGGAACCCAGGAGAGCGTCCAGTCCACAATGTTAGACGTGCATCACGCTGGAAGGGAAAAGTCAACTCCAACATTTTGAGAAGCAAAAGAGCAATAGGGACCACGCCGGCTGCGTGCTGAACAGAAGCACTTTCAACATAGCATCCTTGGCCCATCATATCTTAGCCGACCTTTTCCCTTTCTTGGTGGAGACGGGTGGTTTAGTTGTGATTGAGCCTTCTTGGGTTATGTGGCCTGGAGTTACTGTTTTGGATGCCCCTGCACGCTGGCAGATCTTGGGAGCACGGACGGAGTGTTTGCACACCGTGCTCCCAGTTCTTAGAGCTGTGGCCCCTTGGCCTGTGAGAGGTATGTCGGGGTTTGAGGTCTGCGGCCTCACTAGGAACGCGCAGGGTTGGCTGGAGGCGGGCCAATGAGCGGTGCGGGACTGTGCCTGCTGCCGGAGGCCAGGTGCGGGGCGGCGGAGGTGAGCTGAACGCAGTTTCAAAGCCCTGCAGGACCCAGGGTCCCCACTTCGTGCGTCCCTCTCCTCACCGTGGCGGTGCATACGTCCTGGATTCCGCGCCTCGCGCGGGGCTTTGATTTTCAGCTACAAGTTTCCACTGTGAACGCGTTTGCGCGTAGACCTGCCACCGAGTCCCGGAGGTTAGCTAAAGTCTAGGAAGTGTTCCAGACCCGCCAGGCTTAACATTAACTAGTTTTCACCTCTGGTTTATTTCAGAGCCATTCCCTGCAAACGGCAGCGGACTTCGATCTGCAGGATTTCAGAGACACCGTGGAGAATCTCATTGCAGGCAAGTGCAGTTTCTGCAGTAAAATTAAAGTGGGGGTGTCCTCCACCCCTCAAATCCGACAAGTTCGAATTTCGTGATCCGGAAGGTGGTAAACTGTGTACCTATTACCAACTCTACAGCAACTCATCAAAGTGTCAGGCTCTTCCATATTTAGGGGACCCCTCCCTTTTCCTTATGGAGAAGATGAATCGCTGGATCGCTCTAGATAGCATTTTCTCCGTTTGCCCGTGCAACTTCTGGAAGAGAGCCCAGCCTTAAGCTGTGACGTGGCCAGGAAGAGCCTGGGTGCCAGGAGTGTGCGGAGTAGTGGATTTGTGTGACTTCAGACAACCTTGCCCTGGCCACTGTGGAGGTTCAGTGTAGATTGTCTCAACAGGCATTTATTGAGCGCCTGCTGAGAGTGTACAGGGTATCAGGAAGGACCTGGGGATCTTCAGGATTGTAGAGTGAGTGTTGATTTATCAGTAAAGAAAAATCTCTATATAAACCCTACAACTGTCATGACATTTTGTCCTTGTAGTTAGCCAGGCGCAAGTCTGAGGCTGCAAACCTAGCTCCCTCTCTTCTTTTTCATCAGACTCATCCTCTTTGATGTCACCTTCCCTGGCGGCCGGAGACTTCCCGTTCTCTCCTAGCGATGTCCTGCCCTTTGGTCCCTGTCTCTCCCCGCCGCTGAGCCCGCCCGAAGTGCCCCCGCCAGAGCAATACTGGAAGGAGGTGGCTGACCAGAACCAGAGGGCGTTGGGGGACGCACTCATCGAGAATAATCAAGTAGGGACACGGGACTGGCGTTCAGGAATCCTGGGGCAGGGGCAGAGCATGGTGCTGGGGACAAAGCGGAGGCTGCAGGAGCAGAGATGTGCCCCTTTGGCACGTTAGAACCAGTGGATCAGTCCAAGTAGCTGCTATTCCTCCGCTGGCTCAGTTTACAATGTCCCTAAGTGGGAATAATCCTACCCACCAGATTTTTAATAGGGCCACCCAATATTTATTGAAGGCTATATGCCTAGTATTGCGCTTACCCATTTACTTTTCTTCATTTAATACCCACAGCCATTGAGCTAGATACTCTTACCAGCCTTACTTTGCAGATAAAGAAACTGAGGTACAAGAAGATTGAATTTCAGAGGCAGAACCTGTATCTGCCTGTTGCCCAAGTCAGTACTCCTCATCGGTATACTGAGGATTCACTGAGAAACATTCTAAGTGCTTTGTAATAAACACTGATTATTATTCTCACCAGTGTAAACGTTCTTGGGCCCCCAAGTTTCTGATTAGACGTTAGGATCTGGGTTCAGTTCCTGCCGAGTGTACAGAAGAGACAGCACGGGATCCTACATCTCAATGTTTGGGTCCCCTCCTGCAGCTGCACGCGACGCTGACCCAGAAACAGGAGGAAATCGCCTCCCTGAAGGAGCATAATGTGCAACTGAAGGAACTCGCCAGTAGGACCCGGCACCTGGCCTCGGTGCTGGATGTAAGTGGGGCGCGGGCGTGGAGAACACTGCAGAAGTCGGAGATATTCCTGTGCACCCTCCCCCCACCCTGCTCCCAGTGTTGGGACCCGGCGAGGGTCGAGGGAAGGAGAGGACCGCTGGCAGCTTGCTGAGTCACTTGCAGGGGTCGGCCGAGTCGCGCTGTTGGAAGTTAGCCCAGGCCTCCTTCGAGCGCCAGTCAGAGGCGAGTCTGGCGGCCCCAGGGCGGCGCTCCTCCTCATCTTTTGTAGAAGCTGATGATCACCCATTCCCGGGATCCCGGGGCGGCAGCCGAGCCCTTCCTGCTCAAGGCGACGGCCAAAAGGAGCCTGGAGGAGTTGTTCAGCGCTGCGGGGCAGGATTGCGCGGAAGTGGACGCCGTTCTGAGGGAGATTTCTGAGCGCTGCGATGAAGCTCTGCAGAGCCACGATCCCAAGAGGCTCCGGCTGCAGCCCGAGCCCCCGAGCCTGGACCGCAGGCCCGGGAACCTGCACGGCGCCTTCCCGGGGCTGCGCACAGACTGCAGCCGGAGTGTGCTGAACCTGAGCCACAGCGAGCTCGAGGAGGGCGGCTCCTTTAGCACCCCCATCCGCAGCCACAGCACCATCCGCACCCTTGCTTTCCCCCAGGGCAATGCCTTCACCATCCGGACCGCCAACGGGGGTTACAAATTCCGCTGGATCCCCAGTTGAGCTGGGATGTGGTCCTCCGAAACACTGCCTCTATGCAGATTGAAGGGCCTGGAAGCTAAAAACTGGTTTCTCAGAACTCCCCCTGCAGGACCGATGCCACTCTGAAACTTTTTTTTCAGGAACAAGAACGTAAAACGTTTCGCTACTGATGCACTGTAAAGTTCTGTAAGATACTGTATTGTCCCTCCCCTTTTCACAGCGAAACCGCGCGCTTGTGTGTGTGTGTGTGTGTGCATATATCAGTCAATTTTAAATTATTTATTTTTAGCAGCTTTGAATTCTGTACTTTTCAGAGCTGGAAGGGACCTAAAAACCACTTCAGTTCAGTCGCTCAGTCATGTCCGACTCTTTGTGACCCCATGAATCGCAGCATTCCAGGCCTCCCTGTCCATCACACACTCCCGGAGTTTACTCAAACTCACGCCCATCGAGTCGGTGATGCCATCCAGCCATCTCATCTTCTGTCGTCTCCTTCTCCTCCTACCCCTAATCCCTCCCAGCATCAGGGTCTTTTCCAATGAGTGAACTCTTCACATGAGGTGGCCAAAGTATTGGAATTTCAGCTTCAGCGTCAGTCCTTCCAATGAACATCCAGGACTGATCTCCTTTAGGATGGACTGGTTGGATCTTAATTACATAATGCCCTACTTCCACAGGAAGCAAAAGGAGATTCTAAGAAATTAAGTAATTTTCTACCATCAGAGGCGTCATGGGAACCTTCTGAGTGTTCTCACTACTTTTTTCAAAGATTGTAGGTCCAGAAGCCAGGTCTTTGGGTGAAAGTTTCAGTACATCACTCACTTCCCTTGATCCAGGAATAACACTGAATTTTGTGACTATTGAAACTTTTCATTGTAGCTGAAGGAATAAAAAATTAGGAGAGGCTAGAATTTCTGATCACTTGTCGTCTCAGGGCAAGCAATAGAACAGGAAGGTGCAGATTCTGAGTCAATGGGTTTTTGATAAAAACAGGTGCTAAACACATTTGTTTGTAATGATCATTGTTATAATTTTGTAAGATTTATGATAAATATTTATATGAATAGTATAGTTTTGTCTAAACAGAATAACCACAGAAAAAGCAAGCTTTCTTAGTAAGAAACATTTTAAGAAAATGGCATATCCACGTGAAAAATAATATATTTTAGCATGTTCATTTTTTTTTTTTTGGCAGAAACCAAGTGTGGAAATCTTGGTAAAACTGTCTATTTGAATTCCATGGATAAAAATAGGGTACACATTCATGTTTCATATTTCTTGGTTTCATCTTCTAAGAAAAATGGAGGTGTTACATGATGCCTTCACTTTGCCTTTTGTTTTCTTTTGAGTGCCATTCCTTTTCCTATTCTGTTGTGTAATTTTGTGAGTAGAGTATGTCAAGCAGTGATTTGTCCCCACCTCCACAGTTCTCATCACGAGGGCTACTCCTTGTCTTTGGGGGGCTCAGCCTGGGCAAGTTTCCAACCCTGTTACACCACATTGCTGGTTCTGCCACCGGAATGCTATTCTGAATGGAGTGATCGGGTAACAGGTGAGCTGGGCGGGGCGGCAGAACCTGCTTCTCCTGTTTACGCTGTGTGCTGTTATCTGCATTGAAATGGCCATTTGGAAAACAGACAAAAAAAGTGATAGAGCACATTTCCTCATACTTCGTCTAACAAATGGACTAAAAAAAATATACTGGATGGTTCAGAATTCTTTTTATCAGCTTAAATACGAAGTCACTGCAGTTCAGCATCAGAGGAAACAGAAAACAAAAACAAAACCCTTTAACTTGTTTTGAGAAATAGTCAGCTTGTTAAAAGTTCTTTTCCTCTCCACTCCTCAATTAGTATTTTCTTTTTTTTTCTAAATTAGTATTTTCATAATGCATTAGCTTCAATGACAGAAAAGTTAAAAAACTATATGTATTTTTCTACTTGTCTTATGCCTGGAATTTAAAAAATTATAAGGCTTATCAAGAATTCTGTGTGTGGTGGTTGGTGGTTTGGGGTCCTTCCCTGAGCTGAAAGAGCCCACAAACCAGAGCTTCCTTGACCTGGTGTTTTCCTTGCTTCTTTGGGATGTTAACCACCCCACGACTGGGTGCTTATATTGGCAATGAAGGGACCTGTGCCCACTAATATATGTCCTTATGTTCCTTCCATGGCATGAATTCTTAGTACTGCTTGTTGCTGGTTTAGTAGAAAACGTCAGTGAGGACAACTTTGAACCAAATCTTAGCCATTTTCTCCATGATTCTTTGAGCTTATATTCAGCTGTGTGATCTAGCCTAGTTCATGAAGACAGGTTAGCTTGAAATTATCGCAATAATTTCTTCATTTCAAATAGGACCAGACACCATTCAAGATGTTGGGGAGTCAATCATGAACAAAACCAAGTCCTTGTTATACAGAAAATAAAGCAGGGTTTAGGGCTAGGATGTGACCGGAATCATTATTTTAGATAACATGGTTGGACTGCTTCTTGTACAGTTTCTATAGCAGCACAATCAGTTTAAAAAAAGAGGCACACACATTTTAGCTAAATTATTTTTAAGGAAATGACTTCATATTTGCAACAGTTAGATGTTGTTGTAAAGTAGTGGTTCTTCAACTGTAGCATGTATCAGAATCAGCTATGCTGCTGCTGCACGCCAAGTCTCTTCAGTCCTGTCCGACTCTTTGCGACCCTATGGACTGTAGCCCACCAGGCTCCTCTGTCCTTGGGATTTCCAAGGCAAGAGCACTGGAGTAGGTTTCTATTCCCTTTTCCACAGAATCACCTACAGAGCTTATTAAAACCCAGCTTGCTGGGCCCTCCCCAGAGTTTCTGATTCAGTGAGTCTGGGTAAAGTCTGAGAATGTCAGTTTCTTACAAGTTGCTAGGTGATGTTGATGCTTGGATCTAGGGCCACCTTTGAGACCACTGTTGTAAAGAAATTTTTTAAAGGTCACTTTCAAAAAGATTAAAACAAACAAAAACCAGTTGACCTGATGGCATGCAAATAATTCTTGTGATTTATTTATTCATTTATTTTTAATTCTTGTGATTTAGGATTAAGTTTTTAATAGTAAAAATCTTATCTTACATTCAAAAAAGGACTATATTTCAAAAAGTTGGAAGTGACAATAATGTACTTTGAAAAATAATGTTAAGTAACACAGAAGGTAGCTTCAGTGATGAATTGAATACCTTGAATAAAGGACTTGATGTTGAAAATAGGCATGAAGAGTCTGAATAAAATTATTTATGAAATGTGTTAAAGAAGCTCAATTCAACTGACCCTTAAACATGGGCAGAGGGATCAGGACCCAGTCCTAATTCTTTTAATCAACTCAAAGTTCACGTAGAAGAATAATATGTTAACAGTTCCAGTTGAAGGATTATAATGTCATTAATTTATAACATTAACTAATTATATTTTTGTGCCTATATTTAACCTAAAGGATAACTAGATAGTGCAATGATATTTAAAGAATTTAAAATTATTTGGAGTAATGATACCAATAAAGAATTAATATCCAATGTATATAAACAGCTTATATAATTCAACATCAAAAAAACAAGCAACCTGATTAAAAAATGGGTAGGAACGTGTTATGTTACTTTTACGGTAATAAAATAAGAAATCAGGAAGAAACGAATGAGCAGAAGAACTGAATATATTGTGCATTTTCCAAAGAGGAAATGGAGACCGCCAATATGAACATTGAAAGATGCTTAATATCACTAATCAACAGAGAAATGGAAATCAGAACCACAATGAGATATTACCTCACACCTCTCAGAATGGCTATTATCAAAAAGAACACAAATAACACATTTGGGAGGTTGTGGAGAAAAGAGAATCCTTGTATTCTGTTAGTGGGAATGTAGTATATGGAAACCCCTGGAGAAGGAAATGGCAACCCACTCCGGTATTCTTGCCTGGAGAATTCCTTGGACAGAGGAGCCTGGTGGGCTACAGTCCTTGGGGTCACAAAGAGTCAGACACAACTGAGTGACCCACACACTACGGAAACCAGTATGGAAGTTTCTTAGAAACTACAAATAGAACTACCATATGACCTGGCCCCTCTTGAATATGCTTCTAAAACCCCAAAACACTAACTCAAAAAGATATATGCACCCTAATTTTCATAGCAGCATTATTTACAATTGCCAAGACATGGAAACAACCTAAGTGTTGGATAAAGAAAATGTGAGAGTATGTATACAATGGAATACTCAGTTGTGTCTGACTCTTTGCAACCCCATGGACTGTAGCCTGCCAGGCTCCTCTGTCCATGGAGTTCTCCAGGCAAGAATACTGGAGTGGGTTGCCATTTCCTTCTCTAGGAGATCTTCCCAAACCAGGGATTGAACCCAGGTCTTCTGCATTACAGGCAGATTTTTTTACCATCTGAGCCACTAGGGAAGCCCCTAATGGAAGACTACTCAGCCATTAAAAAGAATAAAGTTTTGCCATCTGCAACAGCAGATGGACTTGGAGGGCATTATGCTAAGTGAAACAGGTCAGACAGAGAAAGACAAATATTGTATGATATCACTTACGTGTGGAATCTAAAAAACACAGCAAACTAGTGAATACAACAATAAAGAAGCAGACTCACAGATATAGAGACAAACTAGTAGGAGAGAGGGAATATAGAGGTGGGGGAGAGGGAGCTACACACTATTAGGTGCAAGACAGCCTCAAGGATTATACAACACTGAGAATAAAGTCAGTATTTTGTAATAATGGTAAATGGAAAGTAACTTTGAAAAATTGTATAAAAATAGTTGAAAAAACAAGAGACTAAATTTCAATAATAAAGATTCAAATGCATAAAAATAGTTCATGTGCAAGCCAAAATGTTCACTTAACAAAAGAAAATCAATCCACCTTGCAGTTCACACTGATTTTCACTGTTTAAAATTTAAAGCAACATGTGAAAATTCCAACTGGTCACTTAACATGACATAATTGAAATAAGTTACATTTCTTTGCTTGCTCACTGTGCCAGCATTGTTCAGTTTTAATCTCCTGTTTAAATGCAACAAAATGATATATCACAGGAATGAGTGACATGAACTCTGACTAACACAAGCTCACAGAACTTAAAACATTAGGACCTTTCTCTCTCAAAGACAAGTAGTTAAGCCCCTGTTTGTTGAGGACTGACTGTATAATGGGGATTTTCCCAATTAACTATCAATGTTTATAAGAGAATAAGAAATAAAAGTGTGTTGATTTGAAGCTTCCATCTATAGTATTAAAATTCAACAATGATAATAGATTTTAGAACTTAGACCAACCAACAAAAGCTTTTTTCAGATAGGAATATTTTATCCCATTTATTTAGAAGTACTCATCCCACATAATAGACAATTTACATAATAGACTTGTAATTGGTTTTGTTTTGTTAAAGTCTCCAGACAATGTATCTTCTTAGTCCTGGCACTTTGAGTAGACAGACTACTCCCATGGCCTTCCTGTAGAATGCTACAGGAAAAATGGCATTCCATTTTATCAGTTATTCATGGAAAAATTTATTTGAATCAAAACATAAGAAGAATCATTGGTTGGATGATTCTGTAGGTCACATGACTGAATCTAAATGTCAATCTTACTGTCTCCTCCTTAAAATAGAGACTGTGGGCTGAAATCTGTGTCATAAGTGATAAGCATGATGTCTCAGTTTCAGCATAGGGTTTTATTGGACAGGACAAAATTAGGGACTTGAAGCAATCTATATGTCGAAAACACAAACAGATTTCCCCCAATTACTTCTTCCTCCTCCCCTCTCCCTGTTCTCTCTTCTCATCTCTGCATCTAACAGAAAGGGCACCAGTACTCTATTGTCTGCAGCAGAAAGTTGAGATAGGAATAGAGGTAATCACATTTGGGTTTTAAGATAAGGGTTTGTTTTTCCATACATAATCAGGTGAGACAGGAGTTGCTAACATCTGCTAATGATGCTGTCAACAAACCAGACTTTATGGTTTATGCTCCACTAATTTATTAGACATTTGTCTTCATGTTCGATGTTTCATGATCACAAGATTGTTGCTGTAGCTCCAGGCATCTTGTCTGCATTAAAGATAAAAAGAAAGGAGGGGTAGAAAGCTTCACAGATTGCTTCTGTCTCTTTGTTTAAGGAAGCAAAAAAGCATTTCCCAGGAAATTCCCAGGTGGATTTTCACTTGAGTCTCAAAATCAGACCTGAGGTACACAGTTACCCCTACTTGCAAGGGAGGCTGGGGAATCTAGTTTCTCATTCTCCTAGCCTCTATAGTGACAGGTAGGCAAGAGAGAAAGGAGTTGGGAAAAGCTCTTACACTATCTAACAGGATCTGTCACAGAGGTTTAGTTGGTGGCAGTAATGTAGAGAAACCTGAAGAGAAAAGACAGGAGAAGGTGTGTTCCTTAGACCCTGGCACCAGAGATTGGGCTCCCTAGCAGGGAGTGAGGTGGGCTCCCATCCTCAGAGAGGGCCCAGGAGAGCTGGCCTTCCTCTGGGGACCTGGGAGCCTGAAAGGGAAGGAAGCACTTGGAGGGCTGCTGTAGCTAGAGCCCCAGACCTGGATATGTGATGAGTCTTTAAGTGTGGGAGTCTCTGGGAATAAGATGAAAGAAATGATTGGTACTCAGGTCAGATTCTCCTTAATAAATTTTCACCTTCATCTTTTAACTAAAAAAAAAAAAAGGAAATAAAAATTTTATGCAAGTAGAATATGCTCACTGTAAAGTTATTCAGATAAACAGGGAAACACAATGAAGTAAGAAGTGGTAATCCTGCCATCTAAAGATACAATTCTGAATATTTTGGTATATTTTCTTTCAGAAAATTTTAATATTTATACACATGTGAATGCATAAGTATGTTTGTGTGTATTTAAAACTTGGATCCTCTATACATATGATTATTGAATAGCAGCAGTGGACCATTGTATAGAAATGGTCAAAGGTTCTGCAGTCACATAGAGATGGTTGATTCCTATCATGGTCCTGAGGGGACTGGCCAGCTTGGTGACTTGGGCCTTATTGCTCAATTTTGAAACCAGGACAATAGAAATTGTGAGACTGATCGAGGTGATGCATCTCAAATGCTTGACACAGTGCCTGTTACCTGATAAACACTATAGTTATCTGTTTGTATTAGTTATCTATGGCTGCTGTAACAAATTGCCCTAAACTTAGTGCTTAAAACAACACAAACTTACTATCTCATAGTTCTGAGGGTCAGAGATGGCTAAGCTGGGTTCTCTGCTCTGGATTTCTTGGAAATCAAGGTGTTGGCTGGATTCTTATTTAGAGACTCTGGGACGATTCCATTTCCAAACTCAGTCTGATTGTTGGCAGAATCCAGTTTCTTATGATGGCAGGGCCAAGGTTCGTATTGCCTGGTTTGCTGCAAACTGGGGACTTGTCCTTGCTCCTCGAGCTGTCATTCTGGTCCTTGCATGTGGACCCCTAAATCTCAAAGCCAGCAAGGTGTGTCAAATCCTACTCACTGGAATCTAACTCCTTCTCTCTTGCTTCCAACTGGAGAAAACTGCCTATGAAGTAAAAATATAGGCATGAGTTAATGTCAAAAGTGTGGGCATAGATTGCATTTGGAGAGCATATATGGTGTCCTTGCTCACGGCTGAATTCTGGAGCCTACTTGTCAAATGTAGGGGTCTAGAGAGCAATTTTATTGAGTGCTAGAGGCACTCCACAACAGTTTCTTAACTCTTCTAGGCAATCGTGGGGAGGAAATCCAGAAACAGTAAATTGAATCCAGTTCTTCCTTCCCAGTGGAATTCCCTGCCTCAAGGTATCTCAGATTGAGCTATAGAAGGAAACTTTCCCAGGTCCTGGAGGCATCTTAGTCCCTTGGGAAAAGATGTACTTCATTTAAAAAGAGAGAACATTGCATGCATATCTCAATGTCCCACAATTCTGAAAAGCTTAAAAATGCATTAACATGTGACCACAAGCCTATTAAAAATGTTATTTAAAAGTTCTACATTTTTATTCTAACTCACTGGGTTAGCAGAGGTTTTTTTTTTTTTTTTTGCCATCCCAAGTACCTAATAGATCTTTCTTTGAAAAAAATCTATTCTTCTCATATTAATGAATCCATCTTCATCTAGTACCTCTCTCTCTCTTGAGTGAAATTTGATTCACCCATTTGTGAGGTCCTGTATATTATTTTCATCTAGTTGTTTATATTGTATTGCCACTTACACCCAGAATTAATCTGAGACCATTTGTAATGAAAACTTACATGAGATAGGATAATTAAAACTGAGGACCATCGGGAATTCCTTGGTGGTCCGCTGGTTAAGACTTCCACTGTGGGGAGCCAGGGTTTAGTCCCTGGTCGGTGATCCCCAGGAGCTGTGAGGTGTGGCAACAAAACAAACAAACAAACAAACAAAAAAGAAAATTGAGTATCATTCAATGTAAGGAAATCAGCATAGTTAGGATAGTAATTTGCTTTGATTCAGTTAGCCCTGCCCTTTAAGATCTATAGCCTTCCTTTAGGAAAACATCTGCTCAAACTTGCATGGTGGTGGTTGCGGTTTAGTCGCTAAGTCATGTCCTACTCTTGCGACCCCATGGACTGTAGCCTGCTAGGCTCCTCTGTTTATGGGATTCTCCAGGCAAGAATACTAGAGTGGGTTGCCATTTCCTTCTATTTTCTATATTTACTTTTAACTGCTTAACGAAACAGAATGTAGATCAGACATGATAATTATTTGCATTTATTTGTATTGTACTGATGCAAGGGAAAAGAAACACCACAGATTTACTTAGGATTTATATGGATAGCCAAGTAATAATTAGAAATTGCATTTAGGTATAGGATGTGGAAAATTAAATTATTTTTAAGTCATGCCATGGTTTAAAGCAAACACAGATACCCTGTTCTGTGAGGGATAATGATGGTTTTGAGCACTTTTATAAGATCATGCCTAACCCTTAAGGTTTCAGGATTTGTCTTTCATTTATTTCTTTATAATAGAAATCCCTAATGTAGAAGATACCTCTTAGGGTTGCTTCCAAGCACATTATGACTCCCCTTTCTGGGAAGAGGCCCAAGGACACAGGACTGGTTCTGTTTGTTTTAGACTGTCACCCAACTCTTGCCCTCATCACCCACATCACCAACAAGAGCTGATTGACCCAAGGGATTCTTTTTTTTAAACAGAATTATTGTAATACATTTTACATACTACGTAATTCACTGATATGAAATGTGCAACTTAAAGTTTTTTACTGTATTTGAGGGTTTTGCCACCATCCCCACTGTTCAGTTCAGTTCAGTTCAGTCCTTCAGTCGTGTCAGACTCTTTGCATCCCCATGGTCTGAAGCACGCCAGGCTTCCCTGTCCATCACCAATTCCCAGAGCTTGCTCAAACTCATGTCCATCAAGTCAGTGATACCATCCAACCATCTCATCCTCTGTCATCCCCTTCTCTTCCTGTCTTCACTCTTTTCCAGCATCAGGGTCTTTTCAAATGAGTCAGTTCTTTGCATCAGGTGGACAAAATATTGGAGTTTCAGCTTTAGCATCAGTCCTTCCAATGAATATTCAGCACTGAGTTCCTTTAGGATTGACTGGTTGGATCTCCTTGCAGTCCAAGGGACTCTCAAGAGTCTTCTCCAACACCACAGTTCAAAAGCATCAATTCTTCTGTGCTCAGCTTTCCTTATAGTCCAACTCTCACATCCATACATGACCACTGGAAAAACCATAGCTTTGACTAGACAGACATTTCTTGGCAAAGTGATGTCTCTGCTTTTTAGTATGCTGTCTAGGTTGGACATTGCTTTTCTTCCAAGAAGCAAGCATCTTTTAATTTCATGGCTGCAATCACCATCTGCAGTGATTTTGGAGCCCAGAAAAATAAAGTCTCTCACTGTTTCCATTGTTTCCCCATCAATTTGCCACGAAGTGATGGGACCGGATGCCATGATCTTCGTTTTTTGAATGTTGAGTTTTAAGCTGACTTTTTCACTCTCCTCTTTCACTTTCATCAAGAGGCTCTTTAGTTCTTCTTCACTTTCTGTCATAAGGGTGGTGTCATCTGCATATCTGAGGTATTGATATTTCTCCTGGAAATCTTGACTCCAGCTTCTGCTTCATCTAGCCCAGCATTTCACATGATGTATTCTGCACAGAAGTTAAATAAGCAGATTGACAATGTACAGCCTTGACAGTACTCCTTTCCTGATTCGGTCTGTTGTTTGATGTCCCATTCTAACTGTTGCTTCTTGACTTGCATACAGATTTCTCAGGAGGCAGGTAAGGTGGTCTGGTTATCCCATTTCTTGAAGAATTTTCCAGTTTGTTATGATCCACACAGTCAAAGGCTTTGGCATGGTCAATAAAACGGAAGTAGATGTTTTTCTGGAATTCTCTTGCTTTTTCTATGACCCAACAGATGTTGGCAATTTGATCTCTGGTTCCTCTGTCTTTTATAAATCCAGCTTGAACATCTGGTAGTTCACAGTTCACCTACTGTTGAAGCCTGACTTGGGGAATTTTGAGCATTACTTTATTAGCATGTGAGATGAGTGCAATTGTGTGGTAGTTTGAACATTCTTTGGCATTGCCTTTCTTTGGGATTGGAATGAAAACTGACCTTTTCCAGTCCTATGACCACTGCTGACGTTTCCAAATTTGCTGGTATATTGAGTGCAGCACTTTAACAGCATCATCTTTTAGGATTTGAAATAGCTCAACTGGAATTCTATCACCTCCACCAGCTTTGTTCATAGTGACGCTTCCTAAAAGCCCACTTGACCTCACATTCCAGGATGTCTGGCTCTAGGTGAGTGATCACACCATTATGGTTATCTGGGTCATGAAGATCTTTTTTATACAGTTCTTCTGTGTATTCTTGCCACTGCCTCTTAATATCTTCTGCTTCTGTTAGGTCCATACTTTGTCCACCTGATGTGAAGAACTGACTCATTGGAAAAGACCCTGATGCAGGGTAAGACTGAAGGCAGGAGGAGAAGGGGACGACAGAGGATGAGATGGTTGGATGGCATCATCAACTCAATGGACATGAGTTTGAACAAGCTCCAGGAGTTGCTGATGGACAGGGAAGCTTGGTGTGCTGCAGACCATGTGGTTGCAAACAGTAGGACATGACTGAGCGACTGAACTGAATGTCAGTGATGATGCTTTTATGATTTTCATCTCTGAAATATTTTAATGACTTCACTTCATTATATATATGTGGAATAGCTTATTTAATCAATACTCTGGGGCTGGATATTTAAAAAATATATATACTCATTTCTACAATTATCTCAAAAGTGAACAGAATGGTAGGAAATCAAGGGAAGTAAGGCATTTCTGCCAAATTTCAGATTTTTGGGCCTTTATAATGGTGGGACAGTTTTGAGTTCTATAATCTAAGATAAATACTGAAACCTGAGGATTCAGAGGAAGACAGTAAACAAAGCACTGAGAAATAGGAATTGAAATTACTTAACCTTAAGAAGAGGAAGTTTACAGACAACAATATATTTATATAAATGAGTACCCCATAACACCTTGCATTTTCATGTGTCCCCTCTCGCAGACTGTCAATATTAGAACTATTACTGCGCCTGTCTCCTCTTCACTTTTAGTCTGAGAGCTCTCCAAGGGCAGAAATGAACTCACTTCTTTGTTTACCCTGTAGTGTGTGCTGTCCATTGAACAGGAGTTGAACATAATCATGATCTCTCAAAGAACTAGAGAGCAGCCAGAGTTTAGTCCTGCCTACAGTAACTACGCTAATTTTCATAAGTTTCTAAAGGAACTGCCAGCCACGTGACTCTCTATGCTACTGTGTATTTCCTATTCCCGTGAAGAAGAATTTAAGAAGCTTTTCCTCTGCCTTACTGTAGTAAAGATCAGGTCATTGTGTATAGTATTACTGAAATGTAAACATAATTGTGTTGAAATTATGACCAAGTTGCTAATTTGAACTGTATGAAATGTTAACTAAATGCTTCAGTATTTACACAGGTATATTTACTCATTGGATAAGCACAGTTGGAAGTGTTTCATTTAAGTGTGATGGTCTAACAGTCTTGTGCTGCAGCTGAGGGGCAAGTTTTCCATAATAGGAAGACAATTCAAGTTTTCTGAGCAATTAAAAAAACCCCAATATCTAGGAGATAAAGCTATGAAACCTCAAGAAAAAGTAAGAATGGTAGCCCCTGTGGCACACAGCCAATCCATGATGTCAAATTGTGCTCTCAGACTTTGAAGGTTGTTCTAAAATTGTACTAGCCTCTTGAGCAGTACGGTAACAGTAAATTTTTAGGTTTTTTTGACTCACACCTTCCTACACTGGATGACAAAATAATTTAGATGGCTTGTAGGTCTGATTCTGGTACACGTTGACTAATGTTTAACAACAGGAAACAGAAAATGTCCTTGATGAGATCTTCACTTTTATTTGGTAGCAGGTAACAAAGTAAAGGCTATTTAGTCAAATCTCTTGTTAATAAAGACAAACATCCTACCATGCCTCCTTAAGTGCCATCCTGGGGCGGGAGGTAGTAAGCAGAGAAACAAGTTTATAAATGCTTCAATTCCCTAGCAAAATCAAGTAGGTTGGAACTGTGTGAGTTAAATATTACTTTAGAAGAGCTCCTGGGATTTCCCTGGTGGTCCAGTGGTTAAGACTCTAGGCTCTCCCTGCAAGGAAGCACAGGTTTGATCCCTAGGGGGGGAACTAAGATACCACATGCTGCGTGGTGCAGACCAAACCAAACCAAAATCTCCTTCCTTTAATTCACTGCTGAAGTTTGTAGTACAGTGGCTGAACATGGTTAGCATTCAATAAATTTCAGCTATTAGTTGTTTTTTTAAATCAAGAAAATATCAATCTAAAAACTTACTCAAAAAGCTAATGGAAAAAAAAAAAGCTAATGGGTACATCTACAATTGACAATAAATTTAAAGAATCAAAGTGAAAAGAAAATGACAAGAAATCAGAGGTACCAGGATGCATATTATATTGCTTTGTTTTTTTAACCTAGTAAGATAGTCCTGTAGTCCTGAAAAAATTTAGTGGATTTATTACTTTTCCTTGTTCATAGTGCCACCTTCAGGAAGAAGCTTCATTTTAATTTAGTGTGAATGCATCCTTATCGATTTGAGCTAGGTCAAGTACCTGATGATTAGGCATAATAAAGACAATGTTAGTTTTAATTTAATCCATTATCATGAGAATGTCTGATTTTTTTCTGCCTGGCTGTGTTCAATGCAGAGTTTTTAAATTTTGATGTGGGGCATTTAAAAAATTGATTTGAAAGGGAATGTGAATGTTTCTAACTTTATTTTCTTTCAGAACATCATACTTAGATCATAATATATAAATTATTATAAAGAAGAGGGAATACTGGAACCAAAGTGACTCCAGAGTCCAGTTTCTTAATATCTACATTATACTACCTCCTGGAATAACCTTTACCTGGAATCATAGAAATCAGAGCTATGTACAGAAGGTAGAGGCTTTAATTTAAACTTTGCTTTATATTTGGGAAAATTGAAGCCAAGATCTTGTCCAAGGTCTCCTGGACAAGAGAAGTTAAATAACTTGTCCACCATCTCCTGTAGCTGAATCTCATATATTTACCACTTCCTTTGAGGTGGGGTGAATTATGATAAATCCTAAGCAGGAGAAGAAGAGGGTGCTCTGGCATCAAAAATTAGGTTCTGGGATATGGTTTGAAAAGTCAAGAAAGGAAATAATGTTTGAACACCGGAATCAGGGAAGAAATTAACTAGGTTGAGGAGGAGGGGCATTAGGAGGAATGAAATATATGAAAATCTCAAGATGAAAAGAATATGGTTTCTTTAAGAAAAGGAACGGTTACTACAAATAGAATACAAAGGGGTGTGTGGTTCCAGGTGAGGCTGGAGAGAAAAGCAGAGGCCAGATCATACAGGAACCTTTGGCCTTGTGAAGATTCTGTTCTTAGGAAGACTTACGCAGAGGAGTGACATGATCTATCCTTAAAAGGGATCACTCTGACTTTACTATGACAAAAAATGGGTGAGAGAAGAAGAATGAATATGGGAGAGTAGCCAGACAGTTACGGCTATCGTTAGGGCCAGAGGTACTGTCACTTACGGCTGCATCTCTATGGATTTGTAGCAAGAGCTTGGTTAGAGGAAGGTGCTCACGCACTTTGCTGAAGACAGCTCAGAGTGGTGGGTTCTTGTCATAGTCTCATAATAGATTTGCGCCACAGGACTTCAAATCCCAGATTCTCTGTCATCTCTTCCTTTGGAAACCTTTCGCTTTTTCTCTCATCTTCTATGTCCTGTATTCTGGCCTGGAGAATCCCATGGACCATATAGTACATGGGGGTCGTAAAGAGTTTGAACACGACTGAGCAACATTCACTTCGATGTCCCAGGTTTCACTTTGTTAGGTTGCAGATGATCCATAAGTTGCTTTGTTCATTTCTTGATATTAGCAGACCAAGACCTCTTAAAAACTTACATGTGCTTTTTCTAAGACAGTGAATGAAAAGGATCATTTAAAGATTAAAATTACAAACTATCTGTATGTTTTCAATGCGAATACATCCAATTAGGGAAAGAACATCAAATTCATTGAAATTTTTAAGCCTTTTTTCACATTTATTTTACTCTTTTGATTTTACCATCTTTTTTTTTCAATTAAAAAAAGAATGTATGGTACCTCAGACGAAGAAGATGGTTGTGAAAAGTGAGAAAAATTTAGGAGGTAAAATTGACTGGATCTGGCAGTGGATAGAACAAGGAAAAGCAGTGAGATATCAAGGATGCTGGCTTATATCACTGGATGGATTACAGCACATTCACTGAGTTAGTAAATATTGGAGGAGGCCAAGATTTTTGGGGAAGGTCTTTAGTCTGCTCTTAGTAAAAGTCTGAGGTGCTTGTGAAGCTTACTTGTCTGGATTAGGTATAGGTAACCGACACCACGAACAAGGTTGAGATTACCTGTGGGGAGTAGGTATGGTGTTAAGAGGAAACCCCCCCAGTGGTGGGCTGGAGCTGATCTGCAATGCTCCATGAGCCAATTTGCTCTTTTCTTCCCATTGCTGCATGTCATGTTGGTAACTTGAAACAGGTAATGCTGGAAATATTTACAACACAGAAATTGGCAAAAACTTCAAATTTTAGGTCTCACCCTGCCTCTCAACTGATTATCAGCATGCTACTTAAACGTTTCAAAAGCTTAGTAAGAATGAACCAATAGTAGCTACTAAGAAAAAGGAAAACGAAGAAGACAAAGGAAGACCGAGCTTTAGTCTTTGGAAACGTCTTAATTTGTTAAGTAGAACAATGCAGAATTTTAAACAAAAACAAATGAAGTAGAATGCTTTTGTTGAGTGTGACCTACTTCATTCTTACTAAAATGTATGTAATACAATTAAAAACTTAAATCAGAAGATTTAGAGTATAATAGGCCAGGTTGGCCCTTTAAACACATTATTTTAATTAGGATTATAAGAGGATAAAATGGCTTAGATGGAATTACATTGAAAACTTTAACCATAGAACAAGTTTCATCTATTTAGAATGCAAATTTCTAATGCATTGTATTGTTGAGTCTTTAAAATTCTCATCTGTTGCATTTGTGTTAACTGACTTCTAATGTAGGTATCCAAATACTTTTAAAATTAAAAAATAAATCTAGTAAACTAAATTGTGAAGAGATTGAAATAATTTTGATCTTGCTAGTATCCCATGGGCTAACTAAATTTCTCTAACATCTAAATTTCTAGCCATCTTCAGATGTCTTGGACTATGAAAATGACACAGAATAGCAAACATAAAAAACCTATGGCTATATGAAACTTGGTTTTCCGCTCTTTCACTCTCATATTAACTTATCACTTAAGGATACAGGTCTTCAATTTTATTTTATCCTATTTAAATCTGATAAATTAGCCTATTTCTGTTGCATGGGTGCTGGCAGAGACAAAAGATTTTGTTTTTAATTAAAAATTTTTTTGTTGAAGTATAACTGACATATAACATTATATCAGCTTCAGGTGTACAACATGATTTGATATTTGAATATGTTGGCAGATGAACACTACAATAAATCTAGTTAACATCTGTTGCCATGCTGTGCTGTGTGTGCTTAGTCGCCAAGTCGTGTCTGACTCTTTGTGACCTCATGGACTGTATCCCGCCTGGCTCCTCTGTCCATGGGGATTCTCCAGGCGAGAATACTGGAGTGGGTTGCCATGCCCTCCTCTAGGGGGTCTTCGCAACCTAGGTATCGAACCTAGATCTCCCACATTGCAGGCAGCTTCTTTACCAGCTGAGCTACCAGGGAAGCCCTATCTATTGCCATACATAGCTATAATTTTTTCTTAAGAACAAAGGACTTTGTTATTCACAACACAGCAAGAGGCATGAACATCAATTCACCTTGTCCCCAGATCCTACAGGGATGATGTGAAGGGTCCAAATAAATGCCTTTCCCCACAGTGGGTTGCATTAGAGAAGAGGAAAGCTTAGTTGGAGAATTTATTTCTTTTACAGTAAGCAGAAGAAAGCCTATTCTTTGTTCCAGATGGAGAGGTTACCCCATCCCTCAAGACTGCTTGTTGCAAATAAATTCTGAGAAATGGTTTACCAGTCATCCAGACCTTGCATCCCATTCTTAGCATATTCAACAAGACACGCAGGAATGTGAGAGGCCCATTGGGGAGTGTCTTCCAAGATAAATGTTAGGGTTTCTGCTCCTAATCAATTTACTGGTATTCGTGTTGCATGGTCAGATACGGTGAGATGATGACTCAGTTCATTTCAGTTCAGTCTCACTCAGCTGTGTCAGACTCTTTTTGATCCCATGGACTGCAGTACGCCAGGCTTCCTTGTCTATCACCAACTCTTGGAGCTTGCTCAAACTCATGTTCATAGAGTCGGTGATGCCATCCAACCATCTCATCCCCTGTCGTCCCCTTCACCTCCTGCTTTCAGTCTTACCCAGCATCAGGGTCTTTTCCAATGAGTCAGTTCTTCACATCAGGTAGCCAAAGTATTGAAGTTTCAGCTTCAGCATCAGTCCTTCCAATGAATATTCAGGACTGATTTCCTTAGGATGTACTGGTTGGATCTCCTTGCAGTCCAAAGGACTCTCAAGAGTCTTCTCTAACACCACAGTTCAAAAGCATCAATTCTTCGGCGCTCAGCTTTCTTTATAGTCCAACTCTCACATCCATACATGACTACTGGAAAAACTATAGCTTTGACTAGACAGACCTTTGTTGGCAAAGTAATGTCTCTGCTCTAGTTGTGACTTAGAGCACAGTATTATCAAGTTGTTAGTGCCTACTTTAGTTGTTAATTGGTGAACAGTATGACACAGAGGTGGAAAGAATATTAGAACTCTTAATTTTATAAGTAATCAGACTTTTGGGAGAGGAGTAACTTGGCTAAAATCACACTGCAAGTTAATGGCAGAACAAGAGTGTCTAGCTTGCACTAGAAGTCCACTGTCCTTTTCAGCCATCCAGTTTCTATTCTACTTCTCCAGAAATATTCTCAATTCAGAACGATTATGGGGTACTAATTTACATTACCCCAGCTCAAATCTGGAGGATAAATCAGAATTCAATTAATTTCCAATTGTAGATATGCAACTGTCTAGAGTAGGGGCAGGTCCCTGTCAGGGGTAGTTTTTCTCAAACTTAAGTCTTGAATCACAAGGTTGCATGCTGAGCACAGAATTGGAATATATGAGTATTCTAATGATATAATCATCAAACAAGAGAAGCCACATGGATTCCTTTTGATTTGGGATATTTCTATTTAGACAATGAGGTTGGAATTTTAGAATGTATTCACTCACATAATATTTATTGACCATCTGCTATGTGTCAGGCATCTACTATGTGTAGGCTCTGGGCCCAAGGATAGTCTTCTCTTGACAAGTGCTTATAGAGACGTATTATTCAAACACTCTTTAAAGTTAGACAGCTAAGTGCCATTACTTTATCTCAAAAGAGAAAAATCATTATCTTAGAGGCCTCATCTGATTTCTCTTCATTCTCATCATAAATCTGTACAGTAGAAAATAGTTATCACACTTTGCAGATGAGGAACTTGAGTCTTATAGGGGCCAAATAACATTTAAGTCACACAATTAGCAAGTGGTAGGAAGGTCTTTCTTTTGTGACTCTATTGTCCTAGTTCCCAGGTGACTCAGTGGTAAAGAATCTGCCTGCCGAGCAGGTAACTTGGGTTCAATCCCTGGGTTGGGAAGATCCCCTGGAGAAGGAAACAGCAACACCCTCCAGTAATTTTGCCTGGGAAATCCCATGGGCAGAAGAGCCTGGGCTACAGTCCATGGGGTAACAAAGAGTCTGACATGACTTATGGACTAAACAACAACAACAACAAATTCTAGTTCCATGATTTGGGAAAGATCCTAATCTCAAATCTGCAAATCAATTCAGCAAACATTTACTGAATGACAATGATGTACAAAGTTTACTATGTGCAAGGCAGTGAGCTATTCTCTAAAGAGGACACAAAGATGAAAAAGCAAGATTCTTGAATACTTGAATGTTACAATATAGTAGAGAACACACACAGAGACTCATATGTAAAAGCTGGAATTAAGTAGACAAGTAGTACAAAAGATATGCTATGGGAACATAAGGAGGAGAAAAAATTCCAACTAAGAAAATCTGAGAAGGCTTTTGGGAAATGGGAACTGAAATTTTATGATCAGTTTGCCAGGAGAAGATAGGGAAAAAGAACTCTAAGGTGAGGCTCCCTTAGCAAAGGCCTGAAGGCAGGACAGTGCTGGGCACTACCCACAGCATGGAGGACTAGAGATAGTTTCGTGGGATTGTGGGAGATGAAGCAAGAAAGGTAAAGAGATGTTAAAATCACAGAGGACTTGTATTTGAGCTAGAAAATTTAGAGCTTAATTCTGTGTGTAAAGAAGATCCTTTCAGGGATTTGGGGCAAGGGAGAAATATAATTAGCTCAAGATGATGTTTATTGCCTTTTAAAGCTTTGTCACTGGATCACCACTGTGCATGGTACATGTGCCTAGTGCATGGTACTTGCTGGGTGCAAATAAACATGTGACATGAAGGGGGCTGGAGTAGACTGGAGGTTGAATTATCAGTTAGGTCCTTGTAATCTTCAAAAAGAGGCCAGATGGAATCAACACTACAGAGGAAAAAACTGTCTTTGATAGTGGATTTGGGTACATGGTGGAGAAGGCAATGGCACCCCACTACTGTACTCTTGCCTGGAAAATCCCACGGACGGAGGAGCCTGGTAGGCTGCAGTCCATGGGGTCGCTAAGAGTCGGACAAAACTGAGTGACTTCACTTTCACTTTTCACATGCATTGGAGAAGGAAATGGCAACCCACGCCAGTGATCCTGCCTGGAGAATCCCAGGGACAGGGGAGCCTGCTGGGCTGCCGTCTATGGGGTCGCACAGAGTCGGACACGACTGAAGCGATTTAGCAGCAGCAGCAGAACTATGATCTGTTCCACTTATTAGAGTAACACAGACTCATCATTAGAAAAAAAAATACAGCAACCAGTCTTCATGGTACAAATATACAAAAATGAAATTGAGATGCAGACAGGTTAAATGATTTGTTCATAGACACAACAGTAAGTAGTAAAATCACAGTTAGAAATATCTCTTAATATCCAGGATACCTCATTTTCTTTCAGGAAATTTATACCAAAAACTAAATAGAATTGATCATCTGTACACTCTAATAATAACTGATAACATCACAGCCCTCATGGTTTATCCACTGAGCTCAGAATTTAGATTGACACTTAAGAAACTTGGAAATGTAAACAGGTCAGTTAATAAAAGAAATGGGTAGATAGCAAGGCAAGTTCATGGAGCAAATTAAATTTCTAAGTTTCTCAAAAATAGGTACAATAGCAAAATAAAATTGCCATTTATTTAGTAATCATTGCATATTAGTTATTTCTACATGTATACTTCCTAGTATTATGATACATGGTCAACTAAAATACGATTATTAGTATTTGACAGTTTTTGATTTTTGATTGTTGCTAATAATGCTGCTATGAATATTTGTGCACAAGTATCTCTTTGAGTCTCTGTTTTCAATTATTTGGGGGATGTACCCATAAGTGGAATTGCTGGACCATATGTTAATTCTGAGTTTAATTTTTTTTAGAAACTGCCATGCTATTTTCCACAGCAACTGCATTTTACATTCTTACTAGCAGTGCACAAGGGTTCTTATTTCTCCATATTCTACCAATACTTATTATTATTTCTGTAACTATCCTCATGAGTATGAGGGCTTCCCTGGTAATTCTAGGTTCGACCCTTGGGTTGGGAAGTTCCCCTGGAGAAGGAAATGGCAACCCGCTCTGGTATTCTTGCCTGGTGAATTCAGTGGACATTGAAACCTGGCAGGCTACAGTCCATGGGGTTGCAAAGAATCGCTTGCCACTGAGCGGCTAATACTTTCACTAATGAGTATGACCTGATATGCCCGAAGAAACTATGGACAGAGATTCATAATATTGTACAGGAAGTGGTGATCAAAACCATCTCCAAGAAAAAGAAATGCAAAAAGGCAAAATGGTTGTCTGAGGAGGCCTTACAAATAGCTGAGAAAAGAAGAGAAGCAAAAAGCAAAGCAGAAAAGGAAAGATATACCCATCTGAAGGCAGAGTTCCAAAGAATATCAGGTAGAGATAAGAAAGCCTTCTTAAGTGAACAGTGCAAAGAAATAGAGAAAGCAATAGAATGGGAAAGACTAGAGATCTTTTCAAGAAAATTAGAGATACTAAGGAAACATTTCATGCAAAGATGGGCACAATAAAGGACAGAAATGGTATAGACCTAACAGAAGCAGAGGATATTAAGAAGAGGTGACAAGAATACACAGAAGAACTATACAAAAAAGATTTTAATGACTTTGGATAAGTACGATGGTGTGATCACTCACTTAGAGCCAGGTATCCTGCAGTGCAAAGTCAAGTGGGCCTTTCATTACAAAGAAAGCTAGTGGAGGTGATGGAATTCCAGCTGGGCTATTTCAAATCCTGAAAGTTGATGCTGTTAAAGTGATGCATTCAGTATGCCAGCAAATTTGGAAAACTCAGCAGTGGCCACAGGACTGGAAAAGGTCAGTTTTCCTTCCAATCCCAAATAAAGGCAATGCCAAAGAATGTTCAAACTACTGCACAATTGTACTCATTTCATGTGCTAGCACGGGAATGCTCAAAATCCTTCAAGCTAGGCTTCTACAGTACATGAACTGAGAACTTCCATGTGTATAAGCTGGAATTAGAAAAGGCAGAGGAACCAGAGATCAAATTTCCAACATCTGTTGGATCATAGAAAAAGCAAGAAAGTTCCAGAAAAACATCTACTTCTGCTTCATTGACTATCCTAAAGCCCTTGATTGTGTGGATCACAACAAACTGTGGAAAATTCTTAGAGATAGGAATACCAGATCACCTTACCTGCCTCCTAAGAAACCTGTTATGCAGATCAAGAGGCAACAGTTAGAACCAGACATGGAACAGCAGACTGGTTCCTAATTGGGGAGAAAAAAATTCCAACTAAGAAAATCTGAGAAGGCTTTTGGGAAATGGGAACTGAAATTTTATGATCAGTTTGCCAGGAGAAGATAGGGAAAAAGAACTCTAAGGTGAGGCTCCCTTAGCAAAGGCCTGAAGGCAGGACAGTTGCTGGGCACTACCCACAGCATGGAGGACTAGAGATATTTTCGTGGGATTGTGGGAGATGAAGCAAGAAAGGTAAAGAGATGTTAAAATCACAGAGGACTTGTATTTGAGCTAGAAAATTTAGAGCTTAATTCTGTGTGTAAAGAAGATCCTTTCAGGGATTTGGGGCAGGGAGAAATATGATTAGCTCAAGATGATGTTTATTGCCTTTTAAAGCTTTGTCACTGGATCACCACTGTGCATGGTACATGTGCCTAGTGCATTGTACTTGCTGGTTGCAAATAAACATGTGACATGAAGGGGGCTGGAGTAGACTGGAGGTTGAATTATCAGTTAGGTCCTTGTAATCTTCAAAAAGAGGCCAGATGGAATCAACACTACAGAGGAAAAAAACTGTCTTTGATAGCAGATTTGGGTACATGGTAAAGGGAGAGTTAAGGGTGACTTTGACTTTGCTCCACAAGGAAGACAGCAATATTGGGAATAAGGTGCAAGCAAAAAGAACAGGTCGTTTGGGGAGGATGGGAATAGGGGAAGATTCTCAATTCTGTTTTGGATTATGTTGTATTTGAAGTGCTAGTAGGATATGTAATAAAAGACTGTTCAGGTCTAGAGCCTTCTTATGAGGCCTCTTTTCTTTGAGGGGGTATCATGTTCATATTCCTGACTTCATCTGTTGTGTTTTATACAGATTTGTTCTCATTTTGGTTGGATAGTTCACTTTACATCCCTTAAAATCGTGGGGAAATAACTTAATACCCTATCTAAGAGGTACCCTGCGGAGAAAGAGAAGGGGAAATGAGTTGGAGGTTGGAGGGGTTGGAGGTGAAGTGATATGATTTTCATGCTTTCAGCTGCCGACTTTACTCTCCACCGTCATTAACTGGAGTATGGATGGAGAAAAACATTTAAAAGGGACAGACTCTTAAGAAATCATTCAGTAGCAGGACAACATGCATGTACTTTAACTACTGCTAATTGAAAAATAATGTGTAACGAGGTGACCTACTCTACTGGCTACTCTTCTGATCGACGCTTTTACAGAGCTAGAACCTTCACAGGTTACGTTTTTAGAGTCCTACTGATAGTCTGAATTATAAGGGGATACATTGATTTCTTCCCCCGCGCTATTTTGAGCTATATATTTGGGGGAGGAAGCACTCTCAGAGAGTTTTTTAGTTCAGAACGCACTGGTCTCCTTCCCTCCCTTTCCCCTTACTCCTCCTCCGTAGTGGAGAGATCTGAAGTCCGTCTCCATCCGGTCTCGCACCCGCACACCCACCGCCCCCCGCTCCTCCCCGGTCCCACGCAGGCTTTCCCCTCACCCGGCGTGGCACGTGCCCCCGGACCGTTGGCGCAAACACCAACCGTCCCTCGGTTCTAGTCAGGCGCGTGCGCGCGCGCAGGGCCGGTGGGGCGGGCGCGCGGGCTCAGGGGCGCGAGCTGGGCTGCGGACGCTCTACCGGCCTCCAGCCGCGCGGGAGGAGCCGCGGTCCGAGGGACGCGCCAACAGACCGTTGGAATTGGGCCTGGGGAACTCTCCGGTTTGCGTTTCTGGGAAAGCGGTTGAAATCAGTGAGGTAGAAAAAGCAAATTGCAAAACGGATAAGTATAGTAAGAACCCATCTATGTAGAAAGCTTCACAGAGCCGGGTTATTTATGTGTACGTCTGTAAATACGTTGGAAAAGGTCTGACGATGCTTTGAGGAAAGGAATAGTAGCTTGGGAGAGCGGGTGAAGGGAGCTTACTTTGTACATTGTACATTTCTGAGATATTGAACATTGTTATTATTTAGAGTGAAAATGTGATCATGTAATTAACAAAACCCTCTCTATTTGGGAAGCTTGGATATCCTTTTCCTTCCCATCAGTAGAGCCCTGCTCAGCCTCAGAGCACCAGCCAGAGATGAGCCCGGAAAAGCTTCTTCCCTCTCGCCCTTCTTCTTTGTGCCTCTCTAAACCACCTGTTTCCCCGTCACCTTCTTACTCCAAATCCTTCGAGGGGGACTGTGGCTTTTGCCAGGGGATCTTCCTCACAACCTTTCTCATTATTACAAATCTACCTTCAAAATCCACTCCCAAAGATAATTTTAGGATAGTAAATTACACAGGCGCTGAACATTTGAATTAGCCTGTTATTCATAAAACCTATTTGACAAAAAGTTAAGATAAAATGTTTATAGAGTATATCTATATAGATATATATCTCCTAAACAGTTGCACCATAGTTTTTTCTATTTGTATAACCACGTGATGTTAAATTAATTTAAAAAATTTTAAGGTTTCATTTTGAACTAATTTGACTTAGAAAAAGTTACAAAAATGGTGGCTAGAATCTCATTATATCCTTCACCCAACTTCCCTAAATATTAACATTAAACATACCAATAATAAATGATTATAACCAGGAAATTAGCATTACTATTACTCTGTTAACTAATCAGCAAGATATTATTCACATTTCTGCAAGTATGCAACAAATGTCCCTTCCCTCCCCCTCTGATCTAGGTTTCAATCCAGGATCTCATAATGTATTTAATTGTCATGTCTAATTAGTTTCTTCTGATCTGTGGCAGTTTCTCAGTCTTTCTACCTGTCTGACACTTTTGAAGAGTACTACTGGCCAATTATTTTGAAATGTCCTTCAATTTGGGTTTATTTGGTATTTTCTCATTATTGAAGTTATAACTTTGGGGGGCAACAATATCAGAGAAGTAATGTTGTCCCCTTCCAAGTACACAATATCAAGAGGCAAATGAGGTTTATGTGTCATTAGTGGTGAGGTTAACCGATTACTTAGTGAAGGTAGTGTCTGCCAGGTTTGTCCAATAAAAAGTCATAATTTTTCTTTTTATATTTAGTCATAGGAGGCAGGCATCCTCATCATAGTCACACCAATTTTACCATTCATGGTTTCTGACTGGGATAGTGTGTGATATTTGCCAAATGGTGATTTTTCTGTTTCCATTATTCTGAAGTTAACTTTCAATCTGAATATTTAAAATGCACAATAGCTTTTAAAAGGAAAATTTTGATTAATATTTTTCTACTTTACATTAGGGCAGAAAGGTATTTGGGAGGCTGTGAGATATACCATGGAATTAGTGGCTACAATGGAATTTATGAAGGTATAGAAAACTGAATTCTAAATGAATAATTTGCTATTCTTAGTACTTGTAAAGAACATGGGGTCTAAAATAATAATTTATATGTATTGATAAGTTCATTAACTGAATTGGTTGTTACTCCCAAGTTTGTACCCATTCTTATAAATGGGTAAATGTAAAATGGTATTTAAAATAGACCAAAGATAAAAAGTCTTTAATATTATTTCCAATGTATTGCTATTTTTAGTTGGTATTGAAAACTAATCCTTTAAATCAACAATATATTTGACTCTTATCCAATGATAAGATTTAGCCTCCATGTTTGCTGAAAGGATTTACTGGAAGTTGGAATGAGTATCCTTTGAATGCACTGAAAGTAAAATTCTTGTGGGTCAAGTTTAGACATCTTTTAATCCAAGGATTATTTGACTAGCAAGAATTTTGATGAATCTCATTTGAAGATTAAGTTACCCTGTGCAGCATTTCCCCTAACCTTTATCATTGTAGATGGAAAACTGTCTTAAGATTGGGTCTTAGCCTTGGTGCCATTTCTCTTACTTTCAGTGTGGAGGAAAGCAGGAGACTGAGTTTAGATATTTTTTAAAAAATCACTGACCCTTTTGACTATCTGATATCTGTTAACTCTTCCCCCCCCTCAAATGCATAAACTCATGTGTTGTATTAGAGGGAAAAGATCCCCTGGAGAAGGGAATGGCAACCCACTCCAGTATGCTTGCCTGGAGAATTCCATGGACAGAGGAGCTTGGTGGACTGTAGTCCATGGGGTCACAGAGAGTCCGACAAGACTGAGTGACTAACACTTTCAGTCCATTGTCATTTGGGGTTGGGGGAGCAGGGAGGAGGTAGGTGATAAAGGGTGGGAGGGAGCAGGCTTTCAGACTGTCAGGGAATTCCCAGACGGTCTCCCCTCCTGCCATATGGCACAGCTCTCCTCTCCTGGCAGCCTGGCAGCTCAGGTGTGGCAGCTAAGGCTGCACAGCCCATCTGGCTCCTTTTCGTTTTTCCCCAAGCCCCTCATTCATCCCCCAATATCATCCTTTTTATCACTTATTCCCTAGTCTGCTCAGCTGTCTTGCTGGGTCTTCACTCCTTATCAAGTCACAGGCTCTTTCACCAACTCAATAACCATTGTTTGGGAAGAACGCTCATAAGATCAAGTGAGAGAAGCTGACCACTTAGAGCAAAGGAGAATTTCTTGAATAAATACGTCAGTGCTCCCCCCTTTCTTATCAGCATAGAAATCTTGCCACGTTTTCCAGTCAGTTTGAATATGTAGGGAGAGCTGATGAACACGTTGGGGGAACACGCCTAAACTCAGTTGCTTACACAACGGTGATTATCGCAAAAAAAGACGCGGCCAGAGTTACTGTATCCCTCCGGTGCCTCAAAGGCAGCATGATGGGGTTGGAGAATGAGAAGTGGGGGCCGAGGAAAAGGGTGCAGGGCCCGTTATTACGAAACAGTTCTGTTTCTAGAATGCAAAGAACGTTCATTCACAGAACCCGCTTCTTTGCCCGCCAACGCCCTCGCCTCCTGCGGCTCTCTAGCCCTCCGCGCCCGCCGCAGCTCAGACCCGCCACGGCTCGCGGCAAAGCTTGGCGCTTCGGAGCGCGCCTCCGTGGACAAAGAGCTGGAGGCTGCGGGGCGGGGCCGCGGCCGGGAGCGGGGAGGGCCCAGGCGCGCGCAGGGGGAATCCCTCCCGGAGTCTGACGTCACTGCAGTGCTGGCCAATGAGAAGTCGGGTAGGGGGATTCCCGCTCCGGCGGCCGCCCAGCAGGCTTTTTAAACGGTACTCTGGGGACCACGCTCTAGGAGAGGTGGGAGGAGTGGGAGGAAAATGGAGGTTAGGAGTGAAATATGATCGTCCTAGGGGACGAGACTCCAGGGGGTTGACGATTAAGGGTCAAGACTGGCTTAGACTTGGGGTTTGACGGTTAAGCGTCAAGACTGGCTTATTCTTGGGGGACAAAACCAAAAGCGGTGGAGGAGAGGCTACACTCGAGCCAGCAGGACAAACGCCTCCAGAGATGGAGTGGAAACTGGAGCGCACCGCCCGGAGGAGAGTCCGCACTGAAGAAGAGATTCTGTGGGTGAGTAACGCCCTTCCGTTTCCTTGCCCCAACTTCCTAAAGGGGTTTCTTGTCGAAGTCACTGTGATACCTGTCTAGGACCAAGAGGTAGTTCAGAAATCTAAATCTAATATTGAATTGTGTAATTTATATTCTTCTGGAGGTGGTTGGTTGCTTTAAAAGTGAATCTAATTTGACAAGCTGAGGCTCTAGAAACATTCACACCTAATGTTATGATTTTTCTAAATAGTTTGTGTTCTAATATGTTGCCTATATTTTCAAAGGAGGGTGTCATGCGGGTGCTCGACAAAGACATGAAACAGAAGAGAGGTCAAGTTTCTCCCAAGGTGAGTGTCCAGTGCTTAATCGAGCTCTCTTGTCTTAAATATGACTTTGAACAAACTAATTCTTGCTAAAGAAGATATTTGTTGGACGTATGAAATGGTCTGAAAATGTAGAAAATTTGCACGTCTCATATCATCACTAACTATAGAGTCTATATCTAAAATATTTTTGTAAGAAATTGAAGATCTCTGCCAAATATCGGTAATCATTTGTATCTGAATGGTACTTTCCAGTTTTTGCCTCTACAGAAAAAAAATGAAACTTGAATGTGTCAGGTAGGCAGTGCATCTCTAGCTGGCTGTTTTAATTTCATTTTAACAGTTGCTAGTTGCACTCCCCTCTGTTGCATTCAGAAGCTTGCCTTCCAAAGAGTCGGAAATGGTGCTATCTTGTGGTCAAGAGGAGAAGTGCATAATTCACCGCCCTTAGCTTAGTAACTTAACTGTTGATCCAGTTAAATTTCACCTTGAAAGTCCGAACGCAAAGGTTTTCAGCTTTTCTTGTAATCAGTGTGAAAATAAAACAAATCCAAAGATTTTCATCTTAACTTTTATACATAAATAGCTCTTTTATCTTTATAGATCCCAGGTGGCGCTAGAGGTAAAGAACCCGCCTTGCCAATACAGGAGACAAAAGAGATGCGGATTCGATCCCTAGGTTGGGAAGATCCCGTGGAGAAAGAAATGGCAACCTACTCCAATATTTTTTTTCCTGGAGAATTCCATGGACAGAGGCGCCTGGTGGACTACAGTCCATAGGGTCGCACAGAATCAGACACGACTGAAACAACTTAGCATGCACACATATGCTTTATATTTCTCATTATCAGGATTCACTTTGTTTCTCTCTAGTCTGAATAGTTCACATTCCTTTGGTCTTTACGCATCGATTCTAGTTTCAGATCCACCAGTTTTAGAGTTTTCTATATCTTCACATTTTTCTGTGTTTTATTGGTGACACAATAAATTCTACGCATGACTTTCAGAATGCAGTTTCAGAATGCAGTTTCAGAATGCAATGACTAATATCCTTTGTATCAGGAGAAAACAAATGGCATTTAATTCCTTAAATTCCCTGAATACTTATATATTTATTTTTCCTGAACATAGCTGAAGATTTGTCTTATGCCCAGATTTTGGATAACCATGACTCCTAGATATTTTACTATTTAATACAAACAATCGGCCTTTTTGTCTGTGAATAAAAGTCATTGGAAAAACTGTAGTTAATTAAAACTTTCTTAATTCACTTGTAAGCCATACATAATTTCATATCTGAGCCTTAGTTTATAAACCTAAGTGGAAGTACTTTGAAAGTTTTTCTTTTTTTTAAGTTTTTTAATAGATGAGAAAATACTGATTTTATTTCTTATAATATTTTGGAGAAACAGGTTTTGTCTATAAGTTTTTTAAAATGTGACTATCAAGATGAAAGTTCTGCCACTGTTTCATGTTACAAATTTAGCCTCAGTGACTTTATGGGCCATGATGAGCAGCAGTGACCTGAATCAGGTAGGCAGTGTATTGTTAGCTGGCTGCTTTGGATCAATTCAGCAGCCACAACTGCTCTGCCACTTGCTTCTGGATAAATTCTTCTTGTTAACGAAGTACACCGGTGACCTATGTGTGATGGGTTGGCAGTGTATTGTTAGCTGGTTGAATATGTGAGTGCCATCAGCTAACATGCAACTGCTATCTTATTGCATGTATAATGAACATCAGTAATGGGTATAATTAAATCTAAGTAATATGTGTGTGTGTATGTGTACTTTTTGCCATGAACCAGGGCCCTCTTTACATAATGCTTATTACTACTTTTCAGTTTTAATACAATGAACAGTTTTATAATGATGAAGAAACTACTCGATAATAATCAACTATTACTTATGTTAAAAATTTCAGATAATATTCTGGAGTCTGTCATACTTGTAGACGGTATTAAAGTACTTGAGAAATTATATATTTTAAGTATAAAATTTAGAACATAATGACAGTTTGGAATGGAAAAACTAAAATGTTTCCTCCAATTTTCAACTAAGTCTTCAATATTCCTTTTGAATAATTAGTTTCTTAATTTGACATTAGAGTAGGTCTCAGTTACCATGTGTGTATACAGCTAAAGGAAGAATTTAGGTAACTTGCCAAATGAATCAGTCAACTAAAACATTTTCACTTGAATATCAAGAAAGTTGGGGATTTAGGGGGGCTGGGGGAAGGGGTTGAATTGTTTAGAAGACTTGTCTCCAGTCTTCATTTTCTGTAAAATACAGACTCATACAGTGTTTAGAAAAGAGCATGAGATTTAGTTTGTAAAGGGGAAGAACTGACCATTCAATATAATTTTAAATATTTTCTCATTCCCTTGGAGCACATTTTGACCCATGGAGCAGTTTCAGGTTTGTGCTGGGTCCCTGACACACTGTGGTCGTGTAGACATTTGCAGCAAGTTCATGGAACTGACTTTGCTGGTTTGGTCAATTATTTTCACCCTAAATGAGATGTGAGAAATGCATCACATTCTTTACTGCATTGGATTATAAGCTATTGGTAAAATAATTTAAATTCATATTTAAATATTTTTAGATAGAACCATGGGTTAAATCGATATCTATAATTTGACTTATGTGTTTTGCTACTTTCAAATCTTATCTCTTTGTTGTTGTTGCCTAGTATCATTCCATTTTCTGCATCTTTGAATTTAAGTATCCTTTACATGTAAATATTGTTTTCATCTTGTTTTTTTAAGGTTAAATTTCAATATGTTATTTTCTATAGACAATCACTGACCTGTTGATAAATAAAACCTACTAAATTTAGGAGGCTGGTCCTTTGTGTTTCACTTTTCAAAAATTTTTGTAAAGAGCAAGACATAAAATGCCAACATTGGTACTGAATAAACAGAAGACATAGTTGTTCCTATTACTGAGATGATGAGAAAGAAGAAAGAATGGAGTGCAGTAAAAATAAATGAGATCAGTGGGTAAGGAGGTGATTGTATGTATAAATTCAAAAAGAGAATGTTGCCATAGAAGTGAGAAGGAAAGAGAGGGATCACACTTGGGATGTCAAAGGAAGAGAAGAGGAAAGAGGGTTGAAAAAGAAGAAGGAGGCAGGCAACATTGGTTCAAAGTATTTTTTCTTGGGTATTTTCTCTTGCGGCAGCCCCCTTGGTGCTGAGGATGTAATTGCTTCCCATCACACCCTCTGGAAAATGTCCTAGTTCCTCACTGCTCTTTACTTGCCCTCCCCCAGCAGCCCCTGTCCCCAAAAGAGAAGGCTTCCCTCTGCGAAGTGTGGCCTGAACTGTTCAGAGGGAAAGAGGGTATGTGAAGAATGGAAAGAAGTGTGACGTGTTAGTTTCTTGATGTAACAGTTGGTAGAATTTTATTGCTCCCCGAGGAAGATGAAGTCAAGCTGAGGGATAAATATAGAGTGTCACCATGTTAGCTCCACCTAAACCTGACATTTTTCTTTCGAAGGGACATGTTGTCAGGACTACACATGATTTTGTACAGGGATCACTAAGGATTTTCCAGCTCATGATGGGCAGTCTTGAAACACAGTCATTATGTTTAAAGAAAACAGAAAAATAGTTTTTGTTTTTCTTCTTAGATTTTGTATATATATATTTTTCTTATTTTTTACTGGAGTGTTTTCCTACTTGAAAGTACCTGCAGTCCAGTTAGGTCATTATAGTGTGAGTATACAGTTAAAATGTTAGCAGCTTTTCATAATTCAGTAACTGCATATACATCCACACTTGTATATAACCTGTCAAAATAGTATATTTGTGATAACAAGAAGGCATATATATGTTATGTTTTTGCTTCAGCTTTTTCTCTTTGGAGATTCTTATGATACCCTGATTAAGTCTGATTTAAATCTTTTTGTGCTAGAGCCGGCTTGTCCTAGTTGGTGAGAATCAATTGCTAAATTTTTAGAAATTTTACAAACCAGTTATGAAACCATTAGTAGATTAAAATAGACTATGTGCAAGTATTCACGCCATAGAAATTGGAAATGCCGCAAATTGGAACTCCTCCACTAGGGATTTGGTTGTTAAGCATTCATGAGTCACCACTGTATGATTGTTACATGGTGGTGGTTTAGTCACTAAGTCGTGCCTGACCCTTTGCGACCCCATGGACTGTAGCCTACCAGGTTTCTCCGTCCATGGGATTTCTCAGGCAAGAATACTGGAGTGGGTAGCCATTCCCTTCTCCAGGGGATCTTCCTGACCCAAGGATTGAACCTGGGTCTCCTGCATTGCAGGTGGATTCTTTACTGACTGAGCTACCAGGGAAGCCCATATATACTATAGTTATTAAGAATTACATTTATGTACATATATACATGCTATCTCTAGAGAAAGAAATGGCAACCTACTCCAGTACTCTTGCCTGGAGAATCCCATGGAAGGAGAAGCCTGGTAGACTACAGTCCATGGGATCACAAAGAGCTGGACACGACTGAGCAACTTCACGTACATGCTATAGGTACACTATAATTAGTATGCAATTTCAAAAATGAACTACAACTTCTCGGGAATATTTCTGGCCTATTCATATTTATTAAAATCTCCAGCACACTCTGCTATATGTAACGCACACTCTGCTGCCATTAGATGATGATCAGGAGTTAGTAGGAAGTACTCCTCTCAACTTCCCAAACAAACTGAAATGAACTTCAAGTCAATGACTTATTAACCACTAAAAGTAAAATAGATTTTGTCTGTGTCAGGAGGGCAACTGCTGAATACTCTTTTACCTACTATTTTTCTGTTATCCTTCTCAGTCAGGCAGCCTGTAGCAGTTTATGTCCCAGACTTTTTGTTGCTGAGATAGAGCTTATGCTCAATTCAGGAAAGAGGCAGTTTTTTTTCCTCTGTGTTTTTGCTGGCAGTGTTCATGAGACATTTGAGGTCGGGGCAGCAGCACATGAGCAAATGGCTCTCCTCCCTTTTACCACACGTAGCCTGGTTGGACAGGCTTCCCAGGTGACTCAGTGGGTAAAGAACCCGCCTGCAATGCAGGAGATGCCAGAGATGTGGGTTTGATTTCTGGGTCGGGAAGATCCCCTGGAGGAGAGCACGGCAACCCATTCCAGTATTCTTGCCTGAAGAATCCCGTGGACAGAGGAGCCTGGCAGGCTACAGTCCAGAGGTCACATCGAGTCAGACACAACTGAAGTAACTGAGCACACAGCATAGCGCAGCCTGGTTGGACGCCGTAACCCTGAATGGACCCCCACATGTCACACATTCAAACCCCCGCCTGCCCTCCCTGCATCCTCAGAGTGGCGAGAGGAGAGAATCTAGTCTAATCTGGAGTAGACTGCAGACTGAATGAGGCAAGCACGTCAGGAGATACGTAAGTGAAACACCCACTTTATATACCTTTGGAGAGAACTAGTGGTTTGGGGCAGGATGGACATCTGAATTGTGTTCTCCGGGACAGTTCTCGTCTGTCTGGCAGTGGGGTGTCTGTGTAGCCTCTGCAGTGCTGCACATACCCTGATGTGAGCACATAAACACCCCAGCAGTCCCACAGCACTGCTGTGAGCTCATGGAAGTCATAAGTGGGAGTATACGGCAAGAATGTTCCAGAAGCAGCACTTGAGGGATAAAGTTTTGCTTAGAGGCCCAGAATTCAAATTGCTTAAAAGCTTTTGGGGGCACACTTGCAAAGGACAGATAGACTGGTTAGGTGGTTTCCATTTCTTCAACAATAGGTTAGTACTGATTCCTGATCACTTGACACACCTTGGTAATTTGGAAGGGGCTTTTTGTTCAGTTTGACCACCCCCCCCCATACTCAATTCACAGGTGAGAAAGCTGAAAAATAGTGGCTTGATTGAAGGCCCTGCTGCTGGTGAGAGGGAGAAGCAGGCTTGCTTACACACTGACTGCCATTCTTTAGGTGCTCCTGCAGATCCCCTTGACCTGAGGGGAACCACACTTCACCCCTACCTGAGAGCTTACTAAATCCATTTAGAGCTGGGGGTTGGACATATATGTTGAAGCAGAAGGTATTCCAGGATATATTTGGTTTAAGAACTTTTAAGCGCTGTAGCAGAATTGTATACTCAGGTGGGCATTGCTGATTTCATCATGAAAAAGAATCTTCACTTTCACTCATCAGGTCAGAACTGGAGAGTCAATTCAGTTATTTAGATTTGGTTTTCCTTCTTAGCCAAATTTTACATGACTTTTTTCACATTGTTTTGCCCCCACTATTACTTTTTTTTCTCCCCCACCCCACTATTCCTGTTTAATTCCTTTATGAAATGAAGATATATTTATGGGGCAAAGGTTGCTTTGTTAGTAATTAGAAGGCTGACAAAACATAAAGATCAGGACTTTGGGAGAAAAAATATGTTGTGATTCTCAACAGACTCAGTGATTTCTGATGTTTCTCATGTAATTACACTCACTCCCTTTTTTTACATTAATCGTTTTGACTGTTTGGAGTTGATTCTTATTATAGTCATGGGAATGATGTACCATTGAATTCTTTCCAAATGGCTAATCTAGTTTGACCAGATTAGCAACCAAAATTAACCTGTAAGGAATTAACCAAAACCTGTAAGGAATTAACCAAAATTAACCTGAAGGAATCAAGCTGAATAATCATATACTTATGGCTTTTTTCTTACATTTGGAATTTTCACTCAGAAATACAGACTGACTCAAGTGTTAATATTTTAATGGTGGAATTTGAGTTGCTTCTGGAAAATAAGAAATACTGAAAATGATCAAGGCTTTTTCAAATGTTATGTCATTTATATTGACATTAAATGATAATGTCATTAATAAACAACTGTGCAGAGTACATCATGAGAAACACTGGGCTGGATGAAGCACAAGCTGGAATCAAGATTGCCGGGAGAAATATCAATAACCTCAGACATGCAGATGACACCACCCTTATGGCAGAAAGTGAAGAAGAACTAAAGAGCCTCTTGACGAAAGTGAAAGAGGAGAGTAAAAAAGCTGGCTTAAAACTCAACATTCAGAAAACTAAGATCATGGCATCTGGTCCCATCACTTCATAGCAAATAGATGGGGAAACAGTGGAAACAGTGGCTGACTTTATCTTTTTGGGCTCCAAACTCACTGCACATGGTGACTGCAGCTGTGAAATTAAAAGACGCTTGCTCCTTGGAGGAAAAGTTATGACCAACATAGACAGCATATTAAAAAGTGGAGACATTACTTTGCAAACAAAGGTCCGTCTAGTGAAAGCTATGGTTTTTCCAGTAACGTATGGATGTGAGAGTTGGACTAAAAAGAAAGCTGAGCACCGAAGAATTATGTTTTTGAATGGTGGTGTTGGAGAAGACTCTTGGGAGTCCCTTGGACTGCAAGGAGATCCAACCAGTCCATCCTAAGGAAATCAGTCCTGAATATTCATTGGAAGGGCTGATGCTGAAGCTGAAACTCCAATACTTTGGCCACCTGATGCGATGAACTGACTCATTGGAAAAGACCCTGATGCTGGGAAAGATTGAAGGTGAGAGGATGAAGGGATGACAGAGGATGAGGTGGTTGGATGGCATCACCGACTCGATGGACATGAGTTTGAGTAAACTCCGGGAATTGGTGACGGACAGGGAGGCCTGGCATGCTGCGGTCCATGGAGTTGCAAAGTCTCGGACACAACTGAGTGACTGAACTGAACTGAACTGATCTGGCTGGATTAGAGAAGGAAATGGCAACCAACTCCAGTATTCTTGTCTGAAAAATCCCATGGACAGAGGAGCCTAGTGGGCTACAGTTCATGGGGTAGCAAAGAGTCAGACATGACCAAGCGACTAAATGACGTTCATCTGGCTGGATATAGTAAAACATACCATGATCCTGTACTTAACAAACAAAATTCTGTATGTGAAACAAAAATACTTAAGGATTAGAATCTATGTATATTTCACATTTTCAATGTTTATTTTGCCTTTCATTACATAAAAATATCATTTACAGTTACTCTGGAAATGTCACACAGTATCTTGAGTTCAAACAATGGTCTAGTGTATTGACATTTCCATCAAGTACAATCCTAGAAAATGTCAAGTGAAACAATAGGATATTGAAGCACATTGGTATTCTGAATTATTTAGTGTGGTCAGATGAAGTATTTAATATATTTCATTTAGAGTCATTGGCTGCTGTTTATTTTTGCTTTAGGTAACATCTGTACTGTGGACATTCATTACTACTCACTAACAAGATAACATAAAAGAAAAGTTATCCTTCAGTGCCATATTTAATTGTTAGAGTTAATTTAAAAGGGGACCAAATCCTCATGGAGACATTTTTGTATTCTGACTATTGCCATATAATGGTTCAATGGCATTTTCATAGATCCTCTTTCTTTTTTATAATCATTTGTCTAATCAGAGCTGCTATCTCAGGCCTGATGACTTCAATGGGTTCCTCTGGCCTCCAGGACTTCACAACTTGACCTTCAGGGTTGACCAGATACTTCCAAAAATTCCACCTTGGTTCCTTCTTTGAAGAATCTAAAATATAAGAATATATTTTCATGAGTAAAATTTTATTCTTTGTCAAGATTTTCATATTAGTATTTGCAAAAATTACAACTTTGGAATCAAGTTCTAGAATTGTCATCATTTCCGAAACCAAACTAAACACAAAGCAAAACACCCAAACAAACTCAAAGTCTGTGTAATCAGATGTCTGTATACTTGGTGACTTTACCAAAGATTGTACTGAACTAGAATCATGAAATGAAATCAACTAGATTTGTTGATCTGAACTGCTAAAAATTTACCTTGTCACTAGCTGAAACTTTCAGTTGCTCCACTTTTTTTTTTTAAGATAAAGTGATGCTCTATGGTCTTTGGTAACATGAATGTATGAATTGCTTTTCATAGTAAACGTATGTTTTTGATATTGTTACGTATTACATAGTAAGGAATGCTAAATAACTGTAGACATCCTTTTGATAAATCTTAATTTAGGTAAGAAATGTAAAACTTTTTTCTATTTATATCATACAGGATTTGTGTGCATTATTATTGACTAGTATGAGAAAAAAAATTGGCTTCCCTTGTGGCTCAGCCGGTGAAGAATCTGCCTGCAGTGTGGGAGACCTGGATTTGATCCCTGGGTTGGGAATATCCCCTGGAGAAGGGAAAGGCTACCCACTCCAGTATTTTGGCCTGGAGAATTCCCATGGGCTGTATAGTCCATGGAGTTGCAAAGAGTCGGACATGACTGAGCAACTTCACTTCATGAGAAAAATATAAATAATTATTATATGCCTAGGAATATATGCTTAGTGCTTTAAATGGATCCTCTCATTTAATCTGTATAGAAACCCTGAAAAGGTTGGCTATTATTATTATCCCCATTTTGCAGATGAGAAAAATGGAGGCCTAGACTCACGGTTGCGTAGCTAGTGAATGGTAGAGTCCGGATTGATATCTAGACCTTCCTATTAGAAGAGCTCATGCTCTTAAAATAGGGGACAAGGTAAAGCAAGTAGATATTAGGAGTAAGATGACAAGTTCATTTTTGTACGTGAGGGGATTCCAGTTATGTGGGACACCCCATCAGAGGAGGCTTTGGAGCTTAGGAGCTAGAGCTCACCCAGGGAAAGGGGACAGAGTGAGGAGAGCCCAGGTGGATGTGGCAGAATGCTGAGGATCAGTAGAGGTAAGGGTGGATGGAAAAAAGGAAGCTGGAGAGAAGAGAAGGAGCTGGAGTAGAAGTCATAGGCTGAGACCCACTGGGTTCAGGCGAGCTGTTGGAATGAGAGATCAAACACGGTGATCTAAGAAGGAAGCACAGACAGGGAGGCAGAGAAACCAAATGTCAGCTATTCTTTCAAAGAGGTTAGTGATGAGGTAGGTAGAAGGAACATACTGCTTAGAGTTTTTAGAGTTGGGGGATCCTTTGTTTATGCCGGGGAAAGAACCAATAAGGGAGCATAGGTTAAAAAAAAATAAAAGGTAGCCTAATGTTTACTTATGTGTGCTATACTTTGCATACTATGCCAAGCATGTACACTGATTATTTCATTATTAGGAGTATTGCTGATTAGCTCAAACATCATTGACTTGGTAGGAGCATCATATTAATTGGTTAAAGTTTTAAAATCATTCTGAAAAATAGACTTTTTCTATAATGGAAAATGTATTTTAAAAGATAACACTCATCAGAGCAGGGCTCTCTCTAGCCAGTATCTTTGTGTGAATTAGAAAAAGATACTCTTCTAGGTAGGAAGTCCCTAGGCACATACCTTTCATTTGCCTGGGTTTCAGCCCCCATGTGACTCCTATTCCTGTTCAGTGAACAACCTGCACACCTGTACAGAGCCATCTTGTTTGTGATCACTTGATCAGTTACTATCTATTTTGGCCAATTTTAAAAGATCTAATTTTCATTTAGCCATCATTTCATAGTCTTTGTCTTTGTAGCTTTATCTCACTTTAGGGAAACCTTAAATCACTGTTACCTTTTTGATTAGACGGGATAAGTGGAGTTTCTTTTTTAGTGACAAAGGGGAAGAACCTAGGAGCTATTGTGCTCAAGTATTTGACTGTTATAATTGAGAGGTGACTACACGGGCACATGGTCTGGCTTTTCTTCACCTCAGTGTATCCTGGAAATAAAAGGAATAAAGACCTGACTTTCGTTGTTATTGATGGTGTTAGGCATTATGCTGACTTTCCCTAGAAATTTGAATACAGTGATTTTGGAAGATTCTGCTTTCATACTTAAATATTATAGAATATCATTAGCCAGTTTGTTGGATTGGAAGATTGATTGCCTGGCTAAGGTCATGGTTTTAGCAAGATTCAAATTACCTGCTGTGGAAACGACTGAGGCAGTCATCCACATAAGTTAGATGAGAGGACATGAATGTCCTTTAGAATAGGGCCTGGCACAGTGGAAGCTCTGTAAGTACTTTATTTTTATTATTAACACACTTAAACCTCCAAACAATCTTAAGGGATAGATACTATTGATGTCATTTTACAAAGGAGGAAACAGACACAGAGAAGTTAAGTTACATGCCTGGAGTCACACAGCAAAGGTAACAGAGCAGGGATTTCAACCCAGGTATGCTGGGGCTAAAGCTTAGCTCTTAATCACAATACTGTACTACCTTTATGCTGAAAAAAATCCTTAAATAGACTTCCATAATTAGCTTAATTACAGAGGTAGCCTAACATTGCTGCTGCTGCTGCTAAGTCACATCAGTCGTGTCCGATTCTGTGCGACCCTACAGACGGCAGCCCACCAGGCTCCCCCGTCCCTGGGATTCTCCAGGCAAGAACACTGGAGTGGGTTGCCATTTCCTTCTCCAATGCAGGAAAGTGAAAAGTGAGAGTGAAGTCGCTCAGTCGTGTCTGACTCTTCGAGACCCCATGGACTGCAGCCTACCAGGCTCCTCCGTCCATGGGATTCTCCAGGCAAGAGTGCTGGAGTGGGTTGCCATTGCCTCCTCTGAGCCTAACACTACCCTCCTCCAAAAAAAATCAAGATGTATTATTTTGAGTTTTACCAAAAACCACCTGGCAAACTGAGATGTTATTCACCCTTGAGGATAATATCTCAGATAAGGCAACATAAAATTAACCAGAAAGATTAGTTTAACTAATAATGCTCAGCAATATTGATAAGAGATGTGTAGAGCTTAAACTACATTCTTTGGGAAAATAATAAGGAATAAAATACACTGTAGTAGATTTATTTTGCCATCCAAGAAGTTAAAACATTGATTTTAGGAAAGCATAACTTCTAGAAAGTTACAGAGGATGAGAATCTAGCTCTTTGATAGCTTTATAAAACTTTCCCACTAAGACATTTAAAATTAAGTAGGAAAGTATGGTCCTAGTACATTTGTTTTAAAAATGAAAGCAACTAAAAACATTAAATTGGTGAGGCAAGGTAGATATTTACCAACAAGAAATCTAAATGCAGGTTCTGCTTCAGATCCTAGAATCTTAATCTTGTGGAAGATGGGAAATGTTACTCCGAAGTTATTTCTTGCAAAAGATACTACGTCCTTGCTTGGGCGGGGCTCCGATTCTCCAAACTGATTGCATGGAAAAGCCAAGACGCTGAAGTGGAATGGTCCAAACTCCTTGTGCAGTTCCTGCAGTGCTAAGTAATTTCTGTCTGTGAGTTGGCAGTCACTAGCCACGTTTACAACTAGTGCAACCTCCCGGAAAAAGAAAAAAATCCAACCGGAAAGTAAAGCAAATAAAAGATTAAAAAAAAATTTTGCAAGTAGTTAAAACCCTAAACCATTTTGGAGGAATACAACCTTTGATAGATGGTTATTTCATATTTTTATGAAATTTATTCAATACAGTAGATGTCCCCAATTCTACTGAAAATCATAACCCGAATGCCTGAATTAAAACTCTGAAAGATCACAACCATTAATAAAGCCCTGCTGCTGCTAAGTCACTTCAGTCGTGTCCGACTCTAGGTACTCATGAAAGTTTTTTTAAAAATAAAACATAAAATATGATTAGCAGCTTTTTAATGCTGTTAGATTGTGGAGTTAATACTTTCATATTCACATTATATGGCATACTCCATAATCACGTTACTATTAGAATTTCCAAAACAATTTAAAGTATTAATCCAACACTTAAAACATTTTAAAGCAAATAGTTAAGATAATCAGTTATCAATTAATATATGAACCATGAGAGCACTGATGGCTAAAGTGATATACTGATAACATTTCTCTGAGGACTAAATTATAACATGAATATATAACAGTAAAAAATGGAATGTTAAAACAATAAGCAGAGAACATGGACAAACAATAGAAAAATCAGAAAGTGCAACTTACTTTGCCTTTAAACTTTTCCAGAGAAACCGCCCTTCCATTTGCATCTTTCACTTCAAAGGTATAAAAGCTGTTGATTTTAGGTTTTAGGAATTTGAGTTGTAGGAGGAATAGCATTACTGTGCACAGAACCATAGACAGCAAGACTGCAAATGCCTTTGCTTTGGGCCCTGAACATCTCAAAGGGTAGGCTGTGAGAGGCTCCATTTTGGATGATTCTAGGGCAAAGTCTCAGCAAGCTGGAATTCAAGGAGGAGCTGAAACTTGAAACCAGCTCGCTTAACGGAAAGTCAGGAAGGACAGACTAGCTCCTGTCACTGCTGGGGAATAGAAAGCTCCTTCTCAGAGATGGAGCAAACTCCTAAATGAAGTAAAAAGTTCTAAAAATATCAATGTATATACGATGTCAGTTGTAATTTTTGCTCGAAAAATGACATTTTTGGTAGCTCTTTCATATCTGCCCAGCAAAGAAAATATTTCACCAGAAGATGGTGCCCTTGTATCTTAAAAGCTGTAAAGTACTTCCAGCAGTTGGCTGAATGTAGCGGATTGGGTGTTTTAATACCCAGTAGTTCAGAGTTTCAATTAAATTGGTCTATTAGTATGTCACCTAATCGGTAGGAATTTAATATTTATATGTATATAAAGTCATATGGCTTAAGCATACTGTAAGTTCAAGGAATTTATAGTGGAAAGGGCAGTGAAATATCTGAAAAGGCTACTTGCTCAGACCTCATGCAGCTAAGGCAGTGCCAGGTGAATATAGTAAAAATAAACAGATGAAAAACACTGATGTCTTTAAAAAACCCTCCTCTATCATAAAACAAACTATAGTTCAGTGAGTTTTCAAATTTTTGGTTATGGTGCATAGTAAGAAATGCACTTTATGGTATAACTCAGTACACACACAGACAGGTGTACCTGAGAAGTTTTATTAAATGAGGTTTCCCCTTTGAACTGCAGCACATCCTGGTCTATTGTGGTTTGTTTGTTTGTTTTAAATTTTTTTTCTATTGTGTTTTTAAAACAGCCTGCTTTTGATTTCAAAATTATTTCAAGGTTCACCAATGGGCTGAAAACTCTAGATGGGGAAAAACTTAAGTCTATAATAAAGCAGGACTTTAATAATTAAATAAATGGTGGTGGTGGTGATTTAGTCACTAAGTCATGCCCAGCTCTTGTTACCCCATGGACTGTAGCCCACCAGGCTCCTCTGTCCATGGAATTTTTCAGGCAAGAGTACTGGAGTGGGTTGCCATTTCCTTCTCCAGGGGACCTTCCTGACCCAGGGGTCAAACCCAGGTCTCGGCTATTGCTGGTGGCCTCCTTCATTGCAGGCAGATTCTTAACCAACTGAGCTGCCAGGGAAGATATTTCTATACAAAAGGCAAACACTGCTCCCCCCAACTCCCTGCCCCCCCCCCCACCTTTCTCCTTGGGTGTATCATCTAGTTGTTTCATCTTTTGTCTTCATTTTTTTCTGTGGCTGCCACCTTCTATGGGAAGCCTAACTGTTGACAATTTTAGGAGCAAATAAGGAAAGGGAATTGAAGGCTGCATATCCTGAAAGCCATGGTTTCTTTAGCCATCTTTAAAAAATGCCCATCTTTAAAAAAGGACACATAGCAAGTTTTGAATGAAGTTGCTTTGTTCCACCAGGGCCTGACTGTTGATGTTGTGGTGAGTTTGCGGAAAGTGCATGGAATGATTTGAGAAGCTTCTGAGAGTCCCTTCCCATTGCTGTTAGATCTCTGGAGATTTAGAGGAACTGCTAAAGTGACTGCCAGCCCTGCTCCTGGGCTGTGTGTGTTTGGAGGCAGCTGAGCAATGCCCACAGCTGAGGCATATAAACCTTCAGAGACCATAAACCACTTCACTCCCACTCTTGGGCCCTGATAAGAATGGATACAAAAGAAAACTCATCTCTTGTAAATAAAATTTCTAGTAAAAACTAAAAATGTACACAAAAGGTATTCTGTCACTTAACTGTGATAATATTATTTTGGTGCTCTCTAGCTCAGTCATTGAAAAAGATAAAGCCCCTGTGTTTATATTGCATCTGAACACTGCTATCTGTAACTTAAATTCTCTGGTTTTCCTCCTCCAACTCGGGTCCTTGTCTGTAGCGCTGCCATCACCTGGGTGCTTGTTAGAAACAAAGCATTTCAGGTTTCATCCCAGCCTGTTTTGAATCAAGGTCTGCATTTTTACAAGATTCCCTCATGACTCAAGAGCACATTTAAGTCTGAGAAACTTTAGACCTTAATCTTTTTCTGGTTTACAGAGCAACAAGCTTCTTTCGTTTCCCTGTATCTTCCACACTAAACGTATTTCATGTCTGTGTCTACAGCAGCTACGTTAACTCCTCAGACTATTTAAGCAAATAGTTTTAAAATTTAATTCACAGAACCTGCTATAATTTGAAGCATGTAAATCCATCCCATTATAACTGTGCTTTGAGACAGGGGACAGAGGGAGAACTCTGGAAAGGGTCTTAACTGCCTATCTCCCAGGCAGGGCCCCAGAGGGTGATATAATTTTAATGAAGTCGTTATGACAGCTTCTAGTCCATTGTTTTCTAAGAATCTCCCATTGAGTGATCTGGAGCTGGAAGGACTGGAGAAGGCCAACATTATGCTGTATGAACTTGCAAGAAATTGCTGTAGAAGCCACCATGCTAGTTTTTACAACCAGAAATATAACAGTTGTGCAGACCTGATGTTTTACGTTAGTTTGACCAGAAAATTCACTTTATATGGAAATGACTTTGAAAGCTTAAGTAAGTCTCTTGTCACAGACAAAATCAGATCAGAGTAGGTTAATTTTATGATTCTTAAGGCTTGGGAGCATGATATATACATATATAGATATATATTTATGATATATAAGTATTCATAGAGGCCCATTAACCAAACATTCAAGACAACAATTTGGAGAATTCCCACCCTAGACAGTGGTAAACACAGATTTTGGATCTTAAAAATTTCTCCGTTTTTCATTTGGCAGTCTTTCTCTGTATATATTTGATTTCATCATCTGTTAGCTTTTTGGGGATCTGTCATCATTACTTACATGTTCTGTCCATACTGAGATCATCTTCAGATGATAGATAAATCCATATTTTAAATTTCTCTTCATAGGGGATCATATGTTAGAAAACCCACTGACCTTCTTTCAGAAGATCTAGGAAGGCTTCCAAAAGGGGGAGAAGAGATTGACGAGGTTGAAGGTCAAGGTTAAGGGAAGCTACTGGGCTAAGAATGGGCTAAAGCCAGCTGACTCAGTTAATTAATCAACTCAGGCACTGTGGAAGATACCATAAAGTGTAAGTGATGCAGGCAGCTTCACACAAGTATGAAATCAAGTTTGGACACAAAACACATGAAACAACTAGGGAATAATTATAAGGAAGCAAATAACCAAGTGCTAAAGAAATGACTTACGTTTGTAAGAGCTTTATACTACACATGATTCTAATAACATATTTGTAGAAAGAAATTTTTTATATTAATACATAAGTATGTATATGGTCATGTTAAAGGGAATCGTGTGTTATGTAAAGATCTTTACAGACCTTATGTAATAATTCTTTGAAATATGAAGAAGTTAATAGCTCCCTCATTATCACAGAACTAATAAGAGGGACAGCTAAAATTAGAATTTAGAACGTTCAACTTCATAAGCAAAATTATTGTAAAGACATTAAACTACTTTTTTTTGGTAATAGACAAAATATGCTTACTTAGGAGAAAACATGAAAGGTCAGACTGCTGGTGAATACGACAGTACTACCCCTCTGGTGAAGGGGTTTTATTCATCAGGAGACAATTTTATAAGAAGTCACTATAAGGGTCTGAAGAGGGGAGGGAGTGGAGAAGAACAACCAAAACCTTGGCCATGTGTACTGAAGTTCTTTGGAAGGGGTCAGAGTCTGCAGAGCAAGTCAAACAGAGAGACGATAATTTATTAAGGAAGGCAGCCTTGGTCAGGGACATAGAAAGGAAGGCATAGACGCTAAAGACACTCTGGAGCCCCTAGTGGCAGGTGTTGGCAAGACAGAATTAAGGATATCTGATCTTGACAGTCTTTGCTTGGGTAGTGCTGCTCGCTAGGACAAGGAGGCATAAGACGTTAAAGAAGAAGATAAACATTTTGGTCTTCATGATTAACTTGAAATAGTATTGAGGGCCTGAATTTGAAATGTCTTTTTGGACTGCTGTGTTTGGCTTGTGGTGGTGAGGATGGTGGTGGGGCAGACATTCAGAGGCTGAGAAAGGGTGGTTGGGGGGATATGTTGGAGAGCTGTTGGGCCATCTTTGTTACTTTTGTCTCTGCCACTGGGTTCTAGAAAGATCCTGACATCACCAGCATGTCTTTCCTTGAGATGTCTAAGTCTTCCCCACCCACTGAATATTTGTGTGTCAGATTATTTATCACTAGATATGTATTTGTTTCTGTTTTCCTAGTTGTTTCACTTTGTTACTTCCTGACCTTATTTTTAACCTCTCTATCCTATTTATTTTTTGGCCCTGGTGCCCTGCATTCCTCCCGATTTAGTGTCAATATGATGTGAACTCTAAAGGTAAACAAGCCACACTGATGTGCTTGGGCTATCAAGTCATTCATCCCTTTTCCCTTCTTTGTCTTGTTTTTCTTATCTTCCTCTTCCTCTCTATTAATAAATACTTGAGTCATTTAAAACTATGTGACAGGCATTTCCTCAGCAGGAGATAGATCCAGAAACAAAAGTTAAAAAACATTGAAGATGAAATACCACAGTCTACAGCAGTGTTTCTTAAGCTATAGTTATTTGCATACCATCTCTGATTTTTGCCCTGTTTGCATACCATTTGTTAATGACTTAATTTTTTTTTTGGTTCAAATCATCATTTATTTTACTCAAATTAATTTTCATAAGGGAAAACTTTCTATCAACATTGAAAAATTTAAAACATTAAAAAACACATTAAAACACATAACTCAAAAAAATGTTCATCTGTGCCCTTATAAACCACATGTCCTTCATGGAGGGGCTGCCTGAGAACTATATATTCAAAATGTAACCAGTGATTGAGTTCTAACTCTTTGAATGGCTGTTTGTGTGGGATACAAATTTGCCTCCTCCCATGCATCAGGGGTCAGTCCTAGTTTTGCGGGGTCAGTCCTAGTTTTGTCACATGAAGGCAATACAAAAATATGTTTTTTCTTTTATTTCACAAATTGCTTCCCTTTAAAGAAGACAGTTCCAGGACTTTTCCAATGCTGGGATGCGGGTTCGAACCCTGGTGGGGGAAACTAATTTCCTACCAGCTGTGTGGCACAACCGATAAAAAATAAAGAATACAGTTCCTTTTGGACCTTCTTTCCTCTGGACTAGATACCCCAGGTGCCTTCACCCCATTCTTGTGTCACTCTGTTACTGTGTTTTCCCTGATCTCCTATTATTGTGGTCTCTTTCCTCCAAATAAAATCAAGTTTTGAATCCTGGCTTGTCCATCTCCTTTTAAAAGAACAGTTCTGAGACTGGCCGCAGTTCTCCAGACGAGTTCTGACTCGTGCAGAGATAATAAGATTTTGCTTGCTTTTTTTCTTGGACGCTGTTTTTCCCTTAATAAGAGCTAAAATTGTACTCCTTAAACAAAGTAATGGCGTTATATTGTTGTCTCATATTCTGGAGGTGGTTGTCTAATACTGCCTGTCATTTTCACTTCTTATCAGTTCTTTCCCACGTTAGGCCTGTGCAGTGAAAACAATCTAAATGGGAAGATTTTTCACATATTCTTATTGAATGGAATTTTGCTGACTTTGGTCTTTGTCCCAGGCTTTATATTTTTAATATTTTAACTTTCTTCTCAACTTGGGAAAAATAATTTTGATAAATTCCCATTCAAACCACTAATAACAAATTGAACAGTGTTAGGCCAGGGACAACTCCCCTGTAGTATATTGCAGGGGGATTCATTCAGCCTTACATGGATCCAATAAGCCTTGTGCCTTCTGGACTGCTACTACTTATTTCTAGTGACTTAGTCCTCCTATTGGAAAACCATGAAAAACATTTGTCTATCTAAATTTGGGGGGCATTTTCTCATTTGTGATCATAGATCACTAATCAGTGTCCATTCTGGAAGTGTTGCCAGTGTTCTGAGGTTTCATTTATCTGGTCCCAGAGATTTGAACTTTTTTTTTTTTTTTTGAACTTATTTAAAATGCATAGATGAGTACTTACTGCTTAATTTATCTCACTCTCCAGTTTCTGCAGAATTGTTTATTATATGCTGTCCAATTTGAAAATCATTCTTAATGGAAAAGAAAGAAAGAAGATAGCTTATTTCCCTGCCTCTAGATTCTTTCTTAAATCCCTTGTGCCTTTTCAGGATTAATTGCCTCAGAGGAAAGAGATTCATTCATTTGTTCATGCACTCCTAGATGCCAGTAAATAATCCTGTAATCTGAGGCTAGTAAGAGAAAAGACAGAGTCTCTGGTCTTCAGGAACTGCTGATATAGTAGGAGGACATAAAAATAATCAGCAAAGTGAAATATGAGCCGTCTTAGTCTGTGTGGGCTGCTGTAACAAAACACCACAGACTGGGCAGCTTATAAACAATAGGATTTTATTTCTCACAGTTTTGGAGGCTAGAAGTCTGAGGTCAGGGTCCCACTGTGGCCAACTGAAGGCTGTCTGCTGGGCTGCAGACTTCTTGTTGTGCCCTCCCATGGTGGAAGGGGCTGAACAGCTCTGTGGGGCCTCTTTTATAAGGGCACTAGTCCCATTCTTTACCATCTGAGCTTCCCTGGTGGTTCAGATGGCAGAATCTGTCTCCAGTATAGGAGACCTGGGTTCAATCCCTGGGTTGGGAGGATCCCCTGGAGAAGGGTATGGCAACCCACTCCTGTATTCCTGCCTGGAAAATCCCATGGACAGAGGAGCCTGGTGGGCTACACCCCATGGAGTTGCAAAGAGTTGGACATGACTGAGCGACTAACGCTTTCACTTTGCCCTCGTGACCTATTTACTTCCCAAAGGCCCCACCTACTGACACCTACCTTTAGGGGTTAGGATTTCAATATGACTGTGTGGAGGAAGAGGGGAGAGACACCGACATTGAGACTACAGCATGAGAAGAGATGTTAAAAGCACAGGGACTGAAGACTGAGTGGCTTTGTGAGTTGAAACTGCAGGTTGCCCTGGTCGAGTATGAGGTTGTGCCCTGCATGCTGCAGAAGCCATCACGTTGCGTACAATTGCGGTGGCCTGAATCCTGGCTCTCCTACTTGTCAGCACTGTGTCTTTGCTCAAGTTATCTTGTTCAAGCCTATTAGCCTTCACTTTCCAACTCTGGAGAATGGGGGAAGTAATTGTACCTATCTCATTGTGTTGTGATGAAGTTTTAAAGAACAATCCTCTAATGCAATTATCTCAGTGCTTGGCACATACTGAGCACTCAATGAACACTGTTATTATTCATAAAATGTGGTTTGGCTCTATTGGAAGCACACACAGTGAGCCATGGAAGCACAAGGAGTGCTAAGTATTAGCTTCTAATGAGTGATGTAGTAAATTACCACAAATTCCGTGGTTTAAAACAGCACTCATGTATTCTCTGACAGTGATGGAGGCTAGAGGTCCAGAGTCAGTTTCACTGGCAGAAGCGGAGTCAGCAGGGCCTTGCTTCTTCCAGAGGCACTCGGAGAGGAGCTGTTCCTTGCCTCTTCCAGTTTCTGGTGAGCCAGCATTTCTTGATTGAGCAACACTTTAGCCTCTGCCTCTGTGGTCGCATTGCCTTCTCCTTCTCTGTGTGTGGTCAAGTCTCCCTCTGCCTCCTTCTAGAAGGAGGGGTGACCCACATAATCCAAGATGATCTTCCCATCTCAAGGTCCTGACCTTGATAAACACATCTGCAAAACCTCTTTGTCATAGGAGGGAACATTCAGAGGTTCTAGAGATTAGGACCCGCATATCTTAGGGGGCCACTATTGTATAAGGATTCTCTAGAGAAACAGAATCAATAGGATATATGACAGAGACATAGATATAGACATTGACATAGACACAGACACCAGTAGAGATACAGATAACAAGTTCATGAGGTTATGGAAGCTAAACCCCACAACCTTGTCATCTGCAAGCTGGAGAACCAGGAAAGCTGATGGTATGGTTCAGTGCAAGTCCACAGGCCTGAGAACTGGGGAACTGCAGTTGAGACTACTAAGTCAAGGAATCTGGAGGTCTAGGAACCAGGAGCTCTGATATCTGAGAGCAGGAAAAGATGGATATCTCAGTTCAAGAAGCAAGAGAATTTGCCCTTCCTTTATCTTTTTGCTCCATTTGGGCCCCTTGTGAATTGGATGGTGCCCATCCATTTTGGTGCGGGTGGATCTCGACTCAGTCTACTGAATCAACATTTTCGGGAAGGTGTTCTGGTTGATCCCAGCCACAAGGCTAGAAATTGCTCCTGCAGAGAACAGTTGAAAAGCATCCCAGATGGGGAAACTGTACGGTGAGAGTAACAGTGGACAAGTCAGAGAAACATGGCTCAGTGTCAGTGTGAAGTTTCTTAATCATTTTTCTTAGCTGACATATTCTTTTCATGTTCATATGACATATTCAATTCATATTCAATTTGACATATTCATATTCTTCTTTATTTTCCCTCTTCTAAACTCAGGATTATTTTGTTTTTATATATTTAAATTGGGGCTCCAAGAAAACCTTGGATCAAGAGCATCATGTTTGGTGCAAATTAATCTTCAAATATGGTGGCTGCCTTCTTCCTTGCCACCGAGAAGGGAGAGGGTGGCTTGGCTGGTGTTTGCAGAGGGTGCAGACCTAACCCACAGCCTGGATGGGGCCCACAGGCTTGCTTTCCCATGGCATTTGAAAATATTTGAATCATTTGAAGGCTTTAAGAAATAGAGAAATTGATGAAAAGTCTCAATTTCTGTTAAAACAGGGACAACGTGCCCCTCTGACTTTCTTCTTTTTTTTAAAAAAATTTAATTCTGTTTGGCTGTGCTGGGTCTTCCCTGCTGCACGGGCTTTGCTCCAGATACGGTGAGCAGGGGCTACTCTCTCGTTGCGGCGTGCGGACTTCTTATTGCAGCGCCTTCTCCTGTCAGAGCACGGACTCTAAGGCGAGTGGGCTCCGACCGTTGCGGCTCCCCCCAGGTTCTAGAGCACAGGTTCAGTAGTTGTGGTGTGTGGGTTTAGTTGCTTTGCGGTATGTGGGATCTTCCTGGAGCAGAGATCTGACCGTGTCTCCTGCATTGGTTGGAGGATTCTTGACCACTGAGCCGCCAGGGAAGCCCGCTGTCTTTCTTGCTGAGACAGGAGCCTTACAGTCAGAAAGAGATTCCCACCACCCAGTCTCCCTGTGCCTGCAGATGAGCCTCTCCAGTCGTTGAGTTGACTCTCTGGTTTCCTTGGAGGACAGTAACCCAGAAGTAGGAAGAAGAAAATCTGAGAGGGCCACATTTCTCCCTGGGGGTCTGCTCCTGCCAGCTCCTTCCCTGTTGCTCCCTTGTCTAGACTTCGGAGCAGGAGACGGCTGATTTATGTTTCCCGGGCTCCCTCCTTCCTGCTTTTCAGCTTTCCTGTTCCTACTCAAAAACAAGAACAGGGTAGAACAATTGAAAGGCAAAAAAATCAACCCCAAGCGACACTGTTCACATCAGCGGAGGCCTCAGGCTCCTGACATCTCTGTTTCTGGGGAAGGACACTGTCCTTTTGATGCCTTGGGGAGAGAGTTGTTGCCAGATGAAGCAACTGCCTGTCTGCCTTTGGGAAGGAAGATCACTTTCACACATACTCACTAAAAAAAGCAAACAAAACCAATATTCTCTGCCTTAAATGTTCTCGCATATTTTCTTTCTTCCCATCTTTCTTTTATAAATAGGAAGTGGGACCATATTGGAATACTCTTGTATAGTGTCCTTTTTTCACTTGTTAGTAGAGTGTAAGCATTTTCATGTTTTATTGAATTTTATTCTACTTGAAAAGTTTTTAAATTGAAGTGAAATCATAAAATATAAAAACATAAAAATAAACATTTTCAAGTGAAAAATCCAGTGGCCTTTAGTACATTCACAATGTTGTACAACCGCCACTTCTGTCTCCTTTCAAAATAATTTCATCATCACAAAAGAAGTCTCAAAAAAAGACAAAAGAAGACTCCATAACCATTAGGCAGTTTCTCCCCATTTCCTTCTTCCCCAACCCATGGAAACTATTGTTTCTGTGGAGTTTACCTATTTTGGATATTTCACATACATAGAATCATACAATATGTTTTTGGCTTTTTAAAATTATAGTATTTTCAAGGTTTATCCACATTTTAGCATTTTATGAGTACTTCTTTTCATATGAGTAATATTCACATATATATATGTTGTTATATAGGAATATGTATGTATTCCACTGCACACATACTTCTGCCCTCAATTTGTTTATCCGTTTCAACCTTCTGGCTATTATGAATAATACAGCGGTTCAGGGAGGAAGCCAGTTCTGACCCCATGATGGAATTGTTTCTTTAACTTGCTTTTCTTTGCTTTTGCTATTATTCAGTTCAGTCTGCTAAGTCACGTCTGACTCTGCGACCCCATGGATTGCAACACGCCAGGCTTCCCTGTCAATTTGTTATTATATCGTACAGAATGGTTTGCCTCAGAATCCTGCCCCTCTGCCTGACTGTTAAACTAACGTGCCTTTGTTCAGAACCCTGTCCACCTGTGGATGGCAGGAAGGGAGAAATTAACACATCCCTTGCCTGAGGCTTGCCATTTTAGGAGATGTTTGCAAGACGAATGGCTTTTTTACTTTGCTTCCTCACCTCCCCCCATCTCTGATCTATAAAAGAACCTGGCATCCAGAATGCGATAAGATGGTTATTTTGAGGCGCTAGCCTGTCATCTTCTTGATCTGCTGGCTCCCTGATTAAAGCCTCTTCCTTTCCTCAACACCTCGTCTCTCAGATTCATTGGCCTGTCGTTTGGCGGCGAGCAGAGTGAGCTTGGAGTGGGTAACACTACTATGAACATCCGTACATCTGTATTTATTTGAGTACCTGTTTTCATTTCTTTTGGGTATATACAGGAGTGGAATTCCTAGTCATATGGTGATTCTAGGTTTAGCTTTTTGAGGAACTGCCAAACTTTTTCCACAGCAGCTGTACAGTTTTGCAATCCCATAATGAATATACAAATATTCTAATTTCTCTACATCCTCACCAACAGTTACAGATAGATAAATTTATTGATCATAGTAGTGAGTGTGACGTGGTGCTTCACTGTGGTTTTGATTTGCATTTCCCTAATGTGTGTCATCATTTCTAATGACTGCAGAGTATTCCCTTCTATGGATGCCACAGTTTACCTGATCAGTTCTCCCCTGGTGAACACTGAGTCCCCTCATCTTTTTCCCTTATATACTGCAGTACACATCCTCGTGTTCTCAGTTGAAAGTGTGGACTGTGGAGTCAGACAGATAAGTTTAGGGTATAGCATCTCCACTTACTCACTGTGTGGCCTTAGGCAATTCACTTAACTTCTGAACCTCAGTTTCATCATTGGTAAGATGGGAATAAATAACAGACTTGCTTCACCAAGTGTTTCTGAGGATTATATATGAATGTGCATAAAGCTCTTAACACATGGGTTTGTATGTGGTAAGCACTCAATAGATGCTGCAGTCTTTGGTTTTCTTCCTTGGATTCTTCTAGGTGACATTGCTAGGTCAGTAGAGGTTAGGCACATAATAAAGGGCTTTTAACACACATCGCCAGATTGTCCTTTCCAGACACTAATTGACGCTCCACTACTGCATGCCAGTGCTTGTTTCTAGAACCTTCAGCCTTAGGAAATGTCATTTTAAAAAACTGCTAACATCTGATTATTGTTTTAAATTTGCATTTTTTATTACGAATGAGCTTGAACATTTTGGGAGCATTTATATCTCTTTTGTGAACTGCTTTTTTATGTCTCATGCTTGTTTTTCCTATGGGATGGCAAACTTTTCTAAATTTCTGTAAGAGCCCTTTGTAGAAGGATATTAACCTAATATGGGCTTCCTTTTTAACTCAGCTGATAAAGAATGCACCTGCAATGCAGGAGATCCCAGTTTGATACCTGAGTCGGGAAGATTCCCTGGAGAAGGCTATCCATCCACTCCAGGATTCTTGGGCTTCCCTGTTGGCACAGACAGTAAGAATCTGCCTGCAATGCGGGAGACCTGGGTTCGATCCCTGGGTTGGGAAGATCCCCTGGAGGAGGGCATGGCAACCCACTCCAGTATTCTTTCCTGGAGAATCCCCATGGATAAAGGAGCCAGGTGGGCTACAGTCCATGGAGTCACAAAGAGGTGGACATGACTGAGCGACTAAGCACAGCATATTAACCTAACATGGGGCTTCCCCGGTGGCGCTAGTGGTAAAGAACCTGCTGGCCAGTGCAAGAGACTTGAGACCCAGGTTCCATACTGAGTCAGGAAGATCCCCTGGAGGGGGCATGGCCACCTATTTCAGTATTCTTGCCTGGAAAATCCCATGGACAGGGGAACCTGGGGGCCTGTAGTCAATAGGGTTGCAAAGAGTTAGACACGACAGAAACAACTTAGCAGGCACAACCTAATATGCCTGTTATTTTGTTAAAAAGTAACTCATTTTCATTTTAATTTTACATGGCTCCAGGACATGGCTCACCACTAAAGGATCTGTAACTACTAAACTCCTGTTGTTTCTCAGAAAGGATGGACAGAAGTTGTGCAAGTTAGGCCTCAGTTTTCCTATCTGTGAAATGGATTGGACTTAGAAAATTGCTGTTTATTTCCAGATTTTATGAAATTTTATGATTTTATGTAAGCATCTTATATGCTCAGTATATAGTGTTATTCAACTTCATATTTTATATTTGTATGTAATAGTAATAAGCATAAGTATAATCACTCCCTCAATTGCTTTGGTGTGTCTTGAGACCCTCAGCAGAGGCTCTGAGTGTGTGTGTGTGTGTGTGTGTGTGTGTGTAAAATATGTAATCATATGTTTATTTTATATGCATATGTAAAATAAAATTTTCCCAGGTCACAAAAATTAAAAATTTCATGTATCAACATATACATGTTGTATTGTACTAGATGAGTTGTTTATAATTCTCTCTTAAGGAATCTTAATGATTGTATCATTGAGGGTACTGTAAATCATGGATCTTTTTGTTATTAAATAGGTAGTTAATGTAGTTAATACTACATACTCGAACTTCACCAGCAACTGGGCAAAGAGACGGTCAGCTGAAGTTCCTGTTGCCAGTAGCCCGATGACCACAAGATGGCGGCAGAGCCAAGCCAGGGAGGCGACAGCCCGCCCCTCTGGGGAGGAGCGGTCCACCCCTGACCTCCCGGGAACGGTGCTGAGGATGACTCCTGGCGAAGAGACCGTGGCTCCAGGTGAGGTAATGGAGATGCCACAGCCAGTTTTGAAATCTTTAAAAAAAGATATATTTCTGAGAGAATCTTTGTCTTACAGAAATACCTGGTGTTGTATTTAGTCAACTGCTTTCTCTTTTTCTCCTTTTGAATAAGAAATTTCCAAAGGGGCAGGGGAAGGGGAGGGCTGAAACAAAACCAAAAGAAAGTATGTTGTATTTAGATGTGACATTAGACACAATGAGGCACCATAGTCCTGCAGATTGAGAAGAAGCCCAAATCTTTTTTAAATCAATGAAATTCTCATGTAATAGTAAGTAACAATACTGAAAATAGCTGGCTGAAGCAATAGGAGATACAGGGTTGGAGGAAGTTCATCCTTATGGCTGTCTTCTGAAAGATATTTTAAATTGTTTCAGAGGAATTTCTGGCTAGTTGTTTCAGAGGAATTTCTGCCTAAAGTGGCTCCCTTTTCTTTCATAGGTCCTTAATTAATTAGTTATTTTCAAATAAGGCATTGCATGAGAAATTTAGAATTCTAAGAGATAATCAGACAAAATAATTTTATAATAAAGCCTATTTTATTTTCCATTTAAGTTTATACTGCATATTAATCAGAAACATTGGTTTCTCGGTGTTTTGCTGGTGGGATTTCTTTCTTTTTGTTCCAGAAAAGTGAACACTGAGGACCCTCCCATCCTAAAAGGGATGTTTGTAGAGAGGTTCATTTGCTGTCATGCTTTGTGGACAAAATCTGAGAGGTCCAGGATTCCTTAGGCTGGTGGACATGAACTCTTTGTTGATAACTGGGATGATCAGTACTAGCATTCAACTGCAACATTTTCTTTTTCATTTGAGGTTCAGAGAGCCTGCTTCTTTTTGTCTTTACTTGTCTACAAATATCACAAAACAGGCATGCATAATTTTGCAGGACAAAGAGTAAGATCTAAAACTTTGCAGAGTGTTTTGGCAAAGTTGAAATTAGATTTTGGATTCCTCCTTCCTCTTAGATTTTGGATAGCCCAGAACTCGAGGGGTTGGACTCTAGGAACATCAGTGACAGCTTATCCAGCACGTTTGTCCGAATGAGAAGAGATTGTCACATGGCAAAAGGCCAAATACTTAATCCGGTTGTGCCTTGGTTCCTCTGATGAACAAGTGATATAGCAGGTATTTAACTTAAGAAGATGACTTGTGAAGGTTTTCATTGCAGTTAAAATTCTGGTAAAGGGCTTTCTCCATCTTGAGAAGAGAATAGACATGGATGCAAACAACATTGGCTCTTCCATGACAGTAACTTAGGAAGTATTTTACTAAAGTCATCTGAAAACTAGTTTTACATCTTTGTGCACTAGGAAGAGGGAGAGGTGAAGTGTTTTGCTCTAATCATGTAGTGAACATCAGTGACTGACAGGTAGGCATTCCATAGTGACTTCCTGGCAGGATGTTCACCACCTGGGCAAACCAGCTACTCTTCTCACCATCATTTTAAACCTTAAACTGTTAGTATCCATTCTTCAAATGCGCAAGTGTGTTCTTTCCACGCAGAGTTAAAGCATTTCTGTTGCTGCTGCTGCTGCAGTTGGAGTCAGGTCTTTAATCTTGACATTTCCTCCTGGTTCTGAGACCACCAAGGGAATTCCTCACCCAGTGTTCACTCATGAACCCAGTACCCTGCCTTGACCCTGCACTGTCCCTCCAGCCCACCCCACCTAGGACTTTGGAGAGATGAGACCCTAAATCTTTACATTATGTTCTGTACATGCCAAGGACTGACCTCCCACCAAAGGTTTAAGAGATTATGGTGGTGGTTTAGTTGCTAATTCGTATCCAACTCTTGCGACCCCATGGACTGTATGTAGCCTGCTAGGCTTCTCTGTCCATGGGTTTCTCCAGGCAAGAATTCTGGAGTAGGTTGCCATTTTCTTCACCAGGGCATCTTCCCAGCCCTGGAATCGAACTTGGGTCTCCTGCATTGCAGGCAGATTCTTTACCAACTGAGCTATTATTTTAAAAACCAAATTCAAAGCTAAATGTTTTCTGGCAGGATCCTACAAGGAACCGCTGAAGACCCCCAACAAAGGAAGTTCTGAAACCAATAACTCTGCTCTCCAGTTTGGGAAGGCTCCTCATGCACTGGAGAGAGGCTGGAAGAATAAAGTTGCTTCAAAAGGCCCGGTGGGTGAAGAGAGAAAACCGAAGATTTCTCATCTTGAGAATCTCAAAGCAGCTGAGTCCCAAATGTGAGATAAGAGCTGGCTTAGCTGCTCTTACAAATCAGTAAGGAAAGGATGGGTTCCTGATAGGAAAAACGAGTGTATGAAGGACACTTCCAAAAAGAAACAGTGTTGTTGGTAACACAGAAAAGTGTTTAATTAGCATCACTCAAAAAAGTGAAAATGAGACTAACCATCCAAAAGGTAAAGATTAAAAACAGGGGGACTTCACTGGTGGTCCAGTGGTTAAAACTCCATGCGTCCAATGCAGGGGGTGTGGGTTCGATCCCTGGTCCAGGAACTAAGATTTTGCATGCCAAGTGGTGTGGTAAAAAAAAATAGAATAAAATTATGCATACTATGGTATGTTTCCTCTCAGTGCAAAGTTCTGTTGGGTGGTCTTTTCCCAACTCTTTGGAAAGTGTGTGGTGATATGTCTGCCCTTTGGCAGATTGGTTTGACTCCTCCTCTATAAGATGGTCTTTTCAGTATTTCCCTTAAGTTTTGTGGGTTTTTTTTTAAAATTTCTCTACTAAGTTAACAATTATTTTAAGGATCTCATTGATTATGATTCTAATATCATAGTCCACCCTAAATCCTTTGCGCACATTAAATACCAATAGCGTGTTTTTAGATTTATCGAATCCAGTGAAGAGCCTCTGAAGGAATCAATGTTTCATTTAGAAAACTGAACTAGGAATGTTACAAATTCTCAATTTAGGCATAGTTAGTCATTTGGTGTGTGCTTCCTGTGTTTGGCATATGGGTTTTGCTTGAGAAACAATAAAATATTGTGAATATGAAATTTAATTATTTGAACTCATATGCAGTTGAAAACAACTGTATTAGAGCAAGTCTTCTGCTAGGTGCTTTGCTGCTGGGTGGGGCTTCCCTGGTGGCTCAGATGGTAAGGAGTCTGCTTGCAGTGTGGGAGACCGGGCTTCAATCCCTGGGTCGGGAAGATCCCCTGGAGGAGGAAATGGCAAAACACTCTAGTATTCTTGCCTGGAAAATCCCATGGATGGAGGAGCCTGGCAGGCTACAGTCCATGGGGTCACAAAGAGTCAGACACGACTGAGTGGCTTCACTTGCTATTTGCTTGCTGCTGGGTAAGGGTAAGATGGCGAGGGAGTTATGTTGAGGGAACTATGTGTGCTGTTGAACTCATACCCAGGCCAGGCTGTTAGCACCACTGTCCCTTCCACCCTCTACTGGTGACTGGAGGTTTTACTGCTCTGACTTCCAGGACTTCCCTTTTCCTTCCCCTTGGGCTGTCTGGCAACTGGTAGCAGCAAAGTTGGTGGCTCTGTTGGTGGGGTCATGATGGTGTGGGCAAGTTACCATCATTACAGCAATTGTTATCCAGCCTGAACATCATCCCAGTTTCACTGGAGAACCTGGGCAGGGGATAATGGAAGCTGTTTCACTACTTTATGTAGAGCATTTGTTGTCATGACTAACTGGGAGTCCAACAGCAGCAAAAATGGTGCAGAGGTAAAGCGAGGTCTTCCACCTTGGCGGTGGAAAGGTGTCTTCCTGTGGTCCTCAGAGGTCATCCAGAGGGTATTTCCACAGTGAGAGCTGAATAGCTATGGAGATGTTCAAAACTTTCATACCCAGCCAGCTGTATGCCAAGTTGCTCATTAAAGTAATAGTAGATCTCACCTAATGAAGAGTACCCCTGGGTGCATGGAGCACATGCACACTATCTGGGCAATGCCTTGGTCAGCTTTGTTGTCTCTACAGGATTCTGAAGATGAATCTGTGAAGAGTTACACTGAGCTACCGGCCAGCAGGGCATTTAGAAATGGTATTTTATGCCAGTGCTCCTCAAACGGGTGATTTTGCTCCCCACAGAGCATCTGACATGTCTGAAGATAGTTTTGATGATCAGAAGCCAGGGGGAAGTATCTGGTAGACCACAACAGTGCATTATTTGCTCATATTTCTGCGGTTGTGAAACTCTACTGTATATTTAATTTTTCTACTTTGAATAGCTAAACATCCATGATTTATTGACTGGCAGTGCCTATTATATGACATAATATCTGGGAAGAAAGCCAAAATATCAAAGTGATACTTGATGGAGAGACTTCTGTATGAATTATTGTGATTCAGTGATTAAATGTATCATCGAGAAGGAGGAAAAAGAAATCTTCTCTGTTTTGACTGCTATTATATTTCTAGAATAAGTACTTTTCTTTCTCCTTTTTATTAATTTGCCTCTTTGTTTTTGATCAAAGTTAGATGTAAGGGGCTTTCCAAGTGACTCTAATGGTAAAGAACTCGCCAGCCAATGGAGGTAGATATAAGAGATAGAGGTTTACTCCCTGAGTCGGGAAGATCCCCTGGAGGAGGGCGTGGCAACCCACTCCAGAATTCTTGCCTGGAGAACCTGCATGGACAGAGGAGCCTGGAGGGCTGCAGTCTGTAGGGTTGCACAGAGTTGGACAGGACTGAAGCAGCTTAGCACGCATGCACAGACGTAAGAATGTCAGGAGGGCTCATTGTATACTTGCCCAGAGAAACAGCAACCTGATTTTTGTGCTCGTGGAAATTTAGACAATTGACTTAACCTCTCTGTGAGCTGATGTTTCCATTTCTCATGGGAAAGGGGGTTAGTGGAAAAGGACCTTTAAGATGACTAGTTTAATCCCCTCCCCCACAAGAAACTAATACAACATTCTAAAGCTATTTTGTTGTTGTTTAGTCGCTCAGTCGTGTCTGACTCTTTGCGACCCTATGGACTGTAGCCCACCAGGCTCCTCTGTCCATGAAATTCTCCAAGCAAGAATACTGGAGTGGGTTGCCGTTTCCTTCTCCAGGGGATCTTTCTTACCCAGGGATCGAATGTGTGTCTCTTGCATCTCCTGAACTGGCAGGCAAATTCTTTACCACTGTGCCACCGGGGAAGCCCATAAAGCAATTATACTTAAATAAGAATTAATTAAAAAAAATAATATATCAGTAAAATGTTCTGTACTGTGTTCATTACACAGTGGTTATTTAATAAATAATGGTAACTATTGCAGTGTTGGTTTTGACAATTTAAATTTTCCAGTGAATTATCAGTTTTACTTTTACACAATGTAACACACCTGAGATGTACACAAGTGTTTCTGAATAAGTATTCTCTTTGTGTTTGTTTTCAGAAGTGCTTAAATCAGCTATTTTCAACCCAGAACGTGGCTCAGCAGGTTAATGGGAGCATGCAGCTCTGTGAGAGATCCCAATGCACTTGGAAAGGTATGGGCCAAAGATTTCCCGTCTGTCCTGCTTTCCCACCCTCCTGTCTCCCTGCCTCCTTCATTTCTTCCTTATCTTAAAATATATTATTTTTACATTAGAACAAAAATCAACATAGAGTTTGGATAATTCTCATAATCCTCTGTCTTAACTGTCCTGACCCCTATACCTCATTTCCTAGAGGCAACCACCTTAGCTCTGCCAGCTATGCCCCCTGGTATTTACATCTAGTTTCTAAATAACATTTGTAAACTCTTAATTTATTTTTTTACAATTTTAGACTTAATCACAACTTTCTAGCATAGTAAGAACTTAGTTCTCCTCCTGCTTCATTCACTTCTCTCAGTCTATTTGTATTACACTTTAACAAAGTAAAATTAGTATTTAATATTCATATCATATTCAGTTCAGTTCAGTCGCTCAGTTGTGTCCGACTGTTTGCGACCCCATGAATCGCAGCACGCCAGGCCTCCCTGTCCATCACCAACTCCTGAAGTTTACCCAAACCCATGTCCATTGAGTCGGTGATGCCATCCAGCCATCTCATCCTCTGTCGTCCCCTTCTCCTCCTGCCCCCAATCCCTCCCAGCATCAGGGTCTTTTCCAATGAGTTAGCTCTTCACATGAGGTGGCCAAAGTATTGGAGTTTTAGCTTCAGCATCAGTCCTTCCAATGAACACCCAGGACTGATCTCCTTTATAAGCCAAATAGTGTACTCTAACTCTTTTCTAGTTAGTGTACTCTTTTCTAGTTTAACTCTTTGTTTTTCCTGGAATTAAAAAGTTGCTTTCCCTTTTCATTTATTAGCTACCTATGAAATTATGACTGTGTTCCCTAAACGCCCCCACGCTTTGTTCCGTAGCCACCAATAACCTTTTCCATATACCTGCCCACATGGGTCGTTGTTTTCCTTGGTGGCCTCCTACCCAGAACCTGCTGAGTAGGCCACTCTCTTGGTCAGTCCCACGGCTGTAGTTCTGGGACTTCTCTCCGATGCTAGATCCACTGTTTCCTGGCAGCCGTGTTGTGCTCTTTCTGGGTTTGCTGGTCTGAAAGTGTGCTTATTCCACTTTTACACTTGATTCATAGTTTGGCTGGCTACAGATGCTAGTCTTACTCAGAACTTTGTGGAAAAGGTATTGCTTTATTGTTTCCCAGCACCCATTGTTGCTGCTGAGCCAGTCATATATTGTTTTGACTTCCTACCTTTTCTGTGCCACCTACTTTTTCTCTCTGAATACATATAGAAAAAAATTTATTGTTACTGTTTTAAAATTTCATGATGATAAAGGTTCATGTATGTTAAAAAAAAACTCGCTGTAAATGACAAACTCACTAGTGGATCGTTCAGTCTTGGGCACCTGTATCTTTTAATTATTGGAAAGTTTCTTGAATTATTCTTTAATAATTTCTTCATCTTTGTTTCTTTTTTCTTTCTTTCTGAGATGTTGGCTGTAATCGTTGCTCCTTGTAGATTGATTCTCTTATTTTTTTCTATTCTATTTTTCATCTCGTTTTCTTTCCTTCTACTTCTAGGTGGTTACCTCATTCTGTGTACTAGCCTTGCCATTTAAATTTCTTATTTTGGCTATCTTAGTTTTAATTTTAGAACTTCTTGGACACCATCAGGCCTCTCTCTCTCCCCTCATCTCCTCCCTCCCCTTGCCTCCTTCCTCTATCCCTCTGTCATTTCTTTCCTCTCCGTCCTCCCTCCCCCTTCTTCCTTCCTTCCTTCTCTCTTTCCAGCATCCTGTTCATGCTTCATGTATACACTGTTTTCTCTTATTTCTCTGAAAAATTTCATATAGAGCTTGGAAGTATTGCTGTTCTTCCTGAACTGTCTTTCTTTGCTTAGCTCTTCCCCCAGTAGTTTTGGTTTCACTCTTTCAGAATTAAAGCTTTCTGAAATGCGTGGTGTTCTGGAAATAGAACTAAAGAATTGTGGGTTACTAAAGTCTGTATAACAGTTTTCACACAGTCTATCTTTGCTCATGCTCTTGAGTTAAGAGGTTGTCTTTTTTCGTTTATTTAGAGAATGAACACCTGGTTTCTTTTGACACGTGCACATGTGTGTATGGGTATGTGTGCAGGGTGTGTGTGCATGAACTTGACATCTTTCAACCAGCTCATCTCTTTCTAAACTTTCGCTGTGTCTCTGAGCCCTGACCCCTTGTGGGGTTTCTGCAAGACAAATCAGCTTGCTTTTCTTTACCATGCCCCCTCTATAGGCACGTGAGTTTCATTTTTCATGTTCTTCCTGGTCAGTTATCAAACCTTTATCCATTTTGCAGAAAATTATTGCAATCTCTTCTTACTGCTCTTTTCACTCCCATACTCTTTGTTCTTATATCTCCACACCTTAAAAAGTCATTAGCAGTCATTCTGGTGAAGTTGAAAATAGGAGGCAGAGGAAGTACACTTATGTGACCCTTCCTCTGACTTGACTGCAAATCTATTGCTCTGCTTTAGAGAGATCATTGGTGGTGACACTGAAGAAGATTTGAAAGGGAGAGCTGTTGGAAGCAGAGACTAATTGAAAGGAACATTATATGTAGGGCTCTATTCTTAATTCTCTCAAGGAAATTTAAAATGTGAAATGGATTCCACATAGGCCAGATAACTAATCTTAGGAAAATGGATCACTGGGATAAGTTTTATCCAGATACTGTGCACGTAAAGTATTTTCTTTATGCCTTGTCTATATTTGATAAGACTCTGAAACCTCACAGTGGACACCACCTGTGACTTGTAAGTATACCTGTTGAATCCAGTGGGCACCTCCTGTGACTTGTAAGCACACCTGTTAGACCCAGTGGGCACCTACTGTGACTTGTAAATATACCTATTGGACCCAAAGCTGGTACAGATCTTTGGGTGGTGATGTCATGAGTGCGTCAAGGAAGACCTGCAGCCATGCAGTGGAGAGATATTGCTCCTGTGGCAGTTTCTAGAAGATCTTCCTTCCATTCTGTATTTAATGCTCCCCATGTCATTTCCCCTGCATTCCACGTGTTCTCCTTCTTACTTCCCCTTTCCATCTTGGAAGTCTTTTTGTCATTCATGAAATTGTTATCATGGTTGGAAAATAATTGATTAGGAGTCCACCTCTGTGAGAGAAACTTAAGAGAACCAATGGCTCAATTAATTCATAAATACCAAGGAGACTTGCCTGTTACATTTCCCTCTGGGAGAAGATAACTTTGTGCATGCGTGCTTTTCATTCCTCTGTTTCCCAGCAGTATAAAGGGGACAAACAGTTAGATCATAAAAATAGGCACAAAAGTTGAAGGCTGGCTGAATATTCTTTTGGGTGGTTTGGGAATATACAGTTGGATGAATGAGTGAATCATATCCTTTCCTTCTTTATTCTTTTCCTTATAATTGTATTTTCTTAAAAGCAAAATAAAATATCTGGGAACATGTCTTACCTTATCTCTCCCACTTTCCTCTGATCTGATCATTAACAAGTTCATGTTTCTGTAACATGCTGAATATTTGATGTAGAATAGAAATTATATGATGTATGTGTGCTTATTTGCCCAGTCATGTCCAACTCTTTGTGCCCTCATTGACTGTAGCCCACCAAGCTCCTCTGTCCATGGGATTCTCCAGGCAAGAATACTGGAGTGGGTAGCCATTCCCTTCTCCAGAAGATCTTCTGACCCAGGGATCAAACGTGGGTCTCCTGCATTGCAGGCATATTCTTTACCACTAGTGCTACCTTTATTCCATAAAAGCAGAGAGAATATACCTATGTTATTTTGATCCTAGGAGATCTATCTACCTCTGTGTATGTATGTGTATATTAATCTCTCCATCCTGTTTTTTTAGAGAAGTTTTGAATTCACAGCAAAATTGAACAGGAAATACAGCGTTCTTGTGTATACCTTGCCCCAATATATGCACAGCTTTCCCCATGATCAACATCCCACACTGGATTAGTACATTTGTTATCATTGATGAACCTCACTGACACTACTATTATCATCCAAAGTTGATCATTTACACTAGGGTTCACACTTGGTGTTGTATATTCTATGGATTTTGACAAGTGTGTAATGATACGTATTCACCATTATAACAGCAGATAGATGTTAATGTTCTGAAAATCTTTTATACTTCACCTATTCATCTCTCCCTCTTCCTCTAACCCTGGCAAACTTTTCACTGTCTCCATAGTTTTACTTTTCCTAGAATGTCATCTAGTTGGAATCATACAGTATGGAGCCTTTTCAGATAGGATTCTTCCACTTAGTAGTATGCATTTAGGCATACTATGTGTCTTCTTATGGCTTGACAGCTCATTTCTTTCTAGCACTAAATGATATTCTATTGTCTGGATGTACCACAGTTCCTTTATGCATTCACCTATTCGAAGACATGTTGGTTGCTTCCAAGTTTTGGCAATTATGAATAAAGCTACTATAAATATCTGTGTAAAGGTTTCTCTGTGGACATAAGCTTTCTACTCACTTGAGTAAATATCAAGGTGTGCAGTTGCTGGATTATATGATAAGAGCATATTTAGTTTCATATGAAACTGCCCAACTGTCTTCCAAAGTGGCTGTATCATTTTGCATTCTCACCAGCAATGAATTAAAGCTCCTGTTGTTCCACATCCTTGCCAGAATTTGGTGGTGGTCAGTGTTTCAGATTTTGGCTGTTTTAACAGATATGTAGTGGTATCTCATGGTTTTAACTTGCAATTCTCTAATAAATATAATGAAAAAGATGTTGAACATCTTTTCTTATGCTTATTTATCACCTTTCTTGGTGAGGTATTCAGTTATTTTGCCCATTTTAAAATTCAAATTTTTGGGTTTTTTTGTTGTTGAGGTTTAAGAGTTACTTTGTGTATTTTGAGTAAGAGTCCTTTATCACATATGTCTTTTGCAAAATTTTTTTCAGTCTGTGGTTTATCTTCTCACTCTTTAGGCACGTCTTGTGGAGAGCAGAAGTTTCTAACTTTAATGAAGTCCAGCATATCAGTGATTTCTTTCATGGATCATGCTTTTCATATTATATTTAAAAAGTCACTGCCAGAGAATTCCCTGGTGGTCCAGTGGGTAGGACTCAGAACTTTCACTGCCATGGACCTGAGTTCAATCCCTAATTGGGGAACTAAGATCCTTTAACCTGTGCAGCATGGCAAAAGAAAAAACATCATTCTGAGGAGAAATAGATTTTTTCCTGTATTATTTTCTAGGAATTTTAGAGCTTTGTGTTTTACTTTTAGGTCTACAATCCATTTTGAGTTAATTTTTTAGTTCTGTGGGTTTTTTTAAACTTTTTATTTTGTATTGGCATATAGTTGATTAACATTGTTGTGATAGTATCAGGTGGACCACAAGGAACTCAGTGATACATATGGATATACATGTATCCATTCTCCACCAATAGGTCTGTGTTTAGATACATTTTTTTTTAAATTGAGGCAGAGTTGACTCTCAACTTTATGTTAATTTCAGTTGTACAGCAAAGTGATTCAGTTATTTTTTTCCAGATTGTCTGTGGATATTGTTTTTCCAACACCATTTGTTGAAAAAACTAATTTTCTTGATTTTATTGCCTTTGCTCCTTTGTCAGAGATCAGTTGACTCTATTTTTGTGGGTCCATTGTGGGATCTCTATTCTCTTCCACTAATATATTTGTTCTTTTGCAAATACTACACTATCTTGATTGCTGTTATTCAGTCGCCAAGTTGTGTCCAGCTCTTCACGACCCCATGGACTGCAGCATACCAGGCTTCCCTGTCCCTCATCATCTCCTGGGGTTTGCCCAAGTTCATGTCCATTGAATCAGTGATGCCTTGATTACTGTAGCTTTTTTGACTCTTAAAGTCAGATAGTGGAGGTCCTTCAGCTTGGATCTTCTCCTTCAATGTTGTGTTGACTTTTTTCCATATACACTTTAAAACTAGCTTGGCAATGTTCACACAGTAACTTGCTGGGATTTTAACTGGTAGAGCATTGTATATATAAATCAAAGTGGGAAGAGCTAATGTTAATAATACTGAGTCTTGTTACCCATGTACATGAAATATCTCTTCATTTATTTAGCTTTTTTTTTTTGATTAGAGTTTTGAAGTTTTCCCTCATACAGATCTTGTACATATTTTTTTGAATCTATATTTAAGTATTTCATTTGGGGGGACTTATGTAAATGATATTGTGCTTTTAATTTAAAGTTCCAGTAGTCTGTTGCTAGTATATAAGAAAGTAATTGACTTTTGTATATTAATCTTATATCTTTTTATAATCACCCATTAGTTCCAGAAGTTTTTTGTTGATTATTTGGGTATTACTATTTTAAAAAAATATAGAATTTTATATTAGCTTCAGGTATGCAACATTAATGATATATTTGTATATATTATAAAATGATCACCACAATAAATCTAGTTTACAACTGTCACCAGATATAGTGACAGAATTTTTTTCTTGTGATGAGAACTTTTAAGCTCTACTTTTAAAGCAACTTTCAACATGCAGTACATTAAATTCTCATGATTTATTTATTTTCTAACTAACAGTTTGAACGTGATTTTTTTGAACCATTATTGTCAGTGCTTGAGTACATATTTCTAGTAACCTTGTAATTCTCACAATTGCAGGTTTTCATAGTTAGCACTAAGTCTATGAGTAACACTCTGGCTTCTTGGTGTGGCGTTGTGATGCTCTTATTCATTTATCAGAAGCTATGTGGTCATAGGGACCACAAGTCACCTGGGTGGGCTCATTTCCTGTTGATCATGTCATTCTCAGTTTGATGCAAGCCAGGTGGTTGGAAAGATGAAAAGGCAGTGGCTTGTGGTTTAGACTTAGTGGGGTCTTTTGATGAGAAGTAAAACTGAGCACAAGATACAACCTTAAATTCAGATAGTCATGGGTAACACTAGCCTAACGTAACTGTGTGCTCTAGTACAAAAACAGTGAGAGAAAGAGTAAAAATCAATGAATCAACAGTTTTATTGACAAAGACTCAGGTCAGAGCTTAAGTCTATTAGAGAATTGTTGATATTATAGACACATGGATACATGAACATTACTTTGGTCTTAAAATCTCAAGTGACAGAACAAAATATTCAAAGCATGATGTAGTGTCTCTGTGTGCTCCCCACAAGCTCTGTCATTACATTTAGGTCTGGTACTCATGTGCTTTTTATTAGAAATGTCATTGGATATTTTTTTTTTAAGTGTTTAAATAAATACTGAAGTCTGTTTCTTCCTTTCCTTCCCCTGCAGCTTGTAATTCAATTTTATCATGATGGTCACTTTCTTGTTCACTCCAGTATCTCTTAATACTTGCAAAGATTATTATTTTGTTTTCAGGATTATAGTGTAGAGCTGTTTGTTTCTTGCAGGCTGCAGTGATGGAGTCAGAGATGAATACTTCCAAAGATTCGGTGATATAAACTATTCCATACTCCAACCAGAGGCGAAGATTCATCTTACAGGTCTTCGAAATGACTATTGTATGTTATTGTTTAAATCATCAATTAAAACATTGAAATGACAAAATGTATCCTGTGCTGTAGCATAAACTTGAAATTTGATTCTGGAAGAAGCAAATGGCCTTGTGCCTCATGCTTAAACAGTGTACCATCCAAATACGTTTAATATTGTGAGTTTTTCATTGTAGAATTTTCATGTTCAGGAATGGGCATTGTTTGTCTTGGTGGGGCACAAGAAGCACACATTTTTACTGTAATAAAATGAACTGTATAAATGATGACCTACTCATATGCTTATATTTTAAACATGGATAAATCTTACCAGTAAATAACCATATTGGCTGTTTGTCCCTAGTTTCTTCTTATGTCTCTAGCTTGTGATCTAGTTGGGAAAATGAGACTAACCCACACTGAACTGCTGCCAACATGGCAATGTAGAATATAAACAATAAATTGTGGGGTATAAGGAGCGGCAAGACTATATATAGTTTGGTGATCTTTGGAGTTGTCTGGAAAGACTTTGTGGAGGTACTAAGACTTGAGATGGGTCTTCAAAAGATGGGTAGGCTTGGAGGAGTGGAAAAGAGAAGACAGCATTTTTAGCAATGTTAGCCACATGAACAAAGGCAGGATGTTGGTAATTAATGATAATCAATGACAGTGAGGAGGATACTTTGGGGAGTGGGGAATTAGGGGGTGGATGCAGATTATAGAGAAATTTCAAAGTCTGAAGCAGATTTTTAGATTTGTTGTGGGAATTCTCAACTAGGCGAAACATCAAAGGAAAATTCATGGCAGAGTATGCAGAATGCATTTATTAGGAGAGTTACGAAAAAGTAAGGGACTGTTTTCTCTGCATGAGGAAAAATATATGGGAGGAGGGATACATTTAAGATTATTCCAAGTTTTGAAGCAGTGGTGTCACCAAGAAGACAAGTTAGCAGGAAAAATGGTATGAGGAGGGAAGACTTTTCTTGCAGTGTTATATTTGAGGAAACAGTGAGACATTTAAGAGTTTCTGGGAAATCATTATAAATGAGGTTGGTGAAAGAGGGGAAAGGCTAGAGTGTAGGTCAGATGACTATATTTGAAGCTGACAGCCAGGGTGAACTCTTCTGGTGAGGGAGAAAGAGCAGAGGGATGAGGTTTGGTTCTGTGGTACGTTTTGCAGAGAGGAACGAGCAGGAAAAACACAAAATCATTAAAGGGAACAGTTCCCTTATCATTCTTCTCCTGTACCTCCTTCTCTAAGAGAATTTCTTGCCATGACTAATGAAAACTGAAGAATTCATTTCAAGAGATGTTTAAAAAGCACACCACTTATATTAAAAAGCAAACAAAAACTTTTTTCCCCACTTCCCCTTCAGGCCATAACCCCTTTTGTCTCCCTTTGACAGCAAAAACCTGTCAAAAGATGTCTATAATTCACAATTTGTTATTTTCTTTCCCCATTTTGTTTTTAATCCTTGGTCTAGTCAGTTCTTAAATCTCACCATGCCGTTGAAACTGTTTTTTGTAACATCACCCCAAATTCTTCACTGCTAAATCTAACAGTCACTTTTTGGAGCTCATTTACTTAGCTCTGTCAACCACATTTGAGGCAATTGGTCACTCTTTCTTGGTTTTTTTTGTTTTGTTTTGTTTTGTTTTCTGATTTCCCTCCTCTTCTGTCTCTTGGCCTCTTAAATTTCAAAGTGCATTAAGTCTTGTTCCTTGAACATCTTTTCTTTCTGACTTCTACATTAGTTGACCTGTTGGCTTTCTGGCTATATCTCCTTGTATTATGTTTTTAGTTATTGCTTTAGGGACTGCAATGCAGTCTAAATTTTCTCAGTCTACCTAGAATTACTGCTGCATATTTCACACAATATGTAAAAATCTTGCAGTCATGTGTTTCCCCAACTCTCAGCTTTTTTGGGAGAGTCACTTTAGTTGTCTATGTTTTAAATCTACATGCATTGAAAACTTAACCATTGTTAAAAGTTTTAGTTTAAAAAGCCATATATATTTGTGTGAGGGAAAAATGGTCCTTATATTTACCCAAATATTTACCAATTATAACATTCCCCTCCATTCCCAAAGAGCCAAATGTTCCTCTTATATAACTTACTTTCAGTAAAAAACCTTCTGTTAGTATTTGCAGATCTGGTCTCTTACTGAAGGCTTCTCTTACCCTTATTGTGATATATTTGCTTGATATAGAATTCTGGCTTGCCAGATATATTTTCCGCATTTTAAAGATGTTGCATTGACTTTTGGCCTCTCTGGTTTCTGGTGAGCACTCATATGAAAACTTGTCCTCTTGTTTCCAAGACCTGACTCCAATTACATATATGTTAGATATGTTGTCTGCCTACAATGTGGGAAACCCAGGTTAAATCCCTGGGAAGATCTCCTGGAGAAGGAATGGCAACCCATTCCAGTATTCTCGCCTGGAAAATCCCATGGACGGAGGAGCCTGGTAGGCTACAGCCCATGGGGTTGCAGAATTGGACACGACTGAGCGACTTCACTTTCACTTTTAGATCTGTGGATATTATTCCACCAATCCCTGAGGTTCTGTCCATTTCTTAAAAAATTTTTTCCTCCATGTTTTTTAGATTGGATAATATGAGTTTTCCTTGTACTTACACACTTTGGGGTTAGGCTGAGGTGTGTGTGGGTTCATACACTCACAGAAAAGAGGATGCTTTTCTGTGGTCCTCTCCCCTCCCAGGCTTTCTCCTCACACTTTGGCCACCTTGAGCTCCTTTCTCTGATTTCTTTGACCAGAAACAAGGTAGGCTTTCTATTAGAGTTCGAACTACTGCTGTTATTCTATGATTGGGGCTCACCCTCAGTGTAAAGCTATGTAAGGAGAAGAGTGGAAAACTCACCCCTGGGTGGATTGCCTCCCCAAGTTTTCACTTCCTTAACTTGGTTTACCTGCTTTTGCCTATTTTCCAGAGTTCTCAGGTATTTGTTTGTTTTTCAAATTTTGTTTAGAGTTTGTAGTTTGCATCGGTGGGAGGGATGAGCTATAGGGAGCTTAGACTGCTCTGATGGAACTGGTGAGATTCATAGTTTCATACTGATGTGTATCAATCAGGATAGGAGTTTCTGTGTTGTAAGAAATAAAATCAGGTATGGCTTAGTATGTGGGCATACAAATATGGTTTCTCTGAGCACTCATGTAATGCTTAGAGTGTAAGATAGAGAATACTAAGAACTTCCAGGTATCATAAATAAGCCAGGGACCACCTCTTCTAGATTTACTGTAGTTAGGTTGTCTTTTGATTAGAAATGATGGTGGCAACTCTCATCTGTATATTCTAGGTCCAAGGATGTCTCCATAAGAATTATGTGCTTTTAAAGTTTAATGATCTGTTAGATGAAATCCATCTATTACTTATAATGGTAGATGAAACTGCCAAGTTTTCTAAATGCCTCTAAATAAGTATGTAAGAGCATAAATGATAAGCATTATTGCTTATCTTGATATAAGCGTTATTGTATATCTTGATGTAAGATTGTATTCCAGCTTTCATTTTTGAACTTCTAATAATCTGATTGGATCCATGATTCTGTTTTTCAACTGACCATGGGGAAATTATTAATCTTTCTCCTCTACCTATAAGTAAAGTTGTTTTGTTTGAAAATATTTTTATTTGGCTGTATGATCACCCCAATTTGAAATGCTTTCTTACAGATCTGAATATCCTGGACTGGAATTTTCAAAATCTTGTTGCCATAGCCCTTGGATCTTCCGTATACATCTGGAATGGGGATGATCACAACAGAATTGAAAATATATACTTACGTCTCACTTGTAACTATATATCTTCTGTGTCCTGGATAAAAGAGGGAACCTGCCTGGCAGTTGGCACCAGCGAGGGAGAAGTACAGGTACTGGACTGCTTTTTCTTTCTCATAATGTATTCTGTATAGTTGCTAAATAACTAAGGTTGACTTTTTTGAAGCTTTTTTTTTTTTTTTAAATATGGACCAGTTTTAAAATCTTTATTGAATTTGGTACAGCATTGCTTCTGTTTTATGTTTTGTTTCTTTGGCTGCAAGGCATGTGGGGTCTAAGCCCCCTGACCAGGGATCAAACCCATACCTTCTACATTGGAAGGCGAAATCTTAACCACTGGACCACCGGGGAGGTCCCTAAGATTGACTTTTAATAACAGGGTATGATAAAATAAAGAAACTTATAGTAGATGTGGTGCTTGAAGCTATGGGGAGTAAGAGGTTATGCTATTCTGGGTCTTCCCTGAATGCTGTTTAATGAGGATATAGGGATATTCTGCTTTGTTTTTTCACAGAATCTTTCTATGTGTCACATTTCCTTTTATCCCCTCATTTTTTTCTCTCAAACTAAAGTTGGGCTTATGAGAGCCCCACTTTTTAGAACTTTGGAGAGAAGTCCTAAAACTGAGATAGATAACCTTCCAGTCCTCCTTTCTTACCGAAAGCCAAAATCAGGAGTTACTTAAAAGTAGTGAATTTTTTTCTAATAGGCTCTCTAAAATGGGAGCTTAGCAAGTTTCTATCAATCTATCTTATTTCTCATGTGTTATTATTATTGTTTATTAGCAACAGATAAACAATATTGCTTGGGTGCCCAATGACCTTGGAGGGTCACAGGTGGCTCTACTCTTTTTTCATCTCTGTAATGATCCTATGAGGGTCATGTCATGATTTCTTTTTATGTCAAAGTTCTCATTCCTAATATGGGTTACAGTATTTTTTATAGCTGGCAGGAAAGGAGTCACTTAGCAGTAAATGGAATTCCTGACTCTAGAAATTGTGTGGGCACTCAAATTTTATTTGTTGATAACTGTAGGTGGATATCCAGCTTTGGAATTCCCATGGTTTGAAGGAACTAGAAGTGTCAGTGATTCTCAACCTTTTGCAGCTGACTGAATTCACCTAAGGAACTTTAAAATAAATGCTGTATGCCCAGGCTCTTACTCCCACCATTGAATCAGAATGTCTAGCACCCAAACTCTGCTCCCTAGATGATGCAAATATGCAGACAGCATTGAAAACTGCTTTAGGATTAGAGGTGCTGAACTTTCACTTAGCACAAGAGTTGGCTGTATCAACACTAACTGGCTATTAGCTCTTTGAGAAGATTGTGGGTTGTGAAAATGCTACATAACCATGCTTTTTCATTTTTTTTTCAGTTATGGGATGTGGTCACTAAAAAGCGATTGAGAAATATGCTTGGCCATTTATCAGTAGTTGGGGCTCTAAGCTGGAATCATTATATCCTCAGCAGGTGAGAAGCATCTCATTGGAACCAATTATGTTTGCATCACCAATTGATTACAGGTGGACAGAACTATAAAATTTGAAACCAAAACCAAAGTAAAACCAGACAGACATGATTAGTAGCAGTCATGATCCTGCCATAACTGTCAGCTGTTCAGACCTGTTGATGCAAGTGGTCCAGCGGCCACGTGTTCCATGGTGGCTCTGTGTCTGCAGCGTGTGCTCGTACTGAGATTGTGAGGCTCAATATTTACAGGTGAAATGATTGTTAAAGTAAAATGTTAAACTTTGTTTAAGCAGAAAGTTTCTCTGTAACAAGTAATACTTGCTAGAGGGATATTTTGTTGAAATCAGTATTTATTGATGTCAGTATCACTAATGGGGAATATGTTAAGCTCTCTGGGGGCATAATTCCAATTCACAGACCCACAGAGGTTAGAGCTGGAAGGAACCTCATAGAATAACCAGTTCAGTGATTCTCAAACTTGACCATGTGTCAGAATGGCCTGGAATGCTCCTCAAAACCCAGATCGCTGCCCTTTCTCTGAGAATTTGAGATTCAGTAGGTCTGATGTTGGGCTGATAATATGCATTTCTAATTTCTCAAGTGATGTTGATGCTTCCTCACTTTTGAGAACTAGTGATTTAGTTGTCTAACTACTTCTTTTTGACTAGAAAAGTTAAGTGACTTGTCCCTGTGAGCCTACATAATCAGTCTAAATATTTATTTAATAAGTCATTCATCTTCATACTGTATTTCTTAAATAAAACTCAAAGCCTTCTACAATTTCTTTCAGTAGCTCAGATGTAAATTGAGATTTCAAAACTTTGTGATTATAGCCATACTTAAAACTACTTAATGCAAAATGCCCTTATAAAGGAATAAATATTTACCCTGAGGCATTGTTGCAGCCAAGTCAATTCTACACTTGGGTTCCTTTTACAATCTACACTGGGTAAGTTTAGTTTCATTATCTATGAAGAATATGAGCAAATATTTTCTTAGAATAATAGCAGCTAAAGCATCTGCCTGTAATGCGGGAGAGCTGGGTTCGATCCCTGGATTGGGAAGATCCCCTGGAGAAGGAAATGGCAACTCACTCCAGTACTCTTGCCTGGAAAATCCCATGGATGGAGGAGCTTGATAGGTACAGTCTATGGGGTTGCAAAGAGTTGGACACGAGTAAGCGACTTCATTTTCAAAATGTTTGGAGTACTCTGTGCTAACTTTTGATGTGTATAACTGTATTTTAATCCCTGCAATAAGACTACAAAGTGGTTTGTGTCCCCCATACCCTCTTTTTTTGAGGAGTAAACTGTGACAGCTGCCTGAGGTCACATGGTTAGCATAAGGGGAAGAGTCAGGTTTTGAACCAGGTGGTCTGGCTGCAGAGTCTGTATAGTTCATCAGAATGCTATTCAGGGCTGAGCCTAAGTAGTTTTTTAAGAATCTGACACTGGACTTTGAGAAATTTCAAGAAATAATTGTAGGCACTTATTTACTTTCTCCTTGGAGAAAACTAATGCAGAAATCATTATCAGTATCACTCATTATCTTTGAGTGATAGGACCTTTATCATAATTTGGATCCAAATCACTGAGAGTAGAGACATTATCCAGTGATTTTGAATCATATTGCAGTTTGTTGTGACTTTCAGATAGTTTTATAATCTTTTTATATGATAGTAGAATGAAAAAGTAGATCTGCAGATTACTAGAAAAAGGAAATAATACGTTTCTATGTCTAACAGATATATGGTATATACATCATTTCATTGAGATAACATGAGGTATTGAATTCCAGAAAGTAATATTTCCTGTGTCCAATACATAAACTACTATCTGGGAAAATATGATAATCTTCTAAATTTATCTTTTCCATGCCTGTCTGCATCATATTAAAGCTATTGGAGATATCTATCAAAGGATATATTTTTAATACCCGGATTTGAAACTGTCGGACAAATCTACTTAACTTCTGAGAAGAATCACCCAGACAGTATACTTCATCCTTATTAAGTCAAGAAACGTTTATGCTTTGAATCTATCCTAAGGGGTTTTTCAAGAGCATGAACAAGCCTTCCCTTCATGTCATGCTTATGCAGCAGTAGGGCTCAAGTTCTCTGTCCTAACCTGCCCCTTTACCTCTTGGCAGTGGGTCGAGACTGGGCCGTGTTTATCATCATGACGTTCGGGTAGCCCAACACCATGTTGGAACTCTTCAACACAAACAAGCTGTGTGTGGGCTGAAGTGGGCACCAGGTGGCACACTGCTTTCCAGTGGCTGTAGTGATGGACTGCTAACTATATGGCCCCATGATCCGGGTGCAAACACACAGGGCCACCCACTAAAAGTCATACATCAACCTACAGCAGTCAAGGTAAGAAATTCAACAGTTTTGAAAGGTATGCTTGGGCTGGTGGTTAAGCATTGGGGTCATCTGGTGAAAAGGTTAGTTAAAATATAGCTTTGATAAAGTGACAAGGCAAAAGCTCTCTTGTAGAGAGCTGCTTCCTGCAAGGAGCTGCTTATATTCTTAGATGTCTTATCAGAAATACAGTGAATTGAACTAAGATATTGTCGACTACACATTGGCACTTGCCATTGGCTCTTGCCACCTACCTCTGTAAGAATTAAATCATGTGCTGCTGCAGCTGCTAATTTTCAGTACCCCCTGATGGTAAAGAATCTGCCTGCAATGTGGGAGACCCAGGTTTGATCCCTGGGTCAGGAAGATCCCCTGGAGAAGGTAACACCTACTCACTCCAGTATTCTTGCCTGGAGAATCCCATGGGCAGAGGAGCCTGGTGGGCTACAGTCCACGGGATCACAAAGAGTCGGACGTGACTGAAGTGACTTAGCTTAGCGTGAAAGGAGTTCATGGAGAACAGAAATGAAGCAGTGTGCTTGGGGAAAACAGGCAGAACAGGTCAGATAGTTCGGGAGCTGATTTTTTGAGCCCAATTCTTATATCTCCCACATCTAGAAAAGCACTAAAATCCTTCATGGTGACAACTGTTCCTTGTGACTAGCACAAACCTACTTTAGAAAATAGGTGCTTGAGTGCATGAAATCCTCCTTCACCAAGATCACATATATACTGACCTCCCCTCTACCTCTTTGGAATAGTTTCTCAGAGGTATCTGAGCTGTTCTCTCCTGGGCTCTCGTCCTTATTTTGCCTCAAGTAAAACTTACTCACAACTCTTCCTGCTGTGCATTTTTTTAAGTTGACAGTAGAGTTTCTGGAAACTTGAACAAGCCAAGCCTTGTGGCATCTACTACCTGGGGAATCATGAGAACAGTCACTAGTGTAAGTGTTCTTGCAGGCACTGCAGACTAACCAATTAGTGTAATGAGCAGACTTCAGATGTTGACATCTGTGTGATTCTGCTCATGATGGAGCTTCTAGTTTTGCCAAAACAGCCTGTTTGTAGTAAAAGCTAATTAGAAATAGGGTACTGAAGAGAATGATTACTAATAAATATAAAAAATACTAATATTCATCCTGTGATAAAACTGAGGTTCCTGGGCTCAGGAGAATTTCTCAGCCTCTTCAAATTATATATGTATATATATTATATATGTATATATATGTATATATATATATATATACAAAATTTTGTGTTTACTGAAATGGCTCTCTTATTCAGCCCAGTAAAGGGTCTAACGGAATGGTTATTTGAAAAAGACAATTAAGGCAGGTGACCATGAGAAATAGTACATATATATTGTAAATCTTTAATTTCAATTTATATATTCAACAAATGTTTTATTTCAATTCAATTTTAATTTCAAAATTAAATTGTACATTTATTCATAATACAAGGCCAAGGTCTTTACTTTGAATGAAGTTTGGCTAATTAGAGTTCTTCACTGTCTTTCTTGTATGAACTACAATCATATTTCATTGTGGTTTCTAATTATATTTATTCTGGTATCTATTTTTATGTAACAAATTACCCTGAATCCTAGTGGCTGGCTTAACATAATTATTTTATTATCTTTTATGGTTTCTGTGGGTCAGACTTTAGGAAGGGCTCTTCTGAGCAGTCTGGCTCAGGGTCTCTCATGAGGTTGCAGTCAGGCAGTGACTGAAGCTGGAAGTACTAGGAGCTGGGACAGTGTTGGTTGGCCAGTCATCCTTCCCTCTTCAAGTGGTCTCAGAGCTCCTCTACATTTTTGGACTAGTCTTACCACATGGGCTTCCTTACCACTGGCTGCCTTAAGAGAGGTAGACGTCGTGGTTCAGGGCAGCAGGGCCAGTGCTTCAGAGAGCAAGGTGCAAGTGGCATTGCTGGGGAAGCACAGTGACTGAAGCCGCCCACCCTGGCCAGGCACCATAGTGACCATCTGCATGAGCTGTTTTCGACAGGAGGTCCTGGTAAGGAACAGGGAACTAAGAAGCCACCACCAACTGCAAGAGTTCAGGAAAGGTCAAAAGGAGACACCACAGGTCCGACTACCTCCCAGAATCCTTCTCTCTGGCATCCATCTTGGCTGAACAAGACATGCACCACCAGGAAGAACTCCGAGTCAGAATGATTTGCTAAAGACAACCCAGAAATTAATCCCATCACCATAAAACTGGAGACTGTGAGCCACTGGCAGAGCAGTTCTCCTGGGTTCCTTTACCTACTGCTCTCCACCTGGGTGCCCTTTCCCAATAAAATCTCTTGTTTTGTCAGCACATGTGTCTCCTCGAACAATGCATTTCTGAGTATTAGATAAGAGCCCAGTTTCAGGCCCTGGAAGGGTTCCCCCTTCCTGCAACAGCATCACCTTTTATGACCCAATTCCAGAAGCCATGTAGTGACACTTTTGGTGCATTCAGTTGTTTGCAAGCCAGTCCCAAGCCCTCCCAGATTCAAAGGGAGGAGAATGAGATTCTACTGATGGAGGATGTTGGCAAAGTTCTAGAAGGGCAAGTGGGATGGGAGATTAGTTTTTAATGATAAATGAGCTTAAACTGAGGATGAGGTTAGTGTACTCATCTGATCCTGGTGTTGTAAAAAGTTACTACTATTTGGAAAAATTTATGTCAGCGCTTCTGAAGCTTGGAATTTACCTAAAAAATAATATATTGGAAACAAAGACATATGCCAGAATATATCCATTAGAGTATTCTTTATAAAAACAAAGAATACAACACCCCACCCCGCAACTTTCTCCAAAAAGCTCAACCCAACCCAGTGCAAACCAAATGAAAATAAAATGAAGATCAGGGAATTCCTTGGTGGTATGGTGGTTAGGACTCTGCACTTGCACTGCTGGGGGCCCAGGTTTGAGCCCTTGTTGGCAAACTAAGATCCCACAAGCTGCACGTGGTGCAGCCAAAAAAATATTGCCATTTGGAACAAAAAACAAATGAAAAAAAATCAGCCTGAGTGTAGCAGTAGAACAAACATTAATTAGAGTATAATAACATGATAGAATATTGTGGGATATTTAAAAATTATAATTATGAAAGATATGTTAAACATGGGAAACTGTATAAGTGAAAACATCAGAATTAGCAATAGTAATTTATAACTAAAGAATAGGCAATTTTATTTTCTAAAATGTATTAGTGAGAGGGTTAGCAGCCTTGGTAGGAAGGCCGGAGGTCCCTAGGTGGCAGGAGGAAATAAACTGCAAGTGGCAGAAGTTTTTTTTTTTTTTTTCTTTTCTCTTCTAATCCTGTCTTGTCATGGCAACACCTGGTTCAACCTGAACTTAACTTTTCTCAAACCTTGAGTTAAACAATGTGATTTTTCTTATGGAAATGTTAACATAGCTTTTAAGCTATGTTAATGAAACTATGTATTTGCCTTGGAATCTGCCCTTCTTCAAGTTGGTTCCCCTAAGACTCAAACCTTGAACTGATAATGGATCAACAAACCAGTACCTCTTACTCATGGAAATGTTCTCTTAAGCTATGTTAAGGAAACTATGTATTTGCTTGGAAATCTGCCCTTCTTCAAGATTCATGTCAATTGCATTATGACTGGGGATGACTCACTTTGTGTCAGTGCTATCTCAAATGCATGTTGTGGGAGAGGGGCCTGGTGCAGCTCTCTCAGTTTTGAGGTGTTCCTTTATCCGAATAGCAAGTTGCTAACAGGTACAAAACACCTTGCTAAAAGCTAGCAAGGGGGCATTGTTTCTGTCCCCTTCTGATGTTTATGTCAGAAGCTTTCTCTATTTCATACTTCAGTAAAGCTTTCCTACACAAAAGCTCTGAGTGATCAAGCCTTGTCTCTGGCCCTGGATCGAATCCCTCTCTTGCGGAGAACACGAATCTTGGTGTCTTTCATAGCTCGTAGCAGCAACCTTTCATTAGGATTTGAAACATATGATTTTTGTGTTGCGAGCAAGCAGGTATAGCTCTCCATTCTCTTCTGTTCCCTTCTCTGACCTAGAACCTAAAGACACAGGTAGACAAACCAGAGGAAGACTGCATTTGGTGATCAGATTCTAGAGGTACATGTCAACTATTTTAGCAGCAGATTTTTTGCCCCATTGGATATGTTGAATGTAGTTTTTCAAACATACTATTGTGTAATTTTTCTGTTTGAAATACTTGCACTTGTTACCTAAATTTGAAGAAGACACCAATAGGTGATTTCTAGTCCATGAGAAGTATTTTCTGGAGAGGGTTGTAGCTCTTGCCTTTGGATCAGAGGTTCTGGAGATCTGCCATGGGAGCAGAACTCTGGAACTTCTGGTTATATGTGTGCATCTCATTCATGAGTTCACCTCCAAAGCTGACCTGCCTGTGATTATTTGGAACTTTAAAGGCCATTGATTGGTGTCCCTGGCAGACTGAAGTCCTCGCTGTTGGAGGAGGAATGAAGGATGGACGCTTACACATCCTGGACATAAATACTGGACAGAGTATCCAGACCCCAAGCACAAACTCACAGGTAAATGTCTTTCCTGGAGTTCACCTTCATTCTGATCTTCTAGAATCTTGTGAAAATAATATATGATAGAGCACAGCACCCAAACACACCTCTCTTTAGCTGCTGAATCTATAGGAGTTTCAACTCCTAAGAGGTTTTCTTTTTTTGTAAAACCCTTTTCACCTGTGAGTTGCAAGTTAATTTAACTTGTGTATCCTTTTTTTTTTTTTCCCATTTTCTTTCTCAGCTCTGCTTTAACTGAAACTCGGGAGCTGTCTGACTGGACAGTGATCATGCTGTTGTCGTTCAGTCACTAAGTTATCCGACTCTTTGCAACCCCATGGACCGCAGCACACCAGACTTTCCTGTGCATCACTAACTCCCTGAGTTTCCTCAAACTCACGTCCTTTGAGTTGATGATGCCATCCAACCATCTCATCCTCTGTTGCCCCCTTCTCCTCCTGCCTCAGTCTTTCCCAGCATCAGGGTCTTTTCCAGTGAGTCAGTTCTTTGCATCAGGTGGCCAAAGTATTGAAGCTTCAGCTTCAGCATCAGTCCTTCCAATGAATATTCAGGGTTGATTTCCTTTAGGATTGACTGGTTTAATCTCCTTGCAGTCCAAGGGTCTGTTTAGAGTCTTCTTCAGCACCACAATTCGAAAACATCAATTCTTCGATGTTCAGCCTTCTTCATGGTCAACTGTTACATTCACACATGACTACGGGATAAACCATAAATTTGACTATACGGACCTTTGTCGGCAAAGTGATGTCTCTGCTTTTTAACACACTGTCTTGTTTTGTCATAGCTTTATTTCCAAGGAGCAAGTGTCTTTTCATTTAATGGCTGCAGTCACTGACTATAGTGACTTTGGAGCCCAAGAAAGTAAAATAATCATAGTCCACTTCAATTCATAGGTTCATTGTGCCTAAGTCTCTGTATATTTAGTTTTTTATTGCTTTGGGGTAAACTTTCCTGGAACTAACATAATTCCTCTAATACCCTAACCCTATATGTAGACTGGAAAGTAGATGGGGACAGAACATACTGCCTAGACTTAGTTTAAAATGCATTCAATGAATCAGAAATTGCCGTAATTATGTATTTTGGGGGGTCATTATTACAGATTTGTTCCCTAACCTGGCTACCTAAGACAAAGGAGATTGCAACTGGCCAAGGTTCTCCCAAGAATGATGTGACTATGTGGACCTGTCCTGGTCTGGCCAGGTCACGTGGATTTTTTGGTAAGTATATAGGTAGGTAAAATGACATGCACCTATTGCAAGGTGAGCTGTTATTGATGGAAAAAGCCATGGATGGAAGATTTTCTTCTTCTCATTCTTTGAGGTATATATTTTATCAGAGGAAAAAACCCTACTTACCACACCTCAGGGATAGATGAGTGTTTCTGAATTTGACTAAGATTGTTCATAAGTTATAATGGTCATTTTTTTTTGCATACATGTAGGGATGATGAAGTGATAATTGTGGGCAGTTTTCAAACTGTGTTTCTGAACTCTGGAGTTAGCATTGTAACTCATTTTACCCTATTTGGAAGAAGAACCAACAGTGTTGTAATGTGTGGAAGTTAAGAAAATATGAAAAGGGTGAGACATTATTCTATGTGGGAAGAACATTCCAGAGCATGAGATTCTGGGGGAGCCTCTGCCCTTTCAAGACAGACTGATGTTGTTTCCTGGTGTGGTTCTGTAAACACTTACTGGCTACTTCTTGAGAGCAAGACTGCATGATGGAGAACAAGACTCAGGCCTTGTTCTCAAGAGTCTTAAACTACCTTTGGGTGCAATCTGAAATATTAAGTGGGGGCTGAGGAAAATAGAAGTGTTGGTTGTTGAAGGAACAGGGCACTGACATCCAGTCTCTTGTAGACCTCTGATTATATATTCTGTCTTCTTCCTTTTGCCACTCAACTCATTTTCTGGTCATCCCTGAAATGTATTTATTCAACATTTATTTATTAATATTAAGTATCTATTATGTATGGCAATTTTGATGGTGCTGGGCATACACAGGTGAACCAGACAGGCAATATCCTTACCATCATGGAGCCTATACTTCTGTGGGAGAAGATAGACAAAAGTCAAATATATATGATATGTGGTGATGATGCCATGACTCTCTGGAGATTCTGGGAATGTTATTTGGCAACGACAAAACACCTTAACAGAGGGTCTTCCTGCTTCTGCTGCTCAGCCTGGCTGGAGCTCTGGTTAGCCTCAAAATAACTTTCTATTCTTCAGCTGTTATACTGTGTGACTTGGTGAATAAAAATACAGACAGCTCTTGACAAAGCCACTTCAGTGCCAGAATGGGTGTAGGAGAAGCATGAAGTGGTCCTTTGCATATATTAATTACAATTTACCAGACCTTTTTAGTTTATGGAAACATTTTAAATCAAGCCTTAAAACCTGGTCATAATAAGTTATACTTTTTAGTTTTAATGATTTGTGAATTTTTTTTTATATTAGACAGCAGAGAGTATATTTAACCCTTCCTACTTCCTTTAAAATGTTTTTGGTTGGATAAGATGCAGTTAATTTTGAACTTTTAGACACTAATTTTCATCTCTGACTCAGTAGTTTCTTCTATGTACAATATTTCCCCAAAGTATTTAGCAGGAAGATTGTTTTACAAATGCACATTATGTGGTCAGATAAATTTGGAAATTCTGAGTTAAATAAGAGCAGATTTTCTTTCTTAATGATGTCTCAAAGCCTTTGATACATTACATGTATTGGGACTCCTAGAGGAACCATTTGGTGTTTCCCAAGTTCATTGGGAAGTCTTTGTATGGGAACATCTCAAGATCTTGCTCTGTGAACACCCTTCAGGGGGCAATGCCACATGGCGTGGGGCTGCTGAGGTCTTCAGCTTCTGTGTGTTTTTACTGTGAGTCAGTATTTCCATCGTGGGTCAAGATCAGCATTGAAAAAAAAGAAATAGAATGGTATAGAATGGAAAAATGGAAAAGTAGGTTTTATTTTATGAAACTTTGTCATTGTTATCAGTACATTTGCATGTATATGTATGGGGTCACCACATGTAGTTTTGACAATGAATTGTGGTCAAAAAGCTGGAAAGAAGCTATTCTCAATTATGGTCATGCTTTCAGTAATTCTTATCCTGTTACCCACAGTCATAATTCTCTGGAGGAAAATTTTAGTTAAAGAGGTTCTCATCCACCTGACTGTAGGAGAAAGATGCCTTACAATTTCCCCTCCTACCCGCCCCGCCAACCCCCCCCCCCCCCCAACCGCCAAGGCTGTAATTTCTAAGCTTTGAAACAGTGGTAGGTGACTTTCTAGCTTATAAGTGAGACCTGGCCTTTGATTAGGTTCCATCAGTCCATCACACATGCGTCAGTACATGGCCTCATTTATGGCTGTTGCTGCATAAAGGAAATCAACCTGTCAATGCTTCCAGTGACGGTACTCTTGGAACGTGGGGATGTAGATTCTAAAGAAGAACTTCATCTGAAATAGGTGGCATTTCCTTCTATCCTGTAAACTAAGATTGTCATGAATGAGAAAGAAGTATTTCAAGAATGCTTTTGTTTCCATCCAAAGACCATTTTCCTAACAAGTTCTGGAAGTAGCTGTCCATCTTTTAAATGAAGATATTTTTCAAAGTCTGTTCTATAAAAGATTTGGGACTTTCCCCCTGTTACTCCTTTTTCTACTTTCTCTCCCTCCTTCCTTTTCATCTTAATGCACATAATAAAGAATGCATGAGTATTTATCACTGATTATATTTGTTGAATAGAATTTTCTTTTTAGGTTTAATTTTAAAGCATTGGTATCAGTTCAGTTTAGTCACCGAGTCGTGTCTGACTCTTTGTGACCCCATGAATCACAGCACGCCAGGCCTCCCTGTTCATCACCAACTCCCAGAGTCCACCCAAACCCATGCCCATTGTGTCAGTGATGCCATCCAACCACCTCATCCTCCATTGTCCCCTTCTCCTCCTGCCTTCAATCTTTCCCAGCATCATGGTCTTTTCAAATGAGTCAGCTCTCCACATCAGGTAGCCAAAGTATTGGAGTTTCAGCTTCAACATCAGTCCCTCCAATGAACACGCAGGATTAATCTCCTTTAGGATGGACTGGTTGGATCTCCTTGCAGTCCAAGGGACTCTCAAGAGTCTTCTCCTACACCACAGTTCAAAAGCATCAATTCTTCTGTGCTCAGCTTTCTTTATAGTTCAGCTCTCACATCCATACATGACTACTGGAAAAACCATAGCTTTGACTAGATGGACCTTTGTTGGCAAAGGAATGTCTCTCTTTTTAATATGCTGTCTAGGTTGGTCATAACTTTCCTTCCAAGGAGTAAGCATCTTTTAATTTCATCGCTGCAATCACCATCCGCAGTGATTTTGGAGCCCAGAAAAATAAAATCAACCACTGTTTCCACTGTTTCCCCATCTATTTCCCATGAAGTGATGGGACCAGATGCCATGATCTTAGTTTTCTGAATGTTGAGCTTTAAGCCAACTTTTTCACTCTCCTCTTTCACTTTCATCAAGAGGTCTCTGCATATAAGTTAAATAAGCAGCGTGACAATATACAGCCTTGATGTACTCCTTTTCCTATTTGGAACCAGTCTGTTGGTCCATGTCCAGTTCTAACTGTTGCTTCTTGACCTGCATACAGGTTTCTCAAGAGGCCGGTCAGGTGTTCTGGTATTCCCATCTCTTTGAAAATTTTCCACAGTTTGTTGTGATCCACACAGTCAAAGGCTTTGGCATAGTCACTAAAGCAGAAATAGATGTCTTTCTGGAACTCTCTTGCTTTTTCGATGATCCAGTAGATGTTGGCAATTTGATCTCTGGTTCCTCTGCCTTTTCTAAAACCAGCTTGAACATCTGGAAGTTCACGGTTCACATATTGCTGAAGCCTGGCTTGGAGAATTTTGAGCATTACTTTATTAGCGTGTGAGATGAGTGCAATTGTGCAGTAGTTTGAGCATTCTTTGGCATTACCTTTCTTTGGGATTGGAATGAAAACTTCCCTTTTCTAGTCCTGTGGCCACTGCTGAGTTTTCCAGATTTCCTAACTAAATTAAGTTTCTTTTCATTTATATGTCTTGTGTGTGTGTGTGTTTGAGTACTCAGTCCTATCTGACTCTTTGTGGTCCCATGGGCTGCAGCATGCCAGGTTCCTCTGTCTTTTACTATCTCCCAGAGTTTGTGCAGATTCATGTCCATTGAGATGATGAAGATATCTAACTATCTCATCCTCTGCCACCCCTTCTTCTTTTGCCTTCAATCTTTCCCAGCATAATAATGGATACTGGCCTTTAATAGAAAAAGAAACTCTTCTTTATGCTGGGTTTGGAGCATGGTAAACAGTTAAAGCTTTGAACTGGATTCTAGTTCCGGCTCTGTCATTAACCAGCTGTGTGACCTTGAACAAAGTGTTTGATATTCTTAAAGTTTTTCTTCAACTCTAAATTAAAAGGATGGCATTATATCAATGAATTTAAACATTTTTTATGCACCAACATGCCTAGGGCCAATCCCATGTGTCCTTGGGGGCATTTCTCTGTGCATATTGTGTGTATCTGTGTATGCATGAAGGAGAGCACTGGGAGTTCTACGTGTAGGTGGAAAAAGCTCTAAGTATCTAAGAAATGTCTCCTTTAGGAGTGAAATAGTGTAGCTACACTCTTTGCTGTTGAGAATCTTGTGTCAGAGAACAAGATTATTTCTAAAATTCCAGCTTCAATTGAGTTGTAAGCTGTACTGCTCTATGAGGGGGTGACCACTCATCTCATTTGATTTTATTTGTGCCCCCGAATACCTACCCAGTCAGAAACATATCCCCCTCCGTCTTTCCTCCTTTGTCCTAGGCCCAGCTTTCTTTCATGGAGTCAGCTTTGTCTATTTCAGTGTAAAGTTTTGATCATGAAAGTCATTGTTGGATTAGGATAGGTTTTGCAAAATATTTTCTGAGGAACATTAGTCCTTTAAGATGCTCAAGTCAAAAGGACCAAGTAAGTTTCAGAAATGCTGCCTATTATAAGCTCTTCTCCCAAATATTAATAATGCATATGAAAGTGTTAGTCTCTCAGTTGTGTCCAATTCTTTGTGACCCCATGAACTGTAACTCACCAGGCTCCTCTGTCTATGAAATTCTCCAGGCAAGAATACTGGAGTGTTTTGCCAGTTCTTCCTCCAGGGGATCTTCCTGACCCAGGGATCAAACCTGGGTCTCTTGCATTACAGATAGATTCTTTACCTACTGAGCCACTAGGGAAGCCCTATAATGCATATGGCAGTTTTGAAATAAGGAATCCTGTTTAATTTCCCTAACTTGGAGCTTCCAAATTAACATGATCATTAAAGACTCTTTTCATCTCTAAATACCTAACAACCTCATATAAAACTATTGTCCCATAGAATGTTCTTTGAGAAATGGCCAGTTGGATAACAGAAAGAGGGGTATTGTCCTCAGAATTTCACACAAAAGGCTCATGTTTACTTTGTTGGATAGATTTTTGTGTCCTTTTCCCTTAAGCGGCATGAGTTTATTTGATTAGCTTCTTGAAACCAAGATTCTCAAGGGATTACTTTCAGGGGAAGATAAGAGGAGGAATGGGGTGTGTGGTAGGAACATGGCCATGGGAATTCCTGGGTGTTGGTGGAATAGAGAATATAGAACTAATAATGGTAGAAGGCATGAGGTTGTGGGGAACTAAAAGCTGGTCCTCTCAGAGCTATCCAAGTCAAAGTCCCTGGAACCTGGGAATGTGACTTTATTTGGTGAAAGGGTCTTTGCAGGTGTAATTAAGTTGAGGATTTTGAGATTAGATCATTCTGGATTGTCCAAATGGGCACTAAATGTAACAGAAAGTGTCTTATAAGAGGCACACAGAGGAGAACAGACACACAGATGTGGAGGCAACTTGACCATGGAAGCAGAGACTGGAGTGATGTGGCCACCATTCTGGGATGGTCAACAGCTGCCAGAACTAGAAGAGGCAGGGAATGGAGTCTCCAGAGGAAGCCAGCCCTGCCAACCCCTTGATTTGGGACTTCTGGCCTGTGAGAGAATATAATTCTGTTGTCTTAAGCCATGTAGCTTGTGGTAATTTATTACAGCAGCCCTGGGGATCTAATACAAGGGGAAAACACCCTGAAGGGGAATGGTGAAGCAGAACCTTGACCACTTCAGGGTGTCCCCCAGAGCCCACGCTGACTGTGTTTTCTTGGCAAAGGTACAGTGGGAGCACCAGCCCTGAATGTGGCAGGTGTTTGGAGAAGCCCTTTATCCTGGGATGGGATTCATGGTCCCCAGCTTAGGTTGCTTCCCAGTCCTAGGCAACAGCCCTTGACACGTGGAACATGAGCTGTCTTGTCTACCTTCCCACAGACCACCGAGGCCGAGTGCTACACCTGGCTTTGAGTCCAGACCAGACCCGCGTCTTTTCTGCTGCAGCGGATGGCACAGCCTGCATATGGAATTGCTGCTAGTCACTCAGCCCCTCCCAGCTTCAGCTTCCTCATTTTGACATGAGAATAATGATACTGGCCTTGCCTTCTCCATGGCATTATCATGAGGCTCAAACAAGATGGTACTTTTCCTGAGGTGAATGCCTGTTCCCTGACCTTTTCTCAGGTTACTTTACTGGCTCTGTTTCTTCCCACCACAACTTCCAGACATTGTCTCTCATTCTCTGCTTCTCTTTCTGCTTTTCTCCTCCTCCCCTTTTCTTCTTCTCTCTCTGTCTCCTCCTTGTTAGAGATGCATTTTCACTGCTATAGTCACAAGAATATCTACCGCAACTATTTCTAAGCTCGTCTTTCCCACTTCACTTTTCTCCCAAGCTCCAGCCTTATCCTTGGGTCTCTGAATATATATATATATATATAGTATATTATATGTATTATATATATATATTTCTATTTTGGCTATGTGGTACGGCATGCACGGGTCTTAGTTCCCTGACCAGGGATCAAACCCATGCCCCTGCAGTGGAAACTTAAAGTCGTAACCACTGGACCACCAGGGAAGTCCCTTGGTTATTTCTTCATTAAGATCCTTTTCTGTCTTTAGCTCAAACTCAGTACATTAAAAACACAACTTATTCACTTGAATAAGCACAACTTACTTGTTTAAATATTGATTAAAGTGCTCCTCTGTGTTAAGCATAGGACTTCCCTGGTGGCTCAGTCAATAGAGAGTCTGCCTGCAGTGTGGGAGACCTGGGTTCGCTACCTGAGGTGGGAAGATCTCCTGGAGAAGGAAATGGCAACTCACTCCAGTATTCTTGCCTGGAGAATCCCATGGACAGAGAAGCCTGGTGGGCTATAGTCCGTGGGGTCACAAAGAGTCGGACATGACTGAGTGACTAACTTTAATATTGATTAAGCATATGGATCATTTCCTCTCAGACAAAGACTTACTTGGAACTCCCTTTTCTGTCTTAATGATCTCATCTTACCCTGGTCATCTCATCACTCAGGGAGCCTCCTGGTTATTCAGTTTACCCCTTGTTCTCTATCTTTTGTTTCACCCTAGTAATGTCCTACACACCTGATGACAAATTTGTGGCAATTGCCTTCTACCTGGAGAAAGCAATGGCAACCCACTCCAGTACTCTTGCCTGGAGAATCCCATGGATGGAGGAGCCTGATATCTGCAGTCCATGGGGTCGCTAGGAGTTGGACACGACTGAGCGGCTTCACTTTCACTTTTCACTTTCATGCATTGGAGAAGGAAATGGCAATCCACTCCAGTGTTCTTGCCTGGAGAATCCCAGGGATGGGGGAGCCTGGTGGGCTGCCGTCTGTGGGGTCGCACAGAGTCGGACACGACTAAAGCGACTTAGCAGCAGCAGCAGCCTTCTGTCTGGTTTTCTGTCTTTATTCTTAATGGGTTTCCACATTACTATTAGGTTTAATTTCTAAAAGCAGTATGCTGATCCTCCCCAGCCCCCTGCTCATAAACTCTCAGTGACTCCCCATTATCTAACCCCCTTTGACCTCAACCTCGGAGTCCTGAGCCCAGAATCTGAAGTTAGGGGACCTATACTTAACTAGGCTCTGTCGTAAACTTACTGAGTGACCTTGGGTATGCCACAACATTTGCAAATAGGGCTTTGGATTTGATAACTGCTAAGGTTTCTTCAAGCTCCATAAGGTCACTGTTCTTTTTAACATTAATCCTCACTCACCTCCTGTGTTATCGCTGGGCTGTTCTGTGATTTCCTGCCTTATGCCTTTGTTGGAGCTCTCATCTTCTAATCTGGAATTCCTGCTCCTCAATTCTTTGCTCTGTACCTTCCCATAAGTCCTGTCCTCTGTTTTGAAATAATGTTACCTGGCTTTGAACTCTTGGTATCAGCCTGTGTCACCTACTTTGTGTTAATATAACTATTCTAGTTATTTTAAAAAATCTTCTATTAGTATGGGAATCTTTGTTTATTTAAACTTTAGCATGCTTATTTCTTTCACAAAATTATATTGAGGGGTTGAGGGGGCATATGTTATATTTTTTTAGTGCCCTCTGGAATGTTTTGCATGTGTCAACTAATATACATTGATTAATTTCTTTACTTTGTCATAAATGGCTTTTACCAATACACACATACTCCTTTAATATCTCTCTTCAAAAAAATAATACCAAATAAATGCCTTGATAATTGAAAAGTGGAATAATAAATACAAGGAGTGTTAGGACTCTCCTGACAAATTAACAATGTATTCTGTTCTTTTCCCCTGTTTTTAAACTCAGAAAATATGCTTGGTAGTGCTAGTAATTTTTACCTTACAAAATTTTAGGTCACCAAAAGTGCAAATAAGATACATCCCTGTAATGCACACTCTTTTTTAAGATAATGGCTGTCATTTGATCTTATTTAGCCAAGTATAAACTATAGAAAAAGTTTAGCAGGGAAAGGAGCAAAATGGTGAGACCATTTGCAGTGTCCTCCGCCATTCTGATATGGTTACATTTTTCTTAAAAATCTCATGAGACTATGACATGACCAAAGGACCAAAGATTGCTTCTCTCAATTAATACTGGTATGTGAACAAGGTTCTCATTTAAGAAAAACAGCAATATATCTTTTACTGCTGTTAGTTTTATGGACATCTGGAATATGGTTTCAGTAAAGAAAAAAATGAACTCAGTCAATACACAAAACAGAAGACTTAGCTACAAAAATTGTGTAGTATAAAATTTTTATTGAGTAATAATTCACATAAAGCATATAAATCTTAAGTGTATAGCTTAACGTATTTAATTTATGAATAGATTAAGATCAAGATCTATGAGTAAATCATCTAGATCAAGATGTGAACATTTCTTTTACACCAGAAGATTCTTTGTGTCACTTAATCAACACCCCTCCATTATTCCGACCTTGGTCACCATGAATTAATTTTGCCTTCTGCCAATCTTCAGATAAATGCAATAATACAGTAAGTATTCTTTTATGTGAAGTCTGGTTTCTTTTACTCAACATTAAACTTGTAGAAGTAGTTACTGTTGCTGCATGTAACTGTAGTTTGGTCTTTTTAATTGCTGTGTAATATCCCATTGTATATACAACAATTGTTTTTCTGTTTTATTATAGATGGACATTTATTTTTAATTTTAACTTTCAATAATAAAGTTTCTATGGACATTCTCAAACACATATTTGGTGGGGAAAAGCCCTCATTTCTGTTTGGTCTATACCCGAGAGTAAGAATTGTTAAGTCATAGCATATGTGTGTCTTCAGTTTTAATAGACACTATCACTTTTCCTAAGAAACTCTACCAATTTACATTTCCACCAGCAATGAACAAGAGTTTCACACAACTATTTTTAAGTGAACTTCAAAATCTGTAATAAATGTTGCCAGTAGAGAATATTTCATCTTCTTATTGCTATTAAAATCCTAATTATGGATTATAGCAGGCATCTAAAATATCCTAGTGACTCTCTTATCTCTTTTAGATATCAGCATGAGATGTCACTTTCTAATATAAGGGTTCTTATCACCAGCTGCATATTAAAATCATTGGGGAAACTTATAAAAAGAACACTCTGTCCTGGTTCTCATCAAATTAAATAAAAATTTCTAAAAGTGAGGCATAGACATTGGGAATTTTAAAGAGCCTGGTAAGTCTAATGGGCTGCCATGGTTGAAAACCAGTGGACCAGTATTTTGGTCAGTCTATAAGCTATATCCCTTTGTTTGTTTTAAGAAGCTGTCTCTTAGTGTTGCTGTGTGTTCTTAGTTTGGACATACCATGTGTATATATGTATATCTTTATATACATACATATACACACATAAGATTTATAGTCCAAAATGAACTGATGGAAATCGAAGGAATCTGTTCATATAATCTCATCTTGATGCGGCTACTGGACTGATGACTATCCACTATGTTCAGCATGCTGAATGAACATCTTGGTTTTTCTCCCATAGGAAACTTTCAGACCATGATTCAAAACTCACTCCCTAGTATGAGATGGCAGCCACCGTAACCATGTTGATTGTACCTACCCAGGCTCAAGGACAAGGAGAACCAAGAAATCACCTAGTAACCCAAGGCTTAAATTCGCACTACCGAGAAAGGAGGTTGACTTTCTCTAGCTAAGTGCCTTGTTAATATCCCCTAGAATTTTAATTTCCATTTCTTGCCTGCTTTGAAAAATACTCTAAGGCATTTCCTGTTTCTGCTTCTCCCAATGGACTCAGATTCTTGTATATAAATCTGAGTAGCAGGTGTTGATGTGGAACAGTGGCCTGTGAAGGGAAAATATTTCCTTTTAATCCAAATGCTTCAGACTGGCTGCTTCTGTTTCTTGCAGAATTGCTGGGCCCTTGACTGTACTTGTTACTAGGCAGACTGACCTTAGTGTTCCTCCTGCTAGGCCTGGCCCATTTAATCAGTTAAGTGAATAATTCAAGTCAAATTTGCATGTCACTTATCACATGGATGACACAGGTGACCCTGGTCCCTTGATCTGTCCCTTGCATTATCCACAAGGTCTCTATATTACTCTGTTCCACTTTGGTGGTGGATATCTGCCTGCTATAAGTTATAGGAGACAAGTGCAGTGATAGAAGTTGATTTTATTTATGATGAAATTAAGAAATGACAGCACTGGGTATATATCTGAAGAAAACCGTAATTCAAAAAGATAGATGCATCCCAATGTTCACTGCAACACCACTTAAAAATGACCAGGACATGGAAGCAACCTAAATGTCAATCGGAGGAATGGATAATAAAGATGTGGTACATATACACAATGGAATATTACTCAGCCATGAAAAAGAGCAAAGTAATGTCATTTGCAGCAATATGGATGGACCTAGAGATTGTCATACTGAGTGAAGTAAGTCAGACACAGAAGGTCAAATATCATATGATATCACTTGTATGTGGAATTGAAAAAAAAGGGTAAAATGAACTTATCGATGAAACAAAAGTACAGTCACAGATGTAGAAAACAAACTTAAGGTTATCAGGGATGGGGGGAGTGATATATTGAGAGATTGGTACTGACATATACACACTACTATCAATTTATTTAAAATAGGTAACTAATAAGAACTTGCTATGTAGCACAGGGAACTCTTATTTAATACCCTGTAATGGCCTATATAGGAAAAGAATCTTAAAAAAAGAGTGGATATATGTGTAACTCTGATTCCCTTTGCTGTACACCTGAAACTAATACAACATTGTAAATCAACTATACTTCAATAACATTTTTTTTAAAGTGACAGCAAATGAAGTACAAGTATCTAAACCGCTTGCTTCATAGTCTTAACTATCCAGTTGAGGTGTTTCTTTGAGAGAAGGATATAGACGCCGGGCCCTCGAGGGTCTCCGCATTTCCCCTGCATGCCGAAGGCAGTGATGCCTCTGAAAGTGCCTTCACATATCAGAGGGCTTCCAGAATCTCCCTTGGGGAAAACAAGAGGAATGGTGGGGATCAGCATCAAATATGACCACTAGCAGCCTGGAAGAAATGCCATTCAGTGTGAAGCATTTAATGTGAAGTTAAGACCAACCTGGACTCACTTGATGATGAATGCTTGAAAAACCAAAATGTTGAGGAATATTCAATGATATAGTCAATTTTTTTCTCTATTTGTTTACAAAGCAGTGAAAATTGAAATGAAACTTGAATTATTAATTTGTGGAACCCAGTGATTTTGAGACAGACTCTCTGCTTTAGAAACTCCTTTTTTGTCATTTTCTCAAAATGCTGAGTAACTCAAGGCATAAAATAGTTAAATGCAGATGGGCCATTGAGGCGAAGAATAAAAGCTATGTTTTCTAGTTCTTCTGGGAGTTAATTGTTTTCTCAAAGGAACAAAACCAAAGCAACTTGTTCTTCATCTTCTCAAACAGAAATTGCTCCCTTGAATCTCTTTTTTAAATGAGAAAGAAACATTTAATGAAATAAGTTATACAATAATATCTCTTAAGAGCATATGGAATGTGAAAGACTCAAATCAAATGAGACTCAAACTTCATCAATGCAGTAACCATTGAAGAGAAAATTACATGATAAAGCTTGGGTCTATCACCTTATCATAGGCTCAGTGAACATTAAAATTAGACCTTGGAGGTCAGTTCCTTCAAACTCTCACAAACGCCATTCTTCTCTAGCAAACATTGTTCATTTAGTCAATATTCATGGAGCACCTACCAGGTGCCATGTAGTCTTCTAGACACTAGGACAAGATCAGTGAACAAAATAGACGAAAAGTACTCTTCTTGTGGAATTTGCACTATTCTTTGCTCTTCCTCCCAAGTCTCTTGAGCATCTGATGCTAGATGGATGCTCCTGGAAGTCAGTGATTACACTTCAGAGCTGCCTGGTTCCACCAGGTGGGAGGCTTCAGTCAGCTGTAAGTCATGCTTTATTCTTGTGACTGCAGTACCCAGTATGTGACCTTGCATTCTCTCAAGGAACTCTTTGCGACCCCATGGACTATACAGTCTATGGAATTCTCTAGGTCAGAATACTGGAGTGGGTAGCCTTTCCCTTCTCCAGGGGAGTTTCCCAACCCGGGGATCAAACTCAGGTCTCCCGCATTGCAGGCGGATTCTACACCAGCTGAGCCACAAAGGAAGCCCCAAGGAACTCTAGATCAGCACATTTAAAGATATTTAAAGTCTAGAGACCCAGTTGGCTGTTTTCCTGCTATGGCTTTAGGTATGACGGGTATTGCTGGATGGAGAGTCACTGAGGCTTGTACATGGAGTTCTGCAAATGAAAGGTTCTGAGAGCACAGTTCCACCCCGGTGAGGTGAGAAGGGACAGACCAGTGCTCAGTGCTGAAACCGGAGTCAAGTGTTCTTCTGCTCCTATCTTTAAGCAGGGACCTGTCCCAGCCCTTCTCAGGGCACGCTGAGAGGGAGGCTTGCATGCTCTCTGGTATGGAGTGCTTGGAAGTTGTTTCCAAAGGTCGAGCTTGGCTCTAGGAGGCTATGCAGTTTACTCCAAGATCTTCAGTCAGTCTTGGAAATGCAGGTATTTCAGACTTACCTGGCTAAATGGCAGAGGGATTATTAGGGAGTGCTCAGATGGGCAAAGGTACTGAAGGCCCTAGATGAACCCTGACTTCAGCTGTCCTGAGTGTTAACATATCTTTTTTCAGTTTAGATCTATATATGTTAATATGAAAAATGAGAAAAAATTGCTTCTTAGTGGTTTTTGATATAAAATCAAGAATATGCAGTAGTTCAACCCAGACACTAGCAGTGAACATGTTATTTTTGATGAACAACTCATCTGAGCTGAGAACATTAATTTATTTGACTGGAGTTTTATCAGACTTCTTTTAAAAAGCACTAGGACCCTGTAAAAGCCAATGCAAATCATGACATTACGTCCACTATATCTGTATGACTTAACCCAACAGCTCAAGTTTGGGATCTTGTTTTACTTACCTCGCAGGAGTCTTTTCCACCTTGGAGGCTTCCAGCACAAATCATATTCAGTCCAATCACAGGTTTATAATTATAGTGTGACTGATCATTGCAGATTTTTCTGTCTATGATAGTGACATTGACTTCTCTCAAAATATCGGACAGAGGGGAATTATTGTGAAACTTTCCCCACCCTGCAACTCGACACGCAGTTCCTGGTTTCACATCACTGCCTACTTTTGGGAGCTGAAGGATAGCCACGTTTTTATTAAGTGTTGCTTTTTTGTCCAGCTGTTGGAAGGCAAGCAAAGAGAGTTAACAGAACAAGATAATAAAAATGTCACTTTTTAAATTTAAGTTCTAGCCCAACTGCCAGGGACCCCCTTATACAGTTATCAGGCCACTGAGAAAGATTTCTACATCAGAAGCCAGACTGTAGGAGCTTCTATGACTTTTGAATCAGTCAAAAGTATAATCAAAGGTTTGTACCTTTAGAAGCTTAAGATCGCCTTCACGTGTGTCCTGGTCATAGCACGGATAGGGAAACTCTTTCTTAATGAACCTGGTCTGTTTTTCAGGCTCTTTCTTGGTTATTGAGTGAGCCCCAAGAATGATCTGGGTTTTCCGGTTCCTGAAAACAGACACAATACTGTTAATTTGGTTTACTCTTTAAATCAGGAACTAAGCATATTATGGGCTGATCAGTTTCACTGTCCCATCTATAAATGTGCTTGCTGTGGAAATGCCTCTTTGTGACTCAGAAAAAAAATGTGTACTTTAAAGAATAAAAGTGAATTGTTTATGAATTTATCATTATCATTATCATCATGCTGGCCTGCAGCTTATTTATAACAAGCTAAACTAGGTTCATTGAAAATCAAATGATAAGAGAATTCCATGGGGGACTTCCTCGCTGGTCCAGTGGTTGGAGCCCGCCTGCCAGTGCAGTGCACGCGGATTGCACCCCTGGTCTGGGAGGATTCCACATGCCGTGGGGCAGCTAGGCCAGCGCACCATGACTACGGAAGTCCTTGGGCCCTAGAGCCTGTGCTCCACAGCAAGAGAAGCCATTGCAGGGAGAAGCCCACACACGGCAGCTAGAGAGCAGCTCCTGCTTGCCGCAACTAGAGAAAGTCTGCTCGCAGCAACGGAGACCCAGCACAGCCAAAAATTAAATATGTAGCAAATATTAAAAACAGAGAATTCCATGGTAGCTAAGCTAAGTCTTGGGATCTTTGGTGGAGTTATACTGCTGTCCCCTCAACCTTCCTTTAGTTGTAATAGAGAATCCGGCTGCAGATAACTGGAAAACAGAAATCTCAGTGGTCTAACAACAAAAGCAAAAGACACTCGATAGTTGTAGAACTAATGCACTGAAGAAATCTTTGTAAGAGGACAACAAACTTATCTTAAATGGGCAAACTTTCAGAAATAGATTGCTTAATGGAAGACCCTATGTGCATGGCACTGAGTGTGTGTATTTGAGGGAAAGGTGGTCTAAAGGGGGGCCCTTTCAGATCTTCTTTTTCTTACTCCATGCTGAAGATTCATTTTGATTAATAAAATCAAGATACTCTCTGATGTATTAATGATGAAGGCCATTATCATTCATAACTTAGCACAGACTACACCAACAATATATTCACACTGCTGTTTTTCCATTACACAGCTGATACCAGTCTCACTTAGACCTTAGAACAGCGCTTTCAGTAGAGTATACTTTGATGATGAGATATTCTATAAGTCCGCACTGTCCAATATGGAGCCCCATGTAGGCTACTGAGGACTTGAAATGTGGCCAGTGAGACTGAGGATCTAAATTTGTCATTTGACTTAATTTTAATGAATGAAAATGTATATAACTATAGATAACTCACATAACCATCATGATAGTGGCTATCATAATGGACAGCCCAAGTTTAAAGGCTTGATTTAGGGGCAAAGAAAAGACCAGCCCTGAAAGTGGTTTGAAGGCCATGGTTGACCGTGGTTATGAAATGGCTGAAGGTGTGAGAAGTTTTAAGAAAACAGGAAGGTTTTCAAAAGAAGCCTTCTATACTTGACAGTGGTGCTCAGGTCCCTGAGGGGACACTGAAGTTTTTTTCCCTTCTGCACCATCATGAGGTCAAGACCAGAAGCCAAGACTTGCAGCCCTTGAGCCTGGTGGCTCCAGAGGAGATCTTCCAAAAGTGCTCTGGATGCTGCTTCCTCACTGGTCTGATTCTCTGGGGATGAGTCTGGCCTCAACTCCCTTTTGCGGGTAAAGCAAGCTGCCAAAGATGTAAATGATGTGAAGATCCTGTGGCTTTAATGATATTTACTCTCTTTGTTAATATTCCCCCAAGTTAGGCTATCTCCACAATTTTTTTTTTTTTAAAACCCAAGAACATACAGGTCACAGTGAGCTGCAGTCAATACCCAGTCTTTGGCAATCAAAGCTCCAGCACAGGTATTTTCCCCCTTAAGTAGCACCATGTAGGGTCTTGAATGAGGAGTCACTTCATTTCCTCCAATAATTTTTTCACAGAGATCTATTCAAAAGACAAAGACAAGTCATATCAGTGACCACCCTAAAGAGCTCTACTTATAATCACGTTTCTAAGTGTTCTTGCCTGGAGAATCCCAGGGACGGAGGAGCCTGGTGGGCTGCCGTCTATGGGGTCGCACAGAGTTGGACACGACTGAAACGACTTAGCAGCAGCAGCAGCATAGACAAGGAGAAGGAAATGACAACGCACTCCAGTATTCTTGCCTGGAGAATCCGGTGGACAGAGGAGCCTGGTGGGCTGCTGTCCATGGGGTCGCACAGAGTCAGACACGATGGAAGTGAGTTAGCATGCATACATGCATTGGAGAAGGAAATGGCAACCCACTCCAGTATTCTTGTCTGGAGAATCCCAGGAACAGAGGAGCCTGGTGAGCTGCTATCTATGGGGTTGCACAGAGTCGGATACGACTGAAGTGACTTAGCAGCAGCAGCAAGGCTAGACATGCTTTTCCCACATAGAGAGAAGGAGGGATGAGAGCATACTCCACCCCCTTCATGTCAATTTCAGATGTGGGCATGCATGCTAAGTCTCTTCAGTCGTGTTCGACTCTTTTCAACCCTATGGACTGTAGCCTGCCAGGCTCTTTTGTCCACGGGATTCTCCAAGCAAGAATACTGGAGTGGGTTGCCATGCCTTCCTCCAGGGTATCCTCGACCCAGGGATCGAACTCGTGTCTCCGACAGCTCCTACATTGCAGGTGGATTCTTTACCATGGAGCCACCAGCAAAGCCCAGATCAGATACCTGAATGTAAATCCCACTCCTGTTGGAATCTGAGAGGTTTCGCTCTTTCACCCACGGAAGCCATGCCATTGGCAGGTCCAGGGATTATCAGGCTGGAAATATGTCACAACCACTGGCCTCAGCCCTCAGGACTTGCTAAGTTCAGACAACTGTGCATGAGTTTATACCAGTAACTGGTGCTACAGGAACTGCTGGTGTCTGCCCATCCCTCCCCTTTTCTGGCTAAGTATTAATCTGGGGGAAGCAGAGTTGCTTTTACAAGCTTGAAAACCGCCCTTTTCACTCTGAGCTCTTGCAAAACACCACAGCTTACAAACTGGCATTAACACCTTTTAGCTGTAACCCTACCCATGAGTTTTTTGGTCATCATGAGTCTTTTGCTTATTGAAATTTGCACACTTCTCATTCAGTATTCTTGCCTGGAGAATCCCAGGGATGGGAGCCTGGTGGGTTGCCATCTGTGGGGTTGCACAGAGTCGGACATGACTGACGTGACTTAGCAGCAGCAGCCTTCATAAACTGAGAGACTATCTTTTGCACCTGAAACTCTTCCTCAATCTCCAGACTGAACCACTTGGTTTAATTTAAGCCCTTTTCTAATGAAGAGAAGTGAGAAAATGCTATAAGGAGAGAATTCTGCCTTAGCCAAATTTCCTTGGTGATAGACCAAGAGTAGAGACTTATTATTAGGGAAGAGTGAGATGGAAGCCCAAAATCACTGCAGATGGTGATTGCAGCCATGAAATTAAAAGACTCTTACTGCTTGGAAGGAAAGTTATGACCAACCTAGACAGCATATTAAAGAGCAGAGACATTACTTTGTCAACAAGCGTCTGTCTAGTCAAGGCTATGGTTTTTCCAGTGGTCATGTATGGATGTAAGAGTTGGACTGTAAAGAAAGCTGAGTGCCAAAGAATTGATGCTTTTGAACTGTGGTGTTGGAGAAGACTCTTGAGAATTCCTTGGACTGCAGGGAGATCCGACCAGTCCATACTAAAGGAGATCAATCCTGGGTGTTCACTGGAAGGACTGATGCTGAAGCTGAAACTCCAGTACTTTGGCCACCTGATGTGAAGAGCTGACTCATTTGAAAAGACCCTGATGCTGGGAAAGATTGAGGGCAGGAGGAAAAGGTGACAACAGAAGATGAGATGGTTGGATGGTATCACCAACTCAATGGACATGGGTTTGGGTAGATTCTGGCAGTTGGTGGTGGACAGGGAGGCCTGGCATGCTGCAGTTCATGGGGTCGCGAAGAGTCGGACATGACTGAGTGACTGAACGGAACTGAACTGAACCAAACTGAGATGGAAGCAGAAGGCAGACCATCCCTGTTGGTTGAAAGGATGTTGTGCCCTCTTGATATACTCTCAGCGCCACGTTCCTGCACCAGATGTTCTTGGATTCTTCTCAAGCATTGCTCCTGACCATTGACTAGGACTCATGTTTCTCTCAATAGGGCACAGTGCCTGTTGCTCTTTTATTAAAGCCAACTCATTGCCAGATTTACAATGAGATGTAAATGATGAGTGGGATAGGGAAAATGGGTGTCCAGAAGGGCTCTCATTTCCAGAAGGGAGTTGGGAAGGGGAAATCCTAGGCTCTAGAAGTAAAAGGATGAGGAACTTAGAGAAACAAATAGAACTTCACCTACATCTCAGTTTTCGTGATGGATATCGTGAAGAGATGGATTCCAAAGATGCATCTTTGAACTGTCTGAGCTGTAGAAATTGTAAACTCAGTACAATACTTCATTTTGCAGAGTCCTGTGATTGGTGAGCACAGAAAAAAGTCCCTATCTCCCACAAACTAGGATTTGGGAAGAGGAATTAGAACAGGTGAAAAGCTTTAAAAACTAGCAATTCTTGGTTCCCACCTAGAATCAAAATAAATTAAAATCAAATAGGACCAGGGCTGAGATGTCAGTATTGTTTCAAAGCCTCCAGAGGATTCTAATGTGTAGAAAGATTGAGACAACCTGTCTAGAGGATCAAATCTTGCTTTGCTGTGTCTGTTCCATTTGGGGACCCATACTACTCTGTCTGACTGAAGGAAACAGAGTAATTTGCGTTTGCTGTTTCCTTTGAAGAAAAGATATGATTGGATTTCTTTTTAATCTGCTTGGTTTCAGTGTTTCATAGGACATGGGCTTCCCCAGTGGTTCAGTCCATCTGCCTGCATGCAGGAGACATGGATTCGTTCCTGGGTCGGGAAGATCCCCTGGAGAAGAAAATGGCATCCCACTCCAATATCCTTGCCTGGGAAATCCCATGGACAGAGGAGCCTGGTGGGCGATAATCCTTGGGTTCACAAAAGAGTTATACATGACTTAGTGACTAAATAACAACAATAACATGCTCTAACATAGTTGTTGGAACATGCTTATATTTTGCTGCTTCTTAGTCGCTCAGTCGTGTCCAACTCTTTGTGACCCCATGGTCTGTAGCCTGCCAGGCTCCTCTGTCCATGGGGATTCTTCAGGCAAGAATATTGGTGTGGGTTGTCATGCCCTCCTCCAAGGGATCTTCCCAACCCAGGGAGCGAACCCAGGTCTCTTGCACTGCAGGCAGATTCTTTAGCGTCCTAGCTGCAAGGGAAGCCCATGCTTATATTAATAGTACTCTGTCCATTCTTCTGTTTCTAATGTCCTGCAACCTTATTATTTCTAAAATTTCTCCTTATTTTTAGGTGCAAGATAAACCAGAGATCTTCCTCGGGAATTTTTGGTAAGATAGGTTGCATCAGCCCTTGTCCACCATTTCTACCTCCAAAAACTGCCAGACCATGGAGAAAACCCAAGCTCTACACTTGTTGGCACAGTTCGGCCTAGCCCCAGAGTCGTTATTAGTGCCTAGAAAGAGTTTAAGGAATATCTAGAGCTACTCAGGGCTATTGTACCCAGGGCTATGCCCTATTACCCTTCTAGAGAGAATCCCATGACTTTTACAGCATTTTAAACTAATGCCTGTGCAGCTCACATAAAATCAGGCTAGTTGGTTACTACTTAGTGCATCAAAGAATATACTTAATACAAAACACTATAGCACTGCCAAAGAGCTCCCAGTGTCCTAATGTATTCCCAAGGACATACTAGCCTAGAGAAAAAATGATGAATATTTGAATCATTTTGACTTGGGGGGTACATCTAGGTCAGGTTTTTTTTTTTTTTTTAAGACTGATGGATTATTGAAGTACAGTTGATTTTGTTGTTAAAACTATCTATGCATTTTCTGCAGCAAGAAAAGCTGAGGTGTCACTATTCCTTTCCTGAAAGGTGCTATTTGTTTTCCTAATTTAAGAGCTTTATGTCTGTTTGATTACTTGTTTTTACAGTGTCCTTTTGGGCAATTTTCAAGCCACAAATTGGCAGCACTGGTGGTTCCATTATCTTTTAATAAAGGAATTGTAAAGAAGAAAGAAGGATTTTTCCTTCTAAAATAAAGATATCTGTGGAGGGACTGCCCAGGTGCCCCAGTGGTTAAGATTCTGTGCTCCCAATGCAACGGCACGGGTTCAATCCCTGGTCTGGGAACTAAGATCCCACATGTCGCAACCAAGATCCAGTGCAACCAAGTAAATGAATGAATAAAAATTTAAAAAAAAGATAAATGTAGAATCCAAGGAAGAATGTTAAGACTTGCAGAAAAAATGTCTCCTCTTAGAACACTTAATTAATATTGCCAAAAAGTTTACTCCATTTTACTTAATTTATTATAGTGGAAATTACAAGGATCAGTCTTACCTTCAGGAATTAGGAGAAAAACGACAATCGAGAGAGTGGCTGTCAGAAAGGTAGAGGAGTTCCTCATTGTGGCTGGTGTCCCCACATCAATCAATGTGAAATCTGTTTTCAGTTCTTGACTAGCTCTTATTTATATACTGACAGTAAAAAGGATGTGGTTTCCTTTCTTTTCTTTCTTTCCAATTTCAAAGTTAGGCATTAGGGAAAGAAACCCCACAAGTGAGAACGGTGAGTAACCACTCCTCACCAATGGGTGTGCCCCCCTCGGCGAGGACCTCTGCCGGGAGAGGGTTGTAAATCCATGGCCGGCGGGGACTATGGGACCTTGTTGCCATCAGAAGATAGTATACAAGAGACCTCAAATGTTTCAGCTGAGGTTTTGAGCATTCTAGTTTTCATCATCAGCAACATTATCTTCTCTATCCATTACCTAGCATAAATGAAAGCTCTTTATAGACTTTAATCAGAGATTTAAAATTGGTTGCCTAAAAATTGGTCACTAGCCAAATGTCTTTTTAGTCATCGCCTAGGATTTTGCAAGAATGAATCAGCCAAGGACACGTGGAAATGTAGGAGGGAATCTTATTTGTTCATAAGCTCCTGCCTGGATTTTCCTTCTCCACTTTATGGAGGTAATTTGTTGTGCCCCTATCTGGAATCTGGCAGGTGGGGACAGAGGCTGGTGGGGTTAGGGAGCACTGGTTCTTTCCAGGCCAGCCTCTGATTGTGCTTCCCCTGATGGTTTGATTTTACAACTTTAGACATGTGAAAGTATCTGAATTTCTCCTCCCTCCCTCCTTCCCTTCCTTTCTTCCTCCTTCCTTTCTTTCCTCCCTTCCTTCTTTCTGGATTTAGCTAAGAAAGGAAAATGGGAGTCAGACATTGCTATTTTGTTCCAATATTGGAGAACAACTTATCTCTAAGAAGGATCATTCTCAGTCTCTGAAGGAACAGTATTCGGTATGCTTTCTATTAGAAATGTCATCAGCTTTTTTTCTGAGCTGAGGATGTGGTCTTTATTATACTACATAAATAGTAATGTGTTCGATCAGGGTGTTTGCTGTTAACCAGCCATCCCCAGCGTTAACACCCTGAGGCTTTCAAATTCAGAGCTTGCTTTTTCAGAAATCACATGACCTTGGAAGGAAACCCCACTGAGACCCCTGTGTTTCCTTTTCTCAGCTATCACTGGTGCATCAGAGATGAATCATTTTCAGTAAAATAGTGGGATACTCTGCTTCTGGCTTTGGTGAATAATTTTAATGTGGACTTTTTAAAAAGTCAAATTTTAATTGGCTATAGCTACTGAAAATTTCCTAAAGGAAACATTGATAGTTCTGTTTCTTTTTATGTGAATATGCTTACCCTCCCTCAACACATGGTAATGTTTAAAAGATATTTATTTAATTTATTTTTGACTGTGCTAGGGCTTTCTAGCTGTGCGTGGGCTTTCTCTAGTTGCAGTGAGCAGGGGCTCCTCTGTGGTGCAGGAGCTTCTCTTTGCAGTGGCTTCTCTTGGTGTGGAGTACCGGCCCTACAGTGAAGGCTCAGGAGCTGTGGGGCACGGGCTTAGTTATCCCGTGGCATGTGGGATCTTCCCAGACCAGGGAGGAACCCATGCCCCCTGCATTGGCAGGGCAGGCTCCTAAGCACTGGACCACCATGGAAATATCTCATGATGATTCTTAACAGCTTTTGAGATATAATTTATATACTATCAAGTTCACTCATTTGAAGTGCATCATTCACTGGCTTTTAAGCTGTTTTGAGTTGTGCAACCATCACCATAATCTGATTCTAGAACACTTATCATTCCCCAAGGAAGTCTCATAGCCGTTAGCAGTCACTCTGCATTACCCTCCTTTCCCTGACTTCCCTGCCCTAGACAACCTCTAATCTAATATCTGGCTTCTTAGACTTGCCTATTTTAAACATTTCATATAAATGGAAACGCACAATATGTGGTCTTCTGTGATTGACTTCTTTCACTTAGCATGATGCTTTTTATTCCTTTTTATTGTCAAATAATGTTCCATCACATGGAAATATATTTTATTTGCCAATTCAGCAGCTTATATACTTTTTGTTGTTTCTACTTTTTACCTATTATGAATAATGCTGCTGTGAGCATTTATGTACAAGTTTTTGTATGGACATATGTTTTCATTTTGGGGGTGGGCATAAACCTGGGTGGGATGACTATGTCATATTTTAGCTATGTTTAGCATCTTGAAGAACTTCTATTTTTTAAAATGGCTGAATCATTTTATATTGCATTAACAATGTATGAAGATTCCAAGTTTCTAAACTATTGTCAATATTTGCTATTAGTATTATTTCTTTACAATTGCTATTCTAGTGAGTGTGAAGAAGTTTCTAATTGTGGTCTTGACTTGCATTTCTGTAATGACTAATGACTAATGTTGAGTTTCTTTTCATGTGCCCCCAGGGGAGTCCCGTAAGTATAAATTTAAAAAATTGTAAATTAAGGCTACCTATTCATACTCTTGGAAAAATGTTTAATTTGTTCCAGTTGTGAGTGAGCCTTTGCAATGTTGTAAGCCAGTAATTCTCAAAGTGTTGTTGGTGGACTCCTGGGTGTTCCTGAAAACTTTTCAGGGGTCTGTGAGATTAAATTAATTTTCATAATAAGGGCTAAGGTGTTGCTTGTTTCTATACCTGTGTGTTAACATTTTCACTAATGTCATAAAGGCAATGATGGGGAAAACTGCTGGTGTCTTAGCACAAATCAATGCAGTAGCACCAGACTGTACTAAAAGTCACTGTATTCTTCATTGTCAGACACTCTCAGAAGAGAAAATCAGTTTCAATGAAGAATGTCTTTGATGAGACAGCAGAAACAGACAAATTTAAAAAAAAATTAACACATTTTTACCCTGTAGTAAATGCCTTCTTAATATTCTCTGTGATGTGGGAAGTGTGCAATGTATGTCTGAAACATGCTGGTTGCACATTAAAGTACAGTGGTTGCTTTGAGGAAAAGCACTAGTGTAATTGTTTGAGTTGCTAATTGATCTCTCTCTTTCATGGAATACTATTTTTATTTGAAAGAATGCTGATTCATTTTTGCTATGCATTAGCAGCGACAGAGGATGAGTTGGTTGGATGGCATTACTGACTTAATGGACATGAGTGTGCGCAAACCCTGGGAGATAGTGAAGGACAGGGAAGTCTGGCGTGCTGCAGTCCATGGGGTCGCAAAGAGTCAGATATGACTGAGCGACTAAACAGGAAGCTAACACAATGTTGTAAATCAACTATATTGCAGTAAAATTAATTAAGAAAAAAAGAATTCTGACAGACAAAATATGATTATTCAGACTTTGGTATTTAATGACACTTTCTCAAATATGAATGAAGTAAGCCGGTCACTTTAGAGAAAACAACTGACAATGTTTGTTGCTAACCATAAAATTAGAATTTTGGAAACACTTGTATCTGTTCTTACAAGCTTGACATCTTCCCAACACTTAAGGACTTTCCCAATTAGATGGTAGTGATATTAATAAATGTATTTTAAAAAATATTTTGCAATGAATGTGTCAGAATTTGGAAAATCTACATAACTCAATGAATTAATATTTTCCAAAAGAGCAATGCATGCTATTATATGCATTTGTATTTGAATTTGCTGTCCTCTTTCTATGGTCATAGAGAAGTGAATCAGCTGTTGGGGACAAGGCCTGGAATCATATTAATTATTGAACACCTCTGAGGTGCCAGACACAGTGCTAAATGCTGGAGATAAGACATAAAAGTGAATAAACATTTAATCTTTGCCTTATGGAGCATAGCGTCTACTAAGAAAGAAATTTATAAACATATGAAATGATTTTAAATTGTGTCATAAAGAAACAAAACTGGGTTCTGAAGTGGAGAATACTAAGAGAGGGTCTGACTCTGAGAGGGTGAACAGCCAACATTAAAGCCAACCTGAGAAAACCTAGTGGGGAGTGGGCGTGTGTGCAGGTGTGAGTGTGAGTGCCTGTGGGGGTGGGGACATATGTGAGAGAGTGTGCGTGAGGGCACAGGGCATAGATCCTGGTGTGTGTGTGTGTGTGTGTGTGTGTGTGTATGTGTGTGTGTGTGACTGAGGAAAGAATATTGGCACAGCCGGAGTGAAGTGAGTACAGAGACGCCACTTGTGCAGGGCCTTGTACACTGTGGTAAGTTCATTGTTCTTAATGTTTGTGCAAAGGCCTCCGTTAGAGGATATTTTATTTACATACTTTTGGATCTGGGTGATCGTCGGCCACTCTGCTCATGACAAATTGAGGACACGGGGGCCAGAGAGCTTGAATGAGTTCTTCAGAGTCCTGCGGCGAGTTAGAGGCAGAGTCAAGTCAGGGCTTCTGGCCCAGGTTCCTTGCTCTGTTTACTCCACCAATCAGCACTGCAGATCAATTGCTTCTGTAGCTGAATTTCTGCTAAGGACCATACAGTTCACTTTTGTACAAGTTGTCTCAGTGTCACAGGTGGGGAGGTTGTTTAGGACCAGGTGTCTTATAGATAGAAAACATTCAATATTTGGAATTTTCTCATTGGATACACAGAAATGTCTGTTTCTTTTTTTATTTGGCTATGCTGACTCTTAGTTGCAGCATGTGGCATCTAGTTCTCTGACAATGTATCAAACCTGGGCTCCCTGCACTGGGAACTTGAATTCTTTGCCACTGAGCCACCAGTGAAGCCCCTCTACAGATTTTCAGTTTATAGATGTGAAAATGGAGGCACAAACTAATACTCTGCTCAAGGTCTTACACTGTCTAGTGATGGAGCTGGTGTCTGACCTGTAGACCAGTGATCTTTCCACCAGGTTGTTGTGATGTCTGTGGCATTCTAGTCGGGAATCCAAAATTTTTATTGGTCTGTTTAAACATAGGGCAGATCTCAGGAGGAAGACTTTGAGAGATAATTGGGATGGCTTCTGGGAATGTGAAATATTATTTATCTTTCCCCCATCACCTCTCAACACAGTAGACAGCCTTACTCTGTTATGTGTTCTTTAGAACCCAAAGCAGATGTCCTCATACTTATGGATTTCTTCTTGCTTCCCATCAGACTTCAAACATTTTGAAATCAGTGGTCACGTCTTAATATTTATAAATCTGGACAGAATGCCTGGCACATGGTGGGCCCTCAGGAAATGTTTGAGGAATTAAATTGGATGAGTCAGCCAGAATTATTAGAGAATAAGCATTTATAAATTAGCTCTTTGGAGAAACAGTGCAACAAAAAGATGTGATTATAAATGGTAGATAATAAAAAAGCCATCTTTATTTATTATATATCACAGTCTATCAAGAATAACATAGAACTAAGCTTAGTGCTTGCATATATGAATTGTCTAGCTAAAGCAAAATACATACCAAAGTACTGGGTGGACTGCAGCCTACTCGTCTATGTAACTTTAGTCTACTTGTAATTAATAAATGATGCAGTTTCCCTCAATTATCTCTAACCTCAAATTCTAAATTTTCCCACTATCTAAAACACACACTGAGTCTTTCCCACTGTATTCATAATTAGAATTTTTGTAAGAAGTTAAGCAATGTAGAAGGATATAGTAAGAAGTGAATAATCCCTCTTTATCTCTGTCTTTACTTTCACACTGAATACAATATCAGGCTCTGAATTTCTAAGAACAGAAATATTTTGGAGCTTCATTTGGAAGAAAGGAGAATATTCTAACTTTCTCGAGATTGACTTCCTTTTAAGAATGAACACAAAAGTGACAGTCCAAATTCTGAATAAAACAAAAAGTCATGGAATTGGAGAACTTTTTCTCAAGGGACATCTCTCACCATGGATAGAGAACATGTGATGAATCAGTCTTTGCTAATCGGGGAAGAGTGATAGCAGGAGGTAATTTCTTTCATTGCTGAATTTATTTTAGACAGGTGGCATTTTGTATATGAAGTTCAGAGGGTTGCAAGATGCTTCTTTGGATAGGTCAAGTTTAAAACCCTTTTACTTGGTTACTTCGATTTTCTACTTTGAAGTAGAAATGTTATATGGCTCCTGCAATGGTTTTCTTTATCCAGTTGAGGTGTTTTTTGGTAAGGAGGATGTAGATGCCAGGCTTCTGGGGGTTACCACACTTGCCAAAGGAGGTGACACCTCTGAAAACGTTATCGCATATCAGAGGACTTCCAGAATCCCCCTGAAACAGAAAGTTACATGATTTAGACAGGAGTGCTTTTCAAGGATATTTAATCACCGTTTTAGTCATTCATTTATTCACTCATTCACTCACACGTTGCTTCTCTTTTTCCTTAAAGGTTAATTTATATCTGTTTTATTAATTGTCTGCCCTCAGCATCAATTACACAGATTTGTTAATATTTTCCAATCATTTTCCTTTTGCAAAAGACAATTCTGGAGATGTGCAAAATTTATTTTCATCGGTAAAACAAAGACAGAATAGCAAAGGAAGCTTTTAACAGTGAAAATAACTGTCTCCTTCAGTCGCCCTGTATCCCCTTTTCTTGGTCAGTAGATGTTAGGGGAAGAGACTGGATGTTGGGACTGCCTGAGGCACGAGATGGGGTTTGAACTACATCCTGCTTTAAAGAAGGACACAGGGTAAGCCATCTCAGACCAAGGAGTACTTGTGAGAGTTCAAACAAATTTTAGGGCTCTTTTCCAGGGTTCATCAGTTCTCATTTCATATTCTCTCTGACCCTGCAAACCACTTCTGGAACATGAGTTCTAAATAAGGCTGAACCCTGGTCAAGCCCGTTCTTGGTACGTGGAGAGGCAGAACAACGCAGGAGTTGGGAGTCAAACGGCCTCGGTTCAAGTCCAGATCCACCCTACTGACTGCTGTTATCTAACTTGGGAAGTTAAGTAACTTTCTATGTCCTAATTTCCCCATCTATAAAATTTGTTGTTTAGTCTCTAAGTCGTGTCTGACACTTTTGCGATCCCATAGACTAGCCCGCCAGGCTCCTCTGTCCATGGGATTTCCCAGGCAAAGATACTGGAGTGAGTTGCCTTGCCCTACTCCAGGGGATCTTCCTGACCCAAGGCAGGAGGATCCTGTACCACTGAGCCACCAGGGAAGCCCCATCTATATAATAGGATTGATAATAACAGTGTCTATCCCATGGAGCTATTTGAGGATCAACTGGCATTGAATATACAACTTAGTATAGTTCTTGGCATCTGATAAATGCCAGCTGTCATGATCAGCAGGACAGAATCCATGTCCTGTGCTATGGGCTTAGTTGCTTAATTGTGTCTAACTCTGCAACCCCATGGACTGTAGCCTGCTAGGCTCCTCTGTCCATGGGGATTCTCCAGGTAAGAATACTGGAGTGGGTTGCCATGCCCTCCCTCACGGGATCTTCCTAACCTAGGGATCAAACCCAGGTCTCCTGCATTGCAGGCGGATTCTTTACCATCTGAGCCCCCAGGGAAGCCTGCAGCACCATAAGTGGTGGTTAAATGGGATCCTGATCATGGGTAATGAGAGGAGTTTCCCTGGATGGAAGGTCAAGCAGACATTCTCTCAGGCCTCGGATATAAGAAGTAATAACAACAGTACCTTGTTCTTAGGCATGCTTTTTAACCTGATTTCCCATTGCCCCAAATGGTCAAAATTTTAATTTACTTACTTCACATGAATCATCTTCACCTTTTCTACCACCAGCACAGATCATACCAAGATCAATAACTGGACTAAAATTATAGTGCTGGGCATCATTGCATATTTTCCTATCTATTACTGTAACGTTGGCTTCTCTCAAGGCATTAGACATTTGACATGCATCTTTTTTGGTGCTTCCCCATCCTGCCACATGACACTTGGTGTGGGGTTTGACATCGTCTCCTGTTCTTGGTAGCTGAAGTATTCCTACAGCTTTGGTCATAGTTGCTTTACCTTCCAGCTAGAAAAGAGACAGAAGACACAGTTTAAGGCAAGGACCACAGTAACCAAACCCAGAAAACAGCTCTGACTTAGATAACTTTCTTATTTAGCATGTTCTTATGAAGGATATAAATCAAAACATGTTCCAACCTAATTGACCATCAGTTATTGGTTTTTTAAAGTCACAGCATACCTTTTCAGGCATGTTTTGCTAGGCTAGTCTAGTAAACTTCAGTCAGTTGACCCGTCAATGATGAAATTTTATTGGTGGTGGCTGACAGTTCTGTGGCTGAAAAGCTGTATTGGAGAGCTCAATCATTATTTTATTCAGGTGGTCTTAAGTTTGTGAACTGACTGATATTAAGACCAATGAAAGGAAACCAGAGCTCCAGGCGCAGTGGGGCAGGGTGGGAAAGGGGTCAGTGTCATTTTCCATTTCAGTGGAAACGTGGCTTCCCCTCTTCTGAGCAAGCACCAACCACTCGCGCTGCCTTCGAGGGCTCACGCACACTTTGCCCTTTTCTTTCATTCGCCAAGCCCTCTTCTTGCCTCACTACCTTGCTTTCTCTCTTTTTCTTCTGAAAATTCAAGGTCAGGAGAGTAGGGAGTGTGATAAAAGTTGAGAAGAGAGTAGAGGAAGATAATTCTAGTTCTTTTCTTCTTGCCTCAAGCTGTAGGGAGTCCTGGTATTGCAGACCTTCTAAAAACACGGGAGCACAACAGCAGAGGCCACTGCCACATTCCCATCATTGCATTGCTTTCAGGCCCCACTTCCTGACATTAGACAGTCCCCACTTCCTCAGTGCCCCCTCTGAGTCGATGATGTTCCCCCCCCCACCCCATTAGAATTTAGAAAAAGAAATGGCCACAGCTTAAAATCTTTCCACAGAGCTCAAACGCCCATGTGCAACACCTGTCCTTCTGTCCTGCTCACACTCTCTCAAGTCCTCATGCTTGTTATCTGGCTAGATTGACAAGGAGGCAGTAGAACCCCCAGAAAGGACTTCAGGTCTGAATGAATGGATCAGAAGTGGAGTCAGGATGCACAGACTTGTAGACAGCACTCCTGGGGTCAGGCACACAGACCAGTGATGGGCACATCAGTACGTTTTCACACTGGAAGGTTAACCATGGGGAGGTCCTGACACCCTCTTTAGGATTTCTCCAGCAACCTCACCTTTCTGGCCACAGTGTCAGAGGTGAGAGGGAGTTTCCCGACTCTACTTCGTACCCCTTACTCCCCGCACACTCTTTTAAAGATATTTAAGTCCTAAAGGAGACTTAACCACTGCTACCACTTTCTTGAAAACTGAGTTCAGAATCTTTTCCCTTGATGGGTTTGCCACTGTCTGGCTTAATTCCATCCCTTATCCAAAATTATTCAGGAAATGTTTATGGAAGGTCTACCATGTACTAGGAACTATACTCCCTGGTATAGGGGAGAAATAAAAAGATAAAAATATTTGTTCTTTGAAGTTGACATTGCACTGAGGGAAACAAACAATCTGAAGTATTTAATATATCAGAAGTGCCCTGCTGTGGAGAAAAAGGCAGGAGGGAAGTAGGCCAGGTAGCGCCCTCTACCGGGCGGGGAAGGGAGTTACGTTGCTCCCTGCCGGAAGCAGGACGGGAGGGAATTAGAGAATGGCGGCGGAGAGGAGACCTCAGAGAGAGGCAGGGCCTGGAGTCTCAAGGCAGAAAGTGTGAGGGTAACTGATAAGTACTGGGGGCAGGGAGTGTGGGGAGTTTGCCAGAAGCCTACAAAGCTCTAGGCCCTCTCTTTACTCCTGATGTGGGAATGTGTGGATTCCTTGAGCTTCCTCTTAAATCCTGCTGGGGAAATTTCTCATCAACTCTCTTTAGACAAGTGTGAACCTGCAGTTCACACTCTGCCCAATTCTGCCTCTTCTATCATACTTTCTGCATAGCAGTCAGATAATCCTCGTAAAAACAAATCTGATCATGTCACTGCCCTGCTTAAAATACTTTCCCATTTCCTTCCCCATAAAGTTCAAACTTCTTCCCATGGTTTACAATGTCTGTGTTCCCTCTTTCTTAAATCTCACGATAACTTCCCTTTCTTCCCTCTTCCTCCAAATGCATTTTCCATTAAAGACTCCTCTTGCACTTCCTGCCTGGAAGGCCCTCTCCTCTTTTTTGCCTCCTGACTCCTGTACCTTCTCTAAGAAATCTTCCCTGACCACCTGGACATACCCTGTGTTCCCTCAGAGCCCCCTTCTTAGTCATTTCATCACTGATGAGTCACAAACGGCCGGATCAGAACAGTTGATGTATTTGTCTGCCTCTCCCACTAGAAACTGTGAACACTTTGAGAACAGCACCTGTTTATCTTATGAAGAGAGAATATCTCACTGGCACTCACAGCTGGGCCACAACTTTTCCTATTGATCATGAATACTTATAGACCACCAATATCAGATAGGGCTCCACTGGTGGCTCAGACAGGAAAGAATCTGCCTGCAATACAAGAGAACTGGGTTCAGTCCCTGGGTTGGGAAGATACCCTGGAGAAGGATACACAAGATCTCCAGGCCTGGAGAATTAGGTGGACAGAGGAGCCTGGTGGGCTATACTCCATGCATCACAAGAATCATAAGAATTGGACATGACTGGGCAACTAACACTTTCACTTTTAATATCAGACAAGGTGAGCCTAAAGTAATAAGCAAGACTCCAGGCCACTCTGCACTCACTTTTGAGTATAGGCAAAAGTAAGTTCTTTGTGCCCACCACGAAAATGACCAAACACCCCTATCAGCTAAAATGAGTGGCTGCTGCTTCTTATCAATCACAGATTTAGCCTTCTAGATAAGTAAGATTCACTGAGATGCTCCATCATAGAATTACCCCACTTCCTGACAATAGTCAGTTCAGAGCAAACTCCTACTTCCTAGAATACTCCTTCTCATCTGACACAATCCCAAATCCTGGGATAAGTCCTATCTAACACTCTTAAAAGCCACTCCATGATTCCTAATGGTGGACAGTCGCACTTGCTGAGCAAGAGTCAACAAATGCAACTTGGTTTGACTGTAATTGAGTTGCTGGTGGCATTATCACTTTGGATCGACAGGTCTTACCACGCTAGGACTTATGTCAATATTTGTTAAATTGAACTTACTTCCAAGAAGGTGAACATTTTTATGATTATGGTGGGTCCCCGCTATGCTTCTTACCCCTACATCCTGGCACTAGCCAGTCTTGGCTATGAGGCCAGTGTGTAAAACTGGTTTCAGGTTAAACTGACCAAATTTCAAAATTTCACAATTTCAAAATAGTTATTGAAAAAAAAAAACATATTTACCTGAAGTAGTTGGAGATCCCCTTCAAATGTCTGTGGATCAAAGCATGGGTAGGGAATTGCCTTTTTAATGGAAAATACTTGGTCAAGTTTCTCTTTATGGGATGTAGAGTGGGCCCCAAGAATAACTTGAGGATTGCCCTTCCTGGAAATAACAAGGACAATATAATTTATGTGACAGAACAGGTGAAATTAAGTCTGAATTTAATTTATTAAATCTGATCAGTTCTTTTAGATGGTTTCCTACATATAAATAAGCACAGCAAGTTAGTGGGCATTTATGAGGCTTTTTTCTTTAGGTGTTTTACCTAAAACTCCCATGACATATGTTATCTTAGATGCTTCAACTTCAGGTCTTTTCAGGGAAGAAGCAACAGGAGGGGAATCCCAGGCCTTTTGGCAACAGCAGGAGCATTGCGTAGGCAAGGCCTAGAGAGGTGTGCTTGGGTGCTGACCACGTGGGCTGCTGCGGAAAGCAGAGCTTCCAGTTTCTGCATCTGCCTTGGATTTGTGGAATCAACACCTAATGGAAGAAACTCAACCCAAGAACTAGAGAGTAAACCCAAGAACTAGAGACTAAACCAAAGAAGGAGAGCAGGGGTGGCGGGTTTATTTCTTTGTGTTTCAGGGAGATAGTGTAACTTGCTTGTCTTCAAAGATGACAAAGATGGAAAAGAGCCTAGAACTGAATAGGTAGAACTGAAGAAATGAATCTTGACATACTAGTGAAATTTTAAAGCTGAATCTAGGGGACTTCCCTGGTTGTCCAGTGGTTAAGAATCTGTCTTGCAGTGCAGGAGACGCAGGTTCGATCCCTAGTTGGGAAACTAAGATCCTACATGCCTCAGAGCAACTCAGCCTGTGCACTGCAACTATTGAGCCCATATGCCACAACTAGAGAGTCCGCATGCCACAATGAAAGACACTCTGTGATGCAGCAAAGATGCCATGCAGCCAGACAAATAACTAAAGCAAAAACAAAACTTAATCTAAGCACACACACAGAAGGAAATAAACTGCTAGCCCCCAAGTCTAGTTTGTGAACCTAATGATAGCTAATCTGGGAGAGGTGGGCACAAGCATTTCTTGATTTGCTGGACAGACTTTGCACTAAGTGGGCCTATTAATCAAGCCAGTGGTGATCTTAAGTGTACATTGTGCTGAAGTTCCCTTGATAAATTCTTATTTGACACAACAATATAGTGCAGATCTCCTTGGATCTTCTTTGTGGGGGGCTAGTTTTTAAGTCTTTTCTTTTATTCATGCAATTTATGCTAAAGTGACCAGGGAAATAGTAGGTTCCAGTTACCAACAACAAGTACTGATGAAGAAAACAGCAGCATATCCAGGTGATAAACATTATTCTGACTTTCAAATCACAATTAGGGAAAAATTAGTTTGATCATAGGAAATGACTGTTTTGGAAAGTCAAACAATTAATTATCAGTGATATATGGTTCAATATAATATGTAACAACATGGGATAAGACTAACTAGATCACAGTAAGTAAATCACTTGTAATCATAGAGAACACTTAACTTGCTTGACTATGTAAAATACATTTGTGAAAAAAGCCTGAAATAAAATCTAGCAAAATAGTAACAGTGATTATGTGAAGTTGATAAGATTAGGAGTGCTGTTTTTAACCATTTTGATTTTCAAAATGTTAATAATATTGCTATTTATAGTTAAAAGAAAAAATAATATAAGAAAATAGTCATACACTTCAATTTTATTCTACAGGATCTGGCCTTTGCTTATAGAGATAAACATAATAATAGCATATAACATTGAATGTACTTGCACACTTTCTTCTCCATCCCTACCTAATTTTGGTTTTGGGCTTCAGAGTCATCTGACAACCTCTGTCCCTGCCCCCGCCCCAGCCCCTAAAACTGTCTGAGAATGAGAGGAGCTCAAAATTACTTACAGGTCACAGTGAGCAGCTGTCAACACCCAGTTTTCTTTGATCAAAGCCCCTGCACAGAGTTTCAGCCCTTTGATTAGAGCCATGTAGCGTCTTGTGTGAGGGGCCACTTCATTTCCTCTTATAATTCCCTCACAGGATACTGGAAAAACTGTAAGAGTGATCCAGAGTGAAATCCTGTCTTACCGAGTTATGTGTCCCCCTGAGAAAGTTCTGATAATAATGAACAGATCCAGAACGAGTACTTAGACATGCACTTCGTGTCCAGGGAGAGAAGATCAAAGTGGTCCAGGTGGTTTGGAGTTTTTACAATTTTCCATGATAGCTTCGGATAATAGTATCTTGAATTTAAATACTACTTCTCTTCAAGAATTCAGATCACCTTTAACCTAATATCCATCTCCTTCCTATCCCTGGGAGGCAGAAACTTTCAGGCAATAGAATCTCTTTTATTAAAGCTCAAAAAGCAAAAAGATTAAAGACTTACCCAATATTGTACAGTAAGAGCAGATGGGGGAGAAAGCTCATTCTCCTTTTTCTGCCATTCCTCAGCGGTTCACTTCCTACTACAGGCTTCAATGTCTTAGTTTGGGGTTGGACACTGTGTTATTGACCTTAAAAATCTCAGTGTCCCATGATGAGATTATTGTTGGGAATGATGGTTTGGTAAGTTGCATTAAATTTGAAGAAAGAACAACAACTATAGTAGCAATAATGGTGAAAGCATCTATGATTTACCAGGCACTGGTAAGTTTCAGACACTGGTTCTGATGTTTGTTGCAATGCAAGGTGGGTGTTATTATTCCCATGCAGAGATAAGAAGCATGAAGTTTAGACAGAGCAGTTACTTTGCCCGAGTTCACACAACTAATAAATAGTAAAGCAGTCTTCTAATCTAGTTCCTCATCATGAAAAAAAAATACACTCTATCCATTGTGAAGAACTGTTTGTCTGAAGTACCTTTGTTATTTTTGAAATGTAGAGCCATTTGAGAATCTGAATAAAGTACAGACACAGATATGCCTGTGAATATTTGCATACAGTTTTGGGAGAGTCACAGACTTCTTAGTGCCCATTCATGCCCTTGAAGGAGCTCATGGATCCCACATTAAGAATCCCAGCTCTGAAGGTATCACTGAGCTATAAGATATCATAATGTGTAGTTAAGAACATGAAATCTGAGTTCAAATCCCAGCCCTACTACTTACTAGCTGATGACTTTGGTAAATTGTCTTAACCTCTTTGTGCCTTAGTTTTCTCATATGTAAATTGGGCTGAACAATAATACTGTAGAAGAGTGTATTTCAAACACTTAGAATATACTTAACTAAGTTTTATTAAATGTTGACACACATATATATAGTTCATTGGATATTTTACATTGATTTATTGCTTTCTTTACCATTCCCACTACTGGAAATAAACATAATTCATTCTGAAAACCAAAATTTTAAGATTCATCTGAGAGTAATGAGTTGTGTTAGTCGCTCTGTTGTGTCTGACTCTTTGCAACTCTATGGATTGTAGTTCACCAGGTTCCTCTGTCCATGGAATTCTCCAGGCAAGAATATTGGAGTGGGTTGCCATTCCCTTCTCCGGGTGATCTTCCCAACCCAGGGATCGAACCCAGTCTCCTGCACTGCAGGTGGATTCTTTATTGTCTGAGCCACCAGACAGAGGGTAACTAAGCCTTCCAGTTGATAAATAAGCTATCCATCCCAAGTTTAATGGCTCTGTTGGTTTCTCACTTGCTGGTTTTGCTCTGTGGATCTGGCCTGAATTTGTGAGAACCTCCAGATACAGTTATGCTTTCATATTTTTGCTGTAAACACATTAGGTTACACTTTCATTTTAAAAAGCAATATACCATTTCATTAGCAAAGACTAAAAGTAACATGAAATATTATTGGAAATTAAGTTATGATTTCTTTTTTCCTTTTACACAAAATTGAACAAAAATTAAACCAATATAAAATTCCATTTTCTTATAAGCAAAACTGAAAAGCATACGAAAATATGTCTTACCTCCAGGAATTAGAAGGAGACAAATGGCAGGAGGGAAAGAGAAAGGAAAAGGAATATTCATGGCTTCTGTTACTCACATATGGAGACTATTTAGTTTCAGGTACTGATAATAATATATAATGAAACACAAAGGATGTGGGTTTTTTCTTTTTTTCTTTCTCTGCTTTGTGGCTAAAGACTATGGTGTTTTATAACTGGAAAACATAACTTTATTTTAGAGATGGTGTGGTTACTTACTTGTTTCACATTTCTTTCAGGGTTAGACCTTTCCTACCTTAAAGGGTAAATGTGAAGCCATGAGACTGTGATAAATTGAGAACATTAAACAGAAAATTGCTATTTTGGGGCAACTTTTTCACTCTCAAATATGAGTTTATTTTAAAAAGCTGAGAATTCAAGTCTATATCAGAAATTGTTTTGAAATAGCATCTTTAAACTTATTCTAGTGGGGAAAGGACAGATAGTTGATCCTTTTGTTGTTGAGATTGCTGGGTAATCACTGAGCAGAAACTGAGTTATATTCTTAACGCACACTGTTCAGCTGTAAAAGCACTAAGTGAAGATACAGATGAATATTTGTACATGTAGAAAGGAGAAAGAGACTTTGAGATATGACATCAAAGGCAGAAACTATAAAAGCTTAATTTATGATATAAAAGTTGAGCCTTCTGTACCTTGACACATCAAGCATAAAGCCAAATTACAAACATTTTCAACCTATGTGACATAAATGCCTATTTTTATAAAGCAATAAGAAAAGATGCGGGCCTGGAAAGAAAAATGGTCAGAGAATTTGAACAAGTAATTTACAAAAGAAGAAATAAAAATGGCTGCTATATTCCTAATCTATGGAGGAATCAGTAAACACATACCATAAGTAATCAATAATAAGAATGCAATTTAAAAATATTTAGGTACAAATTTTGCCTGTCAATTATTAAAAAGTAAAAAGCAAAAATACTCTCTGATTTTGGAAATTGTCTTTGTTGATGGCATTTAAAACTGCTACTATCTTCCTGGAATGTAATACATATAAAGGGATTACTAAATTTTGCATGATCTTTGACCCAACAAGTCATGTTTATGATTCATACTTAAAAAAAATTGTGATGTATTAGTTTCTCATTGTTGCTGTAACAAATTACCACAAACTTAGTGACTTAAAACAATAGACTTTTATTATTTTATAGTTCTGTAGGTCATAAGTCTGATGTGGCTTTCCCTGGGCTAAGGTGTCAACAGGGCTGTGTTCTTTTTTGGATGCTCTAAGAAAATCCATTTCTCTGCCTTTTCAGTTTCAAGAGGTTGCTTGCATTCCTTGGCTTGTGGCCCGCTTCCAGCTTCAAAGCCATGAGTAATCGGTGGAGTCTTTCTCACGTTTCATCACTCTGACATCGAGTCTTCTTCTACCTCTGCTTCTGCTTTTAAGGACCCCTGTGATTACCCTGGGCTTCCCAAGTGGCTTAGTGATAAAGAATCTGCCTGCAATGCAGGAGACGTGGGTTTGATTTCCTGGGTAAGGAAGATCCCCTGGAGAAGGAAATGGCAACCTGTTCCAGTATTCTTGGCTGGGAAATCCATGGACAGAGGAGCCTGGTGGGCTACAGTCCATGGGGTCACGAAGGATCAGACACAACTTAGCGACTGAGCCAGCAAACACGTGATTACATGGGCCCACTCAGATAATCTTCCCTATTTTAAGGTGAGTTGATTAGCAATGTTAATCTGATCTAAAACCTCAATTCCCCTTTGCTTTGTAAACTCACATTCACAGGCTCTAGGGATCAGGATGTGAGCATCCTTGAGTAGGTGGGGAGCATTATTTGACATATATTTTATGTCAGCCCTAATTAGAGTATGTTGGCCTTAATTAGAGTATGTAGGCTCTAATTAATCTGTACAACCATTCTGCGCAAAAATTAAATATTAATAATATGGAAAGTGATCACAAAAATATTGCCATATCAGACAATTCTTGTGTCATCACAGATCCCCTTGGCCTCATGTAATCCATGAACCTTGGCCACTTGTTCTTCTCAGCTTACTCTGTGGAGACCAATTCTGCATGGCCTCGTATCATATCAGGCACCACCTGACAACTCCTTGCTTCATGCCGGCGTGACACAGCTTTTGCCTCTACCACTGGACTCCACTGCTGCTGCTGAGATCTAGGGCACGATGCAGAAGTGCAGGAGATTTCAAGTCTTTTAAGGAAATCTATTTACTAGTAGGAGATGGAATCTAGTAGATAAATAGGTTATTCTTTGAAGCACTAATTCTTATGGTTCTAGGAAGAGAGTCTGAGCAATCAGTTGGGCTTGTTGCCAAGTTTCCAGTCCAGCCACTCACCCTTGTATTGGTGCTTCTCCTCAACATTCCTTTCCTCTCTTTCCATACCACCTGCTACCCCTTTCTCAAGTATTCTCATCGCTAAGAAAGTGGTAGCACGCAACTTCCGCCTCTGGAAATGCAAGCTGACAGTTGGGAGTGGCACTAGGAGTTGGGAGTGACCTTACAAATTAGATCCACAAAGTAGGATTTAGAGTTGAGGGAGATTCACTGATCTGAAACACTGGGGACCCCACTGGTGGTGGTAAGGGGGTGCCTTTCCTTCTCCTACCCTATGGTGTGGGATCTGGGCAGCCTGTCCTCTGCCTCCCGGTAGGGACATGTGTGGGAGTGGGATTTCCCTGAAGTGGGACAGGTGCAAGGGGGTAATTGTAACTTATTCGATGATCTGAACTTTGGACTTAGAGTGAACCTTGAGGAAACTGTTAAAGTGAGAAGAGACTTTTATGAGGTTCCCACCAAACCTCTCTAGTTGTAATTCGGTCATTCAGATGTGGTCTAGGGTCAGAGGTTTCTGTGTGGTAGGTTTTCTAGGTAATCAAGCTACAGATCATTTTCCTCCCCTTGCTTCCCAGCCATCAGCTTTGCATATCATGTCACCCTACTAGATCACTCACCACTTCACCATTGCTGTATCTACTGTGACCACTGGGACAAGTCCCCTTCACTTCATTTCTTTTTTGAAGTCACTTTATTTAGACACAATTTACACCATGCAATTCACCCACTTAAAATATTACAATTCCATGGTTTTTAATATACAACTATTAATTTTTAAAATTGTGGTTTTACATATATATGTACATACACACACACACACACACACACACACACACACCATAGAGTTTGCCATTTTAACCATCTGAAATGGCAATTCAGTTGCATTAATTGTATTCACAATGTTGTGAACCTATTCAGTTCAGTTCAGTTCAGTTGCTCAGTCGTGTCCGACTCTTTGCGACCCCATGAATCGCAGCACGCCTGGCCTCCCTGTCCATCACCAACTCCCGGAGTTTACTCAAACTCATGCCCATCGAGTCGGTGATGCCATCCAGCCATCTCATCCTCTGTCGTCCCTTTCTCCTCCTGCCCCCAGTCCCTCCCAGCATCAGGGTCTTTTCCAATGAGTCAACTCTTTGCATGAGGTGGCCAAAGTATTGGAGTTTCAGCTTCAGCATCAGTCCTTCCAATGAACATGCAGGACTGATCTCCTTGAGGATGGACTGGTTGGATCTCCTTGCAGTCCAAGGGACTCTCAAGAGTCTTCTCCAACACCACAGTTCAAAAGCATCAATTTTTTGGTGCTCAACTTTCTTCACGGTCCAACTCTCACATCCATACATGAGCACTGGAAAAACCGTAGCCTTGACTAGACGGACCTTTGTTGGCAAAATAATGTGAACCTATTACCAGTGTCTATTTCCAAAACTTTTTAGCCACCTTTAATAGAAACTGTAATCATTAAGTACTTACTCCCTATTTCCTTCTCCTTCCAGCCTCCAGAAACTTCTGTCTCTATTAAATTGCTTATTCTAGATATTTCATGTAAGGGAAATCATACAATATTTGTCCTTTTATTTGGCTTATTTCACTTAGCATGATGTCTTCAAGATTAGTTCAGTTGTAGTAAATATCAGAATTTCATTCTTTGTTATGGCTGAATATGTATATGCCACATATTGTTTATTCATTCACCTGTTAATGGACAGGCTTCCTGGGTGGCACAGTGATAAAGCATCTGCTGCTAATGCAGGATATGCAGGTTCAATCCCTGGGTCGGGGCAATCCCCTGGAGTAGGAAATTTCAACCCACTCCAGTATTCTTTCTTGGAAAATTCCATGGATAGAGAACCCTAGTGGACTGCAGTCCACTGGGTTGCAAAGAGTCAGACACAACTGAAAGAGTGAGCACACACACACTGCTGATAAACATTTGGGTTGTCTCCATCTTTTGGCTATTGTGAATACTGTGACAATGAACACTGATGTACAAGTATCTGAATCCTTGCATTTGGGTATATACCTAGGAGTGAAATTGCATAGTTGTATGGTTATCTGTGTTTAGCTTTTTGAAGAAGTCCCTCATTTGGCAGTTTTCTTTCCTTGCGTTTTTCCTTTCTAATTTATTTATTTACTTGTTCATTTTTTACATTTGTTAAAAAAAAAGAAGCTCATTTTTTACATTTGTTAAACTGAAGTATAGTTGATTAAAAAATTGTTATTGGAGTGTAGTTGATTTACAGTGCTGTTAGTTTCAGGTGTACGGCAAAGTGAATCTGTTACACACCCATGCTCTCTTTGATTCTTTTCCCATTTAGCCCATTACGGAGTATTGAGTAGGGCTCCCTGCGCTAGACAGTAGGTCCTTATTAGTTATCTATTGTATGTATATAGTAGTGTGTATAGATAAATCTCCCAGTTTATCTCCCCCTCCTTCACTGATATGGACTATGTGGACATACAACTCTTATTCAATTTCTAGAACTTGAGATATCCATTTAGTTATTCATTCAACTTAATATACGTATAAAGTACCTGCCATGAGCTAGATCTGGGAATTACTGCCTGAATGGATCTTCTGGCTTAAACAGAGACTTAGAAACACTGATGTTCAGTGCTGTGGTCAGTGAGGGCAGCAGGATTTGGAAACAAGAGAGACCTGCCTTTAAATCCTGGTCCTGCCGTTTAACATCCACATCCTTTCTGAGCTCAGAGGTCCCTAGCTTATTGGACCGTTGGAAGGACTGCTGTTAAGTAATGGTTTTGGCTGAGATACTTAGTCTGGGGTGGTCCCAAGTATTTCCCCCAAAGTTTCCCAGGTGATTATAAAGCGGCAGTCAGGACAGAGAAGTGCTGTGCTGAAGTGTCACCTTGCACATAGAGGGCACTCAGCAATGCTGCTGCACCTCCTGGGCTAACCTGGAATCACCTCCAGATCACACTCCTGGCCAGATGCTGCCTGGAGGCTGGTTTCTTCTATTGTGATTGGGGTGGGGAATGGATGGAGTCAGGAGGAGGAGGGTCTGCTGCCAGTGAGTCAGAGGTTGGCCTGGGGCCTGTTCCCCAGGAACAAAGAAGGTTAGGACTTTATAATCCTCCTCCTCGGCCTCTCTAAGCACTTGGAGACCAGGGATTTAGCTCAAGGCAACACACTTCCGAGGTTTACTTTTCACCAGAGCACGCATAGTGCCTTCTTCTCCTTCGCTGAGATTTAATTCAGTCTTTCCGCTGCCCTAAAACAACAAGGTGCCTATTTTATTTTTTGTGAAAACGCATACTTTAGATGACATATAAGATGGCATAAATTTACTTTTCAAAGGTTTTTGAATTGGCAGCACTTGATAATTAACTGGTGACGGGGACTGGGTGATAGATATATAGGGATTCATATATTATTCTTTATACTTTTTGGACATTAAAAAAATAGAGACTTTGATGGTTTTCCTGTGCTTTCTGTATTATTTGAACCTTTGACAGAAAAGTGACCTTTTAGTATATTCTTGCCATTCATAGGGAGATGTATTGTTGAACTTGGCCAGTTTACCAAATATCCTGTATCACCAAGCAGAAAAATTTGGCTAATTATGAGCTATAACGTAAAAAAATCTTGAAACTCTATTTGGCATGCTGGGTCCCTTCAGTTGTGTCAGACTCTTTGCAACCCTATAGATTGTAGCCCACCAGACTCCTCTGTACACGGAATTCTCCAGGAAAGAATACAGGAGTGCATAGCCATTCCCTTCTTCAGGGGATCTTCCCAACTCAGGGATCGAACCCTGTGTGTCTTGCATCTCCTACAATGGCAGGCAGGTTCTTTACCACTGGTGCCACCTGGGAAGCAAATGCTTATTCTGTTTTTATTTGGACTTAGATTTTTTTTTCTTAAATGATAGTCTGTGAGATGGCTGATTTTTTATTTTTGGTCTGGGTGAATTTGAAGAGATGTATAGTATACTTGACTTTTTATAACTTCATAGAAAACAATACAGACACAATTTTGTGGCCATGAATTGAACCACTTGAAAGCACAGGTGTAAGGCAGGGAATGGTTGCTCCATGTTTGAGTTAGTCATATCCCATCTTATTAAAGTAAAAATGTTTGAAGAATGAAAACCACATTAATGCTTGGGAGAACAGAACTAATTATTGGGGGGCTCCCAATAATTTGGGTTATTGTTTTTGCTTTGGCCACCAGGCTACTTTATTAGATCAGATTCAGTTACCTCTGAAGAAGGTGATTGAGGGTAAATGAAGACTGAGACCTCTTTATCTTCTTAAATGATATTTGGAAAGGGATAGGGTAGGGTCATATGGTGCCCTAGGCAGTGGGATGGGGGTGAGGTGTAGAGGGATGGTGGTGTGGAGTGAAAGTTGTATGTGTGTGCTATAAGCTGACTAATTATGAAAACAAAGGGCTTCATTAGGACGTCTTTTGTTCTAATGAAAAATTTCAACTAAGCTGAGAAAAGAGTGAATGAGGTAATTCTACTAAGATGTTAAACAGGAACATCTCCAGAGTGGCAGCATTTGCTGTTAGTGTTGTGAAAGAGGAATTGTTTATTCTCAGTTTACAGATGAGGAAATTGAAACTCGGCAGGATAAATAACTTGCCCAAAGTTGCATCACTAATAGTTGACAAGCCAGAACTTGAGCCCAAGACTGCCTGATCCCAGAACTGACCAATGTCCTTAAAGTTTGGTGAGTCATTGGATCAGAGACTTAATAGAACATGTCCCCATCTAAGGCTCTGTTCCTAAACCATGCCTTTTGTCCATCTATGATTCTCTTTGTAAAGGATCTTACTGTTTTTGAAACCTCTAAATGAAAGGAGGTTTTGGCCCCTGTGCCAACCTGTGTCCTCTTGGAGACCACTCAGGTATGAGCTAATTTCCTGCCCATGTACCTGTAGGACTTGTCCAGCTGACCTGGAGCAAGGTGACTCCCCTGAGTCTTTGTCTGACAAACCTGGGTTAAGGGAGGCTTCAGACTCTGCTGATCCACCCCAGGCTTGGCTCTCTGACTCCTAAAGGGTTTAGTCACAGACTCTCTCCAGGCCAGATGCTTTTCCCAGGAGAGCCAGCTTCATTTCTAAGTTGCTGGCACTGTTTTTAAAGAGTAAGATGGAACAGCAGTTATCATATAGCTGAATTACAAGAAAAAACTAATTTTCCTTAGCTATAATACAAGCAGAAGTCTGCCACTGTAATTATCTCCTGCAGTTTTCTCAACTACCCTCTTTATACACTGATGCTTAGGGAAGTTAAGTGACACAGCTCATTGATTGCCCACCTGGAATGCAGATCCAGGCAGACACCAGAGCCCATCCTCTTAATCACTGTGCAGTAGTGCCGTATATACGAGAGTGATACCTGAGCAATAGTGATGTTTGCCCAATGTCTAAACAACAATGATATCTAAAACTAGCTCCCTAAAATGAGGGAGCTGGTCAACCTAACTCAGTCTGAGCGTACAAAGGCTGGAGCACTGCAGAAAAGCTGGATCTTGTCTTTGTTTCTCTCAGTGCCCTGTGGATATTGTTGTTACTCTTCAGTCACTAAGTTGCGTCTCTTTTGTAACCCCCATGGACTGTAGCCTGCCAGGCTCCTGTATATGTGGAATTTCCCAGGCAAGAATGCTAGAAAGGGTTGCCATTTCCCTCTCCAGGGGATCTTCCCTACCCAGGGATTGAACCTGTGTCTCCTGCGTTGGCAGGCAGATTCTTTACCACTGAGTCACCAGGAAGCCCTCTCTGTGGATTGTCCCTGCTCTAATCCATTTATTTACTTTGCGGCTACATTTTCTGTCTCTTTAGTGGGAGGACAGTTAGACATGAAGTCCTGGCAATGCCTCAGAGACTAGAGGAGAATTTGCAAAATTAGTTTTCAGAATATCATCTTGGACAAATACATACCAATTTACAATTTCCTTGTGACTGTTTTCCATGAAGTGTGGGAATCTATGAGGAAGTGTGGTGAGGACCCTGGGGCTCAGGGGATAGGGGAAAACCTCTGATGGTGACTGGCTGGGCAGCTGCCTGCGGGCCTGTGAGAAGCCTGACTTTCTGCGTCTTGGGGTGACTGCCCAAGAGTCTGGCATATAGGGGAGTTTCCATAGAGTGACTTGATTCCTGGGCCTAGTTACAGCTGACTCACAGCACACTGGCAAAGACCACGGCTGCTTTAATCACCGAAGCTTCTAACTCAATTGCAGTAGTTGATGCTTCAGGGTAAGGGAGACACCTACTGTTCATTTTGAGGAAGATAGCTAACTTCAGTCCTTTGAATTCAGGGCTGGGTGTGTGCTTGTGTGTGTGTGTGTTGTTGTTGTTAAGTCGCTAATTGTGTCTGACTCTTTGCAACCCCATGGACGGCAGCATGCCAAGCTCTTCTGTCCTTCACTATCTCCCAGATTTTTCTCACACTCATGTTCATTGAGTTTGTGATACCATCCAATATCTCATCTTCTGTAGTCCCTTCTCCTGCCTGCAATCTCTCCCAGCATCAGGGTTTTTTTTCAGTGAGACGGCTCTTCACATCAGGTGTCCAAAGTATTGGAGTTTTAGCTTCAGCATCTATGTGTGTGTTAATGGGAGGGATTTGTAATCACAATGCTTGGCGGTGGGAGTAGTGAGGTGAATGCAGGGTTATTCAGAGAGTTCTAGGATGCCAAAGCTGCAAGAGTTCTTGGACACCATGTTATAGAGCTGGGTTGTCCAATATGGTAGCCAGTAACCACATATAGCTGTGTAAATTAAGTGGACTAAAATTTAAAATCCAGTTTCTTGGTTTCAGTAGCCATGTTTAAGCTACTCACTATTCACATACTGTTGGTGCTTGCAGTATTGGACATCATGGATGTAGAACATTTCTGTCCTCTTAGAAAATTGTATTGGACAGTGCTGTTCTAGAGTCTTTAGAACGAAGCCCCTTGTTTTTGTTTTATTTAATTTTTTTTGAGCAAGACATTAACTTTCATTTTTTCATCCACAAGGCTTGAGATCATTTGTTATTGCAGCATGACTTAGCCTAAGCTAGCTAAAACAGTTGAAAATTTTAATAATGAAATAAAAATAGATGTATATAAGTCAAGTTGCTCAGTCATGTCCGACTCTTTGCAACCCCACGGACTGTAGCCTACCAGGCTCCTCTGTCCATGGGATTTTCCAGGCAAGAGTACTGGAGTGGGTTGCCATTTCCTTCTCCAGGAGATCTTCCCGACCCAGGGATTGTACCTGGGTCTCCAGCATTGCGGACAGATACTTTACCATCTGAGCCACCAGGGAAGCAATTCTTTTCTCAAACACTTCAAAGCACAGCTCAATGTCTTAACATATACGAGAAAATGTTTTCTAATAAGCTGCCTTTGAGCTCTCGCCTCTGTGCGTGGTACCGGCACCAGGAGCCAGGCTGCAGTGCCAGATCACATGCTTGGGCGTAACCGGGGTCGTCTGGGCCCGCAGCATCGCCCTTTTAACCAGGACTGCTGAGGGGCAGTGCCTGGGCTGCCACTGGGTGAGGGGCTGAGGCCACTCAGGCTTCAGCCCTGAAAGCTAAGGTGGAAATTTCTTCAGAAAATGTTGGGGATCCTGCAGTCTCTGTTAGTGCCCCACATGTCTTTGTCTTCCCTGTAAGTCAGAGTGTCATCTCTGCCAATTTCCTTTTTTAAAAATGAGGAAACTGAAGCTCAGAGAAGGGACTTGCCTAACTGGTTTGTACTGAAGCTGGGCCCAGGGCCCAGGTTATTGGCACTTCTTGCCTGGTGCCCTTGAGGCGCTTCCTAATTAAGTTTATGGCACTGTGCCAGGTATGAGGGGTTAATGAATGGTACCGTTCTGACCTCTTGCCCTTCTGCAAATCATAGTCCAATCACATGGGCTACACCAGTGTTTTTCAGATATTTTTGAGCAGGGAAGCTTCTCTTCCCCATGAAATCTGTGGAAAACTAAAATATAAAGTAGATGAAAACCAGAGCTGCTTTTGCTGAAGCACAATGCGAGTATGTGTGTGTGTGTGTGTGTGGGGGGGATGGGTCCCCAAGGCCTTGCTGTCCCAGTCTCCTCTTCATGGTCCCTTCACCCTCTTGGGAAGATAGAGCTCCTGGAAACAGTTGGGAAACTGTGGTCTATACTCAGGCCCCATAACTGGAGGAATCTGGGCTGTCAGGTTTGAACTGACTGTAAGGCATAGGGATGGAGATGTGCAGAGAGGGGTGATGGGGGTTATTGCTTGTCTAGTGTTTCAGAGGTTCAAGGGGTATAGATAGAGGTTTGAAGATGATGACATGTCTTCTTATTATAGCCTCTATTTCCTTCAGGGGTGGAAAGGGGCAGGGCAGGGCAGAAACACAGACATTTGAAAACTTAATGGTTGGTGGCAGAGATTTTCCAAGACTAGGTGGGATTTTCTTGTAGGATTTCAGGCATTCATTCATTCACTGGTTTATTCATTTATTTGTGAGATATTTATTGACTTCCTATTATGGGAAAGAGGCTGAACTAACATTCTGAGTGGAGTGGGTGCTAAGGTAAATCAGATTGGGACCTTATCTTTAAGAAAGTTAGAAACCAGTAAGGGAGAAAAGAGAGAAATATCAATACCTAAAATACAAGATGGGGCTTCCCAGGTGGCATAAAGGTAAAGAATCTGCCTATCAGTGCAGGATACCCAGGAGATGGGGTTTCATCCCTGGGTCGGGAAGATCCCCTTTAGAAGGAAATGGCAACTCACTACAGTATTCTTGCCTGGAAAATTCCATGGGCAGAGGAGCCTGATGGGCTACAGTCTGTGGGGTGGCAAAGAAAAATACAAGATAGAAAATGCCAAATGCAAAAATCTGAGTATTGCCAAAGTATTATGGGATTGTGGAAGAGGAATAAATTACCTCTAACTGGTGACTGAGCAAGGGATCGTGGAGGAGAGGAGTGAATTTAGACTAGGGGGAGAGGGCGGAAGCATGTCTCTCCTCGTGCCCGGAGCTGGGAAAGTGGGACACAGCCAGCAGTTCAGTTTGGTGGGAGCAGGAGGTTATTAAAAGCAATTCGATGGTTTTTGTCTTACCCAGCGCCTGCATCTTCGAGAACAAGCTATCATGTGGAAGAAAGTATCAGGTCCAAATCTTGCCTCCATTGGTGCGAATGAGAAAGCAGTTAGGGACAAAAGCTACCTCCTTGTCTTGGAGCCTTCAGGATTCTGCTGAGCAGAGAAATCTGCCGAAAGATCAACTTGAAAACCTTTTTCCTTGCTGGCTTCCTCAGCAGATCCTGACACCCATTCAAGCAGCGGGGAGGGGGCAGGCAAAAAACACCACCGGTGGATCCCCGCTGCCAGCTCCTCCTGGGGCTTGAAAGCCCCTGATTTGGTGAGTTCGCTCCTTTGCACAAACCCTAGAAACACACCACTGTAAATGAACTGTATCTTGGAGAAAGAGCTGAAGCAAAACCATTCCAGTTTTTGGACCTAACACTGCCTTTGTTCTGGCACAAGGAAGACCCTGGGTGTGCACACAGAGAGAGGATGGGAAGAACATGAGAGGATCCTGAAGTGGCTTCTGCTAAAATATTTTCACAGGCTCTAGATGTTAATTTCCAGACACTAAGTACATACAGCTTGGAAGATGTTGTGAAAATTGATGAACGTCTTGGAAAAATTTACCAATACGGCTGCATAAAATAGTAGTTAATTCTTTTATTTAGAAAAACTTAAAAATTTGCAAGATTTTAAAAAATTGCAGTAAAATATAAATAAAATAACATTACCATTATAACCATTTTAAGTGTACAGTTCAATGGTATTAAATATGTTCACATTGTTGTGCAACTTCCGGTATCATCCAGCTTCAGGACTTTTTCCATCTTCCTAGATTGAAACGCTATATCCATTAAACAGTCATTCCACATTCCTCCTTCCCCCAGCCTCTGGAAACTACTGGTTTGCTTTCTGTCTTTATGAATTTGACTACCCTAGGTACCTCATATACTGTGACTCCATGGACTGTAGCCTGTCAGGCTCCCCTGTCCATGGAATTCTCCAGGCAAGAATACTGGAGTGGGTTTCCATTCCCTTCTCCCGAAGATCTTCCCAATCCAGGGACTGAATCCAGGTCTCCTGCATTGTGGGCAGAATCTTTACCGTCTGAGCCACCAGGGAAATCCTGCATTCCGGGTACCTCATATACGTAGAACTGTATAACATTTGTTTTTTGGTAAACTGGCTTATTTAACTTTGCACAATCTTTTCAAGGTTTATCCATGTTGTAGCTTGTGTCAGAATTTCCTTACTTTACAAGGCTGGATAATATTCCTTTGTATGTGTTTACCACATTTTACTTCCCTAATCATCTCTTGATGGGCACTTGGGTTGCTTCTTTTAGCTAATGTGAACATGGGTGTATAAATATCTGTTTCAGCCCCTGATTTCAATTCTTTTGGGTAGATACCCAGAAGTGGAATTGTTGTATTATATGGATAATTCTATTTTTAAATTTTTTATACTGTTTTCCATAGTAACTGCATTTTACATTCCCACCAGTAATGCCCAAGGGTTCCAATTTCTCCATATCCTTGTCAGTACTTACTGTATTCTGGCTTTTTAAAAATAATAATTATCATAATGAGGGTGAAGTGATTGAACTCTTTTTGAATAGTAATAATGTACTTAGCTTTCCAGAGCATTTATTCCAAAGCAGTTTAATGTTTCTCTTTCCCCAGGTACCTATTCTAAGTTTCACATGGATGTTACACTGACTGATTTCTTCCTGAAACTTGGACAATTAAATCTGTGTTTCTCAAAGCAAATAGAAAAACAATGACACAGCAACATGATGAGATATCACATAATTATCGTGCCTGATGCTCTTGGGTCCTGGCCACACACCCTCAAGACTTCCAACTCATATACTCTACCCCAAAACTTTCAGCTGCAGAAAGATCTACAGATCTTTACTTGTGAGCTTCCTCCAGCTGTTGGGGTCTTCTCAGCCTTGAACAGGGCAGCCTCAAACGGTTGGGGAGTTAATACCCGGTGGGAACAGCCCTCGATAGCCTGCTCATTGGCATCTTTCCTTGTCTCACTTCCTCAGTTTTCTGACTGCTTCTTGGATTTACCTCCTAAAGAAGCTATTTGCATTCACGTCTGTCTCAGCATCTGTTCTGGAGGAACCTGATCTATGACAGTCATTACAATGATGACTAGGTGGAATTTGTTGTTGCACGATGAAAAGTTTATAAAATAATGACACATGAAAAGACTGTAACTAGATTAAAATTATGCTTCTGTGAAAATAAGCTTCATAACTGCTTATAATTTATATAAAAAATTTTTAAAGTATTCTATGTGTGTTTCCCTTGTGAAACTATTTACATTATGTAATAAAAATGAATTTCCTTGAACATTTCAAGGTTTTGGTCTTCTTGCTATATTAAATATTTGAAAATGTCTTGTCTCTATTATCCCAAGAACAGCTTTGTCTTTCACAGATGCCTTAGGTTACACTTAATGTTTCAGATTCCTACAATGTCCCACCTTGGAAAGATGGCTTCATGCTGGCTCCTGGGTGTATTATTGTCTTCAGCTATGCATCAGCTTAAAAGCTAAGTGAGACTTGAAATTCTATTCTCCTTGCTTTACATATGTAGAGAAATATTTATTGCCTTTTCCTTTTGTGCTGAGAGTCTCATTTGTGAAATTTTACCCTGTTGAGTCGTATACCTTTCTAATGGGAAATATTTTAAATTTTGTTTGATAGGTCATTCTTTGACTTTCTTATTTCCAAATGTTAGTTTCATGAGTGTCTAGAAGGAAGATGATTTAAGGATTCCTGGGCAAATTAGGTTTAGTTATGTGACAATGTGATTTGCCATAAATTGCATATTTCGTATGTCTTAAGTGAGGATTTATTGTGGAACATGAAAAGTATGTGGTCAAGAAGTTATTCTTAATTTTTTGAGTGTTATTGGAAGTCTAAATGTTTCACTGCAGACTCACTAAAATTTTGCAAATTAGATGAAATTTATAGGCAGGAGCTCAAGGAAGGGGATGCTGTCCAGGGGGAAAAGGCAGACTATGAGGGGGTAACTTCTGATAAGAAATACTATTTCCTCTGAAGCTTTGGGGCCCGATGATGGCCAGGTTTAGTTGTTGGCCAGCAGTCCTGTAAAGGCTTCCCGGGTGGCTTAGACGGTACAGAATCTGCAGAGTCAAGCAGAACTAAGTTCGATCCCTGGCTCGGGAAGATCCCCTGGAGAGGGGAATAGCAACCCACTCCAGTATTCTTGTCTGGGGAATTCCATGGACAGAGAGCCTGGTGGGCTACTGTTCCTGGGGTTGCAAAGAGTTGGACATGACTGAGCAACTAACACTTTCAATATACTCGATCCTGTATACCTAGGTGAAGATTTTCTCAGGGAAACTTAATCCATTATGGGTGAGACCGTTATCAAATTAAGGAGAAACTGACCTGAGTTTGATATTTGGTTGTTGCAAAATAAGTGGTAGTGAGTTGCTTTTCTTTAATAACTCAGGGAGGTTTGGAGGTCTACAATTTATAAACTCTGTAACTCTTCCAACAATGTACATATTCCTAAGAAGGTCTCCCTTAGAACTCTGAATAATGGAGCAGGGTGCTGAATTTCCAGAGGGCAAGTTCATTTTGCCTGGCAATTTCTTCTTCAGACATATGTCTTTGCATCAGGGGCACTGAGCTTGCTCCTGAAGGATGGAGAACCGACAGCCAGTGAGAGAGCATCGGGTACCACTGTGAATCTGCTTGGTAGTGTGTTGGGCACCGGGGACACATCCATGAACAAAAGTCCTCAGGGGCAGGGATTATCCATATCTTTGATCTTTAAGTGCTCTAACACATCCTGCTGATTTCTACATGTGTCCATCTGCCTCTTTGATCTTTGAGAGCCGCATTAAATTTAATATAGGGTTTGTTGGCAGTGAAGTGGTGCTAAACCACCAGTTCATCTTATTCAACTACAATCTTCCCCCATCCATCCTCTGTCCCCCATTCATGTTGTCTGTGAGACAGATAAAGCTATAAAGGTGGTACCCATTGTATTTTATTATGATGGAAATGTGGAAGGCCTTTGATATATTCCACAGAGGGCTCAATAGAGAAGTCACAGTTTGACAAATCATTAAGTAAAATGATACAGCAAACCTATTCTGACATAGATTAAGCAAAAAGTAAAAACAAAACCCCTAAGACTGCTTTACAGTTTCTTTTTGTGTGTGTGTTACCTCCTTGGATAATTTACCCCTATGTAAAAGCCCATCCTTTTACAAGTTCACCTTTCACTCAATACTTATCCATAAAAGGAAACACTGGCTCAGTACGATACTGGTTCTGGCTTATACCAACTCACAAGAGCCAACTGTTAAATTTTCAGGAAATTTGTAAGCCAGTTGTTAAACACAGTCAATATTAAAAATTAAATTAGATAAACAAATTATATAAAATAAGGATAATTAATACTCTAAATCTATCACATCTTAATGAGATTATGATGTTCTATTAATATCTGTACTTTTGAGGTGTTTTATTTCAATCATATCTGTGCTGTATAATGATAGGCTACTCTGCATCTCTTCCCAACTTCATGTTTGGTGATATCATATTGGTTGTTTGAAAGCAGCTGAAATTGGCAAACACTATAAATTAGGGCTCCTCCCCCAAGGGCCAGCCTGTTGCTAACCATTTACAAATACACCACTGACTCTGCTTTCAGGGGCATTGCACTTACACCATCAGAGAAGGCAATGGCACCCCACTCCAGTACTCTTGCCTGAAAAATCCCATGGATGGAGGAGCCTGGTAGGCTGCAGTCCATGGGGTCGCTAAGAGTCGGACACAACTGAGCGACTTCACTTTCACTTTTCACTTTCATGCATTGGAGAAGGAATGGCACCCCACTCCAGTGTTCTAGCCTGGAGAATCCCAGGGACGGCAGAGCCTGGTGGGCTGCCGTCTATGGGGTCGCACAGAGTCAGATACGACTGAAGCGACTTAGCAGCAGCAGCAGCACTTACGCCATACTTGTGAGATCTGAGATAACCTCAAAGACTGAGGCATCACCCCAGCATTTGGTGGGGTTGCTTTCCTCTTCTGCCAGCCGCCCAGTACACTGAGGCACAGAGGAAGTGGTGTATCTGGGACGCTGGCACAATCTAATGGGCACTAAGTGGCTCAAAGAAATTTTCTGTCTACACTGAAGCTAAGGTTCATGGCCAGTTTTAGGTTAGGCAGAGACACGGCTATAAAAACTCTTGTGGGTACACCTGCCACGCAGCAATCTTGCTGAACAATGTGCTTTTTCACTTCCTCAGTTTTCCCTATGGAGTTGTGAACTCTGAGTACATTCAATGGATGCTGCCTAATGTACTACAATCATTTTTGAAGTGACACATATGACTACCGACATACAGTGATCACATGACTTAGCTCTCTCTGGCCGAAGATATTTCTGCCTCTTCTCAACCCTCTGGGTCTCCACTTGCAGGCTTCTAGCATCTTCTTCACAGATAGCACCACTGGAGCATCCGCTTCATGAAATTTCTTCTCATACTATTCTTGGAGTCTAACTTAATCTGCCAAGTTCGCCACACATTTCCCCAGAATTCACCCCTTCTCCTTTAGTAAACATAATATAAATTTTGAGGTCAGTCCGACATGGTGCAAATGCGAGCTCTGTTATTACTAATGGCTGTTATTGCTGTTATCACACTTAAGTCTGAGTTTACTTATCTATGTAATGGGCGTGGACCGAATAGCTCTTTTGTCTCACTCATTATATGTGCTCAGTTGTTTTCAGTCATGTTTGACTCTTGGCAACCCTGTAGCCTGCCAGACTCCTCTGTCCATGGAATTCTCCAGGCAAGAATACTGGAGTGGGTTGCCATTCTCTTCTCCAGGGGATCTTCCCGACCCAAGGATTGAACCTAGGTCTCATGCATTTCAGGCAGATTCTTTAGCATCTGAGTAACCAGGGAAGCCTGCCACTATGTGAATGTGAATATCCCCACTTGGTGAGAGCAGGACCTCCACTTCCTCTTTTCAGGATTCTGGGGGATTGGTTGGCAGCTGTGACTTCATCAGGCCCCACCCCACACATCTGTGTCTTTGCAGTCACCTGTGTTTCTCTCTGCTTAGCCTCTGTCTACTGTACCTGTAGTTCTGGATGCCCCTTCCTCAAATCCTCATATTGCTGCTCTTTTATTTCACTGGGCCACATGTGGACATATCCTTTCACTTAATTTTTCATAGAACTGCTGGGCCAGACTGTATCCTTTAAAAATATATAATTGATGATTCAAAGGTAAGAAAAGAATTCTAACATGAAGAGTGATTGTCAACTGGCTACTGAGTGTGGCTGCCCTTGGGACTCACAGGCCCAGATCTCCTGCCTTGGTTTCTGCTTAGAGCCCAGGTTGGTGCCCTAGAGAAGGGGCAGTGTTTCCCTCCTCACGCCTGGGACAAAGGAAGAACTAGTGAGCTGAAGTGTAGAACAATAGAAAATTCCTAATATGAACATAGAGAGAAAACAGGCTGGGAAGAAAGAAAGGAACAGAACTTGAGGCACCTGTGGAACCATAATAAAAGATCTAGCATTCACGTCATAGGAGTTCTGGAAAAACGAGAAAGAAAGTGGGCCTGAAAAAAATCTTCAAAGGAAAAATGACTGAATACTTCTCAAATCTGCTGAAAGACATAAATGTAAATCTGAGTCAATCCTAAACATGGTAAATCCAGATAAATCTACATTGAGACATATCACAGCCAGATTTCTAAAACTACAGACAAAGCAAAAGTCTTGAAAACAGTGTAAGAGAAATGACATCTTACCTTTAGGGGTAAAAACAATTCAAATGACTCAAGATTTATCATCAGAAAACATGGAGGCTAGAAGGAGGCAGCACAACATTTTTCAAATGCTGAAAAAAAGAGAAAAATTGTCAACCCAGAACCTTATATCCACTGAAAATATCTTTCATGAATAAAGAAGAAATCGAGACATTTTCAGATGAAGGAAAACTAAGACAGTTTGTTCTTAGAGAAAGTTGTCTTAACAGAAAGGAAATGATAAAAAGAAGGAATCCTGAAACACCAAGATGGAAGAAAGAACAGTTCAAGCAAAAATAAGGATAAATACAAAAATAGGGATAAATACTTTCCTTATCTTGCATCTTCTAAATTATGAACTTGGACACTCAACTACATATATTATATATCTATTGTCACAAGTTAGAAGTTTAGCTAAAAGCTCTGGGAAAACTTTCTATTAGTTCTGTTTTCTCTCCCCTCATAGCATGGGTAGTAAAAATCTAATAAGAGTAAAGCTTCTGGTCCTGCCTTAAGGTCACCATAAGCCTTAACTTACATCTTCACTCTGGGCTTCCCTGGTAGCTCAGATGGTAAAGAATCTGCTAGCAATGCAGGAGACCTGGGTTCAATCCCTGAGTTGGGGAAGATCCCCAGGAGAAGGAAATGGCAACCCACTCCAGTATTCTTGCCTGGAGAATCCCAGGGACAGAGAAGCCTGGTGGGATACAGTGCATGGGGTCACAAAGAGTTGGACACGACTGAGCGAGCAATGCTTAAGGTCAAAGGATCATGAAACACACCACAACAGGGGACAGCCTGTCCATGAGAGTCCCCAACAGAATTGTTGATTGTCATCAAAGGGTCAAATCCTCCCATCGATTACAGCTGCCGCTCCTGTAGCCTGTCAGACGAACATGCTGTTCCAGCCAAAGCCCATCAATTTCAGGCCCACTTCCTTTATATGCAGGCCTCCCATGAGGAATAAGATTAAGTCTGGAGCCTTTGTTTAAAGTCTTCCTTCCACTTAATATTGTTATTTTCTTTCTTGATCTCTTGTTCTATCATTTTAGCTTTTAGGGCAGCAGCGACATAAATAAACTTCATGGGAAACTGTTTCTGAGGCTTTAAATTGCTGGCAGGCACAAATGGACCACTAACTGGCTGAGAGACACACAGCAGTCCTCTCTTTGGGATATGATTGTGGCCATGCCTGGGGAACCTGGGACTGACAAACTGTTGACAGAAATGTGCTTTGGCTGGAGAAAGAGGGTAATTCATAACAACCAAACATGGAAGGAGACTCAGTTCTGCCACATCTGAACAGGAAGTGTATTTTGCCATCCATGTAGTGCAGCCTGCATGAGTTTTGCTTGAGAAAAACTGGCTCTGGCCTTTTGTGACATGATCTATCATCTGTCTTCCATCTGTTTTTCTCTTCTCTCATCACTTTTTCTCTTCTATCCCATGCTACTCCTTCAAGAAGCTACTTGTTGTTCCCCACTTTCTGCCTCTTTGCCTTTGTTCATGCTGTTAATTTTGCCTGTAATGACTTTTTTCCTCTTATCTAACTGGAAAGCTCCTACTCATTCTTTAATCTAGTTCAATAGCTTCTTCCTCTATGGAGCCTTCCCTGAATCTATTCCACCTTCATCTCTACCCCATTCCAATGAATTGATTTCTCCTGGGTCTCCTGTAGCACTTTGTATAGCACTATTATTATTATTTAACTTCTTTATTTTAATTGGAGGCTAATTACTTTATAATATTGCAGTGGTTTTTGCCATACATTGACATTAATCAGCCACGGGTGTACATGTTTCCCCCATCCTGAACCCCCCTCTCACCTTCCTCCCCATCCCATCCCTCAGGGCTGTCCCAGTGCCCTGACTTTGAGTGCCCTGTTTCATGCATCAAACTTGGACTGGTGTAGATCACTATTATTGTTATTCAGTCACTCAGTCCTGTCCGACTCTTTGAGACCCACCTTTGAGACTCCCACCACTCTTTGAGACTTCACTTTCTCCTGGAGCTTGCTCAAACTCACGTCCATTGAGTCAGTCATGCTATCCAACCATCTCGTCTCTTCTGTCGTCCCCTTCTCCTTCTGCCTTCAATCTTTCCCAGCATCAGGGTCTTTTCTAATGAGTCAGTTATTCGCATCAGGCAGCCAAAGTATTGGAGCTTCAGCTTCAGCATCAATCTTTCCAATGAGTATTCAGGGTTGATTTCCTTTAAGACTGACTGGTTTGATTTCCTTGCAGTCCAAGGGACTCTTCTCCAACACCACAGTTCAAAAGCATCAATTCTTCGGTGCTCAGCCGCCTTTACGGTCCAACTCTTACATCCACATGTGACTACTGGAAAATAGTCTGCTTCATTTTATATTATCTCCTCCACTGGACTGAGAAAATGTGATCTTGTTCTTCCTTTTAACTTCAGGGACTGATTCAGTGTTGAACATGTGGTAAGAGTTCAATAAATTCTCATTGATCTAGCAAATAAATAGATGAGGATACGTGCAATGTCATAGTGATAAAACATTGCCTAACACATCGGTGTTAGAAAAAAGGAGTAAAAAGTGCGATGCCAGAATTCCACTTCTTGGAAGACATAGTAAACATACTTTATCCTATTCTTTCTTGGATATTATAACAAGCATAAGGAGACTCTGAAAGTTGGAGAGAAGAAGACTGCTTAGGACCTGGAGATCTAAAGAACTCAGTAGTGAGTTCTTCAGGTTTTCTTTCTGCCCTTATTATCCCAGACTTGTAGCTGAGGGAGCTGGCAACCTGGAAACACCAGTGTGTGCAGACAAAAAAAGGCCCCAACAAAAGCTTGCTTTGTCTAGTCAAAGGGCCAGGAAAGGAGAAGCCTAGAAAGACAGAAAACTTAGGGGAAAAAAAAAACTTCTCACGCCAACCTCCACAAAAAAACTCTGGGTCCCTTGCCATGCCAGCAGAAACCAGGTGGGAATCTCAGACTTCTACCCAGTCTATAATGACTTTTCTCAGGTTCCTCCTACCTGGAGTGGTGGCAGAGAAAATTGAGTAGGGAGCTGGGACTTCATTCCTACTGAGAGGTAGTGAGTGGCCCGTGCCCACGAGGTGTCAGTAGAGGGCATGTGGGGATCAGTAATGAGGCAGACACGTTTCAGTGGGGATCTAACAGGAAGCCAGAATTGGCCCCCCAGCCCAGCAGTTAGGAGGGCGTCCCTTGCTCAGGCATTAGTGATGCCTAAGTGGGAAAGCTGGACTTCCACCTGCATTTGCCAGGAATGAGGTGGCAGCCTTTCTTTTCTCACTGAAGCAGTGTCAGAGGACGACAGCTAAAACTAAAGGTTAAAGTCAGATTTGCTACCCAGGATCTTTTTGGTTTGCACCAAAGAGAGGTATTTCCCGTTAAGCCCTGGATTCATTTACTTACTCAGCAAATGGTAATTGAATATCTACCATCTGTTAGTGCATGGCATTGAGGAGAGAACTCAGAACAAGACAGACATAGATGTGATCTCTGCCCACAAAGAACTTACATTCTGATAGGGAACACAGACTTCACAGAAACAAATATATTATAGCATAATAAAATTAAGAAGCAGTAATAATAATAGTACAAGAAGAAAACCATATCATCATTAACCCTTTCGCGGTACTTATTGTATACAAGTACAACCACCCAGAAGCCAGACTCTTCTCTTTCACACTGGTTATCAACACTTCCAACCTCTTGATCAAAAACCGTTCCAGAAAGTAAACACAAGATTCTCTGATTCACTAAGAGTATCTTTTTAAAAAATGTATCCTCATGATAAATTAGCTAGGAGAAGTTTTTAAATTCACAGTTCATTAATAGATAAGAAGTCTTTGAATACATAAAATATTCACTAACCTATAGGATTTATGCTTACCTCAGCAACATTTCCCAGTTTCCATTCATGAACTTAACTGGTATATTTACAGATTTTACACATGAATGATTGTGCTTTTTACTTAACAAAAGTTTATTGAGCATTTACTATGTGTCAGACTCTGTACCAGGTCTTAGGGACACAAAGATGAAGATGATACAAAGCATCGAGAATAGAGACAGGGAGAATTTCTCCCTCAACTCTCTATGAGTGAATCTTACAAGAAAAACAAAAACAAACAGAAAGAACAGACATCTTACTTATTACAGCATTATTTGGAATTGGAGAAGACTGGAAATAATCCAAGTGTCCATCAGTAGAGGACTGGTTGAATAAATATTGGTATATCTATACAATGGTGTACCATGTAGCTGTAAAAGAAATGAGGAATATCTCTGTATAATGCTAGGATTTAATCTTTAGAATACTGTGTTAACTTCAAGAAAAGCAAGGGGGATGAAATGTGGAAAGTACACTATCATATAAAAATAGAAGGATAAATAAAAAACAAGTTTTCATAAAAATATACTAATCTATTAGAAAGGAAAGGAATAAGATTGTGATCAAAGCCACACTTCTCTGAATATTTGTTTTGCAGATTTGACTTTGAAACCACATAACTGTTCAATATAATTGAAAACAAAATTCAATTAAAAACTAATTTCTAATAATTGAAAGCAATAAGAAACAAATAAACCTGTGTATCAAGTTGGTTGTATAACCATACAAATAAAAACTCTATTAACTGTCTGTATAATGCAAGATTTTGTCAGTGAATTTTTAGTGAGATATACCCTAGGAAAAAACGCCCCACAAAATAAGCAAACCACTTTAAAAGAATACCAAAAAACCCTTAAACTGTTTTTAGCAATGACATTTTTGGTGTATTGTCATTATGTGTGTATTTTGTGAAATACAGATTATGTGTATATCTTGTGAAAGAGCCAGTGAGTGTCCTCTTGTATTGTTGAGAATTGGGATTTCAGCATGAAGAAAAAGAGCTATGAATCCAAGAATTTAAATACATATCCTGTGTACCTAAGTCCACATAGTAAGTATTGGTGTGAACTGGTTATATGTTTTAAAACAAACATATATGGTAATGATAACCCTATATGCAAAACAGAAAAAGAGACACAGATGTATAGAACAGACTTTTGGACTCTGTGGAAGAAGGCGAGGGTGGGATGTTTCAAGAGAAGAGCATCGTAACATGTATATTATCTAGGGTGAAACAGATCACCAGCCCAGGTTGGATGCATGAGACAAGTGCTTGGGCCTGGTGCACTGGGAAGACCCAGAGGGATCGGGTAGAGAGGGAGGTGGGAGGGGGGACCAGGATGGGGAATACATGTAAATCCATGGCTGATTCATGTCAATGTATGACAAAAACCACTACAATATTGTGAAGTAATTAGCCTCCAACTAATAAAAAAAAAAACCATACAAATTCCTTTCCTGTCTATGTCTACAGAAAAGGCCTAGAAATGATGACTGATCCACTAGCCAGGAGCACTCTAGTGAATTAAAGGATCTAGACAATCATTAATAACTGTTAACACTCCAAGAAAGACAGGTATTTTTTGTTCCTAACAGAAATGGAAACTGAACCTCAATCTGATCAAGCCTCTAGATCTTATTACCAATTCACAGAAAATACAATGGGGAGAGAGGTACTTGCTAAACGACGCTGTGTGTTTTAAGTCGCTTCAGCTGTGTTTCACTCTTTGCGACCCCATGCACTGTAGCCCCCCAGGCTCCTCTGTCCAATGGGATTCTCCAGGCAAGAATCCTGGAGTGGGTTGCCCGTTTCTCCTCCAGGGGATCTTCTGTGGTGATGTAATAATCAAGAGACACTCTGGTAAGCTGTACCAGGAAAATGGCCCAGTTTCTTCAACAATTAAATTACAAGGGGAAAAAATAGTGGCAGGAAAAGTGTATGTTTATTTATTTCATTTATTTTTATTAGTTGGAGGCTAAATACTTTACAATATTGTAGTGGTTTTTGCCATACATTGACGTGAATCAGCCATGGATTTACATGTGTTCCCCATCCCAATCGCCCCTCCCACTCCCCTCCCCATCCCATCCCTCTGGGTCTTCCCAGTGCACCAGCCCTGAGCACTTGTCTCATGCATCCAACCTGGGCTGGCGATCTGTTTCACACTTGACAGTATACTTGTTTCAATGCTATTCTCTCAGAACATCCCACCCTCGCCTTCTCCCACAGAGTCCAAAAGTCTGTTCTATACATCTGTGTCTCTTTTTCTGTTTTGCATATAGAGTTATCATTACTGTCTTTTTAAATTCCATATATATGCTTTAGTATACTGTATTGGTGTTTATCTTTCTGGCTTACTTCACTCTGTATAATGGGCTCCAGTTTCATCCATCTCATTAGAACTGATTCAAATGTATTCTTTTTAATGGCTGAGTAATATTCCATTGTGTATATGTACCATAGCTTCCTTATCCATTTGTCTGCTGATGGGCATCTAGGTTGCTGCCATGTCCTGGCTATTATAAACAGTGCTGCGATGAACATTGGGGTGCACGTGTCTCTTTCAGATCTGGTTTCCTCGGTGTGTATGCCGAAGAGTGGATTGCTGGGTCATATGGCAGTTCTATTTCCAGAATATTGGAAATAAAAGCAAAAATAAACAAATGGGACCTAATTAAACTTAAAAGCTTTTGCACAACAAAACTGTATGTTTAAAGAGAACATGTGGCGCTAGTGATAAAGAACCTGCCTGCCAATGCAGGAGATGTAAGAGACACTGGTTCTATCCCCGAGTCGGAAAGATTCCCTAGAGGAGAAAATGGCAATCCACTCCAGTATTCTTGCCTGGAGAATCCCATAAACTGAGGAACTACAATCTATGGGGTCACAGAGTTGGACATGACTGAAGTGACTTAGCAAAGAGACCAAAGAGGCATATTAATCAGTTTCAATATATGAATGCTATTTGGATATTAACTTGACTAAGTTACTTGTTTAAAAAACTAGACAATTGGTGACACTTGAACATTGGATATAATTTGACATTAATGAATTAATATTAAATTTTATAATGTTCAATCCTGAAACATCCCACCCTCGCCTTCTCCCAGAGTCCACAAGCCTGTTCCATACATCTGAGTCTCTTTTTCTGTTTTGCATATAGGGTTATCGTTACCATCTTTCTAAAGTCCATATATATGTGTTAGTATACTGTAATGGTCTTTATCTTTCTGGCTTACTTCGCTCTGTATAATGGGCTCCAGTTTCATCCATCTCATTAGAACTGATTCAAATGAATTCTTTTTAATGGCTGAGTAATATTCCATGGTGTATATGTACCACAGTTTCCTCATCCATTCGTCTGCTGATGGGCATCTGGGTTGCCTCCATGTCCTGGCTATTATAAACAGTGCTGCGATGAACATTGGGGTGCACGTGTCTCTTTCAGATCTGGTTTCCTTGGTGTGTATGCCCAGAAGTGGGATTGCTGGGTCATATGGCAGTTCTATTTCCAGATAGAATTCTATTTCAAATTAAAAAGTTTAAAAAAACACAATAATAGTTATGCTTTTAAAGGTTCAGAGACCTTGTCTTTGGAAGATACATATTGCAATATTTATAGGTGGCATGACATAGACAGGGATTTACTTCAAAATATTGCAGAGTTGGGGGAACTGAATGGGACAGACATGAAACAACATTTACCATAAATTGAGAATTGTCGAAGTTGGGTGATGGATTCATACAGATTCATTATAGCACTCTCTCTAGACTTTTGCAAATGTGCAAAAATATTCATACTAAAAGGTTAATAACAAAGAAGAGATAACCTACTTAATACAAGGTTTACTTTCTGAGTTCATTAAGCCTTGGTCTGACCATGTTTAGGACCTGTCATCTGGTTCCCGTTTCCTTAGATACTAACAAATATTATTATGAAAAGAAAAATGAATTTGCTGAGATACTTTTTCCGTGTGCTCCCCTAATGTAAGAGAAATCGGGGGCTGCCAAACCTGTGAAACTGAAACTGGGGTGAGGAGCCTAGTGTGGTTGCTGACTTGCTCTTTAGGGTTCTGCTTCTTCCATTTGGTCCCTGATACTGATACCCAACAGCCATCTGTGGCTGTGGCTTGGAAATGATGTGGCATCTGAAAGGGAGGGAACTCCAGCAGCAGGACTGTGTCAACTGCTCAATAAAGAAGAACATAAAATATTGCCTCTATGTTGCATTAGTAATTGAGAAACATTTTTGAATCTTGGGCCATGGATTTTTAGGGCTCTTAGGAACCTTATAGCTTTTCTAGTCCAAATCATTTGTGGCAGATGAAAAAAATGAAGGCCCAGAGAGATGAAGTGACTTGGTCAAGGTTGCAGAGCTCATGGCAGAGCTGGCGTCAGAGCCCACGTTTTGCTGGTTTCCCGAGTTCTGTCCCTTTCCTCCAGGCTACATCTAGAGAGGATGGTACCTTGATGTGTTTCTTCAGTCTTAGTCTGGACTCCATACAAAAGTACCACTCATTCTCTGGAGCCATGTTCTATTGTTGCCGTTGTTGTTTAGTTGCTCAGTTGCGTCTGATTCTTTTGCAACTCCAAGAGATTGTAGCCTGCCAGGCTCCTCTGTCCTTGGGATTTCCCAGGCAAGAATACTGGAGTAGGTTGCATTTCCTCCTCCAAGGGTTCTTCCCAGCCCAGGGATGGAACCTGTGTCTCCTGCATCAGCAGGCAGATTCTTTGCCGCTGAGCCACCTGGGAAGCCCAGTGTTCTACTACAATGCAGAATCTTCAGTTCTTCCAGTAATGTGTGTGTTGGTGGGGAGGGGAGTGCATGACTTTAAAATAGTTAACATAATTGGCTGAAGGAAACTTCTTAGGGGAAGTTGTGACTTGTGCTTGGTAGTGAAGAAAGTTGCATATCAGAGTGTGAGTTTGCTCGCCAGATTCTAGGAAGGAGTTTATAGAATAAGTGGGCTCTGGTGTCAGATAATCTAAGACTGAATCCATGTTCTACTGCTTTCCAGCAGTGTGACCTTATACAAATTATCAATGCCTGAATAACATCTATAAAATGAGGATAATTATAGCATCTACTTCGTGGTATCATTGTGAAAACTCAGTGAATCAGTGTAAGTATAACTCTCAGACCAAGGCCTGGCACCATTCAGTCAATGTTGGCTGCGACCTAATACGGCATGCAAATAGCAGTCACTGGGCATGACCAATAGGACTTAAGTAGAAGATCATTAGGCTTCTCTGGTAGCTCAGTGGGTGAGGAATCTGCCTGCAATGGTTTGATCTCAGTTCAGTCTCTGGGTTGGTAAGATTCCCTGGAGGAGGCCATGGTAGCCCACTTCAATATTCTTACCTGGAGATTCCCCATGGACAGAGGAGCCTGGCGGGCTACAGGCCATGGAGTCGCAAAGAGTTGGACTCGACTGAATGACTAAGCACAGAACAGCGTAGATCATTAGGCACTTGGTAATTTAAATAGAGCCTGCTTGCTGAAACTACCTTGGGGTGTGTTAACTATTTCTTAGGATATCAAAAGTTTCCTTCAATCTAGAGCTGATACACTGCCTGAAAGTCTCAGCCCTGGTTAATGAAGTTAAAGACTGTTTTATGATTAATTGTTATCTAGAAGTAGTAAGTGTAATCATATAAGTCATTAAACACCTCATTGTCAATTCACTCATCATCCAAGAGAGAGCTAGTCAGTTAGCCAAGCCTTTATGGTAGGAAGCACAGTCAAGAAAAATATTGAGGAATGTCAACAGAAAAGATGCACAACGTGATAGTTGCTAGTTAAGTTTTATTTGGGGCAAAATGAAGACTTCAGCCTGGGAAATAGCACCTCAGATAGCTCTGAGGAACTGTTCCAAAGCAGCAGTAGGGGAAGGTCAATATATAAGATTCTGGTGAAGGGGGAGTTCAAGGCAATCAAGTACTTACTTTATAAAATGTTTTCTACTAGTCCTGAGGAGCTGATGTCACATGAAGGGATTTAGTGCTTTTCTAGGTATGAGGAGCTGCAAGATTGGGACCATGAAATCAGTTTCTGAAAATATCTAACTATCTAAAAACTTGTTCCACAGTTTCCCTGGAGCACAGAGTGCCTTACTTTCCACCCTGAACTCCCTTCAGGGAGTGTTGAAGGGTGGCAGCTGCACCAGCACAGGCAGATGGCAAATGCTTCTGGTTGTTCAGTCACTGGCAAATGCTCTTGGTGAGTGACAATTTGAAGTTAACAGGAGCCTGATGAACACCTCCAAGGCAGTTATAGTAGACACTGTTGGTGCCCATATCCCCTGGCTGTCACTTCTGTATTCCCAAGGCTGCTTTCTCAGAAACCTTGAGCCCTGTCTCAGGGTGCTTTATTCTCTAGCTCTGGGGTTACATTCGGCCCATGAGCAGGGCAAGCTGGAAGTGCAGGAATGTTAATGACCCTGGAGTAACTCTCCAACATCTCTAATGACGGTGGGTGAGTTGGTGGCTAATGCCCCAGCTTCCTAGTCCCATATTTGGAGTGACTCTGAGGTGTGTTCTGCACTGTCTCCCAGTTCTGCCATGGGGTTGAGTTCCCTTGCCCATACTGGTTGTCAGCGTAAAAAAGTACCCTTTATTACCTGTTTATTCTCACTCCTCTACTATCCTAGTGGTTTCCTGGTGTGTCTCATAACTAGGTTACCTGCACACTCAAATTCTGGTATCAGTTTCAGTGTGTGTGGATGGAGAGGTCTCCCTCATCGGTGGCTCAGATGGTAGGGAATCTGCCTGCAATGCGGGAGACCTGGGTTTGATCCCTGGGTTGGGAAGATCACCTGGAGAAGGGAAGGGCTACCCACTCCAGTATTCTGGCCTGGAGAATTCCATGGACAGAGGAAACTGGCAGTCTACAGTCCTTGGGGTTGCAAAGAGTTGGACACAACTGAGCAAATTTCACTTTCTTTTTCACTTTCATATCACCAAGAAATGCTCTGATACCAGCTAGGGTGTCCTACAATTTAACTCAATTCTGATGGTATCTATCTATCAGAGAGAGCATCAGGTTCCACAGGTTAAGGGCTCAGTCCCACAAGACTGCCCTTGCTTTGGATGCCAATTGAAATTCCAGGTTGTTACTTGTGTTTTTGACTGACTTGCTATATATCAGAAGTTCCTATGACACCCTTCATTAATATCTGAGAGTGGCTCTCAGATTCAGGAAACATGTTTACTCACTGAATTGTGGCTTTATTACAAAGAATACTAAAGGATACGAATCCACAGTCAGATGAAGAGATACATAAGGCGAAGTTCTGAACAAAGAAGCTTCTGTTCCTGTGAAATTTGGGCCTGGTATGGTGGCATGTGGAAGGGCTCTGTTTCACCAGCCTGGAAGCTCTTTGTACCGCCTTCTTTCAGGTTTTTATGGAGGCTTCACTACACAAGCACGATTGATTAAATCATCGGCTATTGGTGACTGATTCAACTTTCAACTCCTTTTGCCTCTCCAGAAATCAGGGGGCAGAACTGAAAGTCCCGTTGTAGGTTCCCTTGGCAACCAGCTCCCAATCCTTAGGTACTTTCCAAAAGTCATCTCATCAGTCCTTAGGTACTTTCCAAAAGTCATGTTATTAATATAAACTCCATTGTGGAGGAAAGGTGCTTGTTATGAATAGTATGACACCCATTTCAGCTTTGTGGCTCCCAGGCAATTTCAGGACCTGAAGTGAAAGTGAAAGTTGTCAGTCATGTCTGACTCTTTACGACCCAATGGACTTAACAGTCCGTGGAATTCTCCAGGTCAGAATACTGGAATGGGGTAGCCTTTTCTTTCTCCAGGGGATCTTCCCAACCCAGGGATCGAAGCCAGGTCTCCCGCATTGCAGGCGGATTCTTTACCAACTGAGCTATGAGGGAAGCCCCAGGACCTAAAGACAGGAGACCAAATATTGTAACAAAAGATGCTCCCATTGCTCTTATCACTAAGAAAATTCCAAGACTTTGGGGATCTGTGAGCTAGAAACCATGGAGAAGACCAAAAAGATATTAGAAATACACTTTGGTCATTTGAGTGACCAGATATATATTTTTTATACATCATGATATCTCACATTCAAATCTGTACCTCAGGATCTGTTTTGGGGGAAGTCCAGAGCAGGATAGCAGTCTTCCAGCATTTGGCTGGGGCTCCCCATGCCTCTTGTTCTTTCTGCCTCTCCCCATTCTCCGCATCTGCAACTACAATTTCAACCCCCAAATTTAAGGGCTCTTTTTCTTTTATTTAATGATTTAATTTTGGCTGCACTGGGTCTTCGTTGCTGCCTGTGGGCTTTCTCTAGCTGCCGTGAGTGAGGGCTGCTCTCTGGCTGTGTGTGGCGCGTTCTCATTACGGCGTCTTGTTGCAGAGCATAGGCTCTAGGGCACCCCAGCTTCAGTAGCTGTGACACAGGGCTTAGTTGCCCTGCGGCATGTGGGATCTTAGTTTTGGAAACCGTGTTCCCTGTAGGCAGCTTCTTAACCACTGAACCACCAGGGAAGTCCTAGGGGCTATTTTTCTGATGTAGCTACTAGTATTTCTATGGAAATCTCCCCGGGATAAGTAAGGAATAGGTATTCAGAATTAACAGTATCACAGAATCCTCCTGAAATAAGCAAGCCACATAGACTGACACTTGGGAAGGGGGAAATGTCAAAATAAAGCATTTCTCTGTAGAACTCAGGAATTCAACCTTCTTGACAACCAATTCCTAAATGAAATCAGGAAACTCAAATTTGGGCTGGAAGCAACTTATCTGACATCTCTTGCATCAATACCACCATTAACAGAATTTGCAAGTTGTATCCATTCTCAGACTTATTGACCCTGATAGTATTTTAATAATTACATCAAGTTCATCAGGCTCCTTTGAAATATAACTTTATACAGATTTGGAAAATATCACATTTCTAAATCTTTTATGCAATGAACTGACGAGAACAGGCATCTTATTAAAATTAATGAAATAATTTTCTCCTTAAAGTTCAATATTGCTAAAAGTGAAGTAGTATTTAGACAATGATGACAAGGCCAAAACAAGTAACTGTGAAAGTTATCTCTTTCAGACCAAGCATACTAAGTGCTTTTGTAACCTTTTTTTTCCCTCCTACAAAGTAATGACAAAGCTTACCAAGTCTAATACAAGGGATGGTTCATTGAAATTTCAATTAAATGATAATATTCAATGTTTATAGAGTTTTTTTTTTACCATAGTGCTCCAAGAATTATCAAACAATAATTGAACTTTCTAAGTCACCTACTTCACTGCCTCTTACCCCTCACCTTTATGAAGAATTTTTAAAAATAACTTCAAGCATATGATAATTATATTGTTAAAAGGTTCTAGAAGTAGAGTTTTATCAATTTGTCATTCATTTTTTCAATCATTCATCATTACAATAAAATTTACATTTATCCATCCATTCATCCACACACTCATCCATCTACTTACAAATTTTTATTAAACAACCACCACATGTGAGGTCTTATGGTAAATTCTGGCTATACAGTGGTGATCAAAACAGTTATGGGTCCCAGCTCTCATGGAGCTAGTAGTATAGTAAATTCTACAGCATAAATTCTAATAAGATTTACGTGATTATACTGTTTCCATCCAAAATAATTTTTGAAATATGCTTTTCCTAATTAGGATTCAGATAATTTCAAGTATAATACTTTCAATTGCACAGATTTAAAGATAAGAACATTTGAAAAGAGAATGGAGGCCTTGTCTGAATACAGCTGAGTTCAACAAACACAAACCTGTATTCCATGCAGGTTAATGTGGTTAGATCATATTATGAGGTGTGCCAGTGTGGCAAAGCAAGGCAGTGGCTCATGGAAACCAATATATTAGCTCACTTCTGTTTTAATGTTGTTCTGTTAAGTTTTTTAAAAAAATAATTAAGAGAACAGAGGTTACAGGAAAGGCTAAAATTTGTGATGCTTCCATCTTAGAATTCCTATGTCAACTTGGGGTTTGTAAATTTTTCTTCCCTTCCTTGGTCATTGACGCTTCTAAAAGGGCAGATAAATAATCATTCCTGACTCATAGAGCAAGCTGAATCATCTCTAGCTGAGAGAAATGGACCATTTCCTCTGGAGATGTGTTTGCTCACATTGCTTAGTCTTAGGTATCTCTATGCTGGGTTAGGTCCTGAGAGAGTTGAGTTCTCAGAAAGAGCAAATGAATTAACCTTTATTTTCATTGACATGATTTTTACCACAGCAATTGCTGTAGCTTTTTTTCTTTTGTCTAGTCAGAGGTGGGGAGTACAAAACTGGTGATCTAGATATTTCCTTCCCTCTACCTTAGGAAATCGTTGACAAACTGCTAGTGAATCAGGCCTCATCTGTACCGGACAAGAGTGTTAAGAGGAAATTGTCCTGCAGGGATTCTGAATGACTCACACTTGACTGAGCTTTCTTTAGAGCAATTTTTGTATTATAGGTGTTTTATATTGATACATGTTGCCATTATGACTACTCTATGCATATCACTTTTATAATAATTTTTGGAACATAGCATATTTATTTGCATGTTCACATTAGCTTGTTAGATCCTGAGTTCCTACATGGCAAGAATTGTCTTTTCTTTTTGGTATTTCCAAGAATCAGCACAGTGCTCAGTTAATAGTGAAAGTCGCTCAGTCGTATCTGACTCTTTGGGAGTCCATGGACTGTGCAGTCCATGGAATTCTCCAGGCCAGAATACTGGAGTGGATAGCCTATCCCTCTTCCAGGGGATCTTCCTGACCCAGGAGTCGAACTGAGGTCTCTTGCATTGCAGGCGGATTCTTTACCAATTGAGCTATCAGGGAAGCCCGCTCGGTTAATAGAGGTGCTTGATAAGTGTTTGTTGTGTGAATGAATGAATCTCTCTGAATGCTCAATAGTGAGAACTCAGAAGTGTATTTGGATTGGTTATTAATGTGGCCAATCTGCACTGTTGGCTGGTATGACCACATGTGAGCCTACTTAGGTTTTCTACAGCATGGCTAATATTCATGGTATTACTATATCCAGTGTTCTTCCAGTGGAGTTGCTCTTGTAGTTCCAATGGAAAAGCTGCTATATTATTTCAAATGGTTGTGAAATAATAAATAATAATCTCAAATGTCAGAGAAAATTCTTTTCATCAAACTTTACAAAAAACAGTTCTACAAGATCCACTTACAAAATATACACAAAAGGAGAAAATAGTGTTACGGACTACTGAGTACCATGTATTATTTTTATAGAAGGAACAAGAATGTTTGCCATGCAGCAGTATGAGGTTAAGATAAAAATATCTTTTCAAATAAGTCAGGGCATTTTTTCCCCATGTTAAGCCACAGGATGAAACAATGAGAAGGAAGTGATTTATTGATTATAACATTTAAAAGTTACTTTTCTGAATCAATTCTTATTTTAACAAAATCATTTGGAAGTTTGGAGGATATGGGCATAAGGGCATAAAGACATATGCTTATCACTGTTTGGAGCATAACAGGGACAGAAATTTTAGGTTTCTGATTTTTTTTTTTTATTGTTTGTTAAAATTTATTGAAATAAAGAACCATTCAAATCTATGGACAGTGAACATTGGTAGTCTCAGTAGGTCAAGTACAAGAGGAAAAAAAAAAACCTAATCTTAAGAAATAAAATTTGAGTATAAAATGCTGATTAGATCATTTGAACAGCCTGTTTGAAATATATTCACTCATTACACTTTATTGAAGAAATACCTGATGTTTCTCCCAGTTGCTTGATTCTTCATACTGGATAAAATTTATCCCTGGGGATTTAAGAATAGCTGAGTAGCCTAGTTGAGAGTAGCATGTGGCAGACAGAGTCAACAAACTGGCAATTGGAACGCCTGACTTCCCTCATTGCTTCCTGAGAAGCAAAATCCTTAACCATGTGATATCTATTAGGATTGGTCAAAGATGTATAATGGACTTCCTTGTGGCTCAGTGGCAAAGAATCTGCCTGCCAATGCAGAAGACGCAGAAGATGAGAGTTTGACCTCTGGGTCAGGAAGATCCCCTGAAGGAGAAAATGGCAACCCACTCCAGTATTCTTGCCTGGGAAATCCCATGGATAGAAGAGACTGGCGGGCTATAGTCCATGGGGTCACAAAGAGTTGGACAAGACTGAGCATGCATGCATGAAGATGTATGTAACAGAAAGTTCCAAATAATAGTGGATTAAACATATAAATGTTTGTTTTCTTTCATGTTAAGGAAGTTCTCAGGTAAAGAGGACAGGAATGGTAGACAGGCTCCTCTCTGTTTCGTTGTCGCTGACACTTGGTCTCTATTCAGCTTTGCCACATGGTACCAGGATTTTTGCTGGAGTTCTAGTCATCACATCTACAATCCAGGCAGTAGGAAGGAGAAAGGGGAAAGGGGCACTCCTTCCTGCTGAATCAGTTTTCCTTAAAGGAACTTCCTGGCTAAAAGTTTATTAGTTTTGCTTATCCTTTCAAAGAACCAGGTTCTTGGGTTCAAACGTTGTTTGGGATTTTTCTTGTTTCCTGAGGTAAGCTTGTATCACTATAAACTTCCCGCTTAGAACTACTTTTGTTGAGTCCTATAGGTTTTGGATGAAAAAGCTTAGGAAACCAAAAACAAAAGGAAAAGACAACCTATGAAATGGGAGAAAATATTTGCAAATGATGCTACTGGCAAGGGATTTATTTCTAAAATATACAATCAGCTCATACAGCTTAATATAAAAAAAATCAAAAAATGGGCAGAAGATATAAACAGACATTTCTCCAAAGAAGATATACAGATGACCAACAGGCACATGATGCTTAATACTGCTAATTATTAGAGAAATGCAAATCAAAACTACAATGAGGTATTACCTCACACCAGTCAGAATGTCCATCATTAAAAAGTCTATAATTAATAAATGCTAGAGAAAGTATACAGAAAAAGGAACCCTACTATACTATTGGTGGGAGTGTAAACTGGTGCAGCCACTTTAAAGAACTCTTCCTCAAAAAATGAAAGTTACCATATGACTGAGCAATTCTATTCCTGGGCACATATCCAGAAAAGACAATAATTCTAATTCTAAAGGTATCTGAACCTCAGCATTCATAGCAGCACTATTTACAGTAGCCAAGACATGGACACAACCTAAGTGTTCATTGACAGTTAAATGGATAAAGAGAATGGGTATATAGGTGTGTGTGTGTGTGTGTGTGTGTGTGTGTGTGTGTGTATATGAATATTACTTGGTCATAAGAAAGAATGAAATAATGCCATTTGCAGCAACATGGATGGACCTAAAGATTATCATATTAAGTGAAATAAGTCAGAAAAAGGAAGACAAATATCATATGACATCATTTATAAGTGAAACCTAAAGTAAATGACACAAATGAACTTATTTACAAACCAGACATAGACTCATAGACATAGAAAGCAGACTTATGGTTATCAAAGAGAAAAGGAGTGGAGAAAAATATAGGAGCTTGGGATTAACATATATACATTACTACACATAAAATAGGTAAGCAACTAGAACCTACTGTATAACATAAGGAACTATATTCAATGTCTTGTAACAACCTATAACGGACAAGAGTCTGAAAAAGAAGTTCTATGTGCGTTTGTGTGTGTATGTATAACTCAGTCACTTTGCTGTACACTTGAAACTAACACACATTGTAAATCAACAATAATTTAAATTAAAAACAATTAAATTAATGGGAAAAAATAAAGTGACTTTCTGGAAGCTCCAAGCCAATGATTTTTACTTACATCTCCTGGACCATTACTCACACTGAGAGAGCCTGGAAAAGACCATCTTTTAGCTGTGTACATTTGTAACTCCAAATAAAGTTTGAGGTTTGTTACCCGGGAATAAGGAGATGGCTTTTGAGAGGCAAATCAACAGACCCTGCTATTGAAGAAACCAGATAAAACACAGGTAAAAAAAGCCATAACACTTTCTGGGTGTTATTGGATGATCAGAGTACCAATGGGAATGTGTAGAGATACTCATTTAGAGATACTCCAAATGTGAGTATCTGTGGCCAGAGCAGGGATGGCCCAAGTACTCTCTGAGGGAAAGGCAGGTTGTAGATCTGTTGAAATGTCTTATGGGGTAGTTAAAATCATTGTGTTGGCAAATTTACCAAGATTCAGGCTTAATCTTCATTACTGTAGGGATTGAAACTTGATTTTTTCATTTTAAAGCACACTGGAAGTAGATATGAGTCTTAAAGAGAAAATCAAATACCCTTAATTGAAAGGTAAAAAAAAAAAACCCATAGGTGTAGGAAAGCAAAGTGTTTATTATTATTTTGCAATAAGAAATAACTGTCTCAGGGAGCAAAATGCTCACAGAAGTTTGCTTGGTGAGCATGGAATTAGAAAAAGACCAGATAAATCATCTGAATGCCTAGTGGAATTAGGCTAAAGGCAGGATGGGCTTGCTGTGGGATCAGAAGACAGGTGTAAGGACTCATCTCCCCCTCTTCCCTGTATCCCCAGACATCCTCCTATCATTCTGATTGGGATGCTCTTGAGAATTGTTCACTTTCAAGCTGATTACAGCCTATCTTGTAGACTTGGGAACCTCACTGTCTCTTCAGAGTGATTTGTGTATTTCCACTCTAACCCAGTATGTGTGGAGTTTACAATTTTAATTCTGTTAAAAATTTAACTCTCAGAGGGCAATTTAACTCTACTTACTTCTAAGTTCTCAGGAGATGCCTCAGTAAAGCCCCATATGCTGCCTCTAATAGGCTGTTACATAGACATTTACTGTTAAAACTAGAAAATGAACATAACCCTTTCGTGGTGGAGGATAAAAGGTGAAGAGGAGGGTATGTCAGTCTAGAGTTGACTGGTATGACTCAGCAAAAAGACTAAAACAGTTAACATTTGTAAACAGGAAGTCAACATGTGAAAGCCTGAAAGCAGGGCTGAATCTTGAATTCAAGGAACACAACTGTTGAGTCAGAATGACTTGGTACTCAAAGAACTCATAAGATAATGCATGGGTAGCTTTCACGTGTGTCTCAGTAATCTTGTGGAATTGTAAGCTTTTTGACAGATCTGAGTATTTTTCCCTTGGACAGTCTGTTTTCTCCCTCATCACACGTGTGTCCTTTCCCAAATGGAGAGCTTTGTCAAAGAGGAAGAGGGGCCTGACTAACTGAGAGCAGCTCTCCTTTAATGAGATAACTTTCTGAAACGATCAAACTCTGAAGTACTAGTCTTCTGATTGTTTCAGGGTGAGCTGGGATTTATTTTGTGCAAAAACTGTTACCTAGTCCTATGTCAGTTTAATTGCTCACCTGCATTAATACTGATTATATTTGGACCTAATTGTTTTCAGTGCTATCACTTTTTATTAAAACTGGATAGACATAAAATAAAGCATGAAGTTTTTCCTGTGTCTGTGAGGAATGCAAATATATTCTGTCCACAGTTATGAGGAAAGGAGAAGGTGGGATAACTCAGAATGACAACAGATAATATGTTCCCCTAAAACCTTTGAGCAGTTTAAAAATGTTTAAATTTTAAATTAAGAATTTAAAAAAATTCAAATAAGAGAACTTTTAAAATATGCCTCATTTTGACTCTTATCTTATCTTTGAGGCCATCAGTTCAGTTCAGTTCAGTCACTCAGTCATGTCTGACTCTTTGCGACCCCATGAATCGCAGCACGCCAGGCCTCCCTGTCCATCACCAACTCCTGGAGTTTACTCAAATTCATGCCCATCGAGTCGGTGATGCCATCCAGCCATCTCATCCTCTGTCGTCCCCTTCTCCTCCTGCCCCCAATCCCTCCCAGCATCAGGGTCTTTTCTAAGGAGTCAACTCTTTGCATGAGGTGGCCAAAGTATTGAGGCCATAGATGGAATCAAATAAGCCCTCAAAGACAGAATTCCCCACACTAAAATGCTATATTCTTTTAGGCTATTTTGGGAAGATTTTGGTATGTTTAATAAAATATTACTTCCCTGAAAGGATGAGGGATACTTTTCAATTGTAGGCTCCATCATCAGCTGCTGGTCAAAATAAACTGTTTATCTTCCAATTTCAGAGTCACCAGAACTTCCATAGCTGTTGACAGAAACTTCCTCTCTGGCAATCTGATCTGGTGTGGACTATTGGATGTGAACAGCATGGAGTCTAAAATCAAAACACAACTCTCAGGTTTTTAGCAACAAATTATCAGGATACTCACCAACTGCAATCCGAGGAAATCTCAACAGTCCTTTTGTTATATTAAAGAGACTTACAACGATATGTTCCATGGATTTGAAATTTAGATAATTATTTTTTTAACAGTGAGTCCAGAGTTTCTAATAACCCCCCCTCTCTTTTTCTTATGAAATATAATCTTGGATTTCTAGATCATAATTAGTATACTTTCAATGATTCAAAATGATGCTAAAATGTAATTTTTAAAGAATCATTTTCTACTTTTTCTCAAAGTAGTTCTATAATTTTAATTAGATTCCTTTTTAACACAGTGCTTCCATTTGTAAGTATTCATAGTCAAATAGCTCTGGCTAATGTTTCTAAAAGCCATGACAATAAACAAACAAGCATAAAAGAATCTATTTCTATATGAATGCAAGAAAACTCAATGCCGTCACATGGAAAAGAGCATTATTTCTCTTCTGAAACCCAGATTAAATGTAAAGGCTGAGATGAATCCTTTGACTGCTGACCATTGAAAGAGAAGCCTGGATTATGCGCCCATGCTCTGCTACGCCCATTCAAATTAGAAATTGTTATCACCGTAATCACTGGACCACCACAATCAAGGACAGCTAAGACCCTCCAGTGGCCCTACTGAATTGCACTTTGGTCTTCAAGTGTCAATTCATATTGAAGGATTTGTTAAAAAAAAAAAAAAGCCATGAGATTTATTGTTCTTTTTTTGTAAGATGTTATTAAGGATGTTCATTATCGGTGGCTTTCAGATTTGAGCATTTATTAGAATCAACTACACTGCTTTTAAACAGTGCAGATTTTCAGGCCCACCTCAACCCTGTTCAATCTGAATCTCTAGGTAAGGAGCCAGAACAGTCTATATTCCAAAACATCTTTCAGGTTATCGTGATGCCTTTGGTAGAAACATATGAACCATGGCACTATGTCTTTCTTAAGGGGATTATGGAAGACAGTTCTGTTTCCAGCACCAGTGGCTCTACTTCTGGAAAAACAGTATTTTTATTTCTTGGATACTGTAATTCATATAACTGATTGTGTTGATCTCTCTGCATTGATTCATAGGGCCAAATATGGCTCCTTCTAGCAAAAGTGTAGGGAAGAAATTGTGGTACTTTGAGTATTAACAACGTTCCTATGTTCATCTTCTCTTTTTCACTCTCATTTCCTCCTTGTCTCAATTCCTTCACCAAATTACTATTTGTTTTAATTAATTAGCTATTTAATTACATTTATTTACCTTTAGACCCTCTTTACCCATTTCTCTTACTCCTTACCCTCCACCTCTGGCAACCACCAATCTGTTCTCTGTATCTGTGATCTTTTTTTTTAAGATTCTACATATAAGAGAGGTCATTTAGTATTTGTATTTCTCTGTCTGACATTTCATTTAGCATAATGCCCTCAAGGTCCATCTATGTTTTTGAAAATGGCAAGATTTCATTACTTTTTACGGTTGAATAATATTCCATTGTGTGTGTGTGTATGTGTGTGTGTGTATGTATGTGTGTGTGTATAAACCACAATTTCTTTATTTATCATCCATTAATAGCTATTTAAGTCATTTCCATATCTTGGCTATTGTAAATAGTTCTGCAATGAACATGTTGTTATTTACTTGCTAAGTTGTGTCTGACTCTTTGCAACCACGTAGACTGTAATCCGCCAATCTATAGCATTCTCCAGGCAAGAATACTAGAATGGGTTGCCATTTCCTTCTCCAGGGGGGTCTTCCTGATCTGAGTCTCCTGCATTGGCAGGCAATTTCTTTACCTCTGCATCACCAGGGATCATTGCAATGAACATGGGGTGCGTATATCTTTTTGAGGTAGTGTTTTAATTTTCTTCAGACAAATATTTGAAAGTGAAATTGATGGATCACATGGTATTTCTATTTTTTTGAGGGAAAATTGTTTTTAATTTCACATTTTTTTATTGCAGGTATTTTTATATGTTGCTTTAAATCCTGTTTGGAAGAAAATGTGACATAAAAATAATAAGCACTATCTAAATATTTGTATAAACCTTGATGATTTTCTTTTCACTTGAGCTGGGATGCTTGAATTTAGTGTTTCTTCAGACATGACTTAGCAACTGAACAACACCAATAATTTTAAAAATACAGCTTTAAGAATGATATAGCAGAAATAACAACATAAACATGGTTGAAGGTGATGCCACAACTGTCTTTTTTAATCATCTTTTTGTCCTTTGTGGGGGTGTAGATTGAGTTGGGGGACATATCATTCCTTGTATTTTATTTCCATACAAGACAAATAGACACTCTTCTAAACTTTATTCAGAATAAAAGCAGCATAGTAGAAATACATCAGTGGTACATGTGAAAAAGAACTTGATTCCTCAACAAAATCAGTCCTAACAGGTCAGGAGTGGACCCTAACTGTGCTCTACTTTAACTACATTCAAGTACCTGTGCAGGTAAGTTAGCCTGTGGAACACATTATGAAACAAAAATGAAAACAAGTAACTGATAGAGCCAAGAAAATCATCTGTAGTCTTAGTCTGCATGAGATGGGGCCAAGTTGCTTTTGATCCAAGCTTGGTATTTCCGGGTTAATAGGATGTAGATTCCAGGTTTCTTGGCATCACCACATTTAGGACCTCCAGAAACTAAGGCATGAAAGGCACCTTTGCAGATCAAGGGGCCCCCTGAGTCACCCTGGAAGGAAGAAAACGGGCAGATATTTGGCAAGAAGATGTTGAACTTTTGGACCATCAACTGTTAATAACCATCAAACGATTATTATCTGGGTCATTGGTTTCTTTGTGTCCTGTGGAGTGCCTGATACAGCCTCTGAGCAGTATAGGTTCTCTGTGTCTCTCTCTCCATCCAGAACCATGGTTCTGTCCATTTGTCTGTCTGCCTCTTTGTCCATGTCACTGTCTCAAAGACTATGTATATATGTGTGTCTTTTAGCAGTCAGTGGGACTGTTGAGCTTTTTTCATTAAGATATGGGTAGACAAGGAAGTTTGAAATAATCCACTGAAATAAAAGAAATTTTTAAAATTATGAATTTCATTTTGGTGCTCTTGGGTTTGAAATCAAGTGGCTATTGAGGCTGAGAGAAAAGAGCAATGTATTAGAGTAAATGTCTTGGTGGTGGGCACTCTACCATCTCTATTATATATATATTTTCCATTGTCATAGGATTGAACATGGGGCTCTGAACTTAGTAAATACTTGCCCAATGAACAGATCCTTGAGGACTCACTCTGACAACAAAACATGTAACAAAAATTCTGTCAAGGAAAGTGACAAGGTAATAGAGAAGTAAGCCTGGCCTTTCAGATAAGGAGCTGGGTTTTGAATCTAAAGAGCAGCCTTTGTCTCTGCTGCCATGCAGCTTGCGCTTGGTTGGCCATGAAAATAGAGGTTTGGGGGTGACAATCTTGGGGCACTGCAGTCACACATCATCTTTGAGATCATCAGATCCTCCCTTTAAAAAATGTATAATATAGTATGCGAATGTTTGTTTTTTTAAAGTAATCCATCTGTGCTAGGTAGCCTTCATCACCTGTTAACATGGTGGCTGTTTAGTCATTCCGTTGTGTCTGACTCTTTGAGACCCCATGTACTATAGCCCACCAGGCTTCTTGGTCCATGGGATTTCCCAGGCAAGAAAACGAATGGGTTGCCATTTCCTTCTCCAGGGGATCTTCCCTACCCAGGGATTAAACCTGGTCTGCATTGCAGGAGGGTTCTTTACCTACTAAGACACCAGGGAATTCCTTTTTTTTTTTTTTAATGCCTCAAAAAACAAAGATTTTGAAAAACATGACTGATGTTCTTTTAGTCAGTTAGCAGTCAACATTATTTAAGAAACACAGAATGTTTAATATACATTTGATCTTTTTGCATTTGAATTTTATAAGACCTCTGTGTTAATTAGTTTAGGGGCTTACCCGGTGGCTCAACAGTAAAGAATTTGCCTGCAACGCAGGAGATAAGGAGACATGGGTTCAATCCTTGGGTCAGGAAGATCCCCTGGAGGAGGGCATGGTAACCCACTCCAGTATTCTTGCCTGGATAACCCCATGGACAGAGGAGCCTGGTGGGCTACAGTCCATAGAGTCACAAAGAGTAGGACACAACTGAAGTGATCGAGCATGCATGCACATATTGATTAGTTTAAAGCTGGGGTGGGTCAGGGATTGAGAGATTATTTCCTAGTCACCACTTGTGACCTCAGGGTTGGTAGGCTTTCTAAGGAGGGTAGTACCCCTCAGAGGAAGCCTGTAAAAGTTATCAGATGTAGTCCATTACCCTGATTAACAAACATTAATGAGTGCTAACTGTGTGTTTCACAAGTTCTACGGCTTACTTGCAGTGGCAGATGAGAAAGTACAGTGAAGGCTGTGCAGGATGGGAGAGCACCTTTTTGGAGTTGTGATGCTGTGTTCGCCACGCCTCTGCTCCTCGCTGTGAGTGTGCAGATAGAGCTTGACTATGGCCCAGCACCCTAAAATGCCTGTTTGAGTGAGGGATTCTTACCTGACAGGAGTCCTTCTGGCCTCTGGCGTCTCCTGCACATAGCATGGTTCTAGTTATAATAGGGTTGTGGTTGTAATAATCTCGGCTGTTGCACGTTTTTCGATTTATGACAGTGACAGTGACTTCTCGCAGGGTATCCGAGGGGGTTATGAATTCTGGGTCAGTAGCTCCCCAGCCAATAACCTGGCATTTTGTTCCAGCTGTGATATCATTTTTAGTTCTTGGGTGAAGCAGTTGGACATGTCTGTTGAGTATTGCGGCCGTGTGAAGCTGACAGATTAAAAAGAGAATAAATGATCGTTTATCCCCAGTAGTATTTTGTGATTAGTCCGAGCGATGTATGTGTGGTCCCTCTGTTCTCTGAGGGCGTCCTTCTTCTTGAATCTACTTTGGTGGTAGCCCGCAGCTGCGTTTGTGGTTGTTGCTTTTCTGAACATGCTCATCATTCCCTTTAGAGCTCAGTGATGCTCAGGGAGGAAGCTTACATAGAGCAGGAATTTTGCCCAGTCTCAAGCCAATTGGCCTTTACTCTGCATTGGATGATTTTCTGTGGAATAACATCCATAGGTCATGACTTTGAGGGCTGGGCTCTTTCCTGCTGGATAGGACCCTTGAGTATGGTCTAGACTGAGTTTGGACTGGACTTAATATGGTCTAGACTAAGTTGTAACTCACTTCTGTGTCCCTGAAGTCACTTGCTTGGCTCTGTTGTATGTGACTTGTACTTTTCACTTGCTAATGAGAAAATCATTGGGAGAAAAAGCTTGCAGTATGGATCCTTGGGCCTGTTGGGATGTTCTCCTCCCACATATGTGAACATCAGAGCTGTTTTTCCTTGTATAAACATAGCCCAGGCATGTTTATGGTACATTTTTTTTCTTTCAAGGCATTAGATGGAGTACAATGAGCCTTAATAGAATATGTCACAACACATCACCTTGAACAGAGGGAGAATGCTAACAAAATGCTTTGTTAGATGATTTAACAACTGAACTATGAGGTATAAGAATGTTGGAGAAATTGAAGGAATACAATGCTACATACCTTAACCAGCATAATATCATTTGATTTAGGGTCTAATGAAAATTCTGGGAATCGTATGAATTTTTTAATCTCAAATGTTTGCTTGGAGGCCTCATTCTTTGAGAGAGAGTGTGCTCCTAAAACCACTTTGGAAGACTGGCTTTTGGCAAACCTGAAAAAAGCAAAAAGAATAGACACACAGAATGATTCCCCAATCTTCCAGTGGGGAATAGAAATGGCGGAGAGGCCATATACATACAGGAATAAGAACCAGTTTCACGGTAACCTGTTCAGGATTAGGTGGAGTGACAGAGGTCATGAGCCCAATAATGAAAGGATGAAAACAAGGGCCAAATCCATCCCAGTCCAATTCCCCAGCATTGCAAAAGAATTTCAGAACTAGTGCCGAACTGTGGGGGGAAAGAAGGAAAATCCTAAGTGACTGAATTCAAGTTTATTCACCTTCCCAACATTAAATATTTTAATAACTAAAAGGAAAAGACTCAACTCTGGGCTTCCCTGGTGGCTCAGCAGTAAAGAATCTGCCTGCCAATGCAGATTTGATTCCTTGGTGGGGAAGATCCCCTGGAGAAGGAAATGGCAACCCACTTCACGTATTCTTGCCTGGGAAATCCCATGGACAGAGGAGCCTGGCAGGCTACACTCCATGGGGTTGCAAAGAGTTAGACACAACGGGAGCAACTAACACTTTCACTGCATTTTGGAACCACTTGCATTCTACAAAGATGTCCCATTTTTATATGTATTCTCAGGAAACACCCAACTTTGAAGCCTTTTTTGAACAAGGAAGGTGATAAAAAAGAATTATATTTGTTTGCATGTAACTATTTCATTGTCATATGGAAAAGGTCAGGGCAGATTACAATAAAAACACACATATCTGATAAACACACATACATGCTGTTCTATGTTGTGCTTAGCTGGTCAGTCATGTCCGACTCTTTGCGACCCCATGAACTGTAGCCTGCCATGGGGATTCCCCAGGCAAGAATACTGGCATGGGTTGCCATGCGCTTCTCCAGGGGAATCTTCCCAGCTCAGGAATTGAACCCAGGTCTTCTGCATTCCAGGCAGGTTCTTTATCAGCTGAGCTACCAGGGAAGCCCAAACACACACACATATATATAGATGAATAAAGATTAGCAAAAATTTAAAAAGAGCACAGAGACATACAGAAAAAAGAAGAAAAGTTTGTTGCAGGTTTGGGGAACCAGTGCATGACTGTGCTTAAATGGGTTTGTGTATGGTAGGGCTCTGACTGCCGGGAATTAACACTTTGGGGTTTCTACCAAAAGAGTTTGTTTTGAGAATTTCAGCTCTATTTGTTGAAAAATTTGCCTGTTGCAAAATCAGGATGGGGATGAAATTTCTCAAAGGATGTGGATTGGATTTCCTAGGATTGATTCAGACTCAAATTCAGTGTACCTGCTAAATCCAAAACTGTGGAAGGGAAGGATAATATAAAATCCCTGGGGCTACTGATAAAATAGAGAAGACAGATATGTACATAAATAACTAACACAGAAAGGCTGGGAGATATGAATCTGGGATGTGGAAGATGAATTCTGACTAGGGGAAGGGTGCAGAGAAAATGTCTGGTTTTCCTTCATCTTTTACCAATTTCCTTGATTTGTTAATGACTTTGAAGTGTTTTGTTTACTTTTTGTCTCCTCTGGGACATGTGAATACCAAAAACAACCCAAGCAGACCACGAATGTTTTTTGAATTTTCTGTTTCTAGATACAGTTCAACTGTAATCTGTACTACAAAGGTCAATATTTTCTGCTCACAGGATACCTGGAATTACCTGAGTCCCAGAATCTCATGTCCTTCGCTAAATTCAGGTTGGAATTCCCATGGAGGAGAAGCAACAATACCAGCGTCTCATTTGCACAGCACAGTGTTTCCCTATGGGTGGTCCAAAGACCAGCTTCAGAATCATCCGGAGCTGTTTGGCTGCATGGCAACTTTATAAGCCTCATGCCAAGTCCCTTCAAGCCTCTTACTTCCTCTGCCAGTCTGCCTTGGCACTGAGCAGTGTTTCTGCTTAGACCCATTCCTCTGGGGTTCCTATTATTTTGAGGTCTCTTGCATAAGAGAGAAGGGAATGACCAGGCTGTCAGAGATGGGCTATTATGGTTTCATTCCATCAACATGACTGGATCATGAAATTTGTTCCCGAGTGATTACCATGGGCGGTACAGATACACAGATATTAATATAGCATTATTGTTGTTCAGTTGATAAGTCATGTCTGACTCTGTGACCTCATGGACTGAAGCACACCAGGCTCCTCTGTCCTCCACTGTCTCCTGAAGCTTGCTCAGATTCATGTCCAATATAACATTATAATATTAGACGACATTTATTAAATTATTTTAGCGTGTCAGGTTTTGTGCTAAGCATTTCACATATTTTCCCTCATTTAAACCTCACCATAGCCCTGTGAGGGAGGTATGATGATCATCCCCATTTTGCAGATGAGGAAATTGATGATCAGATACATTAACAGACTTGAGAAAGTCCCACTGATACTAAGCAGAGGCTCCAGGATGCAGTGAAAGTAGGATTAAAGCCCTGTTGGTTTGAACCCAAGGTCTGAATTTGTAACCATTCTACTCTAGGAGCCTTGAGAGATTTGCAATGGAATGAGGCCATATGGAAGGGGCGGAGGTGGGGTTCTATCTATAATATGCTGGTTAAGCAGGTGACATGGCTTCCCTTGTGGCTCAGCTGGTAAAGAATCCACCCACAATGCGGGAGACCTGGGCTCGATCTCTGGGTTGGGAAGATCCCCTGGAGAAGGGAAAGGCTACCCACTCCAGTATTCTGGCCTGGAGAATTCCATGGACTATAGTCCACGGGGTCGCAAACAGTCGGAGTGACTTTCACTAAGCAGGTGACGTGATGGGGCGAGTGTTCACTGGGAGAAGGCATTGGTAGAGACTCAGGAGGACAGTAGGCAAGACTTGGTGAGAGTTTTGCTTCTGATAAATTGAAATGCTAAAAATAAGATTATATAAGACACTATTTTTTTCTTTTTGCCAGTTTCCTTTTATAATCAGCATGGCAACTAACAAAGGGGACTAAGTGAAAAACTTAGTGTGGATGGGTAGTGAGAAGGGAACACCCCAGATTTGGCCTCCTTCACCATTTTGCTGAGAGAGGGGTCTAGCATTACTAAGTTATTCCCACAGGATACTTGGGAGTACATTTGTGGGAAGCCACCATTGAACTATTTCATAAATATTTTGGATTTCATAAAGTTTAATATTTTTCTAAGCACCAATATGCCTACATTTTTACACCCAAGTGTCCTGTAGAGGAAATCTGAGCCACATATTCTGGAGTTCTTTTAAACTCCAGCCATTTAAAACAATATTTAGCAATTTTTTTTTAATTCCAAGATTCTTTTTTCCCCATTTTTCAATTTGTGAATGTATTTCTACTGAATCAAGTTCATCTGACAAAATTTAGAATTCAACTTAATAATACTATTTATCTTTGGGTAGTTGGCTATCCACTCCAGTATTCTTGCCTGGAGAATTCCATGGACAGAGAAGCCTGGTGGGCTACAGTTCATGGGGTTGCAAAGAGTTGGACACGACTGAGTGACTAACACTCTCACTTTTCTCCTTTGAGTAGCCCTTTATGGCTTACAAAGGATGTCACATAATGTGCTTTTAGCTTAGCAAAACCCAAAAAACCCTTCTTCTCCAATTTATTTCCCTTTTTTCTATCCAGCATTTGTTCAGCATTTATAATAAATCAAGCTCCATGTCTGGGGAGGTTATAATTCATTTGAATGTGTAACCACAAGCATATCTGAAGTGTGCGTATTTGAAATTGAATGAACATTTATCGATGGTCACCCTCTGCCTAACTGATCCCCAGAGGACAAATGCCCTAGAAAGGACAGAAGTGATGTGTACACGAGTGTTATTTCTGTGACAGCAAGAACCCCGCTTAAATGAAGTAGCCATGTTAAAAAGTCAGAAATTAGTGGCTTGCTATTTAGAAATAAAACAGAAGTGCACATAGTTTGCAGGCTTCAAAATTTCTCATTTGTGTTCAAACAGTCTCATTAAAATGTGGCAAACAAACAAAATCCCCAAAATATGAAAGCAAGGTCAATTCAGTTGTTTCATTTAGATATATAACTGATGCCTAGAGAGCAAATGATTATGGCTAAGAGGTTCTTAAGTGTGGTGCTGTCATGTTTGTAAGGAAAGGGGAAGGTTCATCTTTTCTTATTTTTTAGCTTATTCAGGCAAGAAAGATAAAGAAGAAATATACAAACAAAAAACAACTCCCCCAAACCAAAACAAGCAAATAAAACAACAAACACCAAAATAGTTTTCTATTGCTTTTCCCTTGGTGATGTTTGCAGCATCCCAAGAAGGGTTTTGGATATTTTTAGCTGAAGTAAGAAGACCCTGGACAGTCCCCTGGACTCCAAGGAGATCAAACCAGTCAATTCTACAGGAAATGAACCCTAAATATTCATTGGAGGGACTGACGCTGAAGCTGAAGCTCCCAATACTTTGGCCGCCTGATGGGAAGACCTGACTCATCGGGAAAGACCCTGATGCTGGGGAAGTTTGAAGGCAAGAGGAGAAAGGGGCAGCAGAGGGTGTGATGATTAGACAGCATCACTGACTCAACGGACATGAATTTGAGCAAATTCCAAAGCACAGAGAAGCCTGGCGTGCTGCGTTCCATGGGGTTGCAAAGAGTGGGACACGACTTAGCAACTGAACAGCAGCAAGGCAGTCCTAGAGTGAGAGGGTATAGTCTGTCAACAAATATTCTCATTTTAGGTATCCCAGAAAAATACTCAACCCCTCTTTTTCTGTGTAAATCATCTAGACTTTTTTTTTTTCACCTAGGGAAACTGTTGCCCCTTATAGCTGTGATTCCTAAACTGTGAACTCAGGCTTCTGGGGTAGGCATTGAGCAGGCGAGTTAAGGTAAGGGTCTAAAAGTCTATAAGCAAAGCCAACCTATTGCAATTTATCTGTTTAAGTATTTAAAAATATTTAAATAGATAATTTTTAATCCTCAAAACCCCATGAAGCAGTTATGTACTACAATTATTATAACCCATTTTAAAAATAGGATGCAAAGTCAGGATGTCTGATTTCCCCTAACAAGGTCAGGAACATTGCTGCTTTCAGTTACAACTGTTGCTGTGTTCCCTGGCATTACATGAAGGACTTGAATTTGTCTATTAGGTTGTCTAGATCTCCCAGAAAAGTAGAACTTCGGGCAGAATCAAGGATGTGTGAGATGGTAAAATCGACTGCAATCGGTCAGTTATCACAGAGGCTAAGGATAAATCAGGTGGTGCTAGTGGTAAAGAACCTGCCTGCCAATGCAGGAGACGTAAGAGGCGCAGGTTTGATCCCTGGGTCAGGAAGATCCCCTGGAGAAGAAAATGGTAACCCACTCCAGTATTCTTGCCTGGAGAATCCCGTGGACAGAGAAGCCTGGCGGGCTACAGTCCATGGGGTCACAAAGAGTTGGACACGACTGAAGTGACTTAGCACACACAAGGGTAGATCGAATTTTCTCCCGGGAGAGGCGAGCTTCTTTTCTAGGCAACTTGAGGGAACACAGCGAGGAACACTCACCGAGAGTGGCAGTGGGCTGCTGTGAGCACCCACTGAGGATGGATCAGTACTCCCCCGCAGATGTGGTCGCCGCCATACTGCAGGGACGCCATAAATGGCCTGGAGTGAGGGGACACTTCTCTCCCTCCGATAATCTCCATGTTGAAACCTGCCACAGAAAACCAACAGTTAACGGAACAGATCTAAGTGGATTATTTCTCATAATTCTTTTGACAGTCATTATGTCAGTTTTGAAGATTAAAAAAAAAATCTTTCAGTCACCTAATAGTGATTATAATTTTACTGATGAACAATTGTATGCTACATTATAGTTTATCGGGATCTACATGGACATAAACATTATTTTCATTTATAATGTTATAACACAATCACTAGAAACTCATTGAATGCTGACAGGTGGTAGGTATAGGAGATACTTACACTCTGGAGTCATATGAGTCCCGGCTAGTAGGAAACATAGAAAAAAAGAAGAAAATTTAGTCATGTTAGTGGCTTAGATTTAAGAAGCCCAGATGAAATATTCTGACTGTATCCGTGAAGGAAGAAGAGTCTGAAGGTTGAGTTTTGATTTTGCAGATTTAGCCTTCTCACCACAAGTGTTTTGGAGGTAAAGTTTTTCACACCTAAGATTAAAGTATGTATCAGTTTGGGGAGTTTCAGAATTATGCTTTTAGGACTTTTTGAAGCAAGGTATGTGTGCCATAAAGAACTCATTTCCAGAGTTAATCATTTTCAGTACCTGTATAAGTACTCAAGTTATAAATGGTGAGAGAATAAAAATTATCCAAACCATAAGAACTCAATGAAGAGTTCAAAGATGTTCATTGCTCTAAAGTAATACTTACTATTTTTCCTGGCAGAAAATGGTGCCTATCATATTTAGTTACTATTTTTCATTTGGACATAGATTTATTACATAGACATGGAACCTTGCACAGACCATGGTTGCCTTACAATAAGTCTTAACTAAAGCCTGAATATCATCCAGAGAAACCCATATGTTTTGTAGCAAGCTTATTCCTAGACATGCCATTTTCTCTAAATGTGACCAAATTTGGTTAAATTTTAGTTACATTTTTGGGAGATTTCATAATGTTATTAAAGGGGAACATTGGCAACATATTTTTTAATTCTGAGTCTCTATTTTACTCATTTTTAATTGAAAATGACCATGTGTTTATCCAGGGTCTTAATAATAATATCTTTTCAAAATCAAGGACTGCACTTTGTCACTCTCCCCAGGAACAGATGAAATGCATTGCCAGCCTTTCTATAGTACTTTCTCCTTTATTACAAAAGATGTTAGCCTTAAGCTTCTATGAGGTTCTGTCTGTGCTAGGTGCTGATCAGTAGGGCAGATGTTACCAAATGAATACAGACAGACCAATCAGGTACTGCACACGACCCCAAGCACTTTCTAAAAACACTGACCAAAATTAACCTTTAATTAACAGATCTTACTTTCTTTCTCCTAAAATATTTGCATCCTTTTTTTTTTTTACAAAAATAAATTGAAATCCAGAGCTATTTTACTTGCCTGATTGCAAGACTCCTACTGAATTGTTTTCTAGTAAGATAGTAGGAATAATACTAATAACTATTATACTTGCATATTCTACATTAAATATAACAAAATATCTTAAATCTTCATAAAATTTTCTTTACATGATCATTTATATGTTTTCATGTCTTATGTCTGTGTGGGAGGCAGGAGAAACTATTATATCTGTGTTACAATTAAAGAAATTGGCTCAGAGAGGTTAAGTAATTTGCCTAAAGTTACACAGCATATAAGCTGGATCAAATCAATTGCCTGATCTAAAATAAGTTGTATGTTAATAACTATACCACCAGAGCACAAAATATGAGAAATATCCTGTTTGTACTTTATCAGGATGCAGCAACAGTAAAGCTCTCCTGTCCAGTAAATAAGAAGAACGAACAAACCCAATGCAGAGTGATGACTTCCTGTCTCATAGACCTGTGGGTGAGAAAAGGAGAAGCCAGATTAAGAAAAGCCACAAACTTAATAAAGCAAACAGCCATAAGCTCCTGTTACTTTTCAAGTCATCTTTGTCACTGTTGGTGTGCCTCGATGGAGCCCCCATTTTTTTTGCCACTTTTGCAAGCTGTAGAGTGGACATGATGATGCCAGCTCCTCACTCTATCATGATGATGTTGGGAACTTAAGCAAGATCATGTGTGACATGTGGAAGTGATTTAACAATGAGGAAGAGGAAGAAATGAACTGTGCAAAAGCCAAAGCTTTATTCCTTCATTTCTGGTGGAGTGGGGCATGGTTAAAAACATCTTTCAGCTGCTTGTTTCTGTGTAGCAAGGACTAGCATCCACATACATTTTTACAAATTGGTAGGCATTTTCAACTCAGTTTCCAGGGAAGTGGCTGATATTAGGCTTGTTTTGTTGATAAAGACTTGATGGAAACTACCGAGCTAGCAGGTGGCAGAGTTTGTTCTTAAACCCTTAGGTGCTGGCTCCAGGCTGCATGCGGTTTTCAACCTGACCACATGCCTGCTGGGCTTTGAGAAGTTCTGTGGCTTAGATGCTCTAAGAGGCAAGCTGGCTGTGCAAAGGGAAAAAGGATTTAGCTGTATACACTGCAATTAGACATGATGAGATTTAATTTAATTGGGAGGACAGTCTCATAAGTCTTGTAGCTGACCAGGAAAATTCTGAGAATCATGTCGGTTTACAGTCAAGAGTTACTTGGTTTGGGCTTTAGACTGATGTGTGGGTCAATGGTAACATTTATTATAACATTCAGGATCCTGGATTTGAGAACAGTGGGCTGTGTAACATGATGAGCTCTGAGATCTAATTTATTTCTGGGTGTTGGTTTTTGTTCTGTTGAGTCTGCTACGGGGAGAGCCATGTTTGCTTTGGATGGATTTTGCAGCAGCTGTGCTGGGGCTGAGCAAGTGCGAGGCAATGCTTCATGCTGGACTGGTTCATGGGTCGGGGGCCTTGAGCTTCTTTGCTGTGCTGTGTTCAGCTGTCCTTATTAGCTGCTCTTGGGGATGCTGATTTTGAGCTTAGGGTTTTTGTTTTCCTCATCCGTCTTCTCTCTTGACCCTTCTATGTTTTGAGAGACTCACATAGAACAGCTGTCTAGAAACTCCAAAGGCCACGTGTGGTTCTCTCCAGTCGGCTTTTATCACTTCATTAGCCACTCCCTCTAATGCTTTGTCACTCAAAGCATGGCCCTCAGACCTGTGCTGGTCTGTGACCTGTTTAGTAGCCATCCCGGGCAAGAGGAAGACAGAAGCTGAGAGTCAGGGTTTAGAAGTTGTTACAGCCATTTATCATGACTCTATACTAATTTATTTTATTTCATGAAATGCAATATAATATCTGTCCAATCTAATCATAAACTAGGGCATGCATTTTATATGCCTTTTAAACTTTTACTTTTTCTACATATTTCTATTGTATAGTCCACAATGAATTGAAATGAAAACCAAACAAATCATCAAACAAAATTCCAAAACACACCTGGTCTTCCCCCTGGGTAGTTTGAGTGCTGCTCTGTAGACACAACTGCGAAGCAAGTCTCTTTCAAGTCCACCCCATCTCTTCTTCCCTTTTGGCCTCCTTCAAGAAGTTTTCCAACACCAAGGTTTCCAAGACTCCCATGGCTATCCAATTTTCCCCTGCCCCAGGCATTCAGGATCACGATTTGGCAGAATTCTACTGGGTCCTTCCTTTATGACCATCACCCCTGGGCCTTGGTTTCTGTCCAGTAATGATTTAGCTAGTCTGATAAATGCATCTGCTAACAATTATGATGAAACTATGGCAGTTTTGAAAATTGCAGTAGGGAGGGCTATTGGGGTGCTGTATGATGACATTATATCCGAAGGTCCCAAGAAGATAAATCCTACTTCAGATTACAGCCGTTTCTCCCACAAGATTCTTTAAAATAGATGAACTTGAGAGTAATTGCAAAAGAGAACAAAGTATCCCTTGATTCAGGCCTGGAGTAATCTCAATGCAGAGAAACTCGGTAAGCTGGGTTGGAGCGTATGGAGCCCTGTCTTTTTCCTAAGCTACTTCATTTGAAATACTTTAGAGAACTGCTCTTTGCTCTCCCCTTAGTGGAATGATGGTGATGATGAAAGTAGGATAGAAGTAAATTTGTTTTGTATTTCTCTGCCTTAACCTTTAAGCGGAATATGTTACATACTAATTATCTTCCTTTGTTAAACATGTTTCCTAGTCACCATTGAGTTAGGGAACACAATAGTCCTTTAACTCTTCTCCAAATCAACTCTGAAATAATGGCAGTGGATAGGAAGTACAGTGGGTGAGTACAGGATCTTGGCATAAGAAGTAACCACATGAAAATAGCTTGAGAATTTGGCAAATGGGGATTTCCCAGTGCACCTGGAGCTGGCTGCCTGGTCAGATGCCGTCCTTATCTCAATCTTTCCTCCAGGCCTTAAGCTGCCCTTTTGTGATACCTCTTATTTTTCTTTTCTTCTTCAGGGTGGCTTTTGATGTTCATTTTCACTGAGTTGAAATGTTATGGGAGGGAAAGTCCCATATGGGGTGGTCCTGTGATGTCACTGGACCTGAGGCAGATCACTCACACTGTCTGCAAAGTTTGTCCTAAAAGATTTACACATGTGAAAATCTTTTCAACAGAGAGGATTGCCAAAGGAAGGTTTGCAGCCCTGATCTCTCTTCTGGCAACAGACCTGTAGGAACACTGGTCTTGAACAAAGGAATGGAGGACTTGGACGACCCTGGTGAAGCTTTAGGGAGAAAATGGGCCGGTATGTAGTCAAATGAAAGATGTCAGGAAAAGAACTCGATGACAGAGACCAGAAGAAATGTGAAAGCAGGAAAGGAAGGAAATAAACAAATATTGTAGAGGAAAGAAGGAAGCAGTCAATGGAGGAAAGGAGGCCTTACAATGAAACACTTCCATTTATATTTGGACATCTCAGATGCTGTGATATTTGTAATAGAAACAGATCTGTTAAAATGAGTACTCTTATCATATTGAAAGCAATTCAGTTATTTAAGCAAATCATAAAGTCAAGTCAAAGCAGGTAAAATAGCAAGTATTTTAGTGGGGATGATCAGATTCATTAATAAAAGAGTCATTCATTAACACAATAAATGCTGTGGCCAAGCTGAAACTCAATAAATCAATTGATTCTGTATTCCTTAATTTTTCACTGACAGTGAATTCAAGTAGAAACTCAAACAGTTGTGTGTTAAAAATACTTTTCCCAAAGGTGAATGATTAACCAAACAACACACACACACACACACACACACACACACACACACTAGCACATCCCTCCTGCCCCACAACCACTGATCCTTAAATACCTATCCTATTCTTTATCAGAAATAAATTCCAGGTGAATCAGAAATTTTTCTATGAAAAAAATGAAATTATTATGAACATTAAGTGAAATGATTAGTTAAAAATAAGATTTGAGAGAGGAAAGCATAAAATAAATCACCAGTACATTAGAGTCTATAAAATACTTTGGTAAAGCAAAAACCACTGTAGGCAATATCCAAAGGCATATGACAAAACATTTCCCCAAAAGAAGATATCTTAATATATGAAGAGTTCTTACAGATCCATCAAAGAAGATAAGAGTAATAATAAATGAACTTGATGATGGATAAATCAGTATAAGTATAGACAAAATAATGCTTTACTTATATTTCCTCACTAACAACCCAGCACATAAATAATATTTTTAAAACAATCTTGTTGATTATAGAATAAAAATAAAGCACATTTCATGTTTTTGCAAGTCAGTAAGTTTGATGTACTAGTGGCAAAACTATAGCAAGTAATGATAAAAAGACCACTAAGCTGAGAAGATATAAATCAGCAAAAGCATAATCTACTAAAACTAAATTCTCATTGTTGGCTGACAAGTCAGTGGATGGGTTTTAACAACAATGTAATGATTGTGCTCTTTCTTTTAATTCTGAACTTTGTCAATCCTCTTTCCTTTGAATGAACAACTTCCTTAGTTCACCTCTACTTTTCTCTAAAGTCCAAAACACATACTTCCTATTCTCAACAGAATTTCTGATCACTGGCCTTCTTGCAATTTACCCACATCTACTAGCTTTCTTTTGGACATGTCTGATCTCTTTCTAGTCTGAACAAGATAGTCAAGTTAACAAGGCCCACCTATTGTGTATTCCCTGGCAGTCCAGTGGTTAGGGCCTTTCATGGATCTCAGCCTTGTCATGGCAAAGGGGCTTTCATACAGTTGTGCTCATTTCACATGCTAGTAAGGTTATGCTCAAAATCCTTTAAGCTTTAAGGATTCAGCAGTATGTGAACCGAGAACTTCCAGATGTACAAGCTGGGTTTAGAAAAGCACAGGAACCAGAGATCAAATTGCCAACATTTGTTGGATCATAGAGAAAGCGAGGGAGTTCCAGAAAAACATCTGCTTCTACTTCACTGACTACAGTAAAGCCTTTGACTGTGTGGATCACAACAAACTGGAAAATTCTTCAAGAGATGGGAATACCAGACCACCTTACCTGAGAAACCTATATGCAGGTCAAGAAGCAACAGTTAGAACCAGACATGAAACAACTGACTGGTTCAAATTGTGAAAAGATTATGTCAAGACTGTGTATTGTTACTCCACTTATTTAACATGTGAAATACCAGGCCAGATGAATCATAAGCTAGAAGCAAGATTGCCAGGAGAAATATCAACAACCTCAGATATGCAGATGATACCACTCTAAGGACAGAAAGTGAAGAACTAAGGAGCCTCTTGTTGAAGGTGAAAGAAGAGTGTAGAAAAGCTGGCTTAAAACTCAGCATTCAAAAAACTGAGATCATGGCATTGGTTCCTATCACTTCATGGCAAATAGAAGGGGGAAAATTGGAAGCAGTGACAGATTTTATTTTCTTGGGCTCCAAAATCACTGTGCATGGTGACTGAAGCTGTGAAATTAAAAGACTTGCTCTTTTAAAAAAAAAAAGTTATGAGAAACCTAGACAGTGTTTTAAAAAGCAGAGACATCACTTTGCTGACAAAGGTCTTTATAGTCATTGTCCTCAGTTGCTCAGTCGTGTCCGACTCTTTGAGGCCCCACTGACTGTAGCCTTTCAGGCTCCTCAGCCCTTGGAGCTGCTGGGCTAGCCCACTAGGGTCCTGTGATTTTGTGCAGCAGAATTCTTTAAGTAGACTCTGAGCAAGCAAACAGGAAGTTAGATGTAGGGTTGGATAGTTTCATAGTAGAAGGTTAAGGAGGTATGACACCCGCAGTTGACAGATGGGCTGTGTTTTGTTTGTTTTTGGTTGCACCTCGCGGCATGTGGGATTTTATTTCCTGGACCAGGGATTGAACCCATGATCCCCTGCAGAAGAAGCATGGAGTCCGAAACACTGGTTGCAATTTTTCAGTTGCTAAGTCCTGTCTGACTCTTTGCAACCCCATGGACTGTAGCACACCTGGCTCCTCTGTCCTCCACTATCTCTTGGAGTTTGCTCAAACACATGTCCACTGAGGTGGTGATGCTATTAACCTTCTCATCCTCTGCCACCCTCTTCTCCTTTTGCCTTCAGTCTTTCCCAGCACCAGGGTCTTTTCCAATGAGTCAGCTCTTTGCATTGACCGGTTTGATTTTCCTTGCAGTCCAAGGGACTCACAATGATTAAATAAAAATTACATAAAATGGACTCTAAATTAAGATTTTCATTGTTTTGTTGCTGTTCAGTGGCTCATTGTCTTCATCAGCAAAATGATAACATTGGGAAGCTTCTTTTTCTTTTCCCTTGTATTCAAGATAGCAACCATATTTCATTGTAAGTGATTTGATGCCAATAGTTGAATCAGCCTGTCTTTTAATTTAGTATTTCCTCCAGACATTCTTTGAACATGTGTCAACAGGAAAGAACATGTTTCAAAATTTTCTTCTGTCCATTTCTCCCTTAATAAACAAAATGAAGTTTGAAAATATGTCTTTTTAGTTCTGTTTATGCTTTATAAAATTTGACAAAACCCAGAATTATCAGAACTGGCCAAGATCACATTCTGAAGCAGGTAAAATTGACCATGGGGAGCCTTTCATTTCCACTCTCAGAATTCCTATTTCTCTTAACAGTCTTTATCTGCAAGGATTTATTGTCAGCAAAGACCCACAAATACCTGATAGCTCAAGAAATATTTTAAGATATTGCTACTTTATAGTATATTCTCATTTTCTTTAATGTTTCTTAAATTAAAAAAAAATCTCTTAAATATTCAGATGAATATGATGAGCTATCGGGGTGGTAGAGAATATTCCTTGTCACATCGCATAGGCATCACCTACTCTAGGAATGACTTTTTTGTTGCTGTGTTTTGCATATTGTTGGGTAATTGAGAAGCTGGGCATTCCTGAACTGCTGCTGCCAGGGAGATGGTTAAAACGGTCACACCTCAAATGTTAAGGCATCTGTGTTTCTGCCCAGTGTGTTTGTGTAGGTTGTGTGGGAGGTGGACAGAGAAATATTTTAAAGTTTGGACTTTAATCAGAGAGTGATTTACTCGCTTGAATACCCCTATGAAGGAGCAAAGAACATAAAGGGCAAGGACTGCAGGAACAGTGTGGACTTCCGGTCTACATACTGCACCAAAACACACACAGACACAGACATACCACACAGAAGCCATTTCCAGGTACTATGGACTAAGGGTATAGGAAGCTGGGCAGTGGGGTAGCCTGCTATTAGGGAAGAAGGTCCTTCTCTGAGTGATGCTTCCCTTGTGTTATTAACTGCCAGATGCCTGCTGTAGGAACAGAGTCTCTTGGTGTTAGAAGTCTCAAAAATGTGACAGGATCCAACCCAGCAAGTTGCAGCCCCAGCTGACTGCATGCAAGGAGATGGACTCAAATCAAAGCCAAGGCTGCTTGTTGTGGGATCTAAATCAAAGGGCAAGTTGTTCTAGATGATGCATGCTAAGTTGCTTCAGTCGTGTCTGACTCTTTGCCACCCCATGGACTGTAGCCCGCCAGACTGCTCTGTCCATGGGATTCTCTAGATACGAATACTGGAGTGGGTTGCCATTCCTTTCTCCAGGGGATCTTCCCCACCCAGGGATCAAACCAGCGTCTCTTATATCTTCTGCAAGGGCAGGTGGGTGGATTCTTTACCTTTAGTGCCAACTGAGAAGCTTTCAATAATTTATAGTTCAGGGAAGAAGGAAAACTTTCCTAGTGGACCTGTCAGCCTTCCCTCCCAGACATCAAGAACACTCCTCACTGTTCATTCTTCAGGTTTTTTCTTGTAATGTTATTTTGTGAAAGCGTCAGAAGAGATTCAGAGAGAAAAGAGAATCGTGATGAGAAAGGTTGTATGCATCCAAATGGCCAAACCTCTTGAGGGAAAGGGTTGGGAAAATTGATGCAAAATCTCTGGGTCAAAAACCAACATATGGGAAACCTGTATTTTATTTAAAAATAATTTTCTGGGAGAAAGTCTCTTCATTCTCAAGTTTTAAAGTAGTAATAATAACCATTGGCAACTGTTGGCATCTTGGACTATATTTTAAACTTATTAAATAAAGGTTACTCTTCCAATAGGACAACAGGGAATGAGAGAAGTAGGCAGCCTGTGTTTTGCCAAGTGTGTCAGAGCAAAGCCAAGACTCCATAGCAATTTAGCAATGAAGGATTAGTCCCCGCTGTAATTCACTTTATGGACCATGCATCAAGTCCTGGACTTAAAACAAGATCAACACAGAACATACACAGAAGGGTCATCAGTATGTGGACAATGCAAGAAAGAGACAAGGGGCAATTCAGGCACGTCCACTATGGGAACTTTCTGTTTTATCCAGTTCATTCGTGAGCACAAAGTTTTTACCTGAACTGTCACCAGGAATAGTACTTCAGTATTTATACATGTTTATATATGTGTGTGTGTGTGTTTTTAAAGGTAACTGCTTAGTAACCTTGATATAATTAGACAGATCCTTTTATAAAGTCCTGAGGTAAAGAGATAGCCAGGTAGGGTTACTTACTCCCAGGGCAGAAGAAAACCCACCTGAGTTAGAAGCCATAATTCTGGTACCATAATATACTCCCTTCAGAATGTCATTTCATCAAAGTGTGTGCTTGGGTTAGAAGTGTTAGAATCACAGGATGTTATTGCTGAAAGATACCGGTTTCAATCACATCCTGTCAGGAAACAGAATCTGACTCGGAGATTCAATGGGTCTTCCCTGGTGGCTCAGGTGATAAAGAATTTGCTGCAATGCAGGAGACCCAGGTTTGATCCCTGGGTGGGGAAGATCCCCTGGAGAAGGGAATGGCTACCTACTCCAGTATTCTTGCCTGGAGAATTCCAGGGACAGAGGAGCCTTGCAGGCTACAGTCCTTGGGGTCACAAAGCATCAGACAGGACTGAACTATTGACACTGTCATAGCTGATTCAAATGAAGAAACTTCAGTGAAGGGATGACTCACAGGAGTGTGGGCAGGGTAAACGGACTGGTGGCCCCCAGGGATGTGCAGGCTGCCGTTGCTGCTCCTAAGAGCCCAACAAGAGCTGAGTGCTGGAGAGGGGGCCTAACAGGAACTTTGGGCGTGGTGGGATTCAGTCCCCACCACAAATGCAGGCCAGAGCAGGAAAGGAAGAGGGAGGAAATGCCATGGCCTCTTTCTCCTGCTGTGATCCTCTGTAGGTGTCTCCCATAGGCCAAACCCAACCAGAAGTCAAAGGGCAAGGGAGCCTGGGTGATGGAAAGGGCAGGAAAAGGGCAGAGATTGGATCTGGGGTGGGTGGGATGAGTGGCAACAAACCACACACGTGCATGCTATGTCACTTCAGTTGTGTTCGATTCTGTGCAATCCTATGGACTGTAGCCCGCCAGGCTCCTCTGACTATGGGATTTTCCAGGCAAGAATAATGGACTGGGTTGCCATGCCCTCCTCCAGGCATCTTCCCAACCCAGGGATTGAACCCACAGTTCTTATATCTCCTGCATTGGCAGGCAGGGTCTTTACTACTAGCACCACCTGGGAAGCCCAAAAAACCACATCAGTTCAGTTCAGTCACTCAGTTGTGTCTGACTCTTTATGACCCCATGGACTGCAGCACACCAGGCTTCTCTGTCCATCACCAACTCCCAGAACTTGCTCAAACTCACGTCCATTGAGTCGGTGATGCCATCGAACCATCTCATCCTCTCTCATCCCTTTCTCCTCCTGCCTTCAATCTTTCCCAGCATCAGGGTCTTTTCCAATAAGTCAGCTTTTTGTATCAGGTGGCCAAAGAATTGGAGCTTCAGCATCAGTCCTTCTAACAAATATTCAAGACTAATTTCCTTTAGGAAGGACTGGTTTGATCTCCTGGCAGTTCAAGGGACTCTTAGAGTCCCTTTTTTGGTCCCATCACTTCATGGCAAATTGATGGGGAAACAATGGAAACAGTGAGAGACTTTATTTCTTGTGCTCCAAAATCACTGCAGATGGTGATTGTAGCCATGAAATTAAAAGACATTTGCTCCTTGGAAGAAAAGGCCACATAGTCCTTTGAGCTCTTATAAGAAACTCCTAATTCTTCCTTTGGTCATAGACAGGGCCCAGGTGGGCAGCATGTGTAGTAGGCATGTGCTGAATAAAGTAGCGTACACCTGCTAGAGGTAAGAGATCATTTGTTAGAGGTAAGCAGCCTGGCCTCCCCAGGAAAGAGGTGGCCTCTCTCCATGGAAACCTGGTGCCCCAGTGCTTATGTCAATCAGCCCCTGTTAGCGTCTAATTATGCAAGGAGATGGGCTAGTTCTTTCTCAATCATGAATGCTGTGAGGGGAATTCTGTAGCTAGCTTGTGGTATTCCAAACCCAAAGCCCAAACCCCCCATCATGCCCGGAAAGACCAGCCTGGTGGGACAGAGCTAAGGTATTTACATGCCATGTCACTCTTGCATCCAGTCTCTGATTACATCAGGTAAAGAGCTGGAGCCTCCTAATCATGGGGCCCAAAGTCTAACTCTGTTTGGCTCTCCGTGCAGAGCTCTAGAATGGGTCATGGGGAGACCATTCCCACCTCCCCAGTGAACTCTGCTCTGTCAGATCAGATGTGTGTGTGTACAACTTTGCCAGCTGTCTTTGTTTACAAGAAACCAAGGCAGGAACCAGTAGAGTGGTGTGGGTGGCACAAGGTTCCCACAGGAGATTTGGAGAGTTCCCCAACTCTCCAGACAAAATTTCCTTTAATTTTGTCATGTCATGAGGCCAAGATGACTGTGCAGTACTCATCTATGTTGTTTTGCAAAGTGGGCCTCATCTTGAATGTTGCCCACTTCATGTACATCCAGCAAGTGTGACATTACTGTGACACCTCACCTGTGGCTGGTGGGCAGACATCATCATGGGACAAAGAATTCAACCAGAAAAACAAAATAGATGTGTCCTTTACAAAATGATTATATAAGTGCCCTTGAATAAATTAGCAATATTTATTTGCACTGCATTGCAAGTTGCTCAGTTATGTCTGTATTTATTTCTGATCGCTTTGCATGTTGTTCAGTTATGCCTTTAATCCCTTCCGCATCAGTACAGTTTCAACTTCCATTCATTTTGTTTGGGGGTGGGTATTGTGAGAAATCAGCTTTTTATTGTTCTGCTGAAGTCCACTTTGTCAGAGATCCAAGTGGCTATAGCAACAAAATCTCCTGCTAACTCTTCCTCTAGACTCAATCCCTGAAAATTAGTGGGAACAGATTATAGTGAGCCCTGCAAAACGCACCATTTGGTTTCGGAGGGGCAGTGAGCTGGAAGTCTCATCCGTTCTTTGATCCTCTGTGACTTCTCTGATCCTGTGAGTCCCTGTGAGTCATCCTATACCAAGTCTTGTTGTGGTTTCACTGCCCTGGAAACTGTTGGACTGTTATAAATAAGGACCACTCCTGGCTGTCTTGACTTTCAGCCTTGAGGGTGGATTTTGCAGATCCCCCAGAGCGCTGGACCAATGCTGAAGACTCCTTCCACACACATGTGATTGTGGCCATAAAATAAACTGTTTTAACAATTTGGGTTTAAATTGACTTTTTATTGTATAAATCAAGCTTCATCCATATCCCCCAACCCCATAAATAAAGAGAATCAAAGGGTTTAGTGGGTGAAGGCACAACCTGAGCTTCTGTAACTTGCTGGAGATCTTCTCCGTCCCTTCCCTTCACACTGTTTACGTCCTCTTGGATGCTCCAGAGAGACCAGAAATCTTGGGGTCATGGAGGGGTGGTCTGGGGGAGGCCCAGCCCAAGGCCTCAACATATTTTGAGAGCTCATTGCTCACTGTGTGTCGGCCAGGTATGTCAGTTTAACCCTAGGAAGTAGGTATTCTCATGTGTGTTTGCACCTGGGGAAGTCAAGGCTTAGAGATTTAAATGCTATGCTCCAGTTTTTACTGTGAAAAAGTTGTGTACTCGGAATTTAAGTTCAAGTGGTGGTGGTTTAGTCGCTAAGTCATGTCCGACTCTTACGACCCCGTGGTCTGTAGCCTGCAGGCTCCTCTGTCCATGGGATTCTCCAGGCCAGAATACTGGAGTGGGTTGCCATTCCCTTCTCCAGGGGATCTTCCAGACCCAGAGATTGAACCCTGGTCTCCTGCATTATAGGCAGATTCTTTCTTTCTTTTTTGTTAAAAAAAATATTTATTTTTTAATTGAAGGATAATTGCTTTACAGAATTTTGTTTTCTGTCAAACTTCAACATGAATCAGCCATAGGTATTCTTTACCGACTATAAGGGAAGCCCAAATTCAGGTGATTTGACACCAAAGCATATGTTTTTAGCCACTGCTTTATATGGTGAAATAAATCTACTGCTCCCACCTCCCTTTAATTCCTAACAGTGGAGCGAGGAGTCACTAGACTAGTAGGCTTGGCACAGGAGGGGATGGAGGCAGCAGAAGGCACAGGGCAGAGAGTGATCCTATAAACTCTCTGCCGCTAATGTGCTCATGATGCAATGCCAGAGCTGTTTCTAGTGTTGAACTTTAGAGGAGGGTGAAGCGAACCTGCATACCTGCAGCCACGGCTGCCTGAAACCTCGGCAAGTGGGGAGGAACCTGGGGGATGGGGATGGCTGTCTCAGTCGCTGTCACTGGCTTGGTGTGTGGGAGACTGTCCCTAAAGTTTGCATATTTCTTTTTAGAGCCTGTCATTTCTTGAGCCCCTCGGATGTGCAGTACCTGAGGGAAGCATTGTTACGATCGTGACAGCCACTGTAAAATTGTGCTGGCTCACCCGAACTGGTGCGCTCCCTGCACATCAAGAATTGTGCCCAGGTGACTTTCCTGGTGGTCCAGTGGTGAAGACGCCAAGCTCCCAATGCAGGGGGCCCGGGTTCGAACACTGGAAGGGGAACTGGATCCCACATGCTATAACTCAAGAGTTCACATGTCACAACTGGAGATCCGGCCTGCTGCAGTGAAGGTCGTACATCCTGAGCGCTGCAACGAAGACCCGTTGCTGTCAGATCAATAAATACATGTGTGTGTGTGTTCAGTCTCTGAGTTGTGTCCAACTCTTTAGGTTTAAGTGCTTCCCTGGAAGCCTAAATATATCTGATCTCTGAATATAGTTCTTTATGTATGTGTATATAAAGAATTGTGTTGGAGAGCAGGTATGCCAGGTTGGGTGAGGGTTCCATTCTGGCCCAGAGGAGCTCAGCAGGGGCACCATCCCTGAGGGTTTCACCGTGAGTGGTGAAGTGTTTTGATGGATGCAGAAAAGAGGGGGAACAGGTGGATGGGGGAGAAGTCTCAGACCACATTGTTAGCAACTGTGGACACATTTGCCTACAATCTGGTCATTTTTGTTTTCTATGATGAGAAACACTGAACTGTAAATACTTTTAGTATAAATACCTATATAGTGTTGTATATAGGTCAAGATTAAAAACAAAAGTTTAAAAAATATTTAGTTAAAAATAAATTAGAAAATTGAAAATTATCAAATGTTTCTTATTTCTGGTCTCTTTGACAGTTGAATAAACAACTTATCCAGAACCACTTCGTAAATCAGACTTTCTGTAGTTCTAAGCTCCAGTGTATTTAGGGCTAAGATATTTTCTGTGGTTACTTTATTGCTTCCGCCCATTTCTCATCTCTTCAGCTACTAGAGTTTTTGGTTACCTGTTTATTCTAGTTGCCTTGGCAGCACAACATTATGTGGAGGGGAGCTTTTACTTTCCATTTTGAAGTTTTGGACTCTCGGAACTGAGTTTGACAGGCTCTGATGACATATCCTCTCCTCAGGGGAGAAGCCTGTCTCCCTACAGCAGGTTTACGTGGGTTTCCAATTGCAAGTGAGCCATTTTGAAGGCTCATCATGTAAGATTGTTTGACAGAGTGAACCTCTGTTTTTGTTGCTGCTGCTGTTGCCTTTATGGGGTGTGTGTGCTTGTGTGTGTGTGTGTTTCTGTGTTTTAACCAAGGAAGAGGCTATCAAGGCAAGCATGCAACACAGTTATCCATTTTTTAAGTTTTACTAATTGGTTTACTTTCAGGTCCCTTCAACAGTGCCCTTTAGATAGTCCTTGCTAGGATCAGATACCCCACATTTTCTTGTTTTCAGTATAAGCACTTGTCTGGCTGTGGGGTGCTTAAAAGCCCATCACTCGTGGCCTTATTTGAAGTTCCATTAGTTTAAGTTTATAAAATGAAGGCATTAATGCTAAAAAACTAGCATGAGTCAATGCTCATCAAATTATCCATTTGTTATACTTTTGATTCTTCCTAGACTAGACCACATGAAAGTTGAAATTTTGATTTTTGAGGATACTTACAGTATTGAAAGCCTAAAGTATATGTTGGAGTCCTTTTATTCTTGAAGACATTGTTTGGTGTTTTATTCAGTAAGTACTTCCTAAATATATTTACAAAGGAGAGAGGCTCAGCATGTTGTCTGGAAGTGGTGGTGTGTACACAGGCTCATGAGGCACTGTTAGAAATGTAAGCTCTGTGTGTGTGTGTGTGTGTGTGTGTGTGTGTATACTTTGGAACTGACAGTGGGATGTTAAACTTGGACTTTACAGAATGTATATATCACTCTAAAATACCTGGACAGGTTAGGATGATGTTTATCAGGCAGCTTGCACGAGTTGGGTCTTCAATTTCATCACATAAGGTTCTAGTAGAAGATTAAAGTAGTAGTAGAAGATTAAAGCTTCTAGTAGAAGATTGATGAAACAATTCATTCTGCTAAGTAAACTATTGATGGTGGATCAATACAAATAAAAGCAGATCTGTTTATTTCAGTTCAGTTCAGTCGTTCAGTCGTGTCCGACTCTTTGCGACTCCATGAACCACAGCCAGGCCTCCCTGTCCATCACCAACTCCCGCAGTTTACCCAAATTCAAGTCCATTGAGTTGGTGATGCCATCTAACCATCTCATCCTCTGTCGTCCCCTTCTCCTCCTGCCTTCAATCTTTCCCAACATCAGGGTCTCTTCAAATGAGTCAGCTCTTCACATCTATTTATTTAGACAAATACTATATTTCATTGACTCAGAAATGTTATCAATATATTATGTGCCATTATATCATTGAGAAAGAAAAAAAAATCCTTCCAATTAAACTCTGACATAATGCTTTTGCATAACTAGAATTTTTATTTATACTTATTGAAACTACTTTTTAGGCTTTATTTGGACATAGATTTCTATCATTTAGAAATTTTGAACATTCATAAGAGGGAAAATAAATTCAATAAATTGGTTAAAATATTCCTAAATGATTCCGCATTTATATCTGGTCCTTCCGAATCACTTGTCACAGAGGTGATCAGTAACGCAGCATTTCCTAAAAACTAGCTCCACTATTTGTCTATGAGAATCTCTTCCAGGTAACTAGCACTCCTCCTGCTAGTTCTGATGTGCATATGAGGGCAATGCCAATTACATTAAAATGGCCATATCCCAACTTCAGTCAGGTTAATATGTGATATATGTCTTAGTAAAATATGCCAGAATATGTGTAGTGCATAATATAGTTAAAAATTATAGGTCAAGCCCTCAAAGATATTTTTTTTCCTGTCAGAAATCTCCAGAGTAAATATTATGGACTAATTCTCCTAATGTGAAGGGATGTAATTAGGAGAAATCATTAGTTCAGAAGTTTCTCAAATTTTTTAGTTTGTCAGAAACAAATGGCCTACTTGTTAAAAATGTTTATGCCTAAGCGTACCCCAGACTTATGAAATTAGAAGCCCTGGCTGTGACATTTTGACAAGCTACCTGGACATTCTGATGCAGGTGGTCTGGGGAAGAGTGCTTTGATGCACTAAGTCCTATCTCAGGTATCTTTAGTGTACATTAAGCTCTCAGATTGTAGGCTTGGAAACTTCATGAACTCCTTAGCAGCCAAAAGAAAGCAAGACACTTGAAAAAAAGGTCACCATGTGGTTTGAGAATATCCTAGGAAGAAAGGAGCCGCATATTTCTATACCAGATAAGAGAATCTGAAATTGTTAATTCCTTACAAAATTCCAAATAAGAGGTGTGGAAGTTATGCTTCTTGTTTCTCTCTTTCCAGTACTTACCTTTACATTTTAATAAAACACACAATTATTTATTCAACCCATATATCATGTAACAGCTAGGGCTCTTCATCACTAGATAAATTCTGATGAGTCTGGCCAGGCTAGTCCTATTAATATTTTATTACATTATGGACTGGGTCAGTTTAAAGTCAGAAGAAGGAAGTGCCATGCTGTTAGAGAAGCAAAGTAGCAGAATAATTTCCTATGACTCTTGTATTAATCAGAAATTCTAGTCTTTCCAAAATTCCTTGTGAAAATTCCAAATGTCTTAGCAATAACTTCTAACATGACTTTTTAAACCTACTTTCTCTTATGTCAGATAATCATTCAAATGTGTAAATGACTTCCAATGCCTAAACTATTTCTTTAGTCATTTAGGAAACTAACAATTAAAAAAAACCTCTTTAGGTCTAAAAGAGCAGTTTGTGGGCTGGCGAGTCATCCCACTCCGGATGGGGTGAGGCTGTAGGGAGAAGTGGTGGGGTCCTTTTAAGCCATAAAGTAGGTGTTTAACCATCATTCTGTGAGAATGAGAGAATGAAAAACAGTACCACCTTGAAGAAGGTGAGGAGAATGGAGGAAGGGGTGAGGTCTGAGATAGACAGCCCCATGCTTATTTTCTTTCCTGGTATATATATAATTTGTCTTATAAATAAGTAACAATGTTTCACACCAGTACAGAAAGTTGACAATATGTTTTCACATCTACACTATCTTTGATCTTTTACCACATCACTTTAAGAAATGGACAATAGGGTTTCATCCCATATATTTGCTGAGAAACAAATGACATCATGTTAATCAGGAAAGCTGGTTAGTGTCTTGCACTGGGGCTGATGGTGGAGTTAGACTCAAACTCGGGATCTCCTGGCTCCAAGTTGAGATCTGCTTTTGGCACTCACACTCCACTTCATTCCACCCTGTCCAAGAACTTGGCCTTACTTTGCTTCCACTGGGGAACATGCAAGGGCCATATTTAACTTACTGCTCTCTGAGAAATGGTTCTGGGAAACAACTGTCTATGTTCACATATTTTTTAAGTATAAACTCTAATCGTATGCTAGATCTCACCACAGACACATGCAAAATTGCCATCAGCAGGTGTCAAAGCAGTAAAACTTTCAGATGATACCCAAAACAAAAACCAAAACTAAACCAGAAAAAAAGCCTCAACACTTACATTCCTCCACTTGCTCCTTGGAAATTTCCACCTTCAAAATTTTCATCTTTGCAATCCAATCTATTTTTATTTAAAAATTTTTTTAGCGTGGAGGAGCCAAGATGGCGGAGGAATAGGATGGGGAGACCACTTTCTCCCCTACAAATTCATCGAAAGAACAATTGAACACTGAGCAAACTTCACAGAACAACTTCTGATCGCTAGCTGAGGACATCAAGCACCCAGAAAAGCAGCCCATTGTCTTCAAAAGGAGGTAGGACAACATATAAAAGATAAAAAGAGAGACAAAAGAGCTAGGGACGGAGATCCGTCCTGGGAAGGGAGTCTTAATAGAGGAAGTTTCCAAACACCAGGAAACCCTCGCACTGGCGGGTCTAGGGGAAGTTTTCAAGTCTCGGAGGGCAACCTAAATGGGAGGGAAAATAAATAAAACCCACAGATTATGTGCCTAAAAGCAACTCCCAGGAGAAAAGTACCCCAGACGCCCGCACCCGCCACCAGCAAGTGGGGGCGGAACGGAGAGGAGCGGGCGGAATTGCTTAGGGTAAGGACCGGGCCTGAGTGCCCTGAGGGCAATCGGAGGGAGCTTTTGTGAAACAGCAACTTAAACTGTGGGACAGCAAAAGAGAGAGAGAAAATTAACCGGCCGAACACACGGCTGGCCGCTCACAGAACAAAGGGTCTGAGCAAGTCCAGAGGAGCTAGCCGGCTGTGGACCGGCCCAGCCCCGCCGGAGGCAGGAGGCAGGAGGCCGGGGGGGAGGGGAAAGGGGCAAACTCAGCCCGAAAGACAGCATCCCCTACCACACTGCAAACAGGCCTCCAGTTTCTAATCAAAGACTTCCTGAGATTTTGGATGGTCAACATCCGCTGGGAGGGTCGTGGCTAAACACAGGGTGCACACACACAACTGGCGTGGGCGGAAACTGAGGCTGGGGCCGCAGAGGGGAGAAGGCGCACCGCACCCAGGGAGAGTACGCCCGTCAAGCTCCTGGCTGCCTGAGCTGCTCCGCCCGGGGAAGGCACAAAACACAGGTGCAACCGAGTCCGTGCTTTTGTGGAGTACCCGAAAGCTGGAACCGCACGCAACGCAGGGCACGCTCCATATAGAGCAGCCGGGAGCCTGAGCAGGGTAGATGGGGAAAGCAGCGCTCTTCCCTCCCCGCAGCACGACGGAACTAACACACCTGAACAAGAGACCACCTCGACCCACCTGTGTCAGGGCGAAAATTAGACACTGAAGAGACAGGCAAACAGAAGCCAACTAAACAAAGGGAACAACTTCAGAAGGGACCAGTGCAACAGATTAAAATCCCTGTAGGTAACACCGACTACACTGGAAGGGGCCTATAGATATCGAGAAGTGTAAGCTGGAACGAGGAGCTATCTGAAACTGAACCGAACCCACAGTGACCGCAACAGCTCCAGAGAAATTCCTAGATATATTTTCACCTTTTTTTTAAAATTAAAAAATTTTTTTTCTTTTCTTTTTTTTTCTTTTATTATCTTTTAAAATTCCTTATTACTCCCCCATTACTCCTTAACTTTCATTTTCATGTATTTTTACAATTTTTTTAATTAGGAAAAAAACTTTTTCTTGTTCTTTTTTTCCCCCTTTTTTTCCTCTAATTTTCTTTTAAAGTCCTCTATTACTCTGCTACTACTCCTTAATTTTCATTTTCATTTCACTATAACCTTGCAAATAAAAAAAAGAGAAGCCCTAGTTTTACGCTGAACTTCATATATATTTCTAAAATTTTTTGTGTTTTTGTTTTTAATATTGTACTTTTAAGAGTCTAACCTCTACTCTAGATTCTTACTCTTTGTTTTTCAGTATGTGATATGAATTTTGGACATTTAAGAATCCAATATTCAGTTCCCATTTTTATTCAGGAGTGTGTTGATTACTCTCTCCCACTTTTGACTCTCCGTTTTCTACCTCAGAACACCTCTATTTCCTCCTTTCCCCTCTCTTCCCAATCCAATTCTGTGAATCTTTGTGGGTGTCTGGGCTACGGAGAACACTTTGGGAACAGACAACTGCGTAGATCTGTCTCTCTCATCTTGAGTCCCCCTTTTTCTCCTCCTGCTCATCTCTATCTCCCTCCTCCCTCTCCTCTTTGTCATGTAACTCTGTGAACCTCTCTGGTGTCCCTCATGGTGGAGAATCTTTTCACCATACCTAGAAGTTTTATTATCAGTGCTGTATAGTTGGAGAAGGCTTGAGACTACTGGAAGAATAAAACTGAAATCCAGACGCAGGAGACTTAAGCCCAAAACCTGAGAACACCAGAAAACTCCTGACTACACAGAACATTAAGTAATAAGAGACCACCCAAAAGCCTCCATACCTACACTGAAACCAACCACCACCCAAGAGCCAGTAAGTTTCAGAGCAAGACATACCATGCAAATTGTCCAGCAACACAGGAACATAGCCCTGAGTGTCAACATACAGGCTGCCCAAAGTCACATCTAACACATAGACCCATCTCAAAACTCATTACTGGGCACTCCATTGCACTCCAGAGAGAAGAAATCCAGTTTCACGCACCAGAACACCAACGCAAGCTTCCCTAACCAGGAAACCTTGACAAGCCATTCGTTCAACCCCACCCACTGGGTGAAACCTCCACAATAAAAAGGAACCACAGACCTCCAGAATACAGAAAGCCCACTCCAGACACAGAAATCTAAACAGGATGAAAAGGTAGAGAGGAGGAGATAGGGAATCTACCTGAAAAAGAATTTAGAATAATGATAATAAAAATGATCCAAAATCTTGAAAACCAAATGGAGTTACAAATAAATAGCCTGGAGACAAAGATTGAGAAGATGCAAGAAATGTTTAATAAAGACCTAGAAGAAATAAAAAAGAGTCAATTAAAAATGAATAATGATATAAATGAGATCAAAAACACTCTGGAGGGAACCAAGAGTAGAATAACAGAGACAGAAGATAGGATAAGTGAGGTAGAAGATAAAATGGTGGAAATAAATGAAGCAGGGAGGAAAAAAGAAAAAGAATAAAAAGAAATGAGGACAACCTCAGGGACCTCTGGGACAAAGTGAAACGCCCCAACATTCGAATCATAGGAGTCCCAGAAGAAGAAGACAAAAAGAAAGGCCATGAGAAAATACTCGAGGAGATAATAGCTGAAAACTTCCCTAAAATGGGGAAGGAAATAGCCACCCAAGTTCAAGAAACCCAGAGAGTCCCAAATAGGATAAACCCAAGGCAAAACACCCCAAGACACATATTAATCAAATTAACAAAGATCAAACACAAAGAACAAATATTAAAAGCAGCAAGGGAGAAACAACAAATAACACACAAAGGGATTCCCATAAGGATAACAGCTGATCTATCAATAGAAACCTTCCAGGCCAGAAGGGAATGGCAGGACATACTTAAAGTAATGAAAGAGAATAACCTACAACCTAGATTACTGTACCCAGCAAGGATCTCATTCAGATATGAAGGAGAATTCAAAAGCTTTACAGACAAGCAAAAGCTGAGAGAATTCAGCACCACCAAACCAGCTCTTCAACAAATGCTAAAGGATCTTCTCTAGACAGGAAACACAGAAAGGTTGTATAAACGTGAACCCAAAACAACAAAGCAAATGGCAACGGGACCATACCTATCAGTAATTACCTTAAATGTAAATGGGTTGAATGCCCCAACCAAAAGACAAAGACTGGCTGAATGGATACAAAAACAAGACCCCTATATATGCTGTCTACAAGAGACCCACCTCAAAACAAGGGACACATACAGACTAAAAGTGAAGGGCTGGAAAAAAATATTTCACGCAAACAGAGACCAAAAGAAAGCAGGAGTCGCAATACTCATATCGGATAAAATAAGACTTTCAAATAAAGTCTGTGAAAAGAGACAAAGAAGGACACTACATAATGATCAAAGGATCAATCCAAGAAGAAGATATAACAATTATAAATATATATGCACCCAACATAGGAGCACTGCAATATGTAAGGCAAATGCTAACGAGTATGAAAGAGGAAATTAATAGTAACACAATAATAGTGGGAGACTTTAATACCCCATTCACAATTATGGATAGATCAACTAAACAGAAAATTAACAAGGAAACACAAACTTTAAATGACACAAGGGACCAGCTAGACATAATTGATATCTATAGGACATTTCACCCCAAAACAATCAACTTCACCTTTTTCTCAAGTGCACACGGAACCTTCTCCAGAATAGATCACATCCTGGGCCGTAAATCTAGTCTTGGTAAATTCAAAAAAATTGAAATCATTCCAGTCATCTTTTCTGACCACAGTGCAGTAAGATTAGATCTCAATTACAGGGAAAAAATTATTAAAAATTCAAACATATGGAGGCTAAATAACATGCTTCTAAATAACCAACACATCATAGAAGAAATCAAAAAAGAAATCAAAATATGCATAGAAATGAATGAAAATGAAAACACAACAACCCAAAACCTATGGGACACTGTAAAAGCAGTTATAAGGGGAAGGTTCATAGCATTACAGGCTTACCTCAAGAAACAAGAAAAAAGTCAAATAAATAACCTAACTCTACACCTAAAGCAACTAGAGAAGGAAGAAATGAAGAACCCCAGGGTTAGTAGAAGGAAAGAAATCTTAAAAATTAGGGCAGAAATAAATGAAAAAGAAACTAAAGAGACCATAGCAAAAATCAACAAAGCTAAAAGCTGGTTTTTTGAAAAAAATAAACAAAATTGACAAACCATTAGCAAGACTCATTAAGAAACAAAGAGAGAAGAACCAAATTAACAAATTAGAAATGAAAATGGGGAGATCACAACAGACAACACTGAAATACAAAGGATCATAAGAGACTACTACCAGTAGCTCTATGCCAATAAAACGGACAACTTGGAAGAAATGGACAAATTCTTAGAGAAGTATAACTTTCCAAAACTGAACCAGAAAGAAATAGAAGATCTTAACAGACCCATCACAAGCAAGGAAATTGAAACTGTAGTCAGAAATCTTCCAGCAAACAAAAGCCCAGGACCAGATGGCTTCACAGCTGAATTCTACCAAAAATTTAGAGAGGAGCTAACACCTATCTTACTCAAACTCTTCCAGAAAATCGCAGAAGGTAAACTTCCAAACTCATTCTATGAGGCCACCATCACCCTAATTCCAAAACCAGACAAAGATGCCACAAAAAAAAGAAAACTACAGGCCAATATCACTGATGAACATAGATGCAAAAATCCTTAACAAAATTCTAGCAAACAATCCAACAACATATTAAAAAAAATCATACACCATGACCAAGTGGGCTTTATCCCAGGAATGCAAGGATTCTTTAATATCTTCAAATCAATCAATGTAATACACCACATTAACAAATTGAAAGATAAAAACCATATGATTATCTCAATAGATGCAGAGAAAGCCTTTGACAAAATTCAATACCCATTTATGATTAAAACTCTCCAGAAAGCAGGAATAGAAGGAACATACCTCAACATAATAAAAGCTATATGTGACAAACCCACAGTAAGCATTACCCTCAATGGTGAAAAATTGAAAGCATTTCCCCTAAAATCAGGAACAAGACAAGGGTGCCCACTCTCACCACTACTATTTAACATAGTTTTGGAAGTGTTGGCCACAGCAATCAGGACAGAAAAAGAAGTAAAAGGAATCCAGATAGGAAAAGAAGAAGTGAAACTCTCGCTGTTTGCAGATGACATGATCCTCTATATAGAAAACCCTAAGGACTCTACCAGAAAATTACTAGAGCTAATCAACGAATATAGTAAAGTTGCAGGATATAAAATTAACACACAGAAATCCCTTGCATTCCTATACACTAACAATGAGAAAACAGAAAGAGAAATTAAGGAAACGATACCATTCACCATTGCAACAAAAAGAATAAAATACTTAGGAGTATAAGTACCTAAAGAAACAAAAGACCTATACACAGAAAACTATAAAACACTGATGAAAGAAATCAAAGAAGACACAAACAGATGGAGAAACATACCGTGTTCATGGATTGGAAGAATCAATATTGTCAAAATGGCAATACTACCCAAAGCAATCTATAGATTCAGTGCAATCCCTATCAAGCTACCAATGGTATTTTTCACAGAACTAGAACAAATAATTTCACAATTTGTATAGAAATACAAAAAACCTTGCATAGCCAAAGTAATCCTGAGAAAGAAGAATGGAACTGGAGGAATCAACCTGCCTGACTTCAGACTATACTACAAAGCCACAGTCATCAAGACAGTATGGTACTGGCACAAGGACAGAAATATAGATCAATGGAACAGAATAGAAAGCCCAGAGATAAATCCACGAACCTATGGACACCTTATCTTCGACAAAGGAGGCAAGGATATACAATGGAAAAAAGACAAACTCTTTAACAAGTGGTGCTGGGAAAACTGGTCAACCACTTGTAAAAGAATGAAACTAGAACCTTTTCTAACACCATACACAAAAATAAACTCAAAATGGATTAAAGATCTAAATGTAAGACCAGAAACTAGAAAACTCCTAGAGGAGAACATAGGCAAAACACTCTCTGACATAAATCACAGCAGGATCCTCTATGACCCACCTCCCAGAATACTGGAAATAAAAGCAAAAATAAACAAATGGGACCTAATGAAACTTAAAAGATCTTGCACAACAAAGGAAACTATAAGTAAGGTGAAAAGACAGCCCTCAGATTGGGAGAAAGTAATAGCAAACGAAGCAACAGACAAAGGATTAATCTCAAAAATATACAAGCAACTCCTGCAGCTCAATTCCAGAAAAATGAATGACCCAATCAAAAAATGGGCCAAAGAACTAAACAGACATTTCTCCAAAGAAGACATACAGATGGCTAACAAACACATGAAAAGATGCTCAACATCACTCATTATCAGAGAAATGCAAATCAAAACCACAATGAGGTACCATTACACCCCAGTCAGGATGGCTGCTATCCAAAAGTCTACAAGCAGTAAATGCTGGAGAGGGTGTGGAGAGAAGGGAACCCTCTTACACTGTTGGTGGGAATGCAAACTAGTACAGCCGCTATGGAGAACAGTGTGGAGATTTCTTAAAAAACTGGAAATAGAACTGCCATATGGCCCAGCAATCCCACTTCTGGGCATACACACCGAGGAAACCAGATCTGAAAGAGACACATGCGCACCAGTGTTCATCGCAGCACTGTTTATAATAGCCAGGACATGGAAGCAACCTAGATGCCCATCAGTAGGCGAATGGATAAGGAAGCTGTGGTACATATACACCATGGAATATTACTCAGCCATTAAAAAGAATTCATTTGAATCAGTTCTAGTGAGATGGATGAAACTGGAGCCCATTATACAGAGTGAAGTAAGCCAGAAAGATAAAGAACATTACGGCATACTAATACATATATATGGAATTTAGAAAGATGGTAATGATAACCCTATAAGCAAAACAGAAAAAGAGACACAGATGTACAGAACAGATTTTGGACTCTGTGGGAGAAGGTGAGGGTGGGATGTTTTGAGAGAACAGCATTGAAACATGTATATTATCTAGGGTGAAACAGATCACCAGCCCTGGTTGGATGCATGAGACAAGTGCTCGGGCCTGGTGCACTGGGAAGACCCAGAGGTATCGGGTAGAGAGGGAGGGGGAGGGGGGATCGGGATGGGGAACACATGTAAATCCATGGCTGATTCATGTCAATGTATGAAAAAAACCACTACAATATTGTAAAGTAGTTACATGACAAAGAGGAGAGGGAGGAGGGAGATAGAGATGAGCAGGAGGAGAAAAAGGGGGACTCAAGATGAGAGAGACAGATCTACGCAGTTGTCTGTTCCCAAAGTGTTCTCCGTAGCCCAGACACCCACAAAGATTCACAGAATTGGATTGGGAAGAGAGGGGAAAGGAGGAAATAGAGGTGTTCTGAGGTAGAAAACGGAGAGTCAAAAGTGGGAGAGAGTAATCAACACACTCCTGAATAAAAATGGGAACTGAATATTGGATTCTTAAATGTCCAAAATTCATATCACATACTGAAAAACAAAGAGTAAGAATCTAGAGTAGAGGTTAGACTCTTAAAAATACAATATTAAAAACAAAAACAAAAACAAAAAATTTTAGAAATATATATGAAGTTCGGCTTAAAAATAGGGCTTCTCTCTCTTTTTTTTTTTTTTGCAAGGTTATAGTGAAATGAAAATGAGAATTAAGGAGGAGTAGCAGAGTAATAGAGGACTTTAAAAGAAAGAAAAAAAGGAAAAAAAAGAACAAGAAAAAGTTTTTTTCCTAATTAAAAAAATTGTAAAAATACATGAAAATGAAAGTTAAGGAGTAATGGGGGAGTAATAAGGAATTTTAAAAGAAAATAAAAGAGAAAAAATAGAAAAGAAAAGATAAAATTTTTTAATTAAAAAAAAAAGGTAAAAATATATCTAGGAATTTCTCTGGAGCTGTTGCGGTCACTGTGGGTTCGGTTCAGTTTCAGATAGCTCCTCGTTCCAGCTTACACTTCTCGATATCTATAGGCCCCTTCCAGTGTAGTCGGTGTTACCTACAGGGATTTTAATCTGTTGCACTGGTCCCTTCTGAAGTTGTTCCCTTTGTTTAGTCGGCTTCTGTTTGCCTGTCTCTTCAGTGTCTTAATTTTCACCCTGACACAGGTGGGTCGAGGTGGTCTCTTGTTCAGGTTTGCTAGTTCCGTCGTGCTGCAGGGAGGGAAGGGCGCTGCTTTCCCCATCTACCTTGCTCAGGCTCCCGGCTGCTCTATATGGAGCGTGCCCTGCGTTGCGTGCGGTTCCAGCTTTCGGGTACTCCACAAAAGCACGGACTCGGTTGCACCTGCGTTGTGTGCCTTCCCCGGGCGGAGCAGCTCAGGCAGCCAGGAGCTTGACGGGCGTACTCTCCCCGGGTGCGGTGCGCCTTCTCCCCTCTGCGGCCCCAGCCTCAGTTTCCACTCGCGCTGGTTGGGTGCATGCACCCTGTATTTAGCCACGACCCTCCCGGCGGATGTTGACCATCCAAAATCTCAGGAAGTCTTTGATTAGAAACTGGAGGCCTATTTGCAGTGTGGTAGGGGATGCTGTCTTTCGGGCTGAGTTTGCCCCTTTCCCCTCCCCCCCGCCTCCTGCCTCCGGCGGGGCTGGGCCGGTCCACAGCCGGCTAGCTCCTCTGGACTTGCTCAGACCCTTTGTTCTGCGAACGGCCGGCAGTGTGTTCAGCCGGTTAATTTTCTCTCTCTCTTTTGCTATCCCACAGTTTAAGTTGCTGTTTCACAAAAGCTCCCTCCGATTGCCCTCAGGGCACTCAGGCCCGGTCCTTACCCTAAGCAATTCCACCCGCTCCTCTCCGTTCCGCCCCCACTTGCTGGTGGCGGGTGCGGGCATCTGGGGTACTTTTCTTCTGGGAGTTGCTTTTAGGCACATAATCTGTGGGTTTTATTTATTTTCCCTCCCAGTTAGGTTGCCCTCCGAGATTCGAAAACTTCCCCTAGACCCGCCAGTGCGAGGGTTTCCTGGTGTTTGGAAACTTCCTTTATTAAGACTCCCTTCCCGAGACGGGTCTCCGTCCCTAGCTCTTTTGTCTCTCTTTTTATCTTTTATATGTTGTCCTACCTCCTTTTGAAGACAATGGGCTGCTTTTCTGGGTGCTTGATGTCCTCAGCTAGCGATCAGAAGTTGTTTTGTGAAGTTTGCTCAGTGTTCAATTGTTCTTTCGATGAATTTGTAGGGGAGAAAGTGGTCTCCCCATCCAATTCCTCCGCCATCTTGGCTCCTCCTCCAGTTATGTGGTTTTTATTGTGTCTCTGGCCCCTAGTGCAGAAGGCCACATGCTGTCCTTTGGATCCTGAGGTGGTCTGTTTGACCCATCATGGTTTGAACTTGCATTTTCAGAGCTGTGAAAGCTTATGTGATTCCTCCTAACCTCATTGACAACTGACTTACACAATAAGGTTACAGATTTGCTGGTTGCACCTCAAAGCAAGCCTGCCAGGTGGACCTCCTAGCCTCAACATCACCAGCTTTGCTTTCATCTTATTTCCGCCCCCCTGCAGATTAAAGATGGCTTCTTGTTAACTCATGCTCTGATTTCCTAAATCTTCATGGTCATAGCTTGGTTTCCTCATAAGATTGGTTGATCTGAGTTCAGGGCTGGGAGAGATAAAAATATAGCTAAACACAAATCCCTTAGGGACTGTGCTGGGACCAACAATTTTTATGGGGTCTTGGAAGAAGTTGAAGGAGCCCCCAGAATGAGCTGTTAGGTAGCACTTGTTGAGTTGGTTTCACCATCTGTGAGCTCTGTTGAGCATATTTTTTTTACTCTTCTATGAATTGTGTTACGGTTTGCTATTATTTGTGAATTTGGTATCCTCAATTGATATATTCTCTCTGTGTTGTTATCATTTACTAAAGGTTTTACCAGTTTTGAGAAATGCAGAAGGTGTTTGGCTGTGAGCTCCTCTTCTTCCCCTCAACTCTTGGGATTTGGACATTCAAAGGCCTTTATTGTTTCTTCTTTAAATTCCTATAAAAATCAGAAGATTCTTACTTTTTTTTTTTTTTTTCACCAGGGAAGTCCCCAAGTAGCTTTTTTTTTTTTTTTTAATTTTTATTAGTTGGAGGCTAATTACTTTACATCATTACAGTAGTTTTTGTCATACATTGAAATGAATTAGCTATGGATTTACATGTATTCCCCATCCCGGTCCCCCCTCCCACCTCCCTCTCCACCCGATCCCTCTGGGTCTTCCCAGTGCACCAGGCCCGAGCACTTGTCTCATGCACCCAACCTGGGCTGGTGATCTGTTTCACCCTAGATAATATACATGTTTCTAAGAGAACATAGGCAAAACACTCTCTGACATAAATCACAGCAGGATCCTCTATGACCCACATCCCAGAATCTTACTTTTTTTTTTAAACTCAGTGCCAATTCTGTGATGGCTGTAGTTTTAAATTGAAGAGTAGCCATCATTTATTGAATGCATATTACTTGACTGACACTTTCCATCACTTATCAATCTTTACACTGACCCTATTCAGAAAGTATTATTAGCCCATTTTGTGCCATGCAGAAATGGAGGCTTAGAGACATTAAACTAAATATACTTAGGGAGTAAGTGGCAGAGTAGAGATTTGGATCCGGCTCTGACAGAATCCAACATTTATAGCTAGACCAAACTAGTGTGCAGACTGGGTCCAGTCCAAAGAAATGAAGGCACAGATGATGTTTTCTAATTTGAATGAAATACTGGCTAACATTTAAAAATTAGGGGATTACATTCAAAAGTCTGGATTCTATCTTCTCTTTAAAGAAGTCAGAAGATTGGGCACAGTGTGCTCATATTCCTACATGGCAGCTGTCAGGAACCCTAGGGAGTGGCTGCTCCCCTTAGAGGAGGCATGTGCTTGCAGGTGGACGAATCCTCTCCCTCGTATTACAGGACACCTGGTGCAGCTTACCACCTCACCCACTAGGGTCACCTGTTTGGAATCTACATGTCTTTGACTTTACAATCTTTGTTCTAGTCTCTGGAGATGGTCTGCCTTAGGGTTGGAGTCCTGCTTTTATGATTTGCTAACTGTGTCACCTTGGACAAGTTACTTAACTCCGTGAATCCTCAGCTTTCACATCTCTAAGATGGTGATAAGAATAGCACTTAGCTCTTGAGGTTTCTCTGAAAGTTACATGTGGTAACTTCCATAAAGAGCTTAGCATGATGTCTGATACATCATAAGCTTTCTATCAATAGAATAGTTAGGTGTTATTAATAACCACTATCCTGATTAACCACTCCTCTCAGAAAATAGAGTTCAGCAAAGTTTGAACAAGAACCCTTTCTCAGAGTCAGCCTAAACTGTGAACAAGGCCATCAGACCATTGGCCATGGAAACATGATCATGTTGTAACTGGCAATGTGAGTTTGACATTAGACTGACATGGTTCAAGTTCAACCTCTGACATTACAGGGATCTTGGACAAATTATTTAGTGTCTTTCTGCCTCAGATTCGTCACTCATAAAATGGGCATGAGAATGGTACCTAATTCATAAGGTTGTGGTGAGGATCAAGTGAATTAATACATGTAAAATGCTTCAGAACAGTGTTTGGCACATACCGTGCACCCAATGGATGTTACCCACTATTGAAAACAATTAGTCAGTGTGCCATTTGCCAAATCTGTGTTTCCTTCTGCAAGATTAAGGTAGAATATTTGAAACTGGATTATCATGAAAAATTTGGGAAATTTGGAAGCTGAGTCACTTGCCTTCATTTCCCATGTTCTCAGTTCCCTGCACTTTCTGTCCTCTACATCCTCTTAAAGCTGCAGTTTTGCAGCTGATCATCAAGTCGCATCCAATGAACTCAGCCTTATCTTTTACAAGGAGCAAAAGCTTAAACTATCAGCTAGCTTCATACTGTCAATTCTCAAAAGGGAGGCAGAGGCTGAGAGGAGCCCCGTGGCTTGCCTATCACTACATTGTGACAAATCAAGAGCTGTCGACCTTACTCGTATATTTACTAGATGACAGTGGGATTTTGTCTATTTTGATAGGTGGATGCAGCTTAGAATCCAACACATAGCTGGTGCAAGAACTCTCCTCTTTCCTCTTTCACTTTGTTTTTCCTGTCCCACAAACCTTGCTTAATGAGACCTTGATCCAGTTAATGTACTAAGAGGACTACTTTGTCTTCCCTGGAGGGATCTAAGCACTGTGACCCTCCATAGCATGTAGACCTTGTTCCCTGATGGGTTCTGTTTTCCCTTCTCTGTGACTTGCCTCCCTGGACCACATTCCAGTGTGCCTGCTGGCTCATTTGTTTCCTTGGGCTGGCTGCCTTGTTTGGTGGGTTTTAGCGAGGATTCTGATCAATGCCAGGAGGTGAGGGGAAGGGCTTCCAGTGGGCTCAATCATTGGACAAGCAGACTTGGTGATGGATGAGCCTTTTCCCCAGTGAGTCTTGACTCTGGAGAAGTCCAGCTGGTTAAGTTTTTCCAGAATTGAGTAAACCAGAAACAGTGCCAGCAGCATCTTACCTCTTGTGGTTTTTGTATTGATCTTAAAGGAAATTCTCTGTGGCAGTTCCACATCTCACTAGAAAATACCAGCTGCATCCATGATAAGCTTAGATATATGTCATATGAGCTGTTTTAGAAAAAACATTTGAAGAGGAGTGGGAGGAAGGAAGAGAGGGTCTTTTTTAAAAAATCCCTTTCAAAATATTTTCTTTCTCCTCAGTATTGAAAAGGCACACTATAACCCTTTCTTCTTCCAAATGATCTCATAGCTATTTATTGAAGGGAAATACCAAATGTTTATTTATTTATTTTAAAAGGAGCTTCTTCGGTTCTGATGACTCACGTCGATATAGTTTTCCTCCCGACTGCAGAGGTCTGAGACAAAGCAACACCTCAACTGATGTGCCGGTGTCAGAACAATTCCTGTCCTGGAGGAGGTTGTGCAACTTTCTTTATTCCCCCTTAGACGTCCTTGAGCCCTTGAGACGGATGTGAGCGAGTTTTTCAGTCCTCATGCAAAACAACCATCTAAACATAACAGATGACATCAGCTCAGGCTTTTCAATTCCTGGATGGCAGCAGCGTGTTAATCCAGCCTTCATCCTGGATTTCATAAACTAAAACAAGAGAGCCTGGCAGGAGGACAGCGCTGCTGCTGGGTTGAGGAAATTGATGACGGGGAAGCATGCGGGCAACCCAGTGTATAAAACTCATAAACGTGTAGGCAGACGCTCAGCTACCACTTTGGACGGTGGCTTCCCGCCAGCAGAGACGCCGCCGCGGGAAGCGGAGCCCGAGCCGCGGGAAAACATGAAGCGCCTCCTGCTGCTGGCCACGCTGCTGGTCCCCGCGCACCTGGCGGCCGTCTGGAGCCTCAAGTACGCGGTGGATTGCCCCGAGCGCTGTGACAGCAGCCAGTGCAGAAGCAGCCCGCGCTGTAAGAGGACAGTGCTAGACGACTGTGGCTGCTGCTGGGTGTGCGCCGCGGGGCTGGGAGAAACCTGCTACCGCACAGTCTCGGGCATGGATGGCGTCAAGTGTGGCCCCGGGCTGAGGTGTCAGTTTTACGATGAGGAGGATGATTTTGGTGACGAGTTTGGTATCTGCAAAGGTAAAGAGCGACCCCTTGCTTCTTGTCCCTTGCTTAGGGCACCCTGCAGGCTTTTAGCCAGCGTGGGAAGAGAGGAGCCTTTCCTTCTCATGCAAAGAGGGGAAATGCAGGTGGGTTTAGGGACTAGGTTCCCCCCACAGGTGCTGTCACAGGGAGAGAGAGAAAGATAACTTTACAGATTGCGGCTGAACCCTGCATGCAAGAAAGCTCAGAAAGAAATACAGCGTTTCACTCATGATGTTTAAGAGTTTTTTTTTTTTTTTAAGTTGCAATGGAAAATTGTGTTGCTTCCTTTTCTGGAAGACTTTAGAAATTTGACAGATAATCTGTTATGGCTGGAGTAGGTGGTCTCTCTTATATAGGCAGTGATTACAGAGGTCTGCCCTGGATAACCTCTTGGAGTGGTGGCTAGCCCTGGGATTTAGTAATTCTTTGATCTTAAGAGAGTCCACAGGGTTGAGGGCACCTTTCACGATCAAGTATTTCTGATGCACACTAATGCACTTTGTGAAATAAGATGACTTAAGTCATCTAGCAAAAGGAGTCACGTTTTTGGAAGAGGATACCCTGAAGTATCAGACAAACCTAGAAAAATAACAGAGTAAAACAAGCAAAAATAGCGCCTAAAGAAAAAAATTGAAACTCTGTAAAGAAAAAGACTTAAAGAAAGACGTTATTAGGTTGAAATTATAGCTAAACAGTGTAGTTCAACATTTGTAGAATTTATTTCAAACTTGGTAAGTGTAGCTTAAAATGTTTAGAAATGAAAAAATGAAGATTTAAAAATACTCTGTGTATGGATACCTCATGATCTCAAGGATTATTATTAAGGTTCAGTTACATATGTGATAGCTCCATTCATCAGTTTTGTAGTACAAAGAAGATTTTAAAATTAAAGGGACTAAGTTTCTAAATAATTCTTAATGTGTTTAATACAATTGTAAGCTTTTATGAATAATAATCATCCAGTATTGAGCTAATCTCATGAATTCTTTTAGAAAAATGTAAGTCGATTAACTTTTAAGCCACAAAACATACTAAAGATTAGGAAATAGATGGTTGAACTTTAAGGAGAATTTTAGTTTTTTGTTTAGTTTATTTTTGTTTATAACCAATGAAAAGTAGAATACTGAGGAAACATTTTCTTTGGTGGACATTCACAGACATTTCTTTCAGCTGAGTGGGATCTGTGATTTCTGTAAATTATAGGGCTTATCAGCCAAGAAAAGAGTGCTTCACATAAGGAAATTAGGGAGGAAGTGGTTAACACAATCATACTTACTATATAACAAGTATATGCCATGTATTGCTTTTTCTCTTGGCATACAAACTGACTCAGTATATGTGATTGTAAATGTCCAATTACATATGGGTAAAGAAACAGGCTGTAAGGCATCTGGAGTCTTTCACACTCCAATATTCACTGAATGATCAAGGTAGCTGTTAATAAGATATATTTTAAAAAGCTGTTTAGGATAGCTCTTAGACATCCTTCAGATTGCAAATGGGTCTGGTTACGAACATTTTTCTTTCTGCTGGAAATAGTGAAGCTGTGTGAACCTCAACAGCTACATAGAGAGGTTGTATTTTGCTATAGGCGAAATTTTGTCCTTCAGCTTTTTTTTTACAGAACACCTCTGTGAAATCTGTATACTATAGCTGCATATCTGGATGTTTTCTAAATATTCAGATATTTTGCACTGCTTTGCCCAGATAGCAATATTTATTGAACACCTACTATCTGCCCAGCACTATTCAGTATATTGGGGGATACAGTAGGAGCATAACTGAGAATTTGGCTAAAGTTTTAGTTTTCGATATCACTGGAGACACAGTCATATCCTAATCCTGTGTGTTTTTCTACCAGAGGCTTTTTCAGTATCTCTTCTAAAGACTTCTTTTTTCCTAGCGAGAGACTAGTGTTTAAAACCAGTGTTTAAACTAGTGTTTAAAATCCTTCTCTAATCTGAAGGATGTGGAGTACAGCAGTCATAAATCTCTTTAGAAATGCATTTCATTAATAACTATCTTGATTATTCTGTGGACAATACTAGATTGCCAAAGACTTAGATGCCTCACAATTTGTTTCTTCACCCATGTGTGACTGAACATTTACAAGGACATTCTTATGCCAGGAGAATAAATATTCTGCATCTATTCTGCTTGGCTGTTCAGGGCTGGCTATTCTATTGAGATGCTGTTCACATCATAAAAAAACATGCATTTTTAATAATGAATTTGTTCTCTTTTTCTCAATATAGTATGTTTTAGTCTAAGTATGGGAACATCGAAGCTCTAAAAGCTTCCAGATTTGGGTAGGTATATAAATATATTCTCAGCTTTCTTCTCATTTAGCATATTGTATTTTAGCTCTGCAGAGGACTTTATTAGTGAATCTTCTTAACATCTGGAGGAGTTGAGTATGTTTGTCCTGTTGTTTTGATAGATAAGGAAGTTGATAAGAGTTGGAGCAGATTGAGGATTGGTCACTTGATGAAGAGCTGAGATGACAGCCCTCTTAGCCCCTGGTTAGTTTAAGCCCTTTCCTAGACATTTAGAACAGTAAATTGCCTGTGACTACAGGGAATTCAAAGACAGCATCATATCTTTTAAACTCTGTGAGGGGCTTATACACATGTCTTTTCAAGTGCCCACTTCACTGAGCTGGCACAGAGGTAGCCCAGTGAGATCCTGCCTTTTGGTTTCTAAGCAGACAGTAGACAGAATTAAAACCAGTTCAGAGATACTGGTTATGTGTATCTGTCTTCATCTAAACTTCACAGCAAGGCACTACAACTAAGGCACCCATTATCTGGTCTTAGTGTGTGGTTTCACATTTGTGACTTTAAGCGTGGGATTCACATTTCATATTTTCAAAGCTTGGGGTTTTTTAATAATTGGGCTTTATCTTATAGTCGAGATTCATGAGGTTTGTTCAATTACTGAGGCTGTGCACACAGGGACTGTGAAGTTAGAAGCTTCTGTACATCAAGAGCGACCTCTCTCAACCTTCCCTTTGTCCTCAGACTGCCCCTTTGGCACCTTCGGGATGGAATGCAAACAGACTTGCAGCTGTCAGTCTGGCATATGTGACAAGGTGACCGGCAAATGTCTGAAGTTTCCCTTCTTCCAGTATTCAACAGCCAAGGCTACCACCCAGAGATTTGTATCACGCACAGGTAAGAACTGATTCCCGGTAAACATTGAAACCATAGTCTCATTTTCAGTTTGAGTAAGAAAAATTATGAATGGGTAGAACAAGATGTTGGTTTAAATGATTTTGTTTCTTTTATTCTACTTATGGGAAAGGTAGGTGGTTGTTGAAATTTGTTGCAATGTTACAAAGAGACTTCATTAATAATTTTTAGATTATACAATTTTTCACAAAGTTTACCCAGTGTACACGGGGGATAAATATGATTGATTACCCAAAAAGGTAATAAAAATAACCAAGATATACAAAGCTCTTAAAATTCTTTGGTGATCTGTTTTATATATGTACTAGACAAAGCTACTTCCCTCCCAACTTAAAGTGAAGGAGTATTCTGAGGAATTTATTGGATAAGGCTTAAGAGCCAACATAGAAAATACAAAACATTTCTTTTTAAAAACCAAGTGGAAGTATTTAAGTGGAATAATTCCAAGCATGTCTTTTTGTGGATTTTGGAGAGAATAAGAGATAGGATCTATGATTAAAATTTGGGAATCATCTCTAAACCTTTGAATGAAAATGTAATAATACTCACATGCTGATTGTTAATGCTTATGTATTTCTTACACAAGTTGTTAGAATGTAAGAAATACAGCTTGTAAGATGATGTTAAGCGTATAGTTGGTTATCTTGTTGAATAAATGGTTAAATTGGAAGTAGCTCATCTAAAACAACAGGTAGCCACAGCAACTGCCAGTATCCACAAACTATATACTTTCCCCCTTAGATATAGTTGACAATCCAGACTTACTTCAGTTCTTGTTTCTTGGTTCTTCACACTTCAATTAATTAAAATTTGAAATATTTGACAAATGTGTTTATTCCTCAGCTTTACCTCCTTCTTACACATGGGTTCAGTTAAGAACCTCAAATAAATGGGAAATATTGCATTTTTAAGTGAATTATTAAGTGTGGCTTTGGCCTTAAACATTGAAGTGAAATCTTTTAAAAAATAAAACCTTATTGCAAGAATATCTTTGTGAATACTTGATCTGGAAATTAAGATCAGTATTAACATTTTAAATACTTATGACTTATCCCTATAGTCTTTGACAAACAATATAGAATAAAATTGAATTTTAAGTCCTGAACAATTTTTTATTGAGGTGAAATTCACCTAACATAAAATTAACCATTTTTAAGTGAAAGATTCAGGGCAGTACATTCACAGTGTTAGGAAGTCACAGCTGCTATCTAGTTCTTGGACAATTTTCTCAGCTCAAAATAAAACCAGTGCCCATCAAGTAGTGACCCCCACTATTCAGCCCCTAGCAACCTCCAATCTACTTTCTGAAATTTTTTGAATGGTTCAGCTGTCAGGTTCCCCAGGTGGCTTCCCAGGTGAAGGACCTACCTGCCAATACAGGAGACTTAAGAGACAGGGGTTCAGTCCCTGCATAGGGAAGATTCCCCTGGAGGAGGAAATGGCAGCCCACTCCAGTAGTCTTGCTGGCAAATCTCATGGACAGAGGAGCCTGGTGGGCTATGGTCCATAGGGTTGCAAAGAGTCAGACATGACTGAAGCGACATAGCACGCACACACAGGTTTGAAACTTATTGTTTCAGCACTGCTAGTTGCCTCAAATACTTGAAACTTCTTTTGTCTTATTTTGCTTTCTTAAAACTACAGGTTACAAAGAACACTGAAGGAACAACTTTATTAATGGAATCCCTCTTCTCTCTTAACATTGCTCCTTTTTCTCACCAAGAGAGAATTGAATCTGGTGAATCTTTGTCAATCTTTGGGGTCTATGTCTGGGTGGCATGCTCTGGAACTCCTCTGGAATGTCCTCGGTGATGGAACTCTTTTCTTTGCTTTCTGCTGCACACACAGGAGCACATCTTCTGCTTCTCTGGACCAGTGTGCTGTCTCTTTCCTTCGGGCCTATCACTTTCTCTCATTTGCTGGCAGATTCTGCAAAATTCCTAACCAATGTATAGTTGCCTTGGAAAAAGATACTCTGGACCCTTGAACAACATGGATTTGAACTGTTTGGGTCCACTTATACACACATTTTACCCCCAATAGATATAGTACCTATATTTTCACTTTACAGATCTTTAAATTAACTAAGTGTGGGGGAAGGGATTTGTTTTCAATTAGAGATCACAGTCCATGGAGTCAAAAGAACTAGGGTTGGAGTCCTGATTTTATCCAAACTCTTTCAGCTTTCTGCCCTTGGGTGAGTCATTTACTAGTTACTTTGTTTAGGGGGCAGACATAGTGGTAGGCAGATTTTCCACTGCTCAGGGGTTAGCACCTCTAATACCAGCATTGTTCAAGGGTCAACTGTATTTTGCTGGATGGAAATTACATTAAGGGTTACATAAAAAATATTTCTGTACTCAATTAGATATCAAGATTCTTATTAGAAATTTATGGAAAATGCATTTTCTGACCTAAGGTGTTTCCTTTGATAAAGGAGCAACCAAAGATGACTATTAGGGTCCTCCTCTTAAATCTTCCTGGTGGCTCAGCTGGGAAAGAATCCCCCCTGCAATGTGGGAGACCTGGGTTCAATCCCTGGGCTGGGAAGATCCCCTGGAGAAGGGAGCAGCTACCCACTCCAGTATTCTGGCCAGGAAAATTCCATGGACTGTACAGTCCATGGGGTCTCAAAGAGTTGGACACGACTGAATGACTTTCATTTTCGTAAACCTTAGATTGAGGATGGAGTGCGGAATATCCTAAAAAGCTCATGGTAAGGATGCGCAGGAGCCCTTCTGTTCAGTTGTGCATCTCCACGTGGGACTTAATGGGCTCTAAGTGTTACTGTTTTCAGGATGGGGCTTGGTTGGGGCCTCAGTCCTTGCCATGAGTTTCACATCATCTCTGCCCAAGTCTGTTTGGGCCCAGTCTTTGTAAATGGAGCCAAGGTTCCTCAGCACAGGGACTTCGGAGGAGCCTTTTATACCTTGATTGAATGCAGTAGTGTTTTCTAACTTTCTACCTGTTGGTCCTAGCAACCTTGGCAAGTGGGCTTCCTGGTTTCTCGTCTTCATTTGTTGTCATTGCTGTTTTTGTTGTTTAGTAATTAGTTCTCTGACTTTCCAAGACTGGATATTCACAAGCATTTTTTTTTTTTTTTTTTTTTGCGGGGGATAATGGTTGAGTTTCATTAATTTACATGCATTTATCTACTGGACCATCTTAACCTCCTAATAGCATTCAATTCCAGAATGTACACTGCAGAAGCAAACATACTTCACTAGTCTTAAAAGCAGAAAATTTCATTAAAAAATTCTAAATATTAGAAACTTGTTAGGTAGAGCAAGGACTATTTGTATAAACATTTATAAAAGGCCCTTTGGTGTGCTTTCTGCATTCTAGAGCCACATCAGTAAGCTAATTCCTCTTCCATATCAGATAGTAAAGAATCTTACTTAGAGATCTATACTTACACCATTCATTCATTCGGTAAGTATTAAGTGCCTACCATGTTCCAAGCACTGTTGCAACAGTGAACAAAACAAAGTCCCTGCCATCATAGAGCTGATATTCTAGCAGTACAGTGAGATAAAACCAGGGGAAAATAAAGACAAATAAATGTAGAGAATAATGTCAGTTGACGATGGGTGAACGAAGATGTTTAATTCAAGGAAATGCTAATTGGTAGAGGGCCGGTGAACATGGAATAGACTTTTCAAGTCTATTATAGATTTCATTGTAAATGTGTTACAATACAAAAATAAGACAAAATTGTACTTAATTTTGGAGTTATAGATGTTTGGACATTATTTATATTCCTTCTAATTTCAGAGCATGACGTGACATCTGGAGATGGCAATACTGTGAGAGAAGAACTTGTGAAGGAAAAGGACACCCGATCTCCTGTAACGAAGTGGTTAAATCCACGCTGATCCTGGGTGGGGTTTCTGAGAGAAGACCCTGTTTTAACAATCATTCAACACACAGCCAACATTTTAGGAATTCTCTGTATTATAGCATATGGACATATGATATTTGGAGACCAAGTGCGATTTAGGGTGGGTCCAGGAAAAAAAAGTAGGCTACTAACAATCCATAAAATGCATATGACTGAACTCTTTTAGATATTTGTTAAATATTTGAATGCATATAGATTTGTTAAATATGTGTTTTTAGTTGTAGTGAAGAACTAAAGATGCGATTTGGATAACGTTAACTTGGAGGGAAATCAGCCAAAGAGAAGGCTAGCCAAAGCTGAAGACCACAGCCAGTATATGACTCTTTGACCTGATGTACATTAATGTCCAGATATGGGCTGGAAAGAATTAAGAGCAAGCGAAGGTGGGGGTGGCGGCTGGGAGAGAGTGATATTTAGGTCTTCCTTTGGTAGCTTCAGTAGAATTTACTTGTGCTTTTTTTTTTTCCCCCACTTTGGAAAAAGTCAAAACAAAACAATCCTTGAAGGAAGTGGGACATTTGAAGCTTGTGGGAGTTTGAACAGCAGCCTTGAACTGAGGCAGGTTTCAAAGGATGGCTAATGTAGTTCCCAGTTTATCGCATCTGAAGGATGGTTCTGGGGTACAGGGCAAACACATATTTGCAGAAATGGTTTTAAAGAATGCCACCTCCGATTGAGAGTAAGGAAGTATTTTGCCCATTTAGGAGAAGTGTGAAGGTAAATATTTATATATTTTTGTAAACACTTGTTAGTACAAGTCATCCTCATACCCATATTTATCACTCTCTTGAGAAAATAAGCATAATGTCATTGTTTAAAATGGTTAGAATAAAAGTATAATTCTCTAAGCTTTTCAAACATCCAAGGCATGGTAAATTTATTGTCAATAATTATAGTAATATTAACATTAAGTATAAGAGAAACCTAGAAAAATTTAGTCACCATGGATTAAATGTCAAAACACATGAGGGAATTTATTTAAAAGTTAAGTGCAATGATTTAGGTGAGCTTTAAATTTAAAGTAGAAAATGCTTTTTATTAAGTTTGGAAAAGAGTCAATTTTAGCAGGAAATGTCAACTTTAAAATATAGTTCATTTTAATGTATTTTTTCTTTAAACTTGGTTGATAAGTGGAATTATGAGTACCCTTGGAAGGATCTTAGCACAAACAGGACTGTTGTACTAGATTTTGTTAGGAAATATTTGCAGAAGTATTTTATTTGGAGTGAAGAATTATTTAAGATTATTTCACTATTTGCCTGTACTTTATTCTTGAAGTTTGCCTACAGAGTTGTGAATGTGTGTGTGGGAGGGTCTTTTAATGTAAGCTGAATAAGCTGTTTGGATTTCTTTTAAAAAGACAAGTTTATGATTGATCAATAAAAAAAAAAAACAAGACAGTCACTCCTGAGTCCATTCATGACTTCACTGATCATTAAAATATTTAAATGATTCATTCAGTGAATAATAACTCATTAATGCACATTAAAGGACAGGCTTCTCATGTAAATTTTCTCCTACAGATAAGCATCTTCTGTCAAAAATTTTGCTTTGCCTTTTTACAGCTTCCTAAAAAAGTTGGTCCTTGTATATTAACACGTTTCACAGAGGCAAAACAAAAAACAAACAAGAAAAGACTTCTATTGGTGTTTGACAGTGGTTACAAACATTTCAGTTAGGCAAACATGTCAGTGCCTATAAGAGTAGACTAACATACAGCTTTGAAGCTTGAGAATATAAAAATGAAGAATAGTATTCAACCCAACATTGTATAATTCAGCTACACTTCAATAAAATTGAAAAAGAATAGTATAAGTTCACTCAGTCTTATATGAAAATTACAGAAAATTTTTAAGTGAATTGATACAGTGCTGAAAAAATTATGTTTGCATTAGGAAAAATATTGAGTTTGCATAAATTAATTCTTTTTTTTAAAGAGGGGAGAAACTGGATGTGAATGAGATAATGCTACATTAATATAAGGTATAAATGTTATTATTAAGCAAAGCAGAAAGCATAAAAAATCTTTACTTTCACCAGTGTGCAGTGACGTTTCAGAATACGCTTTCAAGGGGTAGGGTTACTTAAAGATCTGACATCTTGAACTGAAGGCCAGGACACAGTTCAGTTGCCCCTTTGGGATAGTGAATGGTGGAATACGAGCTAGACTAGGGCAGGGCTTGCCTCTGCTCCTGACTCCGCAGCAACCATGTATGTGACCACAGACAAACAAAGGTGGGTTGATCCAGTCTTAGTTGCAGGCATGTTTTCTAGCTACCCAGCTTCATGCTACTTTTGCTTTCTTCATTCCAAACACTAGTACCTATCTATCTTAAATTGCTCTGTCATCTTCTGACTCTCTTCTTCATAGCAGTGGTCTCCTAAATCTTTGGATTTTGCATATTTTATTGCAATTTTTGAGCATGCAATTTTATATACACATAGCATGGTATTAGTACATTATGTTCATTATAAAATGTACACTCAAACTAAAAATTTTTAAAAGGATAAGAGATACATAGAAATAGAAATTCTGAGAGTTTCTTCCCCCATCCCAATAGGCTATCCTGGGAGTCACCCAAGAAACATAAGAAAATGCCGTGGCTCAGTGATCTCTAGTGAGGCCCAACCTCATTTGATTTGGAAGAGAAACCAAGCTGGCACACATTCCACAGAATAAATATTTCTAGGATGAGTGGATCAACCTCATTTGATTTTGAAGAGAAACCAAACTGGCACACATTCCACATAATAAATATTTCTAGGATGAGTGGATGAATGGATGAATGAAAGGGTGGTTGGGTAGACAGGTGGGTGGAAGGATAAATGAGAAGAGAGAAGGATGAGTAGGTGGATGAATTGGAGAAATGAATGAAGCAGGTGATAGGCCTTCTGCCTCCAACAGAGCCACAGCTACTGAGGGAATAGATGGCTTCTCATTTCCTTTCATCTGCCAGCTCCTCTGTTTCCTTGATGGGCAAAATCCCAATGCCTATTGGGATTGAAAAAAACAGGGGTGTATGTTAGAGTCAGTGAGTATGACAAATAGGTTGCCCAGGGCAACAGAGACAGGGAAGTTTGTCTCCCCCAGGCACAGGGAACATCACTTGGTAGCCAGACCGAAGTGTTATTTTCTGCGAGAGGCAATTTGGGAAGACTACTGCTTCCATCCTACACATTATCCCTTCCGTTTATCCTGAGCTTCCTAGAAGAGAAGAATCCATAGATGTAATTCAACGTCACACAGATATTTAGAGGGTGAATTGATTATTTCTGATTATTCATCAGTGAACATTAGTCATTAAACTAAGGCTAGGGTTCAAAGTGTATATGTTACAGAGCAGTGGTTCTCAAAATTGAATGTGAATCAGAATGGAGACACAGACATAGAGAACAGACTTGTGGACACAGTGGGGGAGGGAGAGAGAGCTGCGAGTTGAAAGAGTAGTATGGAAACGTATCCATTACCATGTGTAAAATAGGCAGCCAGTGGGAATTTGCTGCATGACTCAGGGAGCTCACACTGGTGCTCTGTGACAACCTAGAGGGCTGGGATGGGGTGGAAAGTGGGAGGGAGGTTCAACAGGGAGGAGACATATGTATACCTATGGCTGATTCATGTTGACATATGGCAGAAACCAACAAAATATTGTAAAGTAATTATCCTCCAATTAAAAATAAATTTAAAAAATTTAATGTGCATCAGAATCCTTCAGTTAGTCAGTTCAGTTGCTCAGTCGGGTCTGACTCTTGCGACCCCATGGACTGCAGCACACCAGGCTTCCCTGTCCATCAGCAACTCCTGGAGCTTGCTCAAATTCATGTCCATCGAGTTGGTGATGCCATCCAACCATCTCATCCTCTGTCATCCCCTTCTCCTCCCGCCTTCAATCTTTCCCAGCACCAGGGTCTTTTCCAGTGAGTCAGTTCTTTGCATCAGGTGGCCAAAGTATTGGAGCTTCAGTTTCAGCATCAGTCCTTTCAATGAATATTCAGGGTTGATTTCCTTTAGGATTGACCAGTTTGATCTCCTTGCAGTTCAAGGGACTCTCAAGAGTCTTCTCAAATACCACAGTTCAAAAGCATCAATTCTTCAACACTCAACTTTCCTTATGGTCCAATTCTCACATGCATACATGACTACTGGAAAAACTGTAGCTTTGACTAGGTGAACTTTTGCTGGCAAAGTAATGTCTCTGCTTCTCAATATGCTGTCTAGGTTTGTCATAGCTTTTCTTCCAAGGAACAAGCATCTTTTAATTTCATGGCTGCAGTCACCATCTGTGGTGAATTTAAAGCCTAAGAAAATAGTCTGTCACTGTTTCCATTGTTTCCCCATCTATTTGCCATGAAGTGATGGGACCGGATGCCATGATCTTTGTTTTATGAATGTTGAGTTTTAAGCTAGCTTTTCTACTCTCCTCTTTTACATTCATCAAAAGGTTCTTTAGTTCCTCTTCTCTTTCTGTCATAACAGTAGTTTCAACTGCATATCTGATATTCTGCATATCAGAATCCTTTGTAAAGCACAAATTACTGATTTGGTATGTCTGAGGTGGTGCCCAAGGATTTTCCATTTTAACAAGTTTCCAGGTGATGCTGATGCTGCTGATCCAGGGACCACACTTCTAGAATCAAATTTAGATTTGCCTAGAAGTGAGATAAACTAAGGGGCTATCAAAAGCTATCATTGCTGGCCTTATGAAAGAATAAGTTGCAATATTTATTCACCACTTGGTTCATTTAATATTTTACTTGAAGATACTTAACTATATAAGTTACTGAGAAGGTTCTCTGAAATGTCAGAGAAACTTTAAGCTAAACCATGGAGACTTGTGAGGGCCAAGTAGAGGATTATAGGGGGAGGGTAGAGGTGGAAGAACCAAAGACTCAGAAAGTAATCAAGGAGCCTGTGGCCTCGAGAAGAGTGATGAGTGGTGCCATGTGTTGTGGAACAATCAGGCAGACCCGAAGAGTCCCTGGTGGCCAGAGTTGAGCAAAGTCCATGAGGAGGTCAGTGCAGAAGTGTGAATGAAGGGCATTGAAAACTGCATGCAGGTGAGCACTTTTCCAGAGAGTCATTTGGGAAGGACAGAACAGCAGTTAGTCTGCAGCTAGAGGAGAGAAACCCTACTTACTAGCAGAGTATTTCTTTGTTTCTGTCCCCCACCTCCCCCAAGATTAAAGAGACACCATTCTAAGCTAATGGTTATCAGTTAGAGATGGAGATAAAGGCTTTCTGAAGTGATGGCATAGTTTGATGTGATTACTTGAATCCAATTTAGAAAATTCCATTTATATAGAGTTTTGAGACGTAACTTTTATAAAGTAGATATAATTATACACTTTCAAGCCCCCTAGAAAATACAGCAGTATGTGGAAATCTGAGATATTGGGGTTGAGAAGAGGGACCTTCAGAATTAGTGTAAATCTTTTACATATAAAACTCCCTAGATTCAAGTAATTTCAGTGATAAAATGTCATGCTTGGTGGTAAAAACTCTACTACTATAAAGTGTCATTGTATCACTGTTAACCATTGATTTTTATAAATGAAAACATTAAAATCTTTAGTTTGCCTTGTTGCTTAGTTGATAAGTTATGTCCAACTCTTTTGTGATCCCATGGACCTTAGCCTGCCAGGCTCCTCTGTTCATGTGATTTCCAGGGCAAGCATACTGGAGTGGGTTGCCACTTCCTTCTCCAGGGGATCTTCCTGATCCAGGGATCAAACCCACATCCCCTGCATTGGCAGGCAGATTCTTTACCACTGAGCCACAGGGAAACCCTTATCTCATATTTAAAAATATGTACATACCTCAAACACACATACACATATATGAAGGCTTTAAAAGGTATACACCCTTTCATGCAAAATTTATCCAAGTCTATTCTGAGGAAATAATTTCAAGTTTTCAAAAATGTTTTTAAGACTGATGTGGCAGATTTTACAATATTGGAAGATTATGAAAGATGTGAAAAGGTCATATATCAGGTACTGATTAAAGAAATGTCAGTGGAGCCAAGAACGGGCTCTGGTTCAGACACCAGAGATGATGAGGTTCATACAATGATTGACATGTCCACTGCAACGCAGAGGGCGACAACGTAGTTGGGGTTGGTATTTGGTCAAGTACAGTGGCTGGCCATAGAGCACTCATGGTCTTCCTTGTCGAATCCACAATCAGGGTGCAGACTCCTTCTAGATTTTCATGACTACCTCTCTGCACCTGTTTTTTAAAGAGATACCTTCATCAGGTTAGACTGAAACATGCGCCTTAGTTTTTATAGAAACAACAATCCTCTTCCTGTGCTGCTAGCTCATTGATCTTTTAATATTTAAATTATGTAACCATGATAACTGGCACAAACCGGTTTGAGAAAAAATACAACAGCCTCTTGGTATGTTTCTATTTCAACTGGTAAAAATGCACAAGTGTTTAGGTGCATCCCAGAGAGAGACCTGCCTGCCTGCATCCTTTAGTAGACACCGAGGATGTCAAGAGTTCTACATTATCCAGAGAGAATGGAAGTATGTGTGATTTCTGTGAGAATATTAAGAGAAGGTTGCTTGAGAGCACTTTGCATTACATTAAAAAAGTATGCAACAATGCTATATGAATAATATGATCTTTGTGAAAAAAATACAAGTGTATACAAATTGAGATATTAACAATGATACTTATTTTATTCTTTACAGTTCTGGCCATTTTCTAGAATTTTGCAGTTAGCCTTATAATTGAGAAAAAGATTTTATTTCTTTCCATTTTTGAAAATTTAAATTGTGGCAAATTTAAACAAATGAAAATAAATTAGTGGTTTATTACATACATGGTGAACTAAGAGCATCTTCCTATATTTCAGTTGTTTTGAGATGTACTTTGTCATCCCGGCACCATGTTAAACAGGGAGATAGCAATTCAAAGGAAGTAAATGTAGAGAACTGTAGTTTTCTTACAAATACTAGAAAGGCTACAATGCATGTTAGCATACATTGCACTTCTCTTGTGGAGCAAATCTTTGTCCATCAGAACCAAATCTAGTGAATACTTAGAAAATACAGATAAAGGTCTCTGGCTTATAGTAGACATTTTAAATTACAATATACCTTCTACACCTATGCACAGAAATGCTGTCTGCTTAAATAGGGGGTTAGGCAACCAGGGTTTTTAAGGCATTTCCTGACACCTGTGAAGTTGGTAAATATTTCCTGTTTCTGTTGTGTCTAGAGAAAACAGGAATTAACAACTTGGAAGTGATGATTAAACAAGTTGTGAATGACTTCTACATAGGCAGTTCTCAGTATGAGATTTCATTTTCTTAAAATCTATCATAACATATTTCTGTTAAGGGAAAAAGTAATTGTCATAATAATTTGACAACTGACTGAATGATGGAAGATAAACCTTATACCCAGGAGGAATGGCTCCTATATTAATGGTGGGATGTGTACTATACATTTTAATAATTTAAATATAAATTTGATGTCTTCAAAAGTAAGGGAAACTGAGAAAGTAAGTAACAAGTATCCTTTCTCTGGCTTTGTGCTAAATATACAAAGTTAGCCATTTTGAAAAACATTTTTGTTATCTTAAATACTCTGGAAGTACTTTGATCTGAGTGAGCCAGGATTAGCTCACTGCAATACTAATTATCGACTTCAGACGTGTTCTTCAACCATGTTGTTCCAGTATCTTCTGGGCAGAGTGTAGGTAATGACTTGTGTGTAAAGTCCTAAGGACCTGTGCACAAGTTCTCTGTATATCATTTTATCCTATCGCTGCACCTGCATTGTTGTTTAGTTGCTAAGTTGTGTCTGACTCTTTTGTGACCCCATGGACTGTGGAGCCTGCCAGGATCCTCTGTCCATGGGATTTCCCAAACAAGAATACTGAAGAGAATTGCCATTTCCTTCTCTAGGGGATTTTCCCGATCCAGGGATCGAACCCGCATCTTCTGTATTGGCAGGTGGATTCTTTACCACTGAACCACAGGGAAGCCCCTGCGTCTGCCTAGTTTAAGCTTATCCAACAAAGCAGATAATTTAAGTGTTATCATATAAGCCACCCTCAATTTGGGGGTATCTTAGAGGTACATTAATTGCAGCAATACTGAAATATTTAAAACATTTCACATGTTCTGTTAAAAATGAATACATAGACTGAAGAAAATCAACTGACTCCTTAACACACTTGAAGATACCTATGAAAGGTGAGTAGCAACGAACGAAACTCATTCACATCATCTGAAACTCTCACAATTCTACAAAAGAAGTTGCTATTTTTAAAGAACAAATAATAGTGTTCTATTTAAGTCTCCAAACAATTATTAGCATGCTCCTGAAAAAAAAAAAAGGTACAATGCTTCAGGAGAATGCGAGGGAGCCCTACAGATGTGATACACTTCCCTGTGTACTATTTTTAGTTGTCTATTCCTGCCTTTTATTTTGGGACTTGGCCCGCTTCCTTTGTAGTTTCCCCTTAACTTGTTCATATCTTTCTTACTTATATAATGCATTTCAAGCTGGCTTTTTTTTTTCACCTCTCAAAGGAAACTCAAGGAATGTTGACCAGTTCAGAAACCCCCGCTAGTCTTGGCAACAACAGAATTCTTGGTTTGAAAACAACCTTGGAAATCCAGGGTCATGGTTGACTTTCTAGTTATTTAATGAATCAGAGCTGCAGAGGGATTGGGGACCAGGCATTAGTGGATTTTGAACACCGTTTTCCTGAAATTGTTTCATGTCTTGCAGAAACTGAAGGAATTTGAGATGGACTTTGATTCAATATACTTATACTAAGGCAAAATTCAGTTTAAAAAATAAGGAAGGGCTTCTCTGCTGGCTCAGTGGTAAAGAATCTGCTTGCCAGTGAAGGAGACGCGAGTTTGATCCTTGAACCCGGGAAGATCCCACATGCTTCAGAGCAACTAAGGCCCTGCGCCATAACTCCTGAGCCTGTGCTCTAGAGCCTGGGAGCTGCAACCATCATGCTGCAGCTACTTGGCCTAGACGCCTGCTTTGCGTCAGGAGACGCCACCACAGTGAGCTGCCCATGCACAGCAGCTAGAGAGTAGCCCCCGCTCTCTGTAACTACAGAAAAGCAGGTGCAGCACAGCCAAAAATAATACGATAAATATTTAAGATATGAGCTTTTTAAAAGTGCCTTTTAAAAACGTAGTCATTTTAGAAAATAAGGAGAAAGTCCAGGAAGTCTAGTTTAGGGCTAGGTCACCTTTTATCTATGAACAGTCAGGCAATGTGGTTGGGGAAGTATTCATCCTGCATGGCGTCAACAGAAGCAGAGTAGGTGATGGTCCCCATCTTTAAAGAGCCCTAGAGAGATACAGTGGAGATGGGACAGACAGAACTGAAATGCACCTGTGCACAATGGAATCCTATGTGGTGGTTTATTGTTCTTGGGTGTCGTCAAGCAAAACAAAACGAAACTGAAAAAGCTGACTTTGGCCAACTTCAACAAAAGTCTAATTCACTGATATGATATGGCATATCTCACAAGATGGAAAATCAGAACACCTGATGAATCAATCGGTTTGGAGGATGCAGGGCAGCTTGGGAGGTGACAGGAGTGAATAGACATCCTTGCTGGGATAGAGAACTACAGTTGTTCTGTTCCTATGCTAGTGCCGCTTCTCTGAAATTCCTTTTTGGGGTATCACCCTCAGGCTTTGTGGCCTGTTTTAATGAAGAGTTCAGTGGTGACACACATTCCTTCTTTTAGGTGAATTTCACTTTTGCTAGCTAGTGAAGTTGCTCAGTTGTGTTTGACTCTTTGTGACTCCATGGACTGTAGACTGCTATGTTCCTCCATCCATGGGATTTTCATCTTTTTTTTTTTGAATACTGGAGTAGGTAACTCTTCCTTTCTTCAGAGTATCTTCCCAACCCAGGGATTAAACCCAGGTCTCCTGCATTACAGGCAGATTCACCAGCTGAGCCACGAGGGAAGCCTGGATTTCATTTTTGGTTGTAGTCAAAGCCATTCAAAGCTCCGTGTGGCCAGTGAAATGTTGATTAACTTGGGCAGAATTATTTTGATAAATAACCAAGTTGTGTAAGATAACAGGTAGGAATAGGACTGGGGCAAGAAAGAGTGCTTTCAGGAACCAAGAAATTAACCCTGTGGTCTTGGGTTGTTAGGAAGTAGGGACCATTCTAGATCATTTGTGTTATTAGAACTCTTGGGTGAAGCACCAAATGTCTTCATGGGTTGTGCTACTCAAGTGTCTTTGTGGGTTAGTTGAAGCTTCTCAATGAATGGAGCAGAGGTATGACCAGGCTCAGATGGGACCAGCATGGGGACAAGGGCTGTGGTGTCAGTGGCAGGAAGCAGTCACCCTTTGACCCATCTCATAATCTAACCACTAATTCCTTTTTTTTTTCCCTTAAATGACTTAATTTTGATGTCAAAGGAAAAAAAAAACATTATTATTCACAATTGCATTCAGACAAAATTGTCTTCAAGAAAATCAGTTATTTAACATCAGTGACTTTTTGTTCTTCATCTTGAAGTACATTTTTAAAAAACTTCTTCCTTTCAACCCTACCTAAATAGCTGTAACTTATGCTCAAACAGGAAAATCATATAAATATGCATACATATTGAGAGCAGGAACGATAAAGTAAAAGTGATAAAAATGTTAACCTTTGAGGAATCTGGATGAAAGGTATATGGGAACTGTTTCCCATTCTTGAAACTCTTCTGTTAATCTAAAATTAGGTCAAAGTAAGTGTTAAAGAAGTGATCACCCATGCTTCTTTCTTTACTGTCTTTTCCACATTGTCTTTACAACAATGAGGTCAACATAACACCTATTAAGAATCTTGAAAAGCTGCTACTTTTAGGAAATATGCTCAGGAAGGTGACCACCCCCTTGCTTCTGAGGCCCTGAAAAACACCACTTGTCCATCTCTAAGTCTGCATGAGGGCCATGACACCCAGAAGTAACAGGAAAAGTCAGGATTGCATCACTGAGGCAACGGAACACCTGTTTTTTGCAGGTGGAAGTGCCCTGTTAAGACTGACTCTGACACCTACAGTGAGTAAAGGCAATAACCAGGGGAGGTGTCCACACCCAAGGGAGGTGATGTGTCCAAGGCTGAGGAAGTTTCCCAGAGCAGATGCAAGACTCCTCTTAACTCTATGATCATTGTCACTCATTGTAAAGTACCACATCTGGTCAACATTGCCTTCTTTTATTTGTGCAATTGTTTTCAGGCAATAAAGAAGTGATGAGAGCCAGAAATTCCACTTGGGTATTTGTCTGCAGAAAATGAAAACATTAACTTGTAAAAATATCTGCACTCTCAAGTTTATTGCGGCATTAATGGCCAGGACATGGAAGCACCCTAAGTGTCCATCAATGAAAGAATGAATAAAGAAATGTGGTAGATACACAATGCAATATTATTTAGTCATAAAAAAGAAATAAATCTCGCCATTTGTGACAACATGGATTAACCTCGAGGGCACTATGATAAGTGAAATAAGTCAGAGAAATACTGTATGAGCCCACTAATATATGGAATCTAAAAAATAATAGGAAAAAACCAAGCTCATAGACAAAAAGAATGAATTGGTGGTGCTTTGGGGAGAGGGCAAAATGGGTGAAGGTGGGAAAAAGGTACGAAGTGAAAGTCACTCAGTCATTTCCAACTCTTTGTGACCCCATGGACTGTTGCCTGCCAGGCTCCTCTGTCCATGGGATGCTCCAGGCAAGAATACTAGAGTGGGTTGCCATTCTCTTCTCCAGGGGATCTTCCTGACCCAGGGATCGAATTCAGGTCTTCCGCATTGCAGGTTCGTTCTTCACCATCTGAGCCAAAGTACAAACTCTCTGTTATAACATAAATAAGTCTTGGGGATTAATGTACAGCACTGTGACTATAGTTAATGATACTATTTGTATTTGAAAGTTGCTAAGAGAGTAGATGGTAAAATTCTCAACACAAGAAAAAAATGTGTAACTATGTATGGAGATGAATGTTAACTAAACCAGTGGTGACTGTTTCTCAAGGCATACTAATATTGAATCATTATGTTGTACTCCTGAAACTAACATCATGTTATATATCGATTATGCCTCAGTAAAAAAAAGAATTAATGAAATCTGGAAAGATGGTACTGATGAACCTATTTGCAGGGCAGTGATGGAGACATAGACATAGAGAACAGAATTACGGACATGGGTGTTGGGGAGGAAGGAAAGGGTAAGATGAATCGAGAGACTAGCATGGAAAAGCATATACACTACTGTATGCAAAACAGATAACCAATGGAAATTTGTTGTATGACCCAGGGAACTCAAACCTGGGCTCCGTGGCAACCTAGAGGGGTGGGAAAGGGTGGGAGATGGGAGGGAGATTCAAGAAGGAGGGGACATATGTACACCCATGGCTAACTCATGTTCATGTATGACAGAAACCAAAGCAATATTATGAAGCAATTATCCTTAAATTAAAAAGAAATTTAAAAAATTAATGAACTATGGGTAGCTATTCCTGTTCAAGCAAGATTAATTTTCCATTTTCAGAGAAATACTCTAATTGATGGGGACATGAGTATATGTATGTATTTCCATCTTTATAGGTTGGTGGCAGTCAGTGACACTGCTCTGATATGTCAGGGTTGTAATTCTGAAATTCAGGATCAAAGTGAATTTTGATTCCTTGATGGGTGAAAACTCAGGTGGAAAAAATTGGGCCAGATGTTTTCACCTGTTCCAGGGTCTATTTTCTTTTCTCTGAGTGTTGGCTCGGCTGCCCTCATTTAGTTTTCTATTTATTTTGAAGTAAGGAGTAAAGGTCTGAGAGGGAGTCAATTTCCTGGGGAAGAATGTGAGGGCACTGGGGTAAATCTTCTCAGACACGTTGTTTACTCCCTGACAAGGGAGCTGGAGTGTGTGTGGCTTTGGGGGCATTTTATTTGTGTCCTTTGGAATGACACATCTTGGGGGTGTTAAAGTGAACTTTACTCATTATGCTGTGGGAAAAGTTTTTTCCTTAATGACCCGAAAACATGGACTTGTTATTCTGAAAAAGCAGAGTACATCCTCATTCCACACAAACAATGTGACACAGACCTGGAGCCCGGCCAAGGTTTTCTATGAATAGAACTTAGGAAAGAGAATGTTAGAAACACGTTGGATTCGCAGGGCAATCCTGGTCCCAACAAAGGAAATGATTTACCTACTCTTCCAAGGTAGAAATGAAGAGGATTCCCTCTTGTCCTCCTAACCCAGGACAGGGCCAGGGCTTCCTGGTTAGCACGGCAAGTATCCATACAACTGAGATAATGCTGGCTGGCGCCTGCCATCTGAGAGATACTTGCTTTTGAATTGTTTTCCCAGAAGTAGGACGGATTTCGATGGAGAGAGTACACATACATGATTTGCTGGGGGAGCTGTCAATTGTGTTGAATATGGAAGTGTCACCTGGTCTGGCCTGCACCGTGTGCTTCAAATGCCATGATTTTGTCTAGGTTTATTTGATTACAAGGAACAGAAATCCAATCAAAGGGGTTCAAGTTTTTTTTTTTTTTTAATTGGTGGGTGAGTGGGTGGCTATTTAATTTAATTTATTTTATTTTTTGGCTATGCCACGTTGCATATGGATCTTAGTTCCCCAAGTCAGGGATTGAACCCAAGCTCCTTGAAGTGGAAGCATGGAGTCATGGACCACTGGACCACCAGGGAAGTCAGGGTGGCTATTTTAAGGAAATAGACATCTTATAAAGTATGGCTGCTCCTATGGGAACTAGAGAGACATCTGAAATACAGACAACTCCTTTCTCTTCCTCTGTGGTCACTTTGTTCCTCATCTTGTTCCACTGCTTATGCCTGGTTCACTCTTTCTTTTAAGTGGCTTCTTCTGCTTAGTTTAGTTCAGTTCAGTTCAGTTCAGTCGCTCAGTCGTGTCTGACTCTTTGCAACCCCATGAATCACAGGGTGTCAGGCCTCCCTGTCCATCACCAACTCCCAGAGTTTACCCAAACCCATGTCCAACAAGTCAGTGATGCCATCCAGCCATCTCATCCTCTGTCGTCCCCTTCTCCTCCTGCCCCCAATCCCTCCCAGCATTAGGGTCTTTTCCAATCAGTCAACTCTTCACATGAGGTAGCCAAAATATTGGAGTTTCAGCTTCAATATCAGTCCTTCCAATGAACACCCAGGATTGATCTTTAGGATGGACTTGTTGGATCTTCTTGCAGTCCAAGGAACTCTCAAGAGTCTTCTCCAATACCACAGTTCAAAAGCATCAATTCTTTGGCGCTCAACTTTCTTCACCGTCCAACTCTCACATCCATACATGACCAATGGAAAAACCATAGCCTTGACTAGACAGACCTTTGTTGACAAAGTAATGTCTCTGCTTTTAAATATGCTATCTAGGTTGGTCATAACTTTCCTTCCAAGGAGTAAGCGTCTTTTAATTTCATGGCTGCAATCACCATCTGCAGTGATTTTGGAGCCCCCCAAAATAAAGTCTGACACTGTTTCCACTGTTTCCCCATCTATATATTTCCCATGACCTGATGGGACCAGATGCCATGATCTTAGTTTTTTGAATGTTGAGGTAAGCCAACTTTTTCACTCTCCTCCTTCCCTTTTATCAAGAGACTTTTTAGTTTCTCTTCACTTTCTGCCATAAGGGTGGTATCATCTGCATATCTGAGGTTATTGATATTTCTCCCGGCAATCTTGATTCCAGCTTGTGCTTCTTCCAGCCTAGTGTTTCTCATGATGTACTCTGCATATAAGTTAAATAAGCAGGGTAACAATATACAGCCTTGACATACCCCTTTTCCTATTTGGAACCACTCTGTTGTTTCATGTACAGTTCTAACTGTTGCTTCCTGACCTGCTTATAGGTTTCTCCAGAGACAGGTCAAATGGTCTGGTATTACAATCTCTTTTAGAATTTTCCACGGTTTATTGTGATACACGTAGTCAAAGGCTTTGGCATAGTCAATAAAGCAGAAATAGATGATTTTCTGGAACTTTCTTGCTTTTTTGGTGATCCAGTGGATGTTGGCAATTTGATCTCTGGTTCCTTTGCCTTTTCTAAAACCAGCTTTAACATCTGGAAGTTCATGGTTCACATATTGCTGAAGCCTTGCTTGGAGAATTTTGAGCATTAATTTACTAGCGTGTGAGATGAGTGCAATTGTGCAGTAGTTCAAGTATTCTTTGGCATTGCTTTTCTTTGGGATTGGAATGAAAACTTCCCTTTTCCAGTCCTGTGGCCACTGCTGAGTTTTCCAGATTAGGTGGCATATTGAGTGCAGCACTTTCACAGCATCATCTTTCAGGATTTGAAATAACTCAACTGGAATTCCATCACCTCCACTAGCTTCGTTCGTAGTGATGCTTTCTAAGGCCCACTTGACTTCACATTCCAGGATGTCTGGCTCTAGGTGAGTGATCACACCATTGTGGTTATCTGGGTCATGAAGATCTTTTTTGTACAGTTCTCCTGTGTATTCTTGCCACCTCTTCTTAATATCTTCTGCTTCTGTAAGGTCCACACTATTTCTGTCCTTTATCGAGCTCATCTTTGCATGAAATATTCCCTTGGTATCTCTAATTTTCTTGAAGAGATCTCTAGTCTTTCCCATTCTGTTATTTTTCTCTATTTCTTTGCATTGATCACTGAAGAAGGCTTTTTTTTTTAATCTTTCCTTGCTATTCTTTGGAACTCTGCATTCAGATGGGAATATCTTTCCTTTTCTCCTTTGCTTCTCGCTTCTCTTCTTTTCACAGCTATTTGTAAGGCCTCCTCAGACAGCCATTTTGCTTTTTTGCATTTCTTTTTCATGGAGATGGTCTTAATCCCTGTCTCCTATACAAAGTCATGAACCTCTGTCCATAGTTCATTAGGCACTCTGTCTATCAGATCTAGTCGCTTAAATCTATTTCTCACTTCCACTGTATAATCATAAGGGATTTGATTTAGGTCATACCTGAATGGTCTAGTGGTTTTCCTTGCTTTCTTCAATTAAATCTGAATTTGGCAATAAGGAGAACATGAACCGAGCCACAGTCAGCTCCTGGTCTTGTTTTTGCTGACTGTATAGAACTTCTCCATCTTTGGCTGCAAAGAATATAATCAGTCTGATTTTGGTGTTGACCACCTGGTGATGTCCATGTGTAGAGTCTTCTCTTGTGTTGTTGGAAGAGGGTGTTTGCTATGACCAGTGTGTTCTCTTGGCAAAACTCTACTAGCTTTTGCTCTGCTTCATTCTGTATTCCAACCCCAAATTTGCCTGTTACTCCAGGTGTTTCCTGACTATCTACTTTTGCATTCCAGTCCCCTATAATGAAAAGGACATCTTTTTTGGGTGTTAATTCTAAAAGGTTTTGTAGGTCTTCATAGAACCATTCAACTTCAGCTTCTTCAGTGTTACTGGTTGGGGCATAGACTTGGATTATCGTGATATTGAATGGTTTGCCTTGGAAACGAACAAAAATCATTCTGTCATTTTTGAGATTGCATCCAAGTAGTGCATTTCGGACTCTTTTGTTGACCATGATGGCTACTTCATTTGTTCTAAGGGATTCCTGCCCACAGTAGTAGATATAATGGTCATCTGAGTTAAATTCACCCATTCCAGTCCATCTTAGTTTGCTGATTCCTAGAATGTCGACATTTACTCTTGCCATCTCCTGTTTGACCACTTCCAATTTGCCTTGATTCATGGACCTGACAATCCAGATTCCTATGCAATATTGCTCTTTACAGCATTGGACCTTACTTCTATCATGCCCAAGGTCAGGGACAGAGGCCAAGAGGAGCAACCCCACGTCCAAGGAGTGGTGGCTGCATGGGTGCAGGAGGCCCGAGAGAAGCTACTCCATATTCAAGGTCAGGAGGGGCGGCCATGAGGAGATGCCCCTCATCCAAGGTAAGGAGCAGTGGCTGCACTTTGCTGGAGTAGCCGTAAAGAGATACCCCACGTCCAAGGTAAGAGAAACCCAAGTAAGACAGTAGGTGTTGTGAGAGGGTATCAGAGGGCAGATACACTGAAACCATAATCACAGAAAACTAGCCAACCTGATCACATGGACCACAGCCTTGTCTAACTCAGTGGAACTAAGCCATGCCGTGTGGGGCCACCCAAGACAGATGGGTCATGGTGGAAAGGTCTGACAGAATGTGGTCCACTGGAGAAGGGAATGGCAAACCACTTCAGTATTCTTGCCTTGAGAACCCCATGAACAGTATGAAAAGGCAAAAAGATAGGACACTGAAAGATGAACTCCCCAGGTCGGCAGGTGCCCAATATGCTACTGGAGATCAGTGGAGAAATAACTCCAGAAAGAATGAAGGGATGGAGCCAAAGCAAAAACAATGCCCAGTTGTGGATGTGACTGGTGGTAGAAGCAAGGTCTTCTGCTTAACCATAATGTTAATAATAATAATACCAATGGTGGCTTATACTTTTTCGAATGTTTATTCTGTACAAGCCTTGTTCTAAAGTGTTTTATATGTATTAATTTGTTCAGGCCTAGCAACAACCCCATGAGGCAGGTACTATTTTTATACCCATTTTTCAGATTAGTATACTGAGGCACAGTGAAGTAGGGTAACTTGCCCAGGGTCAACAGCTAATATATGGCAGAGATGGATCTTGAAATCAAGCGATTTGGTTCTGTTTAGGCTCCTCCACTATTTTGATTTGCACTAGGTATTACCATGTTTTGGCAGTGATTTCTTTCCCAACCCTACATAATCTTTTTATTTCTAGAGCTCAAACTCATTGGTTGATTATATAACAGTTTCTGAGTATATAAGTATAAATTTTTGAGAGAAAAGGTCTGGTTAACAGGCCAATCAATTCATCTTTTGAAAACAATGTATCTACTGTAACTCTTTCACTATGCTTTGGTGGTAAGTGACAGAAACCCAGTATAAAATCATTTAAATAAAAAAAGGAATGTGTTGGTTCTCCTAACTGGAAAGCCCAGAAAAATAGCTCTGGTTATTTTCAGGTCTGACTTAATCCAGGGGCTACACTTAGGTCATTAGGGTTCTCTCTAATTACTCTGGCTTTAATGTGTCTTGTTCTCTTGTCTATAGTGCTCCCCTGATCCTATTCTTTGCTGACTTAACTTAGTCATTTTTAAATTTCATTTTAATTGTCCACTTTTTAAAACTTTGCCTAGATCCCTAGACGTGGCTAAATTACTTTCTGATATGCTCTCCAAACATATGCAGTTTCTCTGCAGTCATTTATGAGATGCAATTATCTAGCACTTAAGAACACACTAGGTCTTTTCTTGAGACTATAAGCTCCATGAAGATAGAAATTGCATCTAACTGTTTTCTCTCATCATTTATCTCTAGGAAGTAGCCCCGTGCTTGGCATATAGTAAGGATTCAATAAACGTGTGCTAAATTTTTAGTTTTAAGGTGGTTTGCATCATCAGGGAAAATTGTATAAAGCAAAGTTTTCCTTTTGTGCATTTCTCTTCAACTTATATTTTACAAGTGTAGGGTGTGGTTGACCAAGAGCAGTGTTTGTTGTTGTTGCTGTTTAGTTGCTAAGTCGTGTCTGACTCCTGTGACCCCATGGACAGTAGCTCGCCAGTGATAGATGAAGGGAAAATGTACCGGAACGTCCACTCTCTCAATTACCGAAGAGATAGCAGGTGTCAGCAGGCTTTCCTTCTTTGGCATTTACCTTCTCAACAGAAACCCTTAACGCCAAGCACCATGTAGAACCTAAAGACTCTCCTAAGGATGCTATGTCCAACTGTCACTTGGCAAGACATGAAAACCACCCTGCCTCTCCTGGGGAAGGCTGAATTCACATGCCCTGGCCAAGCTTCTGTGTTAGCTAGGATTCAGGGATCGAAGGAAGAGCCTGGTTATTGCTGACAGTGGCAATGAGAGGTGACCAGAGCCATCTTTCAAACTGCACATCCTATCTCTGTGTAAGGAAGAATGGCAACTTCCATAGGTCCTTGATACCTGGGTGGGGCCATCTAAAGAACAGATCTCAAAGCTGAATAGAATAGCGGCATAGGAGTTTACCTCATTTCCTTCCATTCTTCTCAAGATCTCGGAGAACATCGAGTTTGACTGCATCGTACTGACAAAGTTGCTGACACCGTCATGCGAGGTGAGGAGATGCTAATGTGGAGAGCCATGCTGGAGGGCCCTCATAGCTGAAAGAATGAACACTGTCGCGCAGATCTGTGCTAGCAACTCCAGCACTCTGCCCAGAGTCTCCTTCAGGTGCCCATTTGCTGGGCGTGAGGCCAGCAGAGCTCTGCTTCCTTTTGCAATTGGCTCTGCCAGGAAGAGTCTTTCGGGGGTGGGGGTGCTGCCTGCATCCACAAACCAGCCAACATAGGAGTCGAAAGGCCCAGTCCCCTTGCCCCAACTTGAGACAGCTCTGAATGCTCTTCTTGGTTCAGAGCTCCCCCGCAGGCTCCCCTGAGGTTTCTGTGGAGACTGCATCACAGGTCAGCTTCTCCCTCTGTCTAATCCTGTCCCTTGCCTTCCCTTCCTTCCCTCCCCTCTCTTCCCTCCTCTCCCCCTCCTCCCTTCCCTCTCACAGGTGTTGCTCCAAGGGTGCTCCCTAATAAACCACCTGCTCATTCATCTCCATTTTGGAGTTGTTTTCCCAGGGAACTCAACCTGTGATGAGCAGCCCGCCTAGAGGGTACTGGGGGTTTTCACACAACCCACGCCTGCTCACCGAGTTGTAGCCAGTGTGATCCAGTGGCTGCCTTTTGGTGATCATTTGCCGAAGTGGGTGTCTTTTTTTGAAATTCCCCTGCCCGGAGGAGGCACCTTTGTGTAGTTCATCAGCTGGGAGGAATTACTTTTGTAATGTATCTGCCTTGTGGGTGTTCTTTGGCAATCTGCATTCAACCACCAGAAAGTATCTTTTGCCAACCCAAGCTTTCCATATCACCAGTGTGCAGGCCTATTAAGTTTGGATAAACTACAAAAAAGATAAAAATATTTGTGGGAAAAAAATCAGAGAGGAAGTGAAATAAAATGTCTTGAATTTGAGGAAAAAAATAAACTAAAAGGAAATTCCATAAGTGGTTCATCAGAGCTCAGGTCCTTGGGATTTTATTAATCTGCAAGGGAAAAATGCAAAACGGAAATCGCGCTTCAGAATTAAAGGCGACTTCTGAGGTGGCAGGAAGATGGCTGGGGAGTCCATTGCTGTTTGCTATTTAGGCACAATCAAAAAATATTTTTTAGTGTTGTGTGGCATCTCCTGGGTATTGAGACAGCTCACCACAATACTCATGGGCTCTTGGCAAACAATAGACAGGAACCAGAGAAAAGGCACCACAATTCCATCAGGACTACTGCATTTAATTTTAGGCCAAGTAAAAGAAACTCTAGATAGAACATCTGAAGGGTCCACATAGTAAAAATAGAAAAATTCCTTTGTCAAGAGGACTTGGGACAGTGAGACAGGTTTGAAAATTTGCCTTGATTTGGGTGTGTTACCACCCTGAACAGATATAAGCTCTTTAAAGACAGGAGAAGTCATTTTGTACCCTTGATATATGTGGTCCAACATTTCACACATACTAGATGAGCAATAAGAACAATAAGAGCAGTAGTTTTGAATGAATGAATTCAGCTGATTTAGTCATTCAGTAAGTCTACTAGTTGCGCTTCATGAATTAGATCCTGGATCTACAGAGAGAGGGGACAGACTATTACACATAGAGGGTAATATAGTGGGATAAACCCTGAAGTGAAGTGTGTCCAGGTCTACAACAGACTCAAAGAAGCATCTCACAGAAGGAAAATTGAGACATGTAGCAGTTTGATGAAGAACTATGTAGGTGAAGGAAGTTTGAGGCTTAGGGAACAGTGTATACAAAAGCATGGAGATTTGTGAGATCATGACATATCTGGGGTATATTAAGTAGGTCTAATAGTTAATATATCTAGGAGATGGAGGAATTTAAGATGAAGTTTTCAAAAAAAAATGAGAAATTGTAGAGGCAGGCTCAAGACAGATTGTGCAAACTCTTCAGTGTGATATACAGGAGGTGATCTTTCTCCTGTAGCCATCACTAGAGACAGGCTCAAGACAGACTGTGCAAACTCTTCAGTGTGATATACAGGAGGTGATTTTTCTCCTGTAGCCATCAGTTATAAACTGTACACAATTTTGTGCACAATGTATAATGATGAACTCAATTGTATATCAGTGTAATGGACACAAAATGAAGGTGAAGAACTGTTTCTTAGCTTTTTCAAGGTAGCTATAGCCCAATAATGCAACAATGAGAATGATGATGTCTCAGCAGCAGGAAGTTTGAGCTGTCAGGCTGTTTATTATGTGATGGGATGACCTCATATCCAGACCTGGATAAGCACAAATAGTACCCTTACATGTATAGAGAACTTTCAGTCCTCAAAACTCTTCTAAATATAACAGCATTTGGATTCTTACATAAGGCTGTGAGATGGGCAGGGGCAGAGATGTCCCAGACTTTGCAGTGGGAAGTTAAACAATGTCTGTAAAATCACACAACAGTTTATGGCAGACACCTTCTTCCTGTAGAAATTTATCCCATCCTGGAAAGGCAGGAGTCTGCAGGTGAACCTTTCCACACTATTTGTTCATAATCTCTGTACAAGTGTGGCCTTGACTAGCAGACCCACTGAGGAACACATCCAACCAGAAACTGTGTCAGGGTGAGGTGACCTGACATTTGGAGTGCTAAGGATGGGTGGTTTGGTGGTGCTTCGTGACCACGGATTTGCCTGTTACTGATACTCCAGGTACTAACCTGCAGCCCGTGTTAAATTTTACTGTATCTGAGCAAAACAATACAGAGTCTTCTTTAGCAAGATTCCAGAATAGGGAGATGGAGAGTGCATAATCGGTCATAGTAAAGAAAGCAATAATTCTGGGGAGGAATAATATTTTCCATGAAAAAGGGAACAGGTGGCTCCAAATTCTGCTGTTAGATTAAGAGTCTGTTTGCTTGTTTGTTTTAGCACTTTGCACAAAAATGAGGGTTAACAAAGTGAAAAAATTTACGTAAAAATTTTATATATGTTTGGGATCAAATGTAAGATGAAGACTTTTATATTTTGAGTGTTTTTTATTTTTCAAATGGAGTGTTTGCCAAAGAAATGATTACATTTTTGAAAGTTTGGGCCAAAGATCCATAGACAGGCATATTTCAATATTCCTACAGTTTAAATGGAGAATCTTGGCATATATTTTTGTGGCTCTCCAAACCAGTCATTAACTTTACACTTACTATGTTCAGTCTTGTATTTAGTTCATACAGAATATGTTGCCAGGACGTTTTTTATTTTATGTTGGATGTTTGTTTTTTTTGAAAATGGAATATACTTATAACTTAATAGTCAAGAACCAAAATTACTGTAAAACCACATTGCCACCAACATCTTAAAAATGACTCCAGAGATAACAAACGGTTTAGCAGAATAAAAACACATTAAAAATTTAAAATTATAGCTATTTTTCACAATTTAAAATGAGTTCCCATTTTATGTTTTTAAAATAGAGGTAAGGTCTTAGAGGAATACATTACTTTAAAACAAAAATAAATGTATTTTTTATTCTTGAATATAAAAGTAAACAAAAGACTTCTGTCAGAATGGCTCAATAAGTTCACATTTAAGTAATCCCTTCTATGCCAAACACATATATTGAGAAAATAAAAAAGACATAGCCAGATTAGAAAACAAGCTAAATACCCTCGTGAACAATTCTCAGGAAATGGAAGACATTTGAATGTGATGAGCGGGCCTAAAGCTATGAGCTTGCTGAGCTTTCAGTTGGAACTGAAGGTTTAGCTTTGACAAGGATAATGGGAACGAAAAAGTATTTTGAAAGACAGGGGACAGGATTCAGACTCCCCTGAAATGAAAAGAGAGGGTGAGCTTTTGCAGATATGAAAGGAGGTTGAGACCTCTGTCAGAAGCTGTGGTTTAGGGAAGTTTCTGAACGAAGGAAATCCTGCTGATGTAGTCCTATGAACCACGATGCCCTTTGGTTGGGTAGATGGATCTGCAGTTCTCTCCAAAACCATCCTTGTGCTAGCTCTGTGCCTGGAGAGGTTCAGTGCAAGGCCAGTGGCACCTGAGGGAGTCAACTATGAAACCACTAAATAAGGAAGGGAGCATGGAGAAGGAAGAGAGAGAGAGAGAAATCCCACAAACAGATTCTTAAAACTTTCCACTCAAAATTATGCCTGCACACCAGAATTCCAAAATACATGATAGGAAAAACGTGTAATAAAATCAATCATTGGAACGTGAATTTTCTGAAAATGAAGTTAATTTTATCAAACCTGAGAACCTCAATAGATATTTTAAGTTACACACAGAAATACATACATACACGCAATAGAACAGAAAGAAATGTGTTAAGAAGAAATGATTTAAAAAACCAGGTAGAAATCTTGGAAATATAAAATATAATTATTAAATAAAATATCTGGTAAATGAAGTAAACTTTGGACTGGATACAGAGATAAAATTATGAATTAGTAGGTGGTACTGAGAAATTCGGGCTTTTCTGGTAGCTCTACTGGGAAAGAATCCGCCTGCAATGCAGGAGACCCCAGTTCAAGTCCTGGCTAGGGAAGACCCCCTGGAGAAGGGATAGGCTACCCACTCTAGTATTCTTGGACTTCCCTGCTGGCTCATCTGGTAAGGAATCCGCCTGCAATGTGGGAGACCTGGGTTTGATCCCTGGGCTGGGAAGATCCCCTGGAGGAAGGCATGGCAACCCACTCTAGTATTCTTGCCTGGAGAATCCCCATGGACAGAGGAGCCTGGTGGGCTACAGTCCATGGGGTCACAAAGAACTGAACATGACTGAGCGACTAAGCACAGCACAGCCCTGAGAAATTCAGTCAATGAAACATATGGAGACAAATAAAAACCTTAATGAACAGAGAAGTGCCCATATTGGAGACTCTGAGCCTCTTCTTTATTGGCATTCTAGAAGAAGAGATCCAGAATTGTACAGAAGTTGTAAATAAAGAGTTAAAAGACAAGCTGAAAAAGAACATGAGTTCTCATATTGAAAATGTACTCCAAGAGGGTGAAAATGAAACTAATAAACCTATGAGATACATTACAGTGAAACTGCAGAACATTAGAAATAAACAGAAAAAAATTAAGTTTTCAAAATGAAAAGACAGATTATTCTCAAGAATAACTACTAATCTGATGGCAGATTTCTTATTGGCAGCAATAGATACAACCAGAACTTGGAACAAAACCATCAATATTTTAGGAAAAATGATTATCAACATTTTTATATCCAAATAAACTCTTATTCAAGGCTAAGGATGAAATAATGGCAGTTTCTGACATACAAAACTAAAGAAATTTACCATCTATAAGTCCTCAGTGAAAAAACTGTTATTGTATTTACTTCAACAAAAGAAAGAGGAAACTCAAATAAAATCCATGGAATTAAAGATACATCTGTGAACACAGAAATCGTTTATGTTGGTAAATTTTTAGTAGAAATTGACATAAAAATGACCATGGATGTGTGAGTATGTGTGTCTGTGTACATGTGTTTAAAATGGGTAAACCATTACATGCCAGTTAGGATGGCTGCTATCCAAAAGTCTACAAGCAATAAATGCTGGAGAAGGTGTGGAGAAAAGGGAACCCTCTTACACTGTTGGTGGGAATGCAAACTAGTACAGCCACTATGGAAAAAAGTGTGGAGATTTCTTAAAAAACTGGAAATAGAACTGCCATATGATCCAGCAATCCCACTTCTGGGCATACACACTGAGGAAACCAGATCTGAAAGAGACACGTGCACCCCAATGTTCATCGTAGCACTGTTTATAATAGCCAGGACATGGAAGCAACCTAGATGCCCATCAGCAGATGAATGGATAAGGAAGCTGTGGTACATATACACCATGGAATATTACTCAGCCATTAAAAAGAATTCATTTGAATCAGTTCTAATGAGATGGATGAAACTGGAGCCCATTATACAGAGTGAAGTAAGCCAGAAAGATAAAGACCAATACAATATACTAACACATATATATGGAATTTAGAAAGATGGTACTGATAACCCTATATGCAAGACAGAAAAAGAGACACAGCTGTACAGAACAGACTTTTGGACTCTGTGGGAGAAGGTGAGGGTGGGATGTTTCAAGAGAACAGCATCGAAACATGTATATTATCAAGGGTGAAACAGATCACCAGCCAAGGTTGGATACATGAGACAAGTGCTCAGGGCTGGTGCACTGGGAAGACCCAGAGGGATGGGGTGGGGAGGGAGGTGGGAGGGGGGATCGGGATGGGGAACACATGTAAATCCATGGCTGATTCATGTCAATGTATGGCAAAAACCACTACAATATTGTAAAGTAATTAGCCTCCAACTTATAAAAATAAATGGGAAAAAAAAATCTTACCTTTGATGTTTCTATATACACACCTACAAAAATAAAAAGCTAAATAAATTCCAAAAAAAAAAAATGGGTAAAACTAAATTTTGACAATATTATGGTGGTGGTGGTTTTGTAGCTCAGTCGTGTCCGACTCTTTGTGACCCCATGGACTGTAACCCACCAGGCTCTTCTGTCCATGGAATTCTCTGGGCAAGAATACTGGAGTGGGTGCCAGTTTCCTTCTCCAGAAGATCTTCCAGACCCAGAGGTCGAATCCAGGTCTCCTGCACTGCAAGCAGATTTTTTACTGACTGAGCTACCAGGGAAGCCCCAACAATATTATAATATGAAATAATGTTGAAAAAGTAACTCAAGTATGTTCAGGTGTTTCATTTGTTCACAATGAGGATAGAATACCTCCAGGAAGAAATACTTAATTAGTTTTTAAAATATACATACCTAATAACCACAAAAATTAAAAATGCAGCCAATAACTTTGAAAATTAATGAGGAAAAAGAGAGAATGACTGAAGGAAATTTTGCCATCCTTTTAAAGAATTATCTCTGCCTTCTGAATGAATTTATGACTAGAAAAAAGTTTTAAAGGTTATAGAAGAAATAAATTCAAATATACCAGTAAGTTTAATAAATGTAAGTGGATTCCTCCCCCTCCATTAAGAGTAAAGAGGTTATTAGATTAGATGAAAAAAACTCAAAATCTATCTGCTTTCAAAAGTCATACTCTAAAACAAAATGATATAAAAAATTTGAAAATAAAGAAATGGAAAAAAGATATCTTGGGCAAATATGGAAAGTAATACTGTAATTCATACACATTTATGATTATTTTAAAACTTTAATGTGAAAATGAAAGTATTTCTGTAATCCCTTCCCCTCGTATCACCAATGGTAGTTTTAAGAATAAAATAGTGTTCTTCAATTCACTGAAAACCTGTACTGTATGTACCATACTATTCCTTACCATATGTCATCTCATGCAGTGACGAAGATGCAATTCATTCATATTGTCTGAATTACTCAGCTCTTAATGGGCTATTTCCTAGTGACTCAGACTTTGAGGGCTAAGTTGGCAGCAGCAGCCCTGGGATCTGAGAACCTGTCAATGTACCACCACACATCCATTCACTGAGGACACTGTACGTGTGAAAGCATAATATTAGGGAACACAAAATTGTTATCCTAAAAAGAGTTGTGAGGTGCAGTGTTTTGCCTTACAACTGATGCGCTTCCCCCAAAGGGGAGCCTGAAGTAGAGTCTTACATGTAGATATTTTTAAGTATTCTCTGAGACAGGTATAGGAGAGAGGTGTAGAGAAGAAAACAGGAAGCAGGAAAAAAGCAATATTAGAAGGGTTAAGCTGTCCAGTTTGGGGTGATTGGTCCTCTGTCCACGGCTTTGTGGTAAAGAATCTGCCTGCAATGCAGGAGATCTGGATTTGATCCGGGGTCAGGAAAATCCCCTGGAGAACAGAATGGCAACCTACTCCAGTATTCTTGCCTGGAGAATCCCATGGACAGAGGAGCCTGGTGGACTACAGTCCATAGGGTCACAAAGAGTCAGACACGACTGAGCAACTAACACTTTCACTTTCAAGTTGTCCAGTTTGGGGCAATTGGTCCTCTGTCACGGTCTTGTTAGAAATCTTATTAAATATATCTCAGAACAGTACTCTTATAAGACAACACAGTTGTGAGAAGCATTTATCCATTAGCTTCCGTTCTCCATTAGTTACAAGAAATCCCTGGGGATAACCTCTCCTACATTTCTAGGTTGTATTTGCTCCTGTCCACATCCAGCTTTGCTGTGATGGAGAAGCCTCAGGCCATGGAGTAAGAGGTACTTGGTATGTATGTGTCTGAGGGGAAGCACTGAAAATTATACCTCAAGAAGTTTGTCAGAGTCCCAGTGGGACTTGCAGCCTCTTCAGTGGCTGAAATAAAGGGAGGTGAGGAGAATCAGAGATTGTGTGGGGTGTTGGATACAAATCTTAATTTTGCATTTTCAGAGAGGCCATCTTCAAACAGTCTAGGCAGCAGATACAAGTCAATTGAATTAAAGTGGAGTATCACTTTGATAGATCTGATCACTGGATTATCCACCCAACTTAGACATTGTTGCCTTCTATTTAAATAATGAGAACATACAGTAATGTACACCCTGTGAGTAAACAGAAAAAACGACTTAGGAAGATGATGGAGGATTCAGGTTGGGGGTAAGAAAGAAAGGCAATCAGTGAAAAAGGTGATAGAAGCTGCCAAAATTACACTAAAGCCATTTCAGAACTTCCCAGATGGTGCAGTGCTAAAGAATCTGCCTGCCAATGCAGGAGCTGCAGGAGACACGGGTTCCATCTCTGGGTCGGGAAAATCCTCTTGGGGAGGAAATGGCCACCTGCTCCAATATTCTTGCTGGGATAATCCCATGGACAGAAGACTCTGGTGGGCTACAGTCCATGGGGTTGCAGAGTCAGACATGATTGAGCATACATACATGCATTTCAGAACATTCACTTTCTTGTGAGTGATTCTAGCATTGATTGCCTGAAGAAAGGATTTGATTGAGATAGTGTGCCAATAGGCATCATGCAGAGTTCATGCAAATAATCAGCTGGCTTCCTCCTGTCCAGCTCATACATGCTTGCCTTGCATTTGGCTCAGACGCTGGCCTTTGGCTGAATAAGCTATGGCAATTATAATAGCTTGGTTTCACTCAGTGGCGGTGGTAAAAATTATAGTGGTAAAGATTATGGACAGAAAATTGCCATATGGATTCTCTTTTCCTAAGAGATTGTGTAACTGATAGGCATGTAAAGGCTTTGTGACCTTTTTAGTACAAGCTGGCGTTTTTCTCTAGTTCTTGATGTGGCCAGAGCACACTGGTTACCTGCACTGCAGGACTGCCGCCTCCTAGCCTGATTAGGATGAAAGAATGGTAAGAGATAGCGTTATAAATAGGAGTGATGACATGGAATAAAGGATTACTATTGTATTTTTTTTCATTTATTTTTATTAGTTGGAGGCTAATTACTTTAGAATATTGTAGTGGTTTTTGCCATACATTGACATGAATCAGCCATGGATTTACATGTATTCCCTATCCCGATCCCCCCTCCTACCTCCCTCTCCCACTACTATTCAACATAGTTTTGGAAGTTTTGGCCACAGCAATCAGAGCAGAAAAAGATGTAAAAGGAATCCAGATAGGAAAAGAAGAAGTGAAACTCTCGCTGTTTGCAGATGACATGATCCTCTACATAGAAAACCCTAAAGACTCTACCAGAAAATTACTAGAGCTAATCAACGAATATAGTAAAGTTGCAGGATATAAAATTAACACACACAAAACCCTTGCATTCCTATACACTAACAATGAGAAAACAGAAAGAGAAATTAAGGAAACAATACCATTCACCACTGCAACAAAAAGAATAAAATGCTTAGGAGTAAATCTACCTAAAGAAACAAAAGAGCTATACATAGAAAACTACTATTGTATAATATCTGACGCCAGGATTTCCCCTGGGGAAGAATATGTAGAATCCCTATAACCTGGAAGGGCTGATAGCTTTAGGGAAGAGAGAACAACTCCTCTGCATGTGGAAGAAAAGGAATTTTCTTTTCTTTTCTTTTCTTCTTTTCTTCTTTCTCTAGGTGAGGAGAGAGAGGGTCATCTGATTTCAGCTCAGTGATACTGGGCTACTTCTTCAACTGCCAGTGAAACTTTTCTATCTTCCATTTGGAAAATGGAGATGTTAGCAAGTTGATCTAAGCAATTAAAATAATATCTCATTTTTTTAGACTGGATAGGGTTTCAGAGATGAGAGAAGAGAAGAGAGAGAGGAACAAATGAGATGGAAAGAGGCTGAGGCCAGGTAAGGTGAAGTGGCATGAAGCTCAAACTCACAGCTGGGTTGGCCTGGGGACATTTCAAAGACAGTGATGCTTATGATTTAATTTGTAATTGTTTGTGCCACTTATTTGTAAATGTGTTCTCCCTCACTTTCAAACAGGCCCCAAATCTTTAGGAAAGTCTATCTTGCTCTTTCTAGGGAAAGTAAAGTTTTACCCGGTGGAACTCAGAGAAGGAGCTCATTTTCTGGCTGGGTTAATACAAGTAGTAGGAGAATCAGTATCCTAAAAGGTAGAGAAGACCACAAAAACATTAACTACCTGCAAAATCAAAGGCATCTTGAGGATACCATAGGCTGGGAACTTTATTTCTTTATTTATTTTTTTCATTTATTTTTATTAGTTGGAGGCTAATTACTTTACAGTATTGTAGTGGTTTTTGTCATACATTGACATGAATTAGCCATGGATTTACATGTATTCCCCATCCCGATCCCCCCTCCCACCTCCCTCTCCACCCGATCCCTCTGGGTCTTGCCAGTGCACCAGGCCCGAGCACTTGTCTCATGCACCCAACCTGGGCTGGTGATCTGTTTCACCCTTGATAATATACATGTTTCGATGCTGTTCTCTTGAAACATCCCACCCTTGTCTTCTCCCACAGAGTCCAAAAGTCTGTTCTGTACATCTGTGTCTCTTTTTCTGTTTTGCATATAGGGTTATCAGTACCATCTTTCTAAATTCCATATATATGTGTTAGTATATTGTATTGGTCTTTATCTTTCTGGCTTACTTCACTCTGTATAATGGGCTCCAGTTTCATCCATCTCATTAGAACTGATTCAAATGAATTCTTTTTAATGGCTGAGTAATATTCCATGGTGTATATGTACCACAGCTTCCTTATCCATTCGCCTGCTGATGGGCATCTGGGTTGCTTCCATGTCCTGGCTATTATAAACAGTGCTGCGATGAACACTGGGGTGCACGTGTCTCTTTCAGATCTGATTTCCTCAGTGCGTATGCCCAGAAGTGGGATTGCTAGGTCAACTGGTTCTACTTCCAGTTTTTTAAGGAATCTCCACATTGTTCTCCATAGTGGCTGTACTGGTTTGCATTCCCACCAACAGTGTAAGAGGGTTCCCTTTTCTCCACACCCTCTCCAGCATTTATTGCTTGTAGACTTTTGGATAGCAGCCATCCTGACTGGCGTGTAATGGTACCTCCTTGTGGTTTTGATTTGCATTTCTCTGATAATGAGTGATGTTGAGCATCTTTTCATGTGTTTTTTAGCCATCTGTATGTCTTCTTTGGAGAAATGTCTGTTTAGTTCTTTGGCCCATTTTTTGATTGGGTCATTTATTTTTCTGAAATTGAGCTGGAGGAGTTGCTTGTATATTTTTGAGATTAATCCTTTGTCTGTTGCTTCATTTGCTATTATTTCCCCCCAATCTGAGGGCTGTCTTTTCACCTTGCTTATAGTTTCCTTTGTTGTGCAAAAGCTTTTAAGTTTCATTAGGTCCCATTTGTTTATTTTTGCTTTTGTTTCTAATATTCTGGGATGTGGGTCATAGAGGATCCTGCTGTGATTTATGTCAGAGAGTGTTTTGCCTATGTTCTCCTCTAGGAGTTTTATAGTTTCTGGTCTTACATTTAGATCTTTAATCCATTTTGAGTTTATTTTTGTGTATGGTGTTAGAAAGTGTTCTAGTTTCATTCTTTTACAGGTGGTTGACCAGTTTTCCCAGCACCACTTGTTAAAGAGTTTGTCTTTTCTCCATTGTATATCCTTGCCTCCTTTTGGGAACTTTAGAGGTTATAGTCACTTTCTAATCTTGTCAACCTGATGCCCTGAAGTACTTCTCTTCTGCTTGTGAATATGAGGCAAAACCCCTGTACCTTTAAAGATCATGCTGTTCAGCTATGATGCCATTTCATGACTTAGGCTCTTGGCTCATAGGCTTCCTTTAGATTGTCATCCTGGGGCTCTTCCTAGCCATGAGGACAAGCTATCCAACACCAGGGCCTCTCAGTTCTACCACCTCCTCATCTACAATGCCTTCTCCCCTTCTCTTTACCCACCTTCCCAACCCAGGGATCGAACCTGCATCTGCTGTGTCTCCTGCATTGCAGGTGGTTTCTTTAACCTGCTGAGCCATCAAGGAAGCTCCACTTTACCCACCACCTCAGACCTAATCACTCATAACTACCTTCAAAATCATTAATTCAAATATCTAGTTTTCTGACTGGTGTCCACTCCTTTCAATCTGTCTTTCTGATTACTCACACAGGTAACATTCTTAAAACGTACTGGGAATTTTAGTGTCTAGTATGTCAGTTTTCTATGCCTTTTATATCCAGTCTCCAAGAAACCCTTCCAAACTGACCTCCTACTTTTTTCTTCCTCACACATTTTTCACTCTGACCAAAACATAAGATTCTATGATCCTGGATACACACTGCTTTGTCACCTCCTTGTCACTGCTCACTTGTTTTCCTGATAGCGAAATCTCTTCTCTTACATCCTCTCATCTCTTATGCTACTTAATCTTCAAAACATATATATGTTTTTGTATATGTATATACACAGATGCAAATTTTTGTGCATAAACACATGTGTATACATATACACTCAAGGTATGCTGACAGATGTTTCATGACAGACTTTCTGGGGGGAAAGTCTCATTTTATAGTGTTTTCTGGTTCCCATGATATAAATATTCCACTGTGGTCTATCTCATGTTACCAGTTTGATGTCACAGGACTAGGGGTTGGGGAAGAGACATATTCTCGGGTCTCTTGGGCCAGTGGGGGCTGCCTCCAGCACAGAACAATTACACACATTTATATATACATACATATACATACACAAAACATACATGTTTATGTCTTTGTATGCTTGTGTGTATTAGTATATTTGTTTAAATAGTCTGACAACTCATATTAACTCTGTCTAGCAATTCAAACACACTTAAAATTATCTTTGAGCTCTGAGATAAAACAATTAAAGATAGCATCATCTAAGTAGGAATTTAACTTCCTTCCACCAAAATGAAAGTGAGAGCTTGAGAGAGAACAAGAGAAAAGAGATTGTCATATGTGTTATTTATCTTTCATCACTAAAACATTTTAATTCAGTTTTCATCATCTTCATTAAAGATAACATATAGACAAAATAAAATATGATTTCTCCTGCTTTAATTTGGGGTTTCAACTTTCTTTTCCATCTTTGATTCATTAGAGTCAAATGTATGTCAGGTTTTCCTGTAAGATACAAGTGGAGCATGACATAAAGGAAAAATAAAATGACTGAATAGTCATAGGAATTCTGGAGAACTTTCCAATAACCTAGCCAGACACAAGAGTTACTTAACATTTAAGGATAACATTTAACAATTAAAAAAGAAAAACTTGGATAATCCTTTTAGGCTAGTTATAAAGTTTTTTCCTTTATAATTTCCTTTATAGTTTTGTGTACATTTTAAAAGTTTCTCTAAGGAAAAATGTCAGAAAAATTGAGAATGTATCTTACAGCCAAAGAACCAAATTTAAGCAAAGGTTTGCAGTTAGGAAAAACAATTACCAAGTTTATTGCTGTAACCTTCCTATTTTGGAAGGCCAATGTGTTGATTTAAGTTATTCAGGCATGAACATGTTTTAATTTCATAAGCCTTGCATTTCCCAATAAGAAGCTGGATGTGAATGGTAATTCAAATATTAAGATATCCATTGGGTCAGGTACCTTTATTTGAACCATGAGCTTTGCAAATAGAAAGTTGAACAGAAATCCAGTGTAGAATGATTTCTTTTTCTCTGCAGACATTCACCATTTCTGGACTTCAGCCATGACATATGTACCTATGGCTTGGAAAGTTGACTATTTAATGGTAAGTTCTGGTACTGTAACTCCCCCTGTTCAGAAAACCTCTCTAGTTCCTGCTGATTAGAACCGAGATCTCCTACTCCACTTCCTGTCCATGTGCCATGGAATCCAGCGCTGCTACAAGTCGATTATGGGTGTGCTGAGATAGCGATCCCCTTGGCCCTTGGGGAACTCCGGCTGTGGCCTCTAGCCAAAGGTTGTGTCATCCACTTCCTCCAGTGTGCTCTACAAACGTGGTTATTTTCTGTGTGTGCCGTGACAGAGCAAGGGCAGACACCCTGGCCCTGGTCACAAGATCTAAACTCTTTGTATGGCATTCAAGGCCATACAATCTTGCCTTCTCTCTGAATAGACCTCTCACCGTTCCCCTCATGTACAGCCCTTTTCATACTAACTGGACCAACCATTCTTTTTAAAACCTTCCACTTTTGCCTTCCACGCTTTGCTCTTTCCATTTTTTTTCACTTAGAATGCCTTCTTCCTCATCTACACAGTGGATCTCTTATGATTTTTTAAAAGATAAGGCCCATGCCATCTCCTCCATGAAATCTTAGGAGATCTTCCCAGCATGAATCACTTTCTCCTTCCTCTGTGCTTCTTTAGAAGTTTGATTGTTACCTTGTCACGCAGGTGTCATATTTTTCCTTGTGTTACAGTTATTCATGTGCTTGTTTCATCAGCCCTCCTAGAGTATATACCACTCAAGAGTGAAGACCATTTTGTTTATCATTGCATTCCTCCCAGTGTTTTCTGGGTCTTGGAACATTGAATAAATGCTGGTTAAATGGAATTGATGTAAATACAAAAGGGAGGATAAGATCCACTCACATTTGTTGCATTTCTGCTAGCACCATGCTGACATGCAAAATAGGATGTTGTGTGGAGTCTTCACAGTATCCCATGTAAGGCATGTAATTTTCAGATGAAGAAACTGAGGAATAGCAAGTTTGATTGCCTCCAAATGATCAGTTTTACACTGGAAAAGAGAAACTGTTGAAACTGCAGAGCACTGCCCTATTCAAGAGTCCAACAGAGAACTTGGCACTCTGATGGTTTCAAGGCTTTCACACCACCCTGACCAAGTGAATCCCCAAACGGTGGGGGGGACAGCAGGGGCTTACTGGAAGCCTGCTCAGAGGTTTGTTGCATGAACTGCCTTGGCTGGTAGAGTCCTGGCAGGAGTTCCATTTCATGAACTTAAAAATCAATCATTCTTTCATCAACAAGGAAATCCTTCTCCCTAGAATCCAATCTGAGATGACTAGGACAAAGCGGGTAGAACAAAAGCAAAGTTTTTCTTTGCTTGGAAAAGAATCTTCCAGTGAAGCTTAAGTAGAAAAATAGAATCAACTCTTTATATTCTAAATACTTTATTTGAGTAGATGGTTTCCCTCTCTTCTTTCTGGTTACACCATGATTTTATTTATTCTGTTATGCTTGCATTTATATTACTTATGGAAGAGAGTTTTGGAAACAGTGCCCAGATTAGATGACTTAATTAGTTTATATAAATTCAACATAAGGAATTTATGATAAGGAACATCAGTGTTCAATGTCCAATGGCACTGACTGGCCAAGACTTATGGGGAACTGGACAAGCATTTTAGTGTTGAACATTGACTTCCTCATCTCTAAAGCAAGATGGAAAGTGCTGACAAAGGATCCTGGAGGTGACAAATCAACAAGTCTAATTTTCTTGGAACTTTAAAAACCCTAAAAGAATTAATGATTTGTTCTGTCCTTCCACATGACTCCCAGGTGCTGTGACGTTCAGAGCTTCCCATGGGGCCAATAATGTAAGATAACCAGTGATCATAGGCACCAACTCTACCTCTTATGTGGTGACATCACATCTAGCAGCTTGTGGGGCCTTCACAGCAACCTTGGGGAGCCTATATGCTTAGCAGCATCCCTCATTCTCTAGGAGTGAGAAGTTCATCACTCAGAAAAAAGTAGCTTGCCCAAGGTCAGAGAGCTCCAGATAAGTGGCAGATACAGGACTCAAAATCTAAGCTGGAGACTCTGTCCCAGTTCATCTCTTTGTCATATTTAAGTGATCAACAGGTTGGAGGTAAGTCTGGGAGTGGGGAGATGGGTAATAAAATTTGAGAGACTATAGATAAAAGGGGCTTGATGCTAAGAGCAAACAGATCATAAAAGGAATTTCCAAACAAATGACTTCTATATTTACGTGCTTTGATGTCTGCCTAAATCTGCACTTAAGTGTGGCATTTTAAAGGAGTGGAAGGAAAGGAAAATGAACAAGCATCAGGCAAATTATCAGCTGGTCCAGTAAACACTACTGCTCCAGGACAAGATGATGCTTCACAATCCTTTGTTATATTTCCTGATTCGTTTTTCAGTTTTACCAGATCTATATACTTCATTAACTTGTTTCTGAAAATGAACAAAAACTAAGAGGGCAGAGAAATATAAAGAAGATGTTAGGTTTAAGAGGGTCATTTTCACTGGAGGAAATAAAAAATTGCAACATTTTCAAACCTAAGGAAAGTTTAGCACAATTTCCATTAGTAACTGTTCACCTCGAAAGGATTTAATTTTCTATTTATTGGATTTTGATGCAAGCTGAATCCCATCTTAGATGATCACTGTCCAATAGAACTTTGTTTACTGACAGAAATGTTCAATAATCCTGGGTGTCCATACAATATCCTCTAGCTACATATGCCTATGGAGTGACTGAGATGTGACTAGTAAGACAAAGAAACTGAAATTTTACTGTTATTTAGTTTTCATTAATTTAGTGGCATGTGGCTCACAGCCATTGTACTGAACAGAACAACTCCAGAAAGTCACACTCAGTTTGTGTTTTGTAAGCATATTGGTATAGAGAAGAGGATTTATAAAACCACCTCTGTTTTCCTGAATGTTTTCGAGGATAAGAATTCTTGTTTTTCAATTTCAAATGCACATTAAAAATCATGATAAATGTGTACTTAAGTAATAAGAAGACTGAAAAACTTGGGTACATGTCGTAGCTTTCCCAAGTTTTGTAGTCTCAGTCAGTAACTAGATAATACAGTTTTCTACTTTAATTGGCATGGATGCTTCAACTCACGAGAGTTCTCATCTATATTGATGAGACTAATTATATTGTTATTTGGCAGATGAAAATATCAAACTGAATTCCTGTATTTCAGAACTCAGAAAATTGATTACTTCTCACTGATAAATCTCTTACAATGTTTTCTATTTTTGTACAGGCTCTTTCTAGACTGGGAAGTTCTACATAATGCAACACACATTCACTAAGATAGCTATCTGAAGCATGTGGGAAAATCAAGAGAACAAATGAATGATAACCAATTGTCTGTCTAGACAATCCCAGTGTTTGGCTTTGCCAGAGTGCCCAGCCCCTGATGAAAACACATATGTGAGGTCCCCAGATGATGTCCCACGACTGTGATAATTGTCACGTGCCTGTTTATTTTTCCCTTGAGAAACCGAAGGAGTGAAAAGAAAAAAAAAAAAAAAAAGATCACAACTAAACAAAAGCATACCAATAACAGGAAACTGTTGGTGAGAAATACCCTGATGTTCCTGTAAATTCACGTCACCAGATTCCCCAGGGACAAAGGTGCATGAACTGCATGGGTAAATAATTATGATTTAATACAGAGTCCTTGCTATGCTGTTTACAATAAGACAAAAAAGAATTGTCTCTGGAGGCACAAATAAGCAAATAATAGAAACATATCAATATAATCAGGAAGTGATGATGCTATGTCTAGGCCAGCTACTGAAAACAATCTGTAATCTATTAGAGTATTGGGTTGGTCAAAAACTTTGTTAGAATTTTTCTGTATGATATTAAGGAAAAACCCAAACGATCTTTTTGGTCAACCCCAAATCTCCTTTGGAATTGCAAGCAGTACAAGGTGGGACCTTAAGAGGAAGAGAATCCCTCAACCCCTGGCTGATTAGAAACGGCAGAGAAAATGAGAGAAAATCTTGGAGAATTTTCTGAAAAGGTTTCTACCTCATGACACCTATCTGTTTGCAAGGCTTTATTCCCAAAAATGAGAGAGAAAATAACAGTCTCCTTTCTTCTTTAAAAGGATTTCCAATTGGAGAGTAATGTCAACTTGTAAATATACACCCATGGTGCATGCATTTTGCGGATGAGAAAAGAAATGGATGGCCAGGCTTCAAGTGCTCAACTGTGTTCCCATGTTTAGGTCCTTTCCTCTATTTTTATTTTACTTCTTTTTAAAATATGTATTTATTTATGGTTGCTCTAGGTCTTCACGGCTGCATGCGGTCTTTCCCCAGTTTCAGCTAGCAGGGCCTTCTCTTTGTTGTCGGACGTAGACTTTTCACTGTGGTGGTTTCTCTCGTTGTGGAGGACAGGCTCTGGGGCATGCGGGCTTCAGTAGTTGCTCTAGAGTGCAGGCTCAGTAGTGGTGCATGGGCCTAGCTGCTCCATGGCATGTCGAATCTTTCTGGGCCAGGCATTGAACCCATGTCCCCTGCACTGGCAGGTGGATTCTTAACCACGGCACAACCAGGGAAGTCTTAAAGGATGTTTTTCATGATAAAAGTGAGGGAATCATAATTTTCTTTCTTTTTTTTTTCAGAATCTACTTCTGAAAGATTTTTTCAGAATCTGTTACATAGAGATCTACTTAGTAAAAATCATTAAGGATTTTGCCTAATAGCCTAAGGAGAATTCTAAAGTTTCATTGAGGAGTTTGGTGGGAGGCAAGAATTGAAAGAAAGTCAGCACAAAATTCTCACCTGAAATCTCTCTGCTTTTTTTTCTGGGTAATAGGGTAATTCTGGAAGTCTCATTACCTTTGATTGCGTAGCTAGGTAAAATTTTGAAACTACTTATTCTCAGAGTCTAAGCAGATTTAAAAATTTACCCAGCTGTGCAGTCAAAGGTAACCTCCCTTTGATTATCCCTACTACTATTTCTCCATTCTTAAAAGATTCTGTGGCAGGTAGAATAATGAAATCCCAAAGATGTTCATCTCTTAATCCTTGGATCATCACCTTGTATTACAAGATAGATTGTGCAGATGAGATTAAATTGATTAAATTAAAGATCTTGAGATGGAGAGATTATCCTAGATTATCCAGATGGGTTCAATGTAATGATAAGAGTCCTTATTAGCATCAGAGAAGTAAATATGATAATGGAAGCAGAGAGAAAAAGAGATTTGAAGACCCTACACACTGCTGGCTTTGAAGATGGAGGAAGGAACCATAAGCCATGGCACTCAAGTGGTTTCTAGATGCTGGAAAAGATGAAAGACAAACTGCTCCCTCAGAACCTACAGAAGGAATGCATCCCTGCCAGCACCTTGACTTTGGTTCAGTCAGGCCCATTTCAGCTCTCTGATGTCCAGAACTGTAAGATAATACATTTCTGTTTTTTTTTGAGGTACTGAATTTATAATCATTTGTTATAGCAGCAATGAGAAACTAACATAGACCCAAAAGGTGCTTTTACATTCAATGGCAGTATTAGGTCTATAAAATTATTTCTGTTTCACGCCCTAATAGACTATTAGGCTGTACATTAGAATCACTTGGACCACGTGAAAAATACTAAGGCCAGGGCTCCATCACCAGTGATTTAGATTTAGGAAGTTTACAGTGGAGGCAGTATGCTGAAATTTTTATACAAAGCTGCCAGATGATTCTACTGTTCATCTAAGGATTAGAACCCCATTGTTAAAGGACTACCTCCTTTGTATGTTCTCTTGCTGTTTGCACTCAGGAAACATTCTTTGGATCAATAAAAATGAAAGGGTCCTTTCACTGTTGCCAGGGCAGGAAAAAGCCCAGTCTGACCTCTTTGGTCTTTGATGCTGCATTTGATTTTTGTCTCCATCTGAACAAGGTTCATCCTCTGGGAGTGGATAGTGGATGCCTGGGAAGCAAGGCCTCCTCTGTGTCTCAGTTTCTATTCAGCTGCAGCCAAGGATGACTCCCCCAGCCACAGCTCCTTCCAACAAGATTTCTGGCACTTGTGATGAGGTGTGGAGCGACATACAGTGTACAGCAGGGATGATGTCTGAGGATCAGGGAGTGATGCACAGAAAAGACCCTTCTCCCCACTGGGCCTGTGTACTTCTTGAAAGAAAGAGGCAATTACTGCTTATAAATCCCTGCTGGCCCTGCTTCTAGTGACTATCATAGTAGAAAGTCTCATTGGTGCCAACTGTGCTTGAATCCAGGCTCAGCCATTTATTTTAATAGTAACAGCTCCCCCTCCCTGTCTACTAGGCACTAGGCTGTTTCACATAATGATGATCACATGTAATCATCTCAACAACCTCGGGAAAAGACTGCCATCATGACCAATTTTACACTGATACATTTTAGATTTTACAGATGCTAAAGCTGAAGTCTAGAGAGGTTTGAGGAAATTAACCCATGGGAACACAACTTGAAAATGATGAAACCAGATGTTGGGTCTAAGCTTGTGTGATCCAAAGGCTAGGCTCTCAGAAAATTGGAGGAGACAGTAGGGTGTGGCGCTTGAGTGATCCTGGACCAAGCCACTGTCCCTTTGGAACCCAGTTTCCTCCTGTCAACGTGGGAGGCTTGTGAAATACTCAACATCATGCCCCAAGTTTTCTCCAGTTTGGACCTCCTGCAAATCCATGCACCACATGATCAACCTCTTCTCCGTGGCCAGATGCAGGGATAGGAGAAAATGTTCACCTCCTCCCAGGTAGCATTCACAGGAGCACCGTCTCAGGCATCCTTTCCGCTCAGAGAAAGGTTCCCGGAGTCCCTGTCTTTGTCTGAAAATGCAATTCCCGAGGAAGTTGGAAGCTGCTTTGTTGGCTCCGTCTTTGAACTATGTCTGTATCCGATCACTTCTCATCACCCCCATTGCTACCACCACCCTTATCTCCTGTCTGGCTTGTTGTAATAGTCTTTTAACTAGTATCCTTGCTTCTCCTGAGGCCCCACAGTCTTCTCAACGTGGCAGACATAGATCAGATGACAGAATTACTCTGCTCAAAACCTTCTAAAGACTCTCCTTTTCTCACTGAAGAAAAGCCAAGGCTCTCAACATGGTCTATAAGGTTCCATCATCTGCCCCTTGCTTTCACCCCATTATCCCTCTAACAGCAGGATGAATTCTCTACTTAAAATTTCAGCCTGTTCCTTCTCAGCAGTCCTGTTCCTTTTTCCTTAGTTATTATGACTTTCTAACAAGCAATGAAAGTGAAAGTTGCTCAGTCTTGTCTGACTCTTTTTGATCCCATGGACTATATTGTCCGTGGAATTCTCCAGGCCAGAATACTGGAACGTGTAGCCTTTTCCTTCTCCAGGGGATCTTCCCAACCCAGGGATTGAACCTAGGTCTCCCGCATTGCAGGAGGGTTCTTTACCAGCTGAGCCACAAGGGAAGTCCAGGGTAATCCTAACAAGCAATATAGGCTATTTATGTTTATTGGTTGCTATCTATACCCTCCTGATAGAATGTAAGCTCCAAAATGGAAGGGCTTTTGTTTATTTTGTGCATGGATATATCACAAGAACTGAGAATAGTGCCTGATACCACATAGAGGGCATTCAATAAGTATTTGCTAAAATCAATATTAATTGTTATATAGAAACACACATCTGTATGTATATAATTTAGAGTTTATATTATAAGAAGATTTAAATATTTTTAAGTGTGTGTGTTAGTCGCTCAGTTGTGCCCGACTCTTTGAAACCCCATGGAACGCAGCCCACCAGGCTCCTCTGTCCATGAGATTCTCCAGGCAAGAACAGTGGAGTGGGTTGCTGTTTCCTGGGCGTGGGTTGCCGTTTCTTTCTCCAGGGGATCTTCCTGACCCAGGGATCCAACCCAGGTTTCCCGCATGCCGGGCAGATTCTTTCCCATCTGAGCCACCAGGGAATCCCAGGGAATCACCAGAGAATCCAAATTATAGAAATATTTTTATGATATGGTATAAAGTATATTTATTTACACCTATCCCTACCTCTTGGGCTTCCCTGGTGGCTCAGTGGTAAAGAATACATCTGCCAACTCAGGTGATGTGGGTCCGATCTCTGGGTTGGGAAGATCCCCTGGGGAAGGAAATGGTAACTCACTCTAGTATACTTGCCTTGAGAATCCCATGGACAGAAGAGCCTGGCAGGCTATAGTCTATGGGGTCACAAAAGAGCCCAACACGACTTAGTGGCTAAACAACAACAACCCCTACCTATACTGAATTAAAGAGGGAGAAGGAGAATAGCAGGAGGGGAGAAGAAAGTATGGAGAAGGAGAGAGTAAGAGATTGAGCAAGAAGGGGAGACGGAGAGGAGGAACGCCCCTCCTGAAGTTGTTACCTAAGGAACGTCACACTCCAACAGCACATGCCTTTCAAACCATAGCTTTCAACCCCTTAACTACTAACCCCAGTCTCCTGCCCTTGAATATTTTGGACTTTCATATCTCCATTTGGTTGGTTCAGATCCTCCAGTATTGGACCCAACTGGTCTCTGTGGCTCCCTGGAATCTCATAAGTAGGAGGCATGATTTCAGATGCTGTAAAATGTGTTTGCCGAGCTCTCACAGACAGTAGAGTCTTCAGCGCTCTACTATCCTCTGAGTTCTCTATCAACCTCTGCCTGATCCCTTACAGCAGTTACAGATTTCTATTGGGTCTTGTCATCATTTGGGCATATATCTTCTCTCCCTGGGGAGGAAGGAATTGAAGCAGCTGGCCTGTGATGCATTTTCTCTCCTTGTTACTGGCAGATGCTCCCAAGGGAAGGAAGAAAGGCAGGTTACCTGGTTGAGTCTCCTAGTCAGCAAAGTAACCAGATCTTTGGGAAATAGACTAATGGTATTTCCTAGAAGGAGAGTCTTTTCCCCATAGATTTCACTTAGCAGAATGTCTTTGGTTTGCCTAGGGAAACATATCTGGGATCTATAGGTTTATGAAGCATGATTCCCTGGAAAATGTCTTATCAGCTATACAATTTTCTTGGGTATAAAATGAAGATATGTCATAATCCTATGCTCCCTGCTCTGTAAGGCAACCCACAGCTCTCACTTAGCAGATTTATCAGTGTCGGGCCTGAAAGCACATATCTAATGTGAGAAGATGGACACATGGGAGCCATGGGAGGGCCCAGACCTCTCTCTATTTAGTCTCTGCTTCCTGAAAGTTGTACTCTTGAATTATTAATAAAGCTTGATATTGGGTAAGATCTCTGATTCATGTAAGTTTGATTGAAAATCTAATCCTTTGTACTAGCTCAATTTCCTATTAGACCATAGTGTCATGGAAGGTCAGAACTATATCCAACTCATCTCTGTGGGCCTGGCATTGTGTTCTTTTATATGCCAGCTGTTCAGCATATAAATATAACACAGTATTCTAAAGGATTGAAAAACCGATGTAAAATGTAGGAATATAAATTTACACAAAGGGAAATGACATACTTGCTGACACTGACCATTAGTGTCTCTTTCTCCCTGCGTTGGGTCTAATACATTTTAAATGTAAATGCAATTTATTTCTTTATTAAATTCAAGAGTTCTTTATATTGATGTCATGAAAATTGCAAGATGGTTAGGACTTTTAAAAGTTTTTCCATTTAGGTTAAATTATAGGGATTGTAAGCATATTTTGAATGCTGCTTTACCATTCTGGTTCATAGGAGCTCATCAATCAATGGTTGTATTTAGTAGTGCCAATTTTGACTTTCCTCAGCCTTTACCACATTTGTCATTTGTAGTTCAAATTGATCCCCATGGAAAAAAAGTAATTTTTATCTTTAATGAACAATACAGCTTGTCTAGGCATGGAATCTCAATTTGTTTCATTGTGGTTGTGGATCTAAGTATGAAAATTCTCATCTTCATATGGGGCAAGACCTCATAAGTATGGGTTTTTGTGTTGTGTTTGGGGGTATTTATAGGTGCCATATGCTTCAAAATGTCTCCTTTATGCTTTATAATTGTGTCCCAAATCACCAACTCAACTGTCACTCCGTTATAAAATTAAGAGATTATTCTTTTGTTTCTCCAGAGAAGGAGTCTGTAAGCACTCAAGTGTAATCTAAAGAGTGCAGCCTAAAATCACAATGACCTGTTGACAGAATATGTAATGTCTCTTTTAGATTTCCCCCCAAGGCAGACCCTTAGAAAAGGACTCTGATGAAGGCAGTTTATTTGGGGGGTGATTCCAGGAAGACAGAAGGAGGTAGAGGAGCAAGTCAGCCAGTGAAGGAGGAAAAGTCAATGAAAATCATGTTAGAGAATTACTGCTGCTGGTAACCTAGGCTCCTTCTAGCTGAAGACTGTCTAAGGAAATGTGAGAAATGAACATCAGGATTACGTGAAAACCAAGGACTTCCTCTGACATCTATCCTTTGGTTGTGAGGGTTGCCCCTGGGGCTGTTTAATCTCTGGATAACCCAGGACACCAAGTGCAAAGGCTGAGCAAGCTCTGGACAAGGTCCCAGTCAGAGAATAGCAGGGAGGGAGTCCCTGAAGTGGTCACGATGGATGGGACGCCCACTGCACATGCAGATGCGAGACCCTGGGCATCACCAGTGTCTGCATTCGTTGGTTTTATCCTGTGATCTAGAATCAAAGTATGAAAGGACAGAGCAGAGATCAAGTGAGTTGTCTGGGAGACAGAGTATAGGATGAAGAAGAGCAAAGTGAAAAAGCATTGAGATGACGTTACTTGAAGACAGAAAATCGAGGTGAGTTTCAGTGTGGGGAGCTCTGGGTCTGAGAATCCTGGGAGAAGGAACTAAAGATACCTTTGACTCTTTGGGTACTTCTGAACTTTGGATATTCTGTTAACATAACAAAAGAATAGGGTTAGACAGAAGGTAGAGCTTTATGAAATCTCTCTCCCAGCTCCACCACTACTGATTTCTCACTTAGAGGGATCACCCTTGGGCATGCTTCATCATTAGCTTGCTTGGTTCCTTAGTGCTCTTTTCTATGGGCTCTTTGGTACATAGAGCTTTATGAAATCTCTCTCCCAGCTCCACCACTACTGATTTCTCACTTAGAGGGATCACCCTTGGGCATGCTTCATCATTAGCTTGCTTGGTTCCTTAGTGCTCTTTTCTATGGGCTCTTTGGTACACTTGTGTGGGTACGGGGTCAAGTGCGTGAAACCTACCTTTCCGCACCATGGCTGGGCAGGGGGCACTGCTCCAAAGCTTGTTAACAATTCACATCCAACTTGTTTTGTCATTTAGCACTTGAACTTTCAGGGTGACTTGGATCTTATGTAGGTTTTTACCCAAAAGGAGTGTAGTGTTTTATTTGTACTGATGCATCTGCATGTTCTGTGTCTTGTGCTAACTTTCTACTGAATGTCTGTTTGAAACTTCTACCCAAATCCTGCACAAGATTTCCTACCTGAAATTCAGCTGTAGTCTTATGAGTGGTTTACTTGCCCTCCACTCTCCTTCCCTGAAACTTTTCCTATGTATTCTCTACTCTGTCTCCAGATTAATCTTTTTCTAGCAGAACTCATTGGAGAAGGGAATGGCAGCCCACTCCAGTATTCTTGCCTGAAAATCCTGTGGACAGAGGAGCCTGGTGGGTTATAGTCCACGGGGTTGCAAAGAGTCAGTCATGACTGACTGAGCGACTGAACAACAAACAACAAGCAAAACTCATATCACTCCACTTTTCTGCTCAGAAATATTCAGTGGTTTTCCAGTGTACATCAATTTAAGCACACATTTCCAAGCCTAGAAATCAACATTTTTTTTTTCCGTATTAAGGCTCAAATCCAAGCTTATTTAAATGTTTCCCCCTATGTTACACTGTCACATAACACTAGAGATTATAACCCACCTCTGGGCTGTTTATTCCTAATCTTTAGACTTTGTTCAGTTAGCATACTACTTTTCTTGAATTATTAATTTGTTGTTCACTTTTAAATTGTCTTTGCAATTTTGTCTTTTCCAGAATGTTATATAGTTGGAATTATATAGCAGGTAGCCTTTTCAGATTGGCTTCCTTCACTTTGTAATAATGCATTTACAGTTTCTTCAAATCTATTCAAGGCCTGATAACTCATTTCCTTTTAATGCTGAATAGTATTTTCTTGTCTGGGTGTAACATGGTTTATTTATCCATTCACCTGTTGAAGGACATCATGATTGCTTCCAAGTTTCTGCAATTATGAATAAAGTTGCTATAAGCGTCTGTACACAGGTTTTTCTGTGGGCATAATTTCCAATTCCTTTGGCTAAATATCAAGGAACTTGCTTGCTGGATAGTATCATAAGAATTCAGTAGTCTTCTCTTATCTGTGGGGGATGTGTTCCCAGACTCTCAATGTATGCCTGAAACCTTGGATAATACAGAATCCTGTGAATACTGTTTTTCCTACACATGCATACCTAAGATAAAGTTTAATTTATAAATTAGGCACAGTAAGAGATTAACAACAACTGATAGTAAGCTAGGACAATTATAACAATATACAATAATAAAAGTTTTGTAACAATATACAATAATAAAAGTTATGTGAATGTATCTCTCTTTCTTTTTCTCAAAATATCTTAAAACTTAATGCCTTTTCCATCCTAACTAAGCACTTATCAAGCATTGTGGCCATAACTTTTAGTTTGAGGTTCAATAGCAAAACTAGCACAAATTTCTTTTTCCTTCATAACTTCACTGATGGAAGATTCATTTTTACCATAGATCTTAGCAACATCAGTGCATAATATTTTCTCTTTTCTTAAGTTGAGCACTTACACCTTTTCACTTAAAAAAAAAAATCACTTTACATTTTCACTTGAAAGGAAGAACTTTATGGCTTCTCTTGAGGATATTATTCAAATTGCCAGCATCACCTCTCTCGTTCTTTGGAGCCATTATTAAGTAAAATAATACCATCACAGCAATAGAGCAGCTGAGATAACTGAGAAGACTTATTTTTGTTTAGTTGCTCGTTTGTGTCTGACTCTTTTTCGACCCTATGGATTACAGCCGGCCAGACTTCTCTGTTCATGGGATTTCTCAGACAAGAGTGGGCTGCAATATTCTTCTCCAGGTGATCTTCCAGACCAAAGGATCAAACCCACATCTCCTGCATTGGCAGGCAGATTCTTTACCCCTGAGACACCAGGAAAGCCCCAGCTGAGAAGGCTATTAAATGACAGGATACGTTGGACAAAGGGATGATTCACGTTCTGGGTGGGACCGAGCTTTTATCACAGAACTCAAAATGACCTGAAATTTTAAGTATTAGGAATTGTTTATTTCTGGAACTTTCCATGTAATATTTTCAGACCATGGTTGAACATGTGTAACCGAAACAACAGAAAGAGAAACACCAGATAGGACTACGGAAGTTTAGTTTTGTAAGAAACCTCTAAAGACAAAACTACTGTGTCTTTCAAAGCGACTGTATGTTTTTCCATTCCCATCAGCAATGTGTTAATATTGAGAGTTGCTCATATTAATATTGCTCTACCTCCTGTTGCTCTACCTTCTCACCAGCATTGGGTGTTGTCAGTGTTCTGGATTTGATCACTCTAATAAATGTATGTATTCGTCGTGTCTGACTCTTTTTGACCCCATGGACTGTAGCCTGCCAGGCTTCACTGCCCATGAAATTCTCCAGGCAAGAATACTGGAGTGGGTAACCATTCTCTTCGCCAGGGAATCTTCCTGACCCAGGGATCGAACCCGGGTCTCCGGCATAGTAGGTAGCTTCTTTACCAACTGAGTCACCAGGAAACCCTAATAGATACATAGCGGTATCTCACTGTTTCACTTTGTATTACCCCATGACACAGGATGTGGAGTATCTTTTCATACACTTATTTGCCATGTGTACATTTTCTTTGGTGAGGTGTCAAGATTTTTGTCCCACTTTTTTAAGGTGTCTATATATTTAAAAGCACATAGAATATCATTTAAATTCACCTATACTCGTTGTATAGGTGTATATGCATAATGAGTTAAATTCAGGAATGATTCCCACTACATTAATGATGGTTATCTTCAGGTGATCATCAATTTCTCCTTGTACTATTACATGTTTCAATTTTTCTAATGAAATTATATTAAGTAGTCATTTAAAATCTATTTTAATTATAAGGGAGAAAATTTCAGTGTTATTACTAGCTATTTCTATTTTCTCTTTTATTAAAGCTTCCCTGGTGGCTCAGATGGTAAAGAATCTGCCTGCAGTGCAGAAGAAGCAGGAGAACTGTGTTCGATCCCTGGGTCAGGAAGATCCCCTGGAGAAGGGAATGGCAACCCACTCCAGTATTCATGCCTGGAGAATCCCATGGACAGAGGAACCTAGCGGGCTACAGTCCATGGGATTGCAAAGAGTCAGACACAACAGCGTGACTTTCACATGTCTTTTGCTGTTTTTCTAATAGTATGACAATCATTCTTATTGACATATTTCTCCTCTCAATAAAAAAATATTTTTAGTATTAAGATCACTATAATCAAAATTGAAAGGCTACTATTGATCCATTTTTAAATCAGGTTATTTGTTTTCTTATTGTTGAGTTTTTAGTTTTTTTTTTGTTTATTTTGGATAACAGTTCTTTATCAGATGTCTTTTGCAAATATTTTCTTCCAGTTTGTGTCTTGTTTCTAATTCTCTTGATGGTGTCTTTCAGAAAGCAGAGATTTTAAATTTTAACAAAGCCCAGCTTGTCAGTTATTTCTTTCATGGGCTGTGTCTTTTGTGTTGTATCTAAAAAGCATCAATATACCCAAAGTCATTTAGGTTTTCTTTTACTTTATTTCTAGGAGTTTTATAGTTCACCTTTTACATTTAGGTCTATGACCCATTTTGAGTTAATTTTTGTAAATGATGTAAAGTCTGGGTCTAGATCCATCTTTTCTGTTTGTGGATGTCCAGTTGTTCTAGCACCATATACTGAAGAGGCTCTTTGGTCCACTGTATAGCCATTGCTCCTTTATCAAAGATCAATTGACTATGTTTATATCAGTTGATAGGTCTATTTCTGGGTTCTATACTTCATCCCATTGATCTATTTGTCTCTTATTTTGCCAATACAACACTGTCTTGGTAACTTGATAGTAAGTCTTATAATTAGGTAGCCTCAGTCCTTCAACTTTGTTCTCATTTAGTAACACGTTGGCTATTCTGATTCTTTTGCCTCTTCATCTAAACTTTAGAATCAGCTTGTTGATATTTATAAAATAACTTGATGGGATTTGGGGGTAAAATCAACTTTCTCAGAAATCTAGAAATTAACTGAAAGCTTACAGAAAACTGTGGGTCATTTAGTAGATAAAAATGACTGAATCTCAGTAAGAAAAGTGATGTTTATGGCATTTAATGTGCCTTATTTTCATCCCATGCTCCCTAGTGTGGGGGTAGCCTTGAAAAATCAGAGTCTGCATGCCTGGTACTAGAGACAGCAGAATGGAGCTTGAGCTCTTTCCAAACCTCATTCCCAAAGAACTGTTATGACTTCTTTGCCTTGTGGTTCCCTGGAAGACCCTAATCAGAAGACTTTTATTTGACTTGAGCTCACCCAAGGCTAAAAACCTTTTTCTGGGTCATTTGTTGAAGATATTTAGAAGCAAATACAGGTACTTCACAGGTGCCTCAGGTGATGGATAACAAGACAAACAATAGATTAAACGCAAACTTAAATGAATTACCTGAACATAATTCTTATTTGCATTCTTCACTGAAGAATGAATTATCCACAGGTGCTTTGAAAAGCTCTAACATATTCCTGAAAAATCTAGAAAACCATGTGAGCACTTACGAATGATGCTAGAAGATCCTGTGCCCTCACCTTTGGTTGACCTTGAGGCTCTGTATAAGTAAGAAGTAAAGGCTAAGTCAGAGTCATAAGCTGCCTGGTTGAATGTGGAAGACAAACTTCAACCTGCACACAGAAGCCCTCGGCAAAAATTGGAGATTTATTCATTCAGACAATTTAAGAAATTCTCCATTCAGTCATTAGTTGATTACAAGCTGAGTAGAGACCCCAGATGGATGTGACTGAAGTGACTTAGCAGCAGCAGCAGAGACCTCAGTGCTAATCCTTGACAAAGAATACATATTTTATAGACTTAGTTCAGAAAAGTCACAAGACAAACAACTTCAACAAGCAACAACAACAAACCCTGGTGGTGGGGGGGTGGTGATCTGATTTCCAGAGTTGCCATATTATATTATTTAAAGTGTCCAGGTTTCAACAAAATGTATGAGACATACAAAAAAACAAGAAAGTCTGACCTATACACAGGAAAAAAGCAATTAATAGGAACTTTACTTCTGAGAGAGGAAGAAAAGCCTTGACTCTACTGTTATGTACAATCCTTTGAACGTAAACCAATTCTCTCAGGAAGTAAAGGGGAAAGTCCCTACCCTGGACTGCAAGCCTCCTGGAGAGACAAATTTAGTCACCCTAGAAATGGAAGCTAACAGCGTCCAGTCTAACACTCTTTTAACTTCCAAAGTTTGCTTTTTAACCCAAGTTTTAGTTTCCTTTGCTTGGAAAGCCCCAACTGTGTAGAAAAGGAAAAATATTTTCTCTACTGCCCTTCAATCATCTGACTGGCCAAAATGGCAACCACCCGAAGGAATGCCTACAAGATGTAACAAATTGGATGATGCTACAGTTTGGTTTGTCCAGGATGGTCCCAATTCATACATGTTGTAGCTCAGTTAATGCTTGTTGATGATTTTAGCGCCTTCTTTCATTTTACAAAATCTCCCAGTGTAATAATTAGTTATGCCAACCCCCCACAAAACATTAATGGTGACTGTTTAGCTGTAGGAGCGTGAAGAAAAGCAGGAGGCAAGGAGATGGGGCCTGGGTACCAACTAATTTGTCAACAAGAGTGAGTTACACACTCATAGATCTGAAGTTTTATTTTACACAGGCAGTATTCAAACTTGATCCCATATTTCTAAAGCAATTGAATAAGTGACCTGGGAAGGGAAATCTAAGCTTCAAAAAATTATAGGAAGTTGATAAGATTCAGCTAAAGAGAATAACAATGGAAATTATACAAAATAGTGAAGAAATGAATCAGTGCTGAGTCACAGGTAATAAGAAAAAAAAAAAAATAGCCCTGGTCCATTTTAGAGATGTGAATTAGAAGAGGAAAAAAAAAAAAGGAAACGATCCCAGGGGAGTTTGGCTTTCAGGGAAGCCCAGGAGTCAGTGAGTGTTGATTCTTACCTGTATTTATCCTCAGGAAACACATTGATATTAATGATGAGCCCAAGGAGTATTATCTGAACTAAGCTCCAGTGTTGTGGAATCTAAGCCTTTTGCTGTTCAGTACTGGGTGGTGAGATGCTGAGGAGCTTACCCAGGGCTTTCTTGTCCAGAGATTTCCTTCAAAGATCCATGAAAGGGCTTATTGGTGGCAACATCTGAGAGGCTCTCATTAATCTCCTTTGTCTCTCGGTTTCTCAAGCATTTTACCCAGATGTCTACTGCAGATTTATCACTTTAAGTTGTTTCTATCAAGCATCTTCCTGACGCTCTTACAGGGCAGGGCTGAGTCTTATTCACCATAGTAATGAGTATCTCAAGATTTGGGGACTGTCATATTGAGTGAAGTAAGTCAGAAAGAGAAAGAGAAATACCATATGACATCCGTTGTATATGGAATCTAAAAAGAAATGATACAGATAAATTTATTTACAAAACAGAAACAGACTCACAGACTTTGAGAACAAACTTCTAATTACCAGGGGGCAAGGGTGTGGGGAGGGGATAGTTTGGGAGTTTGGGATTGACATGTATACACTGCTATATTTAAAATAGATAACCCACAAGGACCTACTGTATAGCACAGGGAATTCTGCTCAATGTTATGCGGCAGCCTGGATGAGAGGGGAGTTTCAGAGAGAATGGGTACATGTATATGTATGGCTTAGCCATTCTGCTGTGTATCTGAAACTATCACAATATTGCTAATCTGCTCCTCAGGTCACTCGATGTTTTCATTCAATCACAGTCCCCTGGACTCTTCTTCTAGGAATCCTATGATGAGTTCTTTCTTTTTATCCGGTCACTTAAATTTTTCTTATTCCCCTGAGCGCAGTCTCCTTTCTGAATTAGCACACATGAATTCATTCTCATTCTCTCTCTGTTGCATTCTCATTCTGCTCAACTCTCTCTTTCACTCACACACACACACACACACACACACACACACACACACACACACTGTATCTTTACAAGTTAAGACTTCAAGGGCTCTCTCGTTTCAAATCACTAGGGTCATCCTTTGAAGAGATTATGGCTCTCTGGGATTTTATTTTCTCCTTCAGTCATCAAATATGCACTCTACCACTTACCCCAAATTATAAATCCATGAGTCACATACCTTATTTGAAATCGTTTCACTGTTTATAAAGTGAGGAAAACAACACCTACCCCCTCAAAGAGTTATTGTGAGGAATAAATGGACTTATATTCATGAAAATAGTATTCAAATAATTATCTTATTACTCCTTTTGGTCAGGGAATCCAAAGTAGCCTCTGTCTGATAAAAACGTGAATTGTGTTATTGAAAAGGTTAAAAAAACAATTGCAACAAAACGTATCAGCCAGGTGAAAGCTGGTCTCTGTGAAAGGCAGCATTAGCTTCAGGCAACAATCATAGATTATTTAGTGAACATCTAAAGCCTGGGGCCACTGGACAATGTTTGGTGGGTGGTCAGAACAGCACTATATAGATGGTGGGAATGTAATGAATACATTCTGCCTCTGTGGATATTGATGACAGTGGTGGTGGTGATGATCACATCAAAGGTCATTGCATTTATGAAGGTTGGTGCATAAAAGTGGTATTGATATTTGCAAAGATGTAACCATTTTTCTAATGATGCTCTCTGGAGGTCTTCTCATGTCTACAGTCACTGACGAATAGGCAATTATTTTCCACTGATCTGGTTCTACTCTTTGGCTTTCCAATTTCCTGCCTCACTGCAGAGCTAATCAGAGGATATTTGCAGTGGAATTTTGCTGGTTGGCTGAACACTGAGCCTGACAGCTGTGTCTGAAGGGTCACAGGCAATTAACCACACAGCTCTCTTTCAATGAACCAGTTTTTCAGGGATTCAGTGATGGACTGACATCTTATGAAATAATCGTGTGGGTCTGGCCAGGGAACAATGGGCTACCTTTCATGACTCAAGACACATGACCACCTTGACAATACAGTCAAATTTCCAGGGAAATAACCAGATGAGTTTTAGAAGAAAGCCAAGGAAAACAGGATAGTCACCACATCATCAAGCAATACTAATCCGCAGTCTTTTAGACATCTCTGGTGGCAATTAAAGCTCCTGGAGAAAGTACATTGGGCTTCTCATGATGCCAGGGTACAATTTAGTAAGTTACTAACATGCTTTAATAAATTAACTAAAGTTTGGGTGACAGTTACCATCTGGGGACTAGTTTGATTCCTGCCTTATTTTAAAGTAAATGTTGTTTCTCCTGGAAGTACAACAAGACTATAATGGTAATAAAATAATCCTTGGTTCAGCCTCCACAAGCAAAATCAGTGGATCCTTAGCAGTGCCCTTTTCCACAAAGTGAAAAGTAATCCTCTATTTTTTGAACAGGCATCTGGGACCTGAAATGTGATCACCAGGGCTCTCTTCTACTTCTATCAATCTTACTGGGGCTCCAAATCTCTGAGAGGCAAGGCTGTTTGATGTCTTGGCCAAAGACTGGTCCATGAGTCAGTGGATGGGCATATGTCCCAGTTTAGCTGCATAGCTCTGGGTGAAACTCTGTGCCCAAGGTTGGTTCTCAAACCTCTTCTCCTTTCCTAACTTCTTGCCGTTGGCAATCTTATGGCCCCAACTAATAGTAGGCACGGGTTCAATAACTCAGTGTTTGTTCAAAAAATATGTACTACCTGCTCACTATGTACCAGGTACTGTTCTTAATGCTGGCTGAAACACACACACAGACACCTTCTCGTGGTAAGAGCTGAATAATGAACAATTTAATAAACAATTAAAGAAAATATGTAAAATGAAGATAAGCACTGGGGAGAAAACTAAAGGGAAAGGAGAGCCAGTGAGGGGTGGGGTTAGCTGTCATTTGAAAGAGAGGCTGGAGGAAGTCTTAATGTGGAGACGGCATTGGAGCAAACTCCTAAAGGAGGGAAGGGAGTGAACCATGAGGATCATTGGAGGGAAAGTGCTCCAAGCAGAGGAAATGGCCAGGGGAAAGTTCCTGGGTCAGAGTAAGCCTGGTGAGGCTTGTGGTCCAGGCTGATGTTGCTGGAGCTGAAGGACCAGGGAAGACAGCAGAGGAAGATGAGTTCTGAGAATTAGGAGTACCCATCAGGTGGGGTCATGCAAGCCTTTGTGAAGACTTTGGCTTTTACTCATTGCAGGGTTCTAGCTAAAGGTGATCCGAATTATGTTTCAGAAGGACCACATTGCCTGTTGTAAGAATAGATGGGAGGGATGGGGTGTCGCAAAAACAAACAGCCAAACCAGTTGTTTCGCTGAAAGTTTTGTTTTGTTTTAGGTTTGAAGGATTCATTAACAAAAGAAACCACTCAACATACACACAATAAACAATTTCAGTATTTAATAGAGGATTATTTAACTTAAGTATACAATCATTAAAAGAAAAGAGAAATAGAAACAATAGAAAACAGTAACAGCACAGACATCACAAAATTAGGTTGACTAACATCCAGACAAATAGCGCTGGGAAGTCCCTCATTAATAGCAATCATCAGTCCTCACTGGGAAAAGGTCCTGGGCAGTGTGTCTACTCCATGGGTGAGACTTCAGATTGCAGTGTCGGGGGCTCCTGCTTAGAATTCCATCATCAGTTTGCACGCAAAAATGCAGCTTTGGTTTTCCTTGAATCTTTTTACAATGCTGTTTGTTTCACCTTGTGAGTCATAGGATTTCGTTAGACCCTGAGGGGTTGACCAGACCTCCAAGGGCTCAAGACTTCTAAGGACCGCTCACTTTGATTTGTTGTGCTTGCAGGCAGGCATGGAGTCTGGGCAATGTCCAGATAGGTCAGAAGCAGGTCAGAAGCAGGTCAAAGGCCTGAACGAGAACAACACTTGGTAAGACACATCTGTAAAAAATAGTGGTGGTTTGAACCAGGGTAACAGTGTTAGAGGAAAGAGTGATCAATTTGGGGTTGATTTACAAGCCACGGCCAACAAGATGGGCAGGAACAATCCCAAATGGACATCTCTGATTGGCTTCTTTCCCAAGTACCAGTCCCACAATTTTAAACTGTGTCTGGACAATGCCACCTGATGACTTTTCAGCACTCCAAATTTATCATGCCCCTAATACCAATCCCACTCTAACCACCTCTCTTCTTAATATTTTTCCCCTGGACATAGGAACTTAGAATCATGTGAGTCTTCCTCACATTCACACAGAGTAGTTGATAAATTCTCAAGATTCTTCCTGCTTTGCCTCTGAATCCACTGCTAGTCCTACTGCTGCGCTGAAGTTAGACTTCCCTAGTCTCACTCTTGAAGATTCAACTCCACTGATACTGAGTGTCTATTATGGACAAGGCCCTGCTGGAAACGTAAGGAGGGGTCGAATGCAACCCAGCCATCCAGGTGGCTTGCTAGTAATGAGATGAGATGGTAGCAAGACAGGAAGCCTCTTGCTGGTCACACAGCAGCATTCCAAGACTTGGATCTCCAGACTTCAGTCACACCAGGGCTGGGGTGGTGCTCACAGCTCCCATGAATGCTGAGTTGGCAGAGGTGGGCTTGAGCCATATCACATCCCTCTTACATCCCAACTCTTGCTATGTCCTTGGACTGCTGATGAAAAGACCAACAGTCACCATCCCAGAGAGCCTGGACTTGCTGTAGTGAAGAATCACGAATTCTGATTCACATGCTCAGAGCTTGAGCCTCAGTTCTATCACCCATTCATTCCAGGCCTACAAAGAGCTGACTAATTCTCTCTGAGCAAGATTCCTGGAGTTTAAAGGTAGTAAATATAAAGTGGCTTGCAGAGTCAGCATTTCATAAACAGTAATGTGTACCGGGAAGGGGGGGTGGGGGTGGGGCTTCCCAGGTGGTGCTAGTGATAAAGAGCCTGCCTGCAAATATTGGAGAAATAAGAGACTCAGGTTCGATCCCTAGGTAGGGAAGATAACCTGGAGAAGGGCATGGCAACCCACTCCAGTATTCTTGCCTGGAGAGTCCCATGGAGAGAGGAGCCTAGCGGTCTACAGTCCATGGGGTCACAAAGAGTCGGACACAACTGAGCGACTTAGCACATACTCTGTGTATTGGATGTTGTATCTGCTCTTTTGGTAAAATTTTATGCCCATCCTGAACCCCCCTCAGGATGAGGAACACATGTAAATCCATGGCTGATTCATGTCAATGTATGGCAAAAACCACTACAATATTGTAAAGTAATTAGCCTTCAACTAATAAAAATAAATGAAAAATTAAAAAAAAATTATGATACACTCAATTAGTTTTCCTAAAACACATCTAGGTTTGCTACGTTGCCTGTGTGGTAATTTATCTTAAAAGAAAAGCCTCAAGGAATGTAATGTATATGTGTGTTTTTAAACTTTAATCCACATTTCTTTTTAGATCTTTGACATCCTCAAGCCTTTTCAGCAATAGAAACCACCTTCTCTTCCTTTAAAGACCAGAAAATAGAAAGAAACTTTTTTTCCCATCTTCTTATTTCTTTTGGGATAACTCAGTAAATTAGAAAGTATTGTATTATGTGCCTGAAATGTTCCTGGGTTGGGCAATAGGAGTTACAAGTATATAATATCTGTCCTCTGTTTTCAAGGGTCTTATAGTCCAGTAGGAGAGACTGGATTCATATAGAAAACATTCAGAGCAGTACAGCTGCATGAGAAAATCTAAGCAATGGGATGATTATCTGGAAAAAAAGAAAAAGAAGTCTCTATTGAAACCATGGAGCTCGCACTGAGTACCAAAGATTGAATAGATTGGGCTTGGTGAAAGGCAGGGAGAGGAAAGTCCAGTTTATATTGATGATGCTTTGTTCTGTTATCTAATGCTTTGTTAGATTTTTTGCCTAGTAAATGTCTCATTCTGAAAAATCCACATTAACACTGTTATACTCGACTGAATTAAAAAATTCATTTTAGAGTCTTTACCCATCCCTTCCTACAGGAACTCTTTGCAGCCCTCAGCTTGGAAATTTCAGCTTTCCCTGTTATTTTTAGTATTCTCAGCTGAAAATAGGACCTGCATTAGGCAGAAAAACCCTGATAAGGAAACTGGCGTCATATGTCAGCTTTTCTTTTCTCTGGGAGTTTTCAAACACCCAAGTAAAGCAAGGTTTTTCCCCATGGAACCCAAATTGCTTAGGTCTCCAGTTTAAAGTCAGAAGGTTCCTATTATGCAATTTGGTCCCACTATTTCTCTCACTTCACACTGGAATGTTGATCTTAAGCAACTGTCTCTTCTACAAAAATACACAGGGCATCTTTTAACACAATATCTCTTTTTATTTCATTTGGCTGGGGAAAAGGCAGCTTTGTAAAAGGGAATTTAGAACTTAACTGAATTTGGGTTAATCTTTCTTGAAAATAAAAGGTAGATTACTGTTTCCCTTCCTTTTCCTAGAAATGAGACCTAAATTCAGTTTTATTTTGCAGAAGTTGTTGGACATGTCTGGGCGCTTTCAAGGTAACAGAAAGCTCTTTTCTTAAAACCCAATGGCGCCCTCAAGTGGCACAAGCGTTGCTTCTAAGAAAGTCGAGAAATTATTTCTTCAGTGACAAAGGTGCAGTTAGGTCTCTCCTCTTTTAAGATGGCTTCTAAATTCTTCCTTATTAGCCTTGGATTCCTGGAGAACTTGAGATGCTTCTTGCTACCTGCTGCCACGAGGAAAGAACAGAGATGTGTGCATTGATGCAACAGAACAAGCCTGACGGATGGTTTCTCAGAACATTCTCATGGGAAGGGTGCGTTCGCTCCCAGAATCAGTGGTTGTGCTGAGATAAGGCTTGAGCAAGGGAGGAGACTTGAGAAAATAGGTAAAGGATTTGAACCCAAGCATACCTTGACCTTCTTCCTCACACACATGCAGTTTCAAGCAAGCACAATGATTCACAAGGGAGTAAACAACGCTTCTGAATTCTTAGGTTTCCTCCCAAGTGTCAGTGATCAGGTTACTGGCGGGATGAAGAACTATACTGGTCACTGCTTTTCAAGGCTGACTTAGAACAAAGAATCTTTGAGGCATTCTAAGGAGATGGATTCAGAGCTTCCCATAGGCTGGCAAATCATTCACCAGACCTACCCCATCTCCCAGTGCAGCAGGAGTGACGTGGCTGACAGGAGAGACAGGCCAGCCAAGGGCTGTGGCTGAGTGGGCCAGTGTCGGTTGCGTGGGTGTGTTACTAGTCACTTGGTCCAAAGAATTAGCTTCCTAAGAGCCAGGAAGCACTGCCCCTCCCCTCACTCAACCAGGATGAGTGGTTGGATCGACAGTCAGTGCAGACCTAGCTCGGCACATGCAGACATGATCTGGGGGTGTGGGATGGCAAATTGCTTCACACAATGTCAGTCAGGGGAATAACCTAGAATGACTCTCAGGCTTACACTTTCCCAATAATTTTGGCATTTTACACAGGCCCAAGGTAAGGGTCAAAGTAATTATCTAATAGCTTGAAAACTATAGGAGTAAGAAAGAAAAGGCTTTCCTAATGTCTCTTCATTGCTTGGAGAATAAAAGATCAATTTCAGCAAGATATCTCTGAGATGTATGCACAAGTCAGGAGGTTCATCAGCTTCCAAGACATCAGGATTCTGTCGTTGTTGCTAAACTCATTAATATTCCCAGGAAAGCAATGAACAGGCACCACTCTGCTAATCATGAGATTACAAGTCCACACCTACTTGGGAGATGAAAAGAAGTTGAAAGAGCCAAGAAAGAGAAAATACAAATAGAGGTGTAATTAGTTGGCACTAAAGAGAAAGAGTTCCTTGGTTTTCTTGCTTGCTCTTCTGGGAAAGGAACTAAATTTTGCAACACCAAGCTGTTTCCATAAAGTTATAAGACGGAAGATCAGCAGAGTTTCATCATGAAGGAAGAGGTCTCACGCTCCATGCTTTCTCATAATGCATGTGCCTGGGAGTCGGGGACAGCCCGGTAAAGGACAAGACATGCCTTCTAACTCTTTCAGAGAAAGCTGAGCACAGTGGGGAAAAGATTGAGACCTGGAGACACTCACTGGGATTTAGGATCGTTATTCATATTGGCCACTGGAGGGCGCCTGTGAGTTGTCACTGTCCAGAAGCCCAGACAAGATTTTTTAGATGCAGATCCAAATGTATTGCAGGGTTTCTCAGCCTCAGCCCTGGTGATACTTTTTTTTTTTTTTAATTGTCTCTCTTTTATTTTTTAAATTATGAAAGTATGATAAAACATTTATGGGAGACTTGGAAAATATAGGGCAAGGTTACATATAGTTACAGTCCTGGTAGCTTAGCTGGTAAAGAATCTGCCTGCAATGCAGGAGACCCCAGTTTGATTCCTGGTTTGGGAAAATCTGCTAGAGAAGGGAGCAGCTACCTGTTCCAGTATTCTTGGGCTTCCCTTGTGGCTCAGTTTGTAAAGAATCAGCCTGCAATGCGGGAGACCTGAGTTCGATCCTTGGGTTGGGAAGACCCCCTGGAGAAGGGAACAGTTATCCACTCTAGTATTCTGGCCTGGAGAATTCCATGGACTATCCATGGGGTCACAAAGAGTCGGACACGACTGAGAGACTCTCACTTCACTTCTTGGAAAATACAGGGCAAGCTTACATATAGTTCTACTACATATCACAGTTGCAATTATTTTTTAAGTAGATAAATTAAGATTTTTAGTTGGAGTTTCCATACCAAGCTCTCAAAAAAAAATTAATAGAATGGATACAGTAGTATAAATAGAAGGATATAGTAGACATGAAATGTGCTATGAACAAATTCAACATAATAAAGATTTATACAATTTTCACACAACAGTAAGAATACAAATTCTACTCAAGGTCCCATAGATTATAAACTGAGAGACACTGGAACATATCCAGGGACATAAAACAAGGTGCAAAATTTTCATGGGCTAAAGGTATTGAAATCATACAGAATCTGGTCTCTTATCACTACCACTGGTACTCTTTTGACCGATCTTTGAGGCAAGGCGGCTGCCCTCTGCATTGTAGCATGGCACAGCATATCTGACCTCTGACCACTAAGGGACTGTAGCCCTCACTGCCCCCCTCCCTGACCCAGTCACGACAAAAAATATCCCCAGAAATTGCCAAATGTCCACGGAGGGCAAAAATCGCCCTCCTATGGGCAACCATTTGTGTCTTGAATGTTGGGTCTAGACATCAGTCAGACCATTGTTCCAAGGCTCGGACTCTCTTTCCCTAAACTCTTTCTTTAGCCTGGGCTCAATAAACAACTGCACAGACACTAAAGTTTCTCTGGCCAACATCTGCAGCAATTTCTCAGCTAAACCCCAGATATAGGGCTCTCAGTCTGATATGTTACAGATGTGCATCCTGCCTTCTTTATCTGCAGCTGCCTCTCTTCAACACTCTTCCTCCAGTTCCACCAGAGACAGCAGACGACTAGTGGGTGAGGCATTTTGTCCATTAATTTACATGAAGCTTCCCTTTTTCATCTGGTGTACTTCTGGGCATCATCATGCTGAGGGATACGTACATTTATTTTATTTTATTTTTATAGTTTTTTTTTTTTAAATTTTTGATGGGATACGTACATTTAAAATGAGAGAACTGCCTGAAAGAGGATGTGGTTTAAATCTAGTGAATGAGTCTCTAACAACAGAATTCTAGGAACCACTGGATCTGTAGCATGGGGGTATCAATAGTATTTATCTCATAAAGTTATAATGTGTCTAAATAGGTAAAACACAACAGTACCTGACAAAAAGTAAACAATTTAAATAATACTAGTTGTTCTTTGCTATTATTACTATTTTATTATTCGTCCAAAGACATGTTTGGAAAGGGGTAGACTAGCTTCCAGGCTGAACCAAATTCCGTTAAAACTGTCTTTATCTGATAAATAAACATTTCTCCAAAGAAGGCATACAGACGGCCAACAGGCTTATGAAAAATGCTCAACATTGTTAATTATTAGTGAAATGCAAATCAAAGCTATTGTACAATGAAGTATCACCTCACATTAGTCAGAATGGATATCATTAAAGGTCTACAAATAACAAATGCTGGAGAGGGTGTGGAGAAAAGTGACACTCCTATACTGTTGCTGGTAATGTATATTGGTGCAGCCATTATGAAGAACTGCACAGAGGTTCCTCATAAAACTAAAAACAAGTTACCATATGATCCAGCAATCCCACTCCTTAGCATATATCTGGAAAAGATGAAAACTCTAATTAAAAAAAACAATGCATTCACCCCAGTGTTCATCAGTTCAGTTCAGTCGCTTAGTCGTGTTGGACTCTTTGCAACCCCATGGACTGCAGCACACCAGGCCTCCCTGTCCATCACCAACTCATGTCCATTGAGTCAGTGATACCATCCAACCATCTCGTTTTCTGTCTTCCCCTTCTCCTCCTGCCTTGAATCTTTCCCAGCATCAGGGTCTTTTCAAATGAGTCAGCTCTTCCCATCAGATGGCCAAAGTATTGGAGTTTCAGCTTCAATATCAGTCCTTCCAATGAATATTCAGGACTGATTTCCTTCAGGATGGTCTGACTGAATCTCCTAGCCGTCCAAGGGACTCTAAAGTCTTCTCCAACACCATAGTTCAAAAGCATCAATTCTTCTGCGCTCAGCTTTCATTATAGTCCAACTCTCACATCCATACATGACCACTGGGAAAACCATAGCTTTGGCTAGATGGACCTTTGTTGGCAAAGTAATGTCTCTGCTTTTCAATATGCTATCTATGTTGGTCATAACTTTCCTTCCAAGGAGTAAGTGTTTTTTAATTTCATGGCTGCAGTCACCATCTGCAGTGATTTTGGAGCCCAGAAAAATAAAGTCTCTCACTCTTCCCATTGTTTCCCCATCTATTTGCCATGAAGAGATGGGACCAGATGCCATGATCTTAGTTTTCTGAATGTTGAGTTTTAAGCCAACGTTTTCATTCTCCTCTTTCACTTCCATCAGGAGGTTCTTTAGTTCTTCTTTGCTTTCTGCCTTAAGGGTGGTATCATCTGCATATCTGAGGTTATGGATATTTCTCCCAGCAATCATGATTCCAGCTGTGCTTCATCCAGCCCAGCGTTTCACATGATGTACTCTGCATGTAAGTTAAACAAGCAGGGTGACAATATACAGCCTTGAGTACTCCTTTTCCTATTTGGAACCAGTGTGTTGTTCTATGTCCAGTTTTAACTGTTGCTTCTTGACCTGCATACAGATTTCTCAGGAGTCAGGTCATGTGGTCTGGTATTCCCAGCTCTTGAAGAATTTCCCACAGTTTTTTGTGATCCACACAGTCAAAGGTTTTGGCATAGTCAATAAAGCAGAAGTAGATGTTTTTCTGGAACTCTCTTTCTTTTTCAGTGATCCAGCGGATGTTGACAATTTGATCTCTGGTTGCTCTGCATTTTCTAAATCCAGCTTGAACATCTGGAAGTTCATGGTTCATGTACTGCTGAAGGCTCACTTGGAGGATTTTGAGCATTACTTTGCTAGCGTGTGAGATGAGTGCAATTGTGCAGTAGTTCGAGCATTCTTTGGCATTGCCTTTCTTTGGAATTGGAATGAAAACTTACATTTTCCAGTCCTGTGGCCACTGCACTGACTTTTCTAAATTCGCTGACATATTGAGTGCAGCACTTTCACAGCATCATCTTTTAGGATTTGCAATAGCTCATCTGGAATTCCATCACCTCCACTAGCTTTGTCCATAGGGATCCTTCCTAAGGCCCACTTGACTTCACATTCTAGGATGTCTGGCTCTGGGTGAGTGATCACGCCATTGTGATTATCTGGGTCATGAAGATCTTTTTTGTATAGTTCTTCTGTGTATTCTTGCCACCTCTTCTTAATATCTCCTGCTTCTGTTAGGTCCCTACAATTTCTGTCCTGTATTGTGCCCATCTTTGCATGAAATGTTCCCTTGGTATCTCTAATTATCTTGAAGAGATCTCTAGTCTTTCCCATTCTGTTGTTTTCCCATTCTATTATTTACAACAGCCAAGATGTGAAAACAATTTAAATGTCCACTGACAGATAAATGGACAAAGAAGATGTGATATATCTATATATCACCTTAATGTTACTTATCCATAAAAAAGAATGAAATAATGCCATCTGTAGCAACATGGATGGGCTTAGAGATTACCATGTTAAATTAAGTACATCAGACAAAAACAAATATCATATCACTTAAATGAGGAATTTTAAAACATGATACAGGTGAACTTATTTACAGCACGAAAAAAACAGATTCACAGCCATAGAAAACAAACTTATAAGAAAGGGGGAAAGGGATAAGCTAGGAGTTCAGGATTAACAGATATACACTACTATATATAATGGCTTTCCGGGTGGTGCTAGTGGTAAAGAACCTGGCCAGCCAATGCAGGAGATATAAGAGACACAGGTTTGATCCCTGGGTCAGGAAGATCGCCTAGAATAGGGCATGGCAAACCACTCCAGTATTCTTGCCTGGAGAATCCCATGGACAGAGGAGCTTGGTGGGCTACAGTCCAGGGGGTCACACGGAGTCGGACAGAACTGAAGCAACTTAGCATGTACTACAAAATATAAAATAGATAAACAGGGTCCTGTGTGTGCCACGCGACTTCCCTGGTGGCTCAGATGGTAAAGAATATGCCTGCAATGCAGGAGACCCAGGTTCAAACCCTGGGCGGGGAAGATCCCCTGAAGAAGGGAAAATAGATAAACAAGGTCCTATATATATATATATATATATATATATATATATATATATATATATATATAAACAGAATTGCTTTGCTCTACACCAGAAACTAACACAACATTGTAAATTAACTACACTTTAATTAAAAAAAAAAACAACACAAACTATCCTTGTCTCTAACATCTGACTGTGGTGTCATGTCTAGAAACCTGGATCAGACCTGCCCATGAAGCAGAATTAATTTTCAAGGTGAAAATTAATCCACCTTGAAATTTCCCTTAGAATACTCCCCCCTGAGTTTAAACATCATTGAATAAATGAATGTATGAGCTATAGAGAAAATGGAAACAGGTATTTGTGAAGCACCTACACTATGCAAGATGCCACGAGGCTATCTAGAATACGAGACGTAACTGCCTAATTAATAAATGTGAGGGCACTCAGATCATCAGGACCAAGCAGGGCTAATGAGAGGAGAGGACAAGGGTGCGGGAGAGATGAGGGGGGAGTGTGAGCCCCACACAGTGGTTGGTGGGGAGTGCACTTGGCCACCGAGTCGGGGAGGAGGACCGAGAGCCTTTATTCTGGGCCCAGGTGTTACAGCGCTGCCCGGAAGCTGGGGCTCCTCCAACACAGAGTCCTAGGCTCACCCAGGGCAAGTTTCACGTGGACTATTTCCACAGCAACATCAGCAGACTCTGCAACCCTAAACTCACACAAAGACCAAATAGTTTTTCTGAACCTTCCAGTCATGCTCCCTGTATTCAGGTTCTTGATGGTTTCTGAGAAATGCTTCATGGAGAGTAAATGGTCTAAACCCCAACTTGTGCTGAGCCTGAGAAATAGGAGCCTTCAAGAAAGGGCACAGCTACTGGCATTTTCTCAGTTCCTTCCAGTGCAAACAGAGAAGGGCATTGAAGATTTTGTGTGTGTGTGTGTGTGTGAGAGGGAGAGAGAGAGAGAGAGAGAGAGAGAGAGAGAGAGAGAGAGAGAGAGAAGTACTGATTGCCAGTTGATTTATATTGGAAGCAGGATGAGGGGTGTCCTTGAGTGAGAGCATTGGGGTTTACTTCTAATTTAGAGTCAATTTAATATTGTCTTTGGATTAATTTACTTTATAATAATTTGTATAAAGAGTATGACTTTTATGTACAGGTTAACTCCAGTCTTCATCCCAGAGGTGATTAACCATCTTTGAAACTCACAGGGTTCTTAGTTAGTTATAGCAAATCCTAAATAGCAATCTAAACCTCAAGTAGATCTCTTGGCTGTTAAAGTATTCTTACTGAAGTAAGACCTAAGAGGGCATGTGAATTAGCATAAGGAATGTCAGATAATTTTAAGTAGCAGCATCCATGGTGTGAGAGAAGGTTTGACTGGAAGGATTGTATGGGACTCGCTATCCTTGAATGAATGATGTTTAAGAATCTGGCAAGCCCAGAACTTTGATACTTGTTTTCCAGACCTAAAACCCCTTTGTCCCTCCTTCTTCTGGCTACAAGGAGGATTTTGTCACTGGATTTGACCACAAAGATGGGCATTCATGCACCTTGGAATGGGCCTTTTATGTGAGCATGATCATATGGCCAGAGCAGGGTGTGGGGTTTCTGCCACATAGAAACTGGAGTTTGAATTGTAACTCTCAGTGGAATTTGTCCCTCTCATTGTTCTACTACCTGGTAGTGAGGTTCTGGTGAAGGGAAAGTCTAACTGCACTCACTCAGAACCACTGAGAGTCAGCTTCTGGTTATTCTGTTGTGCTGTGTTAGTTGTTCCTGTCTGACTCTGATCCTGTGACCCTGTGGACTGTAGCCCACCAGGCTTCTCTGTCCATGGAATTCTCCAGGCAAGAATACCGGAGTGGGTAGCCATTCTCTTCCCCAGGGGATCTTCCTGACCCAGGTATCGAACCTGAGTCTCCTGCATTGCAAGCAGATTCTTTAGCTTCTGAGCTACCAAGGAAGCCCTCAGCTTCTGATATCTACCCAAAAAGAACCAGAAGTTTGCTGAATGACCAAATGGACTTAGGGCCAGTTTGCAGCAGGGCAAGTAGCCCTCCAATGGCAGTTCTGGGGACATGCAGTTGGCTAAGACATTTTGTTGAAAAGTCTCATATGGGAATACAGGCTTCCCTGAGGAGGGGGACCCTGGGTTCCCTCATATCTGTGCAGTGAGTGATGCAGTAAGCCTCCATCAGCAGGAGCTCTTGAAGCCTAGAAGAGCTTCAGTGAGGAGCCACAGAGGGGTGGTCTCCCTGAACAGATGCTGTGGGTATGTCGAAGCTGTGTCTTGGGCTTCTGCTTCATCAGATGACACTTTCCAAGCAACTGAAGATGCAGATGCCTCGTGATGCTCTAGCAAAATACTTGACACAGAGCTGTGGGTATGGGGGCAGTAGGGCATAGGGCCTGAGGACTGTGGCTTTTAATCCAGACACTCTTACAAGTATTAATAGAAGGGGAATAGAAAAAAAAGAAAAAGAAATTTACTACTCAGCCTATAGGTTTTCATGTCTGATCTCCCTCTGGATTCCTGTCCTTCTCTCCCATGACATAAAAATAGAAGCTGTCACCCAACTGCTGACTCAGAAGAGAGATGATGGGGTTACAGGACTAGAGGAATAAGAGAAAAGCAGGTATTTTTCATGGTGTCATGCAGAATGCCAACTTCTATGATTTTAGGAACTCTTCCTGTAACTCTGTGGCCTGTCGGGGACTCGTGTGTGACTTGTGCTGATGGACTAAACCTGGATCTAATCTTGGCTAAAGGAAGTGCGTCACATGGTCCTGAGTCTCCAGAGCTTTCTCTGAGAGGAATTAGAGGAAAATCCCTACTGGCTCATGTCTGCTTTATTTTCTTCCTTCAATTTAAGGCCTTATTTCCAGGGGCAGACTTTATTTTTTTTGGGCTCCAAAATCACTGCAGATGGTGACTGCAGCCATGAAATTAAAAGACACTTACACCTTGGAAGGAAAGGTATGACCAACCTAGACAGCATATTAAAAAGCAGAGACATTACTTTGCCAACAAAGGTCCATCTAGTCAAGGCTATGGTTTTTCCAGTAGTCATGTACGGATGTGAGAGTTGGACTATAATGAAAGCTGAGCACCGAAGAACTGATGCTTTTGAACTGTGGTATTGAAGAAGACTTTTGAGAGTCCCTTGGATTGCAAGGAGATCCAACCAGTCCATCCTAAAGGAAATAAGTCCTGCATATTCATTGGAAGGACTGATGTTGAAGCTGAAACTCCAATACTTTGGCCATCTGATGCAAAGAACTGACTCATTTGAAAAGGCCCTGATGCTGGGAAAGATTGAAGGTGGGAGAAGCGGATGGCGGAGGATGAGATGCTTGGATGGCATCATTGACTCAATGGACATGAGTTTGGATAAACTCTGGGAGTTGGTGATGGACAGGGAGGCCTGGCATGCTGCAGTTCATGGGATAGCAAAGAGTCAAACATGACTGAGTGGCTGAACTGAACTTCCAAATGCTCTGGGAGATTACTTTAAGTGATTACCTTAAGTGATGACCACCGATCTGCACTTTTGTATGGGGGAATTTCATCTACTTTCTTCTGAGTAGGTTTTGTCTATAAGACATCATGAAAAAAAAAAAGACATCGTGAAGACAGCTAAGGAGTAGAAGGGTCTTATGGGAGTAAGGACAGGATTGGCATTGGGGGTATTAGAGTGTACTGACTTCTAAATTTTCCCTGGGGTCTCTGAGTTCTACTGTGAAATTACTCCTGGATGGCAAGTATTCTCCAGTGAACTGGTAACTCTAAATTGAAAAAAAGTTCATATTCATTTTTTCACCCTATATTTACTATCAGCTATGTCTGGACCAATCAACAAACCACTGCTCCAGACTCTAGGGGTATAAGACAGAGACAATGGTGAGATGGATAAGGGCAGCAGTAGGGATGGAGAGAAGCAGGTTAATTCAGGTCATGTTCAGAGGTAGAACTGAAGAATCCTGGATATGAGGGAAAGAGATGAAGGAAGACTGATGCTTAAGGTTTGGATTTGAACCACTGAATAGATGGTAGTGTTATTTATAGAGATGAGGGATAGGATTGGGGTGGTTGTGAAATAAAGCATTCTAGTTTTGTCATGTTAATTTTGGGATGTCTGTTAGATATTCAAGAGAAGATGACAAGCAGGCTTGTCTTAGCTTGGGTTGCTATAATAGCATAAACTGGATGACTGAAGTATCAAACATTTATTTCTCACAGTTCCAAAAGCTGAGGAGTCTAAGAAGAAGGTGCTGGCAGATCCAATGTCTGGTGAGAGCTTACCTTCTGGTTTGCAGATAGCTGTCTTCTCATTGTCTCCTCACATGGCAGAGAAGAGAACAAGCCCTCATGTCTTGTCTTATAAGGGCACTAATTACATTCATGAGAGTTCCAGCCTCTTGGCCTAATTACCTCCTAGAGGTCCCACCTCCAAATACTATCACACTGGGGTTAGAATTTCAACATATGGATTTGGAATACAGGGGCAGACACATTTAACCCATAACAAGGCTTTTGGAAATGAAAGTAAGGCTGAAATCCAGGGTGAAGTTCATAACCAGGGATGTGAATTTGTGAGTCATTTCCATGTAGTGGGCTTCCCTGGTAGCTCAGCTGGTAAAGAATCTGCTTGCAATGCAGGAGACCCCAGTTCGATTCTTAGTACCATGGGATTGTAGCTAGAGAAGGAAAAAGGCAGGGTTGAGCTCTAAGGTTTTGCAGCCTGTAGAGATGGCTTGGGGCTGGCAAAGGAGACTGTGGAGGTATGGTTACTGAAGTAGGAGGCTGACCAGGGGCCTGTGCTTTATGGAGGCCAAGAAAGGGAAGGGTTTCAAGGAGGGAGTACTTATCTTGAACGCTTCTGAAAATCAGGTAAGATGAGAATGGAGACATGCCACTGGATGAGGTGACTAGTGATCAGGATAGGACCAGGTGTAGGGGAGCAGAGATGAGGAAGCCAGACTGAGGTTGGCTAAAAGGAGTCTGGGAGGTGAGAAAGTGGAGGCACTGAAAGGAGATGACTCCTCCCCCCAAAATTTTTTCTGTGTTACAAAAGGAGAAGCATGTTGGGCTATAGGAACAGGATGGAATTTGAAGTCAGAAGACTTGGATACTAGGACTGAGATGCATCACTTGGATGATCTTGAACAAATACCGTTCCACATCTCAGTGTAAGTTTCTTCATTGGCAACGTGGGTTTCACAATACTGCCTGCTCCATGGAGTTTTGTTTTGCTTTTTGTCTTTAAATATTAAATATTAATATTTGCCTTTTGCCCTTGATCCCAAGAAACTGAGCATAGCTCACCTACCCAACAGATTTACCTGAAGGGAGATAGAGGCCACTCATCTACTCATAGTGTAAGAATCAAGATTGAGTCACTCTCATAGAATCTCTCTCCCATTTGATCATGAAGACTTATCAAAATTCCATTAAAACAGACACTGCATTAAAACTCTTAAGTAACCACTCATTCACTTATTATTTTTTTCATTTAGTCAACACACAGTAATTAAAAGCCTATGATGGCCCAAACACTGGGCTTACTGCAGGGGACCAAACCTAGTCTCTGCCACAGAGTTCACATTACAGTGTGTGAAGGCAGACAAGAAATAAGTCCACATACATATTAGACAGTGATAAATGCTATGGAGAAAAAGCAGGGGAAGTGAGATTGAGGAGCTATTTCCCACAGGTGGCTATAGAAGGCCCCCTGGTTAGAGGGCACTTAAGCAGAGACCAGCAGATAGAGAGGGATGGACCAGGAGGACATAGGGGCATCGCTGGCAGAAGACACAGTCAGTGTCAAGGCCCAGAGCAGGGATTGCACCTAGGGTGGTTGTCTGCTACGGGGCTGACTTTTCCTTAGGAATCCACTCCAGACATCCTTGATGTTTTATTGTCCCTCTGAGTTTCAAATTTCATAAACTGCTCTTTAAAAAAGAAAACGAAGTCTGGTAAAGTGAAGGTTGCTAATGGTTGGCTACACAATTGCCATTCCTTCCATATATGGCCCTTTGGAGTTTGCCATTCAGGATGACAATATTTCCCCTTCTCTGGTGACCCCCAGATTTCCTCTTCCCAGCCTATCACAAGTCCCTCCAGTCCCATCTATGCATCACGAAATTCCCACACCTCTCCTGATGCATAAGCAATTCTCATGTGGTGGTGGGTGGGCCTTTGGTTATATCAGTACTTAAAAGAAAGTCAGAGCTTCCCGGGTAGCTCAGTGGTAAAAAAAAAATCCACCTGCCAATGCAGGAGATGCAGATTCGATCCCTGGGTTGGGAAGATCCCCTGGAGAAGGAAATAGCAACCCACTCCAGTATTCTTGCCTGGGGAATCCCATGGACAGAGGAAGCTGGCGGGCTACAGTCCACAATATTACCAAAGAGTCGGATATAACTTAGTGACTCAACAACGACAACAAAACAAAACAAAGTCTCTGATGCTAATGTATTAAGGACGTGGGCTGTGGTGTTCATGCAAGTTCTAGGCACTTCCCTCCCTCCTTCCTACAGTGCAGTCTTCACTGTAAACTCCGAGGCTGTTGTCTTGTTCCCCACAATGAGTAAATGAGAGGGAATAATAGAGGGTTGGAAGTGGGCACAGGTCAAAAGCACCTTTTAAGGCAGGGTTTCTCCTCTGAGAGATGCTTAAAACTGCAAACTTGTCCTGTCTTCCTACCTGTGTCTCACAGAAACAGCACGGATGGCTGTCGTTATCTCCATGCTGTCCAATTACCAGAACTTTCGAATTTCTTGAATGCCCAGCCTTCCACTTCACCAACAGAGAAACATCCCAACCCTATACTAAAATATAGTATAGTCAATTCTACATTTTGCTTTGTGTCTGGATGCAGGGTTCTGTATCACAGGAGAAAACAACACAGTTGTGCAGATTGAAAAAAAAAAAAACATGAATCTCTATCTATCTATCTGTCTGTCTAAACTATTGTTCCAACTAGGACACTGTCGAGAGTGAATGGATACTGTGAGAAATCACACCCGGACAACAGGTGTAAACCAGGACTCTCTTGAACACAGAGCGGGTAATGGTCAACCTACTTATAAACAAGCTTGCATAACCAAAGAAAAGGGAAGGAGGAGCAGATCAAGAATGATTCCAAATATTGTGTGATATCACTTCATGTGGAATCTAAAAATGACACAAATGAACTTATTTACAAAACAGAAGTAGACTCATGGACAAAGAAAACAAACTTATGTTTCCCAAAGGGGATACTGGGTAGAGGATAGCTTTTTTTTTAGTAAAAGGATAATTCCAAACCTTCCAGACCTGTGTTGAACCCATCTGTACTTAGTAGGCATCTTTCATCCCATTTCATAGAGAAAATCGAGACTACCAAGCTCATTTCCCTGTGTTCTGACCCATAAACTTGCCATATATCTCACTTGCCATATATCTAAGTTCACCCTCCCCTCCTCTCCTCTCATTCAGGACAAACCTCCACTCACATGTGAACCCCATTCCTTCCAGAACCTATCACCAGCTTCCCCTCTCTTTCCTGTAATATTCTATCTCTTCTTCTCTGTTTTTCACCACCCAAAAGCAAACTCTAATCCTAAAAATCTCTTTCTTGATATTATGACCCCCTCATCCTATAATCTAATTTCATTCCTTCTCTTCTAATCAAACCCTTTGTGATGTCTCCTCTTCTTTGTGTCCCATCCATACAGGGTTGAACAATTTCTGTCTCCCTCTGAGTTATTAAAGCTAGTCTCATCAAGGTCAGTTTTATGGAGAATTCCCTGGTGGGCCAGTGGTTAGCACTTGATGCTCTCACTGCTGGGGCCCCAGGTTCAATCCTTGGTTGGGGAACTAATATCCTGCAACATGTGCAACATGGCCAAAAGAAAAAAATGTTAGCTTTATCCCAGTGGTCAAAACCACTGGATGACCTTTATCCTTCTTCACTGCTCTAGATGCCTTTAGCACTGTCGAGCCTTCCTGATGGACACTGATGACTTCCTCATTCTCCATGAAGCAAGTCCTCCTGGTTCTTTTGGTACCTCTGTGGGACTGCTCACTTACAGTCTCCTCCACAGTCAGCTGTCACTAGTACGTTACCTGGACTAACACCATATGAAGATACAGAACATCTGGCTATTTCTACGTCTTGCAATGACACCAGAAACACAGGGTCAAGAGCAAGTGGACAGAGAAGGAGCTCAGAGAAGCTGGTGATGCTCTTTATCCCTGACTTGAAAACCCTCAGTGCTCTGGATCTGGAGGAGTCATGTGGCTGAGGGATCTTTTTAGCACTTAGTTTTTTTCAAGTCTCACCCAACTGTGGGGTGAAGGTAGGAGTGGGCCACATGTGTAACTTGCATAAGAGGGAGACCAAACGCAGGACTAAATTGTTTTTTGGGAAGCAGAGTTCAACAATTTAAAATCAACTTTTGTTCTCAGATAGCCAAAAATAGTTTCCTGTGGCTTCTTCTATTTCTTTCACTAGGGTTACCAGAACTCAGCTTTGTGTCAGAAATGCAAGTTTAGCAGAAATGTCTTCCCCTAATGAGGCCTGGTGCCTGTCGGTATTATGTCTGAGTCCCTGGGGCTGTTCAGTGGGTGATTTTCCAGTTGTTGCGAAGCCCATAGGCATCCTGCGGACATATTAAATGGCCATACCCCCCACCCTGGGACTCAGTGTAGAGCTTCCATGTGGGGCCTGACTCTACACGGAGCCTTGTGTGGAGCAACTTACTGCTCAGAGCTGTATGAACCTCTGTCTCTTGGTGGGTGGCTTTACATTGAAGCCTGTGGCCTGATGGAGCCTTGATTCTGAGTGAAGCTAAATTCTTTATACCACGAGCATCTCCCATTCTTTTTATGAACTTGTTGCCGCTGTCTTCTGTCCTCACCTGACGTGGAACAATGGACTGGTTCAAAATCGAGAAAGGAGTCCATCAAAGTTGTATGTTATCACTCTGCTTATATAACTTGTAAGCAGATCTGGCCATTGGAAGCAGAGGATTCACCAGTTGTGGGAAGGTGGCAAGAATTCCCATTATGGCTACAGACCAGAGTCATCTTTGTGTGGTCTGTGTTACTGAAAGGCCTCTGGAAAAGTTCATTTGTTCAAGGCATCATGGATTACAAGAGCTGGCAGGGGCCTCAGAGGTCCACTAGCCCAGGATGTCAGTCTTTTTAAGTTTTGAAAGAGCCTGACCTCCATCATTGTATCAGGTCATGTTATTTCAAAATGTTTTACATTCTTTCAATGTTAAGCTCTTCACTGTTGACAGCAAAACATGAAATGAGAACCAAGCGAAACATGAAGGTCTTGTAAAGGTAAACTTGTTATACCACCAGCATCCCCCACCCTTTTTACTAACTTGTTGCCACTGTCTTCAGTCCTCACCCTCTTCAGAGACAGATCTCGAGGCCTTCATGTCCTCCTTTTTCCTGGGCTCTTAGGCTATCACCAGTGACCCATGCTTCAAAGTCAAGCTCCAGTGCCCAAAATGGTTCTCGGTCCCCACATGTTCATCACATATGGCCTTTTGTTCTACCCAAGGCCCTTCTAATGGAATGCTGTTCTTTGCTGACAAACTAGTGTGGCAGAGTAAACTTCTTTACTATTTATTTTGAGGAGGTCTTTCTTTTTCTTAACTGAGGTAGACTATCAAGTAAGTTACAGGTGTATAAAGATAGTGATTCATAATTTTTAAAGGTTATACTTCATTTATTATTGTTTAGTTGCTAAGTCGTGTCTGACTCTTTGTGTCCCTATTGACGGTAGCCTGTCAGGCTCTTCTGTCCATGGGATTCTCCAGGCAAGAATACTAGCACAGATTGCCAAATCCTTCTCCAGGGGGTCTTCCCGACCCAGGGATCCAACCCAGGTCTCTCGCAGCTCCTGTGTTATGGGCGGATTCTTTACCACCAAGCCACCAGGGAAGCCCCATACTTCATTTATAGTTATTATAAAATATCAGCTATATTCCCTGCACTGTGCCATATATCCTTGTAGCTTATTTATTTTATACATTGTAGTTTGCATCTCTTAACCCCCTACCCCTCTCTTGTCCTTCCTCCCTTCTGTCTCCCCACTGGGAACCATTAGTTTGTTCTCTGTGAGTTTGTCTCTGTCTTGTTATACTCACTCACTTGCTTTACTGTTTAGATTCCACATATATGATAGCATATGGCATTTGTCTTTGTCTGACTTGTTTTATTAAGCATATGCCCTCCAGGTCCCTCCATGTTGTTGCAAATGGCAAAACATCATGGGTGTCCTTGTGAAAGCATCCAAAAACTGAGAGCTGCCACACCCCTTCTCTCAGTCATTCCTGTTTTGGCACTACATAAGGTCTATGGCACTTCGACACAACACAACACAGGGCAATGCAGGAGAGAAAACTTCAATTCACTGAGAAATACTTTTTTCATCCACAGCAAATTGAGAGGTCAAAACAGAAATCAAGTTGAGTTTTTTAAAAATGTAGAAAATTATCATTTATGTACACGTGAATTTGTGAAGCTAGAGTTGTATACTAACTCAGTAAAATGTGGATTTATCAAAAGAACTCAGAAGACTCTCATGGAAACAAAACTCAGGAAGTACATCTGGGTTTCACGGGACTAAGAAAGCCAATGGGCAGCAACTTACGGTCTGTCACTCTGACTGTCTCTCATAATCACCTTTTCTCTGGGACCCGGTGCCAATCCTCTCTCTGCAAAGACCTAGAAAGAGGCAAACAGCTTCCTCTCCTGACTCATGGTCCCTGCAAACCTTTGCAGACATGGCTGATGCTCACTAAGGTGCCATCTCCACATGACTTACTGGCCTGAGATCACCACCAATCATTTTATTCTTAATGCTTCCAAGATGAAAGTTTTGAGAAGGAATCAGCTTTGACACTCTTTTCTCTGGGGTCCATGCTCCTTAGATGAGAAACCCACCCTGCCCCAGTCATGGTGGGGTGGGGGTGAAAGGGAGGGTGGTCATGTAAATGAGACATGGCTGCTCAAGCCAGTCACATCATCAAAGATGTATGGCTTGGACAGTTCCAGAGAAGCCCAGTTTCTAAAGCACCCTTATTAAAATTACTGCTATACTTGTCATACACTCCTCTCAATATTTTTATATTTTACTTCAGTTTTTGGCTTTGCCAGATGGGATCTTAGTTCCCTAAACAGGGATTGAACCCGTGCCCCCTGCAATGGAAGTACAGAGTCAACTACTGAACAATCAGGGAAGTCCCAACTCCTCTCTATTGTAACTTCCTTGGACGCAGGGGCTCTAATTCATTTCTGTGAATGACATCTTTTCTGTGCCTTTTCCATTTGGAAGAGTTCATTGAATATTTGTTGAGTGAATGTCCATCTCTATATTCATTCTCTGTTCTCCATATCTTCATTCCTCAGACAACAGTGTTCAGGTTAACATCTGAAGAGAATAATTCCTGTTGCTGGGGCATAGCAGGTGAATGCCAGTCAAAATGACTAGATGATTAGATCTGAGTGACTATAGGTGGGTTACATAGGTGGGTTTCCTGATCAGATACTATAAACATCCTTAGAGTCACAATATTTATCATGGGGCTTTCCATAACAACTGAGCATGATAATTTCTCATCATTCTAGAGCCAACTTCACTGCTGCAGAAATTGGCTGGAGACTTCATTCAATCTTTGAAGAACTTATGTGATAGATGAGAACTAATTCAAAGAAGAGGAGCAAGTGATGCTCTATAGGGAGATAATTCCTAGTCTCTTTTTGACACTTTGAATGACTTTTCTAAATTAAAATCTCGAAGTTTATTGGCAATCACTGCTTGAAGTAAAGAAATTCAAACATTTTGTGACTCTTTGTGCACTAATTAAAAGGGCTCTATTTAAATGGCAGAGCTATTCCGATGCCAAAGATGACAAATCAGAATCAAATTTTGAACCTGGAGGGAATTTACAGATCACTTAACCAATCTTTGCATTTTATAGGAGAGAAAATGGAAGCCATGACACATCTAGAGGTAGAACTACCACTCCCACCAACCTGGTCCAAGGTTCTGCAGCCCCAGGAAAATCAGCTTGACTATGAGCAAGTGGGGGATACTGGAGATTATGAACATGGATGACATATGGCATCTTCAGTAGTTCAGATCAGTTTAGTTCAGTTGCTCAGTCATGTCCAACTCTTTGTGACCCAATGGATTGCAGAACATCAGCTTCCCCGTGTCCTTCACCATCTCCCGGAATTTGTTCAAGCTCATGTCCATTGAGTTGGTGATGCCAACCAACCACCTCATCCTCTGTCATCCCCTTCTCCTCCTGCCTTCAATCTTTCCCAGCATCCGGGTCTTTTCCAATGAGTCAGTTCTTTGCATCAAGTGGCCAAAGTATTGGAGCTTCAGCTTCACTCCTTCCAATAAACATTGAGGACTGATTTCCCTTAGGATTGACTGGTTTGAACTCCTTGAAGTCCAAGAGACTCTCAAGGGTCTTCTCCAACACCACAGTTCAAAAGCATCAAAGCTTCCCTGGTGGCTCAGATGGTAAAGAATTTGCCTACAATGCAGGAGACCTGGGTTCAATCCCTGGCTTGGGAAGATCTCCTGGAGAAGGGAATGGCTACCCACTCCAGTATTCTTGCCTGGAGAATCCCGTGGACAGAGGAGCCTGGTGGGCTACAGTCCATGTGGTCACAGAGTCGAACATGACTGAGCGACTGACACTTTCACTTTCTTTCAGTTTTCTTTGTGGTCCAACTCTCACATCCATACATGACTACTGGGAAAACCATAGCTTTGACTAGATGGGCCTTTGTTGGCAAAGTAATGTCTCTGCTTTTTAATATGCTGCCTAGGTTGGTCATAGCTTTCCTTCTGTTAGGTAGTTAGAAGAGGGAAAAGGAGTCCAAAATGGCGGTGGCTTAAAGACAGGAAGGGAGAAGCCCGCAAAAATAGAACAGAGGAAGGTCAAAGGAAGGTCCGAGGACCAGAGTGAGGACTTCACGTAGAACAGCACTCCTGCCTAAGCCCAATTTGCATAGGACAGGCCCAGGGAGAAGAAAAAAACATATAAAAAGAGGAGCCGAAGGACTCTCTCTTTCTATCTCCCGCACGATGGGGGTGCTCTTCTCTTTGCATCTTTGGACTGACGTGCCCTCATGCCTCAAAGATGGATTTTCCTGCTATCTTCTAAATAAAATAGAGCTGTAACACTGAGCTGTAACACTGATTTCTCTAAGAACTATAACACGGTCTGTTCGAGACCTGAGAGCTATAACATGGTCTGTCCAAGACTTGAGAGTTGTGACCTGCTGAGGGGGCTTTAATGTCCATCACTCCAAATCTTTGTTGTGACGAGACAAAGAATGGAGGAACATACACTCGCCTGACACTTCCAAACAGCAAGCATCTTTTAATTTCATGGCTGAAGTCACCATCTGCAGTGGTTCTGGAGCCCAAGAAAATAAAGTCTGTCACTGTTTCCATTGTTTCCCTATCTATTTTCCATGAAGTGATGGGATTGGATACCATGAATTTAGTTTTTTGAATGTTGAGTTTTAAGGCAACTTTTTCACTCTCTTTCACTTTCATCAAGAGGCTCTTTAGTTCCTCTTCACTTTCTGCCATAAGGGTGGTGTCATCTGCATATCTGAGGTTATTGATATTCCTCCCAGCAATCTTGATTCCAGCTTGTGCTTCATCCAGCCTGGCATTTCTCATACTCTGCATAGAAGTTAAGTAAGCAGGGTGACAATATATAGCCTTGACATACTCCTTTCCCTATTTGGAACCAGCCCATTGTTTCATGTCCGGTTCTAACTGCTGCTTCTTGACATGCATACAGATTTCTCAGGAGGCAGGTGAGGTAGTCTGGTATTCCCATCTCTTGAAGAATTTTCCACAGTTTTTTGTGATCCATACAGTGAAAGGCTTTGGCATAATCAATAAAGCAGACAGAAGTAGATATTTTTCCAGAACTCTCTTCCTTTGTCTATGATCCAACAGATGTTGGCAATTTGATCTCTGGTTCCTCTGCCTTTTCTAAATCCAACTAAAATATCTGGAAGTTCTCAGTTCACATGCTACTGAAGGCTCACTTGGAGAATTTTGAGCATTACTTTGCTAGCATGTGAGATGAGTTCAATTGTGTGGTAGTTTAACATTCTTTGACATTGCCTTTCTTTGGGATTGAAATGAAAACTGACATTTTCCAGTTCTGTGGCCACTGTTGAGTTTTCCAAATTTTCTGGCATATTGAGTGCAGCACTTTCACAGCATCATCTTTTAGGATTTGAAATAGCTCCACTGGACTTCTGTCACCTCCTCTAGCTTCATTCATAGTGATGCTTCCTAAAGCCCACTTGACTTTGCATTCCAGGATGTCTGGCTCTAGGTGAGTGATCACAACATCATGATTATCTGGGTCATTAAGATCTTTTTTGTATAGTTCTTCTGTGTATTCTTGCCACTTTTCTTAACATCTTCTGCTTCTGTTAGGTCCATACCATTTCTGTCCTTTATTGTGCCCATCTTTGCATGAAATGTTCTCTTGGTATCTCTAATTTTCTTGAAGAGATCTCTAGTCTTTCCCACTCTGTTTTTTTCCTCTATTTATTTTCACTGATCACTGAGGAAGGCTTTCTTATCTCGCCTTGCTCTTCTTTGGAACTCTGCATTCAAATGGGTATATTTTTCCTTTTCTCCTTTGCCTTTCACTTCTTTTCTCAGCTATTTGTAAAGCTTCCTCAGACAACCATTTTGCCTTTTTGCATTTCTTTTTCTTGGGAATGGTCTTGATCATTGCCTTCTGTACAGTGTCACAAACCTCCATCCATAGTTCTTCAGGCACTCTATCATATCTAATCCCTTGAATCTATTTGTCACTTCCACTGTATAATCATAAGGGATTTTATTTAGGTCATACTGAATTTTTTTCCCATTTTCTTCAATTTAAGTCTGCATTTTGAAATAAGGAGTTCATGATCTGAGCCACAAGTCAGCTCCCGGTCTTGTTTTTGTTTTCAATAGTACATATGGCTAAGCCCAAGGAAGGAAAATGAGACGGCCCTCCATCCTGAACGAAAGAGAAAAGATGGCTCACTCTTAGGAGTGTGTGTCTAGCCAGAGTTGTTCCAAACTGGTCAGAGAAGCCCCATGGGCCTGGCAGGGGTCATGGGTACAACAAGACTGCCCAGTGAGTTCTTATCACAAGCCAGACATCATGCTCAACACTCAGTCCTCATGGGCTGGAATAACCACACAACCCACCTATGGGATCAGCATCATTACCTTCCTTTTACAGGAGTGGAGACAGAGTTGAGACAATTAAGAGATTTGTTCAAGGTCACCTAATAACATCTGAACCGTGATTTGCCCTCAGGTCTCTTAAGGAACCAAGCTTGTGTCCTTAACCAGGGATGACATTTGAGTAGAGGCTCCCTGGGGACACTGTTGACAGCCTGGGGTTCTCTGGGCAATCTCGCCCTGCACTGCTTGTCCATTTACATTTCTGTGGTTACCTGAGCCTGCCAGAAGAAAAGTCTGCATGCCTGGCTCAGCCTGGCCTTCCAGCCCAGGCACAGCTACACCTCCAGCTCTTGTCTAGGACACAGCCAGCCCGGGGCTGGACCCTTCTCTGTGCTAACACTCACATTCCTCCTGGACAGCCTTTCCATTTGTTCAGAATTCGAACGTGAGAATGGTAAATCTGGAAGGACCTAAGAGATTTGGTGCAATCTCCATTTTCAGAAGGAAGTTTGCGTTTAATTCTTACTCATTTATCTGCCGGTGTATATCCACCAGGTCAGCATTGGGGATTCAACAATAAGCTGGAGCTCACTCTGGCACCTTAAAGTCGTGTTCGGTAAGGTCCCACCTCCACCAGGAATGCCTCCCTCTCCATTCTCCATTTCTCATCAGCGCCCGCACGCACAGTAAACTCCACCGCAGAACTAGCTGCGCAGGGCGGGCGACTCGTGTTCTGCCGTACAGAGTCTGCCAGGGTGCTCTGGCCCGCCGCGTGTCGGCGCCGTGCACCCCGGCGCCGGACGGAGCGTGATGGGGCGCAACAGCTGCGGGCTGCCGGCGGCTCTCCCTGCCCCGGCCCAGCCCCCGCGCTGGTTGGGGGCGGCGCCCCCTGATCCCGCTCCGGGTCCCGGCCGGGGGCGAGGAGGGGCCGGCGCAGGTAGCTCAGCCGCCACCGGGGAGCGAGCTTGGGGCGCGGGGCTGTTGCAGCGGGGTGCGGCGCCTCGGGGCCCGCCGCCTCTTCCTGCTCGCCGCCTTCCTGGGGCTCTGCGGGGCGCGCAGGGTGCTTGGAGGTACACGCCCCAACTTCCACACTTCCCCTCCCCGTCCCTTCTCCGGCCGGCCGCGCGCGGAGCCAGCTAGAGGCGGCGGGGAGCGGGGCGGAGGGCGCGGGCGGGAGCCCCCTGTGATCCGAGGGCCCCGGGAGACCCCGCGGCCCGGCCAGTCCCGCGGCAACCGCGATTTGGACTCTCAGGCGGGGCCTTGGGAGCGGGGCAGCCAGGGGAGGAGAACGCTCGGCCCTGCGCAGTGGCTCCGTGGCCTCCGCGGAAAACTTCCGATTCCCCGCCTCGCGCGGCCCGGCCCCTCCGGTCCCGGCCAGTTCGCGAGCCCCGGGGGCGTGCCCTGCGCCGCGGGTCTGGGCTTTGGGGCCGGACTCTCGGCGGCACTCGGAGGAGTAGACGGAAGGCTTCCTGCTGTCCTCCCTTCTCAGCTTTCCAGCCCTACCCTACCCAGGCCCTTCTTCGACTGCTCGTGACCCTCAAGAGGCCTTAAACTGCTCGCCGAGTTTCTTTTGTGGGTGGCTGCCCTCTCGTTCCCTAAATCCCCGCACACGTCCGCAGACATTTTCTGGACCCCGTTCGCTGGAGATGCTTTACATTTCCTTGGCGGCTTTCAGAAGTCAAAGATGACTAATAAAAGCCCAGTGACTTTTTACATCATTGAGCTGGACACTGGGGCCTTCCCGCCCTCTCTGGCTCTTTGAAATTTAATTCCGTTTATAACAAAAGACATTCTTCGAGACTTGAGAACGCATTCTTAATCAAAGGCCTTGCCAGTCTTTGTGGTCCTCAGATTAAGTTCGGAATGGTTCTTTACTTCACTTTAGGCGATTTCGCAAGGAGCTGTCACCCCTGTGCGGACCTGCTTAAAATTCCTCTGACACTGCGCAGTCAATTCTGCTGTTTGGGGCACTTGCGAGCTCCTCCCTCTTCATCTTCCTCCTTCCAGATTCTTTTTTCTGCCCGCTTCCCGGCCTCTTCCTGCCTGGCGTGCATGGAGCAACTGGAGGGTACCGGAGTCCAGGTGTGAGGCCGCTGTGGCGGGGGGCTGTGGTGTATCCTTGAGAGGGAAGGTGCTGGCTGCAGGCCAGGGGCATCTGAGTGAGCAGTGAATGGAGTTGGGGGACAGGTGAGGTGGTGATGGTCAGGGCCAGGGATCCGGGTGGTCCCTGTGGGGTGATGAGAAGCCTTTGGCTTTGGAATCAGGTGGACTTGAGCTTTAATCTGGGTGTCATCACCTATTCTCAGAGTGACTTTGGGAAAATTACTTATCTTGGTCTTGATGTTGCTTTTGTAAAACTGGGATGATAATGGCTTCTTCAGAATTCTTTACAAGGGGTAAAGAATCCACTTGTAATGCAGGAGACACAGGGGTGGTGGGGGGGGAGGTGGGGGAAGGGTTTAAATCCCCGGGTTGGAAGGATCACCTGGAGGAAGGCAGGGCAACACACTCCAGTGTTCTCGCCTGGAGAATCCCATGGACCTGTTGCAGGAAGGGGGACCCCTTCCAGGACCCCAAACTGGACTCTTGTCCAACACTCAGAAATGAATTGTCCGAGGAGACACATCTGCTGACAAAGCAAGAGATTTTATTGGAAGAGGGCACCAGGTGGAGAGCAGTAGGTAAGGGAACCCAGGAGAACTGCTCTGCCAGTGGCTCATAGTCTCAGGTTTTATGGTGATGGGATTAGTTTCTGGGTTGTCTTTAGCCAATCATCCGACTCAGAGTCCTTCCTGGTGGTGCATACCTTGTTCAGCCAAGATGGATGCCAGAGAGGAGGAGTCTGGGAGGTGGCCGGACATGTGGTGTCTCCTTTTGACCTTTCCTAAACTCTTCCAGTTGGAGGTGGCTTATTAGTTCGGTGTTCCTTACCAGGACCTCCTGTCTAAAACAACCCATGCAAATGGTTACTATGGTGCCTGGCCAGGGTGGGTGGTCTCAGTCAGTGTGCTTCCCCTAACAGACCGAGGAGCTTGGTGGACTACAGTCCATAGGGTCACATAGAGTTGGACATGACTGAAGTGACTGATCACGCATGCAGGCAAGACCTCCACACAGGCAAGACATGGCAGCCTGGAAAGTGAAATCGCTCAGTCGTGTCCGACTCTTTACGACCCCATGGACTGTAGCCTACCAGGCTCCTCCATCCATGGGATTTTCCAGGCAAGAATACTGGAGTGGGTTGCCATTTCCTTCTCCAGGGGATCTTCCCAACCCAGAGATTGAACCCGGGTTTCCCGCATTGTAGGCAGACGCTTTACCGTCTGAGCCACCAGGGAAGTCGGCAGCCTGGAAACTACTGGATTAATGCTCATTTCCCTTCCCTCCTACTAATGACTCTCCTGTCCTCTTCATCTGTGCAATTCGCTTGGGCATGAGAAAGACCCAATAGGTTAGATATCCATTGAGGGGTACAGAATATGGATAGAGGAGATTTGTTGAATGAAACCCTGGAGAAGGAAATGGAAACCCACCCCAGTTTTCTTGCCTGGAAAATTCCATGGAGAGAGGAGCCTGGCAGGCTACAGTCCACGGGGTCACAAAGAGTTGGACATGACTGAGTGACTGAGCACACATTGAATGAAGAATTCCACGGCATATAATTCAACATCTATTCTGTTCTTCACCCTCGACTCTAGTTGTATGACAAATATCGAATACTGAGGTCTCACCAAAAGCTGCTTTCGGGCATTTTGAAGAATATATTCTTGCTTAGCCAGATGTGTAATGTGAGTTTATCTTTCCTCCTTGCGTGATTCAGGCTGTTGTTTTGAAGAATCTAATTGTTGAAGATGCCAACTAAAAAACGCACAACATGAGAGTTGCAAAGTTAAGTTTTATATTTGGGGCAAAATGAGGAGAGAGCATTTCAGATAGCTCTAAGAAACTGCTCCAAAGAGGTGGTGGGGAAGGTCAGTATATGTGTGATTTTGGTGCAGGTGGAGTGCATGCACTCAAGCACCTATTCTCTGCAGAAGGTTTTTGCTAGTCACAAGGAGCAGTCGTCACCATGAAGGATTTTAAGGGCTTTTCTAGATGTGAGGAGACTCAAGAAATGGGCTTATAAAGTCATCTCCTGAAAATATCTAACTATTTGAGGACCTGTTCTGCAAGTTTTTCTTAGAGCACAGAATGCCTCACTTCTACTCTCCACCCTGAACTTGCAGAGGGTGTTTTGTTGAAAATCAGCAGCTGCAGTAGCAACTGATTAGTCCTTGTAGAGGTAGATGGCAAGTCCCAGTTTATGGTTGACAAAGGCTTAGATAAATGCTGCTCTCAGTCTTTATATGACACAGGGTGTTATGTCCTCATGGAGTCTTATCACAGTAGGAAGTTACTTTTGTCTGGTGAGCAGATTGGGGATGCTGCAGATACTCTTGCAGAGATAGTTACATCTTAATTCATTCAACATGGATTGTATTACTTTACATAGTGAAAGGGACTTTGCAGATGTTATCAAATTAGGGATTTTGAGGGTAGAGAGATTATCCACCCTGAATTATCTCAACGGGCCCTAAAGGTGGTCATAGGGGTGCTGTAAGAGGAGGGCAGGAGGGTCAAAATCAAAGAAGGAGATGATGTGATGGAAGCAGAGGTCAGAGTGATATGATTGCTGGCTGGGGCCACAAGCCAAGACATGTGATGGTCTCTAGAAGTTGGAAAAGGCAATGAGACAGATTCTCCCCTAGAGCTTCCAGAAAGAATGCAGGCCTTCAAACACTTTGATTTAGCTCAGTGAACTCCAGAACTCTTTATTGTCTAATCAGTGTGTCATTTTAAGCCATTAAATTAGCGGCAGTTTGTTAACAGCAGCTCAGTCATGTCTGACTCTTTGTGACCCCATGGACTATACAGTCCATGGAATTCTCCAGGCCAGAATACTGGAGTGGGTAGCCTTTTTCTTCTCCAGGGGAATCTTCCCAACCCAGGGATCAAACCCAGGTCTCCCGAATTGCAGGCGAATTCTTTACCAGCTGAGCCACCAGGGAAGCCCTAACAGCAGCAATAGGAAGTTAATAGAGGTTGTCTGAACTAGTAAGAGATCATATAAAGGGCTATTTAATTCTGTTTGTTTTTAAGTTTTTATTTTATATTAGAGTATGCATGAGTGCTGAGTTGTTTTAGTCATGTCCAGCTCTGTGACCCCATGGACTGTAGCCCTCCAGGCTCCTCTGTTCATGGGATTCTCCAGGCAAGAATACTGGAGTGAGTTGCCATGCCCTCCTCCAGGAGATCTTCCCACCCAGGGATCGAACCCATGTCTCTTATGTCTCCTGCATTGGCAGGCAGGTTCTTTACCACTAGCCTCACCTGGGAAGCCCTTTATGTTAGAACATAGCTGATTAACAGTGTTGTGATAATTTCAGAAGGACAGTAAAAGAACTCAGCCATATATATGTGTGTATCCATTCTCCCCCAAACTCCCCTCCCATCCAGGCTGCCACATATCATTGAGCAGAGTTCCAAGGGCCATTTGATTCTGATTGTCAGGAGAAGGCACATGCCATCAGACAGCAAGGGAGCTGGGAGCTTAGAGAAGGTTCTGTCCATGTGCAGAGTGAGTCTGGCTCTAGCACTCACTCTAGAGCCTGTGGCTGGGCCTCGAGAGCTCCTAGACAGCGGGGGAGCAGACACAAAAATGTCTGAGTGTCACATGTGGAGCATTCAGAATAGGACATAAGCTCTGCCGTCACTAAGGAAGGAGCTGTCAGCTCAGCCCGAGGTGGCTGGGGACCAGGATGACCACTACCTCATTCTAGGGGTTTCCATAGGAATCTACAGCATCTACAGGATTAGCTCCCCCTGGAGTTGTGTGGGACACAATCTTTATGACCATTTTTAGCAGGCCTAGAGAACGCCCCATTGAGAGGGGGTATGGGCAGAGCCAGTGCTGCTTTTCTCTTGCAACCTGAACAGTGGGCATGGAGACTGGTATTTGGGGAATGAATGAAAGTTGAGAGGCTGGTGGGACATGTTCTGCAATAGCCAGGATTCCAGGGCTGTGGATTGCTCCGACTCTTCCTGAAAACCTAAGATTTCCATCCTCACAGTGGCCTTGGGCCTACTACTCGCTTCTCCGCCATCCTCCCAACTATGTCAACAACACATTTAGTATAGAGATGTGGAGCCAGGGACCCGTCCCACCCTCCCAGCCTAGTGAACACCTGGTCAGCTGCCCAGCCTATGGCCGTGGAGCAAATATCTATTCACTCATTGATTTTTCTTTCTTAACTTACATGTTAGTGGACCTGACTCTTGTGGGAGAGACTTAGAACTTTTCCTATTGGGATTTGCTTTCAGTGAATAAAGGAGGTCGGGCCTCCTAGGGCATGTTAGATAGTTGTGCTAATTTTTTTCACATTTATAAGTTTTCTTCTTTCTTAGAGTGCTGTGGATTAAGTTGTGTGCATGTGAGCTAAATTGCTTCAGTCATATTAGACTCTGTGTGACTCTATGGACTGTAGCCTGCCAGATTCCTCTGTCTATGGGATTCTTCAGGCAAGAATACTGAAGTGGGTTGCCATGCCCTCCTCTAGGGGAGCTTCCTGACCGATCGAATCAGCGTCTCTTGCGTCTCCTGCACTGGCAGGCGGGTTCTTTACCGCTAGCACTACCTGGGAAGCTAGTGCATAAAGTTAGTGATCTCTTGACTAAGTGTTCAACATCAGTTTGATAAAGTATGTGCCGTCAATACCATGGTGAAACACTGTCAAGGCTCTTACGGATGCATTTGTGGGGTAAAATGTGGCTTTCCTTTCCAAGTGAAGTTATTCCACTCAAATGATACAGCATGAATAAGAGCTGTTTTATAACTCCAGCCCTTCTCTTAGGACTTCATCTTAGGAGTCTATATAATGCAAATACTCTAGCAGAGAAGTTTGTTTTCATTGTTTTTTATTTTAATTTAAAAAATAAGTTTCTACGCTTATGCCATATCATCTATAGAACATCTTGGAAGAAATGCAGTACATAAAAAGGCATGATATAAAGTTACCAAAAATACTGTATTATGAAAAGACAATTCTAATTTCAGTGAAAGCAAACAGTTCTGAAATCTTTCTTTAAAATACTTTCCTGGTTAATTTCCGTCCTATTCTTGTTTTGCCCTTGCATAGTCACCAGACTGATCTTTCTAAAACACAGAACAGATATGTCTTTTTCCAACTGAAAACCATAATGCTTCCTTACTGTCTGCAGAATAAGGTTCAATCTTCTTGATATGGCTTGTAAGTCACCCACCCCTGTAAGTCGGGATCCAGGTGATCAGTCAGTTATTTGCTCCCTAAACTTTTATTGAGACTTTCCTGTCATATATACACAATAAAACAAAGGAAAACTAAAGCTCCCCTCCCAGGTTCCCTCATTTAATAGCTGGCTACTCAACCAGAAATCTGGATTGCCCCCTTGGCCTCTCCCTTTCCCTCTCCTGACATTCCTACTTTTAAAATATCTCTTGAACCTGACTACCTCTCCCCCCTGTTTGCTTCCCCCCATCCCTACCATCCCCTTGAGTTCATTCTCTGCATTTCAGCCAGAGTCCTTTTCTAAATTGCAGTCTGGTTATATCATGTCCCTGTGTGACCGCTTTATGTGCCTCTTCGGATAGTCTAAACTCTACAGTTTGGCTTCTAAGCCATCATTTCGAGTGTCTAATGTGCTGTGTGCACAGTGAAGCTGTGATCAAGATCAACAAAGGCTCCTGACCTCAGAGCCTTACCTTTTGTTTGGAGTGGTGTGGTGTTGGGACTGAGTAATAACCCAGAAAACAAATAAAGAAGATAATCAGAGATTCAAGTAAGAGTCTTGAAGGGAGTAGCCAGGTACTGGGACTGGGTATCTACCTTTGCAAACATGCATGTGTGTGCGTGTGTGTGCGTGCATGTGTGTGTGTGTGTGTGTGTGTAGCTGTGCGCATGCACTTTAAACTGAAAGTTCAGGGACGGCCTCAAATGGATGCAGTGGTATTTGCCCCCTAACCCCTCATGGCTGTGCAGCTTCAGTCCTGGCTGCCCCCTCCTGATACTGTGCTCAGCCACACTGGGTTTCTGGTTCCTTGCAGTCTCCTCTCTCCTATCTCTCCCCACGTTTTTTCTTTCCTCTTCCTTTCCTCCACCCCTCACCAGCTCTTCCTAGAAGCCAGTGCCTTGCCTGAAACACCTTTCTTCCTTCTACCCTCCTTGACAAGGCCCAGTGCTTCTGTTGAGGTCTGCATTTCCTGGTTAATAATCAGGCAACTGTAATTGCTTGATATACAGTCTTTCTCAGTCACCACTGAATTCCCAGGACCAAACAGTCTGTGTGGACAGAATATGCACATGGGGTGGGATATTTACATCTGCCAGGGAGAGACCTTAATAGATTGCTCCTTCTCTCATACCCCACTGGGCTCAAGCCAAGCTTCTGTTCTAGCCCTTCCTATTATCACTTGGATACCCTCTTTTTTCTAAACAATTTTCTCCTGTGATAGATTGGGAGTTCCTTTGTCTTATTAATTCTCCAACCAACCCTTCATAGTACCTGGCACACAGTAAATGCCAAAAAGCTTGAACATAAAACCAAAATCAAACAAAGATCCAGGAAGATATAGTTAGAAAAAAGGAATGGAAGCCAATTCTAAATGGTAAAATGAATCACATAGTCACTTACCTGGGGAAAATTACAGAAACCTTCCACGCAAAGTACTTTACCTCATGGCAAAACTTTGGTTTCTATTCAGACATTTTACCATTTATTTAAGGACACAAAATCAGGAAGTTGCTCTGATTTTTTGGTTCAGCTTGATTCGCTACCCTCCTATAAAATACCCAAGTACACGCTTCCCTTCACTGCAGGTAGAGATTGCCTTTCTTTTTCTAGAAACCAGTTTTACCTGTGCTTTTACTTGCTTTTTATTCTGATTTTGAGGCACTTCCTAGGGACCACAAAAGTTAGGGTCGACTTGGAAGTATGTGGCTTCAGGCTGTCAGGCCAGAAGTTTTAAACCTGCTTCCTTGTTTTTCCCCTGAGGCAATGGAAATTTCTAGCCATCAGCTGAGACGGATTGATTCAGTGCCAGAGGTGAAACATGGGAAAATATAGGGATGTTGTTTATTAAGGCTACTTAGTCATTCTCAGCAGTAGATTTTATGATTTAGAAAACATTTCCTGGTTTTGAAAACTTAACAATACACCCTCTAAGTCTGTCAAAAATTGGAATGGGGGGTTTCAGTAATGGGAGAGCCAGAAGGATAAGCTAGTGGATTTGTAATTGCTTCTTTCAACTTTATGACTGTGTCCCTATATTCTAGTTTTATCAAATTTAATTATTAATGACTGTTTATAATGAAGAAAAAGGATGCTTCTGCGTATCTGAGGAAGTCTGTATCAACTTTGTACCTTGGTGAAAAACAAAAAAAAAAACAAAACACTGGCTTGGTGATTGGTTATGCTTGGGTTTTGTCAGTTCAGTTCAGTTCAGTTGCTCAGTCGTGTCCGACTCTTCGCGACCCCATGAATCGCAGCACACCAGGCCTCCCTGTCCATCACCAACTCCCGGAGTTTACTCAAACTCAGGTCCATCGAGTTGGTGATGCCGACTTTTTTTTTTTTGTCAGCTCTGTTTCAAATTAACTTTGACTTTATCTAAGTCCATAAGCTTCTTTAGGCCTGACTTGACTCAACTATAAAATGAAGGTTTATTGGTTAGTTCAGTTTGGTTGAGTAAATGATTGCATGCTACCTACCTAGCTTGGATTGGGTTCCCTAGAGAGAGAGAGGCTTAGGAAAGGATTCTTTTGGGAATGAATAATTGAGTGAGTGCTACCAGGAGAGAACTTTAAGGAAGTGATGGAATCAGGAGAGGGCAGGAAAAGAAACCAAACAAAGATGTGGTCTCATCTCAGCTCTGGAATATGGAGAGCAAAACACCTCTTCAATCAGTCATTGGCTAGAGGTTGCCCTCCAGGACAGAGGGTATGATTTTACTGAAATTTGTGGATAACAGAGTTCATCAGCTGGGGGATGGATGTACCAACCTGTTAAAAGAGATCTAAATAGGGTACCAAATATCTATTATACCACCTGAGTGCCAGGTACTAGGTATTGGAGAGAGGAAGGCAAAAAAGATGTAATCCCTTGTCATAGGAAACTCATGGACTGGTGCAGGAGATAGATGAATAAACAAGAATTTTAATCCCCCAGGCAAACGTTAGGATAGAGAAATGCACAATGTTGTAGGAACAAAGAGGAGAAGCAGGCATTGCAGCCTGGGTTACTCAGGAAGCCCATCTGGCCAGGCTATTTGCTACTACCTATCAGTCTTTATTCTAACCTCAAGCCACTTCTGGCTCCATATAAACCAAATGATTAGATATACTATCCATAGTTTTACCTTGGGAAGAATTTTCCCTCACTGGTGGCTTCATGGCCATGCCTAAAAGCAGCTGTAGTGCAATTGGAGAACATTTCCAGTCTGAATGCACATGATGATGCTGACTCAGCCGTGAACCAGGCTTGGGTATTTTGTCCTTCCATCAGCTGGCAATAAGGGGTTTCTCCCTTATTAGGCAACCAGACACACAAGCTGAGGAAAAGGTGCTGACACAAGAAAGGTGATGACATGAAGCTCCAGGCCACCATGTCATGTAGCTTGCTCATGACTTCTGGTCCTGTCCATGCTCAATTCTGGATGTACCACTTCTGTCCCTTGAATCTCTGCTTCCACCATCCATCTGTCATGGCAATTCTGTCATGTGTGTCTCAGACTGGGGTCATCACACTTTTTGTGCTTCTAGGATCTACCTTAGCTGTGAGTTCACATCATTTACAGCTGTCTGTGCCAGCAGGTTGCATCCTGCATCCCTGGGGATGTGCCCCCAAAAGTGTTATTAACTCCCCCTACTTAACTTTATGTTCCTGCCCCCTTGATTAGGTACCCTTAGTCCCGTGTGCGTTTCCCGGCTGCTGGCACTACCCTCTGGATAGATCCTGCAGCTCCTGTAGGGTCTAGTCCATGTCTCCATATAGCTTGTGTTGCGACTTAGGCTTTGTTTTGGATCTAGTGGTCAGGAGGAGAGACGGGGGCATGTCTTCAGGGGTTACATGTTATTTGTGGGGAGAGGTTTCTGCATCCTCTTTAAGTAAAGGGAGGGTCGCTTTAATCAGGAAATGGGTCTTTTCTTCAGGATCAGAGTGTTCAGAGGGATCTAGGGACACAGGGTATTTGAGCATCAATCCAAATGTCCCCATCCCATAAGTCAAGTTTCCATTCTTTCCCAAACAAGACCTTGGACTTGTCAGAGGCAGCCTGACGTGATTGGAACTTGAACTTTGTTTGAAGCTGACAATGCCATTTCCTGGGTGAGAGTCTCAACTTCCCCTGCCCACCTGCTGTAGGGGATGAGAAAGACTTTATATGCTATGAGGGAAGTCCTTTGGCTTTCACACCTACTTTTTAATTGTCAGCTAATCTATCCTAGTTTTTCCTTATCTTTTCCAAAGTTTCATTCAAACTTATGGATGGATATCCAGTTCCATTGTTCTCATTGCTGCTACTTACCCTATATTTCTCATAGGTTGATATTTCAGAGCTGGCTAATGTGTTCCCTTTCACTATAAAACCAGTTCACCATCAGCGATTTAGGATTAGCCCCTTTAGAAGGGAAAGAAGCAGAATTGGGTAGATAGAGAAGCAGATTTGCAATTCAGTTTCAGTAGAAGCCTGAGCCCTCTTGAGAGTTCTGAAGAGGGACTGACCCATCAGAAGTGTCCTGAGTTGGAGCAAGAGAACACAGCATTTATACCCCCACGACAGATCTGTGGGCTACCCCAGGAAGCAGGTGTGGCCTTGGGTAAGACAGCTGTCTTCAGCAGGGTCTCTCCTGCAGGGAGATGACAATATAAGTGTAACAGTCGCCGTGTAATAAGTTTACTAACTTCTTTTTTTCCTACAGCATCTTTTTATGGTGAAAGCTACGTGGGGCTCAATATCATAGAAGTTTCCTCTGAGCTATCTCTTCAGTTAAAATTTCAAACCAGCAAACCACAGGGATTACTTTTTCTTGCAGCTGGGGTAAATGACTAGTGTATAATAGAACTTCTATCAGGAAACTTACGGGTAAGATTTTTTTAAATCTTTAAAAATGTACAGTGATTCAATTACTGGAGGGAAAAACACTGAGAGAAAGAGAACAAAACACTTGATTATTGTTATTTCACTAGAATAAAATCAGATGCCACATGTAAGGGTTGAGATCTTCCCCAATTTTACGAACATGTTTTAAATATTCCAACTCAGAAAATTTCAATTTCAGTATGTAGTTCATAAGTGTGGGAAGGGGTTTCCATGTCCAGGTTTCTCTTTCTTTCTCTTTGTGAATGGCCATATTTTCTCAATAAAACACTAGGAGATGAGATTGCTTAATTGTGATTCTTTGTCTTTCAGGTGAGAGTGAATCTGGGGACAGGTGAACTAGTGCTTCTTTCTGAGCAAAGACTTCGTGTGGATGACTTGGCTTGGCATTTAGTGGAGTTGTACTGTGTTAAGGATCATGTCTCTCTGGTTACTGACAAACATTATGAGATGACTGGCCAGATCACTGGTGGGATGCACAATTTGCACTTTCAGTACGGAATCTACATAACAGGCCGCGGTGGACTTGATGTCTCATATCTCGATGGACAGCTCCCCAATTTCCGTGGCTGTATGGAGGATGTGGTGTTTAACCAGGGGGAGATCCTTTCCTCTCTTAGATCTTACCCTGGTTTTAAGAAAGTTTATGAGGTGTCACTAGGATGCAGTGATGAATTTTTTGCAGGGAAGGATGAATCCATCAATTTCTTTAGCTCCAGATCCTATGTCACCTTCCCAGAGTGAAAGTTCCAAGGGGACAGGCTGTTGGAATTTGCTTTGCAGACTGGAACTCAGCAAGCCTTGCTTTTATTTCAGTCAGGTAGGGAAGGAGATTTTGTCGCTTTGGAAATAGTTAAAGGTTTTTTGAAGGCTCATGTAGGAAGGAATGGGAGTGATACTCAGCTCTCTTCTTTTAGATTAGTTAGTGACAACCAGTGGCACGATATTCAACTCAGATTCACTGAAAGATGCCTGGGCCTGATGGTGGATGAACAAACAGTAAGGGCAAACCTGCCTCTGCAGAGCAAACGGTTTGTATCTGCAGGTCCCCTCTTCATGGGAGGTCTTGATAGACACAAGAGAGAAGAAGTTAAGAGGTTAGGACTTGCCTCTGTGCCTGGGAAATCTGCTGGAGGAATCTCTTTTAAAGGGTGCTTAAGAGGCTTGGAAGCCAACTCAGAAAAGAGAGCATTAAAGGATGCCTTTGTTTCCAAAGATTTATCTGCTGGGTGTAAAATGAAGGGCAGTGATAATGAAAATCCTTCTGCAACAACCATGGAGAAACTGCTGCTGGCAGAAGTTCCCCTTTCCACTGCTGACTCTGAGGTGGGCAAGCCTAGTCTTCAAGATGTGAGTAGCTATTTTTTGGTCCTGAATAACTTGGAGATCCAAGAAGGTGGACAAGCCTTACTGGAACAAAGGCATATGAAGGTGGATGTGGAGCTAAAGGATTTGGGTATCCATCAGTCTCAGATACTGTTTAAAATAAAGGAGATGCCTGTTCATGGGTTCCTTTGATTAGATGTTTCCCCCGAGCAAGGACTGGAGAAAGTTTTCACTCTGTTGGATTTGGAGCAAGGGAATGTTTGGTATGTCCATGACGGTTCAGAAGAACCTAGGGATTATGTCACATTTTCAGTCTCTTCCAATAGCAAGAGGGAAGTGCCACTCTACCTGCAAGGACATGTTTCTTATGTGTTTAACATTGTTGTCATTCCAGTAAATGATCCCCCAAATCTTAAGCTCCCTGAAGGAAATTTGCTTCTCGTGTTTGAGAATTCTAAGAAACGACTGACTCCAAATATCATACATATTTCAGACCCAGATACAGATTCCTTGAGTCTTAGTGTCTCAGTGCTTGGCAACTTTAATTCAGATGCTGGGTTTTTAGAAAATGTCAATGATCCTGGGAGAGCCATTAATGGTTTCTCATATGAGGATTTAAGAGATGGCAACATTTTCTATGTGCACAGGGGCCATCCAAACTCCTGGATCCTTCTGAGAGCAAATGATGGAGAGCTGGTTAGCAGTACAGTGGTGTTGTGGGTCATGGCTATTCCTTGGGACTTGGCAGTGGCCAATTGGACCGGTGTGGCCGTGCAGCAGGGTAGTTCAGTTCTGATTACACAGAGCAACTTGTCAGTGGAGGTTAATGGTGAATGCCCTGAGGTGGACACCTGTTATGTTATCACTTATCCACCTCGCTTTGGCCAAATTCAGCAACAAGGGCCAGGTGGCGAGTGGAAACAAATCAGTGCCTTTTCTCAGCATTCTGTTGATCAGAGTCAATTCGGTACTGTACTACATTCAAAGATTTGCAACTAGAAAATGTTACGGATCACTTTAAATTTAAAGTTGACATAGAAGGAAAAAGCAGCAAAGAGCTGGTGTTTCCTATTACGATACAGTGGCTAAAGTTTACCCTTCTGAAAAATGTTGCCCTTGAGATCAGTAAAATAAACAGGCACGTATTGAATTCTGATCACTTACAGGCCGTGACAGAGGGGGTGGAAGTAGCTGAGAGGGAACTGCATTTTAAGTTACTGGCCCCACCTAAGAAAGGAAAATTGCTATTTGGCACAGAAGTTCTACAGACAAACTCAGTCTTCAGCCAACAAAACATTACAGACGGTAAGATAAGTTATGAACCACAGGAGAGGCCCAGGGAACATTCACAAGATATTTTCAGGTTCTTGATGGTTGCAAAACACATAGAATCAAAAGATTATACTTTCAAAATCAACTTTAAAGCAGAGAGGAGGCATATTATTTTAAATAGAGGATTACTTGTAAAAGAAGGAGAAGGGAAATTAATCACAAAGTCGGAATTATTTGCTCAAACCTTGGACAAGAGGACTTTCCAATATACAGTCACCAAGAGTCCGCAGCACGGGAAGCTGAAACTGATTCGCTCTTCAGGTTCTCCTGGAAATCAGGACAACATCACCGCCTTCACAGATCAAGACATCCTGGGTGAGCAGCTGATATATGAGCACGATGACTGTGAGACCCAGAGTGATGAATTCCTCCTCGTGGCCTCCACCGCAGGACCAGACCAAGAAGGAGCGTTCAGGGATCTTGACACCGAGCATCTGTCTGCAGAAATCAAAGCCACCATTTCTGTGGAGTTAAAGAATGACGAGAAACCAGTGTGCGTGGTGGATAAGGTCTTTCAGGTTGTGCAGAATGGCCAGCGCTTGTTGACCCTCTCAGATCTCTGCTACCATGACCCTGACTCAGATTTCGACGACGGGCAGTTGCTCTACATCCGGTGGGGCATCCCGAATGGGGACTTGGTGCAAGCCAGTGACCCAACTCAGAAACTCTACCGGTTCGGGCAAGAGGACCGTGGGAAGGACGCGTGCTCTTCAGGCACCGGGGTGCAGACTCGGCCCGCTTTGTGTTGTTTGTAACTGACGGTGTCCACTACACGTCATCCCTCCTCGAGGTCAGCATGTCAGACCCCTACGTCCGTGTAGTCAACAACACGGGGCTGCTCGTACAGAGAGGAAAAGACAGCAGCCTCACGACAGCCAAACTCAGTGTCACCACAAACCACAATGTCAGAACAGACCACGAGGTCCATTTCCACATCGTGCAGCCCCCAAACCACGGCAGCGTGCTGGTCAACAGCTCAGCGCCTGGCTCATTTTCCGTGCATGACTTGAAGCAAGGGCATGTGATTTACAGGCATGACGGCAGTGGCAGCTTCGATATGTTCAACCTAATAGTGTGAGTTAAAGATATACATCTGTATGTGGGAGTCTACGTGCAGGTGGACTCAGAAAGCCACCAACATCACACACGAATTCTGCACAGCAAGACCCTTGTGGTTGAAGAAGGAAAACCAGTAAAACTGAGTAGAGAAAGGCTCCAGGTAGGTGGTGGTCCCAGGTCCCAGCATTCTCCCCCTCTGGAACCGCAGGGACAAATGATCTCTTTGTTTGCTTCTGAGAGCTGATTTGTGCTGATTTCTCTCCTGGTATTTGGAATGACTTTTTAAAAATGCAGATGCCATTGAGAAGAAAAGCCAGAACGTTTCATGATTTTGATACTGCTAATTGTTCTATAGTTGGAAATGGAATATAAAGAATCCTAAAATCCCTTCATTTTAAAGCTGTGTGCACAAGATCACACGAGTATGCATATATGTTTATAATGTAGAATAACCTGCGAAGGAGGAGGGAATGTGTATATTATAGTCAATGAAGAGGTCATTACTTTTTTCATCTTTCATGGCAACACTGCCAATATTTCATTTGATCTGAGTTACGTTTGTAATGTGGTGAAGCAGGGTATAAAAGTGTAATTTAACAGACATAAAAAGGATTCCTAAAACAGATGAGGATACTATATTACACAGTTTATTTCTTTATCTCTGAATGTGGCCTTGTGTAGTTTCTTGAAATTGATGGATAAATTGGCCCAGACCCGGGGAATGCCAAGGGTGAGCCATCACACCAGAAGCCGCCTGGTTTCCTGAGGCTCCGACTTGAGAGCTTCTAGCAGCACAGCCCTGCTGATCAGAATTAGGGGAGAATGAGTAATCTGTGCAGGGTATGTAAACTGATTTATGACAGTTGGCCACAAATGCAACCTATTCTCAGTCTACCCTCAGGACTGCAAACAAGTTTGCCTGCTTGCTAAATACAGCCAATAACATCAAGTAGAAATGAATTTGGACTTCTCTGGTGGTCAGTGGTAAAGAATCTGCCTGCAGTATAGGAGACCTGGGTTCAATCCCTGGGTTGGGAAGATCCCCTGGAGGAGGAAATAGCAACCCACTCCAGTATTCTTGCCTGGAGAATCCCATGGACAGAGGAGCCTGGCAGGCTACCGTCCATGAGGTCGCAAAGAGTCAGACACAGCTGAGCGACTGAACAGCAGCAGCAGCAGAAATGAATTCAAGTCAGAAGGGTTTACTGAATAATGAGTTTTGATCAAGAGAATATGGAACCCCCCAGCTTTTTTCTCAATTATTTTTCAGGATCTTAGAGAATTTAAGTTTCACCACAAGGGGGTGTACACAGTTCAAGGACTATAAATCTATCACAGAAAGTTTTGCGATGAATTTTGCTGAATCAGTAAATTAAAAGTATATTCAAAATGCTGAGCTAGTTTAAAAATAGACTTTCCTTTAAAGCCTTGCAATTTTAGTGCTTTAACTGCTACTTCTTCTACCATCTTTTATTCCTTCTCTAGATACCATTTTATTCCTTTCAGCTCTATTTTCTGAGTCCTAGGTTTCTTGTCACTGTGAATGATATCTTGATAATACATTAGTAACTGTTCCAATGTTGCTTTGTCTTTGTGATCAGGACTAAAATTTGAAATATTAGCTTGGTTACCAGAACAGACCCAGGCTTAAACTGTGTCTTAATCTGGATTGTAACTTAAGCCATTTGTGAACATTAATAGAAAAAAAATTTGGTTCATCAAGGGTCTTGACTCTTCCGTAGATTAATGGTTTTCTTTTTGTGTCTCTGTGTTGTTAATGTGCACTCAAGGCTGTGCATGAAGACCTTGTTCCTTCAGAGGCAGTGTTCATTGTTAGAACTCTGCCAGTGCATGGATACCTTCGAAGGTCTTTACCGGAGGAGGGTAGCGTGGGTACAGAGGACACGTTCCCTTTGATGTTTACGCAGCAGGATGTTGATGATGGTTACATCCATTATGTACAGACAATGCCTGACCAACAACAGGACCGTTTTATACTGGATGTTATGAGTGGCTTCCAAGCTGTGAGCAGACTTGAAATCCTGGTGGATGTTGTCCCTAAACAGATTCCTCTGGCAGTACAAAATTTCACAGTCCAGGAAGGCGGCTCCAAGGCACTTCCGGAAGACTATTTCAGAATTCCAAGCAAGCATTTTGAGGGACTTGACTGTGAATTTGTTCTACTCAAACCACCGAAACATGGTTATATTGAAAATTCTCATTTTCCAAGAGTAAAGCTGATGAAATTTACCAGGAAACAGGTAATAACTCTCAGTTAATATATTTGGATTTGGATATGTTGGATAAGAAAAAAAATTGGCTATTTATCACTTGGGTTTATGGACTTTGGGAAGTGATGGGGCCTTAGTAGATATCTGGTCCAACCTCTCAGCAGATGGAGAAGCCCTTCCATGATAACCCTGTACAAAAGGTCATCTAGTCATTGCTTAAATATCCTCAGTGAGTTTTTAGAGTGTTATTATTGTGATAGTTTGCTTTCTTACCATGAATAAAAGAATGATTTCCATACTTAAAAAAATATTGCAAAGTATTTTTCAGATCCCCATTGTTTCCTTTATAAGCTCCTAGGAACACACTGTCTTCAGGATGGAAACCATGAACAGCTATCTAGCATCTTTGGATATCTTTGTCCAGTTAGCTAAGAACGCATGTTGCTGCTTCCTTTTGCTTCTAAGGATTTCACCTCATCAAGTGACTTGAATCCATTTACTAAAAACTTATTCTGTTCAAGTTACTATGTAAGGCTTCCATGATAAGTAGACATATTTTTTTGCCTTCAAGAATTGCTGTGGGGGAGTTAGGCACATGAACTTTAATATAAGCTATACTCTTCTTGTCTTTCATGTAGTACTTTAACAGTGATATTGTGGGTGTGCAGAATGGTCACATTTGACTCTAATTGAAGGCTTCTCAGAGGGAATGAAGTTTAAGCTAGACTTTTAGGATAGAGTGAAAGAGCAGGGAGATAATAGAGGTGAAGAGAGAAAGCAAAGAAATGCAAGCAAAGGGGGACTATATGTCAATGGCGTGAAGGCATTGAAGTGAATGGTGTTCTAGGGGCCAAGGATAGTTCACGAGGTTCCCAGATGGACAAAGTGTGCTGGAGGGTGCTTAGGGGCCAACTTTGGAGAGCCCTGAGGCACATGTCAAGAGGGTTAGACTCAATCAGGTGGTATTCAGAGCCACGGGGAGAAGTGGAGAGTGCTGAGGGTGGAAAAGACCTTGGAGCTCGGTGCCTCTCAACTGGGGATCCAGGGGAGGTGATTCTTCTGTGACTCCATGCAGCCATCTCTTAATCATAGCTTCCTTCCCAAAGGCTGGACAAACCACATAAGATAACCACCTGCTCTCATGTGAACAGAATTTAATTCTATTCACTCCATGTACTCTGAGTGAGAGACTGAGCCCTAAATTTTGCTTCTGTCTTAACCGATTCATTATCGTCTGTGCTTTGTATTATGAGAAGTGTGTATTTAAGCGTGGTTTGTTGAAATATGCATCAAGTGTGTGTGTTCCCTACAGTATCCATGTTGTTGTGTAGCCTTGTTCACAGTCAAGACTATATGTTCCTGATCTTCAGGTGACCCTGTTGACTTAAAAAATAGTCACAATCTAAAAGTTGAGAGTTGTGTTTTATTTGGTGGAAATTTTTAGGGCTTCAGGCCCAGGAGACAGCATCTCAAGTGACCCTGAGAGAACTGCTCCAAGAAGGTGGGGGTAGAAATCAGGCTATATAGAAATTTGCAACAAAGAGCAGGTAGTCTGAACATCAAAAGATTATTGTTAATGAAATAAAACCAGATTAACCAAGCTAAAGAATTTAGCACTTTTCTATTTATGAGACGATCAAAGAGTCTGGGCTCACTTGAATCATTCCTTTCACATGCACCTCAACTAGCTGGGGCCAGTATCCTGTTTTCATATCCTGAGCTGCTCAGAGCTCACTGTAGGGAGTGGCTACAGCCTAATGGCTGCCAGGTTGTGGGTATTCTTCTCCTTCCTGAGTGCCCATAAGGCTCAGGAATTCACATTTGGAAAGCCAGAACATCACTATGACAGCCTTTGTTTACTGATGTGACTGGAAATCCTCCATTTCTCAAGACCTTTACAATTTCTCTTCTTTTATGACTTCTGAGGTCCCTGGGGTTTGACACATGGTCATTTTCACTTATGGTGACACCTAACAACTTGTGGCTATAACCTTCAGTGACTCAGAGAAGGAGAGGTCTTGGCCATTTTTGCCCTTCATTCATTCAATGAATATTTCTTGAGTGTCCATTATGTGTCAGGTATGCTAGTTCTAAGTATTGAGTGTAAAGCAGTGAATTAACCCAGCAACAAACCCTGCCCTTATGGATTTTTTTTTTCCTGGTGGGGAAAGAAAGAGGCAGAGAGAGAGAATAAAGGAAATAAATAAGTGAATTTATATAAATAAAATAGATGAATGAAGATTAGTGCTATGGAGAAAAATAGAACCGGAAAGAGAGATAGGAAGTGCTGGGAACATCAGTGATGTTTGTGTGTCTGGGTGTGCTGATGCTCAGATTCAAATACAGTGGTTGGGGGCCCAAGGCAGCCTTGAGCAGACACCTGGAGGACGTGATAGAGAGTGAGCTTGGTGGATATGGAGGAAGAGCATTCAGGCAGAGGGAGGAGCAAGTGAACAGCTCTGTGAGGGGAGCAGGAGGAGCTCAGGGTGTGGAGCTTCCCACAAGGGTGGGGGGCCGTAGGTGAGGTTAGGGGGGTCCAGTATGGGAGGGCTTTTGACTTCACCTTTGACCCCTAGTGAGGTTCAGAACAATGAGGGAGGGAGAATGTGATTTATTTTTCTTATTTTTTTGTTGATTTATTTTTGTTATTTATTTGTTGTTATTTTTCTGTGTGCTCAGTCATGTCTGATTCTTTGCGACCCCATGGACTGTAGCCCGCCAGGCTCCTCTGTCCACAGAATTTTCCAGGCAAGAATACTTGAGTGGGTTGCCATTTCCTACTCCAGAGGGTCTTCCCAACCCAGGGGTCAAAACAGGGGTCGCGTCTCTTATGTCTCCTGCAATGGCAGGTGGATTATTTACCATGGAGCCAGATGGAAAGCCTGCTGTGAACAGAAGGGGGCAACTTAACATTCCCTGAACTTGACTGGTGACGGGGGACCACACGCTTTTTAATCTTTTAAGATTTTCTACAAGTTTATTAAGTACCTGAAGGTCAGCAGATGTTTTTCTAGCATTAGAGCTAGGAACAGATACATTCCCACCAAACCCTCCTTGCCTTTAGATTAATACCTGCTAACTGGCATTTTGGGCTTCCCAGCTGGCTCAGCTGGTAAAGAACCCAGCTGCCAATGCAGGAGGTGTAAGAGCTGCGAGTTTGATCTCGGGGTTGGGAAGATCCCCTGGAGGAGAGCATGACAAGCCCCTGCAGTATTCTTGCCTGGAGAATCCCCACGGACAGAGGAACCTTCAGGCTATCGTCCAAGGGGTCTCGAAGAGTTGGACACGACTGAGGTGACTTAGCATATGCACGTGCACACTGACATTTTAAATGGTAATTTGAGAGAGTACCACTCCATTGAGGAAATGATGTATTTCTACAGGAAGGATACAGAGAATGTGATGTCTATTTAAATGCTATCTTCCTAAAGCATATTAGGTTAGAATTTTTCCTGCCCTCTGATCAGTGCCATCTTCCTCATTTTTAAAAAAATAGCTTAAAATAGTATGTCCCAGGAATATGTGGTCAGGCCTATGGTCTGGAATACTCTTCCCAGGGAACTCCAAAGAAACTTTCATGCACCTGTGTTCAAGTGGTTACAACTTTCCCTTGAGACAGTTCGTGAACTTTTCAACTCTTGTCAGAGACACCTCTGAGAGATCAAAAGTCTTTGCTCAAAGGAAGTGCGCCATAGAACTGGACAAAGTTGAACTGTTAAGAATGTTGGCTGTATTTTATCAAAACAAACACAACCCCAGAGACTTTTTGGAAGTTCAACTACTCCTGTTGGGCTTTGGAAGTTCTCTGCTGTTGTATTTTTGGGTCACAGGTTCAGTGAAGCCAAGTTCCCTTCTACCTTTAAAATTCTCCTGATGTCTGGTTTTGATCCATGCTTCCATCAGAGTCTTAAAGACATGAAAAGCATTCTGATGAAATCTGTGGCTATCGCAAATCCAAGAGGAATAACTAATTCACTGGACAACCGTTTCAGAATGAAAATTAGAAAGATGAAATCAACCAGAATAAAGTAAACATTTGCATTTTGGTTATTACAGTGAGAGAAATCTGGCTTGATAAAATAATTTATTTCCAATATATTTCATTATACTCTGTCCTTAGGAGCTTTATGGTAGCTATTAAGAGAGGCACCAAAAAATGATTGTATTCTGCAGGAGGAGGAGGAAGCAGGTGTAACCTCACATACAAAGAGCAGTTAAGGGAATAATGCATACTAAGCTCAGAAAAGAGAAGTTTGGGGAAACTTAAAGAGTCTGACTGAGCAGGCATGCATGCACACAATAGTTTCACTGGTCCATGTGTCCCCAAAGAGCAGAAATCCAACCGGTGGGTGGAAACTTCAGAGCCTAAGCCCAATATTCTGAATTGTCCAACTTTCTGAATTGTCTACAACTTCAAAAATTAGTCTCTCTAAATACACAAGCAGAGTCTGAATTTTAATGGCTGATCCATTGGAAGAAAGGGAAGATTATGTCGCCTACAACCCATTTTAGTGTTTGAAATAGCCTTTGAACTCAGGCCGTGTGATAACCAGACCAGCATTTTCTTTAATACCCCATGTTGCTCAATCACTCTGTTCATCCTTAAACTTACTTTTGGGATACTGCACTACTTCATCACAATTATGCCATCCATCAGAATTTCACTCTGGTTGTCAGAATCAAATTTTATGGGATGAACACATGCTTCTGTGTTTTAAAGAGATATAAAATATCAGAATTTCTCTTAGAGAGTTTTTGTCATATTTTAAAATTACATATCCAGTAGTTTGATGATTATTTTTTTGTTGGTTACAGGTAGAAAATGAATTGATTTCCTATGTGCATGGTGGTAGCGAAGAGCTTCTTGACAGTTTCACCATCTTTGCAAATAGCTCAGAGCTTGGAAAACAGAGTTTGCCCCAAACTCTTTTTGTGACCATTGAGTCAGTAAATGATGAGGCTCCAGTAATAACAGCCAATAAAATCCTCCAGGTAAGTGCTCCGTGCTTTTCGATTTATCATAATAATGCAGAGCTACCCACTTGATTTTCTTTTGTATTCTTTCTAATGTTAATAAGATATATGACTATATATGTATAGTTGACATATTCCAGCTGGTTTTAAGTAAATGTTAGTCATTACCAAGACATTATGTTGGTTTTGGCTTGTGCTGTTCTAAACCAGTCATCTAAAATGTTATTTTCTAAGTTACAAAGGATCTAGTCCACCAAGCTACAACTTGGTGCGACATAACCATGATATCCAGCTGGTAGTTGACACAAAGAGAAAAAGGATCTTTGGAGAGTGGTGTCCTGGCAGGTGACAGAGAGGGGCAGGAAGAAAGCAAAGAGAACAACAAAGAAATAAGGAACAAGAAACCTTTAACCTTGATTTAAAAGACACTCCGGCACCAGCTGGATGATTATGCCAGCACACCCAGGAGCCCACCAGGGGCTAATCTAAATAGAAAATTTTGCATTGTTAAAAATCACTGGAGCTTTTATGTTTTTATTTGCTCACAATAATTGGATCTGGGAATAGGCTTTTTAGTGCTTTTAATTCTATTACAGTTTGTTCGTTATGCAGCCTCTACATTTTAAGGGAAAAATTGATGGTGTTTTTAGATCTTTGGAATCCATTCCTTTATCTTTTAGTTGACTTCCCAGTCATTGCCCAGGTACCTGGGGATAGTGTGTTCCAACTGGTCAACCATGTGGGCCTCCTGGCTCCCCGCCCCCCACCGCTCTGTTTACAGCTTCCTTTCTCCCTCTCTCCACACTTCTTATTTTAGTACCTGTTGACCCACTCTCAGCAAAGTGATCTGAGAAGTAGGCTGTGGGCTAGTGTGATGAACGGTAGGAGTCAATCATTATTAAACACAGTTATAAAAGTTTACATTTATTACTGAGTAGAGTACTGTACATCTTCCATGCTGGTGTCATTTTCACAGCCCTACAAAGGAACTGCTGTGGTTAATACCCTTGTTATAGATGGGAGTGCTGAGGCTCTGAGCAGTCTCAAGGGAAGGTGTGGACTTGAAGCCAAGTGTGCCCAAGCCTGGCTGTCTCACCACTGTGCTCTGCCTCTTCCCCTCTTCCCCATGACTGACTCAAGCTCTCCCAGTGTGTCTGTGTGATCAAAGGCTGTTTTATTAGTGAAGAAAAATCTCCAGAGTTTTTCTTCTTTTTGCTCCTACTAAAGTGGACTTACAGGAATAAGTCCGAAGCAGGCATGTTAACACCTCCGTGTGCTCAGGAACTTCGGCAGAGGACCTGAGCACTTTGCTGAGTGATGCCAACTGCGGGGTGAGAAAGATCCAGGGGAGGGACTGAGGCTCTAGAAAGAGAAGAGCTAGAGTTGCCTGAGGGAGAGGAGGACCAAGGAATTAGGTAGTGAACTCTCAGGCTTCCTTATGGAAAGGAACTGAAGCCCCGCTGTGGGCTTGGCGTTCAGTTCTGAGGTACCGTCAATTGTAAGAGGCACTATCAACTTAATAATAGCTTTACTATATTTAAATGTACTTGTCAATTTAAGATGTTCAGAACATTAAGTTGTGAGGAGAAAAAAGTGTGCCCTAGACTTTGTCTTTTCTTAAAATTAGGAAAATACAGTCTGCCAGGAACCTTGCTTGCTCAAGTAGTTTGCCCAGACCTCTTTCCCCATCCCTGATTCCAGTGTTTTTCTCAATAGAAACAAATAATAGTAGCTGGGGGCAGGGGCCATTGCCTTTATTCCTGATTTTCCTCCTTGATAGCCTGATCCAGGCCAGGAAAGATGCAACTTCCCAGTTTTGAGTTGCGTAGTCATTTGACACTGGCTCTTTCTGAAGTTATTTTTTATTTATCTAGTAAGAAACTCATTTCTTCGGTGAAAGTTCTGGATTAAAGTTAGGAGACCAGAGTTAAAAGCTTGTAAACTGCCCAATTTAAGCAAAATTTCCCTGGGCCTCAGCTGAGCTTTCAAAGAATTGATGCTTTCAAACTGTGGTGCTGGAGAAGACTCTTGAGAGTCCCTTGGACAGCAGGGAGGTCAAACCAGTCAATCCTAAAGGAAGTCAACCCTGAATATTCATAGGAAGGACTGATGCTGAAATTCCAATACTTTGGCCACCTGATGTGAAGAGCCAACTCACTGGAAAAGACCCCGATGCTGGGAAAGATAGAAGGCAAAAGGAGAAGGGGTCAGCAGAGGATGAGATGGTTAGATAGCATCACCAATTCAATGGACATGAATTTAAGCAAACTCTGGGAAATAGAGAAAGACAGAGGAGCCTGGTGTGCAGCAGTCCATGGGGTCGCAAAGAGCTGAACACAACTTAGCGACTGAACAATCCCTGGGACTCACCTTCCTCGATAGCAAAACCATAAGCATATTTGCAGGGTGGAGTGTGTGAGTGTCTATGCATGTGTATGTTTTCCTTGATCATCTTGCAGTCCCTCCCAGTTCTAACATCTTGTGGTTTTTATGACTGTAAACATCGTTTGACACTCTCTGGGTGAAGCTGCACTTGGGTGGATGAAGGGGCTATTGAGCTTCCATTTTCTGTTGGATGGAATCATTCCAGGCTAGACTGGGGGAACCTTTTCTCTTTGACTGGGAAACATATGAATAGTTTTGGTTTTAAAGTCAGTGTATCTAAAATTTGGAGGTGACTAGGTACAATTTTTGTAGGACATATTAACTAGTCATGTACACATGTAGAAATAGTTTTGGTAGGATTTGCTTTTTTATTTTAAAATGGAAGACATCTCAAGAATTTGTTTCTTCAGTTGTAGATGGTGGTCATGGTGCTCTAACAATGAAAATCTTTCCATATCAAGGTGTTTAGGCTTATTTGCCAAAAATGGCTTTTTTGTTGTTGTTTAAGTTGTGATGATTATGAATAGAGGCTTTCTAGATTTCACTGATTACCGGTCATCTGGTGCAGAACATATTATTAGTACCAGGACTCCTTAAGCATGGGTGTGTTGCCTGCTCTGGAAGCCTAGCTGGACCCTGGTTGCCCAGCCTTCTAGACACGCTCCTCTCACAGATGCTTCCCTGACCACCAGCTGAAGGAGCAGCGTGCCGTCCTCTGTCCCTTGACCCTGCTTTATTCTCCTTTGTAGTAAATATAGTGTGTCTCCTCCCGTAAACGTAAGCTCCATTGGGAAGGGAATTTGCTGTCTCTTTCCTGTGGTGGCCTCAGTGTCTGCCACAGCCCCTGACAAGTAATAAGGGCAATAAATTTTGACTATCTAAGTGCTCCATGGAGCTTCTGTTGATTGGAGAAGACCTTGAAAGTATGTGATAAACAGAGTGATGAACTGCGGTATTTTTCTGCAGAGCACTTAAGGGGACAGAGAGCCGTGGGGTCAGAGAATGATGACCTTGCAGAGAGCATGGTGAGCTAAGGTCTTATCAAGGAAGGGACATTTGAGCAGATCCCTGTGTGTCAGGGGTTCCCAAGCCCTCTACAGGTTTGTTGGTTAGCAAGGACTCATAGAACTCAGCAGAGAGTCAAATCATGGCTAAGATTTATTTCAGTGAGAGATATGAAGCAAGGCCTGCTCAGGGAAAAGGCACGTGGGGTGAAGTCCAGAGGAAAGGAGGTCAGGCTGTAAGAGTCCTCTCCCAGTGAAGTCACACAGGACGCACTCAATTCTTCTAGCAGCAAATTGTGATGATGTGCAGGAAGTGTTGTCTACCAGGGAAGATCATTAGATCCTGAGTACCCATGATGTTTATTGGGGGCTGGAGCCCAATAAACATAGGCGCCCTCTACTTAGTATGTACCAAGTCCCAGATTCCCAGGAGGAAAGCAGGGGTCCAGCACAAACTACATTGTTTGTGCTGTTTAGATACACACTCTTACTATTTTAGGAAAAGGTTTGTATCAGTACAGGAAACTTTAATAATGGAGTTCCCAGATGCCAGCCAAGTACCAATTTGCACACAGGACTTCCTAAGGAAAGGCAGTCTTAAGCCTACTTTTTCTGAATAAAGGCCAGGGTGAGTGGTCTCAGGTTGGGGAGAGAGGAACCATATGACTGTTAGGAGCACAAGCATTCCCAGCAACAGATTCAGCTAGAGCAAAAGCTGTGAGCCTGTAGCAGGTTTGGCATGTTTGAGGACATGAGAAGCTCAGAGTGACCGGAGCAAATGGAGGGAGAAGAGTGGTCAGCCATTAGGTTCCATGGTGAGAGCTGACTGCTGGGCATAAGGACCTCCTATGCTAGACCATTTCATTCCACTAGCCAAGAGGAGATGGGGAAGTGGGCCAGTATTTATCAAGCCCCTGCCAGGCTCCATTCTAAAAGCATCACATGTGACTTCTCATTCATTTCTCTCGCAGTCCTTGATGTAGAATGAGGATTGCAGTAGATCTGGGTGCAGAAAGGTTAAGTGCCTTGAGCAGGGTCATACAGTTAGTAAGAGAGTGAGTGAGACCAGGTGCTCTGAGCAGAGTCCACTCTGCTATCCACGATGTGAATGATCTGGTACAGTGTTTTAAAACTCCAGGTTGCAAACTGTTCATAGTCTGTGAAATTAATTGAGTGGAACAGGACCAACATTTTAAAAACAAATTAAATAGAATCAAATAGAACAGGTAGCATCAGAATGCACTGTGTGTAGCAAGGGCAGGATTGTTATATTGTTATATTGTCATATTGTTATATGAAACTTTTGCTTCATTTTAAACACACACACATACAAATACACATATGTGTTCTAGGTTGTTGTGTAAAAAGTATCCCTCTCTTTGTGTGTTAAAGAACATTGTATGCCACTGATCTAGCAAATTTAAATGTTTTGATATAGATAAATTGCTTTTTAAAATTACTCTTCCTGTTCCTAGGAATACCTGACCTTTGACAGGTTGAGTCAAGTCTTGGGAATTCATTTATAGAAACTTCTCTATCTAGCAGGGACCTGGAAGTGGATACTGGAGGGTTGTAACAGAGTTAATGCAGCCTGTAACAACCCCCACCCCCACCCCACTGCCAGATGCCGCTTCATCAGGGTACTTTACCACATGCAAGAAGTCTCTGTGTTCAGGGGAGGGGGCATAAATTGTCACTGTCAGCTTTGAAGTCTCCCTGTGAGCACCATCATCATAGGCCTGCCTGCCCGCTCAGCCCTACCCGCCCATTTGCTGCCCATCTGCCCGTTCCGTCCAGCAGGAAAAGAGATGGGGATGGTCAGGCTAGGTGCATTGTCTGCAAACATGGCTGATTCACTTTAGGTGCCGCTCTACAGCCCAGAGTCATTGTGAGGAGGGCATGTACAGAAATGGAAGAGCATCATAAATTATAAAATTTTAAATATTAGGGAAAAAAGGGATGTGGACCAGGATATATAATGGCAACCTTCCTTTTCTGTCATATATAGTATAATGTGAATGAAATTGGTTTAAGGATTTTAGAAGAAGGAAATCTTGAGCCCTAAAATTTTATGATATAATTATAATGTCTGTTATCAATCTCAGTATAATTTAGACCTGATGAAAAAGAGCCAAGAGGCAGCTAATATCGAGAGCCAATGTTGGCAGTTTATAACACCTAAGATATCCTTTACTTTTTGCCCCTAATATTTTTTTTAATTGAAGTATGATCTCTCTATCATATCCATGACAATGTGTAATAGGAATGACAAATGAACACAGAAAACTTCCTGGAAAAACTGTGTGTGTTGAACATATTGCAAAGTGTTCTCCAAAACTGACAACTTTTAACACAATTAAAGAAGTGCCACATGTTAACCTTGTTAACTTTCTGAAAATTAATAATAAAGTGTATGCATTTCATCAAAATAGCAAAGCTGTGGGAGTACTTTTTCCAACAAAATAATAATTTCCCCAAAGCTATGGTTACTAGTTACTTCTTTCTAGGGAAAAGTTTCAATGTAGGGAATTATTTCAGGCGGTGATTTTTCTTTTCCTAGATTTCAGAGCATGGGAAACAGTAATAATAACTATTATTTACATAATCATAAGAAGGGTAGTACTAAAGAATGTTCTAACGATTGGACAGTTGCACTCATCTCCTGTGCTGGTAAGGTCATGCTTAAAATCTTGTATGCTAGGCTTCAGCATTATGCGAACCAAGAACTTCCAGATGTCCAAGCTGGGTTTGGAAGAGATAGAGGAACCAGAGATCAAATTGCCAACATTTCCTGGATCATAGAGAAAGCAAAAATATTCCAGAAAAACATCTACCTCTGTTTAATCAACTACACTAAAGCCTATGACTGTGTGGATCATAAACTGTGGAAAGCTCTTAGAGAGATGGGGATACCAGACCATCTTACCTGTCTCCTGAGAAACTTGAATGCAGGTCAAGAAGCAACAGTTAGAACCCTGAATGAAATAGTCGATTGGTTCAAGATTGAGAAAGGAGTACAACAAGGGTTGTCTGCTCTCACCCTGTTTGTTTAACCTATACGCTGAGCACATCATGAGAAACGCTGGGCTGGATGAGTTACAAGCTGGAATCAAGATAGGAGGGAGAAACATCAACAATCCCAGATACAGGGATCTCTCTAATGGCAGAAACTGAAGAGGAAATAAAAAGCCTCTTGATGAGGGTGAAGGAGAAGAGTGAAAGAGTTGGCTGAAAACTAAGTACTAAAAAAAACCAAGATCTTGGCATCTGGCCCCATTACTTCATGGCAAATAGAAAGGGAAAAGGTGGAAGCAGTGACAGATTTCCCCTTCTTGGGCTCTAAAATCACTGTGGATGTTGACTGCAGCCGTGAAATCAGAAGACTGTTGCTTCTTGGCAGGAAAACTATGACACACCTAGACAGTGTGTTGAAAAGCAGAGACATTGCCGATAAAGTCAAGGCTGTGGTCTTCCCAGTAGTCATGTGTGGTTGTGAGAGCTGGCCCATAAAGAAGGCAGAGCGCCAAAGAATTGATGCCTTCAAACTGTGGTGCTGGAGAAGACTGCTGAAAATCCTGTGGACAGCAAGGAGATCAAACCAGTCAATCTTAAGGGAGATCAACCCTGAATATTTGTTGGAAGGACTGATGCTGAAGCTGAAGCTCCAGTATTTTGGTCATCTGATGCGAACAGCTGACTCATTGGAAAATTCCCTGATGCTGGGAAAGATTGAGGGCAGAAGAAGAGAGTGTCAGGGGATGAGACGGCTGGATGGCATCACCAATGCAATGGACATGAACTTGGGCAAACTTTGGGAGATGGTGAGGGACAGGGAGGCCTGGTGTGCTGTAGTCCATGGGGTCACAAAGAGTTGGACACAACTGAGTGACTGAGCAACAACAACAGTCACTGATGCTTACATAGCACTTACTCTGCTTTTAGCACAGTTCTAAGCATCTTGTATTTATTTACTCATTGAATCTTCAACAACTCTATGGGATATGGTTTTTATTTTAAGGATGAGGAATCTGGGGCACAGAGAGACTCAGACATTTGCCCATGATCAAAAATGGAAGAGCCCATGGTAGACAGTAAGTGACAGAGGTGAGGATGTAAGTTTTCACTTGTAAGTTTTCACCCTCTATTCTGTCTTCCCTCATGGTTGTAGTTAAGAAGCCCAAGGACCTGAGGAAGTAGATAAAGTGAGTTTTACTGTTATTTCCATTTTCAAAAAGAGAGAAAGCTTAAGAAATGAAGTGAGTTGCCCAAAATAATCATTAGACAGTGGCAGAGTCTGGGACAAAAACAGTCCTAAATATGAATTAATAAGGCCTCTGTATTACGAAACATTCTTCAGGGAAAGAGAACCAATAGGGTGAGTGTGCGTGTGTATTTATTTGGTTTATCATAAGGACTTGACTTATGTGATCATGGAGGCTTGCAAGTCCCAAGATCTACAGGGCAAGGGGGCAGGCTGCAGATGCAGGAGAGCCAATAGTGTGAAGTGAAGTGAAAGTCGCCAGGCCAGAATACTGGAGTGGGTAGCCTTTCCCTTCTCCAAGGGATCTTCCCAACCCAGGGATCAAACCCAGGTCTCCCACATTGCAGGTGGATTCTTTACCAGCTGAGCCACAAAGGAAGCCCAAGGATACTGGAATGGGTAGCCTATCCCTTCTCCAGCAGCTCTTGCTGACCCAGAAATCGAACTGGGCTCTCCTGCATTGCAGGTGGATTTTTTACCAACTGAGCTATAAGGGAAGCCCCATGTAAAGGCTTTCCTGGTTCAAAGGCAGTCAGGCAGGAAAGAATACTCTTCACTCAGGGAAGGATCAGCCAGTTTGTCCCACTTAGGCCTTCAGCTGATTGGTGAGGCCCTCTCAGCTGAGATGGGGGCTTCCCTGGTGATTCAGACAGGAAAGAATCTGCCTGCAATGCAGGAGACCTTGGTTCAATCCCTAGGTGGGAAGATCCCCTGAAAAGGGAATGGCTACCCACTCCAGTATTCTTGCCTGGAGAATTCCATGGACAGAGGAGCCTGGCAGGCTACAGTCCATGGGGTGGCACAGAGTCGGAGGTGACGGAGCGATTAACACACACACAGACACACACACACACCCCCTTGAGAGAGGGAAATCTGTGTTACTCAGCTCATTTAAATGTTAACCTTCTCCAAAAACATCTTTGTAAAAACACCCGGAGTCATATTTGACCAAATATCTGAGTACCCTGTGGCCCAGTCAAGTTGACATATAAAATGAACCATCAGAGTCTTCAGATTCTCTTGCTGTCTTTGACTTTCAAACAGCATTTTCTCAAGACCTTCATACCACCCTACATGACCGCTCACTCCCCTTACTTGTCATCGGAGCTTAGAGGAGGTGGCACGGAGAGTCATCCACAGTCTGTGTGGGAGAAGATAGCGGGAGGATGGGGTAGAACTGCTGAGGGCATCTCAGACTCTGGATGGGAGTTCGGAGGCAGGAAGCTGAGCATTAACCACTCAATCCCAGCATTCCAAGTGCACTCCTTTCTCCTGAAGTACTTTAAACGACATTGCTTTGAAGCACATGGCTGGCTGATGATGACCAATCATTGGTGGTACAGGAGGTCATTTCAGCATGACAAACTAGAGTTAGGAATTGGAGTTAGACTGTGTGGGGTGAATCCTTTGCATTTTCCTCTGAAGTATGTTCTCCTGAGTACTTTTGTACTCAGGCATGACCAGTGATTTTCGTGCATGCTTGATAAAATGTATTGGTGTCCACAAGGGGGCTTCGTTTTTCTATTTTTCACCTTTTGCTTTCAATGATACTGTACATTTTGTTTTGTTGTTGTTGTTTATACCAAAAATAGAACGATTTGCTTGTTTCTGATAAGCAGTTGCCATCACTGTGAAGATCTCTGAGAGCTATGGACAGTGGAGCGATGAAGGCAGCGAAGTCCAAAACGGTGACTGGGAGGCCTGTAGGCCTGGAAGGGTCAAAGAGTGGGGTAGTCCATTCACAGATATTTTACATCCCTCTGGATACTCAGAACAGAAGCCTGGGTTTTTAAATATTTGGATCATAATTTGGATATATTGGGTCATTTTTCTAAATCTAATGTCCTGTTTAAATTAAAAGTGAATTAAAAAAAATACATCATTCCAGGTTCAAGTGTTAATTTTTTCAGATATTTAGTCCCTGAGCCATTATTTACTGGGCTTTGTATCACACTGAAATCTGAACTCAAGTTTGGAGTCTTTGTTTTCTTGTTCCTGCCCGTTTGAAGTTTCTGTTACCAAAGACTAGGCGTTAAATCAGGTCTCATCAAAAGCAATGGGACTTTAAATTGAACTAAATTTTGTTTGAGTAGAAATGGAGAACTGAAGTTACTAGCTCTTGTTTTGAGTGGCAGATTTTACATTGGTTTGGAAGATGATATATTCTAGAGGCAAGAGGGGCAGAACAATGTTTCACAGAAGAGTAACTACAGTGGAAAACATGCTTCATCCAGCTTTTGTGTGCACCATTGGAAAAAATGAGTATCTACGAGTCACAGGAAGGGAAATGGCAGTATAGTTCCAAATCAGTTCAAGGTCATGAAGAAATGAAGATAAGATTCTTATATGGATTTAAAAATGTAAAAAGTGCAAAACTAGGATGATTGGGCTTAGAGTTTTGTTAGGCAGTCCAACTTGTATATTTTATAGAAACTGTAGCCTTTTCATGGATTCACTGAAAGCCAAAACTTACAATTTGACATTAGGTTGATTAGTATTTCTGGTAGCTATTAAAATTGATGTTCTCAGAGTTTAGGGCTGAAAAATCCTCTGTGGGCATATTCCAAATGCCAAGACATAGGAGCATCCATTGGCAACACAAACATTAAACAGAGAAACTACGAATCCCAAATTATGGAGGAATGCTGTGGGATGAAACAAAATGTTCGGTGCATATTGTAGAATAGCAAATTCATGGTTATCAAAGGGGAAAGAGATGGGGGAGGGGTAAATTAGAGTATGGGATTAACAGATACAAACCACTATACATAAAATAGATAACAAGGATTTACTGCATAGCACAGGGAACTATATTCAATATCTTACAATAAGCTATAGTAGAAAATAATTTGAAAAAATACATACATATATACATAACTGAATCACATTGCTATATACCAGGAAGTAACACATTATTGTAAATCACCTACACTCCAATATTCTTTAAAAAAAAAAATTTTTTTTTGTGGGGTGGGGGATTTTCCTTGTGGCCCACGGGCTTAGTAGTTTCAGCATGCAGACTTAGTTGCTCCGTGGTGTGTGGGATCACTTCCCCAGCCAGGGATCAAACCCCGTGTTGGAAAGTGGTTAACCACTGGACACCAGTTAAGTCCCTATACTCCAATTTTTTTTTTTAAAGTTAAAAAATAAAAAAGAATAGCGTCAAGAGTGATATTACACTCCAGGTGACTTTTAAGTAATATTAAAAAATCAAATCCATTCTCAGAGCCAAATCTGATGAAGAAAGATGAGTAACATAAAGCTAACATTTATTGGATGGTTACTCTGTGCCAGATAAAACTTGTTCTAAGTACTTTACAGTGCTTTATATCACTCATTATACATAATAATTCTATTATTCCTACTTCACTAATGAGGAAATTGAGGCACAGAGAAATTGTGAAACGTGCCCAAAGTTTCATAGCTAAAGTGGCATATCATTTCTGGTAGAAAAATGTAGAAATCCTGTGTACTTTCTGATCTCCCTTTATCAAATTCTGTTTAGTTATAGTTAATTTCACAAACTGCATTTTCTACTGAGGAGAACAGCCCATTAGACCAGAGAGATTACCTCCTAAATAGCTTAGGATTGAATTTTTAAAGAGTTGATAACAAGTGTAGAAGAGGATAAGGTTCTTGTCAGAGAGGAGAGAATGACACATAAGCTTGGAAATATGCACAGTGTTTTTGTGGGAGGACTTTATAAATACAGAGAGAAATGTGAAAATCTATTTAGTGATAAAGCCGCTGCCTTTAGTGTTGGTGAAATATCACATGACCACAGGATTAGAGAAACCCCAAGCAGCATGATTCCATGAGATGTGATGTGATGTCTCAGCAAGCACTTTAAACTCAGTGGCCCTGGTGGTAAAGGACCCACCCGCCAGTGCAGGAGACATAAGAGACACGGATTCCATCCCTGGGTCAGGAAGATCCCCTGGAGGAGGAAATGGCAACCCACTCCAGTATTCTTGCCTGGAGAGTCCCATGGACAGAGGAGCCTGGCAGGCTACAGTCCATGGGGTCGCAAAGAGTCGGACACGACTGAAGTGACTTGTGGGGCTTTGGGGGTTTCAAAACTGAACTCCTTCTCTTACTGCCCAGATCCACTTCTCCCGCAGCTACCCTCATTTCGGTTGATGGTGATTTGGTCCTTCTAGTTGCTGAGACCCAAACCAGGTCCTTTTCACTGTCTTCTTTCTTCTGCACCTCACCACACCTAGCTCGTTAGAAACTGTCGACAGCACCCAGAATTTCCCCACTTCTTCCCTCCTCTCCAACGTCCCCCACTGTCTTCTCTCTGCAGGATTATAGCAGTCGTCTCCTAACTGTTGTCCTGCTTCTATCCTTGGCCTCCCACACTCTGTCCTTGACACAAGGCCACGGGGATCTGTTATTACCTAAGCTCGCCCAGGTTACAACTACCTAAAAAGCCCCATGGTAATTCCTGGTTGCACTCAAGTGAAGCCCAGGTGGCCTTCAAGAGCCTGCAGGATTTGACCTTGGAGGCCGTGTCGACATGCCTCCTTCTACTCTTCAGGTGCCAATTCTGGTCCCACTGCCCTGACCTCTTTGCTGCTCCGCAGAGGCCGAGGTCCACTCGCCCTGCAGGGCTGTGCTCTCCTCCTGGTTGTTCTTTCCCACGGGTCCTCATGGCTCCTCTCTCTCCTCCTCCCAGTTTTCCTCAGATAAGCCTCCTATTTAACATCCTCTCACTCCTGAGCATCTCATTTTGCTTCATTTAAATTTTTTTCACAGTGCCTGTGACTTTCTAACAGACTGTGTAATTTATTTCTTCATTTTTCCTATCATTTCTTCTCTGTATCCCTTCATCCTCTGCTGCTGGAATGTATGCTCCATGAGGACCAGACTCTTGTTTTGTATACTGATGTATTTCAAGCACCAGAACATTGCGTGGGATATAGCAGATGCTCAAACAAGGATGACTTGTTGAATAATGTAAATAGATTTTAAATACAACTGGAAAAATAGAGACTGTTACTCAGAAACAACTGTAATAAGCACTCACCTGGGCTTCCCAGATGGCTCAAGTGGTAAAGAACCTGCCTGCCAGTGCAGGAGATGCACGCAGGAGACTCGGGTTTGATCCCTAGGTTGGGAAGATCCCCTGGAGAAGGAAATGGCAACCCACTCCAGTATTCTTGCCTGGAAAATCCTATGAATAGGGGAGCCTGGCAGGCTACAGTCCAAGGGGTCCTGTTGAGTTGGACACAACCAAGCACCAGAGTGCACACACACCAGCAGAGCAAACATTGCAAGGCCATAGGGACTAGGTATTTGTTTCCCTGCAAGATGGATAGGATAAAGGAGAATTAAAAAAAAAAATGTACTGCTTGTGTTCTGCCCTCAAATATTTAAAAGCTGATGAAATCATTTGCTTCTTAAAGTAATGAATAGAAATCCTTAAGTCAACCCTATGGGGTAGTTTCTGTGATTATTTGAGATTCCATATGGAGTGCTTAGCATATGCCAGCCACACAGACAGTACTTAGTAACCATCAGCTTTTATTGCTTTTGTACTTTACATAAATGCATATGCAGTTTAAATAATTAGTTTTGAATAAATAACAATGAATCCTGTTTTTTTTTATTGAAACCTCATAAATTAAATAAACACTGTAACATGCTCTGCATTTCATCTGGCATTTAATTATATGTCTGTTTTGAATTAAGACTCATCATGGTTTAAAAACTTGGGTGAGTTGCTCTGGTTTTTTTTCTTTTAAGTCTTTGTGCTAGGGGCCGGTGTCTCATAGCTATTCAGTTTACTGGTGTTATGTGACTGGAATTTGTCCTCACAAGATCTGTGATTCTTTCTTTTTAAGGTGTGGATGAATTCTGTCACTGAGATTACCTGTGATGAACTCTGTGCAGTGGATGGGGACTCCCCCCCCCCAGGACCTGGCCTACTTGGTGTCTCCACCCAGCAATGGACATTTGGCTTTCAAGTCCATTCCTGGACGTAGCATCCAGAACTTCACCCAGGCTCAGATCAACAAGGGCCAGCTAGTGTTTGTACACACCTGTAGGTAACTGAGAAAAGCAATGTGAAACTAAAATGTGTTTCAATCAAAGGTTAACATGTAGTCAAACCTAATAGCTGCTGACGGAAAACCACAAGCCATCTAAAAACCTTGCAGACTGTATAGTTTTTTTAAAAATGACACTTTTTAAGTAAGGCCAATACGTTTAAGTTTACATTTGAGTAAGGCCAATAATAGCAAACATCAGAGGGTACTTGTAACTCATACTTGGCTTACTCACATTGTCATGTGAGGTGAAATATGTACATTTCAGATTCTTTTCCATTATGGGTTATTACAAGATATTAAATATAGTTCCCTGTGCCGTATAGTAAGTCCTTATTGTTTATCCATTGTATATAAAATAGATAAATGTAAGCTTCTCAGAGATCTTTGTCTTGACCGCCCACTGAAATCACATCTCTTCCATTTATCTCTATCCCTTATTCTGGCTACCTTACGTTGTAGTATAGATTGATTTGTTCATTTGTGTGCTGTCTTCCCCACTAGAGTATAAGGGCTAGAAAAATAGGATCTTTCTTTTGTTTCCTCTTATATTCTCAGCACCGAAGAACAGTGACTGGAACTTAGTAGGTGCTTAATGTAAATTTGTTGTAAGAATGAAATCCTATCGATACCTATTATGTGCCGGGTAATGTTCCAAATGTTGTGTTAGTGAACACAACAAATGCATTTGTTAAGTGAATGAATACAAGGATGAATGAATGGATATAACTGTAAATCTAAGAGACCCTGATATTAAAAGGCTTTGTTTTCTTCCCTCAGGCCATCAGTAAATCAATAAACCACATCACCACTGTACATTTGCAGGAGTGGTAATCTAGCTGGCCTCTGTTTCCTGGCTGCCCTTGACAGTGGTCAGAGAGGGCAAGGTGCCCATTCTCAGCCACAGGAGGAAGTGGGGGAAGAAGGAGTGTGAGCTTGGGGTGCATGATGGGAAAGCCAAAAGCTGTATCTTTCCAGCCACTTTTATTATATTTTCTTTGAAAATATAATAAAGAAAACAAAGATAAAAATCTGGTAAATTCAAAGGTAGTAATTTCCTGATTATCTCTGCAGTTAAGTACAAAGAATTCCCAGATAACCTGAAAAGCATTTACTATGTGACTGCTCTTATCTAGTGGTTCCAAACCTGTAGCCTGGGGACATGTTGGGGGTTAGTTTTATTGCAATAAAATCATAAATCTACCCACATACGTACCAAAGCGTTGTTTCTAGACTGAATGATTTTTTCCACGTGTTTTTATTTTTCAATTGTATGCAGTTGTTCTCATTAGTAAAATACAATTCATTTAAAGGGGCATTGAATTGATAGGATGTTTCTGCCAATTATGTGTGGTTTTGGTTAGTAGATACTGAAAATCCAGGTATTATTAGGCAAGGGCCTATAAGTTTTTTATCTCTATGAAAGGATTATTATATGTTCAAAATAGTGAGAACTGCTTTAGAGACTTGCACAGATAAAGTTTAGAATTTCTAAGACTAAGCAATGTGCACTGGGAAGGAGTTACTGATTATCTGGCATGGGCTAGGCACTGCAGGAGATACAATGACAGGACCCATTTCATTTAATCTGCAGAAGTTTTCTGAGTTATTGGGAGTAAACGATCTCATTATAGAGATGAAGAAACTTGAGTCCCAGAAAGATGTAACTTGGTCTGACTCTAAAGCTGGGCTTTCTCTAATAGCTGCCACCCATAGAAGGGCAGAGTAGTTTGAAGAGCTGAAGTTACTCTTTGCAGAGAAGGATTGAAATATAAATTAGCTCTTTGGATTGATTTGTTTGTGAACTACCAGGTCAATATTTACTTTTGGCAAATAGAGAAAATAATTTCTCCTAAAAAAGCAGAAAGGAGAGTTAAAGTCAAGCTCTTTTGAGAGTCAATCCATCACATTTTCTAAATGGATGTGGAGGCAGTAATAGCCTTCAAAGTGGCAGGAGCCCAGCTGCAGATGAGCCTCTTGCTGAAACCAGCTGGTTCTCCCTGCTACATCTGTCCCTCAGCAGCCCCAAACAAAGGCTTAGGTTTAATTAGTCTCTCTTAGCATTTATATCTGCAAAGTGCTCCGCCATTAATCTAATTCATTATTCCACATAACAACCTAAGTAGGTCGATAGAGCCAATAAGTGGGGGGATAAGTGATTTCAGGTTGCCCTTCTGAAAGTACTGTCAGGTCAGGACAATCTAAGGTTGTACAATAAAATCCACAGGTCACAGCTACTTTCATGTTTTCCTCCCTCTGTCTTTTGGTCATAATTTGTATGATAGTTAGCATACCTAGTACACTATTCTAGTATTTGTTTTGTTATAATTTCTTTGGATTCCATTTCCATTTTGTTTCTGAATTCATGAAATGTTCAAAGTGCTTAATAGCAGAAAACATTTTCTCCATAGTTTCACATTTAATTAAATACAACTTCCAAAGTGCTATTTCTAGTAAAAAGGAGCAAACAAACAAAAATAATATTTGGCTGTGCGCCTCTGTTCTAAATTAGGCAGACCCAGAATTCTCTTCCTCTGTTTTTTTAAATGTGGTGACTCCAGTGTATTGGGGAAAAAATGTTTAAAGGCTGTAACCTTTTATTTTGAGGAGTCAGAACTCTCTGGGTTTGCTTAAATAACAGAGACTTAAGAGAAGGTTAAGTCATCAACCAGCCTTTTATTAAATCATGTTATTAAGGGAGTACTTGTAGGTAATTGCAGATCCTGATCATGCCTCCTTTGTTCCTTGCCACATGTCCCTGAGGGCAACGAGGAGGGCATTTCTACCCATTACATGATGCAGAGACCTGTGGGCTGCACATTTACTGCTGGATGAACAATTTCAAAAGGCGAGGGGACTGTGATCGTCATGCTCTCTGCGTGATGATCTTGCCTGGTGCTTTGGGAGTCAAACTGGTAAAGCACTAGGGGGAACAGGATCAATAGGGGGCCCAGCCCAACTTCTGTTTCACACATAAGTTAATTTATAACTTTGTTGATGTCACTGATCCCCTGACAGAAGTATGAGAGTAGAATTGTCTTCTTGCAGGAATTTAACAAAACTGGGGCTGAGTCTTTCTCCACTTTTCTCTTTCCCCTCTTAGCAGGAAACAGAGATAGATGAATAATGGGAAAGTATTTGGGGGGAGGGGCTGTGTTATTTAATTACCTCTAGTTTTGATTTTCATTATCATCAAGTAAGTATTATCAATAGTTCAGAAACTGCTAAGGGATGCACGTGTGTGTGGCATCCTTGTTTTACTTTTATTGGTATAAATTGACTCCAAGATAATAAAATAAAGGTAATGAACATGTCTTAAATTTTTAAAAAAATTTCTTGGAGGTGACATCTTTGCTTTCTTTTATTACTTTCAGGAGAGGATGAGGTAGGAATATGCATTTTAGACCTTTATTTGTATTCTTTTCATTTTGTGTTTTGGCAGTATTTGATTTGGTGAGCTTGGTGACCATATTAACTAACTCTCAAATTGGTAGGAGTAGCTTTGCAGGGAGATCAGGTGGAAGAGAAGGTGAAAGTGGGTGGCTTTTGCAAAATGACCAGACTGACCAGAGTGTAATTTCTTCTTTTGAAGGAGCAATGTCAGGAGGCTTTAATTTTCAGGTTACTGATGGTTTGAACTTTGCACCACGACAAATTTTTAGCATCACAGCTCGAGCTCTGATCATTAGCTTGGAAGCAAACAGAGGACTGAGCATCTTCCCAGGTAAGATTTTAACTTCATTGAGTGTTTGGGTTTAAGTGTTTTTCAATTACTAAATTGAAATATAATTTAATATAATATCTTTCTAAGTATAGAAAATTCTACCTGCATGGTATAAAGTATTATCTTTTACTATAGAGTGACTTTAACAATAGGTGCTGCTGCTGCTGCTAAGTCACTTCAGTCGTGTCTGACTCTGCGACCCTATAGACGGCAGCCCACCAGGCTCCCCCGTCCCTGGGATTCTCCAGGCAATTAACACTGGAGTGGGTTGCCATTTCTTTCACCAATGCATTAGAGTGAAATGTGAAAGTGAAGTCTCTCAGTCGTGTCTGACTCTTAGCGACCCCATGGACTGCAGCCCACCAGGCTCCTCCATCCATGGGATTTTCCAGGCAAGAGTACTGGAGTGGGGTGCCATTGACTTCTCTGTCAACAACAGTTACAAAGTCCCAAAAAGGATTGTTTCTTTGCAGGAATTTAACAGAAGTAAGGCTGGGTATCCCCCACCCCTGTCCTTCCTCTTTCCTGTTCCTCAGAAGAGGGCATGCTGGTGAAGGGCAATGTGGGAAGGAATCTTTATGGTCCATGTGCACTTTTTCCCTGCACTAGCCTTAGGATCCTTAATAAAGCAGGAGAGCTTTTGTTATGACTGTCTAGATCTTGGGGTTTTCTTTTTTTGAATATAAAAACCTTGTGTATCAGGGGACCAGCAGTTCTTGCTTTGAGGCCCTGCAGCCTTTGAACTGGTTTTTGCCAAGAATTTTAGCCTGGCTGAGATGGAGAGATACAAGTGAGCACCTCTGACGCAAAACCCTCCAGCAAGGATAGAACAAGGTTTTACCCAATGGCAAGGGTAATAAAAGAGGAGGAAAAAAAATGTAAAATTTGTTATTTCCCTCCAAAGGCACTGAGGTAGATGGCACAGGAAATAATAAAATTTTACATTACAGTTTTAAAAAAACCTGTGTGTTATAACTTGTTTAACTGATATACATTATCAGTAATGCTGCAGCCCATTGGATTGCAAAGAGTCAGACGTGAATTGGTGACTGAACAACAACAGCAATGTTATCAGTAAAATAAAGACACCGATCATTTTAATAATATGGTCACTCCATGGTTACTCTAGCCAGTTGTTCTCAGCCACTGAGAAGCTTTAAAAATACCAGTGTCTCAGCCTCACCAATTGAATGGGAGTCTTTGGACTAGGTCCTGGCTACCATTTTAAGTTACAAGTGGTCCTGAAGTACAACCAGGACTGAGATCATGAGACTAGTGGTGTGCTAGTCTTTTAATCCTTATATCTGTGTGAGATAGGTGATATATTCACAGCAAACTGGCAGAATTTGTGGCTTAAAGAGATGATATAACTTGATTATGCAACCAGGAAATAGATAAAGCTTACATATCTCTAAATAAACCTAGAGAAAAATCACTGTTCATAACGTACCAAAAAACAAGAATTTTAAGGAAGAATTTTGAAATTTTTAGGTGCCTTAAGCATTTGAGCTCACAAAAAGAATCTTTATCAAAATCTAACTGAAGATATGTTAACTGGATTCTTCTCTTCTGAAACCTTTTTATATTCTGTAATTTTTCTCTGAAAAGTGCAATGCTTCTATCATTTTTTCAAGGCAATTAGAGTGCCATTTGGTGTTTTAAAAAATAAGCAAACTAGTTTCATTCTTTTAGAAGTGGTTGACCAGTTTTCCCAGCACCACTTGTTAAAGAGGTTGTCTTTTTTCCATTGTATATTCTTTCCTCCTTTGTCGAAGATAAGGTGTCCATAGGTTCATGGATTTATCTCTGGGCTTTCTATTCTTTCCATTGATGTATATTTCTGTCTTTGTGCCAGTACCATACTGTCTTGATGACTGTGGCTTTGTAGCAGAGCCTGAAGTCAGGCAGGTTGATTCCTCCAGTTCCATTCTTCTTTCTCAAGATTACTTTGGCTATTTGAGGTTTTTTGTTTTTCCATACAAATTGTGAAATTATTTGTTCTAGTTCTGTGAAAAATACCATTGGTAGCTTGATAGGGATTGCATTGAATCTGTAGATTGCTTTGGGTAGTATAGTCATTTTGACAATATTGATTCTTCCAATCCAGGAACATGGTATATTTCTCCATCTGTTTGTGTCCTCTTTGATTTCTCTCATCAGTGTTTTGTAGTTTTCTATGTATAGGTCTTTTGTTTCTTTAGGTAGATATACTCCTAAGTACTTTCTAACACCATACAAAAAATAAACTCAAAATGGATTAAAGATCTAATTGTAAGACCAGAAACTATAAAACTCCTAGAGGAGAACATAGGCAAAACACTCTCCGACATAAATCACAGCAGGATCCTCTATGACCCACATCCCAGAATATTGGAAATAAAAGCAAAAATAAACAAATGGGACCTAATGAAACTTAAAAGCTTTTGCACAACAAAGGAAACTATAAGCAAGGTGAAAAGACAGCCTTTAGGATGGAAGAAAATAATAGCAAACGAAGCAACAGACAAAGGATTAATCTCAAAAATATACAAGCAACTCCTGCAGCTCAATTCCAGAAAAATGAATGACCCAATCAAAGAATGGGCCAAAGAACTAAACAGACATTTCTCCAAAGAAGACATACAGATGGCTAACAAACACATGAAAAGATGCTCAACATCACTCATTATCAGAGAAATGCAAATCAAAACCACAATGAGGTACCATTACATGCCAGTCAGGATGGCTGCTATCCAAAAGTCTACAAGCAATAAATGCTGGAGAGGGTGTGGAGAAAAGGGAACCCTCTTACACTGTTGGTGGGAATGCAAACTAGTACAGCTGCTATGGAAAAAAGTGTGGAGATTTCTTTTAAAAATGGAAATAGAACTGCCATATGACCCAGCAATCCCACTTCTGGGCATACACACCGAGGAAACCAGATCTGAAAGAGACACGTGCACCCCAATGTTCATTGCAGCACTGTTTATAATAGCCAGGACATGGAAGCAACCTAGGTGCCCATCAGCAGATGAATGGATAAGGAAGCTGTGGTACATATACACCATGGAATATTACTCAGTCTTTAAAAAGAATTCATTTGAGTCAGTTCTAATGAGATGGATGAAACTGGAGCCCATTATACAGAGTGAAGTAAGCCAGAAAGATAAAGACCAATACAGTATACTAACGTGTATGTATGGAATTTAGAAAGATGCTAATGATAGCCCTATATGCAAGACAGAAAAAGAGACACAGATGTACAGAACAGACTTTGGGACTCTGTGGGAGAAGGCGAAGGTGGGATGTTTTGAGAGAACAGCATTGAAAAATGTATATTATCAAGGGTGAAACAGATCACCAGCCCAGGTTGGATGCATGAATCAAGTGCTCGGGGCTGGTGCACTGGGAAGACCCAGAGGGATCAGGTAGGGAGGGAGGTGGGAGAGGGGATCGGGATGGGGAATACATGTAAATCCATGGCTGATTCATGTTAGTGTATGGCAAAAACCATATTACTACAATATTGTAAAGTAATTAGCCTCCAACTAATAAAAATAAATGGAAAAAAATAAGCAAACTGCTACACCCTAATATTTTGAAAAAAAAAAAAAAGATACAGCCATCTATTAAAAAGAGGGTCTAAACTTAGAGTAAATCTGGTTGCTGCAAAAGATTAAATACCTTTCATCTATTATGGCTAAACTCTGGTTTGTGACTGAAGACATTTTTATTAGATTCAAGGGGAGTTATAGCCACTACAGCTTAGAAAGTTTCGAGTTTCTGGCACCTGTTTTACTGAATATTAATTTAGCAAGAAAAACATGTTAAAGTATCTCTTGTCACCCTTGTGCAACTCTGCAAAACATAGAGTAACCAAGGACATGGCCCTGAGTAACCATCCCCTTTCCCTTTCGAACATGCACTGCATCTGCCCTACTGTGGCCTCCCTGCATCCTTTATCTAAGAACCCTCCACCACAACTTGCACATTATCCTCAGATCCCAAAGTGAGCTGTTTCTTTTCCCAGCTCCCCCTAGCTTGTTAGGTCTGTTATCCTTGGTTCTCTGTCATTCTCTATCCCCAGACCATGACATATATCCAACTCCAGCCCCTGGTCAGTAGGAAGGAAGATGAATTTTCGTGTACGTTTCCATCAGTTGATTATTACATTTTTATTACAATTATTACATTATTACATTTTATTACATTTTATTACCCACCTTGGGTGGGTGTGGAATGAGAATGAGGGAGTCACAGATTTTAGAGATGGGATGGACATTATGGGTCCCTTGGTCCAGTTGTTCTTGGCTTTCTTCCTACCCTAATGTCCCCAAGTAGCAGTGTCCCCTCTGTTCTGCACCAGAATTTCTGGATGTAGGGGTGGTTCTGTAGACCACATGGCCTTATCCTCTCTCCAGAGGCAAGGTTGAGTCTTGCTCAGCCTGCCTCTGCTGCAGCCTCCTGAGGTTATTGGTCCCTGATGCCGTGTAAAGCTGCAGGGGTGATGATGACAGATGCCCAACTCATCTTCCCTTGGGAACCCCCTCCACAATATCAGGTCCTGCTGGGAGCAGGCATTGAGTGACCTCTGCCTCCTTCATCTACTAGCCAGCCCTTTGGCGGGGGAAGGAGATAGGGGGACTCTCTGTGTCCCACCTCTGGTGTGGATCCAGGTGTCAGCTGTCAGCTACTGTAGCTCTTGTCAGACTCGAGTTGATCTATATGTTCTGAAATATCGGAGACAGTTTATTCCTTTTTATAGAGCTATGGACTTCGTAGAACTATAATAGGAGAAAAATCTATTTCTGTTATAGGATAGTATCAATAGATACTGTTGATATCTATGTTTTTATAGTGTTTTGTATTTTTTTAATCTACTGAACTGGGTTGTTATAAAGATTTAAACAAAATGTGTTTATTTTTTTTTCAAGATTTAAAAATTTATGCAATAAGTTTACTTTTTTGTTTGTTTTTTCCATTTATTTTTATTAGTTGGAGGCTAATTACTTTACAATATTGTAGTGGTTTTTGCCATACATTGACATGAATCAGCCATGGATTTACATGTATTCCCCATCCCGATTCCCCCTCCCGCCTCCCTCTCCATCCCATCCCTCTGGGTCTTCCCAGCGCACCAGCCCTGAGCACTTGTCTCATGCATCCAACCTGGGCTGGTGATCTGTTTCACCCTTGATAGTATGCTTGTTTTAATGCTGTCCTCTCTGAACATCCCACCCTCGCCTTTTCCCACAGAGTCCCAAAGTCTGTTCTGTACATCTGTGTCTCTTTTTCTGTTTTGCATATAGGGTTGTTGTTACCATCTTTTTAAATTCCATATATATGCATTAGTATGCTGTATTGGTCTTTATCTTTCTGGCTGACTGGAAGCTGTGGTACATATACACCATGGAATATTACTCAGCCATTAAAAAGAATTCATTTGAATCAGTTCTAATGAGATGGTTGAAACTGGAGCCCATTATACAGAGTGAAGTAAGCCAGAAAGATAAAGACCAATACAATAATGTGTTTAAAAGCAAGTTTTGATCATCTCTATTTGGCATATAAGTAACTGAGACGTGGGCAGTTTCAAAGTCAGGTAACTAATAGGAATCGTAAGCCTCAAGACCAAGTGCCGATACCACCCCCAAACCTTGTGCTCAGATCACAGTACCTGTTCTTTCTGTACATGCCTATGTTCCAAGACTGCCTCTATTTTAGAATATCAGCTCCCTGAGAATAGGACCATCATGGTGGCTGCTTAGTTTGTCTCCTTCTTAATGTTACTGATGGATTGATATACACAACCAGGAAAAGGTGCAGAGCAATTTAATAAGCAGCAGTGCTTATGTGGAAATTTTATGTGTGTTTTACTCTCTTGGATTATTAAAATATTATAGCCCAGCATTAGTAAATTTTTTTTTTAATTTTTATTACTCCCACTGAGCCCATACCAATTGGCTTTTCTCCATCAGCCCAGCAGACTTGGGCCATGCTGTTCTGCCTCCTTGTATACTGCCTTAAAAAGCGGCCCTGCTTGAGACTTGTGAGAATTTGTAGGGTAAGCCAAAATAATTATAAAAATACTTACTGAGTGAATATTTTAAGGTTAGTTGTAACTTGTGTTGTTGATCCTGTTTGGTTGCTAAGTCATATCCGACTATTTTGTGACCCCATGGACTGTAGCCTGCCAGGCTCCTCTGTCCATGAGATTCTCTAGGCAAGAATACTGGAGTGGGTTGCCATTTCCTTCTCCAAGGATCTTCCTGATCCAGGGATCAAACCAGCATCTCCTGCATTGCAGGCGGATTTTCTACCGAGTCACCTGGGAAGCCCAGTTAAAGTTGTATGCCCTACCAAATTTGAAAAGTCAATCTTTAACTCAATTATTTTAAAATAGGAGGAGCTGTAGTTCTAAACAGACTTTTTGGTTGTCAACTAAGAAATTAAACTTAATGTATATTTTCATTTTATTATTTTTTTATAAGTATGCTGCTGCTGCTAAGTCGCGTCAGTCGTGTCCGACTCTGTGTAACCCCATAGACGGCAGCCCCTGCATACATATATATGTGTGTGTATGCTTATACATTGGAGAAGGAAATGGCAGCCCACTCCAGTATTCTTTCCTGGAGAATCCCATGGACGGAGGAGGCTGGTAGGCTACAATCCACGGGGTCACAAAGAGTCGGACACGACTGAGCGACTTCACTTCACTTATGCTTATACATATGTTCTATTTCTTTCAGGAAAATTTATTCCCCATAAAGGAATTTCATAACCAATTTTTCACCTTGAATGCCACCATTGAATGTGTTTATATTTAGTTATAGCCTGTTGGAACATACTGTGGCCTTAGGTCCTAGTCTTTCTGTGTATCTAAGTTGTACCTGGCTCTTCTACAAAGAGTGTAGAGTGGGGGTTGACCTTGAGGGTTCTGTCAAACTGGTCTGGAATATAAGCTTACACAGACCTAGAGTTAAGTGACTGATCAGTGAAGGATATTCATAGCAAACTGTGTGACTTCAGTCCCCTTGGGGTTTGGTTGTGCTGTGGAGGGAATCATGTCTCACCAGTGGGCCATCTGTCCTGCATGATGGGAATTGAGGGAGAGAAGAAAGCAGCAGGAAGTCACAGCATGTTGTTAAAGGGTTTGGAGCAGAGATTTATAAAAGCTTTTAGTCAGATGGTCTTGACTGAATTGAATATTGTAAGACTTAGCGGGAGATAACCAAGGGCTTTAAGAAAAGACTGTCAATCCTCAAGGGAAAAATTAAAGACTTACCCATTGGGGAAATAAGAGACTTATACTCAGGCGTATAGTAATCATGCAAACTATATTATCCTAAGGGTCCAGTGAGGGTGCAGCCTGGGTGAGCTCCTTGAGTTTAGGGGAGGAAAATTTCCCATAGGCGACAATGGGGAGGGAGATCTTGTTGGCCAGATGGGCCTTAAGCTGCTCCTGCAGAGCGAGCAGCATTGTGATGGTGGGAACAGAGAGGGAAGAGGGTACCAGTGAGGACAGCATGATGCCGAGGCAAAGCCCAGGGAGGATACAGGCTGTGTCTGGAAGGTGGAGATCTGCATCTATCAGATTTCCTGAATCATTCATCTCATTTCCTAACTCAGGGGTCATTTTAACTGAGCTCAAAGTATTGGATTGGCCAAAATGTTCATTTCGGTTGTAACATCTTATGGAAAAACTGAAATGAACATTTTGGCCAACTCAATAGTATGATATAGGCAATATAGTGCCAACTTTTTAATAATACTGACTTCAGAGTCAGTGAGATCTACGTTTGACCATTAGGCAAGTTGCTTAACCTCTCTGAGCCTTGTCATCCCTTCTTAGCGATGAGGAAAAAAATACATACATCTTAGGAGTTATCATGACATCTAAATGAAAAGGCAGGACCAGGTCAGTGCTGTTTCCTGGTATATCTCCATTCCTTGTATTAGAGGGCTTGTCGCATCCTCTGTTGGAGGAATGCACAAGACCTCCCAGCCCAGTGGCCATGAAACTCTTGCTGTTACAGTGGTGGTTGTTTTTCATGAAGCAAATAGGATATGAGTATGTTTGAGAATTGCTATACTTAAAAGAAGGGTAAAAAGATATCTTGACTCCAAGACTTAGAGTCTTTAACATGTCAACTTGCTTTTGAAATCTCCATGAGATACAAGTAGAGTGGGAGCTTGCCAAACAGATATGGTTACAGCGCCCTTTTATTACCACATTCCTGGTAGGGCAGTTCTTCTGTAGAATATAAATTTAGGTGGGACTTTAGTGAAATCTTTCCCAAATTAAGTGCTTGAAGCTCACTGATGAAAATATCAATGTTTGGATGAAAGAAGGTGGGGTTGGGGGTAAGTGATGTTTGGCTCTTGGTGAATTGGGCTGCGTGGTCAGAGATGCTCATCAGGCATTTGCAGCAAGGAGCCAGCTAGTCTTGCTGACTGAGCATGCTCTGAGTGACTGCTGACTAGGAACTGAACACGCTCCTGGGTTAGGAAGCTGGACAAGGGAATGAGGGATTAATATATCCTGACTGAGCGAGAAGTATTCATGACCTGGGACATCTGTGGTGGGCCCTCTACCCAAAAAGACTTTTTGAAATTGACCTCTCTGGTGGTTCAGAGGCTAAGACTCTGCCCTTCCAGTGCAGGAGGCTCAGGTTCAATCCCTGGTCAGGGAACTAGATGCCACATGCTTCAACTAAAGATAAATCATTTTTTTAAAGAGCCCTCCCACCAACCCCCCCCCTCACCTGCCAAAGATAATCCTTGAGGTGAAGAAATAAATGAAAAGATAGAGTCTGATTTCATTAAGGAAATAATTAAGAAAGCACAGTGTTAAAAATTCCAAAGAAAAACTGAAGATGAGAAGAAGCTGGATGTTGGGGTGCCCGGAGACTGCACACAAAAGAGATATAATCAGATATAATTATATATATAATATAATCAGATATAATCCTGACAGGAGGGGGGACCCTCGCTTGACAGGTAATAGAGAATGGGCCTCAGTTATGACTTCATGTAACACTGACTGAATGTACAGAATAGTTCCTCTTGGCCTTCCCAGGATGACCTCATTGCCTGGGTCCCCAGTTCCAGAAGCTAAAAGGTGGCAGTGACTTTCAGCAGCAAGAACTATAGAAATATGGGAGGCAATTAAAGCATAATTTTGTGTGAGTGTACCAAGGGAGACCTGACTCTGGGGCAGAATTGTGTTCCTGAGGCTGATATTTCCAGGTACTTCTGCCTTCTCTCAGGAGCCCCAGGACCTAGTGCCTATCCCCAGAGCTCAGGTATTTTATTTTACTTTATTCTGTTTATCTTGTCTTATTTTATCTTATTTTAGTCTTTTGTTTGGTAGCTTTATAAAGGTATAATTGAAAAAAATTGTAAGATATGTGAAATATATAATGTAATGATTTGATATATGTGTACACTTTGAAAAGATCTTCCCCCAAATCAAACTAATGAATATATTCGTCTCTTCCTATGTTTACCTTTTTCTTTTCACTTTTACTCTCTCAGCAAATTTCAATTATACAATGAAGTGTTATTTACTATAATCGCCATGCTGTACATTAGATCTTCAGACCTTATTTCTCTTATAACTGAAAGTTTGTACCCTTTTACCAAAACTCTCCCCATTTCTTTCATCCCCAGACCCTGGCAATCTCTGTTTCTATGAATTTGACTTAAAAAAAAATTCCACATTTAAGTGATACCATTCAGTATTTGTCTTTGTCTGGCTTGTTTCACTTAGCTTAATGCCCTCTAACTTCATCCATGTTGTTGCAAATGACAGGATCTCCTTCTTTTTTAAGGCTAAATACTATTCCAGTGTGTGTGTGTGTGTGTGTGTGTGTGTGTGTGTTGTGTGTGTGTTCACTGTGTAGCTCAGCTGGTAAAGAATCCTCCTGCAATTCGAGAGACCCAGGTTTGATTCCTGGGTCAGGAAGATCCCCTGCAGAAGGGATAGGCTACCCGCTCCAGTGTTCTTAGGCTTCCTGGTGACTCAGAGGATAAAGAATCCGCTTGCAGTGTGGGACACCTGGGTTCAGTCCTTGGGTTGGGAAGATCCCCTGGAGGAAAGCGTGGCAGCCTACTCCAGTGTTCTTGCCTGGAAAATCTCCATGGACAGAGGAGCCTGGTGAGCTGCAGTCCATAAGGTAGCAAAGAGTTGGACATGGCTGAGCGACTAAGCACAGCACAGTGTATGTGTGTGTCTATATATGTGTGTGTGTGTGTGTGTGTGTATGGCACATTTTACAATATTTTATTTTAGATCATATATGTTAATCTGTATGTGTGTGTGTGTGTGTGTGTGTATCACATTTTACAACATTTTTTTGATCTATTCATCCGCTGATTGACATTTAAGATGTCTCTATATCTTGACTATTTTGAATGATGCTGCAATAAACATGGGAGTACAGATTTTCCTTTGAGATAATGAATTTGTTTCCTTTGACTATATACCCAGAGGTGGGATTTCTGGATCATATGGTAGTTCTACTTTTAATTTCTTGAGGAAACTCTGTACTGTTTTCCATGGTGACTACACCAATTTACATTCCACCAACAGTGCACAAGGGTTCTGTTCTCTTTTCTCCACATCCCTCACTAGCACTTGTTACTTCATGTCATTTTGTTAATGGGCATCCTGACAGGTGTGAGGTGATATCTCATTGTGGTTTTGACTTGTATTGCCCTGATGGTTAGCATTGATGAACACGTTTCCATGTACCTGTTGCCTATTTGTAAGTCTTCTTGGGAAAAAAATGTCTATTTAAGTCATTTGCCCATTTTAAAATTGGGTTATTTGGGGATTTTGCTACTAAGTTGTATGAGATCCTTGTATATTTTGGACATTAACCCTTTATCAGATATGTGGTTTGCAAGTATTTTCTCCCATTCCACAGATTGCCTTTTCATCTTGTGATGGTTTCCTTTGCTGAGTGGAGGAAATTTTGTTTATTTTTGGTTTTGTTGTCAGCTATTTTAATTAATTAAAGGTACGGAACAGTCCTTGCATGTTTGAAAATCTTACTGAAAGCTGGTTTTCCCCGTGTATTAGCTATAGTCAAGGTCCTGCCTTTAAGCACCTAACGTGGTTTAAATACTGCAGTTGGTGGTCCTCACTCTCCAGGACTATAATGGTAGAGTAATGAAAGCACAGTGGATGGCACTTAGGAGTCTTAGTTATTATCGGGTGATTAACTCAACTTTATAAGCAGTTTATCTCAAGTGCCTACTCCAAGAGCTAGTGCAAGGCCCCTGTGCAAGACCTGATGCTACAGCCCTTTAGCAAGGGCTAAAACAGAAAAGAGAAGGTGAGATTCTGGGCCAGGTGGACTGCATAAATCTCTCTCAGATCTGCCATCCTATCAGATTGGGATTGCTCCCTAATCCCATGCAAAGTGAAGGGATATGTACTTCAGCCCCGTATTCCTCAAACTGTGGTCCATGAACCTTCTGGTCTGTGAAGTGATAAGAATGGAAAGTGAAAGGAGGTGTTTAGAAATTTTTATAGCAATTTGACATTGTTGCAACATTTTATTGTGTTTTATAAAATTATTGGCCCACAGTGGATTTGGGGGGAAACACCGATCCTTCAGTACAGAGTATGTGACAAGCACTGCTCTAACCTGCGTGTCCCCGTCTCTCTGGCCGCTGATTATCAGTGAGGTCACATTAGCACACTGATCACTCACACTGGTTCTTTTTCCCATTATATCCACACAGGCTCTTCCCTCCCCATGTTATCCATGCAGCGTGTACCTCTGGGGGTCCTCTGGAGACCTCTCATATTTGCTCTAGAGCCAGCCTGTCCCTCAGGTGTCCATAGATGGACACTCCATGGAGCACCTGCAGCTGTCATCAGGCCAGGATGTGCCTGTCCTCCCGGGGAGGGGGCTGTCTCCTATTCTCTCCATGCACAGCGTCGGCTCCCCCTTCCTGTGCCCGGAGCTGAGCTGGGTGCCACTCACACCTGGCAATACCTTCTTTCTCTTGGGATCAGTTAGACACACAGGACTGTGGGGGTTGAGGGGGTCTTTTCCTGGGATTTTTCCTCCTTCATCTCCAGCCCCAGTAGCAAAGCACATCCACAAACAGATCCTTCATGGATCATTAGCTTCTCACCCCAATTTCAAGTTAGAGTTAGCCAGTCTCCTGTACATAACTACATGTTTTCCAGTTCCCAGGGATCTTTAAAGGTCATTAACCATAGCTTTCATATGCTTTACATGCATGTTTTAATCTTCACTTAGGTTCCGTGAAGCCCCCTTCATCTCATGATCTGAGAGCTGTGACCAATGACGTGGACAGTGCAGGAAAAGAACTACAACCTTTACTGTCATATGTTCCCCTAGACTCGGGAGGCTGCTATGTGTCAATTCTGACAACAGCACAGAGGATGTTTCCGTGTTTACGCAGAATCTGGTGAGTCCTGATGTCCTTCTGTGCAGCTGGACAGGGCTCGGTGTCTGTGCAGAGCGGGCCCCTCGCTCCTCATCCTCATCCTGTTAAAGTCAAGCAGAGGTGCCCCTTTGCCCAGACAGTTACTCATTCCAGCTGTGCTGGTCTTAAAACTGGACACTTTGTGGTGAGCACAGGATAAAACACAACTGGCATAAAACACCAAGCATATTCAAACCTTGTGTCTAATAAATAAGAGGGGATCCTTTTATCACTAAAGATGAGTTTTTTTACCCAAAGCAGAGTTGCAAGAGTAAATCCTGCAGGATATGTCTGTGTACACTTATGCTTAATATATGAAGTGATATACATAATTTCATATATTACAGTTGTATGTATGCATGTAAATATGTATGTGTATAAAGTCTGTGTGTGTGTATTTAATTTGCACCCAGAGCCATCTGTTTCCAACTTCACTGGTACTTCATCACCACTGGCATCTATGTACGTACCTTTTTATTTAAATGTATAAGCCTTCAAGTCATTTGATTTTTTTTTACTTTTGTACCCTAGGAATCTGACTGCTTATATGTGATTTCATTTTCTAAAAATCTTTGTTTCCAAATTGTCTTCTTGAATATAACTATTGCTCATCATTCAACTTTCTTTTTCCATTCTTAAACATTGGATACAGGGATATGGTAGCTGATCTGGCTATAGCTTTACATGACTAAGGAATAAAAAAGTCTTGTCAAGTTTAGAGGAAATAGCCAGAGTGAACCACAAGTCTGCCTTTAACCACTGAGCCATTTTTCTCCAGTGTGATGTAGCAGAATTGAATTTAGCTTTTGCTTTGCAATTGCCTTTGTCTGGGATGCATTGAACGGAACAGATCATAAGGTTAGCAGAAGTTCTGAAAGGGACACTGAAAAGAGGAAGTATAAATTCTCTAGTTCACAGATGCACTCCGGAGGAAGGGAAAAAAGAATTAAGGATGAAAACTACATTGTGAGGGGGAGCTTAATGTGCCCAAAGGCATCAAAACTTGCCCAGTTTTTTTTTTTGCTAGTATTTTGAATACTAGCAAGAATGATAACAGTCATATTAAGATGTCTTGACTCTAGCCCTGGTTCTTTAAAAAATTATTTTTTTATGGTGATCATTTCAAGCTTTAATTTCCACTATTTTTCATTGCAAATATATGATAATTTAGATTGGAGTGCATGCATGCTCAGTCATGGCCAACTTTTTTGTGACCCCATGGACTGTAGCCCACCAGGCTCCTCTGTCCATGGAATTTTCCAGGCAAGAATACTGGAGTGGGTTGCCATTCCCTTTTCCTGGGGATCCTCCCAGGGATCAAACCCGGATCTCCTGCATTGCAGGCAGATTCTTTACCATCTGAGCCACCAGGGAAGCCCAGAAGGCCAATTAGTAAGGCAGGAAAAGTCTTGATTGATTAAAAATCAACTATTTAAGGTTTTATTTTTTCTACTTTATGACTCAGGAGGCGCGTATCAGGAAAACGTATCATCAGTGGCAGCTGTTTGTATTATCAGTGGCAGGTATTCGTCTGTGGGTAATGTGTTACCGTGGGGCTCAGGGCTGGAAAGCGCCTGCATTGTGTGGTGTCAGGGATGAGGCATGTGAGACCCAGCTATTGGTCCTCGTGGAGGCAGGGGCGGGCTCCAGTGTGGAAGCACAACCTGGGCAACATCGCAGGTCAGATGTGGTAAGAGAGAAAGGTGTGTTCTTCTTGAATGGACCAGGCAAACATCCCTCTTCTCCACACAGCCCTTTCCTCTCCAGAGCATGCGCCCAGCATGCCAGTGGCCTGGCCTAGTGCTTTGAATCAGAGGACAAAAGAGAGCCCCTTGTTTTGTGTACAAGGCATCAGGCCTTTATGCAGGGAACTCCCGGATAGGATGATTCCTGTCTCCCCAGAACAGCATCTAAGATACACTGAGAGTCTGTGGGAATTCAGCACAGCAGCCCATACTCCCCGTCTTAGGTGTATGAGTGTGGACAGAGCGTATCATGTAGGAATCGGGTGCCCGCTTGCTGCTCCTTGAGCCACTACTGACCACCTATGACTGAGGACGGTGCCTTGGCCTCTGAAGTGCGAAGATTAACTCTGTGGTTATAATGTATCTTTTAATCCTTAGTTTCCTCATGTGTAAGATGGGGGGAAATAGTTGAAACCATTTTGAACATTCCCTGTGTCCCAGGTGCCATTCTAAGCTTTCTGCTGAGTTGTGTTGTTCAGTTACTCAGTCTCGTCTGACTCTTTGCGGCCCCTCTTTGCGACTGCAGCACAGGCCTCCCTGACCTTCACTATCTCCCAGAGTGTGCTTAAATTCATGTCCATTGAGTCCGTGATGCCATCTAACCATCTCATTCTCTGGCCACTCCCTTCTCCTTTTGCCTTTAATCTTTCCCAGCATCCGAGTATTTTCCAGTGAGTCAGCTCTTTGCATCAGGTGGCCAAACAAAGTACTGGAGCTTCAGCTTCACCAACAATCCTTCCAATGAATATTCAGGGTTGATTTCCTTTAGGATTGTCTGGTTTGGTCTCCTTGTGATCCAAGGGATTCTCAAGAGTCTTCTCCAGCGCCACAATTTGAAAGCATCAATTCTTTGGCACTCAGCTTTCTTTATGGTCCAACTCTCACATCCGTATGTGACTACTGGAAAAACCATAGCTTTGACTAGATGGACCTTTGTCTGCAAAGTGATGTCTCTGCTTTTTAATATGCTATCTTGGTTTGTCATAGCTCTTTTTCCGAGGAACAAGCGTCTTTTGAGACTGCAGTCACTGTCCGCAGTGATTTTGGAGCTCAAGAAAATAAATCTGTCACTGCTTCCCCTTTTCTCCCATCTATTTGCCATGAAGTGATGGGACTATTTGCCTTGACTTAGGTTTTTTGAATGTTGTGTTTCAAGCCAGCTTTTTCACTTTCTTCTTTCACCCTCATCAACAAGCTTTTTAGTTCCTCTTCATTTTCTGCCATAAGAGTTTCTGCATATCTGAGGTTGTTGATATTTCTTTTGGCAATCTTGATTCCAGTTTGTGGTTTATCCAGCCTGGCATTTTGTAAGATGTACTCTGCATAGAAGTTAAGTAAGCAGGGTGACAACATACAGCCTTAGCATATTCCATTTCCAATTTTGAACCAATCCATTGTTTCATGTACAGTTGTGATTGTTGCTTCTTGACTCACATACAGGCTTCTCAGGAGGCAGGTACGGTGGTCTGGTACTCTTATCTCTTTAAGAATTTTCCATAGTCTGTTGTGATCCACACAGTTAAAGGCTTTAGCATAGGTCAGTGAAGAAGTAGATGTTTTTCTGGAATTTCCTTGCTTTCTCCATGATCCCACAAATGTTGGCAATTTGCTCTCTGATTCTTGTGCCTTTTCTAAACCCAGCTTGTATATCTGGAAATTCTTGGTTCACATACTGCTGAAGCCTAGCTTGAAGGATTTTGAGCATTACCTCCTGGCATGTGAAATGAGCACAATTATGTGGTAGTTTGAACATTCTTTGGCATTGCCCTTCTTTGGGATTGGAATGAAAACTGAACTTTTCTAATCCTGTGGCCACTGCTGAGTTTTCCAAATTTGCTGATATATTGACTGCAGTACTTTAATAGATTTCTTTTATATTACTCATTATATTGCTTTGCAGGCTTGGATCCTAAAGCACAGGGAAATTAAGCCACTTGCCCACAGCTACACAGTTCACAGTGTCAGAGTCAGCATTGGAACTCAGGGTCTTAACTATAGGTCATGCTCCTATCTGCTAGTCCATATTTTCCTCTTAGAGTTTGTAATGAATTAACACAAGAAAGTAAATACAAAATGTTTAGCACACTGCCCCGCATGTAGCAGATGGCTAAATAAATAGTAGCTAAGGCTGTTGCGATTATATTTTTGTCCTTGAAAATGCGAGAGATTCCTTTTCTCTCGTAGCCAAGGGACCAATTTCATGGGGCAGACCATTTTCTGGGACACTGGAATTGGCTGCTATATCCCCCCTAATGGGCTGTGGTGATTCCATGAATGGAAACGAGGCCATTAGAAGAAAGTGGCGTTTGCTTCATCCTGTCACCCACTCACTCACTGTTTCCCTTTGTGGAAGAGTCCCTGGTATTCTGGAACACATTTCCCTGAGCGACGACGAGAGGAGGAGGCTAGAGACCATGTCAGGGGCTTCATGTCTGGATCCAGCAGCACTGCATCCTTGGGCAGAGCATAGGCTGGAGGCAGACTGAGGCCTGAGGCTGGGGCAGCGCCAAGAATCCCACCCCAGAGGGTCAGGGCAAGGAGGACCCGGTGGAAGGGCTCCTCACCAGAGCAGCTGGGAGCGGCTGAACAAAGCTGGTGTTTTTTTGCAGGATGTGTTTGGCTAAGTTTCTAAACTTCTGTGAATAAATTTCATCAAAATACCCTGACTCCCCTTTCACTTCTTTAGTCACAAAGAGCATCAGTACTATGAGGGAGAGGAAACTCTGCAAGAATAGAAACCCAAATGCTAACTCTGGCTCTTTCAGTGTGGGGAGTTTTTTGAGTTTTTATATAACACATGCTGATTGTAAAAATAAAATTAGGAAACATTAAAGCAGAACATTAATATTGAGATATGTATGGCGTAGTCCCTTTGCTGTTCCCCTGAAGCTATCACAACATTGTTAATCAGTTATACTCCAATATAAAATAAAAGGCTAAAAAAAAATAATAAAAATAAAAAAGGTCCCGACATCAAAACAAAGAAAATTAATACTGAAAAAGAGTAGAACATCATCAAAAAATTCAGTGCAATTGGTGTTTAGCTGAAGGCGTTCCAATTCTGTTTAGCTTGTGTGTTCAAAAATGAACATTTTAATTTGCGCCTTGGGAAGAGAAAGAAACTTTTTATTTACCTCCCTGACTTTCCTCTTTTCAGATCCTGTCTTCTTCTTCACATGCAAATGGATTATGCATCCTTTCATAAAATCTGTAGTTTTATGGCCTCTGTCATGCAGGACCTTGGTCAAATTCTCAGCCATTTTATGATGGTTCAGTTTCCTCCCCAGAAGCTCCAGAACAAGTAAAAAAGAGGGTGGGATAGGTTTTGGAGATAGTGACGATGGTTAAAACATTTTCTCTGAAATTACTGAACAAGGACCTTTATTGAACACTTATTGTGTGCTTTGATTAGTCCTCTTCAATCTGGTTGGTGAGAAGAGATATTACAGAGGAAACAATTTTCATTTTAAAAGGAGCTCAGAGCTCTTCAGCCATGTTCATGTAATATAATGGTTTCAGTTGCCTTTTGACTTTTTAGATCAGTGTTTTCTAATTTTAAGAGTTGGTTCCAGCCCATAATCTGCTAAGGGTCCAGTGGGGAGAGGGCTTCAGACAGGTGGTGGTTGAGTCTTCTTTCCACCATTACCTTAAAGGACTAAATTCTTTCCAGCTCTCCACCACTCAGCTGGGAGAGGCAAAAACACCATCATTTGCATATAAAACCTATACTCTTGGTGGCCGGGCGGGACCAACAAAGATGGCGGCGGCCCCTGTGGCGGGAGAGAGCTGGGCAATAGCTGCGGCTAAAGCTGCAGCCGAGCCCGCGGGGGCGCTGCGCGAGGGTAGTAGGGGGTGGCCCTGAGCTGAGGCCTGACCCCGGTTGGCCTCCCCCAACGCCTCACTCGGGGACAGGTCCAGCCTGTGGTGTCCACATGCCCCAGGCTTCTGAGCACCGCCTGGGACGGACCCAAGAGCCACCTCTTAATATCCAGCCCCGAGTGGGATCCAAGCTACCATTTGCTCCCCGGGCCCGGAGCAAGGAGTGCCGAAATCCAGCCCCTGGGCCAAATCCCTTGTTACGACCTCTGCCTCCTAGGCCAGGTCCCCCTGAGGAACGGCTCAAGAAACTGGAGCTGGGACGGGGACGGACCTCAGGCTCTCGTCCCAGCGGCCCACTTCAGGCAGATCATGGAGTTCCCCTGCCTGGCTCACCACCCCCAACTGTGGCTCTGCCTCTCCCATCCAGGACCAACCTAACCCGTTCCAAGTCTGTGAGCAGTGGGGACTTGCGTCCAATGGGGATTGCCTTGGGAGGGCACCGTGGCACTGGAGAGCTAGGGGCTGCACTGAGTCGCTTGGCTCTCCGGCCTGAGCCACCCCCTCTGAGACGCAGCACCTCTCTCCGCCGCCTCGGGGGCTTTCCTGGGCCACCCACTTTGTTCAGCATACGGACAGAGCCCCCTACTCCCCATGGCTCCTTCCATGTGATATCTGCCCGGCCCTCTGAACCTTTCTACTCCGATGCCAAGATGGCTCATCACACACTGCTTCTGGGCTCTGGTCACATTGGCCTCCTCAATCTGGGGAACACATGCTTCCTGAACGCTGTGCTACAGTGTTTGGGCAGCACCCGGCCTCTTCGGGACTTCTGTCTGCGAAGGGACTTCCGTCAAGAGGTGCCTGGAGGGGGCCGAGCCCAGGAGCTCACTGAAGCCTTTGCAGATGTGATTGGTGCCCTGTGGCACCCTGATTCCTGTGAAGCTGTGAATCCTACTCGATTCCGAGCTGTCTTCCAGAAATACGTTACTTCCTTCTCTGGATACAGCCAGCAGGATGCGCAAAAGTTTCTGAAGCTCCTCATGGAGCGGCTACACCTCGAAATCAACCGCCGAGGCCGCCGGGCTCCACCAATCCTGGCCAGTAGTCCTGTTTCCCCCCCCACCCCGCCTCGGAGGGGCTCTGCTAGAAGAACTTGAGTTAAGCGATGACGATCGAGCCAACCTAATGTGGAAGCGTTACCTGGAAAGAGAGGACAGCAAGATTGTGGACCTGTTTGTGGACCTGTTTGCGGGCCAGTTGAAAAGTTGTCTCAAGTGCCAGGCCCGTGGGTATCGCTCCACGACCTTCGAGGTTTTTTGTGACCTGTCCCTGCCCATCCCCAAGAAAGGATTTGCTGGGGGCAAGGTGTCTCTGCGAGATTGTTTCAACCTTTTCACCAAGAAGAGCTAGAATCGGAGAATGCCCTCGTGTGTGACCGATGTCGGCAGAAAACACGAAGTACCAAAAAGTTGACAGTACAAAGATTCCCCCGAATTCTCGTGCTCCATCTTAATCGATTTTCCGCCTCCCGAGGCTCCATCAAGAAGAGTTCAGTAGGTGTAGACTTCCCACTGCAGCGACCGAGCCTAGGGGACTTCGCCGGCGACAAAGCCGGAAGCCCCGTGTACCAGCTCTATGCCCTTTGCAACCACTCGGGCGGCGTCCACTGCGGCCACTACACAGCCCTGTGCTGGTGCCAGACTGGCTGGCATGTCTAAGTGACTCTCCGTCTCCCCGTCAGTGAAGACCAGGTGGCATCCAGTGAGGGCTACGTGCTCTTCCACCAACTGATGCGGGAGCCGCCCCGGTGCCTGTGAAACCCTTTCAACACCCTGAAGCCCCCCGGCTCCCCATTTACCTCAGAGACGTCCATTTTTGTGTCTTTTTAATCGGGGAGGGGGGAGGGGGTGGTTGTACCTCCCGTTATTTTTTTTTTATTAAAAAATACCCTTTCACCTGGAGGCTCCCTTGTCTCCCAGTCCCATGTACAGAGCTCCACAGGCCCCCGCCCGTGTACAGCCCCCAGACCCTCTACAGTCTCACTTTTTGTGTGAATAAATTTATTAAAAAAACAAAAACAAAAACCCTATACTCTGTCTTGCTTTTGATGGATAAACAAAAATGACCATTTAAATAAATGGCTCTGGATGGTTACAGCTTATGAAAGAAATCAAGATATTTCTTGCTTAATATCATCCTTTGGAAGAGTAATTGTGGGGAAAATATTTGTTAGTTAATAGCTCGAAATACTTTCTTATCCTGGAATAAATTAATGATTTTCAAACCATACCATATCAACCTACTAAGATAAACAGGTAACATTCTTGTTTTTCACCTGCCTAATTTTACAACTGCCCAAGAGGCAATAGCTAAACCACAAAAAATTTGTGCTGAAAATCTTATATCCTGAAGAATTAAACACACAAATACACAGAGAAGGTGAATCATCAAATTTTAAAATGAAATAAAACCTTTTTACAAATGTAGAGAAATTATTGTTCGTTTCAAAGAATGTACAAAGTAATAATTGAATTCTCTAAAGAATTCTCTTACTAGTAGAGCACAAGGCTAATTGAGTGATTTTCATTCCAGTGCTTGTTTAGATAATTTGGAATCATTAAAAAGCAAAGTGTTCTGGTTTTGAGGTTTATGACTCCTGGCCTTTTTTCTTTTCCATAAAGGCCAGTAATTGCGTTTTAGCTATTATGCTGTTATGGGTAGATCATCCATCTTCGTCTCTGCCTGCTGCTTCAGCACAGATACAGGATTCCAGGACCACATTTAGAAAGTGATACAATCGATTCTGGGTTATGAGTTTTATCTAATAACCCCTTCTAGACTCTGAAATCAGCATGTACATTTTAAGAAATTGTGAACTCATTTCCCATAGGAGAGAAGCTAATTTATTACAACTTAATGGAGAGTGCAATGGGATGGTTAAACTTTGGCTCTTATTTTCTGAGCAGGGTAGGATAAGCTTCTTTGTGTTAGTGATCACTCTTGCCCCACCCTGACCCCTGCTTTCTTGGGGTCTCTTCAGTGACAAGCTTAATGGGAACTAGACTCAGTAGACATTTTGAACATTTTCCGGTTTCTTGTTTTAGCAATTTTGATTTGGCCCTTGCAGTTCACTGAATTATGTGCTAGCATATTTTTGCATGCATGGAAATTATTGTATTGCATTGTCATCTAGTCACCTATTCATTGTTCAAACTTGAAGCTGGCTTTGAATAACCAAAAAAGCAGAAAGAACTAATTCCCATTTCGGTGAGCATGGTTGAGCCTTTCTCCTTTTATTAATTTCCTAAAGCTGCTGTAATAAATGACCACAAAGTTGGTGGCTTAAAACAGCAGAAATTTACTATCTCATACTTCTGGAGGTCAGAAGTTGGAACTCCTTTTCACTGGGCTGAAATCAAGGCGCTGGCAGGGCTATGCTGTCTCTGGAGGCGCTAGGGGAGAACTTCTTCCTCACCTGTCTTGCTGCTTCCGGTGGCTGCCAGCCTTTCCTGGCATGTGGCTGCATCACTCTAATTTCTGTCTTCGTGGTCACATTGCCTTCTCCTCTTCTGTCTGTATCTTATAGCCCTCTGCATCTCTCTTATTCATGTGATTGCAGTTAGAGCCCAGCTGAATAATCCAGGATACTCTTCCCATCTTAGGAAGATTGACTTAGTCACATCTGCAAAGTCTTTGCCATAGAACGTAACATTTACAGGTTCAAGAGATTTGGACCTGATATTTTTGGTGGGTGTTTTTAGCCTAGTATACTCATATAGAATAAAAGCAAGGTGTCCCTTATCTCACTTGGTAGTTTTATTAAAGGACTCCATGCTTGTAATGGTATAAGGCCCATGAGAATCTGTTTGTGTGTGCGTGCTAAGTCACTTCAGCCGTGTCTGACTCTTTGCAACCCCATGGACTGTAGCCCACCAGGCTCCTCTTTCCATGGGATTTTCCAGGCAAGAATACTGGAGTGGGTTGCCATTCCCTTCTCCAGAGGATCTTCCCAACCCAGTCTCTTCAACTCGAGTCTCTTACAACTCCTGCATTTGTAGGTGGGTTCTTTACCACTAGTGCCATCTGGGAAGCCCAAATCTGTGTCTGAAAGTTAGTCACTCAATCGTGTCCAACTCTGTGTGACCCCATGGACTGTAGCCCATCAGGCTCCTCTGTCCAAAGAATTCCCCAGGCAAGAATACTGGAGTGGGTAGCCATTCCTTTCTCCAGAAAAAAAGAACTCTGGTCTGGCAGCAAGTCTGCTTCCATATAAATGTGGATTTGGACCTCTCTGTCAGGTAGGGCTATAGATGGATATATTGCTAGGCTCCCATGAAGAGCTTTTTGTTGTAATATTTTTATGTAGAGTATGGAGGAGCATGGATAATTATTTGGGCCTGGTTTTCAGTTGCCCATTTCTAGCTGGAGATTTCCAGATATCACCATTTAGGAACTTAAGTTTCCTAAAATGCCTCTTCTATCCATTTCCACTAAGGAGAGTCATGCCTGGGACTTACGCATGCCTGATACCTGAGCACCCTCTAAGCTGATTCATCCTGAGCTGCTCCAGACTTCTGACCTCTTCTGGGAACCTTTGAACCCTCTATGCCCAGCTGTTTTCTGCAGGCATGGTGGACCCAGTCCTGGTGGAAACAAGAAAGGGCTCACAAAAAGGAGTCATTTCTCTGAGATCATCCTTCAGAAGCACAGGATCTTGTTGTTTTCCCACTCTTAGTCTTTAGGACTTTTTATTAACCTATGTGAAACCTCGGAGATTCTATCTTTTTGAACTGTTGGAATTCCTGTAGTCTCCTTTCCTTACAAATATCTGTCCAAGATAGAGATTTTTTGGCCAGTTCTCTTTCCCTTGCTCCTTCTGGCCAATCATCGTCCTATCTAGAAACATGCCTTTTGGCAAATCCATCATGTTGTGAAGAATCAAGTGAGTGGCCTGCATGTCCCTCCTTCGCCCTTGCTCTTCACCCAGTTGACTCTGAGATAATTTGGTTATTCTCTCCTCCAGTGGGGATATCAAAGTTACAGTTGACTTTTAGTACACACTGTGGGAAAGATCAGGCTTCCCTGATCGCTCAGATGGTAAGGAATCCTCCAGCAATGCATGAGAGCTGGGTTCGATTCTTGGGCTGAGAGGATCCCCTGGAGGAGGGCGTGGCAACCCATTCCAGTATTTTTGCTTGGAGAATCCCCATGGACAGAGGGGCCTGGTGGGCTACAGTCTATGGGGTTGCAAAGAGTCAGACACGACTGAACGACTAAGCACAGTCAGAGGGAAAGATTGGTGTAAAGAACTCATGTTCTGATTTTCTTATTAGGGTCATGGGGAGCTATATTTAGAAAGACCCCCAGAATGAAGATGTAATCCAAAACTTTCTAGCCCTGCCCTTTGGCCAAGTTTGACAATTTTATTCTCCAACATGAAGGTGTAATCCAAAACTTTCTAGCCCTGCCCTTTGGCCAAGTTTGACAATTTTATTCTCCAACACAGTCCTGATCACATGTACTTTTGGACAGAAATTGCCCTCAGTCTGGAGCCAGGGGGAACTCCTTTCCTTTCGGCCCCATCCTCTTTCTCTCAGTGTCCTGTGAGAAAATCTACCTTATCTACAATGGCAGCGGTAAAGAAAAGGAATACAACCTTCCCTTAACTTGCTATTTGTAATAGATACAGTATGTGAAAGAAATTTCTTTGAATCCTTACAAGCTCTGGCCAGTAGTGACTGTAGACATGGTGGTCCCATGCAGACACTGCAGTCCTGGTGGAAACAAGGTGGGAGGGGGGATCGGGATGGGGAATACATGTAACTCCATGGCTGATTCATATCAATGTATGACAAAACCCACTACAATATTGTAAAGTAATTAGCCTCCAACTAATAAAAATAAATGAAAAAATAAATAAATAAATAAAGAGCTAATTCAAAAGAAAAAAAAAAGGGGGCACAGAGAAAGGAGTCATTTCTCTGAGGTCATCCTTCGGGAGCACAGGAGCTTGTTGTTGTCCCAGTCTTAGCCTTTAGGACTTTTTATTAACCTACGTGGAACCTTGGAGATTTTATCTTTTTTAACTGTTTGGATTCCTGCAATCTCCTTTCCTTACAAATATCTGCCCAAGATAGAGATTTTTTGGTGAGATTAGTGACTGTGTCCTAGACAGGCCAGACCAAAATGGCATATGTCTGCCCTAATCATACCTACCATTCACTTTCCACATTCCTGAATTCCTTAGGGTTAGAGAACCTATGTTGTGAATTTCTGGTTTACTATAGTGTCACTGAGCTTTCTGGGCTTCCCAGGTGGTACTAGTGGTGAAGAACCCGCCTGCCAATGCAGAAGAGGTAATAGATCGGGTTTGATCCCTGAGTCGGGAAGATCCCCTGGAGGAGGAAAAGGCAACCCATTTCAGTATTCTTGCCTGGAGACGTCCCATATACAGAGAAGCCCGCCGGGCTTCTGTCTATGGGGTTGCAAAGAGTCGGACATGACCGAAGTGACTTAGCACACATTGAGTTTTCCACACACAGGTACAATGAACTCTGAAGTCACACAGGACTAAATTAAAAACTGAGTTCTTACACCTGTTGGCTAGTGAATTGTTTAAATTTTCTGAGCCTCTGTTGTTTTTAATTAATCTGTCAAATGAATATAACAATCCCTCCTAAAACAAAAATAAAGTGAGTTACATATGTGCCAAACAGAATGCCTGGCCTATATTTAGGGCACAATTAAAGTTAGGTATTGTCAATATGTTTTTATTAAATAAATGGGTAAGATGTCTTGGATTGCCTTATTTCTACTGCTTCATGATATAAATGTACACTTTATAATTAAATTTTGTAAAACACTTTGTAAGTAGTGTATCTGTTTGTTAAACAAATATTTACTGAATCACCAAGTGTAGAATGGTGCATGCTTGCATGCTAAGTCTCCTCAATTGTGTCCAACTCTTAGCAACTCTATGGACTGTAGTCCACCAGGATCCTCTGTCCATGGGATTCTCCAGGCAGGAATACTGGAGTGGCTTGCTGTTTCCTCCTCCAGGGGTCTTCCTGACTCGAGGACTGAACCCATGTCCCTTATGTTTTCTGCATCAGCAGGTTCAATCTTTACAACTAACACCACCTGGGCAGCCCATAGAATGGTGAGCTAATACTTATTTACAAAGCAACTGAAAGTAAGCTTCCAAAATATGTGTCAAAATTCCAGCCTACAATTTCCTTTGTTTTGTGGGAAAATATTTATTTTATTAGGCATATTTTAGAACTTTCTGATTGCTTAATATTCTCATGCTGTGATTCACTATAAAAAATGAATATAGCCTTCCATCTGTAAGGAATTGTTTAGTTAAGGCTTAGATCCTTTTTTGAAAGCCCTAGAAATGCCCAAAGTCTGCCATTTTGAACATTGATATGGCAAAAGACCAATTAGGTCAAATGCATATCTGCAAGTCAGATACGATTCTGTATTTTAATGCATAAATGGAGGCTCAGTGAGATTAAATGTCTTGCGTGAAAGCCACAGAGCTGGCAGTTGGTCATATTTATATTTGACTTTGGATCTGATCAGTCTGGCTTCCCAGGTAGCTCACTGTAAAGAATCTGCCTGTCAATGCAGGAGACACAGGAGATCCCTGGGTCAGGAAGATCCCCTGGGAAAGGGAATGGCAACCCACTCCAATATTCTTACCTGGGAAATCCCATGGACAGAGGAGCCTGGTGGGCTATAGTCCATGGGGTTGCAGAGTCAGACACAACTGAGTAACTAAGCACCACATAGCGGCTGATCAATCCAGGGTTCAAATTTTACTACATTCCTATGCTTCCATTTTTATATTAATGAACATCCTTTTCCTTCTTGGAGGAAGAAGGTTAATGGTTCAAGTAGTTGGGGGCAAAAAGTTGCCAGTAATGTGGCTCTAAAGAAAGAGCTCTTATCTATAAGCCTGGACATCTGGCTTCTGGCCCCTGCTCCCAGCTAGCCCTGTCACTGCAGGGAGGGAGAGGTGTTAACTGAAATTCCAACTTCTTTGAGCATATCAGGAGCCTCTCAGCTGTAAACTTTAACCCATCACACAAAACCCAATAGAATCCCTAGCCTTCTTAGAGCCAAATCTGTCTCTTTAGTCTGATAAATGTTTTTCTTTGTGGTTCTGTAGGAATAAAGGATATGAGATCCAGAATGTTTAGATCTCAAAGATCCAAAGAGTGTTATCCTAGTGTCCCTTCTAGTAAAAGCACTACTCTGAGAAGGTCTAGGATTTGGAACCACATATTCACCTATTCAGAGAGGAATACAACCTCAGTAAAGTCCTAGAGAAATGGACCAATTTGGAGGTTGGGTGCATGCTGGGATAGTCTTACAACCTCTTGTTGATTTCACAGTGTCCAAGGCACTTCCCCCATTCTACATACACTGAGTCACCAGAGAAAAGTGACTATTGATCCCTTCTTGAAGTTGATATAGTAAAACACCCCAGGATTCACTTTTTTAAATTGTTAGATTAGCTTTTTATTTTGAAATAATTTCAGACTCAGAAAAAAATCACAATAGAATACAGAATTCTTATATTGTTCATCCATATTCACCAAATGTTAGCATTTAACTGCCTTTTAACTGCCTTTATCATTCTCCCTACACACACACACACACACACTTTTGATATTTTGAGAGTTTTGAGAGCCAGTTACAGACACGATGGCCCCCTTACCACTACATTTAGTAACATATTTGTATTTATTTACCTCTATATTTAGTACATTTATGTTTAGTTCTATATAGTTCCTAAAAACAAGAGGCCATTCTCTTATATAACCACAGTTTAATTTTCAACAGCATGAAATTAACACTAATACTGTTTTATAACCTACAGACCTTAGTCACATATGACAGGTTGTTTCAGTGAATGTCCTCTATGGCAGAGGGGAAAACCCACAGCACAAAACATGACAAATAGGTGTCAAGAGCCTTTAGTTGCCTTTAATCTGGATCCACTCCACAGTCATGTTGACTTTTGTGACCTTGCCGTTTTCTGTGGCCAACAGACCAGTTATTTGTAGGAAGTCCCTCAGTTTGGTTTTATCTGATGTTTCCTCTTGTCTGGGGCAAGAGAGCCACAAGAGAGGCTGGATTCTTTCCAGAGCTTCCTGCCCGGTGCTCGCTTTTCCCTCTCCCTGATGATATTTTCTTTCATCACTTGGTCAGGTGCTGTTTTTCAGGCTTCTCAACTGTGAAGGTACTATTTTCCCCTTTGAAAATTAGTAAGTATCTATGAGGAGACACTTTGGAACTATCTAAATATCTGTTTCTCATCATAATTTAGCTCACTAGTTTTAGCAGTCATTTTAGGATTCTTACCTGAAGCGTTTATTACTAGTTGTTTGCCAAATGGTGAGTGTTCTTTCCTTTTTTAAAACAGTTGTATCTGTTGTTTATTTTTGGCTGTGTTGGGTCTTCACTGCCATGTGGACTTTCTAGTTGCGGCCAGTGGGGGCTATTCTCTAGTTGTGGTGCACGGGCTTCTCACTGCGGTAGCTTCGCTTGTTGCAGCGCGTGGGCTCTAAGGGGCACGGGCTTCAGTGGCTGGGCCTCAGGCTTAGTAGTTGTGGCTCAAGGGCTCTAGAGCACAGGCTCAATAGTTGTGCACACAGGCTTAGTTGTTCTGTAGCATGTGGAATTTTCTGGGATCAGGGATGGAACCTGTGTCTCCTGCATTTGCAAGCAGATTCTTTACCACTGAGCTACCAGGGAAACCCCGACTTTTCTCATTTTCTATTTTTCTTTCTATATTGGAATTATACACCATTCAGTTTCTAATGACATAACAGAAAGATTGTAAAAGAGAAAATATCTGGGCTAATCTAAATCCATAGGAAACAAAAACACCCCTCTCCCCTCCCCTTAATCCCAGAGCCCAGGTATTCTGCTAAGTGGTTTATCTGTCTATATTTAACACAGTGGAAATATGCAGGGCTGTTGGAAGTTGCTCCTAAGGTCGCTTTCTATTTGAGGTAACATGTAATTCCTAATCTTCTCTGAGAACCTTCTCTCCTCAGGTTGACCCTACACTTTTTCTCACGAGGTCTTGATCTTATTCTCCTTTTTCTGGCCCTCTGTCAGCATGCACACGCACACATGCAGTCTCACAAATACACACGCTCACATACAAACACTCCCCTTAGAACCTGACTCTTAAAGCTGGTAAAGTCAAAGTTGTTTTCTAAACATCACCTCAACCCTCTTATCCTCTTTCAAGGCATGACTGGCAAGTTGACATTCCACAGGCACCCTCACTTCCTTTGACTTCTAGCTTAGCCCTTTCAGTTACCTGTTCTCTGGTCTTAAAGCTCACACACTCACGATGAATCTAATTCTATTCTCTCTTCCACACTCCAATGTAAAATGTCACTTTGTTATCCAAAATTTCTTAGTCTTAAAATGCCTTTCAAAAACAGAACTCAGAACAGACCTCTCCTACATTAGGCACCTGAAATGCAAAACTATGTTTAAGACTCTTCTGCAGTTACTTCTTTCAAAACATTTCTGACCTTCATGTCGGCTCTTCCCATCTATGAAAACCATTCTTTCCTAGGGAAAATCATTTTCCTTACAATAGACATCAAAAGATCTTAGATTATTATAATAAGTTATATATTTTTTAGGGAAGCTGACTTTCACTCATACCAAAGAAGCAGTGGGCACGAATGACCTGTATCCACAAAAACCTTCCTCCTGGTTAATAGTCTATTACTGTTCATATTAAGAGACTGGATCTTGTTTGCCTTATAATATTATATTTCTTAAGCAGAATGGAACCATTTCAGGAACCATCCTCTGGTCTAATATCCATGGCACAGTCCCCTACTTCTAGGAGGAGGAATATATTTATAACTAACCTTTTGTCATAAATCTTAAACTAGGAATAGAAATGGTAGATCTACTAAATAAAACTGACTTATTCTCCAGGAACTTCTGGGGTATTCAGTTACTAGTTAGTAGCAGAAATTACTGTCTTTGGAGAAAGTCCGATTTCTCACGAGTAACCTTCTTTTTTAAATTAGGAAATGTTGATAGATGGTATTTTCTTCTCCCCTCTTAAAATCTCCAAGTGACAGCACTTCCTTGCTTTATCTTTGAATAGGATAAGAAACAAAAAACTCCTCATCAGCAGTTTTGGCTACTCTGGGAACACAGATCTTTTATTCCATGAAACTCACTTAGCCAAAAGCCTTTCTGGTTCTACATCCACTGTCATGAGCAGAGAGTCAGAACAATGCATTGCCAAACCTCTGTTAATCAATACATTTCAGTCATCCTTACATATCTGTAGGATTTTAGTTCCAGGACCATCCCCCCCACCACTGCAGATACTAAAATCTGCGGATGCTCAAGTCCCATATATAAAATGGAATAGTATTTGCGTATAACCTGCACACATTCCTCTGTATACTTTAAATCATTTCCAGATTACTTACAATACCTAATACAATATAAATGCTATATAAATCATTGCCAGTATGTAATACATAACAATTTTGACTTTTGGAACTTTATGGGATTTTTTTTCCAAATGTTTTTGATCCATGGTTGGTTGAATCTTTGGGTATGGAACCCATGGGTATGGAAGGCAGTATTTCCAAATACTTACTGATGAAAATTTCTCTAAATTATATGATGGTTTATCCTCAGCACTTTTGACGTAGACAGTCAAGTAATTTGGCAGAACCTACCTGTAAGTTCATATATTATGATAGATAGCAGGTCAGAAAAAGATGTGACTTATTGCAATTAAGGGTTGAATGTTTAATCTTTAGCTTTCCCTTCTGTGGTTATAGTTTTAGAGTGTTCAATCACTGTTGTTGGAGGAAGGGCTGCTCACATGGTATCTGGACAACAAAACGCTGGGTGGGACCATCTCCATCAATTGATATAAAAAGGACCTTGATAGTATTATGTGACAGCCTGGATGGGAGGGGAGTTTGGAAGAGAATGGATACATGTATATGTATGATTGAGTTTGCTGTCCATCTGAAACTATCACAGCATTGATAATTGGCTATACTCCAATATAAAATAAAAAGTTTTTCAAAAAAAGGACATTGGTAGACCACAGACATTAAGGACTTTGAGTAAATCTTGAAAAATATCTTGAGCAAGATGGGAAAATTTGAAAATCAGTAGGAGTAATACTTGCAAGAGAATGATATACACCTTATATTAAAATTCATGAATTAATGATGATTCTCAAGCAAACAAAACAAAACCAATGGTCAGTGTTTGGGGATTGGAGCCAAGGGACTCCTTCTGAAGAATGATATGATAAGGAAAAGAATAAAATACTTATTCTGTCTGTCCTGCATGTACTGTATATCAGTGCAGCCAACTTGCTGATAAGAGAAAGCTCTATATGGAATTCCAAATAAGAATGAAGAAGGAATGATGAATAATATAGTGTTTTGTCACTATGAAAATAATGTGCTTAGTTTCTCTGTCGTGTCTGACTCTTTTTGACCCCATGGATTGTAGTCTACCAGGTTCCTCTGTCCATGAGATTTGCCATACAAGAATACTGGAGTGGGTAGCCATTCCCTTCTCCAGGGGTCCTTCCTGACCTAGGGATCAAACCCAAGTCTCCTGCATTGCAAGCGGATTCTTTACTGTCTGAGCCACTGGGGAAACCCATGAAAATAATGAGTTGAGGCAATTGTATCAATGAGCATGTAAAACTATTAGTTGATAGATTTAATGGGGAGCTTAAAGATTGTTGGATCAGTCTGGCAACACTTGAAATCACCTATCAATCTTAACATATCCAAAAGAGAAGAAGCCCGACATTATTTTGCCTTGTGATGCAATGCAAGAGGAAATATACATGTAAAACATTCTTACTGAAAAATTGAACCTGATTTTTATTAAACCTCTAGATATAACTGCAAATACATAAAAACTATAGCTGCCAGAAGACCATGTTAAATGATGCCATATGGGTAGTAACTGAATATTTGAAAAAAATCATCTTTTACTAATACTTGCTAGAGCATTTACAGATGAAATGATTCGATGTCTGAGTTTTGCTTCAAAATAATCTGTTGGGCAGAAAAGTAGGAATACATATGAAGCAAGATTGGTTGGGAGTTGGTAGTTATGATGCTGACATGGAAGTAAAGGTTCATTATAAACTTGCTATAATATAGATACCGTAGGCATCAGTCATGTCAAAATCAATGTGCTTTTCTTTCTTTTTTGGTAATAGTATCACCTAGGTTTGACAAATAAGTTACCACACTTTTAATGTTCCTGAATTTGCATGGAAATGTGCAATATTCTGAGGATGAATAAACCCTGAAAAAACATATATCTCTTCCAATTGGGATATATGTTAATTCTCATATGATCCCTGAAACCAGGGGCTGATTTTTCTTACTATCTGGCCAGGTGAGTGAACAGCTGATATTATACCAGCATATGGACTGGGAAAACACAGGCTGGACTGCGGAAGACTCTTTCACATTCACAGCTGCTGTCCTCCCTGCCAGCAGCTCTAGGCCCTGAGGAGTTTCATATAACTATTTCATATGAAATTAACGAACCTGGTAGGCAGAGTCGTCTGCTTGCAAATACAGGTAATTCCATTTTATTCTACTGATAAGGTCAGTATCTTATCTCCACTTACTAAAATGGACATTTGGGGACTAAATCTTTCCCCTTTTAATTATCAATGCCATGATATCAATCTTTGAAATAAAACTTATATGGCTATGAAATGTGTTACTTCTTTATGTATGCTTTTTCTCTGGGCCTCTGCTTTTTCCTCTCCTGAGCCTTAATAGTTTCAGTGGGAAAAGGATGGAAAATTAGCTTTCAAGAATTCCTATTTGTACTTCCAAATGGGGACTTCACCATGCCCATGACTGAAAACTGTTGATGGAAAATGAACATAACAAAAAGGGTAAATTCTTAAAAAGAAAGAGATACTGACAGCTATACCTGTTTCTATGGTAAGAGAAAGTCCAGTAGTAAGAAAGTTGGGAGATGAACTTGTTATAAGTGAATCTCAAGGTTCAAAACTCTCTTACTTGAAATATTGACTTAATAGTGTGGGCGTGTGTATTAAAATTTTTTTTTTCTTAGTACGCCTTGGGTAGCAATGCTAATTCAGGTACTAAGGTGTTTTGAATCATCCACTGGGACAGGCAAATGTGAGATCATTTGAAAGTTCTAATGAGATGCCACTTTGTTCTTTACGTGTGTTTTTAACAAGAGCTGTTGTAAGGGAGGGAGACAAAGTTCTCACTGACCAATCTAAGTTAGATGCGTCCAATCTCTTACTTAAATTGCCCAAATCTCAGTGTTCTTCATATGAAATCTGGTCCCAAGTTACATCTCTTCCTCACCATGGAACTCTTATGGTTGGAGAGAGAAATATTACCAAAAGAAAACCCAATTTCTCTCAATATATAATCAATAAATTTGGAGTCACATACCTTCATGATGACTCTGAATCACTGGCTGATAATTTTACCTTTGCCATTTGGTCCCATGAAAAGGGCAAGTCCACCATGAAGCCAGAGGCTGACTTTCTTGAAGAGATGTTTAACATCACCATCACTCCTATAAATGACCAAGCACCAGAATTAAAGACAAAAGGGCTTCGACTGCAAGTTCTGCAAGGCAATAGGTTGGTTTTAGGACCTGAAAACCTAAAAGTGGAAGATCTAGACAGTCCTCCAGAAGAGATCAGGTATGTGATCATCCGTGATCCTAATAATGGCTTTTTGGCAATGGCTCACCATCCACATATACCTGTTCACCACTTCACACAAGCTGACATTGATAACTCTCAGGTGTGGTTCATACAAGATGGAAGCCCATCCTCTGGAGTGTTTTACTTAAGTGTCACTGATGGCCAGCACCACCCACTCTACAAACTGTTCCACCTGGATGTCATCCCCATCTCCATCACCTTTGTGAACCTCACTGACCTTCTTCTTCCACAAGGCCAGACAAATGTCACCATCACCAGTGCTCACCTGTCAGCAGTGACCAATGAGAGGAGCCCCCATATCACTTACAAGATAATGTGGCCCCTCCAACATGGTCATCTGCTCATTGAAGACCAGGCGGTCATCAGTTTTGGACAGGAATATCTGAATTTAGCAAAGCTGTCTTACCACATGACCAACCTCACTGCCTCAGAGGACCAGCTACAGTTCTCACTGTTTACCTCAGAAAGCAACCTGACAGGACAAACACTGTGCATCAGAGTTCAGCCTTTACTGCGGGCCATGTCAAACCTGACAGTTGCCAACAGAGTGGCCCATCAGCTGACAAGAAAGGACCTTGATGCTACTGAGCTTGCTAACAGGACTAACAGTGATCCCAAATTTGAAGTGACAGAACCCCCTGTCCACAGCAGACTTGTACGGAGAGTAGGCCGGGACACTGCCTTGGAAGGTGCTACTCTGTTCACTCAGAGGGATATTGACCAAGGACTGCTGATGCTCGAGCCACATGCCAATCTAACAGGCCCCAACAGCCTCAGTGACTCCTTCACGTTTCTGCTCAGGGCAGACCACGTCCAGCCAGCAGCAGCGTGTCTCCCCTTCACCATTGTGCCACCTGACCCCTTTCTTTTGCAGGCTTTTACCCCCGATGTTTCCGTCTTAGTCACTGATAACCTTGTGACTATAGGTCTTTCTCAGGAAAAGCCTGTGGTTTCCTCAGGACCCACAACACAGACAGGAACTCTGGGGAAGCTGACCCAGACCAGATGGCCGGAAGCAGCTCCCTGGGGACGACACAGTGGTGAAGAGCCCACTCTGGATGTCACGGCTTCTCCCACCAGAGTCATTTGGTCACCAGATGCCACCAGAGCCAGCCCTGGGGCCCCCACCCAGCCCAGGGAGAGCAGTCACCCTCTGATGGTCATCATACCACTGACAGTGGCGCGCTTCCTGCTAATAGTAACCGTGGTGGCCTCATGTGTCTGGCTGCTGGTCCAGAAGGCAGAGAAGGCAAAACCTCTTATTAAGCCCCAGATCAACCTAGAACCCCCAACCGCCGGTCCTAGGCCAGAAAGGAGCGCAACGGTTCCCGCTGTCACAGTGACGCCTCTCCTAAGAAGCTCTGGCAGTCTTCCAGTCAGTCTTTTCAGGACCTCACAGTGTGAATGCATGGAGAAGTCTCCAGCTTCCAAGCCAGCAGGAAGATGTGCTCCTTGGGAGGCATGGGTGAATTTGGATCCTGACATGGTCACGTTCTGCCGACAAACCAACCCAGCACTGAAGCAGACCAGTACTGGGTGTAGACTCAGGGCGCTTGTTCCTCACTGACCACCTGCTGTGTGCCAGGTCCTGGGATACCAAGGCAGAGAAATGCTGGTTGGATCCACTGAGAAAAGCATGGCTCTGCCACCCCTTGGTGCTCAGTTTCAGCTCCATGGTTAGATGCTGGCAGGTGTCTACTGTAACTTCTGTACAACACGCACCTTAGGGGCTGTCCAAGGTTTTGTGTGCCTTCTTCTAGACCCAATGCTCTGAGTGTACTTAAGATTTTGTCACTGTTTACATGACAGAACGTGCTGACCTGACTGCAGATTTACACAGGAGCTATAGTTAGTGGAGGAAGGCTTTGAATGCTTTTCCCTAAAGATTCACTCTCTGAGTGAGTCAGTGAGGAAGTGAAGGAACTGTGTCAGCAAGTAGAAGAGGGAATTGATCGTATCTGTGAGTTTGTTTCTGGTGTTTTTCTGTAATGACTTTTCCTCCTTGGAGTCTCCAGCTTTGATTTCCTAATGCAGGAAATGCCTTGGTGCTCTAGATAGTGGGACAGTCTGGCCCCCTTTGAAGGTATTCATTGAACACATTGTGTTTAATCAAGAGGCCTTGTCTATTCTGATTTGTAACATCAAACCTGTTGTACAAACATTATTTAAAGCCCTAAGGAATAGGTTTAATGCTTTTGTGATGCCTCAATTTGACTTAACTTAACAATGAATTGAAATAATGGCAAATTTGTATTTGACTTGCCTAGTCAAGCCTACAATTGGCCAACCCAGCTTCAGTTTCCATAGCTATAAAATGGATACATCAGTGCTTCTATTAGTTAGCAATGCTTTGGGTAGCAAATCATCAGACATCTGCTATGAGTGGGATTTAGGTTGGGTACTGGTGAACTTGTTCTGTGCGGGGCTGTATTGTAAAAATATTTTGGTTTTGTGGATCACATATGGGTGTTTATTTTTATTTTTTAACAACCTTTTAAAACTGTAAGAACAATTCTTAGTTCCTGGATGTGACACACAGACCATAGTGTACCAGTTGTTGGTTTAGCTAAGCAATGAAAGTGTTGAATTATTTCAACTAACAAGCAGCCCAAGGTGGATATTCCAAGGCCAGTTCAACAGTTCAAAGACATCATCAAGGACTGAAGCTCTTTTGTTCTTTCTACTTTACCTTCCTCAAGCTATTGTCATTTCAGCCTCCTGTTTAGTTCCTTGTGACTGTGAGATAGCTGCTGAAGCTCCAAGCAACATAGCCCCACTCAAAGGCAAAAATCCTAGTGGGTGAAAAGGAGAGATGGCCGAAAGACTTTTTCTTAGAGAGGATCTTATTTATTGTTATTTATTGATATTTTTTAAAATCTTGAGGGCTTCCCAAGCATTTCCCCCACTTTTATCTCTCGTTGTCTAGAACCGAGCTACATGTTTCCCATCCCTTGACCAACCACTGGCAAAGGGAAAGGGGATTTGCATGATTGGCGTCTCTTCCAGGGCTGGGACAGGATTCTGTCAGCTCAGAGATCAATGAATCAAGGAGTTCTCTGGTAGTCTGGTGGTGAGGATTCAGTGCTTTCACAGCAATGGCTCTAGTTCAGTCCCTGGTTGGGGTAACTGAGATTCCACAAGGCGTTCAGCATGGCCAAAAAAATTTTAAGAAGAGATCAATGAATCAGCCCACCATGTAATTACAGAGGGCTGGGAAATGGCCATTAGATAGGCAGTGAATAAGATCTACTAAAAATGTTTTCAAGTATGAAATATTGAAATACTTGGGAAATGAAGATTTTGAGTTTTCAAATTGGTATCTAATATCTCCATTTCATATGTTAATAAATTAAAGCCAGTGTTTCTAGGGTGAGGGGAGGAATTTCTTCCTGAGAGACATTTGGCAATATTGTTGCAGGAAGGGGGACCCCTTCCAGGGCCCGAAACTGGGCTCTTATCTAACACTCGGAAATGAATTGTCCGAGGAGACACATGCTGACAAAGCAAGAGATTTTATTGGGAAAGGGCACCTGGGTAGACAGCAGTAGGTAAGGAAACCCAGGAGAACTGCTCTGCCGCGTGGCTCGCAGTCTTGGATTTTATGGTGATGGGATTAGTTTCCGGGTGGTCTTTGGCCAATCATTCTAATTCAGAGTCTTTCCTGGTGGCGCACGCATCGCTCAGCCAAGATGGATGCTAGCAAGAGGGATTCTGGGAAGTGGACGGATACGAGGTGTCTCCTCTCAACCTTTCCCAAACTCTTCCGGCTGGTGGTGGGTTACTAGTTCCGTATGCCTTATCAGGATCTCCTCATGCAAATGGTTACTATGGTGCCTGGCCAGGGGGGGCGGTTTCAATCAGTGTGCTTCCCCTGACAATATCAGGAGACATTTTTGGATTTTACAGCTGGTACTGATGGCATCTAGTGAGCATAGGCCGAGGATGCTGCTAAATATCCAACATTGTACAAGAATTTCCTGGCCTCAAAAGTTAGTAATGCCAAGTTGAGAACCCTGGTTAAAGTCATAAATGTGGAGTTTTCCTTTCTATCCAGTGAAGGATTAATAGGTCCATTACCAAGTCTAGGCAAAAACTGTATTCTAAAAATGGAATGGAAGGGTAAAAATTCCGTAGTGTGTTTGAAATTGTGATTGGCTAATGGCAAACATGAACATTTTTAAAGAGAATATTAAAAGCCAAACAAAACTTGACCAGACTCATTTCTTTATAATCTTTTGTCTAAGGAAGAAAGTTTCCTTGTACTAACAGGTGGAATACATCAGGAGAAAAAGAGAGCAAAGTGGGGAGTGGGGAGGATATTTACAAAGGTAAAGATGAGGTCAAAGTGTCCCCGTCCCCAGAAATCTGATGCCCCTAATGTGTTCCATATAGAAAAGGCTTTTTCCTCACCTTCTCCCTTTTCTGCTCTTCTAGGTTGCTTTTCTCTCCCAACCCAATTTTAACTGTCTCTGTGGAAGCAGATTTCACAATCTACAGAATAAATGAAAGTATAGCATATGTAGGGGCTTCCCTTGTGCCTGTTGGTAAAGAATCTGCCTGCAATGCAGGAGACCTGGATTCGATTCCTGGGTTGGGAAGATTTCCTGGAGAAGGAAATGGCAACCCACTCCAGTATTCTTGCCTGGAGAATCCCATGGACAGAGGACCCTGGCAGGCTACGGTCCATGGGGTCGCAAGAGTCAGACACGACTTAGCAGCTAAATCACCACCACCATAGCATATGTAGGCCTAGAGACAACTACCCTGTCTTAGATCCTTAGATGTATGCCACAGACAGCTATTGCCACCATCCCTGGCCATGGACACCTGCTGCTGAACTTGACTTCTCTTTGTTGTTGTTGTTCAGTGACTAAGTCATATCCACCTCTTTGCGACCCCATATACTGCAGCACACCAGGCTCCTCTTTCCTCCACTGTCTCCCACAGTTTGCTCATATTCATGTCCACTGAGTCAGAGATGCTATCTAATTATCTCATCCTCTAGTAGAAGTAGACTTCTCTGCTCTTCTCCCAAAAGTGATTCTCTCCTGCAGTTTCTGGATTCCTGAATTTTATATAGACCTCCCAAGTGTTTTTTGTACTTGATCCCTTTAGAAAAAAGGAGGAATGAAAGTCGCAATCCAAGGTTGGTTTGATCACTGTACAACATAGGATGGTTCTTAGGTCTGTTCTAAGTAGTCAGATGCTCAGAAGAAGCAGAATGGCATTGTGTGCTTGAGTTTATACATAGAAAGAGAAGGCCAAGGAGCATCTTTGCATACAGTAGATGAGCCTTTGCTTTCCTTCAACTGGGAAGGAGAATGCCTGTTCTTTGTGGAGGAGCCGGACATACTTGGCTCTATGACGATGTTGGCCTCTTCCTTGCTTCAGCCATAAAGTCTCTGGAGCTAGGACTACCAGCCCAACCAAACAAAAAGGCCTGATTTCCCTCCTCTTTTTCCTGTTAACTCTGCAATTCCAAACAAACTTGGTGTCCATTTTGGAATGAGACACACACAACTGCTTTAAAATGATAATTCACATTGTTTGTGAGTGTGCCTGCTAGAATAAGAACAGCAGTGTGAGATCCAGATGTCAAGACTTAGTCATAAATCAAGTAATTCAAATAGAGCTTGGAAAGATTTCTTCCAGCGGATCTGGAATATTCTACCAATTTGCGTATGGGTTCAATTAAAAGGAAACAATGCCTATCATTTGGTGCTGGCTCAAATAAAACATGAAATAAAACATTTTGGCAAAGCCTTGTTTGTTAAATCAGTCCGAAAAGGTTTCTCCCATACTGCATAGTCTCAGTTCTGTCATGATGAATTCAATGCTTTTTAATAAGCGACTGGGCTTCCCTGGTGGCTCAGGCAGTAAATAATCCGCCTGCAATGCAGAAGACCTAAGTTTGATCCCTGGGTTGGGAGGATCCCCTGGAGGAAGGAATGGCTACCCATACCAGTGTTCTGGCCTGGAGAATTCCATGGACAGAGGAGCCTGGCAGGCTACAGTCCTTGGGGTTGCAAAGAGTCAGAAGTGACTGAGCAACTTTCACTTTCATTTTAACAAGTGACTGGTGATTTAATACGTGTATACTAAGGGTTAGTATCAGAAGATAATAGGCTAATTTTGCTTAAGAGAAGGTATATTTTGTCTGAGGTGGACTGAGAGTGGAGGGTCTAATATTTTTCCTTATCTGGAGGCTTTGGCAGAGTCTAACCTTTCAGAAAAGTGAAAGTGTTAGTCATTCAATCGTGTCCAGCTTTTTGCAACCCCACGGTCTGTAGCCCACCAGGCTCCTCTGTCCATGGAACCTTCCAGGCAAGAATACTGAAATGGGCGCCATATTTTTCCTCCAGGGAATCTTCCTGATGCAGGGATTGAACCCACATCTCCCACATAGTAGGCAGATTCTTTACCATCTGAGTCACCAGGGGAGCCAATCGTCCTCAAACAGCATCAAGAGATCCTGTTCAAACACTTGGGAGTACTTCCTTAGAGTCGTGCATTAATTAAGTGGAGATGACACAGAAGCTGTTTCTTTAGATTTCTGAAGCTGAAGTAGACACATTTGGAGGGTGGATGGTAGGTAACGGGAGACAATGGACCATATCAGATGACATTCCCTGAATTTGGGAATGGGGGCTGCACTACACACCTCCTGCATCTTTCAGAGGCATTGTAATTAACAATGAGGTTTGTTTTTGAGAGGGTAACAGGCAGGAAGGCCAGGGGTCTCCAAGCAGAGGAAATAGGCTGCAAGTGTCAGACATTTTTTTATCTCTCTCTTAAGCAGCAGGAGGAAACAAACAAGTGTTAGATTTTTTTTCCGTTCTCTATACATATTTAAAAAGAGGTTTCTCTTAAAATTCTGTGTTGCTATGACGACACCTGGCTCCACCTGAACTTAACTTTTCTCAAACCTTGTGCTAAGCAAGGCATTTTTCTTATGGAAATATTTGTCTTAAGCTATGTTAATATACTATGTATTTACCCTAGACTTGGTCTTCAAATCAGTTCTGCCTAAGACTCAGAACCGACTTGACAAACCAGTATGTTTAACTCATACTTAACTAGCAGGGGGCACTCTTTCTGCCCTCTTCTGTGTCTATGTCAGAAGCTTTCTCTCTCTCTTTAATACTTTAATAAAACTATTACACAAAAACTCTGAGTGATCAATTCTCGTCACTGGCCCAGATTGAATTGTTTTCTTCCGGAGGCCAAGAATCCCGGTGTCTTTTGTAGTTCAACAACAACCTTTCATTTTGGCCTTATGTACAGAGAGATGTGGAAATAAAAGTGGGCATGGAGCCCACTGTGTGGTATGCTGGATGACAGAGACTTTGCCAGGCTGCTCAAGAACACCACTGGATATTTCATGAGGACCTGGAAGAGGCTGCCTTTTCAGAGTGATCTGCAAACATTTATTAGGCTCCTACTGTATGTGAGATGCTAAATGCTAAATACTGCTTCTAGATATTGAAGATGCAAAGATTTTGTCCTAAAAGGAAATTTTTGGTCTGTTTCCTCTACTGGCTCTGCCAAAATCACACAAGGAATGGTAGGAGAAAAAAGGGTACAGAAAAGAAGGACAAAGAGAGACAGAGGTGAGGAAAGGACCTTGTGCTTTCATTTGAAGCCCTCTTAGGTAAGTGCTGCACACCCAGTGATGCAGCAAGAATTATGGAACTCGCTGGCACCAACCTCCACACCTCTCAGTGTGGGTGGCATCAACCTCCAGCCTTGCATCACTGCCTCAGGGTGCCCCACTCATGTTCTCACAGGACTAGTGACATAGCGGGGGGTTAAACAATAGACTCTGGATCTGTTTTGGATCCTGGCCCTCTGCTTCCAAGCAGCGTGGCTTTGAGTAGCTTATTCAGTCTCTCTGAACTTCGGTTTCTTCAGTCAAAAAATGGGGGTGATATTAGCACCTATTTCTCTGGGTTTTGTTAGGATTTAGTGATATAATCACCTGATGTTAATATCATCATCATCATATGTGAGCAGTATCTTCCATGCATCAGGCACTATACTAAGTGCTACTGAATCTTCTTGCCTAGGTTTTAATGCATATTTAAAGAATTAACACGTTAAGCCGCTTGAGTAAACCAGAGGCTCATATTCTACCCAAAGTAGTGCAGTACTGGCAGTGGAATTCCACGTGGGTGATCTAAGTATAGATGAGGTGTTTTTAAGAAGAGCTTCCTGAATGCTCGTACTCTTACCTGACATTTCAGTTCAGTTCAGTGGCTCAGTCATGTCCAACTCTTTGCGACTCCATAGACTGCAGCATGCCAGGCCTCCCTGTCCATTGCCAACTCCTGGAGTTTACTCAAACTCATGCCCATTGAGTTGGTGATGCCATCCAACCATCTCATCCTCTGACGTCCCCTTCTCCTCTCACCTTCAATCTTTCCCAGCATCAGGATCTTTTCAAATGAGTCAGTTCTTTGCATCAGGTGGCCAAAGTATTGGACTTTCAGTTTCAGCATCAGTCCTTCCAATGAATATTCAGGACTGATTTCATTTAGGATGGACTGGTTGGATCTCTTTGCAGTCCAAGGGACTGAGAGACAGGGCTTTTTCCTTCATCCTTACAGAGACTTGGCAAAAAAAATGGATGAAGGAGAAAGCACATCAAGAACACTCACAAGAGGCAGACTTGAGTTTGGAGGTATTGATGGTTCTCTATCTAGTAAAGGATGCTGGGTTGCTGATAAAATACCCTGCACTGTTCTCTGTTTATCCAAGTAGCATGAAAACCTTATACCAACCAACCTCTTGATTTTGAACACCTATCTTCTCTTTTTCCTCCCAACCCAGTATTTCCAGGTATTCATGAGCCAGTAATTTTCTTAAGTCCAAAACTGCAAAGGACTGACACTCAAAAAAACTAATATCCTTTTATAGCCAAAAAAAAAAAGCACTGCTTACTATCACCAAAATTTCATTTCTAAAATAAGGAAGAAATCTTATATTAAAGAATCTTATGGGAAAAAAATAAGCAGCTTCATGAAAAATTCTCTCCTTTGTCCAGATTTGACCTGGGCTTGGAAAAATCTTAGCACACACCAGGGTCAGGAACCCCCTTGCAGAGGCCTTGCTTATGGGTGTGAGGTCAGAGCTGAGGGAGAGGCAGGGACGGGGAATTCAGCTCCTTGATGTCGGTGTTTCTTATGGAGAGGTTAGTCAGGAGTAGCAGGTGAGTGTGTGTGTGTTGCCAGAATGGGAGTTGGGGTGAGGGTAGTTCGCTGCTTCAGAGTCCGGACGAGGCAGCTTCATGGCCGTGTGCAGCCGGTGCAGTCACGCAAGGTCCCCTCTCAGAAGAACCCTGGGTTTGGCTTAATGCCCTGCTGTCACCATCTGGAAATTCTAATAGTTTTTGAACAAAGACTCCACATTTTCATGTTTTGCTGGACCTTAAAAATTCTGTAGCTGATTCTGAGACCTCACAGAACTTAGTTGATGGTTGCATCAGACACCTCGTAAGCATTGTTCTCAACTTGTTTACAGCTAAAAATGGGTGTATGGTGCGCCTGGTACCTTCTACCTTGGGTCCCTCGGTCTCCACAGAATGGCCCTGGGCCATTGGCCAAGTGGAGCTGACAAAAAAGCACTTCCTCCATTCATCTCAGGAGTAAACAGCTATAAAATGCATTGTGAGGCTTCTCAGAATGTCCTAAAGTTTGAGCACAAATACACTGGCATGGATATTTCCAGTCCTGTTTACTAGACCTGTCTGTCTCACAGAGGACCCTTTGCTTTGGAGGAAACCTAGGCTAAGATGATAGTTCACTTTGTCCTTGCGTTGTGTGCCCCAGGACCATGGACTCTCGGGGTCTCAACTCTTGCACAACCCTTAGGTACAGAGTTATGCTCTGGGTTACTTGCCTCCAGGATCTGTTCCCCAGAGGACCCAGGTCTGCTGGGTCTGCCTGCAAGTGGGGGCCAGGAGGCCTTGTGTTGGTGGGAGACTTGGCTGTTTTGGCCTCATGCTGAGAAGTCAGGCTTTTCCCAAACCACCTTCTAGTTGAAAATCCCCTCACTCTAGACTACAGTTTCTCTGCTGGTTGTGTTAGATCCCAGAAATAATAAATTATGCACCACAACTTGTAGCAAGACCAAGATTTACTGCATTTTGTAATATTTGAAAAAAACTCTGCATTTCATTTCAGCATTGCAGGTCTTCACATAGCAAAGACTACACTGGCACTTTTCAAAAAATTACAGCTTTATTGAGATATTATTTACATACCATACAATTCATTCAAATTATGCAATTCAATAGTTCCTAGTATATTCACAGAGCTGTGCAGCCATTACTACAATCAATTTTAGAATATTTTCATCACTTGAAAAAGAAACCCTGTGCCCATTAGCAATCACTTTTCATTTATCCCCAAATCCCCCAGTCCTAATATATTTTCTGTCTATATTTATTTGCCTATTCTAGACACTTCATTTAAATAGAATCATACAGTGTTTGAGCCTTTGAGGTTGGCTTCTTTCACTTAGCATAATATTTTCAAGGTGCATCATGTTGTAGCATGTATCCGTTCCTTTCTGTGGCTGTCTATGTTTCAGTGCATGAATATGTGTGCGTGTTAGTCACTCAGTCGTGTCCAACTCTTTGCGACCCCATTGATTGTAGCCCGCCAGGCTTCTCTGTTCATGGGATTCTTCAGCAAGAATACTGGAGTGGTTTGCTGTTTCCCTTCTCCAGAGGATCTTCCCCACCTAGGGCTCACACCCTGGTCTCCTGCATTGCAGGCAGATTCTTTACCATTTGAGCTATTTATCCATGCATCAGTTAATGGACATTTGGGTTGTTCCCACCTCTTTTTTGGCTATTGTATAAAATAGTGCTTTGAATATTTATGAACCTGTTTGTGTTGATATGTTTTCATTTCTCTTGAAACGAAAGTAGAACTGCTAGGTAACATGCTAATTCTATGTTTAATCTTCTGAGAAACTGCCATACTTTTCCAAAGTGGTTACTACATTTTACATTCCTGCTAGCAATGTGTGAGTTCAAATTTTTCTACATCCTCACCAATACTTATTATTTGTCTTTATGATTTTAGCCATCACACTGGGTGTGAAGTGGTTATCTCATTGTGGTTTTGATTTGCATTTCCATAATGATTAATGATACTGAACATCTTTTCATTTACTCATTGGCCATTTGTCTTTCTTCTTTAGAGAAATATCTACTCAGATCCTTTGTTAATGGCATTTTCTTTTTATTCTTGTGTTGTAAGAGATATTTATGTATTATGGTAGTAATCCTTATCACATATGTGATATACAGAATTTTTCTCCCTTTCTGTGGACTGTCTTTTCACTTTTTTGATGGTGTCCTATGAAACACAAAATGTTTTAATTTTGATGATATCTAAAAAATGTATTATTTTTTCTGTTGCTTGTACTTATGGTGCAGAATCTAAGTGAACATTTCCTAATTCAAAGTCATGAGGATTTATGCTTGTGCTTTCTTGTAAGAGTTTTAGAGTTTTAGGCCTTAAAATTAGATCTTTGATTCATTTTGAGTTCATTTTTACACATAGTATATATGGTGTGAAGTGTAGGTCTAACTTCACTCTACATTGAATGTATACTTATCTTAGCACCATATGTTGAAGAGACTATTAGCTCCCCATTTAATTGTCTATACTCCATTTTCAAAAATGAGTTGACTGTGAGAAGATTATTTCTGTCTTCTCAATACTATTCTATTGATTTTTATATTTACTGTTATGCCAGTTCCACTCTGTCTTGATTACTATAGCTTTATAGTAAGTTTTGAAATTAGGAAGTGAGTTCTCGAAATTTATACTTCTTTTTCAAGATTGGTTTGCCTATTTTGAGCTCCTTAATTTTCATATGAACTTTAAAATCAGTTTTTTAATTTCTTCAAAGAAGGCAGCAAAGATTTAGATACATGTCTCATTGAATCTGTAGATAAATTTGACAGTACCAGGTAAGTAGAAACTTTTCTTTTCCCCTGACCTATTCACCCTGAGTGTGCTTCAGCTCTGCAGGGATTGAAACCATAAAAGCCAGAGGAAGCATAGATAAGAGAGCAGACAGGCCCTTTACTTCCTTGACATCAGACCCACACCATCAGAGGGGAAGAAACCACAATTTAAAGGCAAATTTGAAATTTTGACTATTATGTAAGACTAGACACATTTTAAAGCAAATCTGAAATTATGAGTTATGACTTGAAGTGACCCTAGAATTGTGTGTATTACTCAAGAGTGACCAGAGAATTCTTGAGGACTTTCTGTGCTCCTGGCATAAAACTCAGCAGACATGGCCTCACAGAGCTGATTGAAGGGGACAGTGAAAGACAAAAATGAAACAGTCTGTGTACTGTTTTTTTTTTTTTTTTTTGCTGACAGTCTGTGTACTGCTTGTTCAATACAGTGTTTGCATGAGAAGGATGCATTTTTATTTGTTAGAATCACACCTCGACCACAGGGCTGAGCCAGAGGCTGCTGAGTTTTGTTTAAAATTCGGTTTCACTCTAATAATGCCTTATCTATATACTATTTCTTCCCAGAGGCCTTGTCTGACCACTCCATTTACATGGACTCAGTCACCACAATGGACCTACGTCCTTCTTCCTGGCCACTGAGCACTGGAACCTCCTTCCTATGTCTGGGAAATCTCTGATCTTAGGAAGCAGAACCCCACCGAGGGATAGAAGCCAAAATGTCAGGTACTGAAGTCCCACCCTCCCTGTGGCGGTCGTGCAAGTGTAGCCCAGCAATGGGGGGAGTTGGGGTGTCTGGACTTCATTGTGGTGGCAGATGGTGGTAGCGGAAGCCACGTCTGTTTCTAGAGGCAGCAGGGAGCGAGGAAAGGGCCTGGTGTTATAGCATGGGTGGTAGAACCTGAAGAGCCTATGCCCCGAGGGGGCCACGGAGTCTGTTGGCCCAGTTCTGCCATCTGGGCTTGGCAGCAGATCCTGGCTCCGTAGCTACGCCTGGTTCTCTGGTGCTCCTGGACATTCACTGAGCTTCTCAAGTCATCTTTTTTCTTTTCTATTTTTTTGGAAGTAATTATAGATTTACAAAAAGCTACAGACATAGTAGAGAGTGTCCTCAGGTACTCTCACCCAGCTTCTCCTAAGGTTAACATCTTATATAACTATAATACTTTTGTCAAAACTAAGGAACGACCATTGGTATAACACTATTATCCAAATGACGTACTTTATTTCACCAACTTTCCCACTAAGGTTCCTTTTTTCTTACAGGATCCAGTTCAGGAGACCCCTTTCCTTTTGGTTGTCATGTCTTCTGGGTCTCCTTTCATCTGTGACAGACTATCTGTGATAGTCTTCCCTTGTTTTCTAAGAGAACTTGTCAGTTGTTTTGTAAAATGTTTCTCAAGTTGAATTTATCTGATGTTTTCTCACTATTTGACTGGAATTATGGATTTGGGGGAAGAACTACACAGAGGTGAAGTGTCTTTTCCTTTCAAGTGTTGACTATCAGGGCATACATGATATCCACATGACTTATCACAGGTATATTAACTTTGATCAGCTAAAGTGCTGACAGATTTCTCCACTGTGAAGCTACTATTTTCCCCTTTTCATACTTTTGTTATAAGGGAGTCCCTAAGTCCAGCTCACACTTAGAGATAGGGAAGTTGAGTTCCATCTGCTAGAGAAGGCTTGTGTTCAAAGGTTTGTCCTTTCTCCTCTATGTATGTATGTATATATGTCTATAGACATTTATCTATCTATCCAATTCTCATTCTAGCACAAGAAAAGGGCATTTGTTAGTAAAAATTCAGAAAGAAAGTTTAGAACCCAATGGCAGGAAAAATAACCAGCATGATAAGGTCTAGAGAAATATTATAAACTGAGACAAGAGACCACATGGAGGAAACAAGAGAGATGATCTCTATGAACCTGCTCTAGTTCCTTGGCAATGGACCGGCGCAGGCTGCAAGGTTCTTAGTTTTAATTTCCTCATGGCTTCAGCTAGCCAGAGCCTCCATATAGCCTGAGCCTCTCCTTTATCCCCAGGCTACATGACTGCTGCATCAGGTCATAATATCATCAGACTACAATCCAGGGCCACCCGGCTCAAATTCTCAAGAGAAAGGAATTTTTTCAGCCTAACTTATAGAGTCATTCATTCTTCCTGAGTCAGGTATCCACTTGAATTCAGTTAGCTGTGACTAGTAGTGGGGTAGAATTACTTGGCCAAAATATTGCCAGTGTGATGGGCTGGCATTGCAAAATACTCCTACTGCACTTTCTTTGGCTCTTCTTGGAGTAAGGGTTCTACTACTAAAATAATGTATTAAAAAAGCAGAGACATCACTTTGCCAACAAAGGTCCATATAGGCAAGCTATGGTTTTTCCAATAGTCATGTATGGATGTGAGAGTTGGATCATAAAGAAGGCTGAGCACTGAAGAATTGATGCTTTCAAATTGTGGTGCTGAAGAAGACTCTTGCAAGTCTCTTGGACAGCAAGGAGATCACACCAATCAATCCTAACAGAATTCAACCCTGAACATTCATTGAAAGGACTGATGCTGAAGCTGAAATTCCAATACTTTGGCCACATGGTGTGAAAAGCTGACTCAATGGGAAAGACCCTGATGCTGGGAAAGATTAAAGACAATAGGAGGAGGGGGTGACAGAGGAAGAGATGTTTGAATGGCATCATCAACTCAATGGACATGAGTTTTGAGCAAACCCCAGGAGATGGTAAAGGATAGGGAGGCCTGGCGTGCTGCAGTCCATGGTATAGCAAAGAGTCAGGCATGACTTAGCAACTGAAAAACAACAACTAAAATAACGTCCAGAGTTGCATTCATTTCAAAGTCTACATATGGGCTCTTCTGCTTACCAAACCGTGCTCTTCAGTGATCATCTTTATTCTCGAATATTTTGGAGTATCCACCTAAAATTTTCTTAAGCAGATAAAATATAGCTGCTCTGGAAGCCTTGGTGGGGGCTTTCATGTCACCTTCTCAGCCTCTCCATCCTCTCCCCAGTAACTGCCAAGATCCCCTTCAGAATATGGATGTAGACCAGATAAATGACTTACTTCTCTGGGCCTCAGTTTTCATGTTGAAGAATGAAAAGTCACTGCTTTCATATATCATTCTCCTCTATGAAACTATACTGAGGGGTCCTGGGAAATTCAGAGTTCCTGCCTCTAAAAACATCATAACGATGAATTTAGTAATAAAACCTTCAAGGTCCCAGAAGGCACACCCAAATTGGGTCACTGAGAAGCAGTTTACAATGGACTCTACATAGATGTGGACAGGGTTCCGAAAAAAGAAGCATGGCTCAGTACGCCCAGGACTTGCCCCCACAGGGAGCTATCGCAACCCCTCAGGCTGGAAGGACAAAGGAAGCAGTGGTTTCCTAGAGTTGGAGAGAGAGGTTCCCTGGCTGTGAGAAGCAACCAACCTCAGAGAATGGAAGGGAGAAAGCTGGGGGGACACACACTTATCCCTTCCTCCTCACTTCTGAAATCCTGCCATCCACTGAACCCAGTGGGAAGCCAGAGGGCCAGGTTGCCCTTGATTTAGTCCAAAGAGAGCAGACTTACCGAACAGACGGCAGGGTGGGGAGGGTGGGGAAATGGCTCTGCAGAAATACAAGATAGATGGTGTGTGGCCCAACCGGGCCTAGAACCCCAGTTTCCAGACTTGTATCATCAAGCTCTTTAAAACACTCTGACTTCTCATTTTCTGCTGCTCCAAGGTTTGTTTCATGTTACAGATGAAGGAGCAGCTTAGCTTTGCAGACTGTGAGGGCCCCACTTTGGCCTGCATTTTACACAGTCCAGTCATGAAAGACCTTGGCCTTTATGCCTGCTTTTCTTGTGTTTCCTCCCAGTTCCAGAGGCCAGAAAACCATCTTATGGCCCTTCCATCCTGTTCTCTGATGGACTTACTTCTAGATGGAATGCTTTGCTGAGAAACCCTTCCTTACGAGAGCACCGGAAAGCCCCCAATAATTGCGTGTGTGTGTGTGTGTGTGTGTGTGTGTGTGTGCAATGGAAAAAGAAGCCTCAAATTGCTTTCTGAGTAAGTGAGGTCTGCATTCTTCCTGGAAAGAGTTTTCTTCTCTGAGGCTGTTATTGCCACGGTCAATTGAGAACTAGGAAGCTGCTTGCAGAAACCTTCGCCTGTGCTTTGGAATGTAATTGAAAACAACTGTTCCGTTTCTACTGAAATGTGTAGGGAGTTGGAACCAACACTGGCAGCTAGTCCAGGAGTGGGTGGGGGAAGAATGGTTCAGAGGAGGGGAGGGGAAAATAGTCATTGGGTTGAGGCAGGAAAAAAAAAATTTATTGGTGACAAGAAGGGAAAATAATTGGATGTTTCCACGTAGAACAAATTTCCGTCTGACCCGCCCTGATGGCAAAGTAGGCTACAGATGAGAGAAGCTGGTTGAACTTTTTAGAGTAACAGTCTCAGAGGCAGGCAGTAAGAAGGCGAGTCCAGCACAGAAACCTTCCTTTCTTTATCGCCATCCACATTTTAAAAAAGGAGAAGGGGAGGCTAGTTCACACAGCCATGGGGATATTAATAGTTTATAGAAGATAGGGAGAGACCCTCCCAGCCTTAGAGGGAAACTTCCCATTACCCTTCCAGGTATCTGTCTGACACGAGGAAGGTTGAACACTCATCCCATCGTGCCATTTGCCTTTTGTTTCCTGCAGACTCCATATTCTCTGGCCTTAGCTTTTTTTTTTTTTTTTTCATAAGTCAGAATTTTATTCCTAAGCAAATGGCCCATACCAGATGCAGATGAGGGTGGAGTCTTTGCCGGCGAGGTCCCCACATGGAACAATTCCTCCCTGAGCGGTGTCTCTTCCAGCCCTGAAAGAGTGGAGGCTGGGATTTCTTCAGGAGATCTGACACATTCTTCCATTACTTGAAGAATCCAGAGAATCTGGGGGCTAAGCTCAAAAGGCAGAGCTCTTACATGCATTCCTTATGAGAAAGAAAACATTTTCCCTGTGGTACTAAGATTAAAGTTGATCACATTCAGAAGCATTAAAAAGGACCTTTGAGGTGAAGTTACTTCCTTGAGCCTTTATGGTTGTAAGCTTAGGAATGAATGCGAACTGGTCTGAAGTCTTTCATGCTAACCATTTTGGCTGAGAGCCTGGGCCTCTGAGGAATCAATGGGCTGGGTCACAGCTAGATTTTTGTGGGGACATCTCCCCTTTTTCTGGTCTCCCATAAGATTCTACAGTTCCAATTAATCCCCAAATGTTAACATTCTTGTTACTGTGCAGTTTTATAAGAGACATGTGATAACTAACCCTTGCAACAGTGCCAGGCATATAGCAAGTACTTAATGAATGTCTTACATGTCTTAACTTATTTAATTATCATACTCTATGATGTGTGTGCTTCCCAGGAGGCTCAGTGGTAAAGAATCTGCCCGCCAATGCAGGAGACTCAGGAGGCATGGGTTCGATCCCCAGATCAGGAAGGTCCCCTGGAGATGGGATTGGCAACCCACACTAGTATTCTTGCCTGGAAAATCCCATAGACAGAGGAGCCTGGCAGGCTACAGACCATAGAGTCACGAAGAGTCAGACATGACTGAGCACTGGCATGGTGAACTACATATTCCAATAGTATCTCGTTTTTCTCCTTTGTAAAGCATAAAGAGGCTAACTTGCTCAAGGTCACGTAACTAATGAGTACTTATAAAGATGTTGAGATGTACTGCTCAGCTCCCTCTTTAGAGGTGAAGGACTTCCACCTCCAGTTGCTGAGAGTGTGGCTGCAGATAGCCCTTAGCTGTCAGCCCTTTTTGGGAAAGGCCTTTGCTGAAGAGAACTATCAAGTCTAGGGCCATACTTGCTTCTTAGGGCAGCCCATATCCAGTGATTGATTAACAGAGGAATACAAAGGTAACCCCCACCCCCAGTTCATCTCAGGAAAACGCTGAAGGTCCATCTCAGTTTCAGAATCCTAAAAATGACTCAGGCCTTCACTGAGATTACACTGCAGCTTAACTTCTTCCTTAACCCAGTCCTACTTATTTCCTTTTCCTTCCATAGTAGTTGATCCCAGGAACACTCCCTAATAACTCTCCAGCATTCTAAAACCCTTGACTCAGAGTCTGCTTCCTGGAGAACCCATACCACGACAGTGCGAGAGCCACAGTTTGAACTTGGGCCATCTGGCTCCATAGGCCATGTTCTTAGCCAACGCATTTCCCCAGCCCTGCACATGTTTTAATGATATGAATAGAGATCTGTTGCCTACCTCGGTAGAAATAAGATCCTCTACTGTTTTTCAAAGAGCTTCTAAAAGTTTGAGTTCAATGACTCTTGGGCCCTTGAGAACTGAGCCTTGTAAATGACAGCAAGGCGGGCAGGCCCTGGAAGAAAGTTAGAAACCACCACAGCTTTCTCCATCAGGGCTTTCTCTGTGTGGAATCCTTGGTGAAAAGCTTAGCGATCATCCATGTACCATCCTCACAAGCTTTATGGAATTGTGTCTTTCAATGTGGGAATAGCTCTGGACATGTAATCCCACTTCATCTTCTATAGATGAGGATGCTGAAGTATAGAAGAGCAGAGGGTTCCCTCGGCTAACCAGTGGCAGAAATGGCTCTGGAACACTGCACCTGGACTGTCACTCAAGGGCTCTTTCTACTGCTCTGCTCTTCCGTTTTGAGATTTCATAAAGCGTTTCCATTATGATGAACGTGCCAGAGACAGTTGATGTACAGTGCGTATTCCATGTGTCCCTCTAACACTTCCCAGCTTCCTCTGTAATTAGGTTGGAATCACGAGACCATCGGCTTGAACCGTGTGAGTAGAACTGGAGGAGGAGCCTCATCCAGGCTAGTGAGTTCGGGTCAGTGTCCCTTCTCCATTTTTCATGTGCTCTGCAAAGGAGAACTCAGAGATCAAAGCTGCAAGGCAGAGGATGGCCTCCCAACTTACATGAGACTTCGTCTGAGCATGAAAGAAGCCACAGCTCTCTGAAGCCACTGAGATATCAAAAGTTTGCCTTTGAGATGCAAGTATCCACTACCAACTCAACCGGCTTCTATTTCTGGGCCAACTTGCTGGAACAAGACATAAGGAGCAAGATTTGGCAACAGCAGGCCTCCATGTGGGAGAAATCAATAGGAATGTGGTACCCATAACTTGGACACCTCTTTCTCAACTCAGAGACAGAGGCCTGAGAGAAGGCAGGAATTTTCAAAGTTGAGAAAAGAAGACTAGTTGCTACTTGAGTGTACCTTCCTACTCTAGGAACTCAAATTTCCATGGATATAGACAAGGCTGTTAGGCAGCTCTGGTGTGTTATCCCTCAATTCTCTTTTAACAACCAGGGTGAGCTTGTGGCCACGTTGCCTTTTCAAGCCTGAGCCCAGCTGCATCCCCTCTCACAAGTGACCTCAGAACTGGTAGGAGGAACTGAGCCAATGAAACTTCTCTATGAAACCTCTTCTTCAGACCCCAGTTCATGCCCCACCTGCAGTGGGCCTCTCAGGACCTGGCTCTGAACTGAGAATTCACACCGCTTTCCCTTGGTGGGCACAACTGTGTTTCCAAACAAACCCCTCTCTGCCAGGCAGTTGGTTCTGTAGCAATAACTGGGTGGCCATTAGCTCTAGGACCTCAAACTGAAACATGGATTGCTGGCCCCAGTGTTGAATTCTGGCCAACTGGCCTTGGTGGTTTTGGGTGTCCTGCCACTGAGCCTGGCACACCCTACGTGGTGAAGTTCACTGATGGAGAGCTGGGTTGCCTGTGCCTTTCTCCCTCCACAGATGGCATTTTATTTCAAACTGACTCCCCCATAGATGATCACAGTCACATATTCCAGTGTCAGCAGGTGCAAGGCCAGATTTTCATATCCTCACCTCATGTAGCTTTTGATAAGACTTACTATTTAAAGTCATAGTTAGTGGTTTCATTGCATGCAGACTCTTCTCAGAGAACAGGATGTGATACAGCTGGACGGTGATTCTCTGGTTGTTGATCAGATAGATTATATGAAAAATCCCTGTAACTGGGCTGACCTCTTCCATTTTCATTAATAATGACAGAGTCTTCACTAGGTTCTGGTAGATATAATAATTAGCAAATAAAGAATTAGAAGATCCAGCAAATGCCCAACATTTTATGCAAAAAACCAAGGAGTTATTGTCATAAATACTTTATTTTCCTGACATTTATCTTTTTGAAATATCTGTTTCAATTGTAAAGATTAAAGTAATACAACAGAAAGAAATGGTCATTTTCTAGTCCTAAATCTCTAACAGGTAAGTGAACAATTTGACATATATTCTTCCATGTTTTTATGCTAACATATCCACAGGGCATGGCAATCCACTCCAATATTCTTGCCTGAAGAATCCCATGGACTGAAGAGCCTGGTGGGCTATAGTTCATATGATCACAGAGAATTGGATACAGGACTGAAGTGACTTAGCATGCATGCACGCACACAAATCCACATATTTTAAAAATATAAATGGGATCATGCATGCACACATGCTAAGTTGCTTCACTTGTGTCTGATTCTTTGCAACCCTATGGACTGTAGTCCACCTGCAGGGCTCCTCTGTCCATGGAATTCCAGCAAGAATACTGGAGTGGGTTGCCGTGCCCTCCTCTAGGGAATCTTCCTGACCCAGGGATCAAACCCTTGTCTCTTATGTCTTCTACACTGGCAGGAGGGTTCTTTACAACTAGTGCCATCTGGGAAGCCCAAGTGGGATCATACTATACATATATATTGCTCTGTAACTTTAATTTTTATTTCATTTTAAGGTATTGGGACATTTTTCCATGTCAGGGGGATCTACCTCATTAAAACAAAAAAAAATCTACAGTGTGTAACTATGTGGGTGGACCATGATGTATTTATTAACTCTCCATTGATAAACACTAGGTTATGGCCATTCATTTATTATTATGACCAATACTATAATAAGCATCTTTATATAGTATATCTTTGTACATCTGTCCTATAATTTCTTTAGGATAAACCACTAGAATTAGAAATATTAGCTCAAAGGCATATGCAGGAAATCTTTCAAATTGTTAATAGATTATTTTCTAGAAATGTTGCAACTGTTTATACTCCTAGAAACTAGAATGACAATACCCATTTTTGCCATACCTTTGGATCACTGAATATTACCACTCCAATTACTCTGAAAGGTTTAAATAAATCTTCAATCTTGCTTTTAAAAAATTTGCATTTCTGTGTTTATTATTGAATTTAAACAGTTTCTTTTCAGATAGTGGTAATCATTTGTATTTTACCTAATTGAGTGCTTAATTTTTGCCTATTTTTCTTTTGCTTATGTTTTATAACTGATAGATAAAAGTTCTATATATTTTATAAATCTTAAACTTTTGTGATATACATTGAAAATATTTTATAATACATTTTATTAGTTTCTTATTTTGATTTAAAGTTTTATGTACTTCTGTAAAAGCAAAAGTCACTAAATTAATTTTCTGCTTTGATGTTTCTGGCTTTGTGACATGCTTAGAAAAGCCCTTTCTACCTCAAAAGTATAAAAGTTTTCTACATTTCCTTCAAGTACTTCTAAATGTAAAAACAAAAGAACTTATGAATATTCTCTCATTGTATAAAAAAAAATTTCTCCAAAATGGAGTTAACATATTTCTTTACCCAGTATATAACCATCCTTTCAATGCTACATGATGAAATGTGAAACATTAAAATACTCCAGTTATTTTAAAATTCATCTGTAGGTTTTAAACATAAAAACAAATTATACATGTTTGGATTTTAACTTAGACCCTATATTCTGTTTCACTGATCTCTTTTTCCATACTTAATTCAAACCCATAGTGTTTTCATTGCTGTGGATTTAAAGTATGTCTTGATATTTAGCAGGGCAGATTTCTACTCATTAATTATTTTGTGCATTTATTCTTTCAAATGAAAGTTAGAGTCAATGTAACTGATTTTAACTTCTTTCAAACTGCTATTAGAACTTTATTAGAATTGTATAAATTTATAAATTAATTTGAAAGGAATTGAAATTTATGTGAGATTGAATCTTCCTAAACAGAAATGCAATATAGAAATCCATTTATTTAAATCATTCCTGTTTTTCAGCAAAGTTTTTTTTTTTTTCATGGAAGTCTTAGGAAAATATAATCTAAAATTATTCCATTTATAATAGCATAAAACTATTGTTGGAAATTTTAAAAATATTTAGTAATTCCTAAATTATTTCTGTGATATTAATAATTGTTTGATATTTAAATATCATCCTGCTATATGATTGTCTTCCTAAACTCTCTGTTATTAGTTCTAATTGTTTTTGAGGTATAATTGTAATACAAATAATGACCACCTGTCTCTTCCTTCCTGATATTTCAACTTGTCTTATTGAATTTGTTAGAACATTCACAAAAATGTATATTATAAATGATCATATTTACCTTATTTCTGGTGGAATGTACAACACTAGAAGTAGTTCCATTTAAGTATGTGTTATCTGTTGATAGAATGTTGTCAAATAAGGAAACTTCTTTCTATATCTGGTTTTTTTAAAAACCAATTTTTAAAAAAAACCAATTTTTAATTGGTGTATATTTATGTATATGCAACTGCTCAGTCAGTAAAGAGTCTGCCTGCAATGCAGGAGATCCGGGTTTGATTCCTGAGTCAGGAAGATCCCCTGGAGAAGGAAATGGCAACCACGCCAGTATTCTTGTCTGGAGAATCCCATGGACAGAGGAGCAGTCTGTGGGGTCACAAGAGTTGGACACGACTTAGCAACTAACTACCAACTAAGTACACAGCCCACGCATGTACATTTTATCAAGAATAGATGTTTAATTTCACTGTCTTTTGACATTTATCCAGATAATTATATAGTTTTTTCATTCAATATAAAATACAAAGAATTCTATTAATTGATTTTCCAAAATATATTAAATGAATAGATGAATGAATCAAATCATCCTTGAATTCCTAGAATGAGTTAATTGATTATGATGTATTTTAAAAATATATTACTGTATTCCATTTTCTCATATAATATTTAGAATATTTGCCTGTATATTTTTAAGTGAGACTTAATCTATACTTTTCTTTATCATGTGTCATTTTTGTCAGGTTTTGAATATGTATGATTCTGACTTCATAGATGGCTTTGCAAATGACTTTTTCTTTTTAAAATGAATTTTAAATATTACTCTGGGTCACATCCCAGAAACAACATGAGAATACTTCTTATTGAGCATGTAGCCCCTCTATATTAACAAATCAGGGCTTCCCAAGTGGCACTATTGGTAAAGAACCTGCCTGCCAATACAAGAGACATGAGAGACTCGGTTCGATCTCTGGGTCAGGAAGATCCCCTGGAGGAGGGCACGGCAACCCATTCCATTATTCTTGCCTGGAGAATCCCATGGACAGTGGAACCCGGCACGCTGCAGTCCATAGGGTGGAAAAGAGTCAGACACAACTGAAGTGACTTAGCATGCATGCATATAACATATTGCCGCCAAACTTTAGTGGCTTCACAACTGTTATGAGTCAGGAATTCAGGAGCATCTTAGCTAGATGTTTCTGGATCATGATCCCTCATGACATTATAATTAAGATGCTGACTTGACTGGAGTTGGAGAGTATGACTGTTAGCTGGAGCCTCAGTTCCTTGCCATGAGCTTCTCCATAGAAGCCACTTGAGTATTTTATGATGTGGCAGTTGGCTTTTCCTGGAGTAAGTGATCTAAGAGAGACAGAAGCAATGTCTTTTATGACCTAGCTTCATAAATTATATGCTATCACTTCTGACATATTCACTGGTCACAAATCCTGATACAGTGTGGGAGGTGACTACACAAGGATGTTATTACAAAAAACAGGGCTCATTGGTGACTATTTTGGAGTCCAGATACCATACTCCATCTCTTGTCTGTATGTTTTGGTCATCCTGTTTGATACCCAGTGGTGTCAAAATTGTACCACTGAGGATACTAATTGTAATTAAAACTTTGTAAGTGAGATCAGACTTCATCTTTAGTAACTGGGATAATTATGATACCATTCTAATGGCAGAAAGCAAAGAGGAACTAAAGAGCCTCTTGATGAGGGTGAAAGATGAGAGTGAAAAAGCTAGCTTAAAGCTCAACGTTAAAAAGACTAAGATCATAGCATCCAGTCCCATCACTTCAAGGCAAATAGGGGGAAAAGTGGAAGCAGTGACAGATTGTTTCTTTCGGGGCTCCAAAATCACTGCAAATGGTGACTGCAGCCATGAAATTAGAAGACACTTGCTCCTCAGAAGAAAAGCTATGACAGACCTAGATAGCATATTAAAATCCAGAGACACTACTTTGCCAACAAATGTCCATATAGTGAAAGCTATGGTCTTTCCAGTAATCATGTACAGATGTGAGAATAGGACCATAAAGAAGGCTGAGCACCAAAGAATTGATGTCGAACTGTGGTGCTGGAGAAGACCCTTGAGAGTCTCTTGGACAGCAAGGAAATCAAACCAGTCAATCCTAAAGGAAATCAACCCTGAATATTTATTGGAAGGACTGATGGCTGAAGCTGAAGATCCAATACTTTGGCCCCCTGATGTGAAGAGCTGACTCATTCTAATAGACCTTGATGCTGGGAAAGATTGAAGGCAAAAGGAGAAGAGGGTGGCAGAGGATGAGATAGATGGTTGGATAGCATCACCGATTTAATGAATGTGAACTTGGGCAAAATCTGGGAGATAGTGAGGAACAGGAAGGCCTGGTGTACTGTAGTCCACGGGGTTGCAAAGAGTCAAACACAACTTCAATTCAGTTCAGTTAAGTCGTTCAGTTGTGTCTGACTCTTTGTGACCCCATGAACCACAACACGCCAGGCCTCCCTGTCCATCTCCAACTCCCGGAGTCTACCCAAACCCATGTTCATTGAGTAGGTGATGCCATCCAACCATCTCATCCTCTGTCATCCCCTTTTCCTCCCTCCCTCAATCTTTCCCAGCATCAGGGTCTTTTCAAATGAGTCAACTCTTTGCATCAGGTGGCCAAAGTACTGGAGTTTCAGCTTCAACACCAGTCCTTCCAATGAACACCCAGGTCTGATCTCCTTTAGGATGGACTGGTTGGATCTCCTTGCAGTCCAAGGGACTCTCAAGAGTCTTCTCCAACACCACAGTTCAAAAGCATCAGTTCTTCTGCGCTCAGCTTTCTTTACAGTCCAACTCTCACATCCATACATGACTACTGGAAAAACCATAGCCCTGACTAGATGGACCTTTGTTGGCAAAGTAATGTCTCTGCTTTTTAATGTGCTGTCTAGGTTGGTCATAACTTTCCTTCCAAGGAGTAAGTGTCTTTTAATTTCATGGCAGCAATCCATCTGCAGTGATTTTGGAGGCCAAGAAAATAAAGTCAGCGACTGTTTCCACTGTTTCTCCATCTATTTCCCATGAGGTGATGGGACCAGATGCCATGATCTTAGGTTTCTGGATGTTGAGCTTTAAACCAACTTTTTCACTCTCCTCTTTCACTTTCACCAAGAGGCTCTTTAGTTCTTCCTCACTTTCTACCATAAGGGTGGTGTTATCTGCATATCTGAAGTTATTGATATTTCTCCCAGCAATCTTGATTCCAGCTTGTGCTTCCTCCAGCCCAGCATTCCTCATGATGTCGTCTGCATATAAGTTAAATAAGCAGGGTGACAATATACAGCCTTGATGTACTCCTTTTCCTATTTGGAACCAGTCTGGTGTTCCATGTCCAGTTCTGACTGTTGCTTCCTGACCTGCATATAGGTTTCTCAAGAGGCAGGTCAGCTGGTCTGGTATTCCTATCTCCTTCAGAATTTCCCACAGTTTATTGTTATCCACACAGTCAAAGGCTTTGGCATAGTCAATAAGGCAGAAATAGATGTTTTTCTGGAACTTTCTTGCTTTTTTGATGATCCAGTGGATGCTGGCAATTTGATCTCTGGTTCTTCTGCCTTTTCTAAAGCCAGCTTGAACATCTGGAAGTTCATGGTTCACATATTGCTGAAGCTTGGTTTGGAGAATTTTGAGCATTACTTCACTAGCATGTGAGATGAGTGCAATTGTGCGGTAGTTTGAGCATTCTTTGGCATTGCCTTTCTTTGGGATTGGAATGAAAACTGACCTTTTCTAGTCCTGTGGCCACTGCTGAGTTTTCCAAATTTGCTGGCATATTGAGTGCAGCACCTTCACAGCATCATCTTTCAGGATTTGAAATAGCTCAACTGGAATTCCATCACCTCCACTACCTTTGTTCTTAGCTACTGAATAACAGCAACAACATGCATGTGTTCAACCCTGGTGACTAGAGACAAATTTCTACTTGATGAATATGGATTTCTAGTTGTGAATATGACAGTTCTAGTACTTTTTAATGACCCTCATCTTCTGTCCAGAAGTTACTTTAAAATATTGTTTAGAAAGGGTGATGTGTCTATTAAGAATTTCCCCCCCAGATTCTTCTCTACTACCACATTTTGCTTTAAAAAGAATAAAGAGTTAAATATAAAAATGGGTACTTCTTCAAGGGTGGCACAGCTAAGGTTAGATATATATAAAACTTGTCCATTTTGGAAATATTGCCTTGTGTACATCCTCATTCAGAACACAAAAAGAAAAGCATTTACTCTAATGGCATGACTTCTGAGGCTAAGTCATAAAAGACATTGTTACTTCTCTCTCTCTTGGATCACTGGAGAAGCCAACTGCTGTATCACTAGTGAGTGTGTGTGTGTGTGTGTGTGTGTGTGTGTGTATGTGTTTGGGAGGAAATTTCTTCAGGGTGAGGGGAAAGTGTAATGCTATTTTAGTTGAACTTGGCATTTAGTCCCATCTTCTTTCCTCTCTCCACTGAAAATATCACAGTATTAGAAAAACATTGTTTATTTTTTTAATAGTAAAAGATGTTTATCAGTTTTCACAATCAGTAGTCAGACAAAAAGTAAAAGATAATTGCACTTGCAAGCCATATGGAAACATGATCAACTTAACATATAAATAATTACATACAATTTTGGGGGTTAAGTAGAGTGATGCATTAAGTGGAAGTGCATACATGCACATGTTCTCATCTGCCCAGCCAGTTGATTATTTTTGGTTGGTGCATTTAATCCTTTTATAGTTAAAGTAATTATTGATATGTATGATCCTATTACCATTTTCTTAATTGTTGTGGGTCTATTTTGTGTAGGTCTTTTCCTTCTCTTGTGTTTCCTGCCTAGGGAATTTCCTTCAGATTTGTTGTAAAGCTGGTTTGGTGGTGCTGTATTCTCTTTTGCTTGTCTAGAAAGCTTTTTTGATTTCCCCATCAAATCTGAAGAAGGGTCTTGAAGGGTGGAGCATTCTTGGTTGTGGGTTCTTCCTTTTCATCACTTTAAATATATCATGCCATTATCTTCTTGCTTGTAGAGTTTCTGTTGAAAAATCAGCTGACTGGAGAAGGAAATGGCAACCCACTCCAGTATTCTTGCCTGGGAAATCCCATGGACGGAGGAGCCTGGTGGGCCACAGTCCACAGGGTCACAAAGAGTCGGACACGACTGAGCGACTTCACTTTCTTTCACTTTCACTTTCATACATTAAAATAACATTTCTATTAAAAAAAAAAAAAGAAAAATCAGCTGAAAACCTTATGGGAGTTCTCTTGTGTTTTGTCATTTTTTTTCTCTTGTTGATTTTAATATTTTATCTTTGTCTTTAATCTTCATCATTTTGATTACTATGTGTCTTGGTGTGTTCCTCCTTGGGTTTATCTTATCTGGGACTTTCTGTGCTTCCTGGACTTGGTTGACTATTTCCTTTCCCATGTTAGGGAAGTTTTCAGCTATTATTTCTTCAAATATTTTCTTGGGTCCTTTCTCTCTCTCTTCTTCTGAGACCTCTGAAATGTGAATGCTGGTGCATTTAATGTTGTCCCAGATGTCTCTTAGTCTATCTTCATTTTTTTTTTTTCATTTTTTCCCCATATATTCTGTTTTGTGGCAGTGATTTCTACCATTCTTTCCTCCAGGTCATTTTTTTGTCCTTCTGCACCAATTATTCTGCTATTGATTCATTCTAGTGTATTGTTCATCTTTGTTTCTTCTTTAGTTCTTCTAGGTCTTTGGTAAACATTTCTTGCATATTTTCAATCTTTGCCTCCATTCTTTTTCTGAGATCCTGGATTATCTTCACTATCATTATTTTGAATTCTTTTTCTAGAATGTTGCCTATCTCCACTTCATTTTGGTTGTTTTTCTGGGGTTTTATCTTGTCCCTTCATCTGGGACCAAATCCTCTGCTTTTTCATCCTGATAAACTTTCTGTGATGTGGTTTTGGTTCTAGCCACTGCAGGATTGTGGTTCTCCTTCTTCACATTTTCCATATATATATAGATCGATAGTTATAGATATAGATATGTTCTACTTACAAATAACCTCTCTAAGTCTGTGTCTATATAGACCCCTGTATTAGCTTGTTTGCCTGAACTGACATAAAAGATAGTTTTTGAACTAAGTTTTTATTCATTTATTTTTAATGGTACAGAGAAACTTTACCTTCTTCAAATTCTTTTGTCATATACTTTATTCCTCCATCCATCCTATTCAGTTATTAGTCCAATAATTCAGGACTTTTCCCACTTTGTTTACATTCTGAGAAACATCTCTGAATTATTCTTGCGCTGTGGAATGTACCCTATTTTATCTTTTTTTAATCTTATTTGGAAGCTACTTTTTCTTCTCTCATTTCCCCAATTTACCAATTTTGTTTTCACATCTACGTTTTCAACCTTTTCTTAAACACTATATTTGAACATTAAATCAGGAGTGGAAGAAAGGCAGAAATTTGTGCAAGGGAGGCTTCCGAGAAGAGCCGTTGCATAAGAAGAACTGAGATACAGATGAAGTTTTCCTAGTTTACTCAAATGTCTCCAGTCATGACAAAAGTCCTTTTCAGCTCAATTACTTTTATTCTATAATCTGTGTCTGCTTTTGATGCAAAACCATTTTTTTCATATAAAAGCTTAGAAGTAGAGCAGATTAAGAAATATATGTCATTTTAATTGACACACAATATAGAGTTCAGATTCTCACATACTGTTCTTACCTCAACTCCACACTCCCTTTCACTGTGACGCCTGTAGTTGGAAGAGGGAACTACTCCCGACAACTCCCAACAATCTGCAGAACATAGTTTAAAAATCACTGGACTAAATAGGCTCTGAGCCCTTGCTCTGAAATTCTGTGTGTCCACAACTCTCCTTACCTTTCTTCTTCCCCTATTTGAATCATACTCAAAGCCCAGTCTACATCTCTGACCTCACCTGAATATATTTGTATCATCCTCCTTTGTGTTCTTGCCCATTTTGTTCCTGCTATGTCAACTTTTCTCCCCACCTTTTTGGTCCTGAAAAAGTGTAGAATTTTAAGGCAATAAACTGTATTCTAGTTTGACTGGACCATGGGACTTCCGAAGGAAAATAGTAAGAAAACTGGGTACAGATCATAGAAATAGTAACTGTCTGAGGTATTCTAGGTGTCTAGCCACTTAGGTCTAGAATAAGAGAATTACACAAGTATCAACCAACTTATACATAAAATGACTTCACAGTTCCTTTCCCATCTAGCATTCCTGACTTCTATGATCAGAGTTGTTTCTGGTCTGGCAGCAGGGGATGGAGTGAACTGGAGCAGGCAGGACCACAGGCACGGACATCATGTTCCATTCTCTGGTCTGTTAGCTCCGTAAATTAAAAGCCATAAAAAAGCAATATCTACCCAAGCACCTTCCCTTTGCCCCTCCTGTGAAATATCTAAGTGGGTCTTCCATTTCTCCACAGGATTGGGAAATCTGAAATGACCTTCAGTAAGCACTTAAATTGGCAGATGGTGTTTTGAACTCCTGGCTTCTCTTGGAATTTCCCTCACAATCTCCATTTCTCTATCCCTGTTTTTTGTTTAAACATTCATGTAGCATTCTGAGCTCACTAAAACATTCCACATTCACAATTTCATTTTATAACAACTTAGTAATAGAAGAAATGATCTTCATTTTACAAATGAGGAAACTGAGTGCCTGGCAGGTTAAATAACTTGGTAAGATCACATATAATAACTAATATTAGTGGCAGAACCATAACAGAAAAGTGATGAACTGGGAGCTAAGAGACCAGTATGACAAGTGTATGCTCATATTGTTAACACAATTTAGTGGGAACAGCTCCCTTCTTGCCACCATGCCCACTGCCAAGTTAGACCTAAATCATCTCCATGATGTCATGAACATCATTGACAATCTAATCAAAGTGAAAATCTCCACACAAAAGAAAATGCTTTAGACTAATCATCTTTGCTTTTCAAGATTTGGATTTGTGGGACACTCAACATTGTGGATGGCTTAAGAGTTGGCACAATTAGGACAAAGTAGGTTTTCAAAGTTGGTTGGAGGCAAATAGGCCCGTGGAATATGGTAACCAGATTTTGCACATCTAAAATACATTCCTATTTAAGAAAGAGAAACTTTCTAAATCAGCTCATAGCAGTACAAGATGGGAATAAAAGTCTTATGCCAAAACTCCAGCCACCACAAAATCTGTTCAGTTCTCTCAGAGTCAGCTTGGCAATGTGTCAGAACATGCCTCTCGTCCCTGCCCAAAGGCTGGGACCCACCATTTCACAGGCAGAACTCTGGCACCTTTCAGAAGCTCCGTGTTTAGAGGGGAGAAGCCAGAGTGGGCTGGGGGACTCCGTGAATACTGGGAGAGGGTGTGGGACCTGGTTACTATGCTCAGAGGCACCGCTGACGTCAAACCCTTACCTCCCTCCTGCTCAGACTGGAGCAAACACACAGAAAACTCCCTTTTACAGCTGTGCAAACTGTTCCTGTTGAAATGCAACACGCCCACTGCCCCCTACAGTCATTCCAAATCCACAGTTTCATTGGCCGTAATCAGAGAAAAATTAAAAAAACCTGTCTATTTACCAGTTGGCCCTTTTTCAATCAGATGAAATTAAAATGAAGCCTGAAGTGTTTTAAATGAAATGCTCTTCCAGTTTATGCTCTGGAGTTTCCATGCTTCTTCCTCCTCTGCCTGATTAGGGCAAGCTGGCCAGCTGAGGGCTTTTCTTCCAGTGTGTCCTAAGGAACATTCTGGAAAGTTGGCTATAGGGCTGCATTTCTGTCTAACATGCATCTGCTTCAGGCTTCATTCTACCTTCCCTGGTAGAATGTGGGACGTTAGGATTGGATTCTAAAGGCTGGCCCTGTAGAGGGAAGGGGAGGGGACAAAATTACTGATTTGCCCCAGGTCTTATAGAGCCCATTGTCCCCATTGGTCCTGCAATACACAGTCTTCCCAGCTCCATCTCCTACCCCAGTCTGTGGGGAAGAAGAAGGTCATTTCCTTTGTGGGAATAAATGGTGGGATCTGCCCCTTTCAATGGAAGCTCAGGTGGGAAGGGGTAAAACATCTCTTCCAAATCCCTGTAAACTGTACTTCTAAGAGTTTGACCTCAAAAGTGGTGTTAGAATTAAGAGGTACAAACAACTGTGTAAATATGAATAAGCTATAAGCATATGTTATACAGCACAGGGATTATAGTTAATATTTTATAATAACTATAAAGGGACTGTGGGCTTTCCTGGTGGCTCAGAGGGTAAAGAATCTGCCTGCAATGCGGGAGACCTGCATTCAATCCCCAGGTTGGGAAGATCCCCTGGAGGAGGGAATGGCAACCCACTCCAGTATTCTTGCCTGGAGAATCCCCATGGACAGAGGTGCCTGGAGGGCTATAGTCCATGGGGTCGCAAAGAGTTGGACACAACTGAGCGACTAAGCACAGCACAGCATAAATGGAGTGTAACCTTTAAAAATTATGAATCACTATGTTGTACACCTGAAACTTACATAATATACTTCAATAAACAAACTCATAGAGAAAGACAGAAAATTTATATTACTAGAGGGAGGTGGGGGTTGCATAATTGCATGAAGGTGGTCGAAATGTACAAAATTCCAGATATAAGATAAATAAGCTTTTATTTATGTAATGTACAACATGATAAATACAATTAACACGGCTGCATATTATATATTGTAAGTTATTATGAGAGTAAATCGTAAGAATTCTCATCACAAGAAAAAGGTTTTTTTCTGTTTCTTAATTTTATGTCTGTATGAGATGATGGATGTTTGCTTATCTTACTGTGGTCATCATTTTATGATGCATGTAAGTCAAATCATTATGCTATACACCTCAAACTTATACAGTGCTGTAGGTCAGTTATATCTTAAAACCAGAAGGAAAAAAGTGAAAATAAAATACTACTAAATGAAGATAAATGAGTAAATAAATAAATAGATGGTCAAATTTTTAAAAAGTTGTTTTAGAGGTTTGGGGACAGAGGGAACATGGAGGTCTCTTGTTATCTCTATCCCAAGTGCAATGCAAATCCCAGTGGTTCTTGGGTACGTATTGAAGTCATCTCTGGAGCTTTCTAGAAATATAATTGTCGTGTAATGAGCCCAAATATTCTAATTCAGTAGCAAGGGCACTGCAGGGTCTTAGTCCTTGGGTAGTTTATAAGGTTTTACAGTGATTCTCCTGCAGATGGTTTCATGTATTTGCCAGTTTTCTCATCTGAAATGTGTATCAAAACCACCCTAAGGGTGGAATTCTAAAGTCGCTGGGAAAAAATTCTTCTAAGTGGAAATCTGTAGCTCATGGGTAAGGTAAGGAGACAGCCAGTTTAAAATGACTGGAGGATATAAAAGCAGGAAGATTTACAGGATACAGGAATAAATGCCCCATTTGTAGACGAATGGAGAAAGGCTCTTTTTTCTAGGAAGACTACCTTGGCCAGCAGCAGTAGTCACTAAAATTAATTGTGCTCTAGCTGCAGAGGCAGTACCTAGCAAAGGGTGGAAAGAATAAAAAGTCTCATCCTTGGAGGTTGGCTTGTTTGTAGTTGTTTAATCACAAAGTCATGTCTGACTCTTTGAGACCCCATGGACTATAGCCCACTCAGCTCTTCTATCCATGGGATTTCCCAGGCAAGAATACTGGAGTGGGTTGACATTTCTTTTTCCAATGGATCTTCCCAACCCAGGGATCGAAACTACATCTCCTGCATTGGCAGGTGGATTCTTTATCACTGAACCACCAAAGAAGCTCCAGAGGTTGGGTAATATTAGACACATCCATCCTCAAGGAGAAGGGATACATGTGGATAATCACCACACGCCTCAAGGAAAAAACATGGGTCAGTTATCTTCAAAATTTTGAGCTCTCATTTCTAGTGGTTTTAGATACCTTGAATATGTTCTGTTTGTCAAGACTTCCATTTTTTTTAAACAAGTAATGCTGAGGCTTTTTTTTTTAATTGATTCACAATGTTGTTAGTTTCAAATGTACAGTAGAGTGATTCAGGTATACATGTACATATATTCATTCTTTTTCAGATTCTTTTCTCATATAGGTTTTTACACAATAGTGAGTAGAGTTCCCTACACTATACAGTAAGTCCTTATTGATTACCTATTATATAATAGTAATGTGTGTATGTTAATCCCCAATTCCTAATTTATCCCCCACTCCACATTTCCTCTTTGGTAACCATGAGCTTGTTTTCAAAATCTGCAAGTCTGTTTCTGTTTTGTAAATAAGTTCATTTATGAGTATCAGTTCAGTTCAGTTGCTCAGTCGTGTCCGACTCTTTGTGACCCCATGAACTGCAGCACATCAGACCTCCCTGTCCATCACCAACTCCTGGAGTCCACCCAAACCCATGTCCATTGAGTCGGTGATGCCATCCAACCATCTCATCCTCTGTCATCTCCTTCTCCTCCTGCCCTCAATCTTTCCCAGCATCAGGGTCTTTTCAAATGAGTCAACTCTTCACATCAGGTGGCCAAAGTATTGGAGTTTCAGCTTCAACATCAGTCCTTCCAATGAACACCCAGGACTCATCTCATTTAGGATGGACTGGTTGGATCTCCTTGCTGTCCAAGGGACTCTCAAGAGTCTTCTCCAATACCACAGTTCAAAAACATCAATTCTTCAGTGCTCAGCTTTCTTTATTGAGCTTTAAGCCAACTTTTTCATTCTCCTCTTTCGCTTTCATCAAGAGGCTAAAGAGCCTCAGAAAGGTCTTCCCTTTCTGCCATAGGGTGGTGTCATCTGCATATCTGAGATTATTGATATTTCTCCCGTCAATCTTGATTTCAGCTTGTGCTTCATCTAGCCTAGCATTTCTCATGATGTACTCTGCATATAAGTTAAATAAACAGTGTGACAATATACAGCTTTGAAGTACTCCTTTTCCTATTTGGAACCGGTCTGTTGTTCCATGTCCAGTTCTAACTGTTGCTTCCTGACCTGCGTATAGTTTTATCCAGAGGCATCCATTTTAAAATGAGATTCCACAAATGAATGGAAATATCACATGGCATTTGTCTTTCTCTGTCCAACTTACTTCACTTAGTATGATAAGCTCTAAGTCCATCCATGTTGCTGCAAATGGCGTTATTTTGTTCTTTTTCATGGCTAATAGTTCATTATTAAGACTTTTGTTTTATTCTTTCACTAAGTATTATTGACCACAGCTATATGCCAGTCATTCACTCAATGCTAGATTCTGGAGGGCAGTGACAATGCCATCAGAACTCATTTTCTCTGATCCTTTCTCTTCTTGCCTTATTGTTACTTGATCTTAGCTTTTCATTTAGATTTTTTCTACATGGTAAAGAAGCTGACTTCCTCTGCCCTTGATTTACACCCTTCAGCTTAGAAGCTCCAAGAAAAGGGAACTTCTTTCTTTCAGCATCTGTCACTCTGAGGGAAATATTTGGACTGGCTCTGCTTGTGTCACATGCCCAACCATGGCAGATGATGTTTTCATTGGTGAGATGATGATCACATCAATACATTCATTCTTCATTCTAGATAAGCATCTTACAACGTATTTGATACTCCTTCTACCAAGTGAGAGAAGGGGACAGGGACTGGTGGGGGTTCCTATATTTCCCTTTCTTCTATTTGGGTGGGGACTGTCATGGTTCCAACCAACAGAGTACTTTAGAAATGGTAACATGGAACTCTTCAGGATAGGACATCAAAAGAATACCAAAAGGATGTCAGAAACACGTTATGGCTGGCATCCACACTCTCTCTCTTTGGATACTCATTTTTTGATCCCAGCCTCCATGTTGTGAGGAAGCCCAGGCCACATGGAGATGCTGAGATAGCAGCATCAACATGCAGACATGTTTGTGAGTCTGCACCTGATTTCAGCCCTAGCCTTCAGTTCTTCCAGCTGTGACCCCAAACACTGTGTAACAGAGATGAGCCATTCTGCTCTGCCCTGTCCAAATTCCTGACCCACAGCTCCCTGAGCTATAATAGATCATTACTTATGTTTTAAGTCATAAAATTTTAAAAAATCGTTGTGCAGCAAAAGGTAAATAGTGGCTTCCCTGGTAGTTCAGTTGGTAAAGAATCTGCCTGCATTATAGGAGACCTGGGTTTCATCCTGGGGTCAGGAAGATCCCCTGGAGAAGGAAATGACTATTCACTCCAGTATTCTCACCTGAAGAATTCCATGGACAGAGGAACCTGGTGGGCTTTGGTCCACGGAGCCGCAAAAGTCGGACATGATTTAGTGACTAAATCACCACCACCATACGACTGATAAGTAAATAGTTGTCCATTGAGCTGATCTCTGTTGCCTGGCAATTGGAGCATTATGATTAGGGGAGCAGATGTGTTACTAAAGAAGAGATGTGAAACATTGCTGGGTAGACAAGATGAATAGATACCACCACTCAGTATGATCATCCTAGGATAAGTTAATTTCCCATGAGTGTATAAATATACATGTAGATAACCAATTGAAGCCAGAGTCATTATTATAAACAGTAAATGGAAAAGGATCCTAATTTTACTAATTTTATTTGCTACATCATGAGCAGTCTAATATTATCCAGGTAACACATGTCTGCTTTCTCTGATTTATTACTTAGGCAATGATTCTCAATTCAGTAAAGCTTAAAAACCAAAATTTCAGAAGTGTTACACAAAGAAGGTTTTGGGTACAAGTTAAAGTTCTGCTATGTAACTTGGGAGACTGAGTTTGAAAGCTGGTTTAAGAAACAGGTTCTACAGTGGTATTTAAGAAGAGACCACACTCTGGGTGGGATGGGGGATCACTTTCAAGAAAGAACACTTCTTTTCCAGCGCAGCTTCCCTCTGCCTGCTTTGCTCTGAGCAATTCAGGAGTTTGTCCATTTGTCTTCTCAAGGTCATGATTAATTTGCATAAGTGAAAACAGAACCCTAATTCCTCATTAGCAAAAGAAAGTATACTCTCTGGAAGCTAGAAGATTGGTTTTTTCAGTTTTACTTTTTTTTTCTTTTACAGAAAGAAATATTCTCAAGGTTTATTGTGTGTAATTATTTTTCATAGACTTTTGATTTTAAAAAACAACTTTTTTTCCTTAATATATATATTTTATCGAAGTATAGTTAACTTACAATGTTCCAGGTACACAGCAAGGTGATTCTGTTATACAAATGGGCTTCCCTGGTAGCTCAGCTGGTAAAGAATCCACCTACAACAGAGGAGACCCCAGTTCGATTCCTGGGTCAGGAAGATCCCCTGGAGGAGGGCATAGCAACCCACTCCAGTATTCTTGCCTGGAGAATTCCATGGACAGAGGAGCCTGGCGGGCTATAGTCCATGGGGCACAAGGAGAATAGTTGACTTATAATGTTTCAGGTGCACAACAAGGTGATTTAGTTTTCCATATACACATATATTATTTTTCAGATTATTGTCCATAATAGGTTATTACAAGATATTGACTGTTCTCTGGGATGTTCAGTAAACCTTTATTGTTTATCTATTTTTTTCAAATTAGAAATTATATAGACTTCTGATGAAAAAAAAAACAACTCCAGTTTTGAAAACTCAAAACACAGAGGGGAAATCATAAATAAAGCAATATCTAAGATACGCTCTTTCTCACAGAAAGAGAAAACATTTTACTCTGTAGTGGGTTTAAATGAGAGCCACAGAGGCCAGGAGACTGGGTTCCGGATTAGGGACTAAGATAGGGCATTAAAACACCTGCATCAAGCCTCATCTATAAAGAAAAAACAAAAACAACAGACATTGTGATGTTATGTCTGAGAAAGGCAGGCTTTGGGGAAGAGGAAAAAGGTGAAGTTTGTTGGCCCCCAGCTCTCTAGCTGAATGGGGTTCACAGAACCAAATGCATCCTCAGGTTCTACTTCCTTTCAGAGAGTGGCTGCCAGTGAAAGAGGACACATTTTGCCCTGTCCCTCCCTGAAGTAAAATTTTTTCAGCTAAATCCACATGGTAACTGAAGAGACTCAGTCCATTTCAGAATTCAGCAGGACTGGGTCTGCTTTCTGAGCTTATAATGAGTGTTGAATTATGTGAATATTGGAGATGATTTTGTTTAAATTCTAGATTTAAAAAAAATTATGGTAACATTTACATAACAAAAAAATCTACCATTTTAACCATCTTAAGTATACATTTTAATGACATTAATGCTGAACATTCACACTATTGTGTAACCATCACTGCCATCCATCTCCAGAACTTTCTCACCTTTTCAAATGGAAATTCTATACTCATTAAACGAAAATTGCCCACCCCCTCCCCCCCAGGCCCTGGTAATTAGCAGTCCACTTTCTGTCTCTCTGAATTTGAATATTTCAGGCATCCCGTATAAGTGGAATACAATATTTGTCCTTTTGACAGGCTTATTTCACTTCACATATCCAAGTTAAAGCCTATGTCAGAATTTCCTTCTTTTGAAAGGCTGAATAATATCCATAGGATGTATAAATCACATTTGGTGACTTTTTTTAAGAGGAGGGATTATCTTCTCTCCTGATAATCTTCAGGATAGCCTTTCTGGTCTGTATCATCTTTTCAACATTAAACATTAGTTTAAACATGATTTCTTTTCTTCTATGTTTTATCATCATATCTGGTGTAGGGGAACAAAATTTGCTGTCCTCAAATATGTCTCATTTCCGTGAGGATTAATTTAGCCTGATTATTTTTTGGACTCAAAAGCCTCAGGAAAAACCTTTGACTTTCCCCCTAACTGCCTAAAAAATGTGGATAGAAGACCTGTTCCTGGGAGGGAACTATCACCATAAATAAGTATAGTAAGAACTAGGTGTGTAGACAGGGAGGGACCTAGCAAAGTCTGTTTGTAAAAGTTCCTTTCTGTGTCTCATTGTCTTTGCCTGGCTTGACAAACATTTGTTTTATAAACGTCTGCTTTTTCATGTCCACATAAATTGTCTTGCTCCCCTTTGAAGTCCCAAATGCCTACCCTCAGCATGCTCTTTTGCCCTTAGCTGAAGATTGTATTCAAGGTGAGGGCTTCAGCCATTTTGGCAAATGACTCAGTTTTTCTGGGTTTCTGCCGTGTCTATGTGTTATTAAATTTTTACTTGATGTTTTCCTTTTAATCTGGTTGTGTCAATTCAATTCTTGGGCCAGTCAGAAGAACCTAGAAGGATGGAGGGTAATTTCCTTCTCTGCCATAATGATATCTGTTTACTCCTTACCTCACTTTTTTCCTTCGTCCCTTCCTCCCTCCCTTCCTTTCTTCCTTTTCCCCTCCCTTCTCTCTCTCTCTCTTCTTTGCAATAGCAGGTGATACATATTGCTTGTATCACAACACTTATATAAGGTGTCGGTGGTGGCACTGTGCTCAGTTGTGTCTCCTTGTGACCCCATGGCCTGTAGCCCAATAAGCTCCTCTGTCCATGGAATTTCCCAGGCAAGAATACTGGAATGGGTTGGAATGGTTTGCCATTTTCTACTGGGAACCTAAAAGTTTTACTGATGTGGCCCTCCCCAGAATCTTCAAAGGATTTATCTCACATTCCCTAGAGTGTGTGTGTCTCACCAAGGCCTCCAATGAACTAAGCAGCCACTGTGCTCCTCTAGTCTGATTAATATGATGCCATCAACAGAGTAGACCAAATGGAGTTCAGTGGGACATCCAGGTCTTTCCAGACTATATTTTATGAGAGAGTGAGAAAGTTCACATAGTCCTAGGGAAAGACAGTGGACACATACTATTGCATATTCCAAATAAATGTGAAGCATCTAACCTTCTTTACTGATCAAAAAGAGTGTCTGGCTCCATCCCATGAGCCTGAAAACACGCTCATCTGCTCTGTCACAGTAGCTGCAGCTGGGGCTACTACTTGGTTGAGTTTGCACTAGTCCACTGCCTGCTTCAGTGTCTGTCTAGTTTCTGCAGGGGGAAGACTGGTGCATTCCATGGACGTATGATGACCATTACTTCTGCAACAGGTGACATACAAAGGTGGATGAGAGAAAGTTTACTGATTTGGGAGCACTCTTCCAGGATACACCCAATAATAAACTAGAGAAGGCCCTGGAAATTGTTGTTGCATGATGCTAGGATGACTCCTGCCTGCTCATTTGCTCAGTCGTGTCTGACTCTTTGTGACCCTATGGGCTGTAGCCCAACAGGTTCCTCTCTCCATGGGATTTTCTAGGCAAGAATACTCGAATGGGTTACCAATTTGGAACCAGTCCATTATTCCACGTCCGGTTCTAATTGTTGCTTCTTCTTCTGCATACAGGTTTCTCAGGAGCCAGGTAGGTGGTCTGATGTTTGCAATCTCTTTAAGAATATTCCACAGTTTGTTGTGATCCACACAGTCAAAGGCTTTAGTGTAGTCAATGAAGCAGAAGTAGATCTCTTTTTAAATTCCCTTGCTTTTTCTATGGAGAAGGCAGTGGCAACCCACTCCAGTACGCTTGCCTGGAAAATCCCATGGACACAGGAGCCTGGTAGGCTGCAGTCCATGGGGTTGTGAAGAGTCACACACGACTGAGCAACTTCACTTTCACTTTTTACTTTCATGCTTTGGAGAAGGAAATGGCAACCCACTCCAGTGTTTGCCTGGAGAATCCCAGGGACTGGGGAGCCTGGTAGGCTGCCGTCTATGGGGTCGCACAGAGTCGGACACGACTGAAGCGACTTAGCAGCAGCAGCAGCAGCTTTTTCTATAATCCAACAGATGTTGGCAATTTGATTTCTGGTTCCTCTGCCTTTTCTAAATCCAGCTTGTACATCTGGAAGTTCTCAGTTCACATACTGCTGAAGCCTAGCTTGAAGAATTTTGAGTATAATCTTGCTAGCATGTGAAATGAGTGCAATTGTAGGGTAATTTGAACATTCTTTGGCATTGCCTTTCTATGAGATTGGAACGAAAACTGACTCTTTTGACTCCTGTGGCCACTGCTGAGTTTTCCAAGTTTGCTGGTATATTGAGTGCAGCACCTTAACAGCATCATCTTTTAGGATTTGAAATAGCTCAGCTGGAATTCCATCACCTCCATTAGCTTTATTTGTAGTAATGCTTCCTAAGGCCCATTCGATTTCACACTCAGGACGTCTGGCTCTAGGTGAGTGACCACACCTAAAATCATCCCCAGTATGAGGAGGCCTTAAAAATAACTGTGAAAAGAAGAGAGGCAAAAGGCAGAGGAGAAAGGGAAAGATGTACCCAACTGAATGCAGTGTTCCAGAGAATAGCAAGGAGAGATAAGAAAGCCTTAAGTGAACAATGCAAAGAAACAGAGGAAAACAATAGGATGGGAAAGACTAGAGATCTCTTCAAGAAAATGAGAGATACCAAGGGAACATTTCATGCAAAGATGGGCTCAATAAAGGACAGAAATGGCAAGGACCTAACAGAAGCAGAAGAGGTGGCAAGAATACACTGAAGAACTGTACAAAAAGGGTCTTAATGACCCAGATCACCACGATGGTGTGATCACTCACCTAGAGTCAGACTTACTCTGGATTGGAGGCAAAAAAAAAAAAAAAAAAAAAAAAAAGGCTGGTTCCAAATCCTAGATGCTTTGAAAAGTACCATGCTGATCACAATGCTGATATTTGGGGTTGTTATGGGCTCTCCACTCTGGCTTTTCTAGCCTCCTCCTCCACACATTCCAGGAAGGTCCTGAGCAGCTGTGGGCCAGGGTCCCCACTCTCACCACTTAGGGAGTTGAGGAGTAGGGGTAGTCGGGTCCTCGGATGTGTCATCTTCCCCAAAGGCAAATCTTCACCATTCCTCTTTCCAGTCATACCCCAATGCCTTACCATTTCCACCTTTTCTCTTTCCCTTCACTAAAGGATTTTCAAAGTTTATTTTAACTTTTTGTTCTCTTTCTTTGGTCAGTTTTTTTGAGAGTGCATGCCCCCCACATATTTCACATGGCCTGCATTTTTATGAATCCAAGAATAAATGCATTTTTGGCCAACTACTAAGAAGTATTTTTAGACACATAGGGCTATATTTTTGTCTTTTGCAGAGCATAATTTGAAGCAGATTCAGTTGTATGCAGAGCTCTTAATTCTGAACCCCATTTCAGATGTCCTACTGACATTCTACATCCCTTGAGAAATATGTTAACACTTTAATGAAAACCCATCTGTTATGAAGTATCTTAGTTTAGAGGGATGAGCCATTCAAAGAATAAGGAGATGGTGCCATTCAAAGAATAAGGAGATGGTGTTTTGCTTGTTCCTTCAAACTGCTTTGGCTCAGCTGCGATTTGACCTTTGCCTTGCTGAGAAGAGGGGATTTTGCTGTGGAGATGTTTAGCAAGCAAGTAGAAGAGAGGACAGAGGGTGGTCAGTTTAGTTCAATTCAGCCACTCAGTCTTGTCTGACTCTTTGCGGCCCTGTGGACAGCAGCACACCAGGCTTCCCTGTCCATCACCAACTCCCGGAGCTTACTCAAACTCATGTCCATAGCGTAAGTGATGCCATCCAACCATCTCATCCTCTGTCATTCCCTTCTCCCGCTATCAATCTTTCCTAGTATTGGGGTCTTTTCCAGTGAGTCAGTTCTCTATATCAAGTGGCCAAAGTATTGGTGTTTCAGCTTAAGCATCAGTCCCTCCAATGACTATTCAGGACTGATCTCCTTTAGGATTGATTGGTTGGAACTCCTTGCAGTCCAAGAGACTCTCAAGAGTCTTCTCCAACACCACAGTTCAAAAGCATCAATTCTTGACACTCAGCTTTCTTTATAGTCCAACTCTCACATTCATACATGACTAATGAAAAAACCATAGCTTTGACTCTTACATCCATACGTGGAAAAACCACAGATTTGACTAGATAGAACTTCGTTGCAAAGTAATGTCTCTGCTTTTTAATATGCTGTCTAGGTTGGCCATAGCTTTTCTTCCAAGGAGGGTGGTCAGAATTGGGCTAAGTTTCAAAGCCCAAGGAGACCATGGGGGTGGGAAAACTGACCTTTTCCAGTTCTGTGGCCACTGTTGAGTTTTCCAAATGTGCTGGCTTATTGAGTGCAGCACTTTCACAGCATCATCTTTCAGGATTTGAAATAGCTCAACTGGAATTCCATCACCTCCACTAGCTTTGTTCGCAGTGTTGCTTTCTAAGGCCCACTTGACTTCACTTTCTAGGATGTCTGACTCTAGGTGAGTGATCACACCATCATGATTATCTGGGTCATGAAGATCTTTTTTGTACAGTTCTTCTGTGTATTCTTGCCACCTCTTCTTAATATTCTGCTTCTGTTAGATCCATACCATTTCTGTCCTTTATCGAGCCCATCTTTGCATGGAATGCTCCCTTGGTATCTCTAATTTTCTTGAGGAGATCTCTAGTCTTTCCCATTCTATTGTTTTCCTCTATTTCTTTGCATTGATCACTGAGGAAGGCTTTCTTATCTCTCCTGGCTATTCTTTGGAACTCTGCATTCAAATGGGAATATCTTTCCTTTTCTCCATTGCCTTTCACTTCTCTTCTTTTCACAGCTATTTGTAAGGCCTACTCAGACAACCATTTTGTTTTTTTGCATTTCTTTTCCCTGGGAATGGTCTTAATCCCTGTCTCCTGTACAATGTCACAAACCTCCATAGTTCATCAGGCACTCTGTCTATCAGATCTAGTCCCTTAAATTGATTTCTCACTTCCACTGTATAATCATAAGGGATTCGATTTAGGTCATACCTGAATGGTCTAGTGGTTTTCCCTACTTTCTTCAATTTAAGTCTGAATTTGGCATTAAGGTGTTCATGATCTGAGCCACAGTCACTTCCTGGTCTTGTTTTTGCTGACTGTATAGAGCTTCTCCATTTTTGGCTGCAAATAATATAATCAATCTGATTTTGGTGTTGACCACCTGGTGATGTCCATGTATACAGTCTTCTCTTGTGTTGTTGGAAGAGGGTGTTTATTATAACCAGTGCATTCTCTTGGCAAAACTCTATTAGCCTTGGCTCTGCTTCATTCCGTACTCCAAAGCCAAATTTACCTGTTACTCCAGGTGTTTCTTGACTTCCTACTTTTGCATTCCAGTCCCCTATAATGCAAAGGACATCTTTTTTGGGTGTTAGTTCTAAAAGGTCTTGTAGATCTTCATAGAACCATTCAACTTCAGCTTCTTCAGCATTTTGGTTGGGGCGTATGCTTGGATTACCATGATATTGAATGGTTTGCCTTGGAAAAGAACAGAGATCATTCTGTCATTTTTGACATTGCATCCAAGTACTGCTTTTTGGACTCTTTTGTGGACCATAATGGCTATTCCATTTCTTCTAAGGGATTCCTGCCCACAGTAGTAGATATAATGGTCATCTGAGTTAAATTCACCTATTCCAGTCCATTTTAGTTCACTCTTGCCATCTCCTGTTTGACCACTTCCATTTTGCCTTGATTCATGGACCTAACATTCCAGGTTCCTATGCAATATTGCTCTTTACAGCATCGGACCTTGCTTCTGTCACCAGTCCCATCCACAACTGGGTATTGTTTTTGCTTTGGCTCCATCCCTTCTCTCTTTCTGGAGTTATTTCTCCACTGATCTCCAGTAGCATATTGGGCACCTACTGACCTGGGGAGTTCCTCTTTCATTGTCCTATCATTTTGCCTTTTCATACTGTTCATGGGGTTCTCAAGGCAAGAATACTGAAGTGGTTTGCCATTCCCTTCTCCAGTGGACCACATTGTGTCAGACCTCTCCGCCATGACCCGACCGTCTTGGGTGGCCCCACACGGCATGGCTTAGTTTCACTGAGTTAGACAAAGCTGAGGTCCTGTGATCAGATTGGCTAGTTTCTGTGATTATGGTTTTAGTGTGTCTGCCCTCTGATGCCCTCTCGCAACACCTACCGTCTTACTTGGGTTTCTCTTATCTTGGACGTGGGCTATCTCTTCATGGCTGCTCCAGCAAAGTGCAGCCGCTGCTCTTTACCTTGGATGAGGGCTATCTCCTCACGGCCGCCCCTCCTGACCTTGAGCATGGAGGAGCTACTCTCGGCCCTCCTGCGCCTGCGCAGCAGCCGCTCCTTGGACGTCCGGTTGCTCCTCTCAGCTGCCGCCCAGACCTCGGGAGTAGGGTAGCTCCTCTCAGCCGTGCTTTTGTGCAGTCCGTCGCAGCCTGCTCAAAGGCTCCATTTGGTTCTAACTTGGCTTTCTATAATTATCATCTAACTAGATGTCAAAAGTTCTTTGAACAAGTGGATGAATGAATGGAATTGAGACCCAACAAATGTTAAGCGTTTGTCCAAGATGACAGAGTTCAAAATATATCAGACTCATTTCCATCAGTCCAGCAGGCCTTCTGTCGGTACCAACAAAGAACAAGAATGCTCTTGTTGTGAACCAGACTTGGCGCTGGTTTTCTCTTGGCTAGCTAAGGGTTAAAAAAAATATCCCAGCTGTATTTAATTGGCTCTAGAAGCAGGAATTCTATGCATTTTAAATCAAGAGGTCCTGGATACCAACAGCTGGAAAGTTTCTTGTGGTTGGAAGGGCCAAATCTGAGTGAACATTCTGTATTATCTTATTTCACCTTAGAAAGTAGAGGCTAGGTTATGGAGGGTTGGCCATGGTTGAAATTCTTTCAGTTCTACTATGATCAGAGCTAAGCGGGCATATTTACCATTTTCCCAATAATATAAAGAGCAAAGTTTGCCCCCCAACCAACAATCTTCCAAGTGTTGCAGATTTAAGGGTCTATTAGAATCAAAATTAAGGAAATATCAACAGCATTCTGTGGTAAAAAAACCCATCTTACTTTCTCTGAAAACATCATTTAGATTTTGGGAATAACTCCAGAGAGAATAAATGACATGTAAGTAGGATGCTTGTCTGTCAGTATGTGACTGGGGCAAAGACCAGCCTGGAAAAGAGACACTGAGCTTCGCCTCACAGATGGGCAGTGTGAACAATGAACAAAAGCTGTGATGCAGCACAACAAACTCGACTGCTGTCAGAAGACTTGACGGGGCAGGTGATGTGCCTGTTCGAGCTTTGTTTTCTTCATATGAAAATGATCGTAACAATACTTCCCTCACAGAGCTGCTGTGATGAGAGTTACTAGGAGAAGGCATTTGGGTGTGCTAAGTTGCTGCAGTAATGTCTGATTCTGTGTGATCCTGTGGACTGGAACCTGCCAGGCTACTCTGTCCATGGGATTCTCCAGACAAGAATACCGGAGTGAGTTGCCACGCCTTCCTCCAGGGAATCTTCCAGACTCAGGGATCGAGTCTCTTATGTCTCCTGCATTGGCAGGTGGTTCTTTAACTCTGGCACCACCTGAGAAGACCTACTAGGAGAATAGTATTATGTAAATAATAATAGCTAAAATTTTTCTGTGTGTATGCTCAATCGTGTGTGACTCTTTGCAACCCCTGGGATGGTAGCCCACCAGGCTCCTCTATCCATGGGATTCTCCAGGGAAGAATACTGGACTGGGTTCCCATGCCCTCCTCCAGAGTATCTTCCTGACCCAGGGATCGAACCTCTGTCTCCTGTGTCTCTTACACTGCAGGTGGATTCTTTACCCACTGAACCATCGGAGAATTCCACTAGCACTTACTATATGCTGAGGCATTTTTCTGAGTATTTTTTTTTTTAATACTGACTTATCTCAGAAGCAACTTGGGCAAATTATCCTTGATCCTTTCAGCTTTTATTCTTTATTAAGAACAAACCTCTGGAAATTAATTTTACTCACCTCAGAGTTGTTGCAGAGATTAAATAAGTCAATCTAGGAATATACTTACTCAGGTATACAACCCATGGTAAGTCCCCAAAGAGGGTTAGCTATTCGGATCCATTATGTTATACTGCCTAGTAATTAACAATATAATATTGAGTTCCTATGAATATTGCCTGAATGAGGAGGGAGAAGAAGTGGACAATTAGGATTTTGGTGACTGTGGGAAGTTTCCATTTTGTCCCTCCATATAGAGTCTTCCCCTTGCTCTGTTCCCAGGGAGGCTGAGATACATGGGCTACATCAAGAGTTTCCCTCACCCTCTGACTTCTGGTTAGCTCAGCTGATGCAGAGCCTGAGCAAAGAGGGAGGAGGGGGGTGGAGGAGAGTGAGGTCAGGGCGTTCATTCCCTGCTTCTTCCCTGTGGGGTTCCTGTGGGCCATCTGGCTGCAGTCCTTGCAATGACCCTGCTATGACACAGCTTTTTCTCTGGGACTCTACACAGGACTTCCTCCCTTAGCCCATTCAGGCCTAAGGATGGTAAGTTCCCTTTGTAGCTAGCTGAGAGCACATCACTATCACTTGTGGTTTCCCTGTATTCTGCTCACACTTTGGAAACAGCCCCCTTATCACACTCCTTGAATTGCCCAAGCAAGGCCCATATAGTCTTCCTGGGTACGGTCTCTTGTGTTCATGCCTTTCCTGTGCTAACATCCAATAGAGGTAGCAAACACTACTTCAGAGGGATAAGTTCAATCATTTCCAAATTGGTCCCCCTGATGTGTTTCTTTTACACATTTGTACTTCTTCTACTCCCTTCCCATCTCACTCACATGGGAGGATTGTGACCCTGTTCAGATTTTTCTACACAAGGCAGTGGAAGGACAGGGCTTGAGGACTCTGGAGTGTGGGTAAAAGGGTGTTGGATGAATTTGGGCTAAACAGTATGAGGCCAGGAAGGTGCTAGTAGACTGGAAGAAGATTAAAGAGATCCAGGGACTAGTGATCTGCACAAGGCTGAAGTTCAAGTGATCAGGGAGTGAAGAGAAAAGATAGCTGAAAATATAAGAAGTTCTGTCTGAGGGCGAGATAGTAGGTTAACAGGGTTAGAGTAATTATAAGAGATGACAGGAGCCACAGTGTGTGGTGGGATTAGGTGGGCTAAGTGGAACAAATGTGTCAGCCACTGTATTTGAGGAGTTCCAGGAAATGGAAGGCAAGGTGAAGGATGAGTTGCTCATGTGGTCACTTGAAATCAACAAGGATAGAGTCACTAGCACCAGACAGGTGCTGGAAGGACAATGCGCTGGGTACTGAAGATGTCAGTGAAACCTGGGAGTGAACCAGGAGGTTAATAGATGACAGCAATAGAAGGGACAGCTATGTGGCACACATCTCAAAGGAGTAACTCAAGGGCAGTTATTCCCATTTGTGAATGTCAACGCCTCTAGGCCCCAAGGAAGATTTATGGGAGAATAAACAACCTCCTGTATAGTTTGACTCATAGCAGAAAATAGATGGCACACTTACTAATATTTTGGGTAAAACATTTTAGGACAGTGGGAAATTAGGGTAAGAGATGAAGGATTTCCACTTGGAGAGGAAAGAGATCATGACAAACATGTTTATTTAAATGTTGACCTAAATCTCTACAAATCTCAAAAATTCTTTCCCATAATTTTACCTTCCCAATAGAAATGTTTTCATACTCATTTTTTAGCATTTGTGTAATATGTTCTTCCTTTAAATACTGTAGTTTTGCAAGAATTTCCTGGTTTAACAATAAATAAGTCCTGCAAAATTACACAATCCATTTCTCATAGTTTGCTTGAAAAATGAGAAGAAAAGAACAAAAGATCTAGGATATGAGATTAGTTTCCACTTGATTTACTGTAAAATACAATTTGCCATTTCATTTGGTGTTTTATCTCTAGAATCAATTTTAAACTTTTTGCAAAGAAAAAACTGAAAATAAGAGGAATATTTAAACAATACAAATACATTTCTTGAGGCCAACAGAATTCTTTATGGTCACTTTTTGTCTTTAGCTGTTCAACTTTTGCTTCTGACAGAGAAGCCAAAAGTTACTTTAGTTTTGCACTTAGAGAGGGCAGGATCCTATTTCAGGCTGTATGGCCCGTGCCTATTTCCCCCATCATCCACTTTCTCTTCTTTCCCATTTCCCCTGGATTTATCACTGGACTACAACCACCCAGAATAAAGATAGTATTTCCCAGCCTTGGTTGGAGGTAGGCTTGACCACGTACCTAAGTTTCAGCCCAGTTGAGGTATTTGAATCCGTTGATGAACAAAGTTCACTATTCAGGTTGCTATGAATTCCACAGAATTTGCCTTGTTGGATAGGAGCACAGAAATTAGCATCTTTTTCTGTTCACACTCGGGTGTGTCATGTAGGAGCATCGCCTAACCTCTTGCTGTTATTGTTGTTTAGTTGCTAGGTCTTGTCCAACTCTTTTGCGACCCCATGGACTGTAGCCACCAGGCTCCTCTGTTCATGGGATTTCCCAGGCAAGAATCCTGGAGTAGGTTGCCATTTCCATCTTCAGGGGATCTTCTCCATCCAGGAATCAAACCCACCTCTCCTGCATTGCAGGTGGATTCTTTACTGCTGAGCCGTCAGGGAAGTCCTAACTTTGCTGCCATCTGTAGAATGAGAATAATATATCCACCTCATGGGGTGATTGTGAAGATAGGGGGGGAAAAATGATAATGAAAAACAGTATTTAATTGGGCACTTGCCATGTGTCAGGATCTGGGTGCATATATTCCATATCACACATTTAATAAACTCCAGCACAAGGCTCCCAGCCTCCTACCCACACTGTGAACACTGCTGCCCTAGACTCCAAAACAAGTCTACACGCATCTCGGCCTCAGGGCTCTTCCCCACAGCACACCGGTCAGAATCCACAGGGACTTCAGTCTCATGGGACAATCTGAGTGAAAACAACACTTCTGTGTTCAAAAGAGTTCTTTTCCTACCCTTGACCCTGATATATTGTAGTTAAGCCAAATAACGTGAGTCACCCCAATTGTTCTTATCTCTCATGCAAAGGAAGGAGGGAAGAAAATGTGCCAGATATTCCTAGTAATTTTGTTTAAGTTCCCTGGATATGTCTAGGCATGTCTGAACCCCAGGGTGAACAGTCTCCAGTTGAGACTTATTCACCCTCTCCCCACCCCACCCCTGCAGCAAACACTGTGCACATCACTCCCCAAAATGGAGATTTGGGATACTAATCTCTCTTGACATGTTGCTGTGGTACAGTTGTCACCTTTGGGGGACAAGAGGGTCTCTGAACCCAGGAGAGTTTTTCCCCCCAACATGTGGGCTGGAATCAAAGAAAGACAGTCAAGAATCACATCAAAAGACTAAGAGCCACTACCCTCAGCAATGTGGGCCCAGGTCATTTCACCCTGTGGGTCAGATCCAACATTATTATTGAGAAGCTGATAAAACCAGTGGGATGTGTCAGTAATCATTACATAATGGCTTTCCTAGTGGCTGAGTGGTAAAGAATTTGCCTGCCAGTGCAGGAGATGAAAGTTTAACCCCTGGGTGGGGAAGGTCCCCTGGAGAAGGAAATGACAACCCACTCCTGTATTCTTGCCTGGAGAATCCCCATGGACAGAGGAGCCTGGTGAACTACAGTCCAAGTGGTTGCAAAGAGTTGGACGTGACTTAGCAACTTAAACAAAAGCTACCAAAGAGCAAATGACTTACATTCTGATCTCTCTTGGTGGTGACTGGAGGCAGCTCAGATCTTAGGGATGGTTTTGTCCCCACAAGATGCCCTGGGCCTACTAGCTCGAATACCAAATCCTGGCCCAGCAACCCACAAAACCCAAAGCAGGGGGAGAGGTGTGGCTGAACTGCTGGCCCTTTTACTGCAGTGCTGCTGCGGAGGGTGGCCAGTGGGATGGTGGGCATGCGAACTGGCCCTGGCCGCTCAGTCTGCCAGGGATCATCTGCCAAGGCTAGGTTTTCAGAAGGAAGCCTGGGGTACTTGGTGGCACACGGGTCACGTGGGGTGTCAGGAGAAACGTCTAAAGAGAGATTTAACACTTTTGTGAGGAAGCAAATGAAGCTTCTATTAGAAGACATTCCTTGGTCAATATTTTAGTTTTCCGCCAGTTTGAAATGTGCGACTATATGGTGTCTTGTTTAAGTGTGCTGTATGTGTGTAGTGTAGAGTGTGTATGTGTGTGAATACATGTGTCTGTGAGCCTGTATACAGAACAGTGCATGTCCACCCCTTACCCCTGGGGAAATGGAGTGACAGCTTCTATAAAACTAACCTTGCAGGGACTTTTGCCATGGTTTTCTGAGACAATCACTATTTCAAATATTTGGGTCAGAACATACTTTCTGAATTGGATAACGGGATATGCGTTCTCAGTGTTTAAAGTCATGTGTTATTAAGATGTTTCATCAACTACCCAGTTTTCTCTAAAATGCTCATCAGTGTCCCACCCCTAGTCTCCAAAAGCATCATTTGAAGTTTATCAAAAAACATATTTTACCCTCCTCAAAATGTTTTTATTGAGGTTTTGTCATGCATTCAACTTTGATTCTGGAAACACTGTCCTTTTTTCTGTTTGCCACAGATGTTGTGAAATGATTTTTTTTTTTTTAAAGTGAGATTAGGGTTAGGGAGGTTGGAACACCAAGAAAGAATGGAGAGGAGGACTAAACTTCAAAAATATATAAACATTTACACTACCATATGTAATATAGGCAGTCAGTAGGAACTTGCCATGTGACTCAGGGAATTCAAATCAGACTCTGTGACAACCTAGAGGGGTGGGATGGGGATGGATGGGACATATATACCTATGGCTAATACATGTTGATATATGGTGGAAACCAACACTATATTGTAAATTATCCTTCAATTAAAAATAAATTTCTTAAAAAAGAAAAAACATATATATATATATGTGTGTGTGTATATATATATACACACACACACATATATATATATATAAACACTTCTGCTTTGCAACCATTACATATGGAGTTTAACTAAAAAGGCACCTCTAACTTTGTAGGGCTGATCTTCAGCATAAGGCAATTAGGTGGTTGTTCTCACTGGATAGTTTGTAACCATAAAATAACAGCCTTAGAATTGTTCACATTCCTTTGCTACTCAAAGTGAAGTTCAAGGCCTGGAAGCCCTGGCAACAATTGAGGGCTTGTTAGGAATGCAGCTGGAATCAAGTTTGCTGGGAGAAATATCAATAACCTCATATATGTAGATGACACCACCCTTATGGCAGAAAGTGAAGAAGAACTAAAGAGCCTCTTGATGAAAGTGAAAGAGGAGAGTGAAAAAGCTGACTTAAAACTTAATGTTCAAAAACCTAAGATCATGGCATCTGGCCCCATCACTTCATGGCAAAGAGATGGACAAATGATGGAAATAGTGAGAAGCTTTATTTTGGGGGGCTCCAAAATCACTGCAGATGGTGACTGCAGCAATGAAATTGAAAGATGTTTGCTCCTTGGAAGAAAAGCTATGACAAACCTAGACAGTATATTAAAGAGCAGAGACATTACTTTACATTACTCATGAAACTATGAACCATGCCATGTAGGGCCATCCAAGACAGACGGGTCATGGTGGAGAGTTTTGACAAAATATGCTCCACTGGAGAAGGCAATGGCAAGCCACTTCAGTATTCTTGCCTTGAGAACCCCAAGAACAGCATTAAAAGGCAAAAAAACATGACACTGAATGATGAACTCCCCAGGTTGGTAGGTGCCCAAAATGCTACCAGAGAAAAGTGGAGAAATAACACCAGAAAGAATGAAGAGATGGAGCCAAAGCAAAAACAACACCCAGTTGTGGATGTGACTGTGATGGAAGTAAAGTTTGGTGCTGTAAAGAACAATATTGCATAGGAACTTGGAATGTTAGGTCCATGAATCAAGGTAAATTGGAAGTGGTCAAACAGGAGATGGCAAGTGGTCAAACAGAAGATGGCAAGAGTGAACATCAATATTTTAGGAATCAGTGAACTAAAATGGACTGGAATGGGTGAATTTAACTCAGATGACCATTATGTCTACTACTGTGGGCAAGAATCCCTGAGAAGAAATGGAGTAGCAATCATAATCAACAAGAGAGTCCAAAATGAAGTACTTGGATGCAATCTCAAAAATGATAGAATGATCTCTGTTCATTTCCAAGGCAAACCATTCAATATCACAGTAATTCCAACCAGTAATTGGGAATATGTCCCAACCAGTAATGCTGAAGAGGCTGAAGTTGAACAGTTCTACGAGGACCCACAAGACCTTTTAGAACTAACACCCAAAAAAGATGTCCTTTTCACTATAGGGGACTGGAATACAAAAGTGAGGAGTCAAGAAACACCTGGAGTAACAGGCAAATCTGGCCTTGGAGTACAAAATGAAGCAAGGCAAAGGCTAACAGAGTTTTGCCAACAGAATGCACTGGTCATAGCAAACACCCTCTTCCAACAACACAAGAGAAGACTCTATACATGGACATCACCAGATGGTCAACATCGAAATCAGATTGATTATATTCTTTGCAGCCAAAAATGGAGAAGCTCTATACAGTCAGCAAAAACAAGACCGGAAGCTGACTGTAGCTCAGATCATGAACCCCTTATTGCAAAGTTCAGATTTAAATTAAAGAAAGTAGGGAAAAGCACTAGACCATTCAGGTATGACCTAAATCAAATCCCTTACAATTATACAGTGGAAATGACAATAGATTCAAAGGATTAGATTTGATAGACAGAGTGCCTGAAGAACTATGGACAGAGGTTAATGACATTGTACAGGAGGCAGTGATCAAGATCACCCCCAAGATGAAAAGATGCTCAACATCATTCATTATCAGAGAAATGCAAATCAAAACCACAATGAGGTACCATTATACGCCAGTCAGGATGGCTGCTATCCAAAAGTCTACAAGCAATAAATGCTGGAGAGGGTGTGGAGAAAAGGGAACCCTCTTACACTGTTGGTGGGAATGCAAATTAGTACAGCCACTATGGAAAACAGTGTGGAGATTTCTTAAAAAGCTGGAAATAGAACTGCCATATGACCCAGCAATCCCACTTCTGGGCATACACACCAAGGAAACCAGATCTGAAAGAGACACATGCACCCCAATGTTCATCGCAGCACTGTTTATAATAGCCAGGACATGGAAGCAACCCAGATGCCCATCAGCAGACGAATGGATGAGGAAGCTGTGGTACATATACACCATGGAATATTACTCAGCCATTAAAAAGAATTCATTTGAATCAGTTCTAATGAGATGGATGAAACTGGAGCCCATTATACAGAGTGAAGTAAGCCAGAAAGATAAAGACCATTACAGTATACTAACACATATATATGGACTTTAGAAAGATGGTAACGATAACCCTATATGCAAAACAAAAAGAGACTCAGATGTATAGAACAGACTTGTGGACTCTGGGAGAAGGCGAGGGTGGGATGTTTCAAGAGAACAGCATTGAAACATGTATATTATCTAGGGTGAAACAGATCACCAGCCCAGGTTGGGTACATGAGACAAGTGCTCGGGCCTGGTGCACTGGGAAGACCCAGAGGGATCGGGTGGAGAGGGAGGTGGGAGGGGGGACCGGGATGGGGAATACATGTAAATCCATGGCTAGTTCATTTCAATGTATGACAAAAACTACTGTAATGATGTAAAGTAATTAGCCTCCAACTAATAAAAATAAATGGGAAAAAAAAAAGAATAAAAAAAAAAAAAAAGATCACCCCCAAGAGAAAGAAATGCAAAAAGGCAAAAAGGATGTCTAAGGAGGCCTTGCAAACAGTTGAGAAATGAAGAGAAATGAGAGCCAAAAGAAAAGAGGAAAGATATACCCATTTGAATGCAGAGTTCCAAAGAATAGCAAGGAGAGATAAGAAAGCCTTCCTCAGTGATCAATGCAAAGAGAGGAAACAATAGAATGGGAAAGACTAGAGATCTCTTCAAGATAATTAGAGATACCAAGGGAACATTTCATGTAAAGATGGGCACAATAAAGGACAGAAATGGTATGGACCTAACAGAAGCAGAAGATATTAAGAAAAGGTGGCAAGAATACACAGGAGAACTATACAAAAAAGATCTTCATGACCCAGATAACCACGATGGTATGATCACTCACCTAGAACCAGACATCCTGGAATATAAAGTCAAGTGGGACTTAGGAAGCGTAACTATGAACAAAGCTAGTGGAGGTGATGGAATTCCAGTTGAGCTATTTCAAATCCTAAAAGATGATGCTGTAAAAGTGCTGCACTCAATATGCCAGCACATTTGGAAAACTCAGCAGTGGCCACAGGACTGGGAAAGGTCAGTTTTCATTCCAATCCCTAAGAAAGGCAATGTCAAGGAATGCTCAAACTACCACACAATTGCACTCATCTCACACGCTAGCAAAGTAATCCTCAAAATTCTCCAAGCCAGGCTTCAATGATACGTGAACCTTGATCTTTCAGATGTTCAAGCTGGATTTAGAAAAGGCAGAGGAACCAGAGATCAAATTACCAACATCCGTTGGATCCTTGAAAAAGCAAGAGAGTTCCAGAAAAACATCTATTTCTGCTTAATTGACTATGTCAAAGCCTTTGACTGCGTGGATCACAACAAACTGTGGAAAATTCTTCAAGAGATGTGAACACCAGACCACCTGACCTGCTTTCTGAGAAATCTGTATGCATGCAGGTCAAGAAGCAACAGTTAGAACTGGACATGGAACAACAGACTGGTTCCAAATAGGGAAAGGAGTACATCAAGGTTGTATATTGTCACCCTGCTTAATTAGCTTATATGCATAGTATATCATGCAAAATCCTGGGTTGGATGAAGCACAAGGAGGAATCAAGATTGCTGGGAGAAATATCAATAACCTCAGATATGCAGATGACACCACCCTTATGGCAAAACTCAAAGAAGAACTAAAGAGTCTCTTGATAAAAATGAAAGAGCAAAGTGGAAAAGTTGGCTTAAAGCTCAACATTCAGAAAACTAAGATTATGGCATCTGGTCCCATCACTTCGTGGCAAATAGATGGGAAAGCAATGGAAATAGTGACAGACTATATTTGGGGGGCTCCAAAATCACTGCAAATGGTGACTGCAGCCATGAAATTAAAACACACTTGTTCCTTGGAAGAAAAGCTATGACCAACCTAGACAGCATATTAAAAAGCAGAGGCATTACTTTGCCAACAAAGGCCCATCTAGTCAAGGCTATGGTTTTTCCAGTTGTCATATATGGATGTAAGAGTTGGACTATAAAGAAAGTTGAGCACCAAAGAATTGATGCTTTTGAACTGTGATGTTGGAGGAGACTCTTGAGAGTCCCTTGGACTACAAGGAGATCCAACCAATCCATCCTAAAGGAAATCAGTCCTGATTTCTTTTGGCCACCTGATGTGAAGAACTGGCTCAGGGTGGAAAAGACCCTAATGCTGGCAAAGATTGAAGGCAGGCGAAGAAGGAGATGACAGAGGATGAGATGGTTGGATGGCATCACTGACTGAGTGGACTTGAGTTTACACTAGCTCCTGGAGATGGTGATGGACTGAGAAACCTGGTGTGCAGCAGTCTATGGCATCGCAAAGAGTCGGACATGACTGAGCTACTGAACTGAACTGACATTACTTTGCTGAAAAATGTCTGTCTAGCCAAAGCTATGGTTTTGCCAGTAGTCAGGTATGGATGTGAGAGTTTGACCTTAAAGAAGGCTGAGTGCCGAAGAATTGATGCTTTTGAACTGTGGTGTTGGAGGAGACTCTTGAGAGGCCCTTAGACTGCAAGATCAAACCAGTAAATCCTAAAGGAAATCAGTCCTGAATATTTATTGGAAGGACTGATGCTGAAGCGGAAGCTCCAATACTTCGGCTACCTCATGCAAAGAACTAACTCCTTTAGAAAAGACCCTGATGCTGGGAAAGATTGAAGGGAGGAGGAGAAGGGGACCATAGAGGATGAGATGGTTGGATGACATCACAGACTCAATGGACATGAGTTTGAACATGCTCTGGGAGTTGGTGGTGGACAGGGAAGCCTGGTGTGCTGCAGTCCATGGGGTCTCAAAGAGTTGACCACTACTGAGCAACTGTACTGAACTGAACTAGGAATGCAGAAGCCCAGGCCCTGACTCTTCCCCACTAAGAAGGAGCTACATTTCAACAGGATTCCCAGGTGGCCTAATGCAGAACAACACCTGAGAAGCACTAGTGTAGAGATTATCCCACTTCACAGGTGTGGAAACTGGCATCCAGAAATGGTGAGGAATGTATCCTAGACTTCTTCCTTTGTGGTATGTCTGCAAAGATGACTTTATTTCCCTGCCACTGAACCTGGATTTTGAGCCCAGATTTCTGTCCTGTAGAAGAAATATTATGCTTGCTAGTCAGGATACCTTGGCAGTTGTGGATGTTTTCAGTCTTGTGGGTTGGGAAGCTCCCTGGAGGAAGGCATTAAGAATCCCCATGGACAGAGGAGCCAGGTGGGCTCCTCTGTTCTCCTACCTCCTGCACAAGGGTGGTCTTCAGCTCTGGAATTAGAGAGTCAGTGTAGGGCTGCCAGGGACAACTGTATTGTTTCCTCCTCACAAGGTACCTGGAACCAGAGGCAAATGAGGCTGAAATACCTTCCTTGTGCTCACTCTCCAGGTTAGAGTCCTTGGAGGGGGCAGTTCTGTATGGAAGAAGAGGTGTCTTTTACTAATTCACACAAAATCTCCTGGACAGGATGGCTTAGCAGAGGCCCTGGGTCAGTGCTATTTAATTCATGGTGATCCCCAGTAGAGAACAGCATGTACAGAGAGAAACCTCATCTCCCCGTGTCAGCTGAATGGTCCAGCAGGGACTGACTGACTAATCAGAGAAGTTGAGATAGCTGTGAAAAATTCAGCCAGAGAACAGTTTTATGATCTTAGGGTCTGGAGAGCTTGTAAATATGAAAGAATGCAAATTCCTTTCTGGGTTTTTGCATTTCTTTGCTTCTTAAGGTACATACATGTCTTTTTCAAGGGACTTTAATCAACCGACAATCCGAAGTGTGAATCTCAATCTCTTTGAGCAGATTGCAGAATTAGGAAATTTATAACTTGACCTTAGAGGGTAGAGGTCCTTTTCTTAAAGTTGTGATGTCTATGAGGTAGCAACTACAAGTAGGATAAGGTATATCCCACCAGGGTCTCATGCCCCTGGCCAGGCCATCTAATTCAAAGGCAAGCAAACTGAGAAAGTTATCCCTAAATATAGTGTGGGGAGGTACAATAGTCTCCTTAGTGGAAACAGGGAGGTTTGGAATTGCATATAAAAATGTTTAAGGATACCAAGCAATAATACTGATGTTTTGTATTAATGTATACAAATGCTTATAATATCTAGGAGCTGGGCTTATTAGAATAAAAGGTCAGCCTTATAACTCCAATTTGAAATTTATAATTGAGTAATTGATTTCAATGTATTCTTTTTTCTTAATATATATATTTTATTGAAGTATAGTTGACTGACAGTGTTAGTGTATTACTTCTACACTTGATCTTAGCAAAAAGTCTAAGACATGGTAACATATTATTTTTAAGTAAAAATCTTACTGTTCTGTTTTCTCTTGGGAAGATAGAAAATTGAAGTGGAAATGAAGTGGAAAGTTTGTTAAGTGGAAATAAACATATTAAAATATAACATCACTTGAAATATTTGAATGTGTTTAGCTTCATAGAGGGAACCAAACATTAGGCAAAGTTCTCCCCAAAAGCAATGACCTGAATAATATTTGCAAGACCAGCAAACTTTATTCACAAACTGCACTTAAAAGCTAAAGGTAGGAGCAAGTTTTTAAATGTGAAACCTTAATAAATCAGTTGCTAGTTTAAAAACAACAAAGCAAACCTCAAAACAGTTGCCTCTGCAAAACCACAGTTATGGGCATGCTGCTGCTGCTGCTAAGTCGCTTCAGTCGTGTCCAACCCTGTTCGACCCCACAGACAGCAGCCCACCAGTCTCTTCTGTCCCAGGGATTCTCCAGGCAAGAACACTGGAGTGGGTTGCCATTTCCTTCTCCAATGCATGAGACTGAAAAGTGAAAGTGAAGTCGCTCAGTCGTGCCTGACCCTTCGCGACCCCATGGACTGTAGCCCACCAGGCTCCTCCGTCCACGGGATTTTCCAGACAAGAGTACCAGAGTGGGTTGCCATTTCCTTCTCCTATGGGCATGAGAAACAGCTATCAGTGAGCTGGCCTTCATTGCTAAGGTCCTTAGTTCAGTTGGGCGTAAGGCCACACACCCTGACCCCACAAGATACTTCCTGAGAGAACTTGCAGTGCTCTCCATGGTCAGGATGGGGTAGGGTGGGGTTTCCTACAGCTACCGGTTGCCCATGTCCCCAGACACTACATTCAGTCTTTCTTATCCTACCACTCAGTCACCATGGTGGTCAAGAGCTTCTTCATGGTGCAGCATCTTCTCTGTGGACCAGCATCTCCTGAACTACATCTGGGCAGAAAGACCCAGCCCCTCTCTGTCCTGGTACCCTCCTGTCCTGAGCTTCTTTCCCCCACCTTCACAGCAGGGTTTTTACTCAGGAGAAGCGATGGTTCTCACCAACTTTCTCATAGAGTCACACACATGGCTTACCCTTTATGTCTTCTCCCCTCATTGGGAAGCTTCTCCCTCAGAAAGGCAGAAATATAGCTTTTCATCTGACTTCTTCCATTCCATTGTTTAATGCTTTATACCCTCTTCTTCAGGTTCTGGGTAGTGACAGACTATATTTTCCAAAATGGCCACAACAATACTTTCACTTCACAGGCTTGTCTCCCATATTCAGGTGAGAGAAGGCTCCAGATCCCTCTAGCTTACTCCTCTGAGTTAGAAAACAGAAGCGGTAAAGGCAAAAATGGAAATGTTGTCCAGAGGGGAGAGGAAGCAAGGACATGACATGCTGGATGTTTATCAGTTTATTCAGTCATTCATTCAACAAACCACTGGCAGAGAGTATCAGATTGCATCCTTGGAACAAACAGTAACAACAGTCTTGCACCACCATGTGCTAGGCTCTGTTCTGAACACTGTACACATATAACATTAAATCTTCACAACAATCCTGTGAAGTGGATGTTGTCATGAATCCATCTTACTGATGAAAAGACAGGTACAGAGTGATTTAGCAAGCTCCCACACAGGGTAAGCAATGAAGCTGGGATTCAAACCCCGCTAAGAACAGGGTCCTGCCAGGAGGCATCAAAAGACAAGTTGCACCTACCCGCTTGCTCAGCAAGCACCTGCTGTTGCTAAGTTCTGGGGGGATAAGGATGACCTAAAGCCAGTCCCTGCCTTCCTGAAGCTTACAGAATGGTGGGGGAAACTGATACTGAAACAGACACTAAAATACAGTGTGATAAGTTGTGGGGATTCCAAACCCAGCTCTTGGAGACCAGGCAAGGCTTTTCCAGGGAAGAGGGGAAGAATAAATGGAACTCTGAAGGAGGCAAGCAGCTGGCTTACCAGGTGGGGTATATGGAGAGGAGGAAAAGCCACATCCATAGCCTGACAGAGCAGCACGGCCATGGTTGGAGAGGGAAGCGTGGTGAGAACAGTCCAGAATCCAGGTGCTCTTTAAGGCGATTAGACACATGAAGTCCTAACCCCACTAGAAGGCCACTGAGGGGGACAGGAGGCCTGCCTTTAGGTAGGGAAATAGTGTTGCCGGAGGAAGTGGTAAAGCACTAACAACAGACCTTGGCGGGCTTCACAGAGACAAAGACTCTCTCCTTGACTGACTCAAGGCGGACTCCTGATCCTTCTTCTCAGCTGGGCCTCAGCCTTGGCCTAAAAAACCTGAACAGACACGGACATGCTGGGGGAAGGGATAGTTAGGGAGTTTGGGATCGACATGTACACCTGGCTATATTTAAAACGGTGTACATCAACATGTATACAGACCTACTGTGTAGCACAGGGAACTCTGCTCAATGTTTTGTGGCAGCCTGGATGGGAGGGGAGTTTGGGGGAGAATGGATACATGTATATATATGGCTGAGTCCTTGAAACTATCACAACATTGTTAATCAGCTAAACTTCGATCTAAAATGAACAGTTTTTTAAAAAAAATTTCTAAGAGCTCAAGTCCACACTCCCAGGATGATTCTCACTGCCCTTAAAGTGCTTGCCTGAGGAAACTCAAGAGTTTACTGTCTGTTCCAGCTAGCCCCTGAGACTGACCCCTGACCACCCTTTCTTAGAGCATTTACTGGAAAGGGATTGCTGTTGTGAACCTTTCCTCTGTCCCTTTGAGATACACACATGTCTCCTACAACTCACGAGGATCTTTCTCAAGGACTTGGAAGCCATTCCTTACAATGTGATCATCAGGAAGAACAGGGCCTCCATCCCTCAGTCTTTGTGGGAGGACAGAATTCTAACTCTGATATAACTGTCAGCTAACAGATGCTGCTGGTCTAATGGCATCTACAGCAACCACGCATCTGTGATCTTTCACTTCCCTGATTCTACTGAGCACCCCCCTCCTCCCCACCCAGTCATTCTGCCGTTAAAACACTTAGTCACCTCGGTACAAATTGAAGTTAAGTCCAGTTAACTCTGGATTCTTCTCCTTATTATGATAATATATTACTGATTAAAATCTGCCCTTTCCACTTTAACTAGAATCCGGCTTTGGTTATCTTTAACGATAGTTCAGCTCCAAACCAGATGCAAAACCAACAAACTCACTGGGCAGGATTATTTCAGCTTGTGTTCAGCCACATACTGTGTATCTGTTTGCACAATCCCCAAGGCCTGATGCACAGAGGCCCGTGCACACTGGGCCATTCACAAAGCTCGTCTGATCTTCTGGGCCTGACATGGTCAGTTATACCTCCATGTAGAACAAGAAACCGCTGACTCACAGAAAACAGAGCACATTTATAAACAGGAAGCTGAGTGTGTGACCACAGACATTCAGCATCTGATAGCAATTGCTGAACGTGGCAAAAAAAAAGTTTCAATTAAAAAAAAAAATCTGTGCCAGTAAATTAGAATTCTCTGGTTCATGGAAATACAATCCTACTATTGATCATTTATTCAAGACTTAAATATGGCAAGTTCTTATTTGGTCAGCCTAAGCTGGTGAGTCAGGCAGCCTGCAAATATTGATTGAATCTCTTGGAGCGTGTGGTTTTCCCATTTTTCATTCTCCTCCCTTCCCAGGCAGAGCAAAAATGCTCCTTGATGAAGTTCTCGTGGTCCGTACAGAAGGGATTTGTTTTCCCTTTGACTCCGAAGCCTGCACTGCAGGCTCTGTGAGCAATGTCTCCACTGGGGGCGGGGGGGGGGGGGGGGGGGGGCGGTGCCCAGAAAGGATGCACAAATACTGGCACTTAAAACCTGCTGTGCAGTGACACCCACAAAGCATCGAGTGGCTGGTGCTGAAGTGAAGACATGCTGGGAGCCACCAGAGCAGAGTATGTCAGAGGACTTGTTCTTTCTCTATTTCAGCAGCAGGGGAGCTGCTCATTTTCCCTCTCATTCGTGGCGGGGTTGGTTTCGAGCAAACTGACCCAAGAAGGCTGAATTCAGTGGCCAAGGAAAGAGCTAGGTGATGATCCCAGAAAGTCTTCCAGGAATTGGCACCATTGCCACATTTGTCCTCCAGGCAAAGGTACCCGAGTGAAATTTGGAATCTCTGCACTTCCTGTCTGGAATATCATGCTCTGGATACAAATAGACCTGTATCCGCTACGTGTGAAGTTATGCAGAGTAGCTAAGGGCTTCATGTGCACAGTGTGGTTGAATCTGCACAAGGGCCTTAGGAGAGAAGTATGGGCAGCCCCGTTGGGTGAATCAGTGATAACAGCTCTGGGGAACCAGTGAATGGCCAGGAGCTGAGATTATTTTCTTGGGCTCCAAAATACCTGCAGATGGTGAGTGAAGGCATGAAATTAAAAGATGCTTGCTCCTTGGGAGAAAAGCTATGACCAACCTATACAGCATATTAAAAAGCAGAGACATTACTTTGCCAACAAAGGTCTGTCTAGTCAAAGCTATGGTTTTTCCATGTGTGGATGTGAGGGTTGGCCCATAAAGAAATCTGAGTCCTGAAGAATTGATGCTTTTGAACTGTGGTGTTGGAGAAAACTCTTGAGAGTCCCTTGGACTGCAAGGAGATCCAGCCAGTCAATCCTAAAGGAAATCAACCTTGAGTATTCATTGGAAAGACTGATGCTGAAACTGAAACTCCAATACTTTGGCCACCTGATGTGAAGAACTGACTCATTGGAAAAGACCCTAATGCTGGAAAAAATTGAAGGCAGGAGCAGAAGGGGAAAACAGAAGATGAGATGGTTGGATGGCATCACCAACTCAGTGGACATGAATTTGCGCAAGCTCCAGGAGTTGGTGATGGACAGGGAAGCCTGATGTGCTGCAGTCCATGGGGTCTCAAAGAGTTGGACATGACTGAGCAACTGAACTGAACTGAACCCATAGCAAGTCCAGTAAAAAGTAGGGCAAACAGGAGAGAGAGGAAGAGCAAGCCTAGCAAAGGTGTGATATCAGGCAATATTAGTCCTGAAGAGGGGAGCCTCTTCGGAACTGGAGCAGGATGCTATGGGATGTGTGCAGATGGAGCTCCCTGGGGGTTATGCCAACTACTTATTTTAAGTCTAGTTCTGCTGAGTCACAACAAACTCCATCTCCCAGAAACAGTATAAAAGTCTCTCTCCTATCAGTTCAGTTCAGTTCAGTCACTCAGTCGTGTCTGACTCTTTGCGACCCAATGAATCACAGCACGCCAGGCCTCCCTGTCCATCACCAACTCCTGGAGTTTACTCAAAACTCATGCCCATCGAGTCGGTGATGCCATCCAGCCATCTCATCCTCTGTCGTCCCCTTCTCTTCCTGCCCCCAATCCCTCCCAGCATCAGGGTCTTTTCCAATGAGTCAACTCTTCGCATGAGGTGGCCAAAGTACTGGAGTTTCAGCTTCAGCATCAGTCCTTCCAATGAACACCCAGGACTGATCTCCTTTAGGATGGACTGGTTGATCTCCTTACTGTCTCCTATAAACAAAGCCTAAAGATGAGCACTCTGAGACCATAGTGGGCTATAGCAGTTGGCAAACCACACCCCCATCAATGTGGGCCCACTGCCTACTTTCAAGAATTGATTTTATATTTCTAAATAGTTGACAAAACCATTTTCCCAAAAAAATGTACAATTTTGTGACATGAAAATTGTATGATTCAATGTCAGTGTCCATAAGTAAAGTGGTATTGGAACTTATATTGAAACATACTGTTTCATTCACTGTATATTATCTGTGATCATTTTCACTCTAACATGGCATTTTGACTACTTGTGACAAAGAGCTTAGGTCTGCAAAGCTGAAAATATTTACCATCTGACCCTCTACAGAAGAAAATTTCTGCAGTATCAAGGAATCAGGATTCTTCTATTTTGTTGCTTTGTCATCCTAAACATGCGTTAGTACCTCATGGCCTGAAGTGGCTGCTAAAGTTCCAGCCACTGTTTCTGCTTTCCAGGCAGTACAAAAAAGAACAGACAGAGGAGAGTTCATTTTTTCCCTGTAAGAAAACTTCTGAGAATTGCACTCTTCATTTCTGCTTTGTCTAGCCAGGATTATTCTCCTCACCTTGCTGCTGCTACTGCTGCTAAGTCGCTGTGGTCGTGTCTGACTCTGTGCGACCCCATAGACAGCGGCCCATCAGGCTCTGCCATCCCTGGGATTCTCCAGGCAAGAACACTGGAGTGGGTTGCCATTTCCTTCTCCAGTGCATGAAAGTGGAAAGTGAAAGTGAGGTCACTCAGTCGTGTCCAACTCTTCGTGACCCCATGGACTGCAGCCGACCAGGCTCCTCTGCCCATGGGATTTTCCAGGCAAGAGTACTGGAGTGGGTTGCCATTGCCTTCTCCTCTCCTCACCTTACCTAGTTATAAAACATTATCCCAATATGCTATGAGATCAGCAAAAAAGGTGGTATTCCATTTTGAGGAAACTTTGTGTCAGGCATGATTGGCAATTTTGCCTAATGTAGTTAAGGCAGTTTGGAAACAATTTAAGAATTTAAGAGTAGCATATAATTATGTGAAGCACAAAAAAACCCCCACCAAATTGCTCTTTTTTACACTTAATAATATTTCTTCTCTCATTCTCAATATTCATTTCTCTCAGGCCTTAACAAGATTAGCAAATTAGATAAGTATTCTATTTTCCTTTCTTCTAGCCAGCTCTTATTCCTGAAAGAATGCATTCTTCTCAGAAACTTTTTTTTTATTTATTGTGAAATTCATATGTCCCCAGAAAAGAAAATGTGAGGGCTCTTTGGGGAAATGACTGAAACCAAATCTAGGGCAGAAAACCTACAAGAGGAGTCTACAGCATCTTTTCAAAGCAGAAAGTAAGCAAAGACCTCTGGGGCAACAAGAAAGGAATCCAGGAGCCACCTTGATGTGTTCCTACTGACAAGAGAGGGAATACTTTTAGCATCAATAAGAAGATCTGTAAGAAAAATTCTGTAAAACAATTATCCTTCAAATAAAAAATTAAAAAAAAAAAGAACATCTGAAGCAGATTAAAATACATCAAATAAGTCTAAATCTATGAGTTCACAATGAAAAACATACACATTTGTCACCTTTGTAGGTTCTAATAATAAAATGGGAAGCAACTCATTATTTTGAAAGCTTTACAGTAAAGAAATCAGGCATTTACTTTCCCTTTCCTATATTAATTATTCCTCAAGTAACCAAAAAATTTATAAACGAAAGTTTCTCTGTATAGAATTATTTCAGCTAATAAACAAAACAAAAATGATGGGAAGCATCACTATGAACAAAGCTAGTGGAGGTGATGGAATTCCAGTTGAACTATTTCAAATCCTAAAAGATGATGCTGTGAAAGTGCTGCACTCAATATGCCAGCAAATTTGGAAAACTCAGCAGTGGCCACAGGACTGGAAAAGGTCCGTTTTCATCCCAATCCCAAAGAAAGGCAATGTCAAAGAATGCTCAAACTACTGCACAATTGCACTCATCTCACAAGCTAGCAAAGTAGTGCTCAAAATTCTCCAAGCCAGGCTTTAACAATACATGAACCATGAACTTCCCGATGTTCAAGCTGGATTTAGAAAAGGCAGAGGAACCAGAGATCAAATTGCCAACATCTGCTGGACCATCGAAAAAGCAAGAGAGTTCCAGAAAAACATCTATTTCTGCTTTATTGACTATGCCAAAGCCTTTGACTGTGTGGATCACAACAAACTGTGAAAAATTCTGAAAGAGATGGGAATAACAGACCACCTGACCTGCCTCTTCAGAAATCTGTATGCAGATCAGGAAGCAAAGGTTAGAACTGGACATGGAACAATAGACTGCTTCCAAATAGGAAAAAGAGTATGTCAAGGCTGTATATTGTCACCCTGCTTATTTAATTTATATGCAGAGTACATCATGAGATATGCTGGGTTGGATGAAGCACAAGATAGAATCAAGATTGCTGGGAGAAATATCAATAACCTCAGATATGCAGATGACACCACCCTTATGGCAGAAAGTGAAGAAGAACTAAAGAGCCTCTTGATGAAAGTGAAAGAGAAGACTGAAAAAGGTTGGCTCAAAGCTCAACATTCAGAAACCTAAGATCATGGCATCTGGTCCCATCACTTCATGGCTATTAGATGGGGAACCAGTGGAAACAGTGGCTGACTTTATTTTTCTGGACTCCAAAATCACTGCAGATGGTGATTGCAGCCATGAAATTAAAAGACACTTACTCCTTGGAAGGAAAGTTATGACCAACCTAGACAGCATATTAAAAAGTGGAGACATTACTTTGTCCACAAAGGTCCATCTAGTCAAGGCTATGATTTTTCCAATAGTCATGTATGGATGTGAGAGTTGGACTGTAAAGAAAGCTGAGCGCAGAAGAACTGATGCTTTTGAACTGTGGTGTTGGAGAAGACTCTTGAGAGTCCCTTGTACTTCAAGGAGATCAACCAGTCCATCCTAAAGGAGATCAGTCCTGGGTGTTCACTGGAATGACTGTTGTCAAAGCTGAAGCTCTAATACTTTGGCCACCTGATGCAAAGAGCTGACTCATTTGAAAAGATCCTGATGCTGGGAAAGATTGAGGGCAGGAGGAGTAGGGGATGACAGAGGATGAGATGGTTGGATGGCATCACCGACCCAATGGACATGAGTTTGGGTAAACTCCAGGAGTTGGTGATGGACAGGGAGGTCTGATGTGCTGCAGTCCATGGGGTCGCAAAGAGTCGGACACGACTGAGTGACTGAACTGAGCTGAACTGAATTGAAGGATATCATCCTGTAAACCTCTAATTAAATAATTAATCTGTTTGTGCTCCTCAATAGCAGCAAACACTATAAAGAGCAGCTATAAAGAGGAAGGAACTGGACATTATGTGTCTCCTGGTGGAAACTTGCCAAGTTTGAACCTAAATCTGATTAAGACCTGGGCTTAGCCACTAGCCTCATTGAGAGGCAATGACATGCCAAAATAAGAGGACTTTAGATAGAACCCTGAGGAACTTTTCCATCAAAAGAATGTAAAAGAAGGGAAAATCAAAGGGTACTAATAAAAAAGAGAAGTAGAAGGAAAACTCAGGAGTGCGGTGACATGAAACCAGAAGATAGTGTTTTAGGAAGAAGGATGAGATTAAGAGATAAACATGTAAAATGTTGCAGAGACTGGGAAAGAGCTGAAGAATGTCCAGTTGGAACCAGCAACAAGAAGGTGGTTGGTTGGTGGTTTTGATGAGAAAGCTACAGCAGAATAGAGGGCAGAGACGTAAGTTAAATCCCCAGTGAGCTGAGGAGTGTGAGGCAGGTGAGGCAGCAGAGAGAGATAGGTGAGGGACTTCATCCAAGTTAGGGCTGCTTTAACAAAGAACCATAAACTGCTTGGCTTAAATAGAAGAAACTTATTGCTTCTGGAGGCTGTAAGCCTGAGACCAAAGTGTCAGCAGGACTAGTCCCTTCTGAGAACTAAAGCAGAAATTTGTACTATTCTTCCCCCAACTTCTAGTGGTTTGCCAGAAATCTTTGGTGTTCCTTGACTTCTGTGGTATCACCCCAAGCTCTGCCTTCATCATGACATGGCATTTCCTATGTATATGTCTGTGTCTAAAGTTCCTCTTTTTATAACAGTAACAGTCATACTGCATTAGGGACTGCCCTAAACGACTCCACTTTAAATTGATTACCTCTGCAAAGAACTTATCTCCAAATAAGATCATGTTCCGGGGTACTAGGGGTTAGGATTCAAACCTATCTTTTTGAGGGGCTGGATGGTGGACACAATTCAACCCATAACAGAGATGATAATTTTTTAGTTAAAATATAATGTTTACTGTAAATTTTTCAATAATACTAATATGGCTGGAGTAACAATCATAAGATTTTAATACTAAGTTAAAAGAAAGAAGTGGACTGTGAAAAAATGAGAAAGACAGTAGCAACTATAGAGAAAATGGGTCTATGAAGGTCTTGCTTTAGTTCAGGAAGGAAGAGCTTTAAGCATGTGGGAATATAGAGGGAAAGGAAGAAGCTGAAGACTGGAGATATAGTGTGGTGTGGTATGGTATGGTGTGTGTGTGTGTGTGTGTGTGTGTGTGTGTGTGTGTGTGTGTGTGTTTTTATAGAGCAGGGATCTTGCCTGAACCTAAAGAGAAATCTATCAGGTTGTGTGGGGCTGGCTGCCCCTGAAGCGTGTTTGCATAAGTTTCTTTGCATGGAGAATGGGGCTGCCAGGAGGAAGTCACGGCACAGATGCTGGGAGCAGCCTGGGAGTGGCAGAGAGGACAGGGGACAGTGAAGGAGACAGTGAAGGGGACAGTGTGAAAACTGCTGACTGCTCCCTAGCCGGGCCTCATGGAGAGATGTACTAGAAAGATAAGCCAGACAGGCCAGTTTTAAGAGGCTTTGTCATACTTGTGAGGTTCAGGCACAACTAGTGTTAACACCCAAGCCCAGGCAGTGTTGAGAAGGGGGAACGTTTTTCTATTTCCCCATGAAACACCACACAGCTTGATCTTAGCAAGGACTGAAGGGTTGTTCCCTCTCCAGTGTCAAAGTTTAGAAAGCAGTAGATCTAAGAAACAAGGCTCCAAACAGGGGAACATGGCTTCCATGGGGGTCAGGGTCCCCTGATTCAAGGATGAGCTCCTGTGCTTTGAGGGGAGCCGAAATGAGGAGCAGGACAGGAGACACCCCAGAAACTCATGATGGAAATAACCATATGAGACTCAGCAAGGGAGTGCAGAACTCTCCCCTTACACACACACACACACACACACACACACATACATACACACACTAGTCACAAGTCTAGGTTGTCACCTGTACTCATGACCGAGCAGCTATTTTCAGCTGGAGGTTCCCATAACCCCTCCTGAGGTTTGATTAATTTGCTAGAGTGGCCCACAGAACACAAAGAAAAATTTTGCTCACTAGATCGCTGGTTTGTCACTACAGGATGTAACTCAGGAACACCTAGATGGAAGAGATGCCCGAGACAAGTGTGGGGAGTGGGCTTGGAGTTTCCATGGTCTCTGGACACCCTGCTCTCCCCCATGTACATGTGTTCACCAGCCCAGACGCTCTCAAACCCTTTCCTCTTGGGTTTTAATGAAGGCTTCATTACCTAGGCATGGTTGATTGAACCACTGGCCACTGGGGGATTGATTCAACCTCCAGGCCCTCTCCCCTCCCCAGAGGTCAGAGGGTGGGGCTGAAAGTTCCAACCCTCCAATCACAAGGTTGGTTTTCCTGGTTGCCTGCACCCAGCCTGAGACTCTTTCCAAAGTCACCTCACTGATGAAACAAAAGGCACATTTATGTTCTCAATGTTTAAGAAATTCCAAATGATTTAGGAGCTCTGTTCCAGAAACAATGTCAAAGACCAAATATGTACTTCTTATTATAAATCACAATATCACAGAAAGCCATTGAGCATATAAACTGATTTACTCATATAATGAAATCCTGTAGAAAGCTAAAATGAACAAAATAGATCTACAGATATCAACATAATTCATCTCAAAACATGTTGATAAGGTAAGAAAGTTACAAGAGGCAATGTAAAAAACTATATGTTTTCTAATATTTATATAAATATTTAAAGCATATAAAAGAATGGTATATACATCATTTAAGGGGTATATTAATATAATATAATACAAGTAAAAAATATATATATATGTGAAAAGGAACATACTATCTTTGGGATAGCAATTACCTCTGGGGAGAGAGGTAGAAGATTTGCACTTAATATTTTCTTTTTTAAAAAGAGAGAAAATTGATTTTGAAGCGAATAAAGTGAAATGTTAACATCTGTTAATATGGGAGGTCAGTACATAAGTATCTATTAATATTTTCTATCCTTGGCAGTATATTTGAAATGTCATCAGTTAACTCTTAAAACTTTTTAAAAAATAAGACAATATGATTGCTTTTACACACAGAAAAAAATTTTCAATTAATTATATTTTAAATTCAGTGTGTAAATACCACAGATATTATGATGCTAATTTTATTGTCTTTTAGCTTATCATAGCCTATTATCATTTAGATAATCATGTTATCATTTAGCTGATATCTCTTTTTATGTGCATCTCTAATTATAACTAATCTCAATACATTTTGCTAAAAAATTTTTTCTTTTCCATAAATAGCTGCAAATGCCTTATTTAACTGTAGACTTTGCATTTTCCTTAAATGTGACCACTGGGCTTCTAGTTTCCTAAGTTACAGCTACAGCAACTGACAAGCACAATTGACTCTGTTTCCTTGTTTCAGTAAATGGAACCAGGCCAGCCCCTGGTATGCTTGCGAGGAATCACAGTCACATGTCTGAACAGTCACAAGGAACCTTTCTGGAAACAGTGCAACCACAGGCTGCAGGCCATCAAGGAGGCCCCCTGGTTTTTCTACAGTTTTCTAAACAAGGGAGCAAGGCTGGGAACAGCCCCAACAATGTTTCCAACATTCCTAATTTTATCTCCAGTTTTGAAAGGACTTATTGTTTGAATTAAGAGCAGGGGTAAGAGGTGATGGATTATGGGAATGTCTGCAAGTTACAGGAGATGAGCCTCATTATCCACAGTGGTGAGTGTGTTTATACAATCTCTATTGTGGTGTAGGCCTAAAATTAAGGCTATATGCGGCCTTCTAAGATGGGAGGGCCTCCAGTGGCCTCACTGTATCCCCCTAATCACTTTGCTCCCTCAGACAGGCTCTCCTAGCCAAACAAGACTCCTTATCCCAGGGATGAGGCACAGTGCCTGCTTACCCTGAGTAGCAGGCTTCAGTTCTCTGGCAGGCTGTAGAATTACTCAAATAGGCCAATCACATATGCTTACAAAAACCAGGAGTCACTTCACCCTCTCGTTACCCACCACTACCCAGCCCCTGCTGATCCACTCTGTTCCCAAGCACAACTCCTGTCCACTCTGGTGGTGCAGTGCCTTCCTTCCCCGGACAGCAAAATGCCATTGAGCTCATCTGACTGGTCTTGGGTTCCACGTCCTCATGACTCTAGGGTAAAATCCCTCCCTCACTAGCAGGTGAAGGAGGAGCAATGGAAACACTGATAGCTTTCACCTTTTCCCTCTTTAGACCAAATGTTAGCTTTTTTTGCATGTCCTTTATTTCCAACCAATTTACTCTGGTCAGGAGGATGAGAGCAGAAAAAGGTGTAGGCAAAATGTGTTCCATGACCCATTTGTAGTTGAAAATCAAGATGTTTCTGCTTTGAACTCTCTAGTCACATGGAAAGTTAGGGCAGAGGGTAGCATGATAAAAGATAAAAAAATATGAGTCAGAAGATTGGATTTCCTGGAGATCCTAACATGTTCAGAATGTTCAGAAACCAAATAATGATCACACACAAAAATTTTATCACCTGGTGTAGAGTTGTTGTCCAGTCGCTAAGTTATATCCAACTCTAGAGTTAGACAGTAGCAACTCAGTACTACCTAGTCAATCCAACATACAAATGATGAAAGATTATTATGTCATGAACAGCATCACATCATGATGTCACTGCCGTGGTGTCACTGGTTGTCTGTCCTTTGGTAAGTATTTGGCCATAGGGATATCACTGAACATCATATCACAGGCCCCACAATGTAGCATATCATCCCTCAATTTATTACCCTTGTATGCTTTTTTGCAGTCATAAAAACAACTGAGTTACAATGTTAATGTTCTTTAGATGTTTTGGTGTTTAGAATCCTTGATATATATTTCTTTTGTGTTCTTTTAGTGATTTCTTTTGTGGCTTTGCGCAATTGTACTTTATGCTTCAAAAGTGCTTTCATGGTTTATTTAATTTATTTTCACATCATAGATGAGTCTGGTCTGAGATCTATTCACCAAAAAATAGAGGTAGTAATGAAACTTAGAGAGGTTAAGTGATTTTTTTTTTCCCTTGAGTTTACACAGTTAGATGTATAGATTCTTGACTCAAAAAGATTTTCTGGTTCTTAAATCCAATGTTCTTTCTACTACTGAGATTCTCTTAAGCTTTGTTTCTTTATATTTCAGTTCCTCATAAGTTGATTAGCCAAACAAATGTCTGAGAAAAATAGAATATTAGAGTTTAAAGAGGCTTTAGAGATTATTTCAAGAGTCAGTGTACACAAAGAAGGAAGATATCAGGTGTCTTGAACAAGGACTGTGATTTTATTGAGGAATATTCATCAAAGCACATTGTAGACTTCTTAATATTCTACCTAGTCCCCTCCTGTATGATTAATAACATTCCAAAACTACACTTTGTTCCACTTAATTTGCTCAAAATACTTCTTATATTGAAGCTCTAATTTTCAAAGTGTTTATTAAACAAGAACTAGAAAATGAAAAACATTTGTGGTTAGGAAAGTGGGTAGACGTTGTCTCTGCATTTAAGATAGGAAAGTTAAAATAGCATAGAGTTTTAGAAGCTACTTGGTCTGATTCAGCTGGCCAACGGGGCTTCATCCCTGTCCAGGAAGTGGTGGAAACAGTGTCTCTGGTACATATTCCCCTCAAAGGCTTTTCCTGTATGTACTTCTTGGAGCACAAAGGGCCACCACTTGTGCCTGGATATCCTCCCAAGACTAGAACGATAATCCTTAACAATACTACCCAACATCAGTTCAGAGCTCTTAGGAAACTATAATACCAGCTGTTCATTCAGACTTGTTGATGGCTCAGCGGCTTATTAGGACAAGCTTAGAGGATGCAAAGGGGGATTAATTTCCTTTCCTCTGTTCTTTGGTAGTAAAATATAGTCAAGTTTTCTGTCTTCTAATTCTGTGGCAAGGTTTGGCACCATGACTATTTGTATCAAAGAGATTATAACCTATTCTACAAGGATTTACATTTCTGATCAATACAGGGTAATAGCACCTAGACTTACCTTCCTACTGAGATAGTAGAAAAAGTCTGAACAGAATATATAAAACAATAGTGCTCACGATATTGGACATCAGGCTGCAAAGGGCAATGATCACTGAGAGATGGGAAACAAGATGAACTCAAACAACAAGATGAACTCAAAGATTGCTCACAATTTTTTTTCTACTACATGGCTACAGCACAGGGAGATAAAACCTAGGCCGAGCCCAGATGTTTTGCTGAGTTGAGAACACAGCTCAGGATCCACAGAAACTAAGGGAAAAAGAGAGCTGCACAGAGACAACTCCAGGGTTCTGAAGAGGGCCTTCTTTGAGTATTCAGCTGAGTATCAATCAATGTGTGTATGTGAAAAAACTACCCAAGATCAGAACTACCTGAAAGGATTAGAGGAAATAGTCTTCAGCCTTCACATAGGCCTGAGAGTACCTTTTGCCAACAGCCCTAGTGGAAAGCCTCAAAGTTAAGATAGAATTTAGAGAATTATGAAGAATTTCACCCCAGTAGCAGAGAAAACTTGATCCTAGACTAAAGGCAACTCTTGTCGAGACCAGGAAGCTTGAGAGTAAGACCTGAAGGGTCAGGTAATTTCCAAGGAACTTAATTGCATCCAAAACAAAGCTCAGTGACATTTACAGGAATAAAAAAATATCCAGAAGTCAAGGTGGTAAAATTCACAATATCTGGTTTTAATAAAAAATTATTAGACATGAAAAGAAACAGGAAAATATGACCCATAATAAGGAGAAAAATCAATCAAACTGACCCAGAAAAGACACAGGTGATAGATCTAATCAACAAGGACATTAAGACAATTATGATTATGATTCATATGTTCAAGAAACTGGAAAAAAGATTAAACATGTTAAGTAGAGACATGGAAGAAATTTGAAAAGACCTAAATTATAGAAAATCTAGAGGAGAATTTTAATGCCTCAGACAAAAAATATACTAGATGGGATCACTAGCGGAACTGACATTGCAGAAGATTAATAGACTTGAAGACATATTTAAAAAAAGAAACAAACAAGCAAACAGGAAATATGACTAAGCAAAATAAACAGAGTTGTTTAACTGTGGGACAAATTCAAGCAATGACCATACAAGGATTGTGAAAGTCTCCATTTGAGTTCTAGTGAGACTGAAAAACTATCTGAAGAAATAATGATCAATCCTTTTCCAAATGTGATTAAAACCATCAACCATATGTTTAGAAATCCCCAGATATCTCAAGCAGATGAAGCCTGAAGGAATTTCTACCTTGTTGATGCTGTTTAGTCCCTGAGCTGTGATCCGACTCTTTTGTGACCCTATGACTATAGCCCACCAGGCTCCTCTGTCCATAGCATTCTCCAGGCAAGAATACTGGAGTGAGTTGTCATTTCCTTCTCCAGGGGATCTTCCTGACCCAGGGATTGAACCCACATAGCAGGCAGATTCTTTACCACTCAGCCACCCGGAAAGCTCACATCTATTCCTTCTTGTTCAGTTGCTAAACTGAGTCTGACACTGTGACCCCATGTACTGTAGCACGCCAGGATTCTCTGTCCTTCACTATCTCTTGCGTTTGCCCAAACTCACATCCACTGAGTCGGTGATTCTATCCAACTGTCTCATTGTCTGTCATCCCCTTCTCCTCCTGCCTTCAATCTTTCCCGTATCAGGGTCTTTTCCAATGAGTCAGTTCTTCTCATCAGACGGCCAAAGTTTTGGAGCTTCAGCTTCTACATCAGTCCTCCTGGAGAATATTCAGGACTAATTCCCTTTAGGATTGACTGGTTTGATCTTGGGTCATCTGGTGACTCAGATGGTAAAAAATATGCCTGCAATGTGGGAGACTGAGGTTCAATCCCTGGGTCAGGAAGACCCCCCTGGAGAAGGGAATGGCTACCCTTTCCAGTATTCTTGCCTGGAGAATTCCATGGACAGAGGAGCCTGGTAGGCTACAGTCCATGGAGTCACAAACAACTGGACATGACTGAGTGACTAACACTTTCACTTTAAATCTATATCTAGGCACACCATAATCAAATTGTTTAAGTCCACTGATAGAAAATCATAAAGGCAACTAGAGAAAAGACAAGTTACAGAGGAACAAAAATAGGGATAGCATAAGTTTTCTCCTTGGAAATAATGTGAACTAGAAGATAATGGAAAAACATCCCTTTTTTTCATTTTTTTTTAATTGAGATTAAGTTGACTTGCAATATCATATATGCTTCATATCACATAATGATTCACAATTGTTAAAGATCATGCTCCATTATAGTTATTATAAAATATTGGTCAAATTCCCTGTGCTGTATGGTACAGCACAGGATATATGGTATATCCTTGTAATTTATTTTATACAGAGTAGTTTGTACTTCTTAATCTCCTACCCCCATCTTGCTCATCCTCCTTTTCCTCTCCTCACTGGTAACCATGAATGTGTTTTCAATATTTATGATTCTGTTTCTTTTTTGTTATATTCAGTACTGTTTTATTTTTTTAGATTCCACATGTAAATAATAACATAGAGTATTTATCTTTCTCTGTCTGACTTACTTCAATAAGCATAATGTCCCCCAAGTCCATTCATACTGTTGCAAATGAAAAATTTTCATTTTTTTTTAAATTTTCATTTTTTTATGGCTGAGTAGTAGTATGCTCTATAGATATGCTGCATTTCCTTATCCACTCATCTTTTGATGGACATTTAGGTTGTTTCCATATCTTGGCTATTTTAAACAATGTTACTGTGAACATTGTGGTGCATCTATCTTTTTGAGTTAGTGCTTTCACTTTTATTGGATATATACCCAGGGGTGGAATTTCTGGGTCATATAGTAGTTTTATTTATTTATTTTTTTGATGAGCCTCCATACTGTTTGGAACAACATCTTTAAAGCACTTGGGGGAAATACTATCAACCGATGATTTTTGTTTTTTAGTCAGTGAATATATCCCTCACACTTGAAGGCAAAATAAAGACCTATCAGATACACAAAAGCTGAAAGAATTCATCACCAGCAGACCAACACTACAAGAAATTTGAGACAGTCTTTATGATACCAGATAGAAACCTAGATCTACATAAAGGAGTGAAGAGCACCAGAAGTGATTGCTGCATGGATAAATATAAAATCTATTTTATTACTGAAATTTCTTTATAAGATAACCTGCTTTTTAAAGAAAAAATAATAATGTATTCTGGAGATTTATTTTTGCTTTAAGTAATAACAGTGTATTGTGAGGTTTATAACATTTATGGAAATAAAATGCATAAAAATCATAGCATAAGGGAGAGAAGGGGAGAAACAAGTATAATTTTGTTAGGTTCTTATTAAATGTGAGGTAGTATAAATATCACTTGAAGTGACCATTTTTAACTGTAATCAGTAAAACAAAAGCCCTAGAGTATATCTAATTATCCAATAAAAGATAAAATTAAATAATTATAAATATTCAATTCAAAAAAGGTAGAAAAAGAGGAAAAAGGAACAAGGAATAGATGGGACAAAGGGAAAACAAATAGCATGGTGGTAGATTTAAACTCAACTATGTCAATAATCGTATTAATTATAAATGGTTTAAACACTCCTTTTAAAAGGTAGAGATTCCCAGATTGGGTTAACAAGAAATATCCATTATATCCCACTTTAAATATAGAGATATAAAATGGTTAAAAGTGAAAGTATTGAAAAAGATATACCATGCTAACACAGATCCACAGAAAGTTGTAAAAAGTGACTATATCAAAGTAGTACAGAACATTACCAAGGTTAAATAGAGCCAACGATAAAAGGATCAGTTTATCCTGAGGACATAACAATCCCCTAAACATTAATTGCCTGAAATAGTAGAGCTTCAAAAATTCGTGCAGCCAATCTAGTCCATGCAAGGAGAACATATGCAAGAAATTTGAGAGCCAACTGAAAGATCTGATCAAATGGTTGGTCAGATGTTCATGCCAAAAAACTAATTTCTGAATCCTGTATTAAGCCTCCAGTGTGATATTTCCTTGGCTTCTTAGGTGGTGCTAGTGGTAAAGAATCTTCCTGCCAATGGACGATTCTTAAGAGACAGGGGTTTAATCCCTGGGTTGGGAAGATCCCCTGGAAGAGGAAATGGCAAGCCACTCCAGGATTCTTGTGTGGAAAATTCCATGTACAGAGAAGCCTGGCAGGCTACAGTCCGTGGGGTCACAGTCTAACACAACTGAAACGACTTAGCATGCATGTGATATTTCTATAGTATCTCATACACAGCCCTACTACAACATTTATTACATTGTACCCTAATCAGTTGTTTTGCATTGTTTACGGATTTGTCTTTGCCACCAGATGGTGATCTCCTTATTGGTAGGGACCCTTGTCTTACTTAACTTTGCATTTCTTGAATACAGCAGAATGCAAGATATGTGGAACTAAATAAGTATTTGCAACATTAATACTACAATAATATCCACTTATTCAGGCAAACTTTTCAATAACACCTCATTTGATGCTTATATAAGTTTTGTACAATAGATAGGGTATGTATTCTCCCCGTTTCGCAGGTGAGGAAGTTGGGACAGAATAAATAATTGCCCAAATATTTAAATTTTGGGCTGCTGAGTTATTCATTCCTTTTTCTGCACTCTCTTTTAATCATAATTTGGAGATGATTCAGTTCCCAAACATTAAGTTAGTTGATGCAGCATGTTTAGCTCCTTTCTTCCATGTTTAGGTATGTGAAGTATGAATATGTCTCTAGGTAATGGAATTGTAGATTTTAGAATCACAAAATAAGGAGGCACACATTAGCATAAATTCTTGGTTCTAAAGACTATAGGTGTTAAATTTTTTTTTCTCACTATTCCATGTGACCAAGTCTTGAATCTCATGTTGCTCTGTGTTATAGGCTGGAAGCTTATATCCCTCTAAGGTTCACATGCTGTGGCTGTAATCCCTAATGGGATGGTATTTGGAGATGAGACTTCGGGGAGGTAATTAAGGCCCATTGAGGTCATGAGGGTGAGGTTCTGGTCTGGTGGAATGAGTGCTCTTCGGGGAACTTGCTCTCTCTGCCACGTGAGGACACAGTGGCCATTTGCAAGACAAGAAGAGAACACTCACCAGCACTGCACCATGCTGGCACCTTCATCTCAGAATTTCAGCCTCCATAATGTGAGAAAGTAAATTTCTGTTTTTCTAAGCTCCAGTTCATGCTATTTTGTAATAAAGCCCAAGCTGACCAATACCCCTTTAAATAGTAGATTTTTTAAATTCCTAAACTACGGATGATTCTAGTCCCCTACTATTAAATGTAATGATTCAGCTCAGTTCAGTCGCTTAGTCATGTCTGACTCTTTGCAATCCCATGGACTGCAGCACACCAGGCCTCCCTGTCCATCACCAACTCCCAGAGTTTACTCAAACTCATGTCCCTCAAGTCAGTGATGCCATCCAACTGTCTCATCCTCTGTTGTCCCCTTCTCCTCCTGCCTTCAATCTTTCCCAGCATCAGGGTCTTTTCTAAGGAGTCAGTTCTTCGCATCAGGTGGCCAAATGTAATGATTAGAGAATTATAATAGCATTTATAAAAGTTTAATCCACCTTATTAGGCCTAAGAGCTTCCTAAGTGGCATTAGTGGTAAAGAACCTGCCTGCCAATGCAGGAGATATTAAAAGATGCATGTTCAATCCCTGAGTCAGGAAGATACCCTGGAGGAGGGCACGGCAACCCACTCCAGTATTCTTGCCTGGAGAATCTCATGTACAGAAAAGCCTGGCAGGCTATGATCTGCAGGGTCGCAAAGAGTCAGACACGACTGATGCTGCTTAGCACACATACACAGTGGGCCTAAATGCTGTAAATAACATATAAATTCTTTCCTTCCAAATGACCATGTAGATTGGCCTTCTCAAAGATTCCATTCCAAAAGACAGTAGCTGCATTTCTCTGCACCTGATTCCTAATGTGGAGCTTAATCATTGAGGTTCTTTTCCAGTCAGAAGTTAGGAAAACCATGTTCTTAATCTTTGATCCTATAATCTGCTTTGGAAACAAGAATAATACCAGTGTGATGTCTGAATTGCAACTCGTGACTGTTTCCTCAGTTTACTTAGATTCTCAAATTGCTGTGATGTTGATGAAAGACGTGTCCCGGGAAGTGCTGTTACAGTAGGGGATATCTGTTGTGCTCAGCTGAATTTTAACTCCTGGAGGTTTCTTAAGTAAAAAGGTGGTGAATTGCTGGAAAGGAGATTCTTCATCTTCTTCCAGTAAGACACCAGCCTTGTGACTTTTTTATCAAATGCTTTTCAGAAGAAAAGTAGAGTTTCTTCATCATTATGGTAATATTCTCATAAGTCATACAGATATGTCAAGTAGAGGGATTGTGGACATTTGCTTTTTGGTTTTGAACAGAGAAAACTAATGAGAACAAAGACTGGAGGCAGGAAATAGGCTAATCTTAGAAACCTCCCCTTCCCCCTATAGTTCCCTTTCCTGTTCCCCAAGCAAGCTCTCCTGCTCAACCCCCAGAATCCCAGACCTATATGGTAGGTGACAGGTAATGATCCATGGTGCTGACCACCTTGTCTTTTCAATACCAATTAGGTTTGGTTCCCATCCCTGTAAAGCTGATCTCTATTTTCAAAATTATCTGTTTGTCCTCATAGTAAACATATAAACCAGGGATTGGAAAAGTGAAGACAGAGAGATGTTGAGACCAACTGACATGTTTGGTTTGATTATTGTATTATGACTAAACCTATTTATATTTTCTTTTAAAACACCTTTGGACCTATTGTCCTGTGCTCAGACTGCTCTGAGAATTAATTGCCAGGCTTCCACAGCAAATGGGAATTGTGATTACTGAAGCTAATCTCCACTAATGTGCAAAATAATACATAAGCTTCACTGAAATGTTAAAACCTTTGGCTAAAGGCTTCTAGAAAGCCATGCTAATTGGAAGGTGTCCATGGAGCAGTGTTAAGACACTTCAGTGAGAGAGAGACCTGATGCAGGAGTGTGGAAGAAATAGCTTTGGTTAGTTAACATTTGAGTTTGTTAAAGCACTTTCACAAATGACTGGTTGAATTTAGGTGGCTTTATTTGATTGGTTCTAGGGTTAAATTGTTTCAAATAATGAAGACATGAGCTAGAAGTTTTGTTTTAAGTTAATAAAAAAAAAAAAGAATTATTGCTTAGAATACACACACCAGAGAGACTAATGGATGCTTTGTCTGGAGAAAATACAAGAAGAGGAAAATGAAAGGGTCTGAGTAAGGCCCAGCTGTCCTGGCTCAGCAAAAAAAAAAATGAGCAGGAAAGGCCAGGCTCAAAGTTTGAAGAGTCTTTTCTTCTACAAAGGTTTTCAGAGTATTTAAAGACAGAAATACATCTCTTTCTCTTCCTTCCTCTTTCTCTTCTTTTTTTAATGTTGGTCTGTGGTCTTGGACAGTTTATATTGTAAACACTGTTACAAACTATTATGTAGAAAAAGAAACAGAACCCAGGCCGATGGGTTAATATAAAAATGAGTTTTCTGCTATATTTTGTTGCTCCCGTATTGCTCCTGGCTTGGCAGAGCTGTGAAGCTCAGAGGGAAGAGATCTCCTCATATTTCCATTCCATTGTTCTCTTGCAAAAATGTTGGAAAGACTAGACTTGTCTGCTCTGCACGCAAATGAGGCAGATATGCCATTTGAAGCTTATGGCAAACGTCTCCCACCTATGCCTCTGGTGTTATTATAAAAAGCAAAACAAAAGAACTTTAGTTCAACTTTTTCTTTCATTAGGCTGAAACTCAGATCATAACAAAGCAGATGGCTTAAAGTAATAGAGTAAGAGTAGGATTATTTTACAGCCTGATTTAATTTACTAACAGCTAATTCCTGTATCAAGGAAGTCTCCATAGCACCACCATCCATTTTTGAGGGCTTTGGCTGATTAAATGTCATGATATCTTAGGAGAAAAAAGAGACTCCAGATGTTGGAAATCAGGAGTAATGTTCAAGGACTTCTCTGGTGGTCCAGTGGTAAAGAATCCTGCCTTGCAATGCAGGGAACTCAAGTTTGATGCCTGGTCGGGAAACTAAGACCCCACATGCCGCAGGGCAATTAAACCTCCGTGCTGTAACTAGAGAAGTCTGTGCATTGCAACAAAGACCCAGCACAACCAATAACAATAATAATAGAGAGAATAACCTTCAGAAACGAGGACCAATGGTGTGTATAGTGAGTAAAATGAAAATAGATCCAAGAGGCAAAGGACTTCCATTCAAGTCCTGGCTCCATTTACTACTTGCTTTCTCCCTGTGGGCCTTGACTAAGACACTTAACTTCTCCAAGCATCAGTTTCTTCACCTGCAGAAGTTAAATAACATGTGTGACTACGTCATTGGGTTATTGTGAAGATTTCACATTACATACTTCAATTAAAAAAAATAATAAAGCTCTTTTGTTGTTGTGATGTCAGGATGAATAATACACACTAGTACCTTTATTAGACTTTAGTCTCCCATCTTTAAGATGTCTGCTTTAGATTGTCTGACATGAATAATAATGTTTGATGTAAACTCCTTTTTGAAAAGAGAAAGGCAAACAAGTCATGTGATTATTCAAGTTGTCTTTAATGAGCTCCTAGATGATTTGGGAGAACTAAATAGCTGTTTCTTATCTGTGCTCTGTATTCATTATTTTCAGGGCATCCACTGTCCAAACTTGGGAAGAAGTCAGAGCCAGTGGGGTTTCTTTGAAAAGATAATTGCATTCCTTATAGTTTAAGAGAGACAGCTGGTTATTAAGCAAGACGCCTATGTCAACATCACAGCTGATAAAGACATTGGTGGTAGATGAAATCATGTTTCTCTCACCTTCTACAGATTTGATTTTTACAAGGTAACATTTCATGTTGTTCTAAGCCCTAAATGGAGTTGGAGTCAGATATAATTTTAACAGAAGTTTCCTTTTTGTATTTCCAGTGTGTGCTTCTCTAGTCAGACCAAGTTATCTGTTTCCTAGAGGATGATTTAATTATTTTGAGGGGGACTTAGTGTAAAATTAATGTGGGAAGCATGAACATCACTTGCATTTTATCTTTTAAGAGACTTACTTATTTGAGTTTCACCAAACTTACAAACTTGGTAGCAACTGACTTTGAAAATTCAGTTCTGTTGTCTCTCAGTTGTGTCCAACTCTTTGTGACCCCATGGACTGCAGCATGCTAGGCTTTCCCTGTCCAGCACCAACTCCCAGAGCTTGCTCAAACTCTTTCATCAAGTTGGTGATGCCATCTAACCATCTCATCCTCTGTTGTCCCCTTCTCCTCCTGCCTTCTATCTTTCCCAGCATCAGGATCTTTTCTGAGGAGTCAGTTCTTCACATCAGGTGGCCAAAGTACTGAAGCTTCAGCTTCAGCATCTGTCCTTCCAATGAATATTCAGGACTGATTTCCTTTAGGATTGACTGATTTGATCTCCTTGCAGTCCAAGGGACTCTCAAGGGTCTTCTCCAGCATCACAGTTCAAAAGCATCAATTCTTCAGCCCTCAGCCTTCTTTATAGTCCAATTCTCACATCCATACATGACTACTGGAAAAACCATAGCTTTGACTAGATGCATCTTTGTTGGCAAAGAAATGTCTCTGTTTTTTAATGCTGTCTAGGTTAGTCATAGCTTTTCTTCCAAGGAGTATGTGTCTTTTAATTTCATGTCTGCAGTCACCATCTTCATGCATTTTGGAGCCCAAGAAAATAAAGTCTCTCACTGTTTCCATTATTTCCCCATCTATTTGCCATGAAGTGATGGGACCTGGTGCCATGATCTTAGTTTTTTAAATGTTGAGATTTAAGCCAGGCTTCTCACGCTCCTCTTTCACTTTCATCAAGAGGCTGTTTAATTCCTCTTTGCTTTCTGCCATAAGGGTAGTGTCATCTGCATATCTGAGATTATTGATACTTCTCCTGACAATTTTGATTCCAGCTTATGCTTCATCCAGCCTGGTATTTCACTTGATGTATTCTGAATATAAGTTAAATAAGTAGGGTGACAATATAGAATTTTCTAAAAATATTTCAAATCAGATTTATGTCAGAGAAAAGATTTCTCAAATCCTTTATCTCTAGTTTCACATAGAGAGAATCACACCTGGAGCACACATCTCTACACTAAGAAATAAATATGTTCTGGGGCCAAACACATTTTCTGCTATGATGTGTTCACTGAGTATGTTCACTGTGCATATGATGTTCACTGGGTAGAAGGAGGGTTTGGTGTGCAGGAGGAGGAAAAGTCTAGCCTTTTTCGGCCCCAAGTGATCATAGGAAAAGGGAGGGAAGGAAAGGCAGGAGAGGAAAACTGTCAGACATACTGGTCCTGCATTTCTTTTGTATCATTTCCTGTTTTGAACCTGCAAGAGGCTTCTGTGCAATGGACCCCATGAAACAAGAGACAGAGCAGCTGAGTAAAATGGTTAGTATTTGGATGGAGAATCTAGATTGCACTCCTGGGTCTACCCTGATCCCTGCATGGCGTGAACACCAAAGAGAAGGCCAGGGGGGTGGAGATCTCATGGTATAGGATGGAGCAGGAAAGTCTGGGTCAGGGTTCTAGGACACGATAAAGACTCAGAGAGTTTGAGTCTCACCTGCAAAAAGCAAGGGAGTCGAATCAACAAGAAGTGGACACAGTCAGTTCTAATGAGATGGATGAAACTGGAGCCCATTATACAGAGCGAAGTAAGCCAGAAAGATAAAGACCATTACAGTATACTAACACATATATATGGACTTTAGAAAGATGGTAACGATAACCCTATATGCAAAACAGAAAAAGAGACTCAGATGTATGGAACAGACTTGTGGACTCTGGGAGAAGGAGAGGGTGGGATGTTTCAGGAGAACAGCATTGAAACATGTATATTATCTAGGGTGAAACGGATAACCAGCTCAGGTTGGGTACATGAGACAAGTGCTCGGGCCTGGTGCACTGGGAAGACCCAGAGGGATCGGGTGGAGAGGGAGGTGGGAGGGGGGACTGGGATGGGGAATACATGTAAATCCATGGCTAATTCATATCAATGTATAACAAAAACTACTGTAATGATGTAAAGTAATTAGCCTCCAACTAATAAAAATTAAAAAAAAAAAAAAAAAGAAGTGGACACAGGACTCTGACTAAACTGAGAAAAATTCAGCAACAGCACACCACAATCAGATCTTCCACAGCTGAGGCCATCCAGGATTGGGAGGGCATCAGGTAGATCTGAGACCCTTTTACTCAAATGTGTTTCCTCTTACACAATAGATGCCATCTGGAAGAAAGTCCAGTGAGACTTTGTTGTTTAGTCTCTAAGTTGTTTCCAACTCTTTTGTGACCCCATGGGCTGTAGCCCACCAGGCTCCTCTGTCTATAGCATTTCCCACACAAAAATACTGGAGTGGGTCACCACGTCCTTTTCCAGGGGGTCTCTTTGAACCAGGGATTCTTTACCACTGAGCCACTGGGAAAGAACTCAAGTGAGAATAAATGAGAGCAATTATTGTCAAAGTTTAATCTTTACTGAATGAGGCTACTTAAGAATGGCAATAGACAGAAGTTTCACTAGATTGGACATTTAGCTTTCTTTTTTCTGTAAACCCCAACTGTCAAGCAGGGGAACCATCTTGAGAAAGATTATGCCTAGAAGAACATCTCTCTGTATGACTGAGTTGCTATGTGAGCAAACTTGCAAGCCCATTGCGTAGTGTTTCCTAATCCTAAGCAATACCACTTATGTGAAATACATTTACTACACAGCTTGTTATTTGTCAAGCACTGTGCTAGGGGCAATAGAGTCAATGAAGAATCAGGTGTAGTGAAATCCTTGCCTCTAAGAAGCTCACGGTTTAGTGAATGAGTCACCTCAGAGCCAAAATGTTCTGTTTACTCGTTACCCTTCAAAAGTTTGTAGGTTAAAGAAAAGAAGCTTATTTCTTTCTCGTATAATAGTCATGGTATGTGCATTTTAGTCAGGAGACCCATTATCCTCTATAATCATTCAGAGTCCAGGCTGCTGTCTTCTCTGCCGTCTTCAAAATGTGGATCCAAAGTCACCTTGAGTGTAAAATGCAGCATCAGCCAACAGAGGGAGGATTTTATGGTCCAGGCCTGCAAGTAGAGCAAATCACTATGACTCACATTCTTGGGAGAGAACTTGGACCTAGGGTCACACGTGACTACAAGGGGGACTGGGAATTTAGTCTGGTCGTATGTCGAAGTAGAGGGGGAGACTGGATTTTGGAGGACAACTAGATACGTTCCTCACAGTGCAAGTTTCATTGACAATGTCATTGACAACGTAACAGGTGTAGCAGAATGCTTTGCTGAATATGAACTTAAACAGATTTTGTTTTGAACTGTAGAAAGTGAGGTTCAGAGGATCTTCAAGCAGCATTGGGAGAATAACTCAAGGCATTTCTTCTTCCATCTCTAATCACAGAGATGGAGTTGTAAGCAGATCTATTGTGTTGGCAGACTAGAATCCTCTTGAAGGTAATCCCATTCTGTTGTCCAAAAAGAAAGAAAGAATAACCTGTTAGAGTTCAGAAAGAGAAATGTCCAGATTTGACTGGTCATCACACCACCAGCAACAACCTGCATTTTTGTTTTGCTCCAGCAGAGAGGCAAATGAACTCTTGTCCTACAAAGCACTTAGGATGAGGGATTTGTGGTTTAGGTCATAATAGAGGAGGGATTGGGACTCTGAGGTTGGAAATTATTATGTGGACTCTGAGGTAGGAAATTTTCTGGACAGGAAATTTACCAGGTGTTCACCATGAGACCTGGACTTGGGATCCTTCAGTGGCTCTAGTGGGACTGGGGCCTGTGAACTGAGGAAAGAGCTCAATAAGCAGGCATCAGAAGGTGTTTATGGAGTGACTGGACCAGACTGTGTTTTAGGAGGTCTTGCCTAACAGGTTGCTGATCTACAGTTGAATGGAGGCTGTCTCATTTCTGGAGTTCAGGCTACTGTTCATTGACATCTTTGGAGTTAGCATTCATGGATTTCTCAGCCACTGTGAAACAGAGCTACTCAGCAAGACCACAGTACACTCATAATCCTAAGATATGTGTTAAGGCGTTGGGGGGAGATGCTCTTTCAGAATGGCTTCACTTACTACTCCATGGATGAGAGCTGAATAAATGATTCCATGTACATCTAGCTGCCCACATGGAAAAGCTAGTAGCAAATCTTTTTTTAAAAATGCAAATCTTGGTTATACATTCTTTTGCTGCTGCTACATTCATTTTCTCACCAAATTCTGACAATTTTACATCCTTAGTATTTTCTCAACTCTCCTCACTTCTTTCCGATTTTGCTGCCACCACCTAAGTTTAAATCACTACCATCTCTCTCACCTATCATCCTCCCCAGGCTCCTTGAATTGACTATTTCCTGCTCTTCCCTACAATACAATCCATTCTCCAACATATGCAGAAAGAAAAGTTTTGAATGGAATTTTTTTTTCTGTTTAAATGCTTTGCCGTCATCCCATAACTCTCTGAACTGAGCTAAACCCTTAAGTGTTGCTCACGAAACTTGGCCCAACCACTTTTTTCCTTCAGTCTCATCACAGACCACATTGCTCCTTGACCTTCCCTTCTCCCATCCAATCACGCTGACCTTCCAGTTTCTGGAACAACTAACCCTGCTGCTTCCCACTTCAAGATGCGCTGTACCTGGGGTGCTGCTCACCACCTGCTTTGGTTCAGTTAACTCCCCATTATCCCCCAGGATGTAGCAGGTGACTCCAACTCCTCCCAAGGTGGGATCAGTTGCCCACCCCCTACTATATGGCATGATAAACCTTTTCTTCACAGCACCAAACCTGGTGGTAATTATAAACCTAGTCATACAACTGTTCAAATGATACCCATATTCTTCTCTAGACTGTAAGACCTATGAGAATGGGAACTATGTAATTTTCCTTTTTTTTTTTTTCTCACCATTTGCATTCTGGACCATTCTCTTCTGCTCACATCTTATCTCCAATGCCTGACATATAGTAGGTGCGCAATAAATTCTTGTTCAATGAAGGCATAAGCAAGCTCACTGTAATAACAGCAATGACAACAACCACAGCACATGCTTCAATGTTTTCAAAGCCTTTTCACACACATTATGACAGCTGACAAAGAAGAGAGGGACAGGGAGAAAGGCAGTTAGGTTCCATTCTCAGGACGCTGCTCCAAAAGCTTTAAATAGAATCTGCTATTAAAAGGGTAATACTTAGGTATTTGAGGCCAGGTTACAGTGTGGAATTTGATTAATGGGGTCTGTGAGATGCTTCCTGTAAAGCTTGCCCTTGGGAAGGGGTGTTATATATACACTACATACATATTTGTATGAACTCTGAACAAAATAGGAGTTAAGTAGGAAAATGGCTGGATAAGTGCCAAAGGGGACCTTGTGTGGGAAGTTTGTAAAGAGGCAATAGTCAGAAAGAGTAAAATAAAGCTGAAGTAAGCTAATGGGTCGATAGGGAGGAAATAGTATTCATCAGTAAAATAGATAACATAATGGCTAGAGAGAAAACAGGAAAGATACTATTGAAGAAAAACTGCCAAGAAAAAGTGCAAATGGCAGAAGGTCAGAGAATCAAATCAAAGAAAGGGGCTAAGAGATCAAGGACAACAACAATACCTTCTACAGGGCCATTCTGAGTAAGAGTTGATTTGTGGATGTACTTAGGTGCCTAGTTGAAAGGCAAAAACACAGTACTCGGATACACTCACCGACCTTATTTCATCTTGATATCTATCATTATCATCAAGGAAACAAGAACATGGAAAGTCACTTAGGGAATGTAAAGAGAGAAATTCTAAGGTGGAAAGGAACTAGGTCATAGGACCCTCAATCTTCCTTTCTCGGGTCTCTGAATAACAACTCCTCACTGGCAATGTTATCCTTCTCCTCATTCTCTACCTGGGCTTCCCCGGTGACCCAGTGGTAAGAATCTGCCTCCAGTGCAGGAGATGCAGAGATGCGGGTTCAATCCCTGAGTCAGGAAGATCCCCTGGAGGAGGAAATGGCAACCCACTCCAGTATTCTTGCCAGTAAAATCTCATGGACAGAGGAGCCTGATGACTGACACACAGGTACTGTCTACTCAACTTTGTGCACTCGATCCTACAACCTCTGTATCTCTAGAGCCCATTGAGAGAGAGTAGAAATAAATTAGACAGAGACACAGATTGATTGATTGAAGGGTAGGCCTGAGTTCCAGACTCCCCATTTGGAGAAAAACAATTCTTTTTTGTTCCTGCTATTCATTTCGTTTGTCCTCACTTTCTTAACTCTATATTCCTACATTCACTAACTGCTCCATCTCACGTTTCATTCTCTTGAACCCTCTCAATTCACCAAAATTGTTCTTTGTCTCTCCAAATATTTTGTTTGGAGTCTTCTATTGCATCTTGCACTTTTGGCATGCATTATTTGTGCATACACTTTATCTATTGTGTGTATAATGGATTATAGGTAATCCAAGGCACAGAGCCTTATCTATGGGGATTTACTGTGTTCATTTCTGACTCGCTATGACACTGCTTAATGCTATGTATATAGTGGAGTGTCAAATATTTATTGATCTGAATTGCTAAAATCACAATACCTTTAACTATTTAGAGGCATTTGCCTTGTGTCTTCCCTTCTCCTCAAATATATCACAAGAAGGAAAAAATTTTATCTGGTATAATTTCTTAAGGATTTTATAAAAATTCAAAGCATGTATAGTATCCAATCCATGAATTCATCGACTGAGCATGCATCCAAGTATTCGGAGAAGACTGAAAAAAAGGAAACAAGCCAAAATAGGATATACTTCCTTTCTTGTTTGATTTTTTCTTATTTGATTTTCATGAAATATTTCTAGATTTAAAAATGTGTATAAACGAGTATATTTAGAAATTTATTTTAAAAGTTTTTGTTTGTTTTTAATGAGGTATACTTTGGGCAGGGACAGCATTTGAAAGTGACAATGTGACTCTCTAACACCAAGACCTAGTCCCTGCTGTCTGCAATGCCAGATGGAAAAGATAAACTCTCTCAGTTTTGAAATCATGATGTCACAGCTTTGAGTCTGGCTGTCAAGCCTTGATAGAGTCCACCAGTTGCTGTTAGCTGACTACAGAGGTACATATTGGTGGGGTGTATACATACCTGCAATCCAGAACCCTTCCTGCACTCCTATCTCCTCATTACTGGAGCCCAGAAAGGCACGCTTGAGATATAAGCCCTATCTTGGGTCAGTTAGGCCCTTAGCTCTTGGCAGTTCATCTCATCTGCAAGGAGAAGATGGAGGAGGCTGTGGAGGCCACCAGGGCTCAGCTTGCAGGTGTTTTCACTCATCAGTCAGTCGGTCTGCAAGCCAGCAGATCTCTATTGAGCACTTACTATTTGTGCTGCGTGTAAGGCACAGTAGTGCAGATATAGGTCTTCTCAGACAGGGCTAAGCTTCCCTGGTGGCTCAGAAAGTAAAGAATCTGCCTGCAATGCAAGCAACTTGGGTTAGATCCCTGGGTTGGGAAGATGCCCTGGAGAAGGGAATGGCTACCCACTCCAGTATTCTTGCCTGGAGAATTTCATGGGCACAGGAGCCTGGTGGGTACAGTCCATGGGGTCGCAAAGAGTCAGACACAACTGAGCAATTAATACTTTCACACATTGAGTGGGTCTTCTTCCCCCTTCCCTCCCACACACCCCAGGCCAGGTGTGTTATATCAGCCTAGAGTATAGCTTCATTTTCAAACTGAAGTAATGATGACCCTAGGATTATCAAATGTACAACAAAATGCACTCTTGTGACCTAGGAGCTTGCCAAAACGTGGGTGTTTTTTAGATTTTGGAATGAAGAAAGGAGGGAGAGTGACGGGAGAATGATTTACCATTTATTTGCACAAAGAGAAAATTAAAATGAGGACGTTCACCCAGGTCCACTGTTTTTTTCCATTTTCTTGAGTGAAAGTGTATAAACATTTGATGGCTAGAAAGAACAGCCAGATTGGATTGTGCTCACTCATTCCTTCAGCACATTTTTATGTGTCCAGCCCCCTGCCAGGCCTAAGACATACAACTGTCAACAAGGCAGTCTGTTAAGACACTAAAAGTCTGACCTGCCTCTTAGCAAATGAATCTCGTGGTCCTGAGAAGACATTTCTCTTTTCTTGTGTCCCCATCTCTAAAATGGGACTGAGAGCAGAGAGTGGCCACCATTCTCCAGCTTTCTTCTAGCTCTGCCACCCGGGAGCTCTAAGGGCAGGAAGAGACTCTTATCATGGAAATGGAAGTTCTGGTGCCCCTACCTCTGGAGGAAGGGCTGGGAGGCGGCCCCTGGGGCCGTTCTCCTCCGGACAGGACTCCCGAGGGTCAAGGGGAGAGGAAATGGTCTGACCGCAGCTCCAAAAGTGGCGTGCACCTCTGGCTGCCTCTGCTGAGCCTGGCCTCCTGCCCCTCACACACGGGGCTTTGTGCTGACTCTCACACGGCTGTCAGCACAGTGACGGCATTCTGCTGTGCTGTGCATGCTTCAGGCTTGGCAGCCACTGAAAACTCAGTTTTGAAACTGGATAAAAAGGGTAGAGCAGTGTCTGATGCAAACCCTGGGCAGGAGGAGCTCCCAGTGCTAGAGGAGCACAGGCTTGCTGCAGAATCCACTCCTATCTTGGCTGATTATGGCTTCAGCAGACCAGTTTCACTGACCATGTACGTCCCATTCTGGTAGACAGCCGGCCGGGCACCTGGAAGATCCTGCCTTCTTGGCCATGCTGAACTTACTTGTGCCTGTAGGGAGTGTAGTAAGTTCCCCTGCACATCAGTAGGGAGAAACCAAACTCCCAAATCCCGAGTCCTTAAACGTTTTTGTACCCTTTGGCTGTCTGGTGAAACCTATTGACCCCTTCTCAGAAGAATATTTTTAAATGCAAAAAGTTAAATGCACACATAGGCTTTTAAAGGACACCAATTATACTGAAATTCAATTATAAAAATATTGAGTTGTGATAAAGTAAGATATGTGTTTCTTTATTAATATATACAAGATATTCTGCTATAATTTTGGAGTCATGATGATATATTGACTCTCTCTTCAATGACTATGCAAGCTTGTGCTAAGTCGCTTCAGCTGTGTCCAACTCCTTGTGATCCCATGGACTGTAGCCCGCCAGGCTCCTCTGTCCATGGGGATTCTCCAGGCAAGAACACTGGAGTGGGTTGTCATGCCCTTCTCCAGGGGACCTTCCCAACCCAGGGATTGAGTCCTCATCACTTATGTCTCCTGCATTGGCAGGTGGGTTCTTTACCCACTAAGCCACCTGGGAAGCCTATGATATAAAAGTAACTATGATCCCTACTGAAGACAAAATCCTAGGTACTGCTAATATGACTGTATGCTGCCTACTGTACTGGTTACCTATTGCTGCATAATACAACTCAGCAGATAATAAATAACATTGTACTCCATTTCTGAGGGTCAGGAATCCAGGAGAAGATTCTGGATGCTCCTACTCAGTCTCCCACAGGTTGCAGTCAAGCTGTTGGCCAGGGCTGTGTCACCTGAAGACTGGAAGATCCACCTCCAAGCTCACCCATGTGGCTGGTGGCTGGTGTCAGGTCCTCAGTGGCTCTTGGCTGGGTGTCTCATTTCCTTGTCGCCTATCCTTAAATCATGGCAGCTGGCTTCCTTCAGAGTGAATGATGGAGAAAGAGCAAGGGTCCAAGATGAAGATGCTTTTATAACCTAATCTCAGTAGTAGCATGCCATCACTTCTGTATCCCATGGGTCACACAGACCAACCCTGACATGTATGGGAGGGAACTGCACAGGGGTGTGAACACCAGTGAGGTGGAGGCCATATAGGAGGCTGGTTACCACACGCATGCTCGAAACAGAAGGACAAACTAAATTGAAGTTAAAGCGTGGTGAAAATAAAGATGTAAATTTTTTTCTCATCCAAGTTCCTACACTCTGAATTCTACGCACAGACTCTAGATTAACAAGTCCTGATAGATTGAGAGTATCTTGGTTTCTAGACAATTTCTGAGTTTAAAGGAAAGTGCTGTGGGATAATCAAAATTGCAGACCACCCTCTTAAAAACAAAGCTTTAGGGTCTATGTGCAAGCCTGAGAAGCTTTCCTCTGATTTGTGATTGTTGAACTCAGGATTGTTGGCACTCTTGGCCTTGCATAGAAATTGACAAATTGGAGATGATATGTGTTCACTGGACAGAGAGACCTTATTGATTACTGCATTTGGGATCAAAATATATTAAATTCAGGAAGAACCTTGGAGACCATCCAGGTGATAATTTTTACAGAAAGAAATATACCAGCCTTGCGCTTGCCTGGAGAACTTTGCATGTTCTGTTCTCTCTGCCTGGAACGCTCTTCCTCCAGGTTTGCCATTCCTCCTCTCCCTCTCTCACTTACTTTGTGTCTTTATTTAAATGTCGCCTCAGTGAGGCTTCCATTGGCCACCCTATCTGTGGTAGGCAGCTTCTCAGATGGCCCCCAGTGATGCTTACCCTCTGGTCTTCATTCTTCTGTATAATCCCCTGCCTTTGAATGTGGACTTGGCCTAGTGACTCACCCCTAAGGAACAGAATTCAGGGTGGGTAGTGCCACTTCTGAGATTAGGTCACAGACTGTCTGGGATTCCTTGCTTGGCCTCTCTTGTTCTCTCAGTTTTCACTCTGCTGGAAGTCATCTCCCATGGTGTGAGTTGCCCTGTGGAGAGGTTGATGTGGCAAGGATCTGAGGGAGATCTCTAGCCATGAGGTGATAAGGAGCTAAGGCATTTAGTCCAACAGCTTACAAGAAACCGTAACTTTGCCTACAACCTCATGAGTGACCTTGCAACTGGCTCCTCCCTGACCCAAGCCCCGAATGACTGCAGCCCTCGGCAACACCTCCATGACATCCTTAAGAGCCTGAGCCTGAGGACACAGCTAAGCCATGCCTGGATTCCTGACCCTTGGAAACTGTGAGATAATAGATGTTTGTTGTTTCAAGCCACAAAAAAACAAGTTACTCAAGTTTGGAGTAATTTGTTATTCAGCAACAGATACCGAACACATTATCAGACACTGTAATATGTCACTCCCACATTTTATGTCTACCACACATTTTTCACTCCTTACCACTATTCACTATAAGCTGTGTGAATGTGAGACTTCCCTGGTGGTCCGGTGGCTAAGACTCTGTACTCCTGATGTAGCAGGCCAGGGTTCAATCCCTGGCCAGGGAACTAGATCCTACATGTTGCAACTAAGAGTTCACATGCTGCAACTAAAGATCCCACACACTGCAACTAAAATAGATCCCAGACACCACAACTAAGACCTGGCACAGCCAAATAACTAAAAATATTTTTTTAAAATGTACATATGTGTGTTATACGTTTGTTTGTATTTACTTACATTTATATAACCTCATGCGAAGAGTTGACTCATTGAAAAAGACCCTGATGCTGGGAGAGATTGGGGGCAGGAGGAGAAGGGGATGACAGAGGATGAGATGGCTGGATGGCATCACTGACTCGATGGACATGAGTTTGAGTAAACTCCGGGAGTTTGTGAGGGACAGGGAGGCCTGGTGTACTGCGATTCATGGGGTCGCAAAGAGTCGGACACGACTGAGCGACTGAACTGAACTGAACTGAACTGAACTGACTGATTGTTGTCCCTCATTAGATTGAGTTTTATGAGGGCAGGTATTTTGGGCTAGAATGGTGCATAGAACAGTGCTTAGCACAAACTTGGTGCTTAATAAATACTTGGTGAATGAATGAATGGGCATGGGGATGGGGTACACTTGTTATGGTGGTGCTTGAAAAAACAACCCCTGGAATGTTAGCAATACTCATAGTACTTCCTCTTCTTCACTATATAGTGATGTTTCTCTCCATATCCCATCCAGGCCTCCAGTGTGGACAAGTAAGGGCCCTGTCCCAGCTCACACTCCAGGGAGCATCTTGTCCTGGAGTGTCTTCCTCCTCAAATCTGTTAAATCCCCTTCTGGGACCTGGGACTGGTCTAGGCCAACAGTGCTTCTGGCAAGTTGTCCCAAGCCCAGCCTGGGTCCCAGGCAGCCTTGATTCAGTTCTCCCCAACTCATAAAGAGAGACCCCTGCATAATCTAAGGGTGACCTTTCCTTCCTCATTTAGAATCATTAGAGTGAAGCACTATCTGGGACGAGAATGTGTAAGTCAGGAAAATAGCAATACTTATAAATCATGATGTAGATTAAAGGAGACCTACTAACATGAACTTTGAATTCTGGTTTTGTTTTTTTTTTTTCTTAAAAAAATAGCTATAGGACATTTCAGGGACAAGGGGGAAATCTGAATATGGATTGGATATAAGATTTTAAGGGAATTATTAATTTTCACAAGTATGATGATGATACTGTGGTTAGGTTGGGTTATTTATCTCCATCTTATGGGGGAATGCTCAACTATTTAGTGGGGAGTGTGTTTGTGTATATACATATATATAGCTAGACAAATATAGAAAAAAATGTTAACACTTATATACACATGTATATATATACATGTATATATACATATATATATATAATTAAACAAATACAGAAAAAATGTTAACATACACACACATATATACATATATATAGTTAAATACAGAAAAATGTTAACAACTATTAAATATAGTTGGTGAGTGTATGAATGCTTATACTATCCTTTCTACTCTTCCTTCTTTAAAAATGTTCATAATAAAATTTTTAAAAAAATATCTAAACATATATTCATTTCAAATAGAAACCTGGGCTTCAGAGAGGTGAAAGGGAGCTGCTTGCTCCTAGTCCAGCTAGTCAGTGGCAGATTGAAAACCTAGAAGACTGGACTCCCAATCCAGTTTTCTACCAACCACATCCAGAATATCCTTCCTTGGTTTTTTCCCAACTCTGAAACAAAAGCTTCATCAAACTGATGAGTTAGGAAAGCTACAAGGGACATGTCCCTCTGTCCCCAATTCAATGGAGTCAGGAATTATTATCAATTTCAAACAGACCCACAGTTGATCAGTTTTCCTGGAGCCCATATGCTTGTCATCATGAAAGGGCTCTGTGATTTAAGCAACTTAATAGCAACAAAAGGATGTTTCTTCTGTCCTCATTATCTAGGTGTTTAAAAATATTAGAGATAAGCCTTCAACAGGAATACAGTTTATATACTTAAGTCCTCTGCCAAAAGGTGACTTTTGCCTCTGCTGCTTTTTGACCTCTTTCACCTCCCCACACCCCCCCCCACACACCCCCACCCCCATCTCCCTGATTTGTTTTTAACTCCTAGTCATCTAGGCTTCCCTGGTGGCTCAGTGGTAAAGAATCCGCCTACCAGTGCTGGGGACGATGGTTTGATCCCTGAGTTGGAAAGATCCCACAGAGAAGGAAATGGCAACCTGCTCCAGTATTGTTGCCTGGGAAACTTCATGGATGGAGGAGCCTGGTGGGCTACAGACCATGGGGTCTCAAAAGAATCAGACACAACTTAGCGACTAAACAACGATAAGCCAATCATCCAAGTCTTGATGTAGCATAGGCACCGGTTCTAAACAGCCTGAGTTGAAAACTCAGTTCTAAGACATATGAGTTGTGCAAACTTAACAGGGAGTTTAACAGCTCTGTGCCTCTGTTTGCATCATTGGTAAAATGGAAACAATTTTGTGGCAGACAAAATAACGGCACCCAAAGTCATCCACACCTTAATTCCTAGAACCTGTGAATATGCTACCTTACCTAGAAAATGGACTTTGTGTGGTTGAGGTTATAGACCTGTTGATGAACAATAATCCTAGATTATCCTGTGCAGGGCCTATCAAAATACCTGAGTCCCTAAAATCAAACACGATTTCCTAGGAGTGGTCATGAGAAAGATGCTACTATAGAAGAAGGACTTGTTGGGTAATTGTGAATGCAGGACCTAAATATCCCTGAAAATTGGCTTTCCCTGATTAGATGAGTTACATGTCACCAAAAGTGCTATCTATCACCAAAAAGTACTGAAGAAGAACATCATGATTCTAAGACTTTTCTAGTAACCACTTTCTTTTAAAGTAAAAAAATATATAAACACAATTTTAATAATATATTTTATTTAATACAACATATTCAAAATATTATTTTAGCACATGATCAGGATAAAAATTGTTAGAGTTTTTTTTTGTACTAAGTCTTTGAATTTGAAGAGTATTTTACACTTACAAGTCATCTCAGTTTGAACAATCCACATTTCATGGGCTCAATTGCAGTTTACAGAGCATAAAATAAAGGGCCTCTGGGCTGAGGGACACTAAACATAGTTGAAAGCAAAGACAGTATACCAAAAAAAGGGGGTTACATAGAAGCTTAAATTCTAAATGTTGAAACTTTCTTTCCTATTGCACTATCCCCCACAGCCTTGTTTCCACTTCTTTCCACAGTGGAAAGAAGCTTTCAAAACTCAGTCAGCCAAGCTTACACCACTAAGGAAGTTCTTAAACATAATCCAAGGGTCATCAGATATTTGAGGCAAATGTTTACTATGAAAGATAGAGAACAATGTTGAGAGATAATTCTCTAGTGAGTCTCTCACCTTTTTGCATCTTTCAGGCAGAGGCACTGTGCTTTTGCTCTAGGTTATCTTAGAAACGTTTATATAGCAAATAGCCTTGAAAGATAAAGATGGTATCTCCTCATCAGGCAAAGGGCAGATTTGTTTGCTGCCCAGTAAATTATCTTTTGCTGGAGCAAAAGTCAGGAAGATTTACTGCACATTGTAAAAGATTAGGGTTCCCAAAGCTTGAGATTCCTCTCCTAAAACACATCTTACTGTGTTCAGGCATCACCCAGGCTTCTTAGCACTGCCCTGTGGGAAATTATGCTCAAGAACCTTATGTAAATGCTGAAACTATGGCTGCAGCATTTCTAGGAGTAACAAAGTCCCTTGTCTCTGACCCAGAAGTCTCATGAATTCTGCCAGCGTCCCTGCAACTGTGCTAGGCTGACCTGTTAGCCTACAAGTGGGGTAAAATCTTAGACTTTTTACAGTTCTTGAAAAAAAAAAAAAATAGGAGAAGACAAAAGCAACTTGGAAAAAATGGAAACTATGAAAAGATATGAAGGTTTTTTTAGAAATTAATATTCTCTGAGAGGTTAAAAAAGTTATAACTTCATAAAACAAGAATAAGATGCCATAGGAATGGGATAATCATAGAATAAGACAGAGCTTTTGGAAGTTAAAACTGTTAGTAGAAATGCAAGATTCATTAGAAGACTTGAAAATCAAGTCAAGAAAAATAAGAAAGAAAGATAAGAAAATTAGAGAATCCATCCAGGAGTTCTAACATCTCAATAAGAGTTATGAAAGAGTGGGGAAAAAAACTGAAGGAAAGAAATAAAGAGAATAAGTAAATTTGGACATGAGTTTATAAATTGAAAGGTCATTGAATACAAAGTTCAGTGGATAAAAGTAGATCCACATGCCAGGGCACATCATCATTAAATTTCAGAACACAGGGGGAAGAAAGGCTCACCAGTTTCCAGAGAAACAAAATAATTCTCATGAAAGGCATCAACTGTTAAAATTGCTTTTACTTGCTAAAGATTCTTAGAAGTTAACAGATAGTAGAGAATTCCCTTTAAAACTGTGAGAGATCTCTAACTCAGCCAAACCATCAATTTAGTGTGAGGGTAGAATAAAAATATTTTCAAACATGTAAAGCTTCAAAAGAGAGAAGTAAAAGAAATTTGTAGGATTATTGTGATGAGACATTCTCAAGATGACAATTCTGTACAAGAGATAGCAACCAGGCCAACACAGAGCATGTTAGAATGTTCTATCTGGGAAATACATCTTCAAGAAGTTGAAACTGAAATCTGACATATTTGAAAATATTGAGAACTTTTAAACTACTGATAGAATATTTGGAGCTGTATTAATGACAACTACACAGAAAAGCAAGCAAATAACAAAACAAAGACAATCACTAACTTCTAGGAAAACGAAAAATAAACGTGCAAGACAGGCAAAGCTCTAAGGGTCTACAACCTGGCTCAGTGATGAACAAGTGTTTACATAGCTGTAATTGTATAAACAGTAACTATAGATATATTCAACATTCAGTTCAGGTCAGTTCAGTCGCTCAGTTGTGTCCGACTCTTTGCGACCCCATGAATCACAGCACACCAGGCCTCCCTGTCCATCACCAACTCCCGAAGTCTACTCAAATCCGTGTCCATCAAGTCGGTGATGCCATCCAGCCATCTCAGCCTCTGTCGTCCCCTTCTCCTCCTGCCCCCAATCCCTCCTAGCATCAGGGTCTTTTCCAATGAGGCAACTCTTTGCATGAGGTGGCCAAAGTATCAACATTAGACATAACTATTTTTAGAGAAAAAGGAGATAGGAAGTGGGCCTGTGAGAGGGGTGGTGTGGTGATGCTGTGAAAAAAGTTAAATCTTGATTTTTTTTTTTTTTTAGTTTATTCATTATGGAGAATGGAGAAGTAACAATATAAGCATGTTCATAGATATGAAGGCAAATATCAAAAGAAAGAGTTAAAATTGTTGAATGTGGTCACTACAGGGGAGTTAGGATGGGCTGGGCATGAAGAATGACTCTTGGTTTGCTAATTGGTCTTGTGGACTATTTAACTAGTATTATATGCATGTACAACTTTCATAAAATAAACACTAAACAACAACAAAAACAAAAAGGAGATAAGAAGATGCAATGTGATCTTGCACTGTGTTTTGGCCCCTCTCTGCTGTCATGCCTGGTAGGCAGTTGACATCAAAGGGGTGATCACCTACAGGGGATTTGGGGGAGTCCTACAGAAGCTTCCCCAGCAACCTCAGGACAGCAGCAGCCCACCGTGATTCTTGTTCTTCTTAGAAGCCTCCTCAAAGAGGCATCGTGGCCATGAATAAAGCATTCAGGACATTCACCTTCCAGGGGGTACCCACGAGGAGGGAGGCAGAGGACGAACACAAAGAAGGACTTTGAGTAGAGGGAACAGGTCACCGACAGAAATTGGCCTTGAGATTGACTCCCGGTTACCCTAGACCCCAAGATCCTGGGAAATAAAAGATCAATCTGTTCTTTTTTCCCTTAACTGTTAAAAGCCAGGGTGCTACAGTGTGAATATTTGTGTCCCCTTAAATTCACATATTGAAACTTAACCCCCAAGGAGGTGCTATTAGGAGGCAGAGCCATTGGGAAGTGATCAGGTCCTGAGGAGAGAACCCTTATAAATGGGATTAGCGCCCTTATGAAAGAAGCTACAAGAGCCCCATTGCCTCTTCTGCCCTATGAAGTTACAGCAACAAAACAAAACAAAAACAACGCAAAAAAAAAACAACAAAAAACTGTCTAGGGAAGCCAGCTCTAACTAGACACCACATCTGCCAGCACATTGATCTTGGATTTCTTAGCTTTCAGAATTGTGAGTAATAAATGTTTCTTTTTAAGCCATCTAGTTTATTATTTTTTTGTTATAGCAGTCTGGATGGACTAAGACACAGGCTGTTTATAATCAGGAATGAAAACAAAGTTATTCTGATATTGTAATTTGTGTCATGGGATCTTATCTTTCCTGGAATGTGAGCTGGTCACCAGGAGTACACCAAGCAGAAGATAGGGAAGTTCTACCAGATGCTCAGCAAACAGAATGCCTTGTCCTAGATCCAGATGTGACTCCTGGACTCTGTCAGTCTGCAATGAACACAGCAGATGGGATGGGAACAAAACATTAGAAAGCAGATTAGCTAAATGCTCCTAGTAACATGCACTGGGCCTCCCAGGTAGCTCAGTGGTAAAGAATCTGCCTACCAATGGGGGAGATGTAGGTTTGATCCCTGGGTTGGGAGGATCCCCTGGAGAAGGAAATGGCAACCTATTCTAATATTCTTGCCTGGGAAAGCCCATGGACAGAGGAGCCTGGTAGTCTACAGTCCATGGGGTCACAAAGAGTCAGACAGGACTTGGCGACTAAACAACAAACAACAGGCACTGCAGGAACTGAGGCACAGAAGATCTCATTCTCTCCCACATATTCAGAGACGATCTCATGGCTGATGCTGACTTAGAGGCAACTGCAAAGTTTCCATAGGCAAAAGTGGTGAGAAAAGAACATTCCAGACAGAGGGAACAGCTTGAATAAAGTTAATGGAGTCTGGAAAGACAAAATTCAGTCGAGTGCCAACTATGTGCCATTCTCAATATCATATTCATTATGGTCCAGTTTCTCCCTTCTATATATATATACCCAGGTCACAGGTCAGTCTATGGCAGTGCCAAGATTCAAGGCCAGGTCTGTATGAGGTCAAAATCTGTGCTTTCTCTGTGCTACCTGTTACACAGACATCAGAAGATGCAAGGATATTCAGCAAATGACTATGGGTTACCTCAAAGCCAGACTAGATAAAACTCAAATGCAGGTATTTTGAAGTTAATCCTAAGAAACTTTGGTAAGGAACTGTGGAAATAAGACAGGACAGGAAGGAAACCAATAGATGGTCTATTATTAAACAAGTTTCCCCTGAAGGTAAGCAGAACTGAATTCTGCTAGGGAATCCTGGGATTCAGTGTATAACCTGCACTTCAGAGTTGTCTCCCTACAAGGGGTAAAGGAACTTGGCAATTACATTTTCCATCCATTGACTGAAGGATGCTGGGGGGATGAGGGGGGTGCATTAATTCCTCAACATCTCCAACCTGCCATATAGATGACAAAATAAGCTCTGGAAGCCGCATTAAACTCCCAGGCAAAGAAATTCAGATGCTGGAAATTGGACAGATGTGTGCGGAAGTGGTCAGGGTGAGGGAACATGGGGAGGGGCCCAAGGGTGTCTACTACAGAAACACAAGTTACAAGAAAGCTCCACAGAGGCAGGGATGATGTCTCTTCTGTTTACCCCTGTTTCTCCACTACCTAGCACAAAAGAGATGCTCAATAAAGTCTGTGGAAGAAAGGAAGACAGGGAGAAAGGGAAGACAGAAGAGAAATAGAAGCTGGCTATGACATTGTACATTCCAGGAGACTAGCAAAGAGGCCAAAAGGAAGAGCATAAATGTCTTGAAAGACTTTATTCAGTATGCAGAGGAAAGCTTTGCAAAGTTTTAGAGCAGGAAAATGACAGAATTTAGGAAGCAGAATTTAACAAAGATGAATCTGGTACTCTTCTGTTCAGAAAATGTTTATGAATCTCTGAGTCAAGAGATGCTTCATTTCTAGTTAAGCATGGAGCAAAAAGTAAAAGATTTACATTGCTGAAGAACATTTTTAAGTTATCTCATCATTCATTAAGAAGAACAGCTGCTGAAGATCATTAACTTCCTAGGAGTATTTCTTACCCCTATCTGAGGGTGTGAAGAGGAGCATTCATCAAGAAACTGAAATTGGCAGGGGCCCTCTGGTGAGAGCCACCCTCTTGTAACTGCCAAGACCGTGGAGGAAGCAACAAAGAGCAGGCCCCAGACCACATGAGGGTTTTCTCTGCTGCATCTCACAATCACACCTTTCCCCTGAGTTGCAAAACTGCAAGAAGAGAACACAGAAGATGACACTCTTGTAAATACTGGGGATAGAATAATGAACGGACTCCAAGGGGGACAGATTCTATGTGGGAGTATGGACTCTATTATATCATCTCCTAAAACTCAACATTCAAAAAATGAAGATCCTGGCATCTGGTCCTGTCACTTCATGGCAAATTGATGGGGGGAAAGTGGAAACAGTGTTAGGTTGCATTTGCTATTTATGGGCTCCAAAATCAATGCAGACATAGACTGCAGCCACGAAATTAAAAGATTCTTGTTCCCTGGAAGAAAAGCTATGACAAACCTAGACAGTGTGTTAAAAAGCAGAGACATTACTTTGCTGAAAAAGGTCCATCTAGTCAAAGCTATGATTTTTCCAGCAGTCATGTATGGATGTGAAGAGTTGGACCATAAAAAGAGCGGAGCACCAAAGAATTGATGCTTTTGAAATGTGGTGCTGGAGAAGACTGTTGAGAGTCCCGTGGATTGCAAGGATATCAAACCAGTCAATCTTAAAAGAAATAAACTCTGAATAGTCATTGGAAGGACTGGTGCTGAAGCTGAAGCTCCAATACTTTGGCCACCTGATGCAAAGAGCCAACTCATTGGAAAAGACCCTGGTGCTGGGAAAGATTGAGGACATGAGGAGAAAGGGGTAATAGAGGATGAAATGGTTGGATGGCATCACTGACTCAATGGACATGAGTTTGAGCAAATGCAGGGAGACAGTGAAGGACAAGAAAGTCTGGCATGCTACAGTCCATCAGGTCACAAAGATTTGGATACTACTTAGTGACTGAACAACAACGACAGATGATAAACTCAGGGCCCCTGATAAACAACAGTTCCCAAATCCCTTTTCTACAATTCAGAAATCCCAAAACTCTGAAAACTTATTTACTCTGACAAATTTGTGACAAACTCATTTGGCATTAAAACCTGACCTTACTGTAAGTTCATTCATAATCTTTTTTAAAAATTCTAATTTAGGTAAACATTTATTCATTTTCTTCTAGGAAAAAAATCGCTACTCTGAATAAAATACATTTGACTTCCAAGGATATCATATAAAGGATTGTGGACCTATAATTAGAAAGTGACTCCTTGTCTCTTGAGTTAAACTCTCTCCTGTATCTCCCTCAAAGAAAGCTGTTCTGCCGGTGGACATACATGTAGGGGTCAGAGATTATCCAACACAGGATATTCTAGGAGCTAGAGAGGGGTACACTTTCTGAGTACCATGACTGGGGATGTCCATGCCTCTAGTGGCTCAAGTTAGCTCCAAAGGGAGGAGAGTGCTGCTACCAGCCAGGTAACCCTCACCATCTGGTCTGAGTGCAGGCTCTAATTTTTCAACCATTAGAGACTGATGGACTTCCCAATAGAAAGCACTTGTTAGAAGTGCACTTTCCTTCCCAGAATAGCACAAGATGGATCCAGAAATGTCTGTATTACATTAATCAATATTTTTTTCACCCCAAACCAACCCAAACAAATTAAAAGGCAATAAACTGGGTTGGGGGGTGGGTGGGAGGGATGTAATGTTTGCAACATGATTCATCTGGTGAAATAACGATACTTGGGAATTGGATGACCTAAGATCAGATTCCAGATATGCCACTTTCTAGCTGTGGAGAAGGAAATGGCAACCCACTCCAGTGTTCTTGCCTGGAGAATCCCAGGGACGGTGGAGGCTGGTGGGCTGCCGTTTATGGGGTCTCACAGAGTTGGACACGACTGAAGCAACTTAGCAGCAGCAGCAGCAGCAGCTGTGTAATCATAGACAAGTTGTTTAACCTCCCCAAGTCTTCATTTGCACATTTGTAAAATACATAATACATTATTTACCTCATAGGTTTGGTATGAGGATTAAAAGCAAAAACATCGTAAAGCTCCTAAAAAAGTGTATTAGCACATAAAGCTTACGTAACATTAGTTCAGTTCAGTTGCTTAGTTGTGTCCAGCTCTTTGCAACCCCATGGACTGCAGCACACCAGGCCTCCCTGTCCATCACCACCTCCCAGAGTTTACCCAAACTCATGTCCATCGAGTTGGTGATGCCATCCAACCGTCTCATCCTCTGTCGTCCCCTTCTCCTCCCGCCCTCAATCTTTCCCAGCATCAGGATCTTTTCAAATGAGTCAGTTCTTCACATTATATGGCCAAAGTATTGGAGTTTCAGCTTCAGCATCAGTCCTTCCAATGAATATTCGGGACTGATTTCCTTTAGAATGGACTGGTTGGATCTCCTTGCAGTCCAAGGGACTCTCAAGAGTCTTCTCCAACACCACAATTCAAAAGCATCAATTCTTTGGCTCTCAGCTTTCCTTATAGTCCAACTCTCATATCCATACATGACTACTGGAAAAACCATAGCCTTGACTAGATGGACCTTTCTTGGAAAAGTAATGTCTCTGCTTTCTAATATGCTGTCTAGGTTGGTCATAGGTTTTCTTCCAAGGAATAAGCGTCCTTTAATTTCATGGCGGCGTTCACCATCTGCAGTGATTTTGGAGCCCCCAAAATAAAGTCTGCCACTGTTTCCCCATCTATTTGCCATGAAGTGATGGGACCAGATGCCATGATCTTCGTTTTCTGAATGTTGAGCTTTAAGCCAACTTCTTCACTCTCCTCTTTCACTTTCATCAAGAGGCTCAATAGTTCTTCGTCACTTTCTGCCATAAGGGTGGTGTCATCTGCATATCTGAGGTTATTGATATTTCTCCCGGAAATCTTGATTCCAGCTTGTGCTTCATCCAGCCCAGCGCTTCTCATGATGTACTCTGCGTATAAATTAAATAAGCAGGGTGACAATATACAGGCTTGACATACTCCTTTTCCTATTTGGAACCAGTCTGTTGTTCCATGTCCAGTTCTAACTGCTGCTTCCTGATTTGCATACAGATTTCTCAAGAGGCAGGTCAGGTGGTCTGGTATTCCCATCTCTTGAAGAATTTTCCAGAGTTTATTGTGATCCACACAGCGAAAGGCTTTGGCATAGTCCATAAAGCAGAAATAGATGTTTTTCTGGAACTCTCTTGCTTTTTTGGTGATCCAACAGATGCTGGCAATTTGGTTTCTGGTTCCTCTGCCTTTTCTAAAACCAGCTTGGGCATCTGGAAGTTCATGGTTCACATACTGTTGAAGCCTGGCTTGGAGAATTTTGAGCATTACTTTACTAGCATGTGAGATGAGTATAATTCTGTGGTAGTTTGAGCATTCTTTGGCATTGCCTTTCTTTGGGATTGGAATGAAAACTGACCTTTCCCAGTCCTGTGGCCACTGCTGGGTCTTCCAAATTTGCTGGCATATTGAGTGCAGCACTTTCACAGCATCATCTTTCAGGATTTGAAATAGCTCTACTGGAATTCTATCACCTCCACTAGCTTTGTTCATAGTGATGCTTCCTAAGGCACACTTGACTTCGCATTCCAGCATGCCTGGCTCTAGGTGAGTGATCACACCATCAAGATTATCTGGGTTGTGAAGATCTTTTTTGTACAATTCTTCTGTGTATTCTTGTCACCTCTTCTTAATATCTTCTGTTTCTATTAGGTCCATAATATTTCTGTCCTTTATTGAGACCATCTTTGCATGCAATGTTCCCTTGGTATCTCTAATTTTCTTGAAGAGATCTCTAGTTTTTCCCATTCTATTGTTTTCCTCTATTTCTTTGCATTGATCACTGAGGAAGGCTTTCTTATCTCTCTTGGCTATTCTTTGGAACTCTGCATTCAAATGGGAATATCTTTCCTTTTCTCCTTTGCTTTTCGTTTCTCTTCTTTTCTCAGCTATTTTTAAGGCCTCCTCAGACAGCCATTTTGCTTTTTGCATTTCTTTTCCTCGGGGATGATCTTGATCCCTGTCTCCTGTACAATGTCACGAACCTCCATCCATAGTTCATCAGGCACTCTGTCTATCAGATCTAGTCCCTTAAATTGATTTCTCACTTCCACTGTATAATCATAAGGGATTTGATTTAGGTCATACCTGAATGGTCTAGTGGTTTTCCCTACTTTCTTTAATTTAAGTCTGAATTTGGCAATAAGGAGTTCATGATCTGAGCCACAGTCACCTCCTGGTCTTGTTTTTGCTGACTGTATAGAGCTTCTCCATCTTTGGCTGCAAAGTATATAATCAATCTGATTTCAGTGTTGACCATCTGGTGTTGTCCATGTGTAGAGTCTTCTCTTGTGTTGTTGGAAGAGGGTGTTTGCTATGATCAGTGCGTAACATTAACCTTATTATTAAAAGAATTACTTAAAATCACAAGAAAAATATGAGTACTCTAATAGAGGAAATGAGTAAAGGATAGTGTAAGCAATTTAGGAAAGAAGAATAGACTAAGGCAAAAATATCTGTCAAAATATCTGAAAAAAACTCAGCCTCACTAGTATTCAAGATATGCAGAATGAAACAAGCTACCCATTTTCCCCCTATCAGATTGGCCCATATTAAAAGTAAAACCCCATTGTAATGCCATAAGTATGCCCCCCAAAACTAATTGTATAGAATGCAAAGGTCACATGATTATGAAGGTAATGAAATGACTCCCAGAGCCTGTTGTAGAGAACCACCCCTAAATTGTCATAATTACAGGATTCCAGTGACCCTGCTATTGGCGAACAGGCAGCTTATACCTGATGATGACATGAATAGACACACATTTTCTGAGGGACTTTTGGCACTGTCTGTGTCTAAGGTCTTAAAAAGTTTTTTAACTCAGGACCAATGATTCTACATCTAGCAATTTATTATAAAATAGATCAAAGCTCACACCAAGATTCATGATTAAGGATTTTAACCCTAGCACTATTTAATAGTTGAAAATTCAAGTTATCCTAAATGTTTAAAAGTACAACCTCACTTAAATGAATAACATTATTTTTAAATTAAAAAAATTCTATGAATTTGTCTAAATTATGTTTTTAGTATTTAGTGGTACAGGTAAACTGAACAAAATTGGTATGCCATATATACATATATATATATTAATGTATAAATATAGTCTGAATTTGTGTTTGTATATTTGTATTTGTGTGTGGAAGGGGTTAGCTGTCAGAGTAGGGTTATTACCTTTAATTTAATCTCCAGCTTCCATTTTACATCCTGTACTGAGTTATTTCTTGCTTGAATTAACTAGAGTGGACCCTGTCCTCGACAGCTGAACCAGAAATGATATCCCAGTCATATAGCAAAACCAATAGAATTATGTTATAAATGCAGCTCTTTTTTGACTCAAACTCGTCTCAGCTGCATGACATCTTCCAAGACTTGGCAGCCATCAGGGAAAATAATAAGCCTAAAAGTCTATCCTCAAGTGAGAAATATTTCTTACCATTGCCAAGACTGCCCAATAAAGGTTGAAATAGACAAAGATCTTTTAGCAATGACAACATTGTCGGAACTATTACATTGCCTCCAAAGGTAATTCTGTTTAAAAGAAAAACACTCATTGAGATACAGAATTCTTGGCCAGTTTGTCAGGAAGTCAGCATATGTTCATACAGTGACCACAGGAGACAATAGAAGTAAAACAGAGATAATACAGAGTATCTATTTTCAAGTAGCTCCCAGTCAGACATGGCAACCAAGAATCATGTCAACTGCAGTAAGTGCTCTGTGGGTTATACACAAAGAGCAATTACTTAGCCTTGCTCTTCACACAACCAGGTGCTTCACTGCTCAAATGGCCCTAATCCACAGGCTCACTCCTAAATCCACAGACATTTAATTGGAACACTTAATATCCATGTATCCTCAACAGAATCATGCTGTGATAATCCCAAAGAGCAAAGGGCTTTTAGTGAGCTGGCAAGTCAAGATCAGTAGTTTCTACCAGGGATCTGTGTTTAATGGGGAGTCTGAATATATGAAAACAGTATGAAACCAACCTTATCTCTAAAAAAGAAAAAAAAAAAAAAAAATGACAGAAATCAAACAGGTGAGGCCGTTTAGCTAAAGTACCAGAGACTGAGCTCTTCCACTTGGGCCATACTCCTGTCGGGCAGACAGCCTTCCTTCCTAACAACATTACCCTTGCTTTCTTCTTTTGTGAACTTAAAAAATGGTCACAATCTGAAAGTTGAGAGTTATGTTTTATTTGGTAAGAATTTTTAGCACTTTGAGTCAGAGAGGCAGCAGCCCAAGTTACCCTAAGGAGGCAAGGGGGAAAGCTAGGTTATATGACAGTTTTGCAACAAAGAGCAGGGAGTCAGAACATCAAAAGATTACCGTAAGTTAAAGAAAATCAAATATCCCAACTTAGGGAATTTAGCACTTTTCTATGTATGAGAAGATACAAGTGTCTGGGCTTACTGAAATCATTCCTTTGATGTGCATCTCACCTGTCTGGGCCCAGTAGCCTGTGTTTTTACATCCTGGGTTTCCTCAGGGCTCACCACAGGGAGTGGATACATTCTGATGGCTAGTAAATGGCAGGTATTCTTGCCTTCCTGAGTTTCTTCAGGGCTCACCAGCTCACCATCCTTGGTGGCTGCAATTGCTGATGACTGTGACACCCTTTGTTTACTGACACAGCAGGAAATATTCTGTTTCTCACTTTTAACCCAGTACATTTTTGTAAACCATCCCTTCAATAAGCTCTCCTTTATTTTCCCCATTGGACTATGTCCCTTGTTTCCCAAGGAGACTCCCCCTGGAAGGTTGTTCAGAGAAAGTTGTCTCAGTGTTTGAACAGGTTCATTGAGAAGATAATTCACCCACTCTTCAAACATCCCAGTTAGCTCAGCTTCTGTCTGGAAAGGATCCTAGCAGAGACTGTCATTTCTCTAATGGGATCATGCAGGGTTACAGCTAGTGAGTGTGACATTAGCTTTAGATAAGAAAGTGGAGTAGATTTGCCCAGTATGCCAATTTACCTGAGGATCAAAGGGTAACTTGCTCTCTTACTCTCCTAGTCTGAGAGCCTGGGGCTTAATGCATTACACAGCTACCAGACTTCACATCTGCTACCAAGTGCAAGGTATGAAAAGGGCTTTTCTTCTTTTGATTTACCTTTTCACTGAAGTCTCATCCCCATCCAGTTAATTGCAGCAATGCTGCTCAAGGAGTAGTGAAGGACCACTGCTTCTGTGCAAGGTGATAAGGAGCCTGCACCAAAATAAACCAGCAAAGCTCAGATAACTGACTTTTTTTTTTCCCTAGTAGCAAGACTTTCCTCATGAAAGAAGCATGTGTTGATTTATAGCCTCTCAGAAGCTCTTTTTCTCACCAGAGATAGGGAACAAACATTCTCAGATTGGTATTTGGATACTTGGAGCAGCACTGAGAGAGTACTGTGAGATTTGATCTGGCCTTTAAACTAGCTCAGCCTTTCTCAAGTTGTACTTCAGGGATCCTAATCCTGTAAGATACCTTGTCTATTAAGATTGGGAAATAGTCAGAGAATCACAAAGCACATGACCATGTTATCAGTTCTAATATGTCCTTCAATGAAAGAATACGCTTACTTTTGCTTAGCATAAAATTTCCCAAGCTTGTCTGAAATGATTTTGTCATGTCATGGCTATTACCATTTATGAAAACAGTGGTGTTCTCTGAAACACCCTTCAGGAAATGCTCAGCCTGCTGAACCCTATAGTCTCTTGGGAAGATATTTATCTTTTTTAACCATCACTTAATGTCTTATATCTGAATAGTTTAATAATTAATGTACTTTAATATGCATTTTCCCGATGAGTTTCAAGGTTATGCTTTGAGAAACGGGAGGAATTATACATCTCAATCTACACAGGAGTAATTGGGAAGGGGTCAGAGTGTCAGCAGATTGCATGGTTTGCTTGAAGTCAACTGTGTGAAAAGTGAAGCTAGAATTTGACACTCAAACCATCAAACTCCAAAATCTATAACATATTCCCTACAAAACACACTGAGCTAGAAGGAATCTTAGAGAATAATACATCTAATTAAGAAAATAATACTCTCTCTAGCAAAGGAGCCATTCAATGCTAACCCAGTGCTGATATAGTTTTTAGATGTGAAGTATGATAATTAAAGCTGTTTCTTTATACCACTTTGACTCTTTTCTCTTATTATGGTCAAATAGAGTTTCCCAATGTCTTTTTTTCTCCAAATCCCAGGGAATGGGTCATAGTCTCCTTCTAAAGTCGAGCGGAAGATCGGGGACAGGATGTCACAGACATTAGACTTCTCAGTTAGTTCATAATATAAAGCATTTGGTATTAGGGAGAGAGTCAGGAAACTTGACATTTACCTTATATCCTCAAGGCAAGTAAAAGGGGTATGGGATTTAATGGTACTTGCTTAAAGTGATCATGTCATAGTCTGTCTATCCTTTCATGGTAAATTCAAAAAAAAGAGAGAAAAAAAGTCTGAAAATGATCTGATCATGATGTGTTTCATTCTCTGTGCATATGTTTGGGCTTCTCTTGAAACTCAGCTGGTTAAGAATCTGCCTGCAGTGCAGGAGACCGCAGATCAATTCCTAGGCAAGGAAAATCCACTGGAGAAGGGATAGGCTACTCACTCCAGTATTCTTGGGCTTCTCTGGTGGCTCAGCTGGTACAGAATCCATCTGCAATGTGGGAGACATGGGTTCAGCCCCAGGGTTGGGAAGATCCCCTGGAGAAGGGAATGGCTACCCACTCCAATATTCTGGCCTGGAGAATTCCATGGACTGTATAGTCCACGGGGTCACAAAGAGTCGGACATGACTGAGTGACTTTCACTTCACTTCATGTGTATGTTTCTAACCATATCTTCACTTAATGACTCATCCCTTCATTCATTTGTTCATTCATTCAGTAAACTTATCTTGAGTTTCTATTCTGGGTCAGGCATTGTGCTAGGATCTGAGGAAACATAATGCATAAGATATTAATACATTTCTCATCCAAATCAAATATGATGTATAATTATCATTAACAAACATGTATTGAGCATATTGTATAGAAGCACTGGGACTAGGCACTGAAGGGACCAACTATATACCAGGGTCTGATGTGGCAGGATTCTTGTCCTTCCAGGATTCAGTCTCCTTGAGAAGATAGCCATGCATATAAAAGGTTAAGTAACATTTAGCAATGCTAAGTGCCAGTTAAGTGGTATGAAGAGTAAGTGCAACCAGCATTCCAGAGATAGGGAGATCACTTTTGGTCCAAGCAGGTGGGGAGGTTGTCACAGTGACATAATTGTGGTCATAGCTAATAATAACTCTGTTATAAACCACAGCATTGCAAGGGAGACAGAATCATTCTTTTGAGAGAATGAATCTTTTTTATTTAAATTGACCTCATGGAAATAAATCCAGCACTTAAAGAGTTTCAGGGTTTTTTTTTTATGTCATAAGGGTTCATTTGTGGGTAACTAGTTCCTGAAATAAGAAACTCATGTCTCTAGGTTAGAGTCATCTTGAATGGGAGAGATGAAAGTTCATTATTCTTTTGAAAGTTATCAACATTTATTGTGCTTGGCACTTTTTAAATAAGGAAAATTACCCTAAACTGGACAGTTTAGATTACATTGTTATCTGTGAGAGGCTTTTCTCATGTAATTACTGTGTGCTAGTTCGATAATTATAAGGAAGACCTGATTTTTTTTCTATTACTGAAAATAACTGCCTCTCCTGCATTGAAAAAAAAAAATACTTGACTTCCTCTTTTTAATTTTCTCATCCTCAAATAACCTATCAAAAATTCATCCCACCTCCAGTAAATTCTAAATAACTTAAAAATGAAAATGTCATTGATGATGCATATATTTCTATAGGTTTATTTTTTAAAGTTTGTGTATCACACCCTGTTAGGTTTAGAGAAATTATGATAATTTAATATAACATCTTATATTTATGTGATTACATTCTATGTGGAAAATCAGGTCCATGCTTAATGAAAAATTTTGACATTTATTTAAGTTCTTAGAACATGCAGTGCTAATATTTGACTCTATCTGACTCAATTTCAACAACAAAATATGCTTGCAAATTTGAGATACCATATAAGATGCCTCTGATATCCTTTGAATTCTCATAAAGAATGCCACAGGGTTTGCCACAGATAAGACATATCAGAGGTTTCCTCCCTTCCAAGAAGAACAACTAAAAGAAGAAGAAGAAGAAGAAAAAGCCAAGCAAAAGAAATAAAGAAAAAAACTGGGTATCATTGATTTTTTTTTTTTACTTTTTTTAGCTTATAAACTCTAAAACTAACAAGGTCATGAGGACTTAATCTGCAAAAATCTAGAAGGCAAATCCAGAGAGGTAAACTGGGTATTGGAAGCTACTGTGACCTCAGTTGCAATTGTCAAACCTGAAGACATATGCAAAGCTGAGGTGCTGTTCTGGGGGCCTCAAAAAGCAAAAGGAAGAAGTCAAGGCCAGGGTCCCACCAAAACTGGAGAGTCTCATTTCTTCACCAAATATAATGAACTAGGATCCAAAGGCCTGTACCATCAAGCAAATGAAAAGCCAGAAGTACACCAGCCCTTGTGTGAGTTTGCAATAACCTGGATGGTATAAGGAAGCACAGCCTTGAAGGATCATTCCTAAATTATTTTTAAATATAATGACTAGTACATGGTCAAATATGATCAGTTGCATAAACTAAAAATCTCGAGTGAGAATAGGCAGAAATGAATCAGATCACAGAGACTTCAAAATTAAATGAGAAAATACACACTATAAAATATCTATGGTTTCTTATGTTTAGAAAAAAAATAAACAGATCTCCAAGCTACTAAAAAACTACAAAAAGGCCAAGAGAACTACCAAATTTTTGTAAAAGCAAATGAATAAAATGCATTCAAATACCTCCAAACATATTCAGTTACATACAACAGAGCTGTACTATAACATATTGAGAAATTTGCATGAATTGCCAAATTGTACCACTTATAAGCCTGACTTAGCTCAAGGAAAGTGACCAGACACTACCTGTGAAAGATGAATGCCTCCTGGCCTCACTTTGGGTTCTAAGGCTGTCCTCTAGGAACAGGCTATTTATCACCCACCCTCACTGCCCCCCGCACCCCACTTTTTTAAAGAATCGGGATTTGGATAAAAAAATTTATAGTTTTTTTTATCACAGTTCAGGTAAACCAAGAATATCCACTAGCAGTGCTAAACAAGCAGTAGTGTTCCTTGTGAAAAAATATCTTGTGTAGTGTGAAAGACTCCATGACTCTGAGTGCATTCTTCCTTTTGTATTTCCCCTAAAGGCAAGAAACAAACAGTTCTACCAGCTTTCAGAGCCCATTCTTTTCACCTTAAGACTTTCACTTCCACATCATTCACTGTGGAAGTCCTTCACTTCCACAACATCAAATGTGCTGTGATGCTCCACTGAGATCTCAGGAATGAAAGACTTATTCCTACAGGGAGTGCTACAGACAAACTGCCTTTGGCTGTCTGTCCCCAGAGGGAAGGCCTCAGCTGAAGAGAGACCTACATACACACACACACACACACACACCTTACCTCTTTCTTGGGGAGCCCATAACCAATAATCTAGTACCCATATACCATATCCAACAGGAGGTATAAAGTATCTTCCCTCTTCTTCCCAATGAGGGGCCCTCTGAATATGATTCCATCTTCAGAACTCTGTGCAGGGTTGACTGTCTTCCATTGAGATATCCAGCATCGAAGCTTAGCTTCTCCTGGTGCCCAATCCTGATTTCTTCTCTTTTCTTCTGCAGCTGTCAATCCCAAGGGCAGGCCCTCAGAAGCATCTTATACACTGGCCTCTGCATTTGAGTTTGCTACCGAGGGACCCAGCCTATGTTGCTTGAGTTTTCACTGATTTGAACCTCTGGGCCTTACTGGGGTGCAAACATTTCTTCTTCAGAGGCATTCTAATTGGAAATTTCTTGGAAATCACTCTGGTAGGAGCATCAATAGTTAGTACATGTCCTACCAAATTCATCCCCCAGTTCTTCTCATGTCTGACAAGGACTTCAGGGAACAGCAAAGTCATGATTCTTAGAGGTAGAAACTAGTGCCCGTCACTAATCATAGTTTAACACTCAATGGATCCAAAATATTTGCATTTTTAGTTTTCTTAAAAATCTAGATTTTTTTTCTGTTTATAAGAGTGGGCCACTCTAATGCCAGTAGGGTCTATAACTGGGTGGGAATTGTAGGAATAGTTCTAAAATAAGAACACAGGAGGTCAGCTATAGGTCATCTTGTGAGAGGTTTGGCTCTGGTAACCCCCAGAGAAAACCATCATCTGATCAGGTTGCTTTAATTAAAATCACTAAGTGACTCTTTTTTTTTTTTACTTTTCAAAATTAACAATCTCATTTATAATAAAAGATACATATTTCTATTTTTATCAGTCTGGTTTGAATGACACATTCTGAAATGACCAACATGTTTGACAATAAACTTTGTAGAGAGGATCTGAGGAAACAGAAGGGGGTTGATAGAGGCAAAATGTCACTGGCAAAGCCCACTGGGGACTGTAGAGAAAATGACTGGGAATACAGGTGATAAGACCTAACCACTTCTTTTGTGTTAAGTCTAGTTTCACTTGCCTTTATGGGGTCCTGTGCAGAGACCTTGCACCTAACAAGTCGGATTGGAGTTTCCCTCATAGAACCTGACATCCTGACACCTCAGCTTCTCAGCTGCGTAGAGAAGTGCTGCCCGTGGCACCCCAGTTCAAGATGGCGTGGGCGGGTGGTGTGCAGACACGCTGTGGCACTTCGGTCTGAAGTGCTGTGAGCACCACATCAGCAGAGCGGACCTCCATCCTTTCTGCTGAGGAGAACCTTATAAAGCAGCCCGCCAACAGCAGCCTGTGGAGAGTGTTATACTCCAGAGCATGAGCTAACACCTCTCCACTCCTTGACCAAAGAGTAAAACTGCTTCAGAATCAAACCCAGTTTCATTCTGTTAGCTCTAAGGACACTTGTCCAGCGACCAACTGGACAAGGTCAGTAACAGAAGTTTCATTCCTTCCTTCACCCATTCTACCCCCAAAATTGTTTAGAAGAGAATCTGATTAAACTATTCTGTATGTGAAAACAAGCACACATTCATAACCTTTTCCCCCCAACTTTATTGAGGTATAATTGACAAATGTGATATTTAAGTGAACAACATGATGATTTGATGCACGTTTACTTTGTGGAAGAATTCCCTCCCTTTGAGCTAATTGGCAAATCCATCACTTCACACATTTAACTTTGTTTTTTGGTAAAAATATTTAAGTTCTACTCTGTTGTTGTTGCTCAGTTGCTAAGTCGTATCCAACTCTTTGTGACCCCATGGACTGCAGCACACCAGGCTTCCCTGTTCTTCACTATCTTCTGGAGTTTTCTTAAACTCCACTGTCTTAGCAAATTTCAGTTATACAATACAGCATATTACATCACACATTACATCTTCAGACCTTACTCACCTTATAGCTGAAAGTCTGTACCCATTTGTCACAACCATAGCATTTTGAGGTTATCACCATCAAGCTGTGGCAACCAGTTTAATACTGAATCTGCTTGCACTTGTCCTGTTTAGACTGATGGAAATGCAGTTTCTCAGCATTAAGTCCTGTGTCAGTTTTACAAATGAGTTATGTTTTTGTAATACATCTTAGATCCAGGAACATCTATTTTTAACAAGTGAAATAGACACATTAAAAACAAATAGAGCTGGGATATTTTTTGGTTTGGGGGAAGAGCTTTGGGAAAGTTTAACTAGCCTGTTTTACTGGCTTCAATAACAGGGAGAAGTTTAGAGTTATGAGCTCCCTTGATGGGTCTATTTACCTTCAGATGCTTGCACTGGTCTGGGGAGGGATGGGGTTAAAGCAGAATGGGGAACCAGGAAATTAAAGGCTTGTGGTGAAGACAAGCAACCGGGAAATGCAGGCATTCCCACATTAACATTCCATAGGATTCTGCAAGATCCGCTGCAAATTGGTGACTTGAAACCCAGAGTTATGAGGAGAGACTTGCCCCAGACTGCTGGTCAAAGAGAGAAGTAACCCCATCCTGGATAAGGGTATCACCTCCCTACAGTTGATGTGAAGGAGAAAGTCAATTAGGATTTTAAATTATCAAAGTGCTTAAGGCACTCTCTTAACAGACTTCAAAACAGTGCCAACATTTCCTCAAATTCAGGCTAAGAGGTGGTGGTCGGTGAGTCCTGGGGTCTTGGCTGTCCTGTCCCTATGCTGCCCGCTCTCAGGGTCTCTGTCCTCACTGCACTGAGGACCTCCAGCGCTGAGAGGCCGCCCTTTGGGCTCACATCAGTGGATCTGCTTTGTTGCCAGTAGGGGCTGGAGGCAGAGGGTGGCTTGGGGGTGAGAGGGAGCTGCAGGGCTGGAGCCCCTGGCTCCGTGGCCTTGGTCACCTGAGGTTGGGTTTGCCCTTCCTGAGAGGGAAGGAAATGAGAGAAGGAGCTATGGGAGGTGAGAAGGAATTTCTCTTGCCCTGCAAGCATGTGTCTGAGGGGACTTTCTGATCTGGATGTTTGTAAACTGCTCAGGGCTTCCCCCAACTCACACTGTGTGTTAGAGAAGACGAAAATGCGTTTCCATTTTGACTTTGCCTCCAAGAATCAAAACATTCACTTTCTCTTGATGTAAGCCAGGGTTGAGAAGACTTGCTGTTAGGCAATACTTGTAAGTTGCTTGAGAACCTTATATTAAGAGATGGAAGAAATTTTTGCAATCTTGATAGCTGTTTTTGGAAATGTTTTGGGAACCCTAAGGGCCTGGGTGTGTTTTGGCCATAACACTTCAAAGAATAAAGTAAAACTAGCCATCATTGAACACAGAGAGAAATTTGCTTATTGCTTTAGAGATGAAGGGGGAAAACGAGGCAACGAGGAAGGAGAATGCACAGAGCCAAATTGGTGAGAAGTGAAGACCAGGTCCAACAGCCCTGTCGTGGGGCCTCACAGGCTATTGAAGAGGTGCTGGGGGCTGCTCTTCATATGAAGTTCCTTGCCTTGCTGTGTCCTGAGACTCTGTCTCTGCTCCAAAGTCACTGATAAAGACTTCTCTTTTCATACCTCCTTTTGGTGGAACTCAGAAAAGGGCTGTCTTCTTCTTCTTCTTTTTTTTTTAGGTCTGTCTTCTTATATTGTCTATGTCACAGGCATCTCTACTTGCAGAAATCTCTGAGTGGTGTCATCTCAGACCCTTGGGTGCTGCAGAACCTGTGAGCTTCTGCCAGTGTCTGGAAAGTTTTGCATGATGGATGGTGTCATTGGTCTTTCTGGGCTTGGTGCTGGAGTCCCTTGTATTTATGAGACAAGAGATGATGAGCTGCCTGGCTCTGCCCCAGTTGGCAGCAGCAGCCACCTCTTCTCACACCTAATTGGAGCCTGTAACAACACAGCACAGGCTCTCTAAGACCAGGCACCACTACTCACTGCCAAGTGATGAAAAACCCTCTGACCTGCCTCCTGATTGTTTTCAAATTATAAGGTACTTTGGGGACAACTGAAATTCCCCCAAGTGCTTGTCTGAATAATTTTGGCAGCTTCTCCCAAAGTGCTCTGGCTCTCAGCACAACCACCCAGCCTCAGACTTTCCACCCAGCACAGGTCCACACCCTGCCCATTTTCTGAGCACATGCTCTAGGCATTGAGCCAGCTCCTTGCCTTCTAAGGGTTCCTTCCTGCCCAGCAGAGCAGGCACCTTGGCCCTAGGTTGACCTGTGGAAAGTGAGGCTGGTGAAGGGCCCTAGAATCTGCTCTGAGTTTTGAAGAGAGCGCCTCCCATAGACTCCCCATCAGACAGCCTCCTGTGAGCACCGAGGATGAGATATTTTAGGAGTCTTTTCTAGACCCATCCCCTGGAGCACCCTCGCTGACTGAGCGATGGTGCTCTCACAGAACCCTTAGAGGCTTTCCCCTCTGATCCCCAGAATCAGAGGCACAGACAGTCCAGGCTGAAAGCAGCACTAGTGAGCACCCAATGCAATCCTAAAGGTGGCCTATGGACATGGCCGGGTGGCCCCGTGATTAGCAATACAGTCATGGCAGAACCGTAACTGAGGTCTGGGCTTTGTGTGGCCCAGGCTGTGCTCTGTCACCACCCTTGTCTTCCATGCCTCACTCTGCCACTTGGGTGTTCTCCTTACCTCCTTGCTCCCCCTAGAAAGACTGTGTGTGTGTGTGTTCGTTTCTTAGTCATGTCTGACTCTTCGAGACTCCAAGGACTGTAGCCCATCAGGCTCCTCTGTCCGTGGAATCCTCCAGGCAACAGTACTGGAGTGGGTTGCCACTTTCTACTCCAGGGGATCTTCCTGACCCAGGGATCCAACCCAGTCTCCTGCATTACAGGCAGATTCTTTACCAGTTGAACCATCAGGGATCCCTAGAAAGACAGTTTGATGGGCATACTTTGAAAACGGAGAAAGTTCTGGGAGGCTCCAGAATCTAATGGGTCCACGTAACTGAAAAAGGGTAGTATTAGGATTCATTTCTGTTTTAAAACAACTGTAATGATCAGACATGATCCAAATCTTATTCCCCACAGAGCTGTTTTAGGGTTGCATGTACTGAGTTGACATTTTCTATTCTTTCCCAACTATCCGTGTTATCATTTCACCATTGTCCTATGACTCTCTTCTTCCTCTCCTTTCAGGGAATTTGGTCACCTCCAAAGCTCTGACTGTGGTGTTTCCTCCTCGTCTTCCCCTTTCCCACATATATGCTTCCACTGGTATTATTGGTTTCCCATTTTACACTCTTGACTGTCTTCTCCTTGAAACTCTGCTCCCTCAGCTTTAGTGACACCACACTCTCATGTTCCTCTTGTCATTCTGGCTCCTTGTTCTAGTCACTCTGTGGATATATCTTCTTCTGGGAGTTCTTCCCTAAATGTCAGTACTTTAGCTGGGTCCATCCTTGACTTGGTCCGTCTCTTCTCCTCACTACATCCTCTTCTAAAGTAAGCACTTCTGTGGTTTTCCTACTTCATCTGCATACATGATTTTAATGAATTATTCAGTTGGATCTTGTAGTAGATTTTCAAGGCTTAGCAAGTTTCCTAATTTCCTACCTCTGGTAACAAGTCCTGTTCCCCTGGCCTGTGACACATAGTCTAGGCTGAGCTAGTCACAGCTTAGCACCCTCCTCCTGACAGGGATTGAGTTATCTTCTCAATCTTGGGCCAAACATGGCTATCCTGGCTATTCTCCATTGGTATCCCCTCACATCTGACCAAGGATCAGTTCTCCACACATCTCTATCTGGCTCTGAGCCCTAGGAGGCTGATTCCTACAGCCTGCATCAACCAACTTCCCTTACCCTCTGGCTTCTGGTGGGTTTGGCTACAGGAGATACCAACAAGAAATCAGGTGATGGAGACAGAAAGAGCAGTCAGAGTATATGGTGCTGGAATGGAGATTCAAACCAGTAATGGCCAAAGAGAAGGGAGATGATATGACCACGAAAACATCGAGAAGGAAGAGGGGGCAGCGTGAAGAAATTCCTGACTCATGTGTATGGGTAGATACATAACTGCCTGGGCACATATAAGATATGGGGCTGAAACTTAATTGACACCCTTTCCAAGGTTAGGCCTACATTTCTGCCAGAAAACTGTGCCTGAATGATGCATGGACCCCTCAAACCTAACCTGCCAATTCTGCCAACCCCTGCTTGCCTTCCTCCTGTATTTTCAACAGTATCAGCCAACTCACCTTTCAAGTTTTGAGTCTCTCAGGTCATCTTTGATTCTTCCTTTTCTCTAATTGCCCACATTTGATGACTACCCAAGCTCTGTTGATTCCACCTTTGAATTCTCTTCCCCTCCATCCCCATTCCTCTGCCATAATCTGGGCCCTTGAACAATTACTCATCTCATTGCCACACAGATTGCTTCAGAACTTATTTTAAAAAATTAACAAATTACAATAAAACATTAAGTGGAAAAAAAGCATTTCAGATATAGTTGAAGCCCCCTGTGTATCTCTTCCAATCCCACTTTCCTCCTTTGCCCCTCATAGACGCCTACACTATCTTCAATTTTGTATTTGTTTTTCCCGAGAATGTTTTTACCACATTTATATGCATCTGTTAGAAATATTTACTGTGGTTTTTCATGCTTAGAACCTTTATAGAAGTGATATCAACTGTATGCAACCCATCTGAAACTTGATTTCCTCATCAATAACATCTTTGAGATTTGTCCCTATAGATACATGCATGCCCACTCACTTCAGTCTTGTCTAAATCTTTGCAACACAATGGTCTTCAAAGACAGGCTCCTCTGAATGGGATTCTCCAGGTAAGAATACTGGAGGGGGGTGCCATCTAGGGAATCTTCCTGACCCAGGGATTGAACCTGAGTTTCTTGAATCTCCTTCATTGCAGGTGGATTCTTTACTGCTGAGCCACTAGAGGAACCCACCTATAGATACATGTAGCTTTATTTCATTCATTTGAGCTGCTATAGAAGCTTCTATTGTGTGAATATACCACAATTTACTGACCCATTCTGTTGATGGATCTTTATGTTACTTTCAGTTTTTCACAATGATGAACATGCCACAAATGAACTTTCTTACCTGTGTTTCCTTGTATACATGCTAGAGTCTCTGAGAAGTAGACACAAAGAATAAAATTGATGGGTCTAATGGCAGACACATCTTTATGTTATCAAATTACTCTCCGAATTGGTTGTACCAATTCACACCCTTCCAGCATTACCTAAAAGTTACCATTTCACACTCATCAGACCGACAAAAAAAGGATACATTTAACATCCTTGGATGTTAAGTATTGGAGATAACTATGGAGAATAGCAATCTCACAATTGTTTTAATTTGCATTTTCTTGATTTCTAGTAAGATGGAGCATTGCTCATGTTTATTTCTTATTCTGGGTTCCTCTTATGTATACTGCTGGTTTATATCCTTAGTCTATTTTTCTATAGAATATTTTGAATTTTTTTTCCTATTGATATAGGAATTCTTCTCATGTGCTGGATATATTTCCTTATGAGGGACAGTTAATCTCTCCCAGTCAGTGACTGGTGTTTTTTCTTTGTTAAACTTGACTACATTAAAAAATTTTAATTTATATCAAAAAAAAAAAAATCCTGCCATAAATATTAATAATATTTACTTTTACAGTTGCTTCTTTGATGTCTAATTGAAGAAATTATTTTCCACTTTGAGACTGTAAAAATAATCTTAAGGTTCTTCTTATGCAATTGTAATTTGATCAATGCTGGAAAATTGTAACAGTTCAAATAACAGGAGGTAGTCAATAGGTCATTAAAGAAATAAATAAATTTAAAAATGTGCATCAGGAAGCCCAACCATTTTCTTTTGAGCTGAGCAACCCTGAGAAGGTCATTGAACTTCTCCTGTGTTTGTCCCTGGCTGGTTGGGAAGCATGAAAAACAATCAAGAAGGGCTGTTATTCACATGACCCACTCTAGGCTGCTTTCTTAGTCCTTTTCTCTGGCATTTTTTGGATCTGTGAAATCTCCAGCTGCACTTAAAATGCCATCTTCAACATCCTGGGCTGGGGTAGCCTTGTGCTGACCTGGGTGACTCATCTGGAACATGGCGAAAAACACTCAGAACTTTGAATCTGAGCTGGCTTCATCTCTTAAGGAAGTGGTGTTACAGAGCCCCTGCCAGGAAGACAGTGTGAGGAGCTATAATGGGTCCAAATGAAGCCCTGGATTCCTTGGAAGGAGACAATCTTAGTTGCTCAGTTGTGTCTGATTCTGCAACCCCATGAACTGTAGCCCACCAAGCTCCTCTGTCCATAGGATTTCCCAGACAAGAATACTGGAATGGGTTGCCATTTCTTCTCCAGGGAATCTTCCTGACCTAGGGATTGAAACTGAGTCTCCTGCATTGCAGATTCTTTAGCATCTAAGCTCATGGAAGTATTGACTAAAGGAGCCTAGATTCACACAAACATGGAACCCATTTTCCAAACAACTCTGCCTTCCCAGGCCACGTTCCAAATGGAAAGACAACAGAGAGGAGGTTTAGCACCCAAAGGGAAAGCCAGATATTTGGATGCCGACACCTCACCAGGCAGTGGCTGAGTTATCCTTGTGTGTGTGCTGCGCTAGAGGAGTGGGGATGAAGGGAAATCAGTGGGCAGTTGAGACACAGAATTCTAGAATATGGGCTCTGAAAAGCAAAGAGAGAAAAGAAAACAAACAAACAAACAATATCCAGGAATCATGGAACAACCTCAAAAGATGTAACATATGCATAATACAAATACCAGAGGGACAAGGAAGGAAAAAAGAAACATTTGAAGCAGTAACTGAGATATTACTCCCAAATTAATGTTAGGCACCAGCCAACCATCCCTCAGAAAATGCAACTCAAGATAAATATTAAATACTAAAATATACTAAATATCAAAGAATAAATACAAAAAAAAACTATGCCCAGGCACATCATACTCAAATATCAAAAAAATCAAAGAAAAAATTATTGAAAGAAGCTAGAGAAATATAACAGCTTAGCTATAGGAAAGCAAAACTAAGAACTATATCTGACTTATCAGAAGCCATATGTGCAAGAGAGTGAAGTGAAATATTTAAAATGTTCCAAGAAAAACACCATCAACATTGAATTCTGTTCCCTACAAAATTATCCTTCAAAAGTGAAGGAGAAATTAAGACTTTCTCAAATAAAAATTGCGGGACTGTTTTGCCAGTAAAGTTGACTTCAAGATATTAGATGAAGTTCTTTAAGGTGAGAAAAAGGATAACAGGTCAGAAACTCAGATCTGCATAAAGAAAGGAAGAACATATTCCTCCAGTGAAGGAGTAATTGAATGCACCATTGTGGTGCGGAATGTGAACAGTGGGGGAGGTTGTGCATGGGTTGGGGTGGGGATACATGGGAACTCTGTACTTCTGTTCAGTTTTGCTGTGCACCTAAAACTGCTCTAAAAAATACAACATATTCATTTTTTAATGAGACTTTAATTTGCTTTATAAATCTCAAACTATGGGTGATTAGCATGTAGGCTTTTATTTATACTCAGTCTGACTGAAAGGAAGGAATGCTAGGTTTTTAAATAATTTATCCTTTGGAAGAGGGAAGGAGGAGCTCTGTGAGAATAGAGTTTCATCATTTCCCTCTTCTTCTCCGGAAATCACTAAGAACCAGCAAGCTGGCAATTCCATAGCCCATTGCTGGATGTAACCATCAAAAAAGATCTGGCTCAGACTCTGTCCTGAGGCCAACTTTTTCTCTTTGCCTAGTTAAGCTTTCATCCTATCTGTCCGCAAAGCAAACTAAGTGCTTAGGTTTATTTCAAGTTCTGATGTTTCCTGATTATAGAACAGTTTAAAAGAATTCCTTGACTGTTTAAAATTTGGAAGAAGATATTCCATAAAGGAGATGGCCTGTTTAAAAAAAAAAGCCAGCAAACAACAACAAAACCCTTCAATTGTACCCTATTCAGATTCTGAAAAGATTTAAATAAAAAATCAGAGTGATAGGGAAATCAATGTGTGGTTGGGTCCAACTGGGGACAGTGTGATCAATGCCAAATTATTACATTCTTCAAAAATCCTAAGAATCAACATTGTGAGCCACTTAAGGGGAAAAAATGTAAAAACAGAGGAGGAAAAAGTCAGTTGATCCAAAATAAAAAGTAATGAACTGAAAAATAAGAAACTAGAATGGCTCAGATTAATGTCCTCCCAAACTATACTCAACTAAATACATAGCATACCAAAAAATGAGGAGTTAAAAAGAAAATTAAAACCATTTGGCAGAAAGTAGTTCCCTAAGCAATATGAGGCGTTCCCAAAGTAAAAATGCTAGAGATGTTCAAGAATGAACAGTTTTGGGGGAGAAGAGGGATTAGAAGGCAGATTACTCCTCCAAAAGGAATGTTTTCACACTCTGATTTATCTGATGGCCACAAACCCATTGCTCACAAGGCTTATGCTTCTACTGTTCTGCAGCTTTCCTTGTCAGGTAGATTTCAGGACAGGCCAATCTACATCAAGATGACCAAATTGATGTTAATTCTGGAACTGTTTTTGCTTTGAAATCCAGGAATCCCCACATGCATGCAAGTTCAGTTCCCTCCAATTGCATTTGATCTGGCAACTCACTTTTGAAACTAAAAGCAAAATTCAAACAAAGGGTGACATGGTAAACCTCGATGCTTTTCACTAATATTTCCAATTCTCCTTCTCTGGGTATGAGTAGAATTACTCTTACCTACTCTCCTGATGTTACACGTAGCTATATGGTTTGCTTTGCACAATGACATGTAAATAGAAGTGATATGTATGTCTTTCCAGTGGAAATCTTTAAGAAGTTTACCAGTGATTATTTCTGATGTCACCGTCATCAGCAATGCTCAGTTAGTGAAGTGCCTACCAGCCTAGCTCTCTGAGTACACATGTGGAGCAGAGTCCCCTGCTAAAGGGTGATGAATGTAATGCCTGAATGAGAAATGAACATTGCTTTAAACTACTGAGTGTTTAGAGTTGTTATTACAGCATAGCCCAGCCTATGCTGTTTAGAATAGCTGATAATTAAGGCAGCAATAACTGAGGCCCCCCTAAATATCTCATACTTCTTAATTTTCAAAGAATCGTCTTTTTGGAAGAAATGAACAATTTCCAATTTACTGAGGACCCTGAAAAGTCAACCATCCTTGAAATGTGACTCTGTTACTGAAAATGATGTCAGAGTAAATGTTCATAACACCAGTTAGAGTTGTGAGATATCATATGCATGATTAAGTATCACATGCTGCCTATTTTATCCTGAGGCTTATCTGCAATTGTAAGTCATTTTATTTTTGAAGTGCTTTTCGAATCTGTTGTAATTGGTATTACAGCTACCTTACTGTAAGACTAACTACTTTAGTGCAATGTATAAATATGAAGATAGAAAAATGGTTGTATATTCTATTTAAAATGGTTCAACCTAAAATCAACCAAATTGCTTTAGAAAGATACTTATTATAGATGATGGAATGTAAAAGTATTAAATAGATGAATAGAATTATGGGACTACCCACAGATTAAGGCCACCCACATTAAATTCCAGATTTGTTTACTTAGGTTCAATTTAGAATTAAATTTCATATTTCTTAAAAGTTGTTTTCAACATTCAGTCAAGAATAAGTTTGAATATTAGATCTGTTACGATATCAAAGTGATTTTTATTTTAAACAAATATTTGGCAAGCAAGATTCTGAGCCTGGTGAACATTGATTTTTATGTTTTTAAGCAATAAATTCTTAGACTATCTGTGTTTTAAAACATGTATTTGAGACTAAAGCTAACTTCTACAAGCTCTGATTCAGTTCCATCCTTCTGAGAGATACTCCAACATACACTTTTAAGTTCCATTTACATTTCAGGTAGCAAATGTTGCCTTGAAGTGATCTATAGCCTATGTCTTCTGGAAACCAATTCAATATAGCACAAAATAATGCTTAAAGACATGGAGTTCATATAAAACATCTTTTGCTCCTCAGAAATTTTTTGTTAAGAAAAAGATGATTTAAATAGGCACCTATGATTTCACTTTGGGCCAGGCCTTACTATCTCAACATTTGTGAGAGCTTTCTAGAATGCAGCAGACCCAGATGACAAAATCAGTTCCCATGGGGCTGGGCTGACTTGGGACATCTCCATATAGAGGTCCCACATCAATTTATACTCAACATGTCTCCAAATGAACTCACCATTTTCTTTTTAAATCCATGGCCTTATTAGAGTTTCCTCCAACTCTTTTCTTGCTTCTCATATCCAACCACTCACTGATTCTAGTATTTAGCCCTTGCCTCTCATCCTACCTCACCCTGTCCTGGCCCTCACCTCCCTAGGAATCTTCTTGCTTCCAGTATCTCCCCTTTCCAATCTTTGTTTCCACCACTACCAAATTAACCTCCGCAAAACATAAGTTGGATTGTGCTACTTTGTGCTGCTGTCTTTTGTTTAACTGCATACTCCCTCTCTGCCTTTCTCCTATCTTGTGTCCCAAAGGCCAACCTGTTGGGAAAGCATCAGTGAGCTCCCCTGCCCTTTGGCTAATGGTTCTGGTTGGACAATGGGGATCCCTGTGGGAAGAAAGTGAGGTCAGGGGTCAGAATTATATTTTTCTGGCACCCTCCTTGTGTCATTACATACCCTCAACCCTCAAGTGAAGACATGGTTCCTGTCTAGAAGCCTCCCCTGCATACCCTACTTTGAGTGTGACAAATCCTCTGCACATCTTTCCGTCCTTGCTTTTTTTGTGGTGTTTTTTTTTTTTTCCTTCCCCGTCAATCTGTGATTCTCATTATTTCTACTGAAACTTTTTTTATCTAATTATGCATTATCCTTTGCATTAGGCAAATCATGGAACTCTAAGAGAAAAGGTACCGAGAGCCTTGCATTACTGTTTGAAAATAAGCTCGCTCACTAATCAGGGATGTCCCTTACAGACGTCACATGAGAAATATATGCTACTGGGTTAAGCCACTGAGGGGGATTTATCTGATTCAATTGCTAGCATTACCTTAGTTAATGAGTAAGATTCTTTTAGAAAATAAAAATTTCTATTCTTCAGTGGGAGGTTCCCAAACATCATTAAGTTGATTTATAAACACATAGATGAAAGGGGATCACTAGGACACTGCAGGAGTTCACAGAGAACACATTTTCTTCTGTGATAGTTTCCTGGATAGACAGAGAAAGAAAACACCACAGCCTTGTTGTTTCTGGAGTTGCCCAAGTCATTTGAGAAAATTTTCATGATATTATTTTGTTCAAGAGGGAAAATTATTAACAAGACAAAAATGAAACTAAGTGGATTACTTATAGGTTGGATGGATTTACACAAAGGATGCTGATTAATAATAGATTGGAATCAATATAAAGGAAATTCCCTATTGATAGCATGACTCAGCTCTCTACCATAACTATATTAACACTTTTGTTAGTTTTTTAGATAAAGCTACAGATGGTTGGGCAATACAGAAGAATTTCTGTTCTAGGCAGCATATTTTTAAGAGCAGGAAAGTTAAGATTCTTAATGGGGGAAGGTCAAAGATAATTTTGATTCTGAAAACCCTATGCCATGGAAAAGTTTGGGGGGCCCTGGAGAAGAGTAGACCCAGAGAACTTGGACTCTGTCTTCCAATATTCAAACGATTGCCAACAAGAAGAGGAGTTAGAATAATTCTGTGCATCCTCCTCATCCCCAACCATGAAATCCATGCTGGATTTCTTAACACAATAGAGAGAAACTATGGGGTGGTTAATATCAGCTCAATATCAGGAAGAGATTTCTAGTAGAGTTGGCCAAAGACAGAGAGGCTAGATATGTCCAAACATACTCACAGCATCTGGGAGGGATCTTCCTGGGCAATTGACTTCAAGTCATTTTTAAAAGGCCCCTTCTAAGTCCAAGAGCCTTTTGATTCTCACTCACTTGCTGTAGTTGAGTAACTCAGGAAATCAAGCCAGCTGATAGACACCAGACATTATTTGTATGGTGACTTTGTTGGTATTGCCAAGTGACAACTCAGGAGGCAAATTAAATACTCCTCCTAGAGATCAGAGTTTGTGTTTGTAGAATGAGTGGAAGAGTCTGTGAACTTGACATTCATTGTATAAATTCTTTGACCGAAGCCTGTGCCTGAACATCCTCAATCTCCCTCATCTCTGTCCCCTTCCTCCCACAGAGCACAGGATTTGTTATTTCCTATGACAAATGGTCATTTTAGTCAACAGAAAAGACTGTTTTTGTTTTCTGTTTCTCAAGAGGTTTGCCCAAACTAAAACCTCATCAGTCAGTTTTCATGCTTTATTATTATTGTTTTTGATAACAATAATAAATTTTTTCCACCCTAGAGAAGAGTTTCAAGAGAGTGAAAACTGGGAGGGATGCTAAGAAAGGGTTTTATTTGGTTATGGAATTAGGTAGAGAGGAAGAACAACAGAAAACAGAATATCAGAAAAAGAGTGATCATGTCATTAGTAGGGGGTTTGGATGGGATATTGCTAAGAAACTTCCAAGAGAGAATGGTGGTCTGAATACACACATATATCAAAAATTATGAATAACAAATATCAAGAACAATGGCTTTGGACAGAACATGTGCATTATGAAAAAGCATACTAGTGATTTTCAAACCTCTATTTGTCCCGAAGAGATCAACATAGAACCATCCTGGCTTAATGGGGTCTCTAAAGAACCTTTGGGAAATGCAAGGGATCTTTGGACATAGTTTGAAAGTCTGGATGGTAAGTCCAGGTGAATGTAGAGCAGATTCCACCCAATAGATGGCAATTCCTGAACTCATTTATTACTTAGCAGAGTTCTCTTTCAGCTCTCCTGGTGCAGCATAGGCTCATCTGAGAGACAGTCTGGTTTCAGCTCTTTATTCTCTGTTTTAATGGATGGCACCCTGGTCCTTGTCTCCTTTATTGCCCATACTCCCTAATTCCTTTCCCTACCTCTGGTTTCTGTCATCTCTGATGCATGCTAAGTATAGGAAACAGACTAATTGCTTCCCTAAAGCATTTTTTTCCCTGCTACTCTCTTGCTCAAGAATCTAAGTGCATGTGTGCTCAGTTGCTCCGTTGTATCCAACTCTTTCCATCCCCATGGACCATGACTCCTCTGTCCATGGGATTTCCCAGGCAAGAATACCGGAATGGCTTGCCATTTCCTCCTCCAAGACATCCTCCTGACCCAGGGATCAAACCCACATCTCCTGAGCCTTCTGCACTGGTAGGCAAATTCCTTACCACTGAGCCACCTGGGAAGCCCTCAAGAATCTACAGAGGTGCTTTATTTCTACCACAGGATTCAAGCTTCCCCCCAGTCCACACCCCATCCTCATACACCTGCTGCTGTAATCCACTGGGTCCTCCCTCACCTTTGGGCTTTCATATAGGCTGTTGCTGCCTGGATTACTCTCTTTAGACCCTCACCCTCGCCTTCTTCCTTAGCCTGCTCCTGCTGCTCATTATTATCGCCATTTCCTTTGGAAAGTCTAGGGACATAGTTGCCCCTCATGCGCAATGCTGGAGAAGGCAATGGCAACCCACTCCAGTGTTCTTGCCTGGAGCATCCTGTGGACAGAGGAGCCTGGTGGGCTGCCGTCTCTGGGGTCGCACAGAGTCGGACACGACTGAAGTGACTTAGCAGTAGCAGCAGCAGCAGCATGTGCACTGACATAGCACTTCATGTCTTCTCTGTCAAAATTGATTTAATTATAATGTTTTTTATGGCTACTTATTAATCTGTATCTCCCACTAAACTAAATGACAAGAAAGGAATGTCCACACCTTATTTAGGGCTTCCCCAGTGGCTCAGTGGGTAAAGAATCCACCTGCCATGCAGAAGACACAGGAGACCTGGGTTTGATCCCTGGGTCGATAAGATCCCCTGGAGGGAGAAATGGCAACCCACTCCAGTGTTCTTGCCTGGAGCATCCTGTGGACAGAGGGGCCTGGTGGGCTGCCGTCTCTGGGGCCGCACAGAGTCGGACATGACTGAAGGGACTTGGCATGCATGAATGCATTGAAGAAGGAAATGGCAACCCACTCCAGTATTCTTGCCTGGAGGATCCCCACAGACAGAGGAACATGGTAGGCTACAGTGCATGGGGTCGCAATGAGTTGGACATGACTGAGTGACTAAGCCACACACATGCACATCTTTCTTACCCTTGAGCCCCAAGATCGTGGCAGTGTAATGCATGATGAGTGAGTGAATGAATTCAACCTAAATATTTGTTTAACAAGTGAATGGTTGTTGATAGAATGGAGGATGGATAGTACTCTTCTGCCAGTGTATAATTCTTTGTGACACCACTTCACATGGTCCTTTAGTTGTGATCCTTGCAATTTGGGCATCTGCTTTAGCCTGTTTGGGTGGCTAGAATAAAATACCACTGACTGGGTAGTTTATAAACAATGGAAATGTATTTCTTACAGGCCCTGGGACTGGCAGTCTGGGATTGGGGCACCAGTATGGTCAGGTGAGGACCCAATTCTAGGTCACAGACTTCGTGAATCTTCTCATCTTCTGCTGGAGCCTCTCTTAAAAGGTTCTAATGCCAGTCATAACAGCTCCATCCTCAGGACCTAAGCATGTCCCAAAGGCCCCTACCTCCTAGTACCATCATCTTTGGAGGTTAGGATGTCAACATATGAATTCTAGGGGAAGACAAACATCAGATCATGGCACATACCAAATGAAGATTCCTCTTATCTGTTCCTGGATGAGACACCATGGCAGGAGGCAAGATCCTCTTGGAAATGAGACTCTGAGTGAGGAGGGGGAGGCTGTTGGACATCTATGGTGGTGGGACAAGGGATTCAGGAGGCAAACTCCCTGACAGCTGCTGGGATTGGTGGGACAAACCCTGGAGGAACTAGAAAAATGGCTTTTGTCCTTTCGCTTTTTGCCAGTGGGATATATGGAGGTGTCAATGGCCATTTTGCCTCATTTCATTATCCAGAACCTCCCTGTGTTGTTATTGAAGCAGTCAAGGTCCAGAGAAGTGTAAGGACTTGCCACGTGTTTCAAAACTGGTGGCAGAACCAGGCCTAGAATCTGATTCTTTTTTTTTTTTTTTTTTGCATTGCTTTTTATTTTTTTTTTTTAAATTTTTTATTAGTTGGAGGCTAATTACTTTACATCATTACAGTAGTTTTTGTTATACATTGATATGAATTAGCCATGGATTTACATGTACTCCCCATCCCAGTCCCCCCTCCCACCTCCCTCTCCACCCGATCCCTCTGGGTCTTCCCAGTGCACCAGGTCCGAGCACTTGTCTCATGCACCCAACCTGGGCTGGTTATCCGTTTCACCCTAGATAATATACATGTTTCAATGCTGTTCTCCTGAAACATCCCACCCTCGCCTTCTCCCAGAGTCCAAAAGTCTGTTCCATACATCTGAGTCTCTTTTTCTGTTTTGCATATAGGGTTATCGTTACCATCTTTCTAAAGTCCATATATTAGAATCTGATTCTTAAGCAACACTTTCTGTCCCCCCTTTATTTCCTCCTCGCTGCTATCTGAAAACCCTAGGTTCTGATTTGCTAACTCAAAGTTATGCATGCAATGCTTCCTCCACAGTGCTTACTGCTCCTGACCTTTGATGCTGTGAAAGCAAAGGGCAAAACCAGGGCATTTCCTCCTGACCAGCATTTCCCACAGAGCAAAGCTGTTCCTCTGTGTGTGCTGGGGGAGAGGAGTGTGAAAGGGGAACGGAGGTGTAAAGGGGGAGGGTTTTTTGAAGTGTGAAGGTGGGAAAGGCAAAAGCCCGGGTAAGCAAAACCAAGAGAAACAGCAAGAAATCTCTCCCTGCACAAGTTACTTTTCTCCTGGGGCTTCAGTGACGACTTCACTTTTTCATTTTGACACTCTTGACTGAAAATGCTGCCTTGGGTGGGTGTGGGGGGTGGGATGCCCATGTGTGTGCGTGTGTGCTTGGTCACTTCAGTCGTGTCCGACTCTGCAATTTTATGGACCGTAGCTCACCAAGTTCCTCTGTCCATGAAACACTGGAGTGGGTTACCATTTCATCCTCCGGGGCATCTTCCCCACCCAGGGATTGAACCCATGTCTCTTACATCTTCTGCCTTGGCAGGCAGGTTCTTTACCACTAGTGCCACCTGAGACATCCCTAGGAGGTGCTCATAAAGCACCTAAAAGCAACAGCAATTCATTAGAGCCACAAAGTAGAGAATAGAAGATCCACATCTACTTAAACCATCACCATTTTCATCCGCATGATTTTATTTGTGGAGCAGAAGGCTGTGGAGGCTCCTCTGAGTCTGTGGTGAATTGGCAACACCCCTGCAGAGGGCTCCCACGGGCATCCATTTCCCAAGCGCTGTCTTGCTAAGTGGGTGCGCTCAGACACTCAGTCGTGTCCGACCGTGTGACCCCGTGGACTTAGCCCACGAGCACTGCTGTCCACGGGGTTCTCCAGGCAAGAATACTGGAGTGGGTTCCCATGCCCTCCTCCAGGGGGTCTTCCCGACCCAGAGACTGAACCAGCATCTCCTGAGGCTCCTGTATTGGCAGGCACATTCTTTACAGATTCTTTACCACTGAGGCACCTGGGAAGCCTGAAGAATTGGTAAATGTCTTCAACACACATGAACAAATGATCTCTCTTTCCTTATTTCTTTGGCCCACTCATTCAGTCAACTTATTTTCTCTCAGGGATCAAGAAGCCCACTATGTAGTAACAGAAATGTTTGAAAAACTTGACTCATTGTTGCACAATGTACATTTATGTACATTGATGCCTGTATTACAAACAGAAGACTGTCTGGCTCAATCAGGCCCAAAGGAGGAAGGAAATTTATTGACTCACATGACTGAAAACTCCATGCGAGGATTTGCTTCAGACAAGCTGCTTCTCAGCAGCTCAGTCACTCTGTTCCTTTCTCTCTTTGTCTGTCTCTGTGTTTTGTTTATTTTTTTCCTTTTGGCTGCACTGGCTCTTTGTTGCAACACACTGGCTTTCTCTAATTGTGGCACCCAGAATTTTCTTGTTGCAGAGCACAGGTTCTAGAGCCTGTAGACTCAGTAACTGCAGTGTGCAGGCTTAGCTGTCCTGCAGCATGTGGGATCAGAGTTCTCCAATTAGGTATCGAACCCAGGTCCCCTGCAGTTTGCAAGGTGGATTCTTAACCACTGGACCACCAGGGAAGTCCCTCAGTCACTGTGTTTCTTTTCTATTTCTCTACCATCTTCTGTGTTATTGGCTGTATTCTAAGACTGGGTCCTCTCAAAGTCACAAGATGACCGACCATAAGCAACTCCCAGTGCTACATGCTACCTTGTTGAGATCCAGCCAAAAAAAGAAGAGATAGTCTCTTTGCCTCAGCACTCTTATAAAGAGTCCTGGGACAAGGTGGTGCTGTGGTGCTGGGAAAACCGGTCAACCACTTGTAAAAGAATGAAACTAGAACACTTTCTAACACCATACACAAAAATAAACTCAAAATGGATTAAAGATTGAAATGTAAGACCAGAAACTATAAAATTCCTAGAGGAGAACATAGGCAAAACACTCTCCTACATAAATCACAGCAGGATCCTCTATGACCCACCTCCCAGAATATTGGAGATAAAAGCAAAAATAAACAAATGGGACCTAATTAAACTTAAAAGCTTTTGCACAACAAAGGAAACTATAAGCAAGGTGAAAAGACAGCCCTCAGATTGGGAGAAAATAATAGCAAATGAAGAAACAGACAAAGGATTAATCTCAAAAATATACAAGCAACTCCTGAAGCTCAATTCCAGAAAAATAAATGACCCGATCAAAAAATGGGCCAAAGAACTAAACAGACATTTCTCCAAAGAAGACATACAGATGACTAACAAACACATGAAAAGATGCTCAACATCACTCATTATCAGAGAAATGCAAATCAAAACCACAATGAGGTACCATTACACCCCAGTCAGGATGGCTGCTATCCAAAAGTCTACAAGCAATAAATGCTGGAGAGGGTGTGGAGAGAAGGGAACCCTCTTACACTGTTGGTGGGAATGCAAACTAGTACAGCCGCTATGGAGAACAGTGTGGAGATTTCTTAAAAAACTGGAAATAGAACTGCCATATGACCCAGCAATACCACTTCTGGGCATACACACCGAGGAAATCAGATCTGAAAGAGACACGTGCACCCCAATGTTCATCGCAGCACTGTTTATAATAGCCAGGACATGGAAGCAACCTAGATGTCCATCAGCAGACGAATGGATAAGGAAGCTGTGGTACGTATACACACTGGAATATTACTCAGCCATTAAAAAGAATTCATTTGAATCAGTTCTAATGAGATGGATGAAACTGGAGCCCATTATACAGAGTGAAGTAAGCCAGAAAGATAAAGACCAATACAGTATACTAATGCATATATACGGAATTTAGAAAGATGGCAATGATAACCCTATATGCAAAACAGAAAAAGAGACACAGATGTACAGAACAGACTTTTGGACTCTGTGGGAGAAGGTGAGGGTGGGATGTTTTGAGAGAACAGCATCAAAACATGTATATTATCAAGGGTGAAACAGATCACCAGCCCAGGTTGGATGCATGAGACAAGTGCTCGGGGATGGTGCACTGGGAAGACCCAGAGGGATCAGGTGGAGAGGGAGGTGGGAGGGGGGACTGGGATGGGGAACACATGTAAATCCATGGCTAATTCATGTCAATGTATGGCAAAAACCACTACAATATTGTAAAGTAATTAGCCTCCAACTAATAAAAATAAAAGTAAAAAATAAATAAATAAAAATAAAAATGTCCCAAAGGAGCAGGGGGAAAAAAAAAAGAGTCCTGGGACTCAATCTAGTTCGGCATCCCTGACCTAAGCTGAGTTAATCAGTCACGTGATGTGAAGACAGTCACATACTCTACCCAAGGGGCAGGTGTGAGAAATTCCTAAATGGACCTGGGAGTGGGGAAAGGGAAGAGAGAGATACAACGAAGTGTGGATTTTAGGGAAAGGACTTTGGCAGGGGTGTTAATATTACATGTGGGAGAAGAGTCCTTCTCAGCCTGAACAGGCCCAGGGTTTTCTATAAGGATGAACCATGCAAAAGGAAGGAATTTGAATTGATCAATCCTAGAATATATACTTAGCATAATAGACATGGAAGCTGCCCTCAATTAGAAAATGATCAAGGCATGAAATTGATTTTGCAAAGGTAAGAGGGCCAGGAACAGACTTTATGCCAAGACTCAGGAGGCTGTTTGGGAGTGCAAATCTGTCTCCTAAATTCTCAGAAAGGAAGATTAAATTATTTGAATGTGTCTTAAAAGAGCTGTTCATAAGAAAGTTCTAGTTTCAAGGACTGTATGATACTGAACTGCTTTCATCAAGACAAGGCTAGGCTTGTTTCCCACAAATCTGGGATTGAATTATAGCTCCACAACTCACTCACCACGGCCGTGGGCAAGTCACTGAACCTCACTACTTAACCACTTCATCTTTATTAATTTATTTTGATGTGCAAATATTTTACTTATTTATTTTTCTTCCAGTTTAGTGAGATATCAGTAACATATGGCACTGTGTATGTTTAAGGTATACAGCATAATGGCTTGACCTATATACATAATAAAATGACTGCCACAATAAGTTTAGTGAACATCCATCATCTGATACAGATACAAAATTAAGGAAGTAGAAAAAATTTTCTTATGATGAGAATTCAGGATTTACTTTCTTAACAACTTTCACATAACAAACAGAAGTATTATTTTAGTTTTATCATGTTGTACATTAAATCCCTAGTACTTATTATCTTATAACTGGAAGTTTGTACCTTTAAATACCTTCATTCAAATCCTCCTCCCCCAAATCTCCACCTCTTGTAACTGAAAATCTGATCTCTTTTTCTTTGAGTTTGTTTGTTTTGTTGCTTGGTTGATTTTAAAGTGTAATTGATATACAGCATTATGGTAGTTCTCGTTAGACAACATAGTGATTTAGTATTTCTATCCATTTGAAAATGATCACCATGGCAAGTCTAGTTACCATGTACAAATCAGTGATTTGAAATGCAAATCAAAACCACAAGATATCACCTCACACCCATCAGAATGGCTGTTAATAAAACACAACAAATAACAAGTGTTGTCCGAGATGAGGAGAAAAGGGAACTCTTGTGCACAGTTGGTGGGAATGTAATTGGTATAGCCACTGAGGAAAATGGTAAGGAAATTCCTCAAAAATTTAAAAATTAAGCTATCATACTATTACCATGCACCTCAAATTGAGACTTGAACCTAGTCAAAATCCAGATTGGGACTTAAACCCACAGTCTTTTCATTAGAATCACTAATCCAGTGTCTGGACTTACTGAGGCTCAGGTTCTTTGTGTCTCAGTACAGAAAGAATTCAGTGAGATACAAAGTAATAGGTAAGAAGTGGATTTATTTAGAGAGAAACACACTCCACAGGCAGATTATGGGCCATCTCAGAAAGAAAGAGGTCCCGCAAAATGGCATGCCTAGTTTTTATGGGCTGAGTAATTTCATAGGCTAATGAGTGGAAGGATTATTCCAACGATTTTGCAGAAGGGGTGGGAGTTTCCAGGAATTAGGCCACTGCCCACTTTTTGACCTTTGATGCTTGACTTTGGAGCTGTCATGGCACTGATGAATGCGTCACTTAGCTTGCTGACCTGTTACCATGAGCGTATGTGCTGTTAGTCACTCACTCAGGGCTGACTCTTTGCAACCCCATGGACTGTAGCCCACCAGGCTCCTCTGTCCATGGGGATTCTCCAGGCAATAACACTGAAGTGGGTTGCCATGCCCTCCTCCAGGGGAATCTTCCCAACCAGGGATTGAACCTAGGTCTCTGGCATTGCAGGCAGATTCTTTACCATCTGAGCCCCCAGGGAAGCCCACAATGAGCACATACTGAGGCTTAAGGTCTAGTGGAAGTTGACTTGTCCCCCATTTTGGTCCTTTTTGGTTCTAATCATTTTATATCATGCCCTTGGGCTGTGTCATTCTTTTTAAGTTTGTGCCCTGTCCCCTTCTCTCCGGTTTCAATGTGAGTCAGCAATAATCTCTTCATCATTAAAATTTGGATAACAGCACTTCCCTTGCAGAGTGATTGTGAAAAGCAGAAATAGGGTCCCAATGTGCCCAGGGTGAATCAGACATTAAGCAATTGTGACTATAGTTATTTAAATAGAGCTGCTGCTCTGGGATGATGCAAGGTCAGAAGAGGAATGTGAACTTTCCGGAAGAGCCTGGCTTTAGGCAAGATCTAAGCAGCTGACATAAACATTTGGGAGGAATGGTATTAGGGACATGCTGTTACTGCTGGAGCCTCTGCTCCAGTTCAGATTGGTTTTCCCCTAGATTCACATGTACCTGGGCATTCCTGGCAGAGGTTCCCCCACCCTCCACCCTGGGAAAGTGTTTTCCATGGAAATCAAGTCTGGTATACAACTTGATTCAGATTGAAATATGATAACCCCCACACTTTGGTCCAGATCAGAATGTTTCTGGTCTTGCCCCCATGGACTATATCCCAAAGGAGAGGAAACAGTAAAAAAAGTAAGAAGGTGACCATACTGGAAAGCACAGTGGCAGCTTTATCAGAGAGCACAAGGAGTGCCTTCTGATTGGGATTGGGAAATGGGTTGGAGCCCAGAGTGGATGGAACTGGGCTAAGACCACCTCAGCCCCACCTAGGAAGACAAATGTGGAGGCACCACAATTCAGGAAGCATATGAGAGAGATCAGTAATCAGTAATAAAGGCTTTGAAGCGTGGCTATCCCAGCTCAGTGCCACTGATGTCTCCAGTGGAGATGCATACCTAAACACACGGTGGTGATCCCGGTGGTGATCCACCAGGAGCCACAGAGGAGGAAGGCTGGGTGCAGGAGTCCCATAGTAGCTGAGAGGGCTTGTGGAGGGGCATACACGGCCACCCCCAGGGATGCCCATGAACAGCTGGGGGGATGCTGCAGAGCTGGCTAGGGAGCAGACAGACAAACCTTGCTGGCTTACTTTACTTTTGCCCCAGAGTGGTATCGCCAAGGCAACTATTTGAACACAAATTCATCACTTCCCCTTGGACACTGCAGAATCACTTCAATGCCAAGTTAAATCATTAGCAGCACATGTATTACACTGTGCCTTCAAGAAATCGTGATTTAATGTTATGACTTTGCCTTTTGCCAGAGATAATTAAGAATGTTTTCATATAGATATAAACTGCCTATCATGACAGTTTTTATTATAATGTTTAAAACCCTTATTATATAAACAATCCTCTTAATTAATTTCTCTTAATATGCTGGGAGTGTTTGTTCCTCATGTTGGACTAGTATACTTCCTTCCTTCATTTTCTTTCTTTCTTTTTTCTTAAAAAAGAGCTTAATAGTTTATTAAATTTCTCTTTCACCTTGACCACTAGGGCAATAACAGTGAAATGTGGTACACAATTGGAGTAAACTTGGTATGGAGAGACTTGATGGTAAAACCACCTCCCACTCCTCATCTTCAACATAGCTCTTGTTTTGGTTGTTTTTGTTATCACTGTTATTTTTATCATTAGTTTATGCTGATGTGTCTTTCTAGTAAGTCGATTTTTAAGTGACTTGTTAGAAGTAGCTGGAATTTACTTAATAAATGGACTAATTCCTGAAAGAGTAGGTAAAGTGTAGATAGGTAAAGTGTCAGAACCGAGAACTCATTATTTAAACCTCATATTGTTTTTCTCTGAGGCACATAGAGTTGAGAATAATGCTGCCCTTTCTCCATCGTATTTTCATCTGAGGCAATTCTTTGTTCTGTCAAATAGATTTATTTTCTTTATCAGACAGAAATGTGGGTAAAAGAAAATAATCTCATTGTGTATGATTCCTGACATGATACCAAGGGCTCCAGACTACAGTGAAATTTGGCTTTAGAAATGACCTGGGAAACCTTTCTGGTTTTAAACACTTGTTCAAAGAAAACCTGTTTGAAATCATTCACTGCCGTTCATTCCTCAGTGGCAATACAGACATTCTCTTGTTCTGATTTTTATGTTAGTGTTGAACAGCAAAGGGCTGGTGTTTGGGTTCCTACCCTGCTTTTATCTTTTAAAAAAGAAAAAAAAAAGCTGTATTAAATGATAACACTTACTTATTGGTGTCAGTAAGTCTCTGTTTACAGAAACAAACATAAGTTAGTGTCCAATTCAAAGAGCTTCCATAGGTGAACGTACCTGTAGAACCATGACCAAGATCAAGAAAAGAAAATCTACTAGCTTCTGTTACTTACCCTCATACCCCACCCAGTTCCTAGATCCCTCCAAAAGGAAACATAACTCTGCTTTCTGACACCATTGATTACTGCTTTGCTTGTTTTTAAAGTCTGAAAATGTAATCATTTAGTATATTCTTTTCTGTCTAATTTTCATGAAATTCAGCCTTTGTACTGCAGGTAGTGATTAATCATTTTTATGACTCTGTACTAATACTTCACTATATGAATATACCACTGGCGGGCTATAGTCCATAGGGTTGCAAAAAGTTTGACATGATTGAGCAACTAACACTTTTAACTTTCACAAGTCATGTATCCATTCTACTGTTGATATCCACTTGGGCTGTTTTAAATTGCTGGCTCTTAAAGAGAATGCTGCTATGAATATATATGTCTTTAAGTGAACACTGTTGTTGCTAGTCAGTCATGTTTGACTCTTTGCCAAGCCATGGACTGCAGCACGCCAGCTTCCCTGTCCTTCACCATCTCCCAGAGTTTGCTCTAACTCATGTCCATTGAGTCGGTGATGCTATCTAACCTTCTCATCCTTTGTCGTCCCCTTCTCCTGCCTTCACTCTTTCCCAGCATCAGAGTCTTTTCTAGCGAGTCAGCTCTTCACATCAGGTGGCCAAAGTATTGGAGTTTCAGCTTTAGCATCAGTCCTTCCAACGAGTATTCAGGGTTGATTTCCTTTAGGATTGACTGGTGTGATCTCTTTGCAGTCCAAAGGACTCTCAAGAGTCTTCTCCAACACTACAGTTCAAAAGCATCAATTCTCCAAGGCTAAGCCTTCTTTATGGTCCAACTCTCACATCCAGACATGACTACTGGAAAAACCATAGCTTTGACTAGATGGACCTTTGTCATCAAAATGTCTTCGCTTTTTAAGTGAGCATAGGCATGCATATCCTTGTGGATATACCTAGTTGTGCTGGGTCATAGCTATTATATATGATCAACTTTAGTAGATACTAGAAAACAGCTTTCCAAGTGACTGTACCAATTTCCACACTCACTAGCAGTATATAAGAGTTTTAGTTGTTCCACATCCTTACCAGCTCTTGTTATTGTCATTATGTAATGACCACTATGAAATCATCATTGCATGACTATGTCATGTTAGTCATTCTTGTAATAACTGATAAAGCGGAACCCTTCTTTTAGGTTTATGGACGATTTGGGGAGTGCTATTCTAATCTTTTATCCATTCTTTTGCTCTACAGCAATGCCATAAAGATTCTTTCCTATATTTTCCTTAGAAATTTTATTTTTTGTTTTGTTTTACATTTAGATCAATAGTATGGAATTGTGTATAGGGTACAAGGTACGATTTATTTTTCCCATAAATATATACAATTGATTTATTACAAAGACTATTTTTTTGCCACTGCTCTACAGTGTTACTTTTGTCATAAAATGAATGGTTCATATGTATCAGGATCTGTTTCTGGACTTTTCCATTTAACATACTAGTCACCAACTAATATGATTTTGAGTTGAAACACTGGTCATACTATCTGGTACTCTGGAGTGTCTGACTGCAGTTGCCCTATAGCCTTAGATAAAGGTCTGTGAAAGTGAAACCAATTAATGCAGAAAATCCACTCCATATATAACCACCAGAAAGAATAGTAGAGATTTTATTCATCCTATTCCCTTATTTCTAAAATGGGAAAAGAAATCTATCCAAGTGTGTTGAATATCTTCTGTTTACCCAGCCAAATCCTCTCTCCATCCTTCTCCACTTGCTACGCCTATGGAGATCCCTACATTAACGGGTTCCCTTGCCTTAAAATTTTCATTTGGTTCAGTTTATGGGGAACAAGGACTTGAGGATGAAGAAAAGTGAGGTCAGGTATTTATTCCCTTAGCTATCTTCCTATAGGCTGATTGATGATCTCCCTAATACAGCACCTGAGGAATGTCCCTCTCTACATAGCCATCTTCTTTCAGATACCAATGATCACTCCTTTCTTTTGTCCCAGGCTGGGGGTGTCAACAGTATTCTATCATTAGTAGCCCCAGGATACCGCACTGGGATTCTGACACCGCATGACTAGAGGCATCCGTGTTCCAGACAGGAGAATGGGGGCAGGACCCAAAGAAGAGATAAAGGGCATATGTCATTCTTCTCTTGATGAAGCTTCCTAGAAGTTTCCATATGACACTTCTGCTCATATTTCATAAGCCAGAACTTGGTCATTTGGCCATAGCTAGCTATAAAGCTGAGAAATGTTTTAGATAGCTAGTGGTTATGTGAGTCCCTCAGTCATATTCAACTCTTTGTGACCCCATGGACTGTAGTCTACCAGGCTCCTCTGTTAATGGAATTCTCCAGGTAAGAACACTAGAGTAGGTTACCATTTCTTCTCCAGGGGATCTTTCCCATCCAGGGATTGGACCCAGGTTTCCCACAATGCAGACAGATTCTTTACTATTTGAGCTACCAGAGAAGCCCTTTAGATAGCTAAGTGGCAAACTAAAATCTTACAAGTTAAGAATAATAGTTTCTACCACCCATACCATTTAGCTCAAGTCTAGTCATTAAACATAAATTAGATGCATACTGGGACACTCACTTTTCTGAGATAGAGAGATGAATAAGAATGGCCATGGTCCAGTCTAATTCAAGACAGAGATTCCTTCCTCCATCAAATGACCATGTCAGTCCCGATGCCAGGCATTAGGGATTCCAGAGTGCACAAGACAGTGTTCCTATACAAGACATCAACAATGGCTATGTACGTCTGGTATAGCTGCTAGTCAACACAGGTTACCCAGGGGAGATGCGGCAGAGAACAGAAGAGGAGGTCTGTCTCTGAACGAAGTTCATGACTTTGCACATGAACCAGGAGACAGACCTTCTAGGCTCAGACACAACATGAGGAAGACACAGGGTGTGAAACGACAGTATTTCAGGAAGCAGTAAGGATTCCAGGGAGCCCAAAAACATAACCTATATGGATGAAAGTGGGTAAAGGCAAGGCTAGTCAAGTCCACAGTGGCCAAGAATGGCAGGATCCTGTGGGCCAAGGGCAGATTCTTGACAAATACCTTTTCACCCCACCCACCAACCTCTTCCATGGTACATGCCCATGGAGAGCTTCCAATTAGTCACAGATGAATGGTAATATCAAATCTGGAAGTACATCAAGCTCAGGCCCAAGTTATATCCTTCAGGAAATTTAATAGAGATCTGAATCTTGAAATTTCAGCCTCCTCTTGGCTTAAACAATCTGATGAAATTCTGGAAGAACTTGCTTGGCCTGATTCATTCCCAACCTTGGGAAGAAAGACAAGCAGGAGAGGGGAGGGTATCTGGGAGACTCTCACTCCCACCCAGCATCCAGTGTTTAGAAATGGCTCCAAACTGTTTGTTTTGCAATAAGCACAAACATTTAAAATGAAAAAAAAATTTTTTTTCTCTCCCCGCAGGCATATTCTAGAAAAGAAGAAGCAGAGGAATGGGACTTCCCTGGTGGGTCCAGTGGATAAGAATCCACCTTCCATTACTGGGGGGCACAGGTTTGATCCCTGCTTGGGGAACTAAGATCCCACATGCCACAGGGCAACTAAGCCCGTGAGCCGCAACTACAGGAAGTCTGAACACTGCAACAAAAACCCAATGCAGATGATTTTTTAAAAAGGAGAAGGAAGACTGCAAAGGAAGGAGCATTACACATTTTCATAAGTATCTATAATACATCAGATATTATTCGAGGTGCTGGATGAGCAAGTGCTGACCCTAAGGAGTTCATATACTAATAGAAGGAAAAAAATGCTTTTAATAGGCTTATCATCTAAAATATTTCAGGTATTGATAAGTATACTATGAAGAGGCTAAAACAGAATAATATGGTAAAGAGTGACTATTTCATTAAGGCATGAAGTTCCCTCTAAGAGTTGACATCTGGGTTAAGACCTTGTATTAGTCTCCTACTGCGGCTGTAACGTATTGCCAGAAACTTAATAACTTAAAACAATAACACAAATTTATTGTCTCACAGTTCTGGAGGTCAGAGGTCCAACAAAGGTGTTACTGGGCTAAAACTAAGTTGTCAGCAAGGCAGCCCTCCTTCTGAAGGCTCGAGTTCCTCGCCTTTCCCAGCCTTTGGGAGGTGTACTCATTCCTTCACTGTTGCTTCATCCTGCAACTTCAAAGCCACCGGAAGGCAGAATTGCACCTTCAAATCTCTGATTTTGACACTTACTCTTCTGTCTCCTTCATTCACTTATAAAGGACCCTTATGATTACCTTGGACCCACTGAAATAATCCAGGATAATCTTCGCATCCCAAGATTCTTAATCACATCTGCCAAGTCCCTTGTGTAAGGTTCTAAGGATTAGGATGTGGGCATCACTAGGTACCATTCCCACACTAGGTGTGGTTCTACCAATCACAGACCTACATGGTGAAACAAATGCAAGCTGCAAATCTTAGGAAGGAGCATTCCAAACAGAAGGAAGAGTTAAGTGCAAAGGCCCTGGAGTAGGAATAAACATAGCATTCTTAAGGGATGGAAATACAGAAAGGAGGCCACATCTCCAGAGTCCAGTTTTCTCTGCTGTAGTTTGGAAAGGCAGCTTCTCCTATGGACCTGTCACATCTGAGAAAGCAAACGGTACAGCAAACCATCCCAGCTAGGAAATACAGTTGGCAGATATTTGCTTGTAGATATATCTACTTTGCAGCCTATGCTTTGCCAAATTTTTCAAAACTATATACTCTATTTTTTAAAACATAAAATCAAGTGTTGTTTTTAATACCTTTGAAATCATTCACTGGAAATAGCCATCTTTTGATTTCATGTTGGAGTCCATCAACATTGATTTTTAAAAGTATACCATTTGTTGTCTCTCAACCAGTAGATAGATAAAATCTATAGCTGGAGGCAGGTGGAATATTAAGGATGAAGTGGTATTTATGAGAAAATTTAGAGTATTTAGAACACATGTTTCTTTTCCCACATGAAAATGCAATTTAAAAAAAAATAGTAAAAGAATACCATTTAAACAGTGAAGTAAAATAAATCAAAAAGCATTCTAAAAGTCTCCGAGAATACATGTTTTCAGTATTTCAGATTATGGATAGCAGGTTCAGGAGAAGGTCAAAACTTAACTCTTCCAAAATCTGCTTTTTGTTTGTTGGTTATCACAACACTGCAGACTGCAATGATTTTTCTTTTGACTCAATTTCTTTTTCATCTTTGATTTCTTCCTTCAGCTTTAGTGAGCTTAAATATCTGCTGAAATGCTATGATACACATTCTAACAGTAGCTACCAGCATCATCCTATTAGTCTTTTAAATGTGAAATTATTACCGTGTCAGAAAGGTAGACAGATATGGAGAGGGTGTAGAGTGCTGTCATCTCCTAGTGGCTCAGGGCATGCTATTAAGGATCAATACGATCAACCTGCACATAATGACGTTCAGACAGAGAGCAGTCAGCTAATTGCTGGTGGGTCAGCAAGTGATTGGTGGGCTGCTGAGTTCCAATTCCAAGGGACAAACCTAGCAGCTCTTCCCAGCCTGCTGTTCTTTATAAAGTAGAAACTCACTATTTTTGTCTTATTTTTATTTTATTTGTTAATTTTAATATTCCTAATATCTTTGCCACAAAATCTTTTCAACCATAATATGTAAAAGACACTGTCATCCCCAATTTATTCTTTCCATATGCAACAACTGTTAAACGCTTCTTTGGGTTCTCAGAATTGCCTTTCTATGTTTATAATGAAGTGTAGTATTGTTTTACCTTGTAATGTACCATATCATATCTTTTCTCCCCTTGTGAATGGTCTACACTGCACACATTGTTAGACAATTCACATTTTCCACTTTGCTCAATACCCTGGGCGACCTTCCATAGCAGCAAGTCAGCGTTTTGAAAGTGCCCCCTGCAGAATAGCAGACCTCATGGTTTCTCTGTGGCTCATTGCTTGTGTCTAAAGAAGAGAGTTACTAAAATGTGTCTAGACCATGGTTTTCAAGAGAAAGGAATCCATTGTATATGCAACTGACTTCATCCCAATGTATGACTTTGCTTTGGCAGTTAGTATATTATTTGCCTTATCACATCATCTGAGATAATTAAAGGACTTTGAAATATTGCTTTCATTCATCTTGTGGCTTGTGAACAAAACTCTCACAAGGCTTTCAAATTTGTCATCTCAACAAATATCCACTTTAACTGCCCAGGTCAAGTAATTTCTCTAATAGAATATATTATAAAATGAGATTAAAAACTTGAATCCATTACCATACATTATGAAACAAAGGGGTCATCATGCTTGTGAATTTATTGACAAAAAACTTAGAAAACATTGGTACGAATATTTTTTCAGAAATCTTATAAGGTGATAAATTATTTGCCTTTAGTGGCATATGAAAACAGAATGAATTCTCCTAGTATATTCAATGATTTCTGCCTCAAAGATGTACCAGTGGCTCCAACCAAAGGGTTAAATTAAGATTTCATCAAAATCACATAAAACATGGTTTTGAACAGTGATGAGTATAAATAATGTCTAAATAGATAGTGAATTTTCCTTTTTCCCTCATTAGCAAAGCAGGCCTTTGTGCTCTGAGGAGACAAGGTAACCCTCCATGGAAGACATCACTCAGAATACAGGAGGCCCTGGCCTTGGAACTTTGTATAACTAAACTAATAAACCTCTGTCTTGGGATATATCATACTTCCCTAAACAAGAAAAATGTAAATGAGAGCAACCCACTTTTCTTGCTACCAGCAACTGCCCCAGCTAAGCCAGATTTTGCCTATGATATATGGTATGTAGGTTTTATTATCAAGCGGATTTGTTTCATGTTATTTCATTTTATAATGGCTTTATTGAGATAATAATTCACATAGCATACAATTCACCCACACTTAGGTTTTAAGTTTCTCAACTTCACTAAGTCTGAGTCTTTTTATCTGTAATATGGAAATAATATTTGTAAGACCCACTGATTTTTTTGAGCAAATTAATGCACTCAGGCTATTACATGGCACATAGTAAGTACTAAATGAGAAAGTGTTAGTCACTCAGTTGTGTCTGACTATTTGCAGTCCTATGGACTAGAGCCTACCAGTCTCTTCTGTCCACGGAATTTTCCAGGTAAGAATACTGGAGTGGGTAGCCATTCTTGTTGGGGTCTGGATGCCAGGTTCTTTCACAGAACAGAGAAAGGGAGGAGTTGAGGAAGTGAAGACCATTACCTTGCAAATATCTTCTGGAATGGCCTACTTTAGGGAGGGAACGTGTTAATCTCTTCAGGCAGATGGGCAGGGTTCTTTGAGGCAGTTATTAGCTATGATTATATAACAAAACCAATGAAAAACAAAGGTTAAAGTCAAAGAAATAGATCCAGCATAGAGTCACAAGTGGCTCTTCCCTGCAACACTCTTCAAATTCCAAACTGCAAAACCCCTCACTGCACCCCATGGAGGTAGGAGGGGAAAGTGGGGTGCTGCATTTGACTTTCTCCCTCTCTCCACCTCTCCCTACTTTCCAATCTTGTTCGGGTTTGCTGGACAGTAGAAACTGGGCTCTTTGTTCTGTTTGTTTCCATTGATGCCCCATTCTGCTCCCCTCTTCCCACCCCTGATCCTGGGCAGCTGGAGGTCTGAAGGGATGATGAGCCTGAGAAAGAAGATGGGGCCATCTGTGCAGGTCCGTATGTCCAGTGAGTATCTATAGGCATGAGACATTCATATTAACCTGTATCTCTCCCAGTCTAACCTTACTTCATCACCATAAAAACATCCTCCTCTTCCTTCTCGGGCTGCAGGTTTGTTACCTACTTTCTTTCTTGGAAGATGAAATCTGAGGGGTTTCATAATTCGAGGTCTACTTCTCTGTGTCCTTGCTTTTCTTTGTTCTCAGATACTGTGTACACGATATGCTGCCCCAAGTGGAATGTTATAGGTTGAATAATGGTCTCTCCTCCCCAAATTTACATGTGCAAGTCCTAGCCCCCCGTACCTCAGAATGTGACATTGAGAGAAGGGTCATTGCAGATGAAATTGGTTAAGATGAGGTCATCCCATTAGGGTGGCCCCTAATCCAGTATGACTGGGGTCCTTATTAAAAGGGGAAATTTGGACACGAAACATACACAGGGAGACAAAAACAAGATTAGGGTGCTACCTCCCATGTAGCTCAGTAGGTAAAGCACCCACCTGCAGTGCGGGAGACCTGCGTTCAATTCCTGGGTTGGGAAGTTCCCCTGGAGAAGGAAATGGCAACTCACTCCAGTATTCTTGCCTGGAAGGAAACGGCAACTCACTCCAGTATTCTTGCCTGGAGAATCCCATGGCAGGAGAAAAGCCTGGCAGGCTACAGTTCATGGGATCGCAAGAGTTGGACACGGCTTAGCGCTATCTTTCTTTCTTTCTACAAGCCAAGGAGTGCCAAAGACTGTCAGCAGACTACCAGAAGTTGGAGAGAGGCCCAGAACAGATTCTCTCAGAGCCCTTAGGAAAAACCACCTCTGGGGAATTCCTGGCAGTCCAGTGGTTAGGACTCGGTGCTTTCACTGCCAGGGCCTGGGTTCAGTCCTCGGTTCAATCCCTGGCCAGGGAGACTCCACAAGCCTCAATTAAAGAACAAAACAGCAAAAAAAAAAAAAAAAAAACCTCAGACTTTCAACCTCCAGAACTGCAAGACAATACATTTCTGATATTTAAGCCTCCTATTTTGTGGTGCTTTGTTACAGCAGCTCGAGGAATCTAATACACAGAGGCATATTGCATTGCGTTGTCTTTCCAGCCTGCCTTTGTTCTGGGCAAACTTTCTCCCTCCCCACCTACTGCAAGAGCTGCCATGTTGAACAATATGACTCCAATCCTAACTGGAATTCACTGCTAACTTGCATTTGAACCCAGGAAGCAAGTCTCCAGTGACTGAAGCGGAAAAATATAAAACTTGGCAACTGCCAACAACTGTGTTTTCCACCACAAAGAGAAGGCCAGTCTGCCACAAGACAAAGCTGGCACCCAGAGAGGCAGAGGCAAGGCCGGGAGAGCTGGCAGCTCTCCAGTCCTGGCTCGGTCGCTGCCCTGGGCTCCAGCTCCATCGGGACCTGGCTGTGACTTGAATTCCAGGAGAATGCCGTGACTGTCTGATAAACTCCTCTTTTTGCTCAAGCTAATTTATACAAGGTTTGTGGCACTTGTAACTCAAACTTCTAGTTAATATAGTCTCCAAAACTCATGCACTCGTATTTGTAACAGTAAGTGGAAGATTACTGTTCTAAGAAACTATGAATTTATCAGACATGGGTGCACAATTCAGAAAAGAGAGCACTAATTAAAAATAAACTTAGAGAAAAATTATAGAGTAAGTTTTGTTGGAACATTCTTTGTTCAATGAAACTTCAAGCCATCATAAATAATAAGAAATTAATTTATTTACCTTTTAGATTGAAACAAAAGATAATTCAGCTACAGGCAACTTTTATATTTTATTATCATACTGAAATGCTTGTTAACCGATAGACACAGCACACTTCTTTCACTAATTAAAAGTCATTTTGAAGAGTTGATTGGGATGGCTGTGAAAGAGTCATTTAACTATTTATTGTGTTCTACTAGCTTTATTTTCAAAAAATGTATTAACCCTGTGATAAGTTTCTAGTGCCTGGCACTTTGCCCGAGAAAATATTTGCTACTTAGTGTATAAACAGTAAGCTCTTTTCCTGTCTACCCATTACTGCATTTTATAAAATTTCAGAAAAAGATTATTTAGTTTTAATTATGATTTACACACTTAATGGCTTCAAAGTCCTAGAGATATAACCTCAAAGGCTACCAGCTTTATATAAAAAAAATGGATAAGCAAATGAAATTTGATGTTGGAGATTAAGAAACAAATTCAGTAATTCTTATGCTATTTTGCATCCTAATTAGGGAATATATTAGTTTTCTGTTGCTATTTAACACTTTACTCCAGGACTTAGTGGCTTAGGGGCATTAAATATTTATTATCTCACACAGTTTCTGTGGGTTAGGCATTTGAGAGTGGTTTAGACGGATGGTTTTGGCTCAAAATTTTACATGAGGACTTTCCTGGTGGGCCAGTGGTTAAGAATCCACCTGCCAATGCAAAGACTTAGGTTCAATCCCCGGTCTGGGAAGATTCCCCATGCTGTGGGGCAACTAAGTCCATGCACCTCAACTACTGAAGCTGGCATGTGGAGACCATGCTCCACAACAGGAGAAACCACCACAGCGAGAAGCCTGCACATCACAACTAGAGAGTAGTCTCCACTCACCACAACTAGAGAAGGCTTGCAGGCAGCAACGAAGACCCAACACAGCCAAAAATAAAATTAATTAATTAAAAACAAAAGTTTTGCATGAGGTTGCTGTCAAGATGTTGGCCAGGGTGACAGTGTTCTGAAGGCTTGACCGGTGCTGGGACATTCACTTTCTAGTGGTGGCTACTCCTAGGGATGGCTGGCAAATCAATGCTGGCTGCAGTCAGGAGGCTTCAGTCCTCATCACCTGATCTCCTCACAGCTCTGGCTAAGTGTCCTCATGACATGACAGCTGACTTCACCCAGAGTAAGCCATCCAAGAGGGAGTAAAGGTTGAAGCTGCAATTGTTTTATGACCTAACCCTAAGTCCCACAGTGTTGTTTCCACAATATCCTGTTACATGGGCCAGCTCTAGTCAATATGGGAGGGTAAGAATACTGGAAGGTAAAAATCATTTGGGCCCACCAATCATCTTGGTTAACTTCCTATTTTGCTACTAATAATAGTGAGGAAAAAAAAATCTATGAAAAAAAGTACAGAAAATGCTTTTCAAAATGATATATTTAAGAAAATATTTTAATATTTATAATATATAATAATTTATAATAGAGTCACAGAATTCTAAAATCAGAAAGACACTTGGATATCAACCACATTAACTTGGTCATGAAGACTGAGACCCAGAAAGGCAATGGTGCTTTTCTAATTTCACATAGAAAATAAGAGACTGAATTAGGGTTAGATCCAGGCCTCTTTATTGTGAGGGTTTATGATGAATAATCTGACCTGGAAACCAACCTCCATTCCAACCTCCTTCCAATATGCCTTCCTCTTGCAGAGACTAGAAAACCCAAACACTAACCCAAATTCCCTTGCAGCTAGAGTTCTGGATATGATTTGATTCAAGCAATCAGATTGCTGACTTGAAATCTGGAAATTGGATGTGATAATGAGAATGGGCTGTTTGCACTTTGTGTTGCTTCTGTCAGCAAAGTTTGCTGCAGGAGAGTTGCATTGTCCCATGGTTAAGGTAGCAGAAGTACCCATGCTCTGGTCTCCAGCATGGTTAGAGACAACAGGCAGGGTTCGGATGAGTTAGAATTCCCCTAGCAGATACGATGTTTTTTCAAAGCTGAGAGTTGCAGCAATGTGTCCTGACCTCTGAAGAGCACATATTCTTAGACTGAACTTCAGTGGCAATTGCTACAACCCGAAAGTGAACTGAAATGAAGTGAAAGTCGCTCTGTCATGTCTGACTCTTTACGACCCCATGGACTATACAGTCCATGGAATTCTCCAGGCCAGAATACTGGATTGGGTAGCCTATCCCTTCTCCAGCAGATCTTCCTGACCCAGGAATCGAACCGGGGTCTCCTGCATCGCAGGCAGATTCTTTACCAACTGAGCTATCAGGGACAACCAGGAAGCTGGAGAATTAAGTGGTTAGCAGCTCCCCTGAAGGACCAATTCAGTGGGGTGATTCTTGAAATTGCTCCTGGATCCTAAGCCCAGAACTATTATTTCAGTTCATCCAACAATTTTGTAAGCACACAATTAATTCCCTGTATTAAATTCTATTCTTTTTAAAATGGAGCAGTGCCTGTTATCCACATCTAAATTCTATTATACAGCATGTTAACACCCAAGAATGAGAAAAGCAGCCTGACATATGGAAGCTGGCCTGACACATGCAGCGACATTTCATGGTTGTTAGGAAGCAACCTGGTACTTGCATATAGGCCATGTATTTTACTGTTGAATGCAAACAACTTCTCAGAACATCAGCTTCAGACAAGGCCCTTCTGTTGACTGTGATGGAGCCACATAAAGACCATTCTGTGTCATGTCTGGACACTGATAAATATGAATATTGTTCAAATCACAAAAAATGATCAGATATCCCCCTATTCTTGCTTATCTGAGTGACTACTGCTCTTTAGTAATTATAACCTTAGTCTTCCCTCTTACTAGATAGGATTTATTAAGACACCCAATTGTAGTTTTCCCCCTCTTTTTGACAGCTTCCAATCTACACACAGGCCCTGTTTCCTTTGCCTTCTGCGTGTCACCTAACATATGCCCAAATCCTGCAACTCCTTTCTAACCGTCTCTTACTGGTGCATAGGCTGCTCCCCAGCAAAAAGTAAGAAACCCAGCAGATGTGTTCCTGCTGATCTTTAGCTGAAAGGCATTGACTTGCATAATTTGGTTTGAAAACTTCATGCTGTTCTAGTGGTATGAACTATTGATACTGCTGACTTGCTATGAATAAATACCTTCTATGAATAAATGAATGATTTGATGTAAAATTAGTATTTTTTCTTGGCCGTTTCCCCCCTGTACGCCCTTCTATTCCATTGCTGTGTGCTCAGTCATGTCCAGCTCTTTGCGACTCCTTAGACTATAGGCTACCATGTTCTTCTGTCCGCAGGAATGGAGGCCGCCACATCCCTCTGTCCCAGCAAGAATACTGGAATGGGTTGCCGTTTCCTTCTCCAACGGATCTTCCTGACCCTGGGATTGAACCTGAGTCTCCTGTGTCTCCTGCATTGCAGGTGGATTCTTTACCACTGAACTTCCTTATGAAAGTCAAAAAATGCTATGGCAATAGTTTTATGTCACCAAAAGCCCAGAAATTATATCTAACAAATGATAAAAAGAAAATAATAAAAGGAAGAATACAGACTAAGGGTACAAGGCAATTGAAAATGAGAGATAAGCAATTATATACTGAACTGGATGATAATATAATTTCTTTTCCTTTTTTTGCATACCCCACTGCAGCATGCGGGATCTTATTAGTTCCTTGAACAAGGATAGAATCTTTGCCCTGCATCCTTGCCCTGCATCCTTGCCCTGCATCCTTGCATTGGAAGTGTGGGGTCTTAACCGCTGGACCACCAGGGAAGTTCTGATAATGCAATTTCTTGAATGTCTATAATGTGCCACACACTTGTGACAGTATTTACTATCATTGACATCACAATTATACTGCAAAGTAGAAATTTTATATATAATTCTTATTCTATAGAAGAGAAAAACTGAGGCCCCCGAGTCTAATGACTTACTTGGCAGAGTATTCCTTTCTACCAAGTAATGGTGGTATCCAAACTTGGGTTGCTAAAGATTCTGTGTTTCCACTACAGAAATAGAGATAATATGGACATTTCTGAATGAAAACAAAAGAGCATTCTTTTCTAAGTATTAGATCTTTGGCTTTGGTGTTATTTGTCAGGATAGAAAACATTTATTAAACTATTTGAAGACATTTTAAGAAATACTTGATTGAGTACCCATTTCCTATTTATGGCTGAAAGCCTCATCATAGAGTTAACGATTTTTCAGCTTAGTCTTGGGAAAAATATAAAATCTACAAAATGAGAAAACAAATTATTACACAAAAATTTGTGCATCTTTCCTAAAAGATAAATTCCCCATGAAATGGAAGATAATGCACGCACTTTCTGTTTAACAGTAAGACTAAAGAAAAGAAAATGATTTACTAGATGGAGAAAAGTCCATTAATATATAAAATGTTGAGTTCATTACTGAATGTTATTGTTTAGTCGTGTCCAGCTCTTTTGTGACCCAACGGACTGTAACCCACCAGGCTCCTCTCTCCATGGGATTTTCCAGGCAAGAATACTGGAGTGGGTTGCCATTTCTTTCTCCAGGGGATCTTCCCAACTCAGGGATCAAACCCACATCTCCTGCTTGGCAGGTGGGTTCTTAACACTGAGCTACCTGGAAAGCCCTGAATGTTGTTACTACCAATCCTTTCTGCTTTGGGAGAGGTTATAAAAGAGTTTAGGTACTTCTTACTCTTTGACATAGTCACCTGGTTATGAGTAAAAGCCTCTGTAACCACCCCCTCGAATCTGAAAGAGGAGAGGAATATCCAGTTCAGCTCAGATATTTGGGAGAAAAAGATGGATTTTTACAGGCCGAACAAGGAAATCTGCATAGTTAGTATTTGAAATTTGCCTTTCTTTATGTTGAGAAGCATAACTATCTCTTGCCTGATGCTTGTTAATCCTGAGACAACAGGACTTGTTCAAGGAGCTACCAGCAATTCACTGTGACTGGGGGAAAGGAGAATGTGTGGAAATGCAATATATTACTTTGACTTTAAGTGACTGAAATCCACTTGCTCTGGCTTAGGCATAATGAAGGGGGGTTTTACTGGTGATTAAATCAATAAAAGGGTAGCAACAACTAAGTTGCCAGGAAAGCACAGATGCTAATGAACTTCAGGAATAACTGAACAAGCACCTAGAACATAGTGACATAAATAATTATTGAATGAAAAAATAAACTAGAAAGTAGAATAATGCTAAACCTTTCTCTGCCTGGCATCTCCTACCTGGGAGAAAACATGGCCACTGACAGCTAACAAGTCTTCCATCTTACAGCTTCTGCCATCAGAGAGGACTGACTGATGTTAAGTTGTCTCAGTTCCTGGTAGAAAAATTCCAGGAAAGGGCCCTGATAGCGCTGTCTTGGATCAGACGCCTGCCTCCAGACTGATTAGCTGTGGCCAGCATGGCAAGATCATGTAAGAACATCAAAGTTGCTACCATAGTTACATGAATTCGAGTGGGAGGTAGGAAAGGAGGAGTCTCTGTACTGTAGGGTGAGGTAATCACCCTGCGAGGAGGGACGCCATTAGAGACATCCCTTAGGAAACACACTACTCTGTCTCTGTACTATTTTGCTGAGGCTGCCATAACAAAAGTGCTGTGGACTGGGTAGCTTAAACAAGAGAAATTTATTTCCTCATGGTTCTGGGGGGCAGAAGTCTAACATCAAAGTGCCGGCAAGGTTTGTTTCTTCAGAGGCCTCTCTCCTTGGCTAATTCTTGCCTTCACATGTTTTTCCCTCTGAGCCTATGTATGTCCTAATCTCCTCTTATATGACACCAGTTATACTGAATTAGTGTGTTAGTCACTCAGTTGTGTCGGACTCTTTGCATCCCATGGACTGTAGCCCTCCAGGCTCCGGTTCATGGAATTTTCCAGTCAAAAATACTGGAGTGGGCAGTCATTCTCTTTTCCAAGGGATCTTCCCAACCCAGGGGTCGAACCTGGGTCTCCTGTATTGCAGGCGGATTCTTTACTGTGTGAGCCGCCAGGCACACCCTAATGATCTCATTTTAGTTACTTTCTAAAAGGCGCTATCTCCAAATACAGTCACATTTTGAGACACTTGGACATTAGGACTTCAACATATAAATTTGAGGATCACACAACTCAGCCCACAATAATCTCTAATAAGAATATTTTTGAGGATACTCATTACATAGTGTTTTCTTTCTGACCTGGGTATCAGGAAGAATTGTGCAATTTCTTTTCAGATATTGCCACTATGGTTTACCAAATGGTCATGTTTTCTCTTTATTCATGGCTTTTCTGAGGCTTGTTGACTGATAAGTGACCCATTTGGAGGATTTCATGGTGTCAATTTCTGTTTATTTCTACTTTCCAGCTATGCTTTCTGTTCTGTTATGTTTCCTTTTCTCTTTATCATCTATTTATAATTTGTGTTTTCTTTTTATATGATGTAAACCTCTATATACTCTGAATGTATCCATAATGGTATTCCATATGTTTGATAGATAAATAAATAAGCTTTTACATCATCAACTATACTTATGTAAGTAGAACATCATCAAGGAAACACAGAGGAAGTGTATATGCTAATAATAAATGTCCTTTGTGATAAATCATCTCAAATTCTCAAAACTCGTTTTGGAAAGAAGCAGAACCTAGAAAAGAATATATAAATTGGGTAAAAACAAGATGTGTCACAAACCATTTTTTTTTTTTAATCTAACAGTAACTAGGCAAATCAATGCTTAAATTAGCACAAACTGGTGAAAATAAGCCTTGCTAAATTGATTTTTCTATCTATTTGCCTGGAGGCAGACACGGAGTAGGAGGAGTTGGGCTTTTGCCAGACCTAAAGCACTTTTCTGAGCTCCATCAGCTTCTATTAATGGGCAGTGACGCCATTCTGGCCCTGAGCCAGCCGCCCAAGGCACTTAGGTTTGTTCAGCAGGCTGGCTGGAGGCAGGCATTGATTGCATCAGAAACGTGGCACCACACATACACCACTGATTCAAGCCAAACACCTCCAAAGAGAGCTGACTTCCTGTGACGCCAGCAGAAAACAAATGGCCAGTGCCCAGGTGGCTTTGTAGCAAGGAGAGGTGAACAGTCAGAGGCCCCTCCCCAGTTCTCCACAGGGCCTCTGAGTCACAGCCGTGAACAGCCAACATAGACATTGACCCAAACAGCCTGGGTGACTTTAGTTCCAGTTTACGTAGTTAATGTGTGAAACAATGTGAATGTGTTAGCTGCTCAGTCATGTACAACACTTTGCAACCCCATGTAGCCCACCAGGCTCCTTTGTCACATCCATTCTCCAGGCAAGGATACTGGAGAAGGTAGTCATGCCCTCCTCCAGGGGATCTTTCTGACCCAGGGATCAAACCTGGGTCTCCCTCATTGCAAACAGATTCTTTACCATCTGAGCCACTGGGGAAGCCCTTAGTTAATGTGGTGAACTCACAAATGTATTTTTAAAGGTATATTGCTTTTTTCGGAATTCTCTGCTTCCCCTTGTCCTAGACTCTGTTCAGTGGTTTGTCCCAGCATTAATTCCATAGTTGTGTGTGCCTAAAGTGCTCCTAGGGTAGCAAAGGTCCCAGGGCTTCTAAGCCACCATGGTCCTGTGTACCACACATCCATTTCCCATTAGGCTGTGAGAGAGAGGGAGAGAGGAAGGAGAAAGAGATGAAATAAACGCTTGATGTGAAGCAGGTTTCTTAGACCTGAAAAACTTACACATCATCAATGAAATGGAGAGTCAAATTCCTAAGTCCTCAAAGACTTTCAAATGCAGAGTGAAATGTACCTCTGAAAGGCTCAGGAAACAGAAAGAGGATGTTAGGGAAAAACTGAGGAAATCTGAATAAAGTATGGACTCTATAGTTAGTAATGTATCAATGCTGGTTTGTTAATTATCGCAAATATAACTTACTAGTGTAAAATTTTAAAAATAGGGGAAATTGGGTATTAAAGAAATTAGATTCTTTGGATTTAAAACTTCCAAAATAAAAGGCTCATGTAAAAATATCTTTTATAAATATATGTAATATTTTATATGCTACAAATGTATTATATTTATATATATAATAGATTTGCTTGAAAATAGTCTATAATCTAGGGATAGGGGGATATTGACAGGGATATAGAGGAAACAAGACTGGTTATAGGGACTTCCTTGGTGGTCCAGTGGTTAAGAATCTGTACTCCCAATGTAGGTGGCATGGGTTTGATCCCTGATTGGGAACCAAGATCCCACACGCTACATGGTATGGCAAAAAAAAAAAAAAAAGACTGGCCATAACTTAATAATTGTTGGAATTGGGTGATGGATAAATGGATGGGTATATTATATTAATATTATCCTTTCTATTGTCATATATGTTTAAAACCCTCCATAATAATAAGTTCAAAAATATACACCCCCATTAAATTGAGAACTTAGAAGAAGAAATATAAAGTATATGAACTCTAGTCCCGACCTCTTTTTTAACTCCACAAGTGTATGCATAACTTGCAGCTGAAGAGTAGCATATTTTATTAGTGCTAAAGAGTACGGGGTTCCTATTTTGTAGGGCAAGTCAATGGTATTGACTTGTGTCAAAGCATGTGCTTCAGAGACTTCCCTTCCAGGAGGATGCATTATGTTAGGCTGACCCACCACCCCACCGTCCCCTACGAGCAACTGCAGACACTGCCTTCTCCAGACTGGGTCAGAGCCAACGGAGCCGTAGTTTTGGAAGGATCTTTTTCTCCATGTGATGATAGAGTAGGTAGCTCAAGTCCTGAGTCTGATCTGGGTAAAGTTCCTTAGTCATCTGTGACATGAAGTAGGAAATGATAAGCTCCTCTGCACTTTGCCTGCCACAACTCTACTGGTGCCAAAGCAGTACCGTAAATAGATGGTAGCCATGAGTAAGACAGTGCCCTGAGTCCTTCCTTTGAGGGTACTGGTTAAGCTCCATCTCCTGCTCCTGCATCCCTCTTAAGTGAAAAGTACTAGCAGCTATCCAGGATCTCAAACAAGATGCCCGGGAGCCATTCATCCTTGACACCAGGATCTCCTTAATGTTCTAGAATTCAACCAGTTCCCAAGTTCTGAAGATTCTACCACCTTCTCTTCCCTCAAATCTATGCTCACCTCTCCATCTGTGTTGCCTGTTGGAAGTTCAGACTCAGTCTTGATCACCTGAATTATTTCACGGCCTCCTACCCCTGTCTTCTATCCTTGCAACCTATTTTGATGCTGCCATGAGGATGAGTACCATGACCATCTCACTCATTTCCTGAGAACCCCCTCAGTGGTACCCCACCACCTTCAAGATAAAGATCTTGCCCATTAGTTTGGAATACAAAGTGGATTACAACCAGGCCTCTGCCTGTCTCTACTCCCTTTTATGCCCCATTCCTCCAAGTTCAACTGCTTGTAGTTCTCAGACTGTGCCAAGTGGTGCCACATCTCTTTGTGGCACCGATATAACTGCTATATCTCTTCACCTTTGCTCCATGGCCATGCTCTGTCTATACTTGTCCTCTCAGTAGAACCTCCATATCTCTCAAGACTGAATTTAAGCACCACCCCTAAAGAAAATTATCCTGATCAGGACCTGTCGTGGAGGCGAGTGTAGGGTAAACCCGGCCCACACTCCACTCACCAAATCCCATGTTCTGAGGTAGGAAATACATGATCCCAGAGGATGAGTCTCTAATTTACAAAAAAGGTGTTGTATGTGCTAACTGCAATGCTCCTGCACAAGTGGAACCAGCTACTCCATCTTTTGCATTCCCACAATACTCCCTATATACCAGTCAACACTCACTGAACTTGTAGTTTAGTGGAGAGAGGAGAGACAGAGGTTTGAATCCTCAGCCTACCTAGGGTAATGCCATCTCATTTCTGACTTGTAACTGCCGCACGTAGCCCAGAGCCTGGCACATAATAAACAATCATTGAGTAAATGATGCTATAAACAATGCACTAACTCAGAGAACCATATTATTTTATATATTATGAACATATTTGTTTAAGGTACAGTTTGCAAACAAGTAATGTGATAGCACATCAGAATTTTACATCTGATGAAGTGTGACCTGGTTCAGTAAGCCATGTTGGTGAATATCCAGCTCATGACTAATGATCTCAAGACCCTCGTTAGCTGCATCCTCAGGAAGAGGCAGAGGCCACTGCTTGGAACCACCAGTCCCCAGCTCCCTTTCAGAAAGGCCAGTGTAGCCGGGAGGGCTCGTAACAGGAGGCCCGTTGAAAACAAGCTGTGGTTTCACTTTATGTTTGGATTTCTGTACAGGGAAGGGCACTTCCTCTTGCGTTTGTTAGAGCCAAATAACATATTCTGGGTGGAGAGGACTGTGGTTGTAAACCTCCTGTTGGACATAGGAAAAGGTAGCGGCATCCTCGAACTGGCTAAATACATAGCTTGGAACAAGAACTTGGGTGGCAGGCAACCAAGGAGTGCAGATGGCTTTTGCTGCATCATTTTCTGCTGGGATTGCAATATGAGGGAGGCTTTGTTGATTTGTGTATAGTCTGTTATGCTTGGCAATACCCTCTAGTTAGCACTGGTTGAATACTTGCTGGCTTGTGAATTCTTCGGGATATAAGAGAATATAAAAATATCCCAAGGTTCTCCTTGTCTCCCCCTTGTTGCAGTTAACCTAGGGCAGTGGGAAACAGAGAGCTGTGAACACGGGCACTGTCTAGAGAAGTAAACAGACCACAAGTATGAGGGAAGCTGAGTCTTTGTCTGTTTCACTTCCATGGTGGTATTTACCACCAAGGCTATTTTTGTATATTTTAAGGAAGAAGAAAATCACATCCTAGAAAAGCACTTCAAAAAAGCAGCAGGAAAAAAAGAAAACTATTAAAGCCATATATCTTGGAGGAAGAAATAAAAATTTGGATTTTGTTGGAAACAGTGTTCCCTTACCCAGTACTGTCAAATCCATAAAAATTGGAAGGGAAAAAAAGTCTTTCTGAGTTTTTGCAAGCATAGGGCATTTATTCTCCATCCCATTTCTTAATTTGGCACTTTCTTTCTTCAAGTACCAAATCCAGTAAATGTTCTTTAAATGGAAAGAAAAAGAAAAGCATTAATGAATGCCAGAAAACAGTTTCCCAACTAGCCAGCCAAACCACAAATATCCAAAAATGTGATTTCATTTTGAATAATATAATGAAGAATATCAAAAAGAAATATAAAGAGAAGGGGAAAAATGTATTCTAAACATCTAAAGGATTTCTAACCAGATTGTTCAGGAAAGACACATGAAGAGAAATAGCTAATCAACGATCAAATTCAAAACCCAGTGTTGACAAAATTGAGAAGATAACACTGGTCAATGAATGCTAAACCCTGATAAGGGCTTAATCTGCCACATACTCTGAGTTTCTAGAAATACATTCACATTCAGCATCTGCATTTTCCTCAACTCTAAATGGAACTGAGGATGACAAGGAAGCAACTAAGAAACTAAAGGAGGCATAATGTGAAGACATTAGTGTTAGAATCTGTGTTTGCTAAACATCATTTCTTCCTCTGGAGAGGTGGGAAGGCTGCTTGTTGTTGTTCAGTTGCTCGGTCGTGTCCAACCCTTTGCGACCCCATGGACTGTAGCCCACCAGGCTCTTCTATCCGTGGGATTCTCCAGGCAAGAATACCAGAGTGGATTGCCGTTTCCTTCTCCAGGGGATCTTCCTGACCCTGCAGGGGTCAAACCTGCATCTTCTCCATTGGCAGGCGGATTCTTTACCACTCAGCCACCTGGGAAGCCCAAGGAGCTGGCAGGCTGACCTAAGTACAAAAAGGATGGCCTCTACTTCCCTGAAACTGGGGAAAGAAGCAAGATAATCCATCATTACTTTGGTAATTTCTCTAACCCGCTCCACAGCCCAGGAAGGAAGGCTTAGACTCCTCATCTGTTTTCCCCAAGCACCTGGGCACGTCTCTCTTATTGCCTGTAAACAGTTATTGTATTACAATCCTTCCACATCTCCCTTGTTATGTTATGAACTTGAGAACTAGAGTATCTTTATATCTCTGGTGCCAAGTATAGTGGCTGGAACATAAGTTAATTTACACAATAGCTTCCTTTCTTTGTATACAAAGAATTCAGGCCCCTTTAGTTGTTCTGTCCTATGATTATATAATTATGTTTTAGTACTGGCACATAGGATGCATTATTTTTCTATTTCGTAACCAGAGAAACTGAGGTATATACACCAACTACATCTAGATTGGTGTTTCTCCAACTTCAGTGTGCATGCAAAGCATATGATCCTCTTGTTAAATGCAGGTTCTGATTGAGTTGGACTAGGGAGGGGCCTGAGATCACGCCTTTCTAGCAAGTTCTCAGGTGATGCCAATGCTCTTGGTCCACAAGATAACACTAAGTTGAGCTACATGGAATTTATGTTCTCTCCTGAAGTCCAGAAATAAGCAGCTGAGGGTGCTTTGGAAGTTCTGCTATGTTATCAGGAGCCCAAGTTTCTTCTATCTGCTTTATTATCCTAGGTGTGCTTTTACAATTGATGCTTTCAAATTGTGGTGCTGGAGAAGACTCTTGAGAGTCCTTTGGACAGCAAGGAGATCAAACCAGTCAACCCTAAAGGAAACCAACCCTGAATATTCACTGGAAGGATTGATGCTGAAGCTGAAGCTCCAATACTCTGGCCACCTGATGCAAAGAACCGACTCATTGGAAAAGATCCTGATGCTGGGAAAGACTGAGAACCAAAGGTGAAGGGGCACCAGAGGACGAGATAGATAGCATCGCTGACTCAATGCACATGAATTTGAGCAAACTCTGGGAGATAGTGGATGACAGAGGAGCCTGGCATGCTGCAGTCCATGGGGTAGCAAAGAGTCAGACATAACTTAGCAATGAACAACAACAGGATGCTTTACAACCTCATGGTCTCCTCTTGTCTCAAGATGGCAGCTGCCACTCTGGCTATCATGTTAGAAGAGAAGAGGAAGAACCAAGGACCAATAGGTGTATGGCTGGGTCAGTCCTTATGTTAGAGTTTTCAGAAAGAGCCCCAATCAATAACCTTCACTGTGTGGGAGAAACTTACTTCTCCCTTGTGTTGCCCTTTTACTTTTACATTACTACCACACTCATAACACTTCTGACACAAGACATGTGAGGTTTTCTTCTCCCACATCAAGCAATTCTATGCCACCAGCTGGGTGTCCTACAATTTAACTTGGTTTTGACACTATCTACCTGGAGATAGGGGCTTCCCAGGTGGTACTAGTTGCAAAGAAACTGCCTGACAATACAGGAGATGCAAGAGATGCAGGTTTGACCCCTGGGTTGGGACAATCCCCTGGAGAAGGAAACAGCAACCCACTCCAGTATTCTTGCCTGGGAAATCCCATGGACAGAGGAGCCTAGAGGGCTACAGTCCATAGGATCGCACAGAGTTGGACATGACTGAAGCAACTTAGCACGCACCTGGAGATAGCATCAAATTTCAGAAGGTAAGGGCTCGGCCCCACAAGACTACTCATCTGCCCGATTCCCAGACTTCAGACCCCAGTCCTAAGTCCAGGTTGTCACCTGTGCTTCTGACTAACTGGTTATAAATTGGAGGTTCCCATGCCCCCCTCCTCAGACTCAGTTAATTTTCTAGAATGGCTCACATGATTCAGGAAACCAATTTACTTACTAGATTATGAGTTTATTACAAAGGATATTACTCAGAAACAGCAAGATGGAAGAGGTATGTAGGACAAGATGTGGGGAAAGGGTCTTGGAGTTGCCATGACGTCTTGAAACTGACCCAGGTTGGATTTATGTTGGTCGTGAAACAGGAAGGAAGCGGGCAGGGCACAGTCTTTAAAAGAATGACATAACCATGCACGCATGCATGTTCAGCTGCTTCAGTTGTGTCCAACTGTGTCCCTATGGACTGTATCCTGCCAGGCTCCTCTGTCCACAAGATCCTCTGGGCAAGAATACTGGAGTGGATGGCCATGCCCTCCCTCAGGGGACATTCCTGACCCAGGGATTGACTCTGTGCTTCCTGTGTCTCCTGCATCGCTGGCAGATTCTTTACCTCTGAGCCAATGGGTAGCCATAGAGCATGACAAAAATTGGTTAGAACCAACTAGGTCCAAGATGGTGAAAGATTTGATTTCTAGTGGACCTTGAGCCTCATACAGTCATTGTAATACATTAGCATAAGTGAAGTGACACATCCGTCAACACCATGATAGTTCTGAGGCTGACCATCAAAGATCAAAAAGTGGGAGGTGGCCCAATTCCTGGAAATCTCCACCCCTTCCCCAAAATTGTTGAAATAATCCTCCTGATCATTAGTCTGTGAAATTTTGTTGTTGTTCAGTCATTCAGACTCTTTGTGACCCCATGGACTGCAGCACGCCAGGCTTCCCTATGAAATTACTCAGCCCATAAAAACTAACCATGCCTTATTTCTAGTCCTCTCACTTTATGAGCTGGTCTACACTCTATGGAGTGTGTTTCTCTCTAAATAAATCCACTTCTTACCTACTACTTTGTCTCTCACTGAATTCTCAGTGAGATGAGATATCAAGAACCTAAGCTTCATTAAGTCCTAAGACCAAGGGTACGTCCTCAATGAAAAGGCCATGGATTTGGGCTTCTCTGAATGAATCTGCCTTGCAATGCAGGAGATATGAGTTTAATCCCTCATCCAAGAAGACCCCATATGCCACGAGGCAAATAACCCTGTGCATCACAACTACTGAGCTCATGTTCCACAACTTCTGAGCTCGTGTGCTCATGGTCTGCAATAAGAGAAGCCACTGCAGTGAGAAGCCCATGCACCGCAGCTAGAGAGTAGCTTCCACTCTCTACAATTGGAGAGCAGCTCCCGCCCTCACAACTAGAGAAGCCCAAGTGCAGCAACCAAGACCCCGCACAGCCAAAAACAAAAAAAAAATGACCATGGGTTCAAGTCCTAATCTGAGTTGCATGGTTTCACTCTCTGATTTTACCACTTCACATGCTCACTGCACCAAAAGATTTCCAAACCCCTACCTTGTGAGTTGTTGTGGAAGCATCATTATTTAGACATGATTGATTAAATCATTGGTTATCTGTGATGGATTCAATGGTCCAGCCTTTCTCCCCTCCCCTGAGATCCGGGGTGGGCCGGGGGTACTGAAAGTTCCAACCCTCTAATCACAGGGTTGGTTTTCCTGCAACCACTTAGGTATGGTCCAAAAGTCACCTCATTAGAATAAACTCAGGTGTCATTGAAGGGAGTTTCTTCTGAATATCAGGTCACTTTTTTCACTTAGGAAATTTCAGAGGTTTTAGGAACTCTGTGCCAGAAATAGTGATGAAAACCAAACATATTAACATATTTCTTTATATAAATCAGAATATCATATTCACCTACATCTCACTGGCCAAAATGGCATAGTCACCTGTGTAAAGGAAGGGTTAAAAATGTGGTTTTTCAGCTGGGTGCACTGCTGGTAACATTCAGTTGAGGTTCTCTTAGTAAGGAAGAAGGGGAAAGGGAGGCCAGGCAAACAATTACAGCCTCTGCGTCCTGAGTATATGCTCAGTTGTATCCGACTCTGTGACCCCATGGACTGTAACAGCCTCTTCTATGAATCAAATGAGATTATTATGGATCCTCTGTTAGTCATCCATGGCTTTAATCTCTGGACTTGTAGACTAAAAAGTTGCACAACATGAGAGTTTGCAAGTTAAGTTGTACTGGGGGCAAAATGAGGACTGCCACCCAGGAGAGAGCATCTCAGATATCTCTGAGATTGCTCCAAAGAGGTAGTGGGGGAAGGTGAATATATAAGATTTTGGTGAAAGGGGAGTTCACTGCAATCAAGTGCTTACTTTACGAAAGCTTTTCTGCTAGTCACAAGGAGCTGATGTCACCATGAAGGGATTTAGTGCTTTTCTAGATATGAAGAGATGCAAGGATTGGGATCATGAAATCAGTTCCTGAAAATATTTATCTAAAGACTTGTTCCAACAGTTTCCCTGGAGCACAGAGTGCCTCACTCTCCACCCTGAATTCCCCTCAGGGGGCTTTGAAGGTCCGGCAGCTGCAGCGGCACGGGGTTCAGTCTCCAAAGAGGCAGAAGGCAAGTGCCCTTGCTGTTCAGTCCCTGACAACTGCCAGTTTGTAGTTGACAGTGTACCCCATTCCTAAAGAGATCATACTGTTACCCTGTTCAGGCACAGATGAAAAGTCAGTTATCTTTGCGGCAAGTTCTGCTTTGGATATTCCCTGACTTCCCTTCTTGACAGAAGCCATCATGACATTAGGCTCTAAAACTTGAAGAAAGTTGGGGGGAATCAACTCTTCATACTTTTACTGCTTCATCTTTGGAATAACATTAATATTAAATACATTGTTTGGTTTGGGCTTTTTTTACACAAGTTCTCAGATGCCAGGGAAGCACTGTGACATCAGTTGAGCAGCTGGCTCACAGATACTGGCAGGCCCTCCAGCTATTTGTCCCTGAGGTTATGGCTTATAAATCAGGCAGTAAATCCAAAGGGGATGTGCTGCTTTCCCAGCTTAGTGCCAATTCAGTTTATTCCTTGATTAGAGTGGAGTCACCCAAGGAGAAGAAATGCCAGACCATTGATTTTTGCCTGAGCAATCACATTCTTTTCCTGGCCCGTTGCCCAGGACTTCCAGGGAGAAGGCAGAGGCCAAGAAGCAATATATATTCCTGAAAGGGAGGCCTCTTGAGTGAGTAAAAAGATGGCACCTGTTGGTGGCTCAAGGCAATAATAGAGGACCCAGGGGGGTGCTCTCTGAGATGCATGTTCTGTGTCCTAAATTATGATGGGGGAAACCAGAATGAGAAAGGCTATCTTTTGTTTTCCTTCCCTTCTCCTCCTATCTCAAGGAGTTTATTCCTCCAAAATTTCACTCTTAGGATAGTGAATAGCTGTGGCGTGTTCATCTATTACTACTAGTATCACTAAGACTTAATTCCTCAAAAATAATTCATGTAAACTAACCAAAAGTAGCTGTTATTTGTAAATGTAATATGGTCTATCTATATCAGTTCCACCATAGATTTGGAAGAGATGGGAGAGGGGAAGAGGGTAGTCCATTGTGAAATGAAAATATCTCCTGCCATACTGATATACAAGAAATGTCACAGCCATCATTGATTTCTGGCCTCCAAATGTGAATGAGGGCATCCAAAACTTTGACCCAGTAGATGCCGCCACCCCCACAGTGATTGCCGAGGAGCTGGGGGAATGCAAGTGTTAGGTAGTTAGAATAGGAAACAGGAGTCCAAAATGGCGGTGGCTAAAAGACAAGGAAGGGAAAAGCCCGCCAAAATAGAACAAAGGCAGGTCTGAGGACCAGAGTGAGGACCTCAGGCAGAACAAACAGCACTCCTGGCTAGCCCAATTTACTTGGGGCAGGCCCAGGGGGAGGAAAAACATATCAAAAGAGGAGCCAAATGGCTCTCTCTCTCCCCCCCTCCCTCCCTCTCTATCTCTCTCCTGCTCGCTGGCACGCTCCCCCACTCTCTTCTCTTTGCATCTTTGGGTCAGCATGCCCTCACGCCTCAAGGATGGATTTTCCTGCTATTTTCTAAATAAATAGAGCTGTAACACAAAGCTGTAACACTGATCTGTCTAAGAGCTATAACACGGTCTGCTCAAGACCTGAGAGCTATAACACGGTCTGTCTAAAACCCAAGAGCTGTGACATGTCAAGGGCTTTAATGTCCATCACTCCAAATCTTTATTGTGACGAGACAGAACCTAGGAGAATACACTTGCCTGACACAAGAATCAGCCATCTGCCGTATCTACCACTCCTTAAGGTGAACAAGAAAATAAGACTTGTCCTCATATACCTGAGGTACATATGAAAGGAATGAACTCAATGAGCCTAGAGGCTTGCATCTTCCCATGCACTGAAATTCCTTAACTTAATATCTGGTTTTTCTTACCTCACTATAATCTTTGATGTTCAGACTGCCTGTTGCAAACTTGTATATAGCCTGATTCACCCTTCTACCTCTTTTCATCAATTTTCTCAGAGCTACTGAAATGCCATCTCCTGGGCTCTGAGTCCTAAGCATTCCCACCAAATAAAATAACTCTCTGCTTTCAGGTTGTGGCTATATATTTTAGTCAATACCATGGATCTATATACATGTCAAGCATTATTACAAATCAAATGTTTTTCATATATACTTATTTCTCTTTTTCAAGTGCTATAGGTGTAGTCTTAATTATTAAATGCAAATTTATTTTTAACTGTGACTTAATTTTTAATTGAGAAAATATATTATGGCAAAAAGTAATCACTGAGTATTAAAAATACAACAACCATTATGTGACAATATGTAAAACTTTGAGTATTAAGCAGACATCTTTATACTTGGACATTGGGACCTTCTGTTCCATACTCTTAGGGAATTAACATTTCTATTGAGTTTTGGGATTTGGGGGGTTTTTTGTATTGAGTTCGATCTAGAAGTTGGTCTTTGTGTCCTGTTTATGTCAAAGAATGTGGGATAGATGAGTAAATGTATCTACAGCTGAGAAAAAAAAATGTTTAAAGTTTGGGAAGTCAAAGAAGTTGATACCTGATTCCTTTTGGCCCGTGGGCCTGAATTTCACAAAGGATTTTGCAGAGTAGCATGCTTTATACATTCATAAACTAGTTATTGAGTGTGTACCATTTCCAAGGCGTTGTTCTAGATACCTAGAATACAACAGCAAATAAAAGAGACAAAAATGCCTACATTCCTGGAGCATAAAATCCTTTCTATGATTTGGTGGGTGAGGAAAAAATGCCAACCAAACACTCCTCATATGATTTTACCCAGCTAAATCACCACTCCAGCTTTGGCAGTAAGACCAAGAAAATACTTACACATAACTAAAGGATTCTGCAAGCCCATTGATAAATCTTACCATGCTGTAAACTGCTTTCATCTTATTCATTTATCCCTCAGAAACTAGTAAAACTAACTCTGAACACCTAGAAGCAATGCAAATCTCATCACACCCCTTCAGAATGATGCTAGATACCATCAAATGAGATATTCATTTCTGAAGACAATAATTTTAAAAAGTTCACCTTTATTTCTCAGAAACTTGCTACAGACAGTTTACTTTAAAAATACCTCATGAGGGGGTGGGGAATCCTTCATAGGGTCTTGTGAGGATGTACATCAGAGCATTTCAAAGGGTGCAGTGACTTGGAACAACTAAGCTACGTTCTTCTCATGGGACTCCTGGCAGGAATTCCAAGAGGCATTTTGGGATGGTGAAGGATCCAGAGAGCTGGTTCTCAAAAGAAAGAAAGAAAGAAGGGGAGGAGAGAAGGAAGGAGGCAAGAGAGACAGAGAGAGGAAAGAAAGAGAAAGATCAAAGAAGAAAAGAAAAAGAAAGGAAGAAAAGAAAAACTTGAGGCTCAGGGACAAATACTTGCACAGATGACCAGTTAATGAACATCAGTACAGCTATCAGCAACAGAAGGAAGAATAACAAACAGTGGATAGAAAATGGGCTTTGTTGCCTGTCCACTGGCTTCTCCATTCTTTACCTCACTCTTCATGCCCACCCTGAAGCCCGTGCCCTATTGCCAGTGAACAGTGTGGCTGCCCCTGTTTCTTTCTTCTTCCCTACTTCATTCAACAAGTACTGAAAAAGCCAGGTCGTGGGCTAGACCTGAGGATACAGGGTGGGAGTCCAAAACAAAGGCTGGGACTTCCCTCAGAGAATTTTCACTCTCTGTTGTCATTTCAGGGGTGCCCCTCCTGGGATGTCACCAGTCCCAGCCCTGCCTATTACTCCCTTCTCCCCACCTCACCTGTCCCCTGACTTGTCCTTCAAGAGAACTCCCCTTTACTTTCTGTGTGGAGGTCCCAGACATGATTTCATTCAGGAAAAAAAGTTCTGCTTTTTTAAAAATTGTACTGAAAGCCTCTGCTCTCTTTTATACCCACTGGATTTGAGGGAGATATAGATATAAATATATAATATTTCACAGGTGAAATATTATAATATATAATGTTGTTTAGTGGCTCAATTGTGTCTGACTCCTTTGCACCCCATGGACTATAGTGTACCAGCTCCTCTGTGCATGGAATTCTCCAGGCAAGAACACTGGAGTAGATAGCGATTTCCTTCTCGAGGGAATCTTTCCAACCCAGGGACTGAACCTATGTCTCCTGCTTTGCAGGCAGATTCTTTACCACAGAGCCACAGGGGACATCCCAATATATAATAATAGTATTATTTATAATAATATACCAGGACATAACAGTAATTCTGAGCCAAAGTGGACTCTGTGCTGGCCACACCTGTGGCAGGGCCTACCGGCTCTGCCCTGCTCTGATGCTGATGAGGAGAAAGGTGGTGTTGAACTCCTGGATAAAGTCTCATGACAGAAAGCAGAGTGATGGATACACATTGGACTCTGGAACTCTTTTTATTTTTGCCTGATTTTTAAAAAAATAAACATGATTTTAATGGACAGATTTCCATGTTTTAATTACACATCCCCATCCCACACCATCCCAGAGGGCTTTGGGAGAACCCTCTCTTGGGTTGTCAACACAAGTTCCTTTCTGCCATTATGACAGTCAAAGAGAAACTAGGAGACTTTATGAATCTTTTTAAAAGTTCATCCGGATAGTTCCCTGCTGGGAGGTACCTTGTCAGGGTTGTTATGGGCAATCCAGGACCTCCCAGAAGGCCAGGACCTAAGAGAAGAGACCTTACTTCTATTGACATTGGTGACCCTTCTTCTCCCGAGGCTGGGCCTTATGATTCAAGGAGATGCTTGAGGCTGGGCTTTTTTTACTTCTGATCATTCTGCCAGGGTACATGTTGGACATCATATTGAATTTAGATTATGAAAACTGAGGCCTATAATCACCATATTTCCAATTTCATTCACTTTTAAAGGCTTATTTCCAATCGGACTCCCTACGGAGCTCTGCCAAAATGAGAACCACCTCCTTCAGCCGCAGGAAATGACAACTCCCTTAGTCCTCAGCCTGGCCCGCCAGCCCATTCTCACTCATTGCTCAACGTCATCTTGCCCTTACATAACCTCATTGGTCAGCCTCATCATTAACCTCTGAGAGGCCTCTCAAAAAATCCTGCAGACTACTTCTCTTCTGGGAGTGACTAAGCAAAACTAAATCAGGCCCAGATGAACTTTGTTTCTTTGGGGGTGGGAGTGGGGGGCAGTCTTGGTGGATCTCAGGATAAGCCCCAGGCCATTAGGCCCAAGTTTAAATCTTGGGTCTATAATATATTTTGTGTGAATTGTGAAATATCCCCAGTTCCTGTATTCTCATCTGCAAAATTAAGATAAAAATAGCCCTTATTTCCAAGGGTTGCTTGAAAGTTTGAATGAATGAGGTGTGCTATATATTTAAGCTACTTGTCACATCAGTAAATATTAGAAATTGCTATTTTGGCCAAAGCTGGTATTGACATCAGCTTTGCCAAATTCATTCATCCATCTGCTCATTCAAAGTGTATTTACTAAGGACGTATGATACATCAGCAATAAGTTAGAAATTAAGGACAGAAATTTTACATAAAATATAAATATATATAGAGATTCTAATGTGGTAGTTTTTCTGAAAGTTTGTTAGGGTTTTTTCTTTGTTTGTTTGTTTCATTTTTGGTTTTCTTTTTTAAGATGATAAGGCCTCCAAAAAAACTGGGGTTTTAAAATGCTCACCTACCACTTTCCTGGTTTTAAAGTTTTATTTCCCCAGTTAGGAAAGCTTCTGGTGGCCAACCCATCATGACTCCCCGGAGCAAATTTTCACTGTCACCCTCAAGAAGTCCGAGTTAGGAAACTCATGGTAGGACTTTAAAATTTTCACTTTCCAATTAGATTTTCCAAGATGTAAATATGATTTTTCTCCATATTATATTTCCCTGTATTGAGATATTGTTTAAAATGAGTCTTACAAAAATAAATAAAAGGTAAAAAGATATTTGAAGAACAGACCTTATGTCTGGGCAGATTTCTTGCCCTGATAGCTGATTCCAGGTGGGGAGGGGAGGCCACACTTCAGGCCTTCAAAGGATGAGTGAAGTGGAGTGAAAGTTGCTCAGTCATGTCCAACTCTTTGCAACCCCATGGACAGTAGCCCTCCATCCATGGAGTTCTCCAGGCAAAAATACTGGAGTAAGTTGCCATTTCCTTCCCCAGGGGACCTTCCTGACCCAGGAGTAGAACCCGGGTCTCCTGCACTGTAGGCAGACTCCTTACCACCTGAGCCACCAAGGTAGGTATTATGCTAAGTAAAATAAGTCAGACAGAGAAAGGCAAATATTGTATCATGTCACTTATCATGTGAAATCTTAAAAATGCAACAAACTGGTGCTTATAACAGAAAAAAAAAAAAAAGGAACAGATTCACAGATATAAAGAACAAATTAGTGGTTACCAGTGGGGAGGGGACAATGGAGGGGTAGGGGATTAAGAGGCACAAACTATTATGTGTAAAATAAACTACAAGGATATATTGTACAACATAAAGAATAAAGCCAATATTCTACATAAGTTTTTTAAAAGCATGAGCAATTAAATATTCAAAATGTAAAAAAAAAAAAAGAAAGAAAAGAAAGAGAAGGATTGTCAAGAGATGAGGCCAGGGTTCAAATCCCAGCTCCTACCATTCTTTCTGGGTGATGTTAGGCAAGTCTGACTCTCTCTACACCTCTATTTTTCTGATCTATAAAGGTGGGCAATAAAAAATACCTATTCTGCAAGACTGTTATTCATTTAGATGAATGAAGTGATTCATCTAGAACATCAGTAAGTACATATAAATTTTAGCTGTCAGTGACAGTTATTGATCAATAATTTTTACCCCAAGAGTCAGTCTTACAGATGCAGGTTTCCTCCTAAAAGGAAAATTCTTCACCACGCTTTTAAGATTTCATATACTGCTATTCAACTGTCCTTTGTGTCATTAAATATGAGGAGTAAAATCATATCCATCTTTAGACATGAAAACTGAGGCTTCAAGAGTGGTTCTGTAAGCTTATAAAACTTATTGGTATGTCAGAAAAATAATACAAACTCATATTGTCTGATCCCAATGCCAAGGATTTTTATTTTTAAACCTTCCTATACCAATGGCTGGGAGGAATGACTATGTTTTTGCAAAAACCATAAGCCTTTCAGAAGGCATCATTGACTTTATCTGAAAATACACCCTGGCAGGGATATTTTTAAGTCGTTAAAGTAAACATACTATCTATCCAGCAGCCATTCCTCAAGAAAGCTTCATGTAAAGTTAGAATATCAATAGGTACTGAATGTCAAAAATTGTAAAGAGAGTCTGTCTTGCTGACGAATGGACAATCACATCAAGTATAAGAATCATAAAGCCAGTTTTGTCAGAGTTTGTGAAATAGGAAAAAAAATCAGTTTGTCTCTCCAATCCATCAGTTTGAAAACTGGAAGAAGTCTTGCAGAAACTGGAGAGCAGTCCAGGATTGCCTGCTGGATGAAGGTAAAGCAGCAGACCAATCAGAACAGGCCTCTCACCTCTGAGTTGGGTTGGCTCTGCAGATAGCTGTAGAATAGAAGATGTTAAAAAGTTATGTAGGGACTTTCCTGGTGGTCCAGTGGTTAAGAATCTGCCTTCCAATGCCTCGAACGTGGGTACTTTCCCTGGTAGGGAACTAAGATCCTGCATGCCACAGGGCAACTAAGCCTGAGTGACAGAATAGAAGACCCAGAGCAGCCAAAAAAATGAAAAGGTTTATGTAGAATGTGGAGACCCGCCAGAGGGCCAGGGACCATGCTAGGCACTTTACACAATACCCCCACATAATTCTGCAATTAGAGGATCAGAGCCAAAGGACAGTGCTTCCACAAAGCTGTTTGACACAGTTTCACTTTTTTTAAAAGATGACTAGGTAATGTCAACTATCCTAACCGTTATTCTACCCCTGCATATCTCTTCATTTATCATTTTCATTGAAACCTGTTGCCTATTATGTACTGTTTGTACTAAAGCTTTCATCTACCCTTATTCCTGAACCTAGCCCATCTCACCCCAGCCCACTCCATTCCTCATTGCTGGTGCAAAATCTAAATTTATAAGCAAACTTCTTTCAATAAGGAATCTGAATCCACTCTTCTGACCCCAAGCAACATTTGATTAAAGTGAGTTCTGGTATCAACACTTTATTCAAGGATTTCCCTGGTGGTCCAGTGGTTAAGACTCCATGCTCTCAATGCAGGGGGCATGGGTTCAATCATTGGTCAGGGAACTAAGGTCCCGCTTGCCACATGATGTGGCCAAAAAGGAAAAAAAGAAAGCTTTATTTATGATCAACTCATAAGAAAATTATTATGAAGAGATTCCTCTCTGATAGTTGTGACTTTGTAGTTTGTTTCCAGGCTCAAAAGTCTCAAAATTCTTTTCTCAGTCCTCAAACATGTAGGCATTCCTATGGTATTTCTTCTTCACAGATGTTCTGCTCATTTCTTGGTCTTTTCCAGATTGGACAAAGTGACTTTATTAATTGCCACATGTCAGCTGCTCCACAATGAATTCTATTTGCATCTGTCAATGAGAAGGTTTAATCAAGTGAATTTTTGTTTATTTATTTATTTTTGGCTGTTCTGGGTCTTCATTGCTGCTCAGGCTGTTCTCTAGTTGCAGAGAGTAGGGACTACTCTCCAGTTGCAGCGCATGAGTTTCTCATTGTGGTGCCTTCTCGTTGCGGATCTGGGGCTCTAGAGCACAGAGTCAGCAGTTGTGGTGCTCAGGCTTAGTTGTTCCAAGGGATGTGGGACCTCCCAGGATCAGGGATCAAACCTGTGTCTCCTGCATTGGCAGATTCTTTACCACTGAGTCATCAGGGAAGTGCCTGTTTAACCTCTTTGTACCAATTTATTGATACCAATATGTTGTGAGGGTTAAATGAATTACTATATGTAAATATATTGTGTATCATATATAATGCATACAAATATGTATACATGCTTATTATATATGTCAGGTATTCTCTCAAGTGATTATATCATTTTAATTATATAATTATGAGTTAATTTTTAAATTAATTAATTTATTTTTGATCGCTCTGGGTCTTTGTAGCTGCTCGGGGGCTTTCTCTAGTTGTAGTGTGCCGGGGCTACTCTTTGTTGCAGTGCATAGGCTTCTCTCGTTGCGGAGCGCAGGCTCTAGGCACATGAACTTCAGTAGTTGCAGCACAGAAGCTCATTAGTTGCAGCTTGTGGGCTCTAGAGCACAAGCTCAGTAGTTATGGTTCACAGGCTTACTTGCTCACGGCATGTGGAATCTTCCTGGACTAGGGATCAAACCCAGGTCCCTGGATTGGCAGGCAGATTCTTATCCACTGTACCACCAGGGATGTCCTAGACTTTAAATTGTATAATTATATATAATTTAAAATTATATATATATATATATACATTATTTTGCCAGTTTAAAATTAGATGTGTTGTCTGTTTAGATGGACACTTCACTTAGTAGTAATAAGATGTTGTTCTAATTTTCGTGTCTTTATTTTTGATGCAACCCCAAGAGTAGGGATTGTGGTTGGGAAGGGAGGCAGGTTTGGGATGAGAAGCAGAGTAGAGATGGGGAAAGGTAGGGCCTTGAGATATGAACAAGGGACATATTTATTTGGTCATTTTGTCAAAGTGCTCCTAGAAAAGAAAATGAGAGATGACCTGATGCTTCTGTCTTGCACATTACTCAGGGCTTTTTTCACTGAAAGTTTAATTGCTGAAATTAATTTCAGTTCCCCAAGCTGAAAAGTCCCAGAGTCTAAGAAGATCTCATCAAAATGTCATGTGTCCAGTTCTTCAACAGGTGAGGTAGGGTTCTGTTGTGAAAGTGTAAAGTTGAAATGGGCAGACTTGGAAACACACATCCTAGTGCAGGCCCGTGTGTGAGTGTGCCTGCTGGTAAAAAAGGCTGGGGAGAAGAGTGTGCCCCAGAATGAGCCGTGATCAAAAGCTAGAAGACCTAGAAAGCCTAAAAACAGGCTTCCCTTGGACCAGAGAAGAGAAATAAGTGAGAAGTCAGAGAGGATTAAAACGCTCAGCTAAGTCCCTCCCTTAGCTAGGATTTGCTCAGTAAATCAGGGGCAGAAAGCAGTTAGTGCCAACACAGCCCCCACCTCTCCTGAGACCCACAGTGACACAGCCCATCCATCATAGAGTTCACTCCCACGGAGCCCAGGGGCACTGCAGATTCCCTCTCAACATAACTGCTCCAGATAGATTTTCCCTTGAACACTGTCACTGAGACAGGATACATAATTTGCAGGGCCCAGTGCATGAAAATGTAGGAGCCAGTATTCAAAAATTTTTGAGTTTCAAGATGACTACAGGAGAGCATTAAGCCAGTGTGAGGCCCTTCTGAGCATGGGGCTGTGATCTTAAACCCACAAAGTCAGCCTTGTCTGCCGCAGGTCAGATGGTCTGCATGCGGGCAGCTAACTGTGGAGGGAACTACTGGAAACCCATCTGTAACAGATGAGGAAGCAGGACAGAGCAAGGGGAGAAGCAGCAGGTTTTTCACATCAGGTGGCCAAAGTATTGGACCTTCAGCTTCAGCATCAGTCCTTTCAATGAAAATTCAGGGTTTATTTCCTTTAGGATTGACTGGTTGGATCTCCTTGCAGTCCAAGGGACTCTCAAGAGTCTTCTCCAACACCACAGTTCAAAATCATCAATTCTCGGTGCTCAGCCTTCTTTATGGTTCAGCTCTCACATCCATACATGACTACTGGAAAAACCATAGCTTTGACAATTTGGACTTTTGTTGGAAAAGTAATGTCTCTACTTTTTAATACACTGTCTAGGTTTGTCATAACTTTTCTTCCAAGGAGCAAGCAACATTGCAGTCGCCATCTGCAGTGATTTTGGAGCCTAAGAAAAAAAAAGTCTTTCACTGTTTCCACTGTTTCCTCATCTGTTTGCCATGAAGTGATGGGACCAGATGCCATGATCTTCATTTTCTGAATGTTGAGTCTTAAGCCAGCTTTTCCACTCTCCTCTTTCACCTTCATCAAGAGGCTCTTTAGTTCCTCTTCGCTTTCTGCCATAAGAGTGGTGTCATCTGCATATCTGAAGTTATTGGTATTTCTCCCACCAATCTTGATTCCAGCTTGTGCTTCTTTCAGCCTGGCATTTCACATGATGTACTCTGCATGTAAGCTAAATAAGCAGGGTGACAACATACAGCCTTGTCACACTCCTTTTCCAATTTTGAACCAGTCTGTTGTTCCATGTCCAGTTCTCACTGTCGCTTCTTGATCTGCATATAGGCTTCTTGGGAAGCGGGTAAGGTGGACTGGTATTATCATCTCTTTGAGAATTTTCCACAGTTTGTTGTGATCCACACAGTCAAAGGTTTTAGAGTAGTGAGTGAAGGAGACATAGATGTTTTTCTGGAATTCTTTGCTTTTGCTGTGATCCAGCAGATGTTAGCAATTTTATTTCTGGTTTTCGGCCTTTTCTAAATCCAACTTGTACATCAGGAAGTTCCCGGTTCATGTACTGTTGAAGCCTAGCTTGGGGAATATTGAGCATTACTTTGCTAGCATGTGAAATGCATGCAATTATGTGGTAGTTTGAACATTTTTTGGCATTGCCCTTTTTTGGGATTGGAATGAAAACTGACATTTTCCAGTCCTGTGGACACTGCTGAGTTTTCCAAATTTGCTGGCATTTTGAGTACAGCACTTTCACAGCATCATCTTTTAGGATTTATAACAGTTCAGCTGGAATTCCTTCACTTCCACTAGCTTTGTTCGTAGTGATGCTTCCTAAGGCCCACTTGACTTCACATTCCAGGATGTCTGGCTCTATGGCTCTAGGTGAGTGATTACACCATCATGGTTATCTGGGTCATGAAGATCTTCTTTGCATAGTTCTTCTGTATATTCTTGCCACCTCTTCTTAATATCTTCTGCTTCTGTTAGGTCCATACTATTTCTGTCCTTTATTGTGCCCATCTTTGCATTAGATGTTCCCTTGGTATCTCTAATTTTCTTGAAGAGATCGCTAGTCTTCCCCATTCTATTGTTTTCCTCTATTTCTTTGCATTGCTCACTTTGGAAGGCTTTCTTATGTCTCCTTGCTATTCTTTGGAACTCTGCATTCAAATGGATATATCTTTCCTTTTCTCCTTTGCCTTTCACCTCTCTTCTTTTCTCAACTATTTGTAAGACCTCCTCAGACAACCATTTTGCCTTTTTGCATTTCTTTTTCTTGGGGAAGGTTTTGATCACTGCCTCCAGTACACTGTTACAAACCTCTGTCCATAGTTCTTTGGACACTCTGCCTATCATATCGAATCCCTTGAATCATATCGAATCCTATTGAATCACTTCCACTGTATCATCAAGGGATTTGATTTAGGTCATACCTGAATGGTCTAGTGGTTTTCTCCCACTTTCTTCAATTTAAGTCTGACTTTTGCAATAAGGACTTCATGATCTGAGCCACAGTCAGCTCATGGTCTTGTTTTTGCGGCTCTCATTGGTAGAGAGTAATTCCCATAAGGATTCACTCGCCCAGTGCTTCAGCATCTGATGGTCCCAGTAGCGCCTCTTCCTGAAAGGAGATCCAGGCTGAGCACACAGCATCCACTGCATATGCCACCCCCATCAATCAATGGTGGATATTTTCCATTCCTGAAATAGATGTTGCAGTTGATGACCTTCTGAGCCCAGTGTGATGAGGTCATTTCAGTAACATAAAACAAGGCAACAGCAAGAAAAGAGAATACCGGGAAAAGGGCTGGGGCTGTGGTGCCCCTTCTCCATGTTGGGGGCAGAAGACCAGAGCACTGATTTTACCGGGAGGCTTGGGAACCGAAGCAGGTGCTTTAGAGACTTTATAGCTTTTGTGTTTTTTTATCATCTGTATTTATTTTCTGAAATTTTCCCTTTTCACATTGAACAGATGCCAGTATTTTCAAAATGAAGTCTATTAAAAAACAAGAGGGAAAACAAAATGCTAGGTTTTGTCTTTGCTGGGCTGGATGGATGGGGGACAGCATGTCTTCCAGGCCCATGGGGAAGTGACAGATAGACTGGAAATGTTAGAATCTCTCAGGCCAGGTGGACATTCAGAAAGGAGCAGGGACCCCCTGTGCCCATGCCTGGAGATCTCATCTACTTATACCATGAAGGCTTCTGTGTCTTGTTTAAATTAAGGAGCCTCTGCAGGGCTACAGTGTCTATTTTAGATTCTCGTGCCAAGACTTCTGAGATGATGGACGTAATAATCTTATCCATTATTATGCTAATGATAATAATTAAGCCTTCTGATTATGATAAGTCCTACTTCCCACTTGGAGAATACTCTCCACCAAATGGTCCAAATCAGCCCAAGTGTTTTCTGAGACTCTCAAAAACACTATGACTGTCAATAAGGAAGAAATTGATAATCTGGACACAAAAATTCAGAAATTCATCACTATGAAATTATTTTCTGGCTGTTATAAAATTGCCAGATTTAAAGTTGAATAGCTTGTGATGCTATTTGTAGCAAAAATTTTAATTTCTAAACTACATGTAATTGGTAAATTGCCAGTGCACTGAAACGAATACACTGATAAGCAATAATTATTTTTAAAATGCTTATTTTATGAATCAGGTCAATAATTTTTTTTAATATTCCTAAACAGAGTGTATTTATAAAATGGGCTAATATATATTATATATCTTTCAGAATTGCAGTGCGTTTTATTCCAGTATAGAGTTTGAGTCCCGATTCTCATCCCAGTGTTAGAAAGTTTTTACATGTGTAATTCTGAGTGAAGTTTCTGAGTGAAGTAGGTGCTCAGAAATGGCTTTATCCTCTGGAACTGCAAACTAAATTGTTTACAAGCTTCAATCTTAAAAAAAAATAAGTAAATAAAATCCAAAGGGAAGCAAATATCTTCTTGATAAAGAGCCCCGAGGCTCTGCCTCCCCTTCCTGAGCCCTGGTTCTATGCCAAGGCCATCCTCAGAAGTCCTAATTTGCAGGAAGGAGACAGATCCCCGATTTCTTCCTCCATTGCTGTGGCTGTGCTCAGTCATGTCTGACTCTTTGCGGCCCCATGGACTGTAACCTGCCAGGTTCCTCTGTTCATGGAATTTTCCAGGCAAGACTACAGGAGTGTGTTACGATCTCCTACCCCAAGGGAGTTTCCCAACCCAGGGATCAAACCTGTATCTCTTGTGTCTGCTGTATTGGCAGGCAGTTTCTTTACCACTGTGCCACCTGAGAATACCACCCTCTATACCCAGCAGAACCCTGATTTAATGACAACCTCCTGAGGAAGTTCAAATAGTTAGAATAGACATGTACTGATTGGAAGAAGTGTGTACATGTGTACTTGGAGGAAGGGCAGGGAGACCCTTACTTTCATTTCACCTCTCTTGGCTTCTAACGGCCTCCAAAGACTGCCTCAAGCCACTGAGTATTGAAAACCACTCTCCTAAACATTCCCTGCTTTGCACAGTACTGTTGTCAGGATCAAAATGAGATTCTGCCATGAAAGCGAAGTGAAAAGGATTCCAAAGACTAACAACTTCTTCCTTTGTTCATAGTGCTTTGTACGATTACTGACAAGTAAACCAGTGATAAAATGCCTATCTCCCATTAATGGCTGCATGAAGGCAAAGTATTTACCTTTTCTCTGTACCTTTGTACCAAGTAAAGACTTGGTAAATATTTTTTTACTCTAAAAGAATGTAGCTTACCATCCCAAGACATGTAGAAAATTTATGTTCAAGCCCCAGGGAAGCTGTCAGCTATTAAGTAGGCAGGCCTTCCACAGGATCACCTTTAAAATGTAAAATGCATACTATGCCAACATTTGTTGAATCTTTCTACCATGCAGGTGAGATTCTAAGTGCTTAAAGTGATTATAATACCTATGAGGAATATCTTATTATTATATTCCTTTTTAGATGGGAAAAGTGAGGCCTAGAGATATGAAGTAACTTGCCAAGTCATACATCAAATGAGTGTCAGAATTTGGTTTCAAACAGGAAGGTCTTGCATCAGAGCCTAGGTTCTCAACCATTAAACCTCAGCAGAATAAAAGCAGATGCTGTCACTGGTTCCTGGAGCTCTGGTGGGGGCCCTATGTTCAACCCAGACAAAACCGGATGAGCTCTCAGTTCCAATTGCATTCAATCAGTCCATTTTACCCTTTAGAAAATGCAGAAACGGAAGCTCAGAGATATAAAGGGTCTTGAAACAATTTATCACGCAACTAGCTGAGGTAGACATTCAGTAACCACTGAAGTCACTGAACTATTTAGTATCTGAAGTATCACAGGGCCTCAGCTTCAGGATCTAAATATGTTTGGGGAAGTGAGTGAATGTCTTGAATTTCATTTACGTCTTCTGAAAGCCACCACCCCTGCTTGGTATACAAACCGCAAGCTTCCCAGTCCTTCAGTTTGCAACTACAGGCAAAACTTTACTTATCTAGGGCAAAGGACAAACATGGTGCATGCATTAAATTTTGCAAATTTCCAAAATTTCCTCAGATTCAAGTTCACCAGGCCTGAAGTTTATAGTGATTCCTCAGTCAGAAAGGCACCGCTCTGAATTTGGAAAGGATACTTCTTATCTGCCTGAGGCTTGGCTAAATAGAAAGAACTTGTGTATTTTCTTTTTAAAGAAAACAGGACAAATCTCCTTATTACTCCTTGGCCTGAAGCAGCCCCTCTGGTGGTCAGCTCCCTGTGTGACTCAACCCCCTTCTCTGTGGTTTGGCTGGGCTCCTGGGAAAGGCCACACCACCGAAAGGGAGCACCCAGGGCATCCTGCGCCCAGCTCTTGTTCACCCTCCACAGGTGCCAGGTTTGACTGCCTCCAGGCCACCAAGATACACAGACAAGCTGGGATTCAGTTTGCAAGACCCAGTTTCCATCCCCCACTGGTGCCAACAGCTTGCTGTATTCATAACCCTCTGGATTCCTTCAGAGGAAGCCAATTATCTGCTAAACTTCCTTTGCTCTTCAAGACTCTATCTTGGCATCTGTGCCAAGGACATGTTTTGGCTGGATCCACTACTCTGGCCTCTGCACATCTCTGGGAAGCTGAGCTACAAGAAACATAGACCAGGAGGTAGAAAGAGAGAGGGGGTTTTTGTCTGTTTAAATACAGGACTGTACAAGAGGAATGTGCTCCAGGGACCAGGGACCTGTTGGACCAGTGACCAGCATCCTCCTGCTGCTAAGTCACGTCAATCGTGTCTGACTCTGTGCGACCCCACAGACGGCACCCTACCAGGCTCCTCTGAGCCTGGGATTCTCCAGACAAGAATACTGGATTGGGTTGCCAGTTCCTTCTCCAATGCATTAAGGCATGCTGAGTTGCTTCAGTCATGTCCAACTCTGTACGACCCCATGGACAGCAGCCCATCAAGTCCCCTCTGTCCACGGGATTCTCTAGGCAAGAATACCGGAGTGGGTTGCCATTTCCTTCTCCACTCTGAGCTGCCCTCAACCTTTGTAGAGACCAGAGCAAGAACATGCCAGCCTTCTTGGGATCTCTATTTAACTCCACTCTGTGCAATAGGAGAGCAGGTAGAGGTAAGACGTTTCCTGGTCTCTGTTAATATGTTCAGTGTATCTGCGCTGGCCTTGTTCAGTGGCAGCTAAAACTTACAGGCCACAACATTCATTGACAATGAATAGCTATGGTGAATATGACTGTTTCCCCAAGTGTTGCACAGTGTAATCAATCATGTACGACTCTGCTGATGTCACAGCTACTAACGAAGGTCTTGCACATTTTTAAAAACTTTTAAAAATTGGAGTATAATTGCTTTACAATGTTGTGTTAGTTTCTGCTATAGGACAATGTGAATCAGCTATTGTTGTTGTTGCTTAGTTGCTAAGTCAGGTCCAATTCTTCTGCAGCCCCATGGACTGTAGCCCACCAGTCTCCTCTGTCCATGGGATTTCCCAGGCAAGAATACTAGAGTGGGTTCCCATTTCCTTCTCCAGGGCATCTTTCCACGGATGATGGAACCTGCGTCTCCTGCATTGCAGGCAGAATCTTTTACCGCTGAGCCACCAGGAAACCTGGATCAGAAGTAAGTTTACATATATCCCGTCCCTCTTAAGTCCTATACATTTTTAAGTCCAGTTCAAATCTCTCCTCTCCGATTGTTCCTCTGACTTCTAGCAGTTTCTTCAACTAGTGATGATTATCACAAGGTTTGTTCAGATATTTTATATGTGGCGATATCGTCCCAATATCTTCTAGAGAGGAAAAGGATAGTCTTTCTCACCTTTCCATTTAGCATGACATCCAAAATTGAGCCTTAAATACAGTAGGGGCTCAATAAAAGTTACATTAATAATAGCCTTGTGTAGAAGAGAATAGATTCAAGCATGTGGATTATAATATTTAGCTTTTATTTTTTTTGGCAGAGAGAGAGAAGTGAAAAAGGAATTGGTCAGAGTGCTTTATCTGAGTCCTTTTAAGCACATACTAAGTGAAATATCCACGGAAACAATAACCTGATTTAATGATATAAACTTTGACTCTGTGATAACTGATTACCCTTAAAACCATCCTGGATTTGTTTCCCTAGAGAAGAGGAGACCACTGAGCACAGTTCTGTGAAACATTCCTTAGAGAGATTTCTCAGCACTAAATAAAAGTGTGGCTTCTCAATGCTGCAAAAGATGTCCAGCTGTTAGTTTTGGCCAGGGACAAGTACTGAGCTGGCTCCAATCAGAGATGGTAGGAAAAGATAAACATGGCTGTATGATGTCACTGAAATGGCCTTATTTTCATCAGAAGCTAAATTCAAATACCCTCAGGGAGATGGGCTGTTTTGTTTTGCTTTGAATTACTACAGAATTCTAAAATTCATTTTTGCCTCTGTAGGTGGTGGAATTTTCCAGTGGACTCCAAGTCCCATGAAGAGAGGCTTGGGAAACTGTACTCTTCTGGGTGCCTGGAAAAAGTGCTCACCAGTGACTGTGAAGCAATAGATTTGCAGTCTGGGCCCTGCTTCCTGCACCGGATCTTGACTGGTATGTCTTTCAAAAGGCCATGAAGTTCTGCATTCAAGGATGGTCAGTCAGAGGTGGCACTTTGCTTCCAGCAGAGTCCATGGATCCTCAGAGAACTATTTTTCACTGACTAAAGAAATGATAGGCTTCCCTGGTGGCTCAGATAGTAAAGAATCTGCCTGCAATGCAGAAGACATGGGAGACTTAGTTTCAATCCCTAAATTGGGAAGATCCCCTAGAGAAGGGAATGGCAACCCACTCCAGCATTCTTGCCTGGAGAACCCCACGCACAAAGGAGCCTGTCAGTCTACAGTCCACGAGGTCGCAGAGAGTTGGACAAGACTGAGTGACTAAGGACACAAAGAAATGGTAGGTCAACTTTCAAAATGAGAAGAAACTCTAAGAAAAACAGTGAGGATGTATGGTTTCCCAAACTGTCTCCCTTCCCACCCGCTACCTGCCTCCCCCCACAGCCCAGACACATACTACACATTTCTCCAAAACTCAAATACATCTTGTGTAAGCAGCCTGGGAATGTTTAACTTCAGAGGGAGAGCTAATCCAGACTATCACATCAGTTCTCCCAGCCGTGTTCATAGAACAGGGATTGGGGATCTTAAAGCACAGTAGAGCTGGACCAGATTTGGCAAATCATGCATGTGTCCAGGTAAGATCTGATGATGCTATCATCTGACACTGCCTAATTTACAGAGGGGTTGACTGAGCGGAATCAGAAACCAGTTCTCTAAGTTCAATGTTTTTGCTGCCTCTCCTTTGACTCTGCTTTGTGTGTGTGTGTGCTCAAGTTTCTTCCTTTATAAAATATTATTATAAATGCTAACCTCATGGGGGCTCTCTAAAGGATCAAATGAAGTATTTTAAGGTGTTTAACATGGAAAGTTGACTTGTGTTATTTCTTACTTGGTCTTAAAGGAAAGTCTACTTTTCCCCCATAATACAAGGATGGATTGATCTCTCAACGGAGAGTGATCTTGCCTTTCTATCCTCCTAGTTTCTAGTCTTCTCTTTCAGTAATTTGGACTAGTATTTTAGTCCTAATATAATACAGCGGTTAGATGTTCACAAACTCTTTTAGAGAGAATCAAACCGTATATAATTTGGATAACACAAATCACTATAGTTGCTGTGGAAAACATACAATAAGCATTTCATTAGTGTTCTAATCAAATTATCTCCTGGCTTCAGCAAGAAGGAGACTCACTAAAGGTAAATGCAGCACCGTGGGGACAGTGGTTATAATAATCACATTATAGGTGGCTTTATCTATGTGAAAGACTAATAACAGTGACAAAAAAATTCATTGGTCCTTTGGCCTTATTAAACTGTATAATTTAGTATACAAATTCATTCAAAAAAGTACAATAATATATATTCTACACAGATAAGACCTGAATCTGAGTGATTGGAAAAGTGAAAACTGAAAACTGAATTTGGTTGATGGTTTTCAGTTTTGTCACAAGCACTTGCCCTTGTTATTGTGCAGTTACCTACAACACAATGTAAAGGGTCATTTTTTCTCTCACTTTTTTAGAGACAGCTTCAAGACAGGAAGTAGAACATGGACTTTAATTCACAAATACGTATGACTATATCCTGATACATAAGAGCATTAGGTTCAAAGATATTGAGGGACTTTCTCAAAAGTCAGGATGCAAGTCTCAGAAAAATAAGTGTTTCAGGTGAGGCAATGTTTTCAAAGTGCTTTGGGAACAGCAAAGTACAAAACAGTATTCTTGTAAACCACAGGCATTTAGTAAGCAACTGCTCTGCCCAGTGGCCATTAGGACACTATAGGCTGAAGGCATCTTGGCCTTGAAAAAGTTTCCAGTGTGGAGGACACAGGTGGGCTGAGGAAGTGTATTCAGGATACATCATGGGGCAAAGGTAAGAGTGGCCACTCCTAGAAAAGTGAAAGCAGAAGATGTTCTCAAGAAAAACCTTCACATGAGATGATTCATAAAGCTGAAGAGCTAGATGTTCATCGGAAGCACAAGTGTGAAGAAAAGAACATCAGCGGAAAGGAACAGCATGGGCTGGGGAACAGCGTGATCAGATTTAAAGTTTCACGGTCTTTGGGGCAGCTGCCCAGAGAAGGGATTGGAAGCAGGGCTACGCTTTACTGTAAAAGACCAGCCAACAGATGGTGACCATTAGACTAAGGCAGTGAGGTCTTGAGGTGAAGAGGCAAAGTTGGTAAAAGATTTGTTAAAGAGGTGGAGTTGACAGAATTTGGTTACTCTTCAAGTTTGTAGGGGAGAGAGAAATGAGGGACAAGGATGATATCCAGGTTTCCAGCTTGAGGACTGGGGTGGTTGGTGGTATCATTCACTAAGAAGGAAAATCCTTCTTAGTTTTCCTAAGGAGTCAAATATAATAAATAGTTGGCTCAATAATGTCCTCAAGTGCCTTTCTTCGATCTGAGTCAATATGGATGACATCACTTTTTTTTTAAGCTGCTCAGCCTGGCATGTGGGGTCTTAGTTCCCCTAACCAGGGATCGAACCTGTACCCCTTTATGATAGAAGCACAGAGTCTTAATCACTGGACCACCAGGGAATTCCCAGACCTCACCTTTTGATTCTGGGTAGTTTCTTCTCACTCACCTTCTTGGGATCTTAGGTAGCAATTAACTGCAGGAGGGGAATCACAACATGTCAACTCTGTTTTCCAAATGATTAACCTGCAGTAAAAACCAAAGGCAACATGGACGTCAAGTCAAAAACACAGGTGCATGCTCTTAGCAAAGTGTCCATGTAATTTGTATCTCAGTATACGTCAGGGCCTAATAAGCACCTGCTGTATTTTTATGGTTAGGTAGTAGGATTTAATAAGATCCTACTGAGTTGAAAATTACACTGCCTGTGAATCCAGACTGTAGGTGTAGATAATGGAAACCTACAATTAGGCTTGAGCTCCAGGGGCTCAGGGACATCTGCATGCAGGTGGAAAAGTCTCTGTCAGACATCCTGAGGGCAACTTAGGTAGGAGTCCTCATGATGGCCACTCAACTCTGTTGAAGTCAAGGGCATTCCATTCCTCTTGGAGGAATGTAGCTCCATGGGGAGCATGGCTTGGCTAATGGGCAGTGTCTTTGGTGAACACAGCTCTGGGTCAGGCACACAGTTTGGGGAGGAGGGCTTTAGCTGGATTCTAGACCCATTGGTTCTCTCATGCGCACTCTGATGCCTGGTACAACTGGCCACCACTGTGCAAGGAAGGCCTGGAGCCTTGGAAAACAGCTGTTACCCCTCCAGCCTGCAAGAGGGAGCAGGAGAACATGTTATCAGCAATTGAAGAATCCCTTATAACAAAGCACAATATAAAGGGTATTGACTATTCACTGTGTGCTAGGCACTATGGGAAATAGGCAAACGTTTATTGAATCAATGAGTAAGCAAATGAAAGAACATGTCTCTATTCATGGCCATCCTATATGGGGCTTAAAACACATCCCTGGGAAGGGAAGGAAGCAGAGAAGCTAAACATCATCTGATCATACAAAAACTAAAATTTTTACTATTACAAAGAATAGGATTATGTTCTTAGTCCTGGTTTTTCCATTCAAATCCTAGTGTCATAGATTAAAATACTAATTGCCCCATATTCCAGCTAGGAGAAAAAGCCCTTAGTCTTTAAAATCAGGATCTTGGTGTCAATTTGAGTCTGTAAGCAGGATGTGGCACCAGATCCCATCAGCGATCAAAAATAATTTTCTTTCCTCACTCAGTATTTCAGATCACCCTGAAATGGAAATCTTTCTATTAGGAAAATACAGAGGATGTAAATATATGCCTAAGGAATCTTTTTAAATAGTTTTAAAAGAATCATTAAGAATCCACTCTCTGCTGTATTACTTTTCAAGCTTTAGGGTCCACCATGGGAGGCAGGACAAAGACAGACTCTCCTCCGAGTGAGCACATTTTGACATCTTCAAGCTTGAACCTTCTTGCAGTATTATTTAACCAGGATCAAGCTAATGCAATCTTTCAGTGTAATTTGCTAAGTTACCTGTAGATGGTTTAGAGAAGGATTTCTCAACCTCAGCACCACAGAGATTTTAGGTAAGATAATTCTTTGCTGGGGTTGTAGGGAGGTGGCAGTCCTGCACATTGTAAAAAGTTTAGCAGCATTCCTGACCCCTACCCATTAGATGACAGTAGCAATCTGCCGTTTCAGTTGTGACAACTAAAAACGTCTCCAGCCTTGCCAAGTCACCATAGTTGAGAAAAACTGACTTGCAGTAGCGCTACCTCTCAAACCCAAGTTCAGTCAGACACAAGGAGTCAATTGAGCATCTGAAGGGCAACAGGGAACTACTCAATCTGCTGTTGTGCTGACAAGGACTTAGGACAAATGAGTTAAAATTCTCTCATTGGTCGAGGCCCAATAAATTTAAGGTACTGAGTAAATAGTTTACTACAAATATAAAAAGTGACTTGGTCTGTCATCCCTGCCCAGCTCTAAGATCTTGCTGATTCTTTTTTACCAGACAGAAATTTTTAAAAACAATTAGAGTATCTTTTCATACTATATGGAGTGAGTGACAGAAACTCAATTCGAAGTGGCTTAAGCAAAAAGAGAAGATTTTCGGGACTTCCCTAGTGGGCCAGCAGCTAAGATTCTGCACTCCCAGTGCAGGAGGCCCAGTTTCTGTCCCTGATCAGGGAACTACATCCCACTTGCCATGCTGCACCTAAAAGATTCCCCCTACCACCCCATCCCCGTGCTTCAATTAATAGATCCTGCATGCCGTAACTAAGATCTCGCCCAGGCAAACAAATAAATAAAAGAAGGTTTTTGTTTTTTTAAAAAAGGTTTTTATTGGGTCATATAATGGAAAATCTAAGGATAAAATTGTCTTTAAATGCATCTGGATCAAGGAATTCAAACAATGACACCAAGAATATCTCACTTTTATCTTCTGGGTTTTTTTTTTTTTTTTTCTCTGTTTTGGCTTCATTTTCAAGATACTTTCCCAAGATGGTGACAGAGATAGCCATTGAAGGTCCAGGCTGATTTCTTAGAAACAACACCAGTGGAGAGAAAAGGTCTCTTTCCCAAAAGTTCTGGCCAGAATTCCAGGGTTAGTGTCATTGGCCTGACTTGGATCAGGTATCCATTAATTAACCAATCATTGAGGCCAGAGAAACAGAACATGTCACATGATTTCCCAGAACTGTCAGCACAGCCCTGTGGTACACAACCACTAGGGCGGCCTCCACTGGTTCCCATCTCCTGGTTTTCCTGACTTTATATATTCTCTCCTTCTTGAGCATACGCTCTGGACTCACCTTTTTTTTTTTTTTAATATTTACTTATTTATTTGACTGCTTAACGTTTTGGTGTATGGGGGACCTTTCATTGTGCCAATCAAGCTCAGTAGTTGTGGCACCCACCCAAGCTTAGTTGCCCTGACATTTATGGGATCTTAGTTCCCCAATCAGGGATTGAACCTGTGTCCCTACATTGCAAGGTGGATTCTTACTCTCTGGACCACAGGGGAAGTCTCTGGACTCACTTCTAATGGATAGAATTAAGTAAAAGTTATAGGATGTCACTTATGAAATTATGTTACTTCCATTTCACTTATCCTGCCATATTGTGAACTGCCCTATGAAGAGGACTAGTTGGCAAGAAATTGATGGCTCTGTCAAGAGCAGCAAGGACTCAACCCCTGCCAACCACCTTGTGGGTGAGTTTAGAAGCAGATCTCCCTTTAACTGAGCCTTACGATGATTTTAACAATGACTAACAAATTATCCTGGTCTTGTGAGAGATCTTGAGGCAAAGATAGGCTACACTCAAATTCCTAATGCTTAGAAGCTATGAGATACTGTTTTTTGTTTTAATCTATTAAGTTGGGTTGTTCATTATACAGCAATAGATAACTAATACATACATGCACACCCCTAGGAATACAGGATGGGGAACTCTTCAACAAATATCATGGCCTCAGATTGAATAAGACGTAGCTCCAAAGGAAGTCAGGTGCTCAAAAATACATATTCATTATAACATACAATTTAGGCTGTTTCGATCAAACATATAAGCTTCTGGCACCCTAGCCTCAGAGGGAAAACTGATAGGCTTTCACATGACTATCAGGAATCAATCTGTACTGACTTGGCGTACAAGAGACTTTGCAAAGCCACATGTCCGGGGGGCAGTGGGGGAGTCCAATGTTGACAGCTATTTTTTCCTCCATTCACCCTGATGGAAACTGCTGAGGGTCAAGTTTAAGTGGAATTTTTCTATTGCTTTAGACCTGTCTGCTCTGGATTTTTAGTTTCCATTATTATGTAAGCTTTAAAGTCTCCCTGTTGACAAAGACAGTTTTTGTTCCCATTAAACAGGAAATTGAACAGCCTAAGAAGCTCACATTTCGATGAATCTTTTGCCACACTATCATAAATTTGTAGTGCAACTTTGAAATAGTGGCACTGAGGTCTTGATTGGAAATTTTCTTCCAAAATAACCTGCATGCTCTCGCTCAGTTGCTCAGTTGTGTCTGACTCTTTGTGACTCCATGGACAATAGCACACCAGACTCCTCTACTCATGGGATTTTCCAGGCAATAATACTGGAGTGTGTTGCCATTTTCTTCTCCAGGGGATCTTCCTGACCAAGGGACTGAATTGGCATCTTCATCTCCTGCATAGTTAGGCAGATTCTTTTATCACTGAGCCACCTGGGAAGCCCCCAAAATGTTCTGGAAGCACTAAAATAAGATACTTGTAAGCCTCTGGATTGCTTCAGGTGCTCCAGAACACGTGATATGTAGTGTGGAATTCTTGTTTTCTCAGTTCTGTATCCTAACAGAAAATAGATCACATTTGATCACACTAAGAGTGAAAGTTTAAGTAAACTAAGTTTTAACTTAAGTTAACTTAGTAAACTAAGTTAAGTAAAGTCCTCAGGAAACAATGCCTTGCTAATGATAATCCACTGGAGCCCAAGTCTCTCTAAATCGCCCACGATGAAGTCACACAGTGGAGAGAATTTAGGAGATCACTTGAATATTGGGAGAACTCAACATCGAGTACTGTTAGGACCATTCAAAGTATATTATTTTATGTAGCTTCTGCAGAGTGTGGTATTTAATTGACGCTAAGAAGCACGCAGCTGGAGAAAGCAACCCGCTCCAGTACTCTTGCCTGGAAAATCCCATGGATGGAGGAGCCTGGTGGGCTGCAGTCCATGGGGTCGCAAAGAGTCGGCTACGATTGAGCGCCTTCACTTTCACTTTTCACTTTCATGCATTGGAGAAGGAAATGGCAACCCACTCCACTGCTCTTGCCTGGAGAATCCCAGGGACAGAGGAGCCTGGTGGGCTACCGTCTACGGGGTCGCACAGAGTCAGACACGACTGAAGCGACTTAGCAGCAGCAGCAGCAGCAGCATGCCACTGCGCTTCTGTGCGGTCCCTCGCAGCCGCCGTGCTTCTGGCCGAGAGGAGCTACCCGACGTCTCAGGTCATGAGCAGCTGCCGAGAGGCGCTACCCCACGTCCAAGGTAAGGGGAGGCAGCCGAGAGAAGCTACCCCACGTCCGAGGTCAGGGGCGGCGGCAGAGAGGAGCAACCTCACGACCAAGGAGCGGCAGCTGCGAGGGCACAGAAGGACCGAGAGGAGCTACTCCACGTTCAAGGTCATGAGGGGCGACCTCGTCCAAGGTAAGGAGCAGCAGTTGCGCTTTGCTGGAGCAGCCGTGAAGAGATACCCCACGTCCAAGGTAAGAGAAATGCAAGTAAGACGGTAGGTGTTGCGAGAGGGCATCAGAGGGAACACACACTGAAACCATAATCACAGAAAACTAGCCAATCTGATCACAGGACCACAGCCTTGTCTAACTCAATGGAACTAAGCCATGACAGTGTGGGGCCACCCAAGACAGATGGGTCATGGTGGAGAGGTCTGACAGAATGTGGTCCACTGGAGAAGGAAATGGCAAACCACTTCAGTATTCTTGTCTTGAGAACCCCATGAACAGCATGAAAAGGCAAAATGATAGGACACTGAAAGAGGAACTCCCTAGGTAGTTCCTCTCAGCAGCCGCCCCTGACCTCGGACGTGGGGAAACTCCTCTAGGCCGCCGCTCCTGCACTGTCGCAGCCTGGCGCTCTCGGTCGCTACCCCTGACCTTGGGCGACTGGTAGCTCCTCACGGCCACGCTTCTGCGCGGTCTGTCACAGCCGGCGCGCTTCTGCGCGATCCGTCCCATTACCTCATGGGAAACAGATGGGGAGACAGTGGAAACAGTGTCAGACTTTATTTTCTGGAGCTCCAAAATCACTGTAGATGGTGATTGCAGCCATGAAATTAAAAGACGCTTACTCCTTGGAAGGAAAGTTATGACCAACCTAGATAGCATATTAAAAAGCAGAGACATTACTTTGCCAACAAAGGTCCGTCTGGTAAAGGCTATGGTTTTTCCAGTGGTCATGTATGGATGTGAGAGTTGGACTGTGAAGAAAGCTGAGTACTGAAGAATTGATGCTTTTGAACTGTGGTGTTGGAGAAGACGCTTGAGAGTCCCTTGGAATGCAAGGAGATCCAACCAGTCCATCCTGAAGGAGATCAGTCCTGGGTGTTCATTGGAAGGACTGATGCTGAAGCTGAAACTCCAGTACTTTGGCCACCTCATGCAAAGAGTTGACTCATTGGAAAAGACCCTGATCCTGGGAGGGATTGGGGGCAGGAGGAGAATGGGATGACAGAGGATGAGATGGCCGGATGGCATCACCGACTCAATGGGTATGAGTTTTGGTAAACTCCGGGAGTTGGTGATGGACGGGGAGGCCTGGTGTGCTGCAATTCATGGGGTCACAAAGAGTCGGATACGATTGAGCGACTGAGCTGAACTGAACTGATGACAGTGCAGGAGATCTAAGAGACACAGGTTCGATCCCTGAGTTGGGAAGATCCTCTGGAGGAGAGCATGGCAACATACTCCAATGTTCTTGCTTGGAGATTCCCATGAACAGAGAAACCTGGCAGTCTACAGTCCATGGAGTCGCAAAGAGTCAGACATGACTAAAGGGACTTACACACACACACGCACACACACATGAAGTATAAAAGCAAATTAATTATAGAATTTAATACTTATTTTTGTCTGCTACAAACATGGCCTAATTATAAAGTATTTCAGCTTATTATGAAGAACCAGGCTCTGAAATCAAACCACCACTTAGAAGCTATTAATATGTAAATTCACCTCATCACATAATCTCCTAGAGGCTCAATTTTCTAAATTACAAAATGGGGATAACACAGCCATTATCTCATGGTATTATTGTCCAGATTAAAAGAGCTACTGAACTTAAACAGAGCACAGTACCTAGCACAGAATAAGTACCCAGCCAAGCTTTCAACCATTATGTATATGGCTTGTGTGTGGACATCAAACTTTCTTTATATTATGATACAGATGTTCAAGAGCAGTTTCATAGTCCCACTAGACAATGGTAAAGCATTTATGAAAAGGCTTACTGCTAGTTTAGAAAACTGACCTCCAATCTTGATGAAAGGTGACACTTCTAATTTTTTCTGTTACTATGTAAATAGCACAAGATTCTCACCAATAAATATCCTCATTTTGTATAAACAGATTCCTAGCTTTCTCTGTAGTGTAGGGCAGATCTTCGTAAATTCTTTTGAGAATGCTCTGGCTTGTCCCCAAATCAATCCATGCTGAGTTTACTATTCAGATCAGATTATTATCAGGCAGTTGGAGTGGTCAAATTCCCACAGCCAATTTTCTATTAAAAATCCCAAGTAATTGAAATGGGAGGAAGGTAGCCAGTAAAAGTCAGTGTGAATAATTTAGCAGAGTAGCTGTCTGCAGCCTCCAAGGCAACAAATTCAAGGCATTTTATTAGAGGGTTGACAAAAGCCACAGTTTTCTGCAGAGCCTCTGGCTGCAACCCACCCATCTCATCAAGAACAAGGAGAGTGGGGAAACAAGCCAGCCTGGGGGATTGCGGATTAATCCTTGCCTGATACCTAAGTGATCCTGTGAATGCCAAATGTGGACAGCGATACTGGCCTTGATATTCTTGTAAAGGTCAGTGTTGAGATGCACCATGACTGACTGCAGGGCTCGCTAGACAGGGGCCCCGTGTCCCTCCCCGGCTGTCAGTGTCTTCAGGGGGTACACCCCTCTGCTAGTGATGCAGATAGGCTGGTGGCTGTTTTATTAAACTCACCTCAAATCTCAATTGAGTGACATTTCTACTTTTTTTTTTCCTGCTCCTAGGTAACTAGAACAAAATTCTCACAAATAAATGCCCTCTATCCCTAGTCAGGACTAGTCAGAAGTTGGGGACACAAATGACAGAAACCCAACTCAAATTAAAATCAGTAAAAAGAGAACTTGTTTATGCATGCTGCTGTTTAAGAATCAAAAACTGTAGGGCTGAACGAGGCTGCAGATTAGATTGAAGTTCACTGGATAAGATATCTGGAAGTCAACAACCCAGGTCAGAATCTCTGTGACTGAAGGGCCCTGTTGTCAGAGAGGTAGAGATGGACATCCAATACCAGAAAAAGATGTCTGGAAGAATAATGTGATGCATAATAAAATCAAAATGAGAGGTTCTGGATGTTCAGTGAGCTATTCCAATTACCTGTATGTTCATAGAAGTCATTTAAAGTTGCTGTAAACCCTATGGACAACTGTTATGGATTGAATTATGCCCCCCAACCCACCACAAAGTTCATGTATCAAAGTTTTACCTTCTATCCTTCTATAAGTTCTTTGCTGAGACCCTTGTTCAGTTCAGTTCAGTTCAGTCGCTCAGTTGTGTCTGATTCTTTGCCACCCCATGGACTGCATGCAGCACACCAGGCCTCCCTGTCCATTACCAACTCCTGGAGTTTACTCAAACTCATGCCCATTGAGTTGGTGATGCCATCCAACCATCTCATCCTCTGTCATCCCCTTCTCCGCCTGCCTTGTAAGAAAAGACAGACTAACAAATAAGAGAAGAAACAAACAGAAATTTAATAACTTGCATACATCATGTACATATGGGAGTACCTAGTGAAAGAGGAATAACTCCAGCTTAAATTGGATCTTCAGTTAAAGACAAAAGAAAGAAAGATGTGGGAGGAGGCCAGTCCTGGGAGGTCACCTGGAAAAATAAGGTCAGCAGAGTATAGTTTGTTATACAGATTTAAGCAGGTACTTTCTCCATTATGATTCAGAATCATCCTTCTCTTCGTATTACAGGGAGACAGGGAGACACCCTTACAATGAAGAGTTCCTTCATAAAAGCAAATATTCCTTACAAAAGGGTAACTCCTACTTCTGTGTCTGCGGTTTCTCAAGACAATCAGTCTTATGCCAAAGAGCCATATTCTACTCCCCTTCAGTATTTATTCCCCTGGGTCTTCTCCTGCAAGGTCACCTCTGGCAGACTGTCCCTCAACTGAAGATTACATCTTCTCTCAAGGCAGTTCACTACTCCACGACTCTTTTCCTCCCCCAGTCACAGGACTAGAGATGGAAATAGAGCTGCTGGTAGCCACCCTGGGCCACTGTACTATCTCTTCTGCTTCTTTATGACCACACTTCTGCAAATAAGTCCTTTCCAAATCACCCTAATTTGGGTATGACATCTGCTTCTCAGACTGATAGAGCTCTCTATAAAACAGAGGTGGAAAAACTGAAAGACAAAACCTTCTTTTCTCCTCCACCTGGAAAAAGGGTCATAGTTAGTGTCCACAGTACACTGGACCCTAACATGAAAAGCCCACGTCAGATGAGAGAATTTTTCAAATGTTCCATTTGTCCTTAGAAATCACTCATTTAAATAATAATGTAGGCATTTTTATTGCTTTGGGTGGTCTTTTTCATCTTTGCTTTCTCAATAAATCTTAGAATCTGCAGCCACAGAATAGAAGTCAGCTTATTAATTGAAACCGGTCTTTGTCCATAATTTTGACTGCTCCATATTTCCACCTGTGTCATGGTCAGCAATGTGTCATGCTTTTGTTTTTGTTTTTTCAGAGTTTAATATCTGAAAAGTAAAAAAAAAAAAAGGCTACAGTAGTATGGATTTAATCCCCTGGGGAAACACTACACTGTTTAAACATTGGGGGTTCATGGGGTTCCCTTTCCTTTTGCCAGTGACCTCAGCACCTTCTCTCATTTCACCAGTTCCACATTTAATCATTTTCTACTTCAAAGGCTAATTGCCTGTTTATTTAATGTCTATTGCTACTGGGCATAGCATGTTATTTTCCTTCTCAAGGCAACTGACCCTATGAGGAAGATCTAGTCATCCCATTTTTAGAACCAAGGAGACAAGCTCAGAAAGGTCATCCCTTCAGTGTGACCCAGCTGGTGAGTGGCAAAGGATGGGAAGGCACCAGGTCAAGGTCATCCCCCAGAACATAGTCCATGCCACCGCTGCCTGCTGCCCTTTGACCTGCTCACTCCTCCCACCGTATACCTTCACCTGAACCTGTAATGCTCCACCTGGAATGTGTTCCCACCATGATCCTTCTCTCCCCCTGATGTAAACCTCATCTCAAGCATTTCCTCCGTGGCTGACTTTACCCAGCTGTACATGCTCAGTCGCTCAGGCATGTCCCACTCTTTGTGACCCCCATGGACTGCAATGCACCAGGCCCCTCTGTCCATGGGATTTTCCAGGCAAGATTACTCCAGTGGGTTGCCATTTCCTACCCAACAGTCTGGGCTTCCCTGGTGGCTCAGAGGGTAAAGCGTCTGCCTGCAATGCGGGAGACCTGGGTTCAATCCCTGGGTTGGGAAGATCCCCTGGAGAAGGAAATGGCAACCCACTTCAGTACTCTTGCCTGGAAAATCCCATGGATGGAGTAGCCTGGTAGGCTACAACCCATGGGGTCGCAAAGAGTCGGACACGACTGAGCAACTTTACTTTACTTACCCAACTGTGTGGCACAGTTATTAGCAGATTAATACACAGCTGCTGCTGCTGCTAAGTCGCTTCAGTTGTGTCCGACTCTGTGCGACACCATAGATGGCAGCCCACCAGGCTCCCCCATCCCTGGGATTCTCCAGGCAAGAACACTGGAATGGGTTGCCATTTCCTTCTCCAGTGCATGAAAGTGAAAAGTGAAAGTGAAGTCACTCAAGTCGTGTCCGACTCTTAGCAACCACATGGACTGCAGCCTACCAGGCTCCTCTGTCCATGGGATTTTCCAGGCAAGAGTACTGGAGTGGGGTGCCATTGCCTTCTCCAAAATTAACACACAGAGATACAAACAAATGCTTTCCAGAATTTCACTCAGAGATATAATCATCTTGCTTGTGGGATGTTTTTGTCTCCTAAGCTAGAACTTCTGTTTCTTAATCCTGAGACAATATTATCTATTAATTTATTTAGCACCCCCATCCCATCCCATCCTCCCCACAGTCTATTTCGGTCTTTTGCACATAGGACATCCTCAACACATGCTACTGACTGACTGGAAGAGTTAAAACACTGGAAATTTCAAAAAGTTTTGCTTGTGAAGGGGAAGTACACCATTCTTCCCGTCTTTTTTTTTTTTTTAATTGAAGAATAATTGCTTTACAGAATTTTGTTGTCTTCTGTCAAACCTCAACATGAATTAGTCATAGGTATACGTATATCCCCTCCCTTTTGAACCTCCCTCCCGTCTCCCTCCCCATCTCACCCCTCTAGGTTGATACAGAGCCCCTGTTTGAGTTTCCTGAACCATACAGCAAATTCCCGTTGGCTATCTATCTTACATATGGCCTCCCATCCTTTTTAAAGAAATATTTTCTAAAGAATACTATATTTTCCCTTGTGATATTTTCCCTTGTGATTTCCCTGAGAAACTAAACAGGAGATGACAAAATGACTGATGGATAGATTGATCTGCACTCCATGCTCTGTTCTGTTCTGTCTGTCATGCCTTTATGAATTTTAAAGGAAAGGAAAGGAAATCTTTAGGTCAGGAATTCATCTGTTGAAAGGCTCTGTACAACAGCCTACAGGAAGGAGAGGCCTTGTGGTTTCGTCAAGAGTCAGAACACTGCTTGTGTGTTTTGCCTGACCACTGACTTTCTTAGAAGGGGGCTTTGGTTGTTTACTCACATTCCATGCCTCAATATTAAATCTCAAAATGAAGAAAACTCCTTCTTGTCTAAGGACATGGGGTGCGGGGTAAAGGGACACTGCAATTCAAAGATACAACTAGCTCAATGTGATGTGAGGGGCCCTAGAGAGACCCCTCACCCCTCAAATATCTCCTGTTGACCTGCTCAAGAACAGAAAAAGAAGCCTCATCTTCGTTTAGGCAGCAAGGGCCTGGTTAAAATGCAAATGTGCTTTCTAGGAAGACATGATACTATCTTGCTTTTATTCCAAGATCACATTTCACTCACATTTTAATGTTTCTGAACCAAGCAAAATGTGTCTTTATAATCAGTGTGACTCATTAATGTAGTAGTGCTTATTTCTCATGAGCAGCTAAGTTCATTATTATTAAATAGATAAGAACCTCTGGAAAATTAGCTAAAACTTGAGACACCTGGGCCCCATAGGAACAGGTGCCTATTCAGGAGGCCTAGAAAGTGATGAGGCATTTGCATTTGCAACAAGCAACCCCAGGAGATTCTGAGCAGGAAGCCCTGCTTCAAGAACCTCCCAATCATTTTTTAGGTTCAGGGAATATGATCTTTACAGATCTAATAGTCAGTTTGTAAGTTATGTTCTATGGAAGCTGCTTGGGTCCTCAGTCACTGGGTGTGCAATTCAGAACCGGGCACTGGGAAGAGAGTTGTCCGTTAAGCGTGGCGATCATGGGTCCTGCGTTTCCTCAGTTCAGTTGTGCTCTGCCATTTTCCCCTGAAATGCTCTTATTTGGGCATCTAAACTCCATCTCCAAGATGCCTTTCACTTTCAAACATTTCACAGATACTTAAGTAAATTAGGTGCGTTTCTGTCCTTGAGAAACTTACTCTAGTGAGTCTATCTTGCAAACTGACCTGAGCAGGATTACTGGTATTAAAATGTGAGCCACCCAGGAATTGTTAAACCAAGAGTGTCAGCTACTCTCCTCTACAAGTTCGTTACCTTATTATGATCAAAGCAAGCCACCGGCAAAATTCTGCTACACTTATAGACACTTCTTAATAAGAAGTGTCTATAACCTTGCGTGCAAGATTCTCTCAAAACAATTGTCAGTATTCCAGAGGCAGAAATCTATCACCAGTATAGCCAACATGGGGCAACCAGAATCCTCCAAAATTCATGACAGGACCCAAGACAAAGTAAAGGCTTACCTGAGGATCATTCTAAGGGTGCAGATTGTAATTTTAGCTGAATATGTATGTCCTACTCAGGCAAGAGTGGAAGGTTTCTAAACTATTTGAACTTATGGACTTATCTTGAATGTATCTTTTTATTTATCAAGGAGATCCCATTTCTAACTTTCATCATGTTAATCAAATGCCACCAATTTCACCAATTAAAAAAAAATTCTGACATGAACTATGCTAATTGGCAAAGTACCCATATTGATGGAGATGTGATTAACAGAAGCTCTTTGCCTTCGGGTTTTGCATTCTTGATTAAAGTCCAGAAATATTTGGTCAGAGCCTAAACTAGGTGGCACCAGAACAACACAGCACTGTACATTCAGAAGCATTTAGTAATAACACATCCCTTAGGACTGATGCCTCTGGGAGAAGCATGTGACCAGGCTCTGAGGACACACATGAGGGAGGAACGAATTCTGTCTGGCAGATGGGAGGTGACGGGGTAAGGACAGGATATCCTCACAGTAGAGATGGCCCAAGCTGACTGTGTTAAAATGGGTAGAAATGTATCAATCAGGCAGATCCAGGGTATCCAGGGTATCATAGCTTTGACTAGGTCCGTCTAGTCAAAGCTATGGTTTTTCCAGTTGTTATGTACAGATGTGAGAGTTGGATTATAAAGAAAGCTGAGTGCCAAAGAATTGATGGTTTTGAACTGTGGTGTTGGACAAGACTCTTGAGAGTCCCTTGGACTGCAAGGAGATCCAACCAGTCCATCCTAAAGGAAATCAGTCCTGAATATTCATTGGAAGGACTGATGCTGAAGCTGAAACTCCAGAACGTTGGCCACCTGATGCGAAGAACTGACTCATTTGAAAAGACCCTGATGCTGGGAAAGATTGAAGGCAGGAGAAGAAGGGGATGAGAGAGGATGAGATGGTTGGATGGCATCATCAACTCGATGGACATGAGTTTGAGCAAGCTCCAGGAATTGGTGATGGACAGGGAAGCCTGGCATGCTGCAGTCCATGGGGTCACAAAGAGTCGGACACAACTGAGCAACTGAACTGAATTGAACTGAGCAAAGGGAAACAGCATCAGCCTAGCACAAAGTCTTGAGAAGCTACACACCTCACAAGGGGTGGGTAAATATGATGGGGAAGATGGGTTAGAAGCATAACCAAGAACTAGACAACAAAGAACCGTCTAGACTCTGCTCTAAGGTTTGTTTTTTACCTGGTGGGCATCCAGAAGTGAGACAGCAATCTCTTACCTAGTTCAACTTTGGTTCAGAACATAGGTCATCACTGTAAGACCAACATAGATCTAGACTGGGTCAGGCTTCTTCCCAAGCCCTTCTAACTGGAGTCCCAGAGCCCTGAATATCCACTCCATCCGTATTGTTTCTCTCCCTAAAAAATCCAAGTAGTAAGACCAGGGTTGATAGAGTCATTTACTGGTTGGTTGAAAGGGTGATTTGGACAAGTTTCTTTATCTCTCTGATACTCAGTGTCCTCATCTGTAAAATGGGGACAATTATATCTTCTTCTAAGGATTGTTATGAAGATCAACACTGTGCCTGGTACAGGGGAAATGGTCAGTTAATTTTATTTTTAGTGTCTATGTCTTTTAAACTGTACCATTTTTTTCCTTATTTATGAATTCTTAGAATGAATGAGATCTATGTTATAAAGTGGTATCTTATCTCACTATAACTCTCACTGACCACTTGCCAAAACTCTTACTCTAAACCCTTTATCTAGAAGTTTAGTCCCGAGGCTCCCTGACCCTACTAAATTCCACAAATCTCTCTTATCTGTCTATTGGTCTCATCAGTGTGAGGCTCTCTGTCTCCAGAGAAAACTACAAGAAATATTTTCTATTTCTAGCCCCAGAAGCAGCAAGAGAATCACAGATAACAGCTCAAAAGCTCTTTTTTCCTTCCTGTTTTTTTTATTCACACTAATATATATAACAGTTCTAAGCTTTGAAAATCATGATGGCCAGTGGGCTGGAAGGGCTGCCTTCCACTATCTTAGTCAGAACAAATCTAACCTCAATGCCCTTGGCAACTGTTTCCTACAGGAGAAACATCTCTTTTTCTAAGGAAACTACCTTAACCCTAACAGGATTTTCAAAGGAAGGCCAGAAATTTCCCCCACCCAATAACCTCAGATTTGCAGATGACACCACCCTTTCGGCAGAAAGCAAAGAGGAACTAAAGAGCCTCTTGATGAATGTGAAACAGGAGAGTGAAAAAGTTGGCTTAAAACTCAACATTCAAAAAACAAAGATCATGGCATCTGGTCCCATCACTTCATGGCAAATAGATGGGGAAACAATGGAAACAGTGACAGACTTTATTTTCTTGGGCTCCAAAATCACTGCATATGATGACTGCAGCCATGAAATTAAAAGATGCTTGCTCCTTGGAAGAAAAGCTATGACAAACCTAGAACAGTATATTAAAAAGCAGAGACATTACTTTACCGACAAAGCTCCATAGTGTCAAAGCTATGGTTTTTTCAGTAGTCATGGATCGGTATGACAGTTGGACTATAAAGAAGGCTGAACACTGAAGAACTGATACTTTCGAACTGTGGTGTTGAAGAAGACTCTTGAGAGTGACTTGGACTGCAAGGAGCTCAGACCAGTCAATCCTAAAGGAAATCAATCCTGAGTATTCATTGGAAGGACTGATGCTAAAGCTGAAGCTCCAATATTCTGGCTACCTGAAGCAAAGAACTGACTCATTAGAAAAAACCCTGATGCTGGGAAAGATTGAAGACAGGAGGAGAAGGGGACAACAGAGAGTGAGATAGTTGGATGGCATCACCAACTCAATGGACATGAGTCTGAACAAGCTCCAGGAGATGGTGAAGGAAAGGGAAGCCTGGCGTGCTGCAATCCATGGGGTTGCAGAGTCTGGCACCACTGATTGGCTGAACAACTCCCAAGCCCTCCCAATTCTGTACAGCCTCTGCATGACGCACTGCATGACCACCTGCCCTTGAAGGCATCTGGGTAACCCCCATCAAAAGCTCCAGTCATTGTAACAATTTCCACATTATCCCAACAGCTAGTTGGCAAGGCCAGGAATGTTCAATTTGAAAGCAGGCAGGCCCTGTGCGGTTCCCAGGCGGAAGACCTTCTGTCCCCTGTTTCTTGTGGACAGGACTCCAGCCACCATGACCTTCCCTGAGGTCCACAGTTGCTAATCAAGGGAGGAGCAGCCGAGAGACCACCTGATTAAAGGAACCAGGGAAGCTCATAAAGATTAGGAGACCTACCACCTGAGGGGAATGCAAACATCTTGTCAGAGACCCCATCTTTGAATCACTGCTATGTAACTCCACCAAATTCTCCCCAGGGAGACACATGGTTTTCAAGGCAGAAGCCCAGTGTGTCTCCCTTTGCCTGGCAAAGCAATAAAGCTATCCTTTCTACTTGACCTAAAACCCTGAGATTTGATTTGGCATCAGCGTCAGAGAGGTCAGGCTTTCAGTAACAAATCCAAAGATTTGGATGTGGGGTGAGATGATTAAAGGAAGAGCAAAGTTCTCTGACCACATGCTGAGATCAGGAGTCCTCAGGTTTGGAAACCAGTCGCTGGGGCTGGTGTGTGGAATGTCACTGACCGAGCAAAATGTTGGCAGACTGCTTCCATCACTTTCCCCAGAGTCAGTGTCTGCCCTAGTGAAAACTGTAACAAAGAGCCTTTGTCATAGCCAGTGCCATGGGACAGGATAAGGAAGAGGGCCCATGGCACAGGTCTTGGGGGAAACAGAAATAGGCTTCACTATTTCTCACACCTTTGAAATTAAGTGAATGTTGTTTTCCCATATTTATGACAAACATAAAGCCCAGTGCATTTGCTAATAAACCCAAGTTTAAAATCTCAGCTTGCAAGAGGAAAAATTAGAAAAAAAAATCCTATCATTAATTGCTCTTCCATCAAGACGATAACCTGTATGGTCCTTATCAGAAATATCTCACTACAGACAATAATAACAATAATCATAATGTTAAGTAATGACTAAATAATAAGTATAAGTAGACTTCTTGTTCATAGTGGCTCCTGGTGTTAAATGTCTCTGATAAAGCTTAGGATCCATATTTCATGGGCTGCTCCAGAGACTCGGCCTTACCCCTGGCATTGTAACAACCCATAGTCAAGCTTCTTGAGTTTGATACTTGTATAGCTTGGGGCAGACAGAGCAGATGTGATGCTCTTTCAGTCTTTTATTGAAATTAACATCACCATAGAGGTTGTGAGACATATCACCACACACCAATCAGAATGGGTAAAATGAAAAATAGTGACACCATCAAATGCTGGTTAGGATGCAGACATTTGCATATTGCTGGTGGGAATGTAAAATGGCAACAATCACTTTGGAAAATAGTTGGGCAATTTCTTAAAAAAAATAAAATAAACATGTAAACATCATATGAAACATCAGTTATATTTAGATTTATTCTAGAGGAATAAAATTTATGTTTACATAGAAATGTGCACTTGAAGTTTATAGCAACTTTATAATAGCTAAGAACTATAAAAACCAATATAGGTTTGGCCACCTAATGCAAACAGACTACTTATTGGAAAAGATGCTGTTGCTGGGAAAGAATGAAGGCAAAAGGAAGAGAAGGAGGTAGCAGAGGACGAGATGGTTGGATGGCATCACCAACTCAATGGACATGAATCCAAGCAAACTCCAGGAGATAGTGGAGGACAGAGGAGCCTGGTGTGCTCCAGTCCTTGGGATCACAAAGTCTTTGCAGTCATAAAGAGTTGGATATGACTTAACAACTGAACAACAACATAAAACCAAAGAAAGTCCTTCAACAGATAAATGGTTAAACATATTGAGGTACATCCAGACTGTGGAATAACTACTCAGCCATAGAAAGGAAACAAACTATTGATACATGCAACCACTTGGATGAATGTCCAGGAAATTATGCTGTGGTAGCCATCCTGCAGAAATAAGATGGACTCCCATCCAAAATGCAGTTCAAATATTGATACTGATGACTCTACACACACATCAAGAGGGCATGAAAGATTTATGACTCATATAATATGGTTATCAGGAGTCAGCTAGATGGGCTTACCAAGCAGCCCAAAAATGACTTGAGAAGGCAGGGAAAGAAGACTGGCCTGGAGGTTTTTATTGTGGTTATTATTTATAAGGGTGGAGCTGGGGTGAGGTTTCCCCTACACAGTAGGGGCTCACATGGATGGAATCTCCCACCAGTACCAAAGGAAAGAACTTAGGCTTTCTAATCAGCTTGCCCAGTTTCAGGATGTAAGGGGCAGAGGGAAGAATGAGGTAGGAAACTGTCAGCAAACATCCCAAAATAGAGTTCAGTCCGGTCACTCAGTCATGTCTGACTTTTTGCAACCCCATGGACTGCAGCACACCAGGCTTCCCTGTCCATCACCAACTCCTGGAGTTTGTTCAAACTCATGTCCATTGAGTCAGTGATGCCAACTCATCCAGCCATCTCATCCTCTGTCATCCCCTTCTCCTCCTGCCTTCAATCTTTCCCAGCATCAGGGTTTTTTTCTAAGGAGTCAATTCTTCGAATCAGGTGCCAAAGCATTAGAGTTTCAGCTTCAGCATCAGTCCTTCCAATGAATATTCAAGACTGATTTCCTTTAGGAATGACTGGCTGGATCTCCTTGCAGTCCAAGTCACTCTCAAGAGTTTTCTCCAATACCACAGTTCAAAAGCATCAATTCTTTGGTACTCAGCTTTCTGTATAGTCCAACTCTCACATCCATGCATGACTACTGGAAAAACCATAGCTTTGACTATACAAACTTTTGATGTCAAAGTAATGTCTCTGCTTTTTAATATGCTGTCTAGGTTTGTCATAGCTTTTCTTCTAAGGAACAAGCATCTTTTAATTTCATGGCTGCAATCACCATCTGCAGTGACTTTGGAGCCCCCCTCACCCCCAGGCAAAAAAAAATGGAGTTAGACTCTTTATTATGTGTGGTTCCCAGGTAGCTCAGTGGTAAAGAATCTGCCTGCCAATGCAGGAGATGAAGGAGAGGTGGATTTGATCCCTGAGTCGAGAAGATCCCCTGGAGGAGGAGATGGTGACCTAGTCTAGTATTCTTGCCTGGGAAATCCCATAGACAGAGGAGCCTGGCAGACTACAGTCCATGGGGTTGCAAAGGGTTGAACACAACTTAAGAGACTGAGAACACACCACGCAAAGAAAAAAGCCAGCCTCAAAAGATTTCTCACTGTCTCATTTAATCTAGATAAAATTTTTGAAATGACACAGTTCCAGAAATGGAAGAGATTTGTTAGTGGTTGCCAGGGCTGAGGGGTGGAGGTAGGGGTGAGGGAGGTGGCACGGTGGTTGTACATAGGCAACATGAGGGATCCTTGTGGTGCTGGAGCTGTCAGTATCCCGACTGTGATGGTGAATACACAAACCAACACAGGTGAAAAAATTGTGTAGTACAAACAAAAGCATGGAAATGTGAAAAGTATGGATGACTTGCATCAATGTCTACACTCTGGTTGTGATGTCATACTACAGCTTTGCAAAGTGTCACCATTAGGAAAAAGTCAGGAGTGGGTACATAGGAGCTCTCTGTGTTGAGTCTAAAAACTGCATGTGGGAAAAAAAAAAAAAACTGCATGTGAATATACAATTATCTCAAAACTATTTCAATTTTAAGAATGCTTAAATTGCAAATTCCCTGGCAGTCTAGCGGTTAAGACTCTGCACTTTCACTGCTGTGGGCCTGGGTTCAATCCCTGATGGAGAAACTAAGATCCCACAAGCCACATGGAATGGCCAAACAAAGAAAAGCTTGTATGACGGATGGGGAGTCTATCTATCTGGATTATAGGACTCTCCTGGTTGGGAGAAAGAGCACGACTGAGCGAATGTCTCTGAACTGAGCCAATAGACCCACTGCCACTACCAGGTCCTTATAAAGTTATCTTCAATGCAAAGACTAGCCATGGGTCAGACACCATGATAATCATCGGAACCAAAATCTGGATAAACTTTTAGAGGAACTGACTTGGAGTTATGGAGAAAGACAAGACAAAATTGCAAGGGGGACCTTTTATCAATCATATTTACAATATGTGAATTAATAGGAGAAAAATGTTCATGAAGAAATAATTAAGTGATAACTATCTATATAAGGCTATCACCTACAATTTAGTCATTCTCTAACTTTTTCAATGAAATATTCTGTAAAAATAGAGGAAAGTAGATATTTACATACACATGGATAAAAGTCTTGTGTGCAGCCAGGCAGCCATCCCAAACCCGAAATACTTGCAAAATTTATGTAAATATTCCATTAAATTCCATAACACATCTATGCTTACTGTGATGTAACAGTAGCATTTTCAATTTTAAAATTTTAAAATTGTTTTAAAATTTTAAAATTGTTAGGGGAAGCACACTGACTGAAACCGCCCACCCTGGCCAGGTACCATAGTTACCATTTGCATGAGTTCTTTTACGACAGGAGGTCCTGGTAAGGAACACAGAACTAGTAAGCCACCACCAACCAGAAGAGTTCAGGAAAGGTCAGAACGTGACACCACGTGTCCAACCACTTCCCAGAATCCTTGCTGACATCCATCTTGGCTAAGCAATGCATGTGCCACCAGGAAGGACTCTGAATCAGAATGATTGACCAAAAAGAACCCGGAAACTAATCCCATCACCATAAAACCCGAGACTGTGAGCCATGTGGCAGAGCAGTTCTCCTGGGTTCCCTTACCCTACTGCTCTCTGCCTGGGTGCCCCTTCCCAATAAAATCTCTTGCTTTGTCAGCACATGTGTCTCCTCAGACAATTCATTTCCAAGTGTTAGACAAGAGCCCACATTTGGGCCCTGGAAGGGGCCCCCCTTCCTGCAACAAAATCATGTGAAAAATTAAGTAGTTTGAGCAATATTGGCCTCTAGGAGTATGACTGCTATATGGCTCATACATGCATGCATTTCTGGTGCACAGCCTCTGTTGCAAAAAAGCACAGCTCTACATTTTTCTAAAAGCTTCAAATGAAATCTTTCTTAAAAAAAAAAAGTCTGTGCTGCACTCGCCCTCTACGATGGCCCACACTCTGTAAGGTGTTTCTCTCTGTATCTGAACAAATCCACTTCTTACCTAAAAAAAAAGTCTAAACTTCAACTTTGAGTCTTTGCCCATACTCATCCTTACATCTAGAACACTTTCCTCAGACTTTCTCCCCATGAATCTCTCTCTATGACTTAAGTTCCAAGTAAAACACTGCCTCCATGAATCCATCTCAGAGACAGAATGCATTTCCTCCATCTCTGCACAGTATTCTTCTTTTTCTCTGTACAGTATTCCTAAACCCACTTCTATTTTAGTCATTGTCGTTCCACTTCAGTTCAGTTGCTCAGTCGTGTCCAACTCTTCGTGACCCCATGGACTGCAGCATGCCAGGCTTCCCTGTCCATCACCAATTCCATAGCTTGCTCAAACTCATGTCCATTAAGTAGGTGATGCCATCCAACTCAGAGAAGGCAATGGCACCCCACTCCAGTACTCTTGCCTGGAAAATCCCATGGACTGTGGAGCCTGGTAGGCTGCAGTCCATGGGGTCACTGAGAGTTGGACACGACTGAGCAATTTCACTTTCACTTTTCACTTTCATGCACTGGAGAAGGAAATGGCAACCCACTCCAGTGTTCTTGCCTGGAGAATCCCAGGGACAGGGGAGCCTGGTGGGCTGCCGTCTATGGGGTTGCACAGAGTCGGACACGACTGAAGCGCTTAGCAGCAGCAGCCATCCAACTATCTCATTCTCTGTCATCCCCTTCTTCTCCTGCCCTCAGTCTTTCCCAGAATCAGGATCTTTTCCAATGAGTCAGTTCTTCACATCAGGTGGCCAAGGTATTGGAGCCTCAGCATCAGTCCTTCCAATGAATATTCAGTACTGATTTCCTCCCACTTAGGTACACAAGTTACTCTCAGAAGGGGTGTGTGTACATGTCTAATAGGTTGTTTCTATCTTCTAGGTATGCTATTCCTTCTGATTGACCATCACTTGCTTTTTATTCTTGATGTTCAAATCTTAGCTTAGATGGTAACTCCTTAGATTGGCCACCCAACCTGAAGTCAATATCTAGTCATCTTCATGCCCTCCTTAAGTTATCAACATGGCATTTTTTTTGTTTCTTTGTTAGTTTACTTACTGTAAAATATACATAATATATAATTTACCATTTCAACTATTTTTAAGTATACAATTCAGTGGCATTAGGCACATTCACAGTGTTGCACAAGGATCAACACTATCCATTGCCAAGATTTTTTTCATCTTCCCAAACAGAACCTCTGTACTAACTAAACAGTAACTCCCCATTACCCATCTCCCCCCACCCCTGGTAATCCCTATTACACACTCTGTCTCTACTAATTTACCTAATCTATGTTATCTCATATAAAGTGGAATCATTATACAACATTTTTTCTTTTGTGTCTGGGTTATTTCAATTAGAATAATGTTTTTAAGTTTTTCCATGTTGTAGCATGTGTCAGAACTTCATTCCTTTTAAAGGCTGAATAATATTCTATTGTGTATATATATATTATTATGCCACATTAATGCATTCATGCATCAAAGGGCACTGTTGTTTCCACCTTTTGGCTATTGTGAATAGTGCTGCTATGAAGATGACTGCATAAATATCCATTTAAATCTCTGCTTTTAATACTTTGGGGCATATACCTAGAAGTGAAATTGCTGAATCATATGGTAATTTTTGACAGACGATTCATTGGAAAAATCCCTGATGCTGGGAAAGATTGAGGGCAGAAGGAGAAGAGGGCATCAGAAGATGAGATGGCTAGACAGCAACACGGATGCAATGAACATGAACTTGGGCAAACTCTGGGAGATGGTGAGGGACAGGGAAGCCTGGCATGCTGCAGTCCATAGGGTCACAGAGAGTCGGACATGACTGGGCAACAGTCATGTCAACTGGGCAACAGTCAACTGAACAACAACGACAACATGGGAATTGTATGTTTAACTTTTTGAACAACCATCATACTGTCAGCATTCAGTTCAGTTCAGTTCAGTTGCTCAGTCGTGTCTGACTCTTTGTGACACTGTGAACTGCAGCACATCAGGCCTCCCTGTCCATCACCAACTACCAGAGCTTACTCAGACTCATGTCCATCAGGTTGGTGATGCCATCCAACCATCTCATCCTCTGTCGTCTCCTCCTGTCTTCAATCTTTCCCAGCATCAGGGTCTTTTCCAAGGAGTCAGTTCTTCACATCAGGTGACCAAAGTATTGGAGTTTCAGCTTTAGTATCAGTCCTTCCAATGAATATTCAGGACTGATTTCCTTTAGGATTGACTGGTTGGATCTCTTTGCAGTCCAAGGAAATTTCAAGAGTCTTCTCCAACAGCACAGTTCAAAAGCATCAATTCTTCGGCACTCAGCTTTCTTTATAATCCAACTCTCACATCCACACATGACTACTGGAAAAACCAGAGCTTTGACTAGGTGGACCTTTGTTGGCAAAGTAATGTCTCTGCTTTTTAATATGCTGTCTAGGTTTGTCAGAGCTTTCCTTCCAAGGAGCAAGTGTCTTTTAATTTCATGGCTGCACTCACCATCTGCAGTGATTTTGGAGCCCAGAAAAATAAAGTCTGACACTGTTTCTGCTGTTTCCCCATCTATTTGCCATGAAGTGATGGGACCAGATGCCATGATCTTAGTTTTCTGAATGTTGAGTTTTAAGCCAACTTCTTCACTCTCCTCTTTCCCTTTCATCAAGAGGTTCTTTAGTTCTTCTTTGCTTTCTGCCATAAGGGTGATATCATCTGCATATCTGAGGTTATTGATATTTCCCCCGGCAGTCTTGATTCCAGCTTGTGCTTAATCCAGTCCAGCATTTCTCATGATGTACTCTGCGTATAAGTTAAATAAGCAGGGTGACAATATACAGCCTTGACGTACTCCTTTCCTGATTTGGATCCAGTCTGTTATTCCATGTCCAGTTCTAACTGTTGCTTCTTGACCTGCATTCAGATTTCTCAAGAGGAAGGTCAAGTGGTCTGGCATTCCCATCTCTTCAAGAATTTTCCACAGTTTGTTGGATCCACACAGTCAAAGGCTTTGGCGAAGTCAATAAAGCAGTAATAGATGTTTTTCTGGAATTCTCTTGCTTTTTCGATGATCCAGTGGATGTTGGCAATTTGGTCTCTGGTTTCTCTGCCTTTTCTAAATCCAACTTGAACATCTGAAAGTTCATGGTTCACATACTGTTGAAGCTGGCTTGGAGAATTTTGAGCATTAATTTACTAGCGTGTTGTCAGGAAGCATTTAACAGGAGGCTTCTTGTGTGCTGTTTTGGATTTGTCAGGAATCCTCTGGCCCTTATTGATTCCTGAATATTCAGGAATTAAGAGGAGAGGCATGCCTTTCCCGGGGCTGAGGAATCCAGGCATTTCTCATTACGGTGATAAGTACCCTCTTCCTTTTTTATGAACCATACGGTAAAAAGTGATTGTTTGCAACTCTCTCTCTTTGATAGGAATCGCCTTATGTTTTGTAAGTCTGGAATTTTGATCTTTATCTTTGCTGAGAATAACTACCTTGTAAGACAGTATATGTGCCCACATCATGTTGATTAAAACACCTTTGCTCCATCAGAGCTTTGGTCCCCGTGTCTTTCTTTCCTTTTCTCTCACTTTCAGGCTAATTCCTTGGGGCGCGGAGGCCCGCTGAGCTCACTTTCTTGCCCGGCTTCTAAGACCCTCTCGAGAAGGCGCCCTGTGCCTTCACCCACTCGAGAGGGTGCCTGGTGCCTACGTGCAGCAGCGCGAGCCCTAAGAACAGAGCTTTATTAGCTCTCCATGTAAACCAGGGGGTATCAGCCTCTTTCTCTCTCTTACTTTCTTATCATCGACTCCGGACCACCAGGTTCCGGTCCATTAAAGGACCAACACGTGTGGGATGAGTGCAATTGTGCGGTAGTTTGAGCATTCTTTAGCATTACCTTTCTTAGGGATTGGAATGAAAACTGACCTTTTCCAGTCCTGTGGTCACTGCGGAGTTTTCCAAAGTTGCTGGTATATTGAGTGCAGCACTATCACAGCATCATCTTTTAGGATTTGAAATAGATCAACTGGAATTTCATCACCTCCACTAGCTTTGTTCATAGTGATGCTTCCTAAGGCCCACTTGACTTCACATTCCAGGATGTCTGGCTCTTGGTGAGTGATCACACCATCATGGTTATCTAGGTCATGAAGATCTTTTTTGTACAGTTCGTCTGTGTATTCTTGCCACCTCTTCTTAATATCTTCTGCTTCTGTTAGGTCCATACCATTTCTGTTCTTTATTGTGCCCGTCTTTGCATTAGATGTTCCCTTGGTATCTCTAATTTTCTTGAAGAGACCTCTATAAGCATGGCATTTTGAAAATGCATTTGTTTGTCTGCTCCACTGGACTAAAACCTTCAGGAGAGGAAGGATCTGTCAACTAAAACGATGCACAACGTGAGAGTTGCAAGTTAACCTCAGATAGCTCTGAGAGACTGCTCCAAAAAAGGCAGTGGAGAAAGATCAGTACATAAGATTTTGGTGAAGAGGGGAGTTCAATGCAATCAAGTACTCATTTTACAAAAGGTTTTCTGCCAGTCAGGAGGAGTTGATGTTACCATGAAGGGATTTAGTGCTTTTCTAGATATGAAGAGATGCAAGGATTGGGATCATGAAATCAGTTCCTGAAAATATTTATCTAAAGACTTGTTCCAACAGTTTCCCTGGAGCACAGAGTGCCTCAGTCTCCACCCTGAATTCCCCTCAGGGGTGCTGAAGGTCGGCAGCTGCAGCGGCACGGGGTTCAGTCTCCAGAGAGGCAGAAGGCAAGTGCCCTTGCTGTTCAGTCCCTGGCAAGTGCACTTGGCAAGTGCCAATTTGTAGCTGATAGACCACATCTATCTTTTCTTTCCCTGTGTCCCTAGTACCTAGGACAATCTAGCACATGGTGAACACTCAGAAGTTTTTGCTAGATAAATGAATAAGTAGGTCCTCAGCAATTGTTCTCTCTTCTTTACTCCTCTTAAATCAAGCAGCCTCCCTGGAGGCTCAGTTAGTAAAGAATCTGCCTGCCATGCAGGAGACCCAGGTTCGATCCCTGAGTTGGGAAGATCCCCTGGAGAAGGAAATGGCACCTCCTGTAATATTCTTGCCTGGGAAATCCTATGGGAGAAGAGCCTGGTGGGCTATAGTGCATAGGGTCCTAAGAGTCAGATGGGATTTAGTTTCTAAACCACCACCATATCTCTTAAATCAATGACAAACTACCTGAGGGCAGGGCTAGGTCTCATCCTGTCACCTTAGCACTTAGCACACTTAAGACACCCAGTAAATACTTAGAGACTCAAATCCCCAAGATTCTCTTACAGCTTGATTTTCTCAGTTGAGTTCTCTAGATTCAGCCTGATGATTATGGATTAGTAAGAATGGAAGATTTTTCTCTGGCTTTTTAGGGAGCAAAAGAAAAGGCCCACTGAGGCCAGTTGCCCCCTGGGCATCTCTGCCTTGCTTCTTTTCTCATCCTTTTCCCTTTGATTTCTGGACTGAAGCACTTGCCAGAGCCAGGACTAAAGGAAGCAGGACAGCTGAAAACTCTGTTAAATTACATCATCTGCCTCTGAGAATTGAGGCATGCTGGTGGAGGCTTTGGTTCAAATAAAACACAAGTTCTGATATCCCAAGACTTCTTAAAATTTCAAGTAACAGTCTTTGCAATAAAAATTTTAATGACTTTTAAGTAGTTCTCAGCCTAGTAATTCTGATCACACATGTTGTATGCAGGTAAATAATGTATTTTACCACTCTATACTGTATATAATAAATTATACATGCACACTACACATAGCACTTTATGTATAATAATGGGTTACTAAATGGGAATGGCACCAGGAGCCATTTCCATGGATTTTCTCCCCAAATCCTGCCAGCTCCCTTTACTATTAGAACACTTTTTATTTCAGCCAGCAGAATTTGAGACAAAGGAGGATAAGAAAAACCTCCTGGAATCTCAACATCAGTAGGCTCCAGAAGCCTGCCAGATCACAAACACTTCCCCAGGGACCCCACCACCTACCCTGCTCCTCCCACCCTCTCTACTGGAGCCATTGGCCTTCTCCTGGGTCCAGCTTCCACAGTCTACTGCCTACATGGTTCCCAGACAGGTAGCCTCAGGTCAACCTTCGCCTATAGGTTGACCTATAGGTTGACGCCTCAATCGCCTCTCCAATTCTGCATCTCCCTGTATTAAAAGATCTCTTAAGGCTTTACCACTGCCAGGGCTCTGGCTCAGGTGATGGCTATTCTAGTGGGGCAAGCTTTGCTCACTCAGGGAGCACTGAATCTTGGGTGTGAGGAGAGTAACATTACTGTCTATCAAAAGGAAATGCTAGTTTCAGAAACTTGGTTAACAGTTAAACAGAGAATAGGGCGTTTTATAAAACTCCAGTTATGCCTTAAAGCCACACCCAAAATCTGTCTCCAAATTCCTAGTTCCTAATGTGTTTTTTTTTTTTTTCTTTAAAAAATAAATAAGGAGGGGGGGATCAGGATAGGGAATACATGTAAATCCATGGCTGATTCATGTCAATGTATGACAAAACCCCCTACAATATTGTAAAGTAATTAGCCTCCAACTAATAAAAATAAATGAAAAAAAAAAGAAGAATGCGAGGCTTTAAACAAACAGAAAAAAAAATTAAAATTCACTCAGTTGTGTCTGACTCTTTGCAACCCCATGAACTATAGCCCGCCAGGCTCCTCTCTCCATGGGGATTCTCCAGGTAAGAATACTGGAGTGGGTTGCCATGCCCTCTTCCAGGGGATTAAAAAAAATAATAAAAATAAACAAATAAAATAAAGTAGTTTGCAGGGAATTCCCTGACAGTCCAGTGGTTAGGGCTTGGGGCTTTCACTACTGGGGCCCAGGTTTGATCCTTGGTTGGGAGACTAACATCTCACAAGTCAGCAATGTGGCCAAAAAAAAATTGCAATTTTCCCCCAATCATGTGTCATTCTTATTATCTCATGTTGGAGCAGGCAGAAGAGGGAAGTGGACCACATCTCAGCTGACAGATCAGTGAGAAGGAAGTAAGCAGACTGAGAAGATCAAGGTCAAGAGGGCACAGAAGGCAGAGGTGGAAACCAGGTGGCAGGATGACCCCAGGTGAAATTCATCTGTGGTCTCCCCTCCTCTGTCAGTCCTGAATACTCTTCCCCTTCCTGGTGTTGCTGCCAGTTACTGGTTACTAACGGTCCTGGAGCAAGGCTACCTCATAGGAGCAGGACGGAAGGGTGGTCACAACTCTCCTGTCAGGCCAGGCTGCTCCCTGTCCCCAGGCCACATGTAGTGTCTGGTCTAATTAAAAGGACAGGAAAGTCTGCCAGGATGTCCTGAAGGAAAAGGTAAAACAAAGACTGTCCTCGTCCTCTTAGCACTGCTACAGTCTGGCAAACAGGCCCAGAGCAGAGATACAAAGGGACTCAGAGTACCTGGGGTGTCCTGGGTATGCTCTTCACATGTGTCAAACGAATACATTGATACACACATTGACAGATACAGTGATGATGAATGGGTAATGGGATGTTTCCATTGCTGTTGTTCAGTCGCTCAGTCCTGTCCAACTCTTTGCGACTCCATGGACTCCAGCCTGCCAGGCTTCCCTCTCCTTCGCCATCTCCCAAAGTTTGCTGAAACTCATGTCCATTAAGTTGGTGATGTCATCCAACCATTTCATCCTTGGTCACCCCCTTTTCCTACTGCTCTCAATCTTTTCCAGCATCAGGGTCTTTTCCAAGGAGTCAGCTCTTGGCATCAGGTGGCTAAAGTACTGGAGCTTCAGCTTCAGTATCAGTCCTTCCAATGAATATTCAGATTGATTTCCTTTAGGATTGACTGGTTGGTCTCCTTGCTGTCCAAGGGATTCTCAAGAGTCTTCTCCAACACCACAGTTCAAAAGTGTCAATTCTTCGGCAATTAGCCTTCTTTATGGTCCAACTCTCAACTCTCACATCTGTACATGACTACTGGAAAAACCATAGCTTTAGCTATACAGATGTTTCCATGGTTCATCCGTGTTCAATCTAGTCACCTGAGTCTGATCTATGGCTGTTTGCAGCCACCAGTTCCTACGATTCACTCACACTACTGAGTAGTGCACACTACTCAGGACACAGCGCAGAGACAGGAGGGGAAGGAGCATGGCCGTTCCTATTACAACTGCCTCACTATGATGGGTGCAGTCCCATAAAAATCTGTACAGAGGATAGAGTAGATGTTATCTGTCCCAATTACAGACAAAACCGAGATGTACAAAGTAGATTGTGACTTGCTAAGACCATAAACAGGCAGTTGGTGGCTGTGAAAGGTTTGAGGACCCAGGACATCTGGTCCCTAAGTTGGAGCACTCTTCTACAGCTTACTTACACTGCCATGGGACAGAGCAAGCAGAAAATGTGACCTTGACTTCTTCACTTCTTAATCATCCAGAGTCCATCACCTCTCACTGTTGAAGGAAGAGCTCTTTCCTACTCATTGTCCTGAGGAGGGCAAACAACAAACAAATTAGCCAAACAGGCCAGCCCTGAACAAAGTTCCAAAGGAAAGGCCTTTTATTTGTTTGTTTGCTTGCTGGCTTTGAACCTCTCCCAGGACCCTTTATGGCCACCAGAAATGCTCTCTTAATTCCTGAAAATTCTTTTTGGTAGAGATAGTGGAGGAAAGAAAGAGCACTGGCCCTCAGGCAGATATGCCTCTAATAACCTCTTTCATCTTGCTACAGTCTTTCCTTTTTTTTTGAGTAGGACTATATCCTAAGAGAATATATGTTGAAGAAGACTCTTGAGAGTCCCTTGGACTGCAAGGAGATCAAATCAGTCAATTCTAAAGGAAATCAACCCTGAATACTCATTGGAAGGAATGATGCTGAAGCTGAAATTCCAGTACCTTCGCCACCTGATGTGAAGAACTGACTCATTGGAAAAGACCCTGATGCTGGAAAAGATTGAAGGCAGGAGGAGAAGGGGAGCACAGAGGATGAGATGGTTGGATGGCATCACTGACTCAAAGGACATGAGTTTCAGCAAATTCAGGGAGATGGTGAAGGAGAGGGAAGCCTGGCGTACTGCAGTCCATGAAGTCACAAAGAGTCAGACAGGACTGAATAACAACAATATCCTAAGAGAAGTCTTAAAGTGGGTAAATTATTTTATCTTCTTTTTCACAGGCATTTGCATTTTAAAAGAGGAAGACCAAGATTCTGGAATTGGCTTCGCCAATTGCAGTGCTATTCACATTACCCAAGAAACAGAAGGGACTGCGGAGGTCAGAGATCTTCCCAGCTAATGGTCACCCCCTATTCTGACCACAGGCCAGTCTAGCAGAGAAGAGCTTTGGGAAGGAGGAAGGAAAGAGAGCCCCCACTCTAGAAGCACCACATTGGGGAATGTCACCCTCTCAGTTTAATCTCTCTGACAAGCCTACTGGTTGGGGTGGGAGGTAGGTAAAGAGGAGCAAAAACACTTTAAGAGAAGTCTGAGAATCTATCTTGCTTTCCGAAATCAAAACCAAAGTTGACCTCCTATTGTATAGAATGTGGAACTTTACTCAATGTTATGTGGCAGCCTGGATGGGAGGGGAATTTGGAGGAGAATGGATTCTTGTATGGCTGAATCCCTTTGCTATTCACCTGAAACTATCACAGCATTGTTAATCAGCTATACTCCAATATAAAATAAAAAGTTCAAGAAAAAGTTAACAACGTTCAAAAGGAAAAGAAAAAAAAAAAAAACAGAACACAGCAGTGACTCACTGATTTCTTCTGAATCAGTGATGAGCAACAGGTTCCCTCTCACTCCTCCTCACCTTCAGTTTTCTGGAGATTGATTGTTTGTGTCTTAACTCTTCGTTTCATCCAGAGACAGCAGTTGCTTTGCACAACTCTTGACTCTTGAACAAAGCTGAATGCATACTGGACCGAGGACAAGGCCTTGCACTGAGGCATGGGCTCCCCTCCCTTACCTGCTACCCACCCCCCAGCCAAGCCTGAGGCAACAGGGCAGCCTCTCAGGGAAGTGAGGTCAGCCTGATGGCCCCTTGTTGCCTGCTCTTGGCTGTTTCTTCCAACTGCCTCAAGAGATTTCTTATTAAACTATCCACAATTTTAGTACCACCTGCTGCCAACAAATATGAGACAGGAATAAAGTTGACCAACAGTTCAGTCTTTGTCACTGAATCTCAACCAGGAGTTGGTCTCAAGTCTAGTCACAGGTGTCCTTATAAAAGACACACAGAGGAAAGACAGCGAGGAGGAGGAGGGAATGGGACCGCAGAGGGAGAGATCAGGGTGATACAACTGCAAGCTCAGGAAAGCACCAGATGCTGTAAGAGACCAAGAGCAGAATTCCCCCGGAGCCTCTGCAGGGAACATCACCCTGCTTCTTCCATATTTCCAATCTCTGGCTTCAGGACTATAAGAGAATAAATCTCTGTTGTTTTAAGCCATCTGAATGGTGGTAATTGATTGCTCTGATAAAATACAAGTAAAAGACGGTACCGGTGTCCAAACTGAATTCAAGGTTTGAGTAGTCGTGTGGTGCCCCACAGGTGCACACATCTCACTAGTAAGTGGTGGTGGTTATTTAAGAGCCAAATAACATGGGTTTTTCTGTTTGGGCTTCCCCAGTGGCTTAGATGGTAAAGAATCTCCCTGTAATGCAGGAGACCCCTGTTCAATCCCTGGGTGAGGAAGATCCCCTGGAGAAGGGAATGGCTACCCACTCCAGTACTCTTGCCTGGAGAATCCCATGGACAGAGGAGCCTGGTGGGGTACAGTCCATAGTGTCCCAAAGAGTCAGACACGACTGAGCAACTAACACTTACTTACTTTGTTTGTTTGTTTTTGCTTTGGCCATACTGCATGTGGCTTGTGGGATCTTAGTTCCCCTACCACAAGGATGGAACCCTGGCCCACAGCAGCGAAAGTGCTGAGTCTTAACCACTGGACCGCCAGGGAATTCCCAAGAACAATTTTTTTCATTCAATTTATTTGTATTAGTTTTTCAAATGGTGTACATGTTGCTAGGACCTAAGTACATACTAAATTGTTTGCATATCATTACTTAATAAATAGAATTTTTATTTTTAGGCCTTTCTTTTTGGGCTAGGGACACTGTGAAGAAATTCCTGAAACAGTGTGCTGTGAAACAAGGAAGTGTGGGAACGTCTGACACTGGATGCTGGTGTCAGAAGCCCAGGTTCCCTGGCTTTTGCTGCATTTCATCCCTAACAGACTGCCTTCTTACACGTGGTCCAAGGGGGCCCACTACCATGAAAGGAGAAGGGGCAAAGGGAGGCACACTCCTTCCCTTAAGGGTACATCCTGGTAGATGGACTCATCACATTTGTTTCCAATTCACTGGCCAGAAGGAAGGGAGGCAGGGACACGCAAACTGTCCCTTAAGTGGCTGTGTGCCAGATAACAGTGGGGGTTATTAGTGAGCACAAGAACCAGAGAATGGGTATAAGGGAGGAGCTTGTTGTCTCTGGCTCTGACATGAATGGAAAGCACAGAGCTGTATTCCTTCTTTCTCGATAAGTGGTGATGTTACCCACAGTAATATTCATCACTGAATGGACTGAAAGAGAACACAATAAAATCGGTTGGAATACTGACAAAACCAACAAAAAAGGCACAGAGTCAGGTGTATGTAGTAGGTACTTCACAGAGACAGAACAATAAGAGTTTTATTGTTTTAGTTTTTTTTTTTTTTTTTTTTTTTTGTCTTTTAGAATTTGCTGGGAAAGACTGAAGGCAGGAGGAGAAGGGGAAGACAGAGGATGAGATGGTTGGATGGCATTACTGACTCAATGGACACGAGATTGAGCAAACTCCTGGAGATGGTGAAGGACAGGGAAGCCTGGCATGCTGCAGTCCATGGAGTCGCAAAGAGTCAGACATGACTGAGTGACTGAACAACAAAGAAGTTATCGACAGTCTTCTGTCTACAGAGATAAAAATATTTTGGAAAATAGCCTTTTGTTCTGATAAGAGCTACCCTCTTTTTTTAAGGCCAGACAGTAATAGATTATATCTTTGATTTGACAAGGCTTTTTATTACCTATTAATTGCTTCCCTAACCACTTGTTTATATGCTAATTTTAACGTAAGAACCAACAATTACTTTCTTTTTCTTGAGACTCAAAATTATTAAAAATACTGGATGAATGACAATGGCCTAGACCAAAACTTGATGACCGAGTAAGGCAGTGAGTTCTCAGATTTTAGAATTACCATTTCTTTTTATTTCTTTAGTTTTGGCTGCACTGGGTCTTTGTGGCTGTGTGCAGGCTTTCTCTAGTTTTGGTGCTCAGGCTTCTCATTGCAATGGCTTCTCTTGTGGCAGAGCATGGATTCTAGGCATGCATGGGCTCAGTCGTTGTGCATGGGCCTAACTGCCCCAGGGCATGTGAGATCTTCCTGGACCATTCATGGACCCCATGACCCCTGCATTAGCAGGCAGATTCTTATCCACTGGTCCACCAGGGAAGTCCCAGTTCTCAGGTTTTAAAAATTCACTATGAGAGTAAAGGTTCACTGGCTCTACTGCCAACACTTAGAAACCCAAGGGGAACATTTGCCTGCATGGGTGAGGCTTCAACCCTACCACCTGGAGTTGGGCAAACAGGCTTCCTCCCTAGAAGAGGCACTGTGCAGACAGTCAGAATAGTTCGCCATTAACCTTACAGTGTACCCTCGTTTTTCCCCAGCAAGGAACCCTTCCTCTGCTCTATTTGTGCCACATGCATATATGTCAGTTCACATGCCACACTGCTGCTCTTCTACATCATAAGCTCCTTCCCACCTTAGCTTCCCCTGGATTTTCTGCTACCCTAACGGAGGGGTCGGAGAAGGCAATGGCACCCCACTCCAGTACTCTTGCCTGGAAAATCCCATGGACGGAGGAGCCTGGTGGGCTGCAGTCCATGGGGTCGAGAAGAGTCGGACACGACTGAGCGACTTCACTTTCACTTTTCACTTTCATGCACTGGAGAAGGAAATGGCAACCCACTCCAGTGTTCTTGCCTGGAGAATCCCAGGGACGGGGGAGCCTGGTGGGCTGCCGTCTATGGGGTCACACAGAGTCGGACACGACTGAAGTGACTTAGCAGCAGTAGCAGCAGTCACAGAGGGGTGACGTGGATGAACTTTTGACCTGCTATGTTCCTTATTTCCTTACAGCTAGACTGTAGATGTATAAAGCTTAGGAGTGGCTAAAGCATACTACAGTGTAAAAGAACTTATAACCTGACACTAAACTTGGCCATTTCCAGAGTCCTTTGTTTATGTTCCTGCTACAGTCACATCCTTACCAAATAACATGTCCCTCACTCTAGGAATGCTCTCCTATCAATCCTTCACAAGCCAGGCCCCACAAATTGTGCACAGTGGTCATGTATTTCAGGGAAAATCCCATGTCCCTTTATTCAAGATCACAGAAGCTAGTGTGACAGAAGACCAAAGGGATGGGACCAGGCCTCAGTGGCTCCCACCCCACCCCACCCTTGCAGCACAAAAAGATACACAGCCTTTGAGCCTTTCTGCCGCCTGATCCTGTGTGGCCAATTCCCCACCCAGTTCTCCTGAGCAGAAACCCGGGAAGTCTGTCAGAACATGTAGGTCATCAAATTACCTTTTGACCTTCTTACATTTTATCCATGAGAAGTAAATAGCCAAGACTTCAGGTACATAGAGAAATATGCTGGGCCCCATCTGGCCTGTCTGGCCTGGGAAATGCAGTCTCGAGTAATACTGAGGCGTTTCTACAGCATGGCCTGGGATGGGCCTTAGTACTGGGGGTTTGGTTGTCTTCCAAGACCACCCACCCATGTGAGTCAAAGCCGGGCCTCCTCATTCTTCTGGTGGTTAGTTACTGGAACACACACACACAAACCTCTGAATTCTAAAGAAGAGAAACGTCTTTCCTAAGTACCATATGATCTATAATGATTCTCCAAACTGTGAAAAAGCTAGAGACAGCTTTTTGCTGTTGTTGATATTTCTGGGTCCCAAATTGTCCCCCATAGACCCTCAGTGCTCAGAAAGCCGGCTTGTTAATCCTTTCAAACAATAAGGCCGAGAACCCCTAATGACCAGGATCCAGCTACACAAAGACTTGACTGAAACTGAAATCATGGCTTTTTTACCTTGAGCCGGATGGAACCTTTAGGTTAGGTATCCTCCGCTCTTGGGTTTCTTGGGTGGCTCAGACAGTAAAGAATCTGCCTGCAATGCAGGAGACAGGGGTGCAATCCCTGGGTCAGGAAGATAACCTGGAGAAGGAAATGGCTACGCACTCCAGTATTCTTGCCTGGAGAGCTCCATGGACAGAGGAGCCTGGTGTGCGACAGTCTGCGGGGTTGTAAAGAGTCAGGCACGACTTAGCAACCACACACACACACACACACAGACACCTTCCTCTCTTAGCTCCATAAGCCACTGGGGCTCATATATGGATTGACTATTCCCCTTGATCCAGAGTAAACTCTAGGAATTAGGGGAAATTCTATTAAAAAGTTGTAACATCAGGAACCCAGAAACAGCCTCCCTACTGGCTGAGAAGCCTTTGCAGGGAGAGCTGTGGCTGTGAAGGGGCTGCTCTGGATCACCCAACCTGTAACAGGTTGCCATCATCAGGCTTAGGCAGTGACATGGCTACAGCTGAGGTCATTTGAGAGCCTGGAACCCCAGCAAGGTGAGAAGATCCAGGGCTGACCCTTGAGACTGAGTAGGCTCTACTGAGTCTCCAGGCTGGTCATTGGAAGTGGCTCCACAGGGAAGTAATAGGATTATCAATGTTCCTAATTGGAACACGTAGGCCCTCAAGTAGCATATTCTGAGCCAGTGGGTGGAATTACATTACCGACGTACCCAACTGGTGAAGTGGGACATATGGTTCAACATAATTTATTTTATTCCTGAAAAAAATGCTATGAGGTAGTACTATTTTTATTCCTAGTTTATGCATAAGGGAAATACAATTTAGTAAAGTGACTTGTCCAATGTCACATAGCTGTTCTCTGCTGTGCTTAGTCACTCAGTCCTGACCAACTCTTTGCAACCCCATGGATTGCACCCCACCAGGCTCCTCTGTCCATGGGGATTCTCCGGGCAAGATAATGGAAAATACTCCATTCTCCATTGGAGAATCTGTTACCATGGAATCAGTGGCCATGCCCTCCTCCAGGGGATCTCCCCAACCCAGGTCTCCCGCACTGCAGGCGGACTCTTTATCATCTGAGTCACCAGGGAAGCCCAAGAACACTGGAGTGGGCAGCCTATCCCTTCTCCAAGGGATCTTCCTGACCCAGGAACCAAACTGGGGTCTCCTGCATCACAGGTGGATTCTTTACCAGCTGAGCTACAAGGAAGTCCACCACATATCTAGTAAGTGGGAAATATACCATCTGAGCCCAGGTTTGCTGATGGTTCTTAATCAGTATGCCCCCCTGCCACTTGTGGCTATCAACAAGGAATATCTGGCATCATCACAACCTGCCTCTGCAAGTCCAGCCCTGGACCACACTGAGTCTGAGCTTCCTCTGAGGTAAAGATAAGACCCAGAACCAGATCTGGCACCTGAAAGGAGGCCACTTAGATCCTCAACATTTTCTTTCAGTTGTAAAAGTGAAAATGTTAGTTGCTCAGTCCCATCTGACTCTTTGCAATCCCATGGACTGTAGCCCACCAAGCTCCTCTTTCCATGGATTCTCTAGGCAAGAATACTGGAGTGGGTGGCCATTCCCTTCTCCAGGGGATCTTCCCAACCAGAGATAGAATCCAAATCTTCCGCACTGCAGGCAGATTCTTTACCATCTGAGCCACCAGGGAAGCCCCTTTCTTTCAAGTGCTGATCAAATACCTTTGATGCTTTGGGGAACATGCTCAGCTTTTAGGAGATAACAAGAGACCTAACATGATCCATGCTTTCTAAAACATCTTGCCTTCTGGTTGGGGAAACAGGAGCAGCATGATAATGGTGAATGATATGGTTCAAAAGGAAGGATTAAATTGTATGGTACTGACTATAATTTTTATAGCGGTTCAGAAAAGAAAGAGGTGGCTATGGGCTGTTCTGACTAAGGAAAGGCTTTGTAAAAGAAGGGACTTGAACCAAATTCTCAAGGAAATATGAGATTTGAAAGAAGAAATTTAGATGGCATTACTACACTTTCCCCTACAACCAGATACCATAACTGGTTTGTTTCTTTTAAAGTCAGTGATAGTAAGTTATGTATTTTGGTTTTCTCTTTTTTTTAACTTCTAAATAGATTCTATGTTTAGAACAAAATGATATAAATAGATTTTTTGGAAAAGCACATTACCATTGAAACCATATAACTTTGTGTCATGAACTTTTCTAATGCTCACAGGATGTCTTGTGATTTCTGACTCAGTCACAAATAATTTCAACTTAAGACACAGGCAGCTGCTGCCATCTGAGAGATTTTTAAAAATATAGTAAATGGTATAGGATTAAGATGCCTAGCTCCAGGGACCTGTTCACTTTCAAAACTTTTAACAAGAAAACCAGAAGCCTTGAAAGCTTTGAAAACAGAGTTTTAGCCATAACCTGGGTTTTACTCCACAAAGTTTTCTACTTCCCATTTCTAGGCAGGCCCTGTGCCCAGGTCTGGGCTGGGGGCAGACACAAACTCTCACAGGCAACTTGAACAACATTTGGGTTTCTTGGCTCTCAGGTCCCCGAAGGATGTTCTACAAAGAGCTGAAGTTCCTCTCCCTTCGCAGTGGCCCTGAACTCAGTCTGGTGAGTAGTGCCAGCTGAAGGTGGATGTGGAGGTGTCCCTGGGTTTCTCCCCTAACACAGCACACTTGGCATCTTTAGATCCAAATGGGCATTGGCACTTGGGTGTATCCTTATGTTATGACAGCAACTAAAGAGAGATTGGGTTAAATACACCCACCACCATCCACACAGAGGACTCTGATGGGGAAGATCATGTGGAGGAGGCTCCATCTGGACAAGAGATCCCCAAATGGCCAGCTGCCCACAAGCCTTGCTAGCCTTTACTGGATGGGGGATCTTTCTTTGTTGATTGGTGGTAAGCAGAAAGGGGCCCATCCACCCCAGCCTCTGGTACAAGAGAGGGAGAAAGGGGCCCTGGGAGCAGGTAAACCCACAGTGCAGAGGAGAGCCTGGGAAGAAACTGAGGAGACATTTGTCATCATTTATGCTCAAGTGAACCTGGGCCAGGCCATTTTCTTTAAATCTCCCTTTCAGCATGGTGTTTTTTTAGAATCCATAACCCCAGAGTGAAAGAATGAAACAGTAAAACCCCAATCCCAACCAGATTCCTAAAACACTCATTCATTTCCTAGACAATTGCTCCTGATTAGTCCCTGCTCCCCACCTCTAGTGTTTTTCTCATTCTGATCTTCTGCACACAGTGGAACCAGATTAGGTCTTCCCAAATATGACTCTCTTTATTCAGGGCTTGTTCAGGTTATGCCATGACACAGAAAGGATACAGAAGAGAACTGCAGTGGACTCTAGGCCATGGAATTCAAAGATACAACACAATCTTTGTCAGCCGAACAGGCCAGTCTAATTCGATCTCTCACAACGCTCTTTAAACGACCCTCTGCTTTGTTGGGACTAGGGGTCAGCTTTTTTGATAGACCTTTATCCTTTCTCTCTGCTTTTCTAGCTCCATTGCTTCCTTTTTGGAGTCCTACCTCTCTCCTCCGTTAGGCCCCCTGCATGGCCCTTTCCTGGGGAACCCCTGGCCCCAGCTTCATACCACTTAAGACAGTCAGTGCTCACTTTTTTTTTTAATCAGTGCTCACTTTTGAGCATAGTTTCTCCCAAAGCAAAAGTCAAAAGTCTTAAGCTGTCTCCTTGTGTGTCAGAGGAAATTGGTTCTTGAATGTCCCCAAGAAACATATCATAATTCCACCTTGGCATAATGCCTTGCTTGTGAGTTCCCTGCAGTCAGAGACAGCGCCTCACTTCTCTCAACCATTGTCTTAGAACAGCACGTAGGATATGCTCAATCGGTATTTTTGGAGAAAATGAAAAAAAGTGGTCATTTTTTTTCCTTCTGTGTTTATAATTTGCAGGCAAATCTACACTTGCAAGGAGACTTGGAGATAATATATACATTGGTTTAAAATCTTGGTACACTTAAAAAAAAAATCTTTTCCCTGTCTTTAGCCAAAGAGAAGGTATATGCTTTACCTAGTTGTCAAATGAATAAGATAATTAATAGCTAGAAGTGCTGGCTCTTAGAAGCTTTAAAATCACAAACATGAATCATAAATTCTAAAAGTAAGCTCCTAACAAAAAGTGAGAGGGCAAAAGAATAAGTGCAGTCCTGCTGAAGAGCCGATTATTCCATCTCTTTCTTAATCCATAAATTTTAGACTTTTTAAATAAGTACTATCAAAATAAACCTTTGAGACCTTCTGCTAAATGTGGCAATCCTTCAAAAGCGGATATAAATACAGATATAAATCCAACCTTAATAAGGGAAGGGTATCCCTGGTGGCTCAGTGGTAAAGAATCTGCTTGCCAATGTAGGAGTCTGGGGTTTGATCCCTGGGTTGAGAAGATCCCCTGGAGAAGGAAATGGCAACTCATTCCAGTGTTCTTGCCTGGGAAATCCCATGGACAGGGGAACTTGGTGGGCTACAGTCCATGGGTTCACAAAAGAGTCAGACACGATTTAGCAACTTAACAACAATAAGGGGAAATGACCGAGGGTAATATTTGTTAAGGGCTTCCCTGGTAGTTCAAATAGTAAAGAATCTGCCTGCAATGCAGGAGACAGGGGTTCAATTCCTGGGTCAGGAAGATACCCTGGAGAAGGGAATGGCAACCCACTCCAGTATTCTTGCCTGGAGAATTCCATGGACAGAGGAGCCTGGTGGGCTACAGTCTATGGGGTCACAAAGAGTCGGACACAACTGAGCAACTAACACATACACATTATTTGTTAAACCTGGACTTTGTGGAAGTGTTCTGTAAATGCTTTTTATTTTATTGACCAGTTTTATCATCCCCATCAAGCAAATGCCTACCTTGGAACTCTGTGTGTGTGTGTGCGTGCATACGCACGCACATGCATGTGTGTTCTAGCCTGTGTAACCTGAGCCAGACTGTATGAACTCACTAAATAATTAAATGTGTCTACATGTGGACAAATGAATTATTGACAGATGAATATTGAGTCCATCTGGCAAATGCAAAAACATATCTTGTTAGAAGGACAACATATTTCTTTTGCTCAACTCCTAAATTTAGAAACTACTGTTTCTTTGTTTTTCAAGAAAAATAATTTCTTGAAAGGGAGGAAGATGCATTTTGCAGTACTGCTAAGGCCAGCCACATACCCCCATCATCCATACCCAGGACCTTGCTAGTGAGTCCTCTTGGGAACAATCTAAGATTCTTCCTCATCTATGATTAATTTTCCTTTCTAGTCCACAGTCCTTCTAATCTCTAAATGTCATGGATTTTGCTCCTAAAATCCTCACACAGGTACCTTCCTTTGTATTCCTACTAAACATATCACATTATATTTGGGGAGTTGTAGGAAGTTTGAATTGTTTTAGCTTCTCCCAAGCTTTCTAAACTCAAGCTACTCAAATCAGATGGCTTAAGTGAATGAGTGACTGATAAATGGATGGATGAAGAAGGGAATAAGTGAAATTTGCATCTATTAAAGTAAATAAATAGCTGAATTGATTCCCGATTCTATAATCAGTTTCTTTGTTATTTTAAGCAAAAAAATATAAAAAATTAATGTAATTATTGGCTAAAGTATATTTGATACTGACCCAGGCACTGTTAGGGGGTGCAAAAAATATTTATGACATGTTTTTTTGACGTGAGGCAAATTTCAGTCTAATTAGAGAGTTAAGATCAACAAACTTTGAATAATTAGTAAATAATTAGCTGCTTAAACAATATGGTAGGTGAAATAGAATGGTAGATAAGCATGGGTGTACTTACCAAAGGAACAAAAGACACGGAGGTTATTTCAAAGGGATCAATTAGCTACCTTATGTAACCATTCTTGACTCTCCCCACAATGTCTGCATTGCACATTAGGTAATTTAATAACTAAAAAAAAAGGGCATTTGGGGGACTTCCCTGGTTGTCCAGTGGTTCAGACTCTGCACCTCCACAGCATGGGGCATGAGTTTCATCCCTGGTCAGGAACTAGGATCCCGCTGCATGCCATGTGACATGGCCAAAAATAATAATCATCATCATAATTCTAAAAAATAAAAATTAACAGAAAGAAAAGCATTTGATTGCAAGAGATAGAAACCTCTACTGCTCATAGAAATGAGGAGAAAATTATTCTAAGGGTTCAAGGACATCATGTAGGACCAGAGCAGGACGTACAGCAGGCTCCACACAGACAACAGGGGAGCCCCTGGGACCAGGTCACTTCTCTCCATCACCGTCTCTCTCCCTGGGGCAGGAGGACCTCTTACTGCTGCTATACACCTAATTTATTCTGGTCTCTCCGGAGGTTAGTCAAAAATGCAGCTTCAACTCCTTGGTCTCCATGGCCTTCGGCTCATTCCCTGTGGCTTCCCACTCCCAAGTACACACACAACTGGAGAATCGGCTGGGCTTAGCAAGGGCTGACCAGCTGCTGCATTGGAGACAGGGTGGGTTAGGGCTCTGGGGCCTCTGCTATGGGGCTCGGGGGTGGGGAGGAAATGATTGGCATCTGCATGCCTAAAGCCAGTGAACACACTCAGATTCTATCTCCTCTGGTTTTATCACAGGGAGAATGTCTTTGTTTAGAGAAAGGATTAATTCTCCTTTCTTCTCTGAGGCAACTACCCTGGCAAGTGAAAAGTGGAAATGTCTGTGATGTATCACTTTGCAATGGATGTGTTTGTTTCAACAGTAAATTAAGTCATCAGACTTGATTCATGGGCTAAGGTTGAAAAGTTGGGAGGCATGGAGCTTACGGGACCTCCAGAAACAGCACATTGATTTTCCAGAGCGATGGACCCAGCCCCTCCTGAAGAGCTTTAATTACAGATGGGAAGGAGGTGGGGCCCAGCCAGTCTGGGAGCAAACAGGGCATTTTGTGTCCTAACTTGCAACCTCAGTTGCAAATCTGTGGCATTCTTTTTGCTTTGTGTCAGGCTTGGATCTGACCTAGTTTAGTTCTTCACACCATAGGCTCTCAGAATTCACGGGAGTTTCAACAATCACACGCGGTACTGCAGCCACTTCCTTAGTTCCTATACACAAAACCCAGAAGTGGATGGAAGGAAACAACTATGGGTAACTCCTCCCCCTTCCTCCTGGCCTTTACAACTTCAGCCACCCCGTCTCAGTTTTCCACAGGCCTTCAGGAATGCCAAGCCCTCAGCTTATACTGAATCCCACTTCATCCCTACATCCGCCTTAGTCTCCTGCATCCCTTCTCCTCTGTTCAGCTTAATGTAGCTGAAAGAACAGCAGGGACTGAAATACTAATCCTAGCTCTGCCATAAATTAGCTGTATGACTATGGGAAAATTGCTTAATCTCTCTGGGCTCCAATTTTCTTCTCCATAAAAATGAGGCCCTACCAAAAGCAAAGTCCTAGATCTATGATGCTGCTCTATATCCCCTGAGCTGTTTTTCTCATCTCTCTTTTTACATGAAAAATGCTTTCTGAGAAGACAAATGACTTGCTGAGGTGTCGTGGCCAAGATCTGATGGAGTTAGAGGACTGAGGTTTAAACTCAAGCTCAGAATCAAATCTTCATTTAAAACAACATAGCTCCTTGCTCCCCACCAAATAAACACCAGGACCCAGGGCTGCTGTGACCCCATTAGGAGGAAGGGGAATGATCCTTGCATTGTTCAGCCATGGTTTAAGGTTCACGCTTCTACTCTGATGAATTGCATGAGGTCAGGCAGATCAGAAGGGGAAGATGGTGCTGAAGGAGCCAAAAGGCATCAGCAAACTATTCTGTCCTTGGTGCTCACTGAATACCATCAGGGTAAAGGCTAATGATCCCAGGGAGCTGAGGTCTACTGTGATCAAACCCAACCATCTAGTTCAGATGGGGAATCATGAAACTCTCAAAGGACTTCATTCCCACTGGCCACACTGCTGAAAGGGATCTCAAGGACTCCAAGCCTCAGGAATACCTGCATCCCATAGTTGCCTTGTGCTCCAGTCACTATGGTTACATAATACATCCCCACTAAACTTAGTGGTATGGACCAACACTCATTATGCTTATGGATTCCATGAGTCAGGACTATACACTTGGGGAGGTGGCTTTTCTCTGATACACCCCATCGATTGCCTCAATTGACTGACCCAAAGCATCGGGGCATGTGGCTAAGGTTGGTCCTCTCAGATGTTCGGGATCGGGACTAGGAAGACTCGGACAGCCAGGCTCATTGGCCATCCCTGTCTTTCCTTCCAGCACTGTGGCTGAGGGTAGTGGGATTCCTCACAGGACACCTCTGGACTCCAAAGTCATGTGTCCCAAGAGAGCCAGAGCCAGGAGGCAGCCGTACCACGTTCCATGACCCTGCTCCAGCAGTCACTCGGGACCACTTCCACCACGTTCAGTTCATTGAGCAGTGACAAAGCTGGAGGGGCCGGGGATGGCAAGGTGCTGGAGCAGACAGCGCTGAAAGTATTGCTGTGACCAGCTTTAAAAACTGCAGTCTGGTAGCCTTAAGGTCAAGATTTTTCTCAACAGTTACACGGTCACCTCTATGGGACAAGGGAGCTGGCAATCAGGAATAAATCAACTGCCTAGGGCTGAATGGGTTGGTGTTTTTCTCTATTCACCACCCCCCTCCCTAACCCCCCCGCCACACACACACACAATTAGGGTTCGATTAGCAAAGGAAGAAAACTACATCTTGAGGAGGCAGTCAGAGACTTCCCTTCAGCCAGGTTAGTTTTCTGGTAAATCCTAGAGTGTGACGCACAGTAGACCAACAAGCACTCAACTCTCATTTGCAGGGGGGTAGAACTGGAGGAAAATCCCATGGATGGAGGAGCCTGGTAGGCTGCAGTCCATGGGGTTTCGAAGGGTCGGGCACAACTGAGCGACTTCCCTTTCACTTTTCACTTCCATGCATTGGAGAAGGAAATGGCAACCCACTCCAGGGTTCTTACCTGGAGAATCCCAGGGATGGGGGAGCCTGGTGGGCTACTGTCTATGGGGTCGCACAGAGTCTGACATGACTGAAACAACTTAGCAGCAGCAGCAGCAGAACTGGCGAATGTGCAGTGCCCAGTCTCCTCCTCCCCACAATACATAAGCTGCCTAAACTGTTCCATCCTGCTTTGGCAAACAATAGAGGAGGAAAGCCACCTGACCCTGCAGGACTGGGGCCACTAATTGTCCATCTCCACTAGTGACCACAACTTAAAAAACCCAGGGAGCCTGGCTAGGGGCACTTTCTGCAGCAGTCACAGCGCCAGCAAGCATTGTTTGTTTTGTTTGTCTTTTGTTTTCTTGACTTTTACTTTTTATTAATTTTTTAAAAAATTTATTGAAGTATAGTTGATTTACTGTGTTGTGTTAATGTCTACCGTACAGCAAAGTGACTCAGATACGTGCACGTGTGTTAGTCACTCATATCATGCCCAACTCTTTGTGACCCCATGGACTGTAGCTGCCAGGGTCCTCTGTCCATGGAATTCTCCAGGCTAGAATACTGGAGTGGGTTGCCATTCCCTTCTCCAGAGGATCTTCCCGAGCCAAGGATCGAACCCAGGTCTCCTGTGTCACAGGCAGATTCTTTACCGTCTGAGCTACAGGGACGTCCTGTGTAGACACAATGTCCATTTGTCTCAAAGGAAATGGGGACGTCTCTGTGGGGGCATTTCCTGAGGGCATCACCTCTCAGATATTCAGAAAACATGAAGATTTCAAGTTCTTCCAATCAGCTAGCCTGCAATGAGCACCTACGTGTGCAGCACAGTTTTCTTTGGATTTCCATACTGAACCAAGAATTCAGAGCAGTTTTTGTTGCACTTTAGTCGTCCAGACTGTTATGTTCAGAGCAGCTAAAGACTTTGAGAAAGTGGCAAAAAGCACTGCCAAGCATCTTAGAGTTAAAAAAGGCTTTATTTTTTTTCTACAGGCACTTTTGGAGAAGACTCATGATCTGTGGAAGAAAGGAAAGAGGAGCTTGGAAGGGCTTGCAGCTACGCAACTTCCAGAGCTAAGCACCCAGCCTGCTGCTCTGACTTGGCACCGTCAGAGACCGGGACGGGCACCGCGGCTCCTCTCCAGGTTTGCCCCATGCCTACCCTTCTGTGTAGAGGAAGTCACAAATGAGCCAAGAAACAAAAATGCAGGAGGCCTCATCCAACCCAGGAGCCATAAGGAAGCAGCAGAAAAGGTCTAGAACGCGTGGGGTACGTTTCCGTAGTCGTCTGCCAGGATTACATTTCTGAGTCATTTCTTAACACTTGGCAAAGACGCTTAGATGTTTAAAACTGCTTTTGTGGCTGGGGAACTGGAAGTATCACATCAGTAAGAGCAATGGGATTTAACCTTTTTGTACTATAATCACTTTCATTTTAAAATATTTGATGTTTTATAGGAGTGCTCAGTTAAGTTGAAGTTTTTACCTGTCCCTCCAGTCACCTAACCAAGAAGGTTTCCAGAAGGGACAGGACTGTCTTGAAAACCTTAATATCCTTAATATTGGGCATCCTTTAATATAATGCTGGTAGGTGATTAGACTTTGTATTTCCTGGTACTCTCTTGTTGGTGTTTGTAAGTTAATTGATATTTAATGAAAGCTAAGCCCTGTGGAGGAAACAAATGAAGTCTGTGAGAGAGGTTATGAGTCACCCATTTTTATTGTATAGAATATAATCTCATGCTAGTTATTGAACTATATTTCTTAGACCTATTTAAGATTGATTAAATAAGTGATGATTAAGCATTCTATGGTTACTGTCAGATCTAATCTATTGAATCTATTTCTCAAGGGATTTCTCAGGGATTAGCTCTGATAGAGTGCCTGATGAACTATGGACAGAGGTTCATGACATTGTACAGGAGACAGGGATCAAGACCATCCCCAAGAAAAAGAAATGCAAAAAGCAAAATGACTGTCTGAGGAGGCCTTACAAATAGCTGAGAAAAGAAGAGAAGTGAAAAGCAAAGGAGAAAAGGAAAGATATACCCATTTGAATGCAGAGTTCCAAAGAATAGCAAGGAGACACAAAAAAGCCTTCCTCAGCGATCAATGCAAAGAAATATAGGAAAGCAACAGAATGGGTAAGACTAGAGATCTCTTCAAGAAAATTAGAGATACCAAGGGAATATTTCATGCAAAAACAGGCACAATAAAGGACAGAAATGTTATGGACCTAACAGAAGCAGAAGATATTAAGAAGAGGTGGCAAGAATAGACAGAAGAACTGTACAAAAAAGATCTTCACGACTCAGATAATCATGATGGTATGATCACTCACCTAGAGCCAGACATCCTGGAATGTGAAGTCAAGAAGGACTTAGGAAGCATCACTACGAACAAAGCTAGTGGAGGTGATGGAATTCCAGTTGAGCTATTCAAATCCTAAAAGATGATGCTGTGATAGTGCTGCACTCAATATGCCAGCAAATTTAGAAAACTCAGCAGTGGCCACAGGACTGAAAAAGGTCAGTTTTCATTCCAATTCCAAAGAAAGGCAATGCCAAAGAATGCTCAAACTACCACACAATTGCACTCATCTCACAAGCTAGTGATGCTCAAAATTCTCCAAGCCAGGCTTCAACAGTACGTGAACCATGAACTTCCAGATGTTCAAGCTGGTTTTAGAAAAGGCAGAGGAACCAGAGATCAAATTGCTAACATCTTGTGGATCATTGAAAAAGCAAGAGAATTCCAGAAAAACATCTATTTCTGCTTTATTGACTTCACCAAAGCCTTTGACTGTGTGGATCACCACAAACTGTGGAAAATTCTTAAAGATATGGGAACACCAGACCACCTGACCTGCCTCTTGAGAAATCTGTATGCAGGTCAGGAAGCAACAGTTAGAACTGGACATTGAACAACAGACTGGCTCCAAATAGGGAAAGGAGTACAACAAGGCTGTATATTGTCACCCTGCTTATTTAACTTATATGCAGGGTACATCATGAGAAATGCTAAGTTGGATGAAGCCCAAGCTGGAATCAAGATTGCCGGGAGAAATATCAATAACCTCAGGTATGCAAATGATACCACTCTTATGGTAGAAAGTTAAGAAGAACTAAAGAGCCTCTTGATGAAAGAGGAGAATGAAAAAGTTGGCTTAAAGCTCAATATTCAGAAAACTAAGATCATGGCATCTGGTCCCATCACTTCATGTCAAATAGATGGGGAAACAGTGGAAACAGTGAGATACTTTATTTTGGGGGGCTCCAAAATCGCTGCAGATGGTGACTGAAGCCATGAAATTAAAAGGACTCTTATGCCTTGGAAGGAAAGTTATGACCAACCTAGATAGCATATTAAAAAGCAGAGACATTACTTTGCCAACAAAGTCCACCTAGTCAAGGCTACGGTTTTTCCAGTAGTCATGTATGGATGTGAGAGTTGGACCATAAAGAAAGCTGAGCACTGAAGAATTGATGCTTTTGAACTGTGGTGTTGGAGAAGACTCTTGGGAATCCCTTGGACTGCAAGGAGATCCAACCAGTCAATCCTAAAGGAAATCATTCTTGAATATGCATTGGAAGGACTGATGTTGAAGCTGAAACTCCAATACTTTGGCCACCTGATGCAAAGAACTGGCTCATTTGAAAAGACCCTGATGCTGGGAAAGATTGCAGGCAAGAGGAGGAGGGGATGATGGAGGATGAGATGGTTGGATGGCATCACTGACTCAATGGACATGAGTTTGAGTAAACTCCGGGAGTTGGTGATGGACAGGGAAGCCTGGTGTGCTGCAGTCCATGGGGTCACAAAGAGTCAGACATGACTGAGCGACTGAACTGAACTGATGGTTACTGTGCAACTATGAAATGGTGACACAGATCTATGTTAATATGGGTAACTATGTTTGGTTCCTAGGGCTGCTATAACAAAGTACTTGTTATAAACTCTGGTGGCTTAAAATGACAGATATCTATTCTCTTACAGTTCTAGAGAACAAAAATCCAAAATTAAGGTGTCAGCAGGAACATGCTCTCTGAAGGTTCTAGGTGAGGGTCCCTCCTTAGTTCTTCCCAGTTTCTGGGGGTGCTGGCAATCCTTGATATTCCTTGACTCATAGATACATCACTCCAATCTTTGCCTCCATCTTCACATGGCATACTCCCTCTGTGGCTGTGTGTCTCAGTCCAAATTTCTCTCCCTATAAGGACGTCAGTCATTAGATCAGTCATTAGCTTCAACTACCCTGAGGCCTACCATGTCATGAGGAAGCTTAAACCACATGGAAAAGTCAGATGCAGGTACTCTCACGTACAATCACAACCAAGTCCAGAACCCCGCTGAGCCCAACTCAGTTGTTAACTCTGTGAGTATAAAAAGAAGCTTCCAGGTATTTCCAGACCCCAGATATTCCAGTTACCCCTAGTCATTTGAGTTTTCCTAGTTGATGTCCTAGACTTCATGGAGCAGAGGAAAAATATCTCAGCTCTGTCCTCTCTGAAAGCCTCACCTAAAGAATTCATGAGCTGTAATATAATGGTGCTCTTTTATACCTTTAAGTTTTAGGTTGGTTTTGTGTGGCAATACATCGGATGGTTTACAAAACATCGGATGGTTTACAAAACATCATGAATAATACAGTCACATTTTTTTAAAGTATAAATGGATGTGCATGCGTAGGAAAAGCTTAGAAATTTTGACCCCAAAATTCTTAACCAGATTATTTGAGGGTTGGGAGGGGGTACCCTCTTCTTTACATCTTTCTATATTTTCTGAAGTTTTTACAATGAGTTCATATTATATAGACAATCAGGAAAAAAGAAAACAATTTTCATTTAGAAAAAACCTACCACTTAACTCAGGGTTTTCAGCCACAAGTAATGAAGGACAACTGATGATGGTTGAGGCCTCTCTGCACTCTAACCATTATCAACACCCAAATTATTTTGGAATCAAAGTTTATTTTAGCTAAGTCCTCTGGGCCTCACACTAAGTCTAGCCTCTTCAGGGCTGGGTTATATAGAAGAAGCAGGAACTATAAAAGAGGTTGGGGCAGTTTTTGGGCGCTGTCCTTCTTCAGACCCAAAGCTCTCTCTCCTTTGGGAATGAGGATGGCAATGGTTGTGCAGCAGTTTGGGGAGGAAAGAAGGTGGACAGGACAAGAGAAGTGGGAGTGTACATTGAGGGCCTTGTGGCAGGGAACGGCATAGCTTCTGCTTTTCCAAGGCTTGGCATAGGGATGCCCACACCTGCCATAGAACTGGGCTTGTGTACTGCTGTTATTTCTTTTTTCTGGAAAAAAAAAAAAAAATTTATTTGGCTGCACTGGATCTTAGTTGCAGCATGCAGGATCTTTAATTATGGTGTGCCAACTCCTCATTGCGGCATGTGGGACCTAGTTCCCTGACCTGAACCCGGGCCCCCTGCATTGTGAGCTCAGGGTGCCAGCTACTGGACCACCAGAGAAGCCCCCTGTTGATGTTATTTCTGCCACCACTAGCAAAATTTCTAACCCAAAGTGTGTCACTGGAGCACATCCTTCTTCTCCAGAGATGTAGCACTTAAAGGTTAACAACACGTCCTGCCAAGAGCACAGACACAAATCTTGGCGTGACAGATGAGGCCTTGGCCCTCTTGAATGGTCACACTTTGGAGACTGAGGGAAAGCGGAGAGAAACAAAAGGCCACAATTAAAAAGCACAGTCCTTGTGACTTCCACAAAAAAAAAAGTGTCAGGACAGAGCCAAGGGTGAATTAAGTATTATATGCAAGGTTTCTAAGGAAACTTTCAAAGCAAATAGTACATTAGGAGGCAGACACTCATTACACACAGGAGAAGTTCTCAAACCCAGGGACCAACATTCCCTTCCAGCAGCAACTCCCCACAAACACAGAACATTCCATGCAGAGACCCCAGGCGCAACTGGCACACCAGCGGTCTCCACAGGGGCGGAGGCAGCCCCAAGAGACCAGGCAAGAAGTGGATGCCAAGGTACTTTGAGCTGCTGGGCCAACATGAGACACTTCCTGAGTATCCTCCGGGGCGCCATCACGCTCTTTACAGCCAACAGTCACTTCTGCTAAGTCTGTGATCTTGTCGGTACCACTTGCTCGTTAGCAGATACTCTGGTGGTTTACAGTGAACTACGCAAGCAGCTCTGGTTTCTCTAGAGTAAGACGTGCAGTGGAAAGCAAGGCACATCCTTCTAGTGCCTTCCTTTTGTCCTTCCCATCACATGGCCCTGATGCTTTTGTAAGGACAAAATGAACCATCTTTACTCCCAGCCAAGGCAGTTTAGGGCTGGGGAAAGCCCCAAATCTGCCTACTCTAAAATGCACACGACACCTTCTGGCTGTTTCTGGTCCCCTGCTGATTTGCCTTCACTGTACAAACAGCTCCAACAGATCTTTCACACCCTGCCCTTCCTCAACCTGTCCTAGGTTAGAAAAACCTCACTCTAATTCTTTCCCAGTGACTTTTGTCCTCACACACAATTCATGAGGGCACAGCATAATATCAACTCTCTCCATCAGATGTGTGCGCGCGCGCACACACACACACACACACACATCCATACTTCTGCTTAAAGGCTAAGTCACCTTTGTTCCCAAATCAGCAAAATTTGATTGTACTCGCACAAGTTTGACAAATCTAAAGAAAGAATGTGGGGTGGACAGTCTTTTGTCAAATTCTAAAAGAGAAGAAAACTAAAGAAGCGAAATTATTCCTTTCCTCAAGATTATAAAAAGAAATTCCAGTAAATGTCCATCTTAAATGTTTATGGTTTATGTTTTGTAAAGAAAGGACTTCCCTGGTGGCTCAGACTTTAAGGAGTCTGCCTATAATGTGGGAGACCCCGGTTCAATCCCTGGGTCAGGAAGATCCCCTGGAGAAGGCAATGGCACCCCACTCCAGTATTCTTGCCTGGAAAATCCAATGGATGGAGGAGCCTGGCAGGGCTACAGTCCATGGGGTCGCAGAGAGCCGGACACGGCCGAGTGACTTCACTTTGTAAAGAAATCTGATATATATAAGGTTATTATTTTGTTGTAAGAATTATAATTTGTTTTCTGGGAACTTCCCTGGTGGTCCAGTGGTTAAGACTTCATGCTTCTGCTGCAGGGGGCTTGGACTCAATCGCTGGTCAGGGAAGTAAGATCCCACATCCCCATGCTGCAATGCAAAAAATATATATGTAATTTGTTTTTAAACAAGAAGCAAATTGGTCCCAGTTTATTTATGAATAATATCTTTTCTGCAACGATTTGAGGGCCTTCTTTTGCATCTACTTGTTTCCATTAAAATTAAAATCTATTTCTAGACATCATATTCTGTTCCATTGATCTGTTTACTTCTGCCTCCATGTCATACTATGGTAATTATTATAACTTTATAATAAGGCTCAATATCTAGAAGGCAAAAAATTTCTTTTGTACTCTTCTTCTCTAGAATAGCACACTTTAATTACTAGATTAAGTTTAGCATCATTTTAATAATTTCCTTCAAAAATTTACTGGAGTTTTGATTGTGTTTATATTAAATGTGGAGACTAGAGGCAAGTTGTATGATTTTTAAGACTCTATACTTTCTAAAAAATTGTATGTCTCCATTTATTCATTAGAAACTTTAATATGTGTTTAATGTTTTTTCATATATATTCAGTTTTTGCTACTATCATGAATGATATTTTTCTCTATGTTTTATAAATGATTATTATTTGAATATAAGGAAGCTAGGTTGAATTTCTTTGATATTAATAATAGATTGCTTCCAATAAAATTATTACCTTCTAAACCATAATTGCAGAGAAGGCAATGGCACCCCACTCCAGTACTCTTGCCTGGAAAATCCCACGGACAGAGGAGCCTGGTAGGCTGCAGTCCATGGGGTCGTTAAGATTCGGACATGGCTGAGCGACTTCACTTTCATTTTTCACTTTCATGCATTGGAGAAGGAAATGGCAACCCACTCCGCTGTTCTTGCCTGGAGAATCCCAGGGACGGTGGAGCCTGGTGGGCTGCCGTCTATGGGGTCGCACAGAGTCGGACACGACTGAAGCGACTTGCAGCAGCAGCAGCAAACCATAATTGGGGAATGTTACAGAGAGTTTCAGAAAGAGATTATTACATAATGGTGACAGAATAATTCTTTAGGAAAATATGAATTCATAGTAGAGAAATCTTTTTTATTTCACATTTTTATATATTATACCATAAGTTTCTCTGAGCTTGAAACAGCTACTGTTTTCTCATTACAGAATACACCATCCATTTTCACAGCATAAATACAACATTAAAAATCTAATGATGGAATTGCATATGTCTCTTCAGAGATTGCATTTCCTTCCATATGCCTTTGCACCTACAAAAAATGGAATCCTAATGCACTCATGCTTGTAAGGAAGAGATGAGAGAGTCCCATCACTGACTGAAATAAATCTTTTTCATTAAAAAAATTTTATTTATTTTGACTGTATCAGGTCTTAGTTGTGGCACGTGAGATTAGTTCCCCAACGAGGAATTGAACCTGTGTCTCTTGCGTTGCAAGGTGGTTTCTTAACCACTGGACCACCAGGAAAGTCCCCAAATAAATCTTAATTGTGGTTATTTTAGAACATACAGTAACTTCTAGATCAGAGATATTATATTTATTGACCCACACCAATCCTATTTCAAAAATCTATGAGGAGATCAGAAGAATGTGCATAGTATATTACCATGTATATAAAAAGAAGAGACAAGTTTACATGTATGCTTATATATGTACAGAATATCTCTGCAATGACATATAAGAAACTGGCATCAGTGGTAGCCTCTGGAGGATACAGGTAAGCAGGAGACTTACTTTGTATATTCTTTTGTACCTTTTGAATTTTCCATGACATGTAGGTGTTGTGTTTATTATCTTCTATGCCAGACAGATACTGAGAAACAGTAATATTCCAGGCTAGCAGCACTGTGATGAGAATGAGCTGGGAATTTTTTAAACTTTCCAATGGGATATAAGTTGGTACAATTATATTTGACACATCAGAAGGCTTTAAAATTTTCCTTTATCTGCCTCTCAGCTTTTTGCTGCTGGATGGACTCCTCAGAGCAGAATTACTGCATGTGGTAGGCAGAATCATGGTTCTCCCAAATGGTTCCCCACATCCTGATTTCTGGAACCTGTGAATATGTTATGCTATATGGCAGGGAGGAATCAGGCTGCAGGTGGGACTGAGGGAGCTAAGCAGATGACTATGAGATGGAGAGATGATCATAGATTACCTAGGTAGACACAATGTAATCACTAGTGTTGTATAAGTAAAAGAAGGGGTAGGAGAGTCAGTGTCAGAGTGATGCATCATGAGAAGGATTCAACCAGCCTTTGTTGTCTTTGAAGATGGAAGGGTCCAGGAGCCAAGGAATGTGGGCAGCCTGAGCAAGAGGCAAGGAAATGACTCTTCCCCTAAAACCTCCAGAATGAATGCAGTCCTCCCCAACACCTGGAACTCAGCCCAGTAAGAGTAATTTTGGACTTCTGGCTTCCCAAACTTCATGTTGTTTTAAGCCATTAAGTCTACAGTAATCTGTCACAACAGTAATACAAAACTAATGCACTGTGTCCAAAAAGTACTCATCTATAACAGCAAAAATCTGAAAAGAATCTAAATGTCCATTAATAAAGGAATAGAAGATAAGTGATGCTACATTTATATAAAGGAATATCGAGGCTTCCCCGGTGGCTCAGACCAAAAAGTAAATACTTCATTGTAAAATTTATTCAATATTTCTGAGAAAATATTAACCTGAAAAAATAACTTGTATCTGGTTTCAATGATAAAAATTGCATGTATTATAAAATGCATGTAATAGATAATGTCATTATTAGTCCAGGGTTCAGCTCTAGAAAAGAAACTATTCAAGCTATTTCAAACAGAAAGGGAAATATAAAGAATCAGATCCATACAGAAAACTGTAGGAGTGACTCTTAAGTGGTCTCCTGAGCCGTCAAACCAGTCCTGCCAGGGTTAGAGCTACTACCGCTCGGATCATGAAGCAGAGGGAGGGTCAGGTGGAGCCCCAGACTGAGAGCATGCATCCAAAAGGCAGAGGAGAAGAGATGGTCCCTTTTCTTACCAGCCCTTCTCACAACCACCACATTCTACTCAAATGATACAAAGAATATTTAAATATCACAAACAATTGATCTGCCTACATATTATCATATTTTTATAAAACAGGCCAGAAACAAACAGTGAAGACTATATTATCATTAAGAACACAGGCTCTGGAGTTAGATGGCATGCGTGCATGCTAAGTCGCTTCAGTTGTGTCTGACTCTTTGTGACCCTATGAACTGTAGCCCTCCAGGCTCCATGGGATTTCCGGGCAATAATACTGGAGTGGGCTGCCATTTCCTCCTCCAGGGGATCTTCCCGACCCAGGTATAAAGCAGTGTCCCTTGAGTTAGATGACCTGGATTTAAACCCCTCTGGAGAGTTACCTCACTCTTGATGCCTGAGCACCGTTGGACAGGAAAGGGCTCTTAGGATGGAATGAGCTCAGGGAAGCCAAGCACTTAGCAGGGAGTTCCATGGGTAAAGGAGAGCTGCTCAATTAATGGGAGCAATTGTTTTTACATCACTTCCTTATACTTAATAGGTATTACTTATCATGTATTAATTTTATCATCAGAAAAACAAAAACCTCATTTCAGAAAGATCCAAACTGAATGCTAAGCTTCCCCCAAATAATCATGGTCTGATGAAAAAAAATATATATATATATAAATTTTTAAAACTTGTTGCCTTGTATGAGATTTTGTCCTTTGTAAATCTGCTTCCTGTTGATAAGGGGAATAATAATGACACACAAGCTCTATTTAAAAGTCAATAGTCAGAAGACCTGGAGTATTTTTCATTCTCAAGACCATGAATTCAACAAATGACATTCTCCATATGTGTTTCATAAAAAGCACCCTATTTCAGCATTTGACAATGAATGAAGTAAGTTTTGGGAGACAAGGGGGAAATTTATGCTCATAAAAAGGGGTAAAGGAGACAATTGGTTTAGTGAATTACTAGCTTGACTCTTTATCATAGAGCCATCTTAATATGGACATTAATAACTGATAAAATGTAAACTTCTCAGAGCTCACCCTCTTGGTAGTGGCTACTCGATACCCAGCGGGTCTCCTAATGAAGAGCACAAATTCAGACATCACCCTCTCTCCTTACAGGATAGGGACCCTGAAAGTTTACATTTTCACACAGATTTGTCACTCAGGATGCCTCCCTTTGGGATCAGCAGCTCCACCTTCTCTTGCCGAAATGAGAATATAAGTCCGGTGCCTTTTCCATTACCTCACACTGCATAGGGTACCATCCATGAACGACATAGGGGTGATTTAGTTTATAAAAGCCGTCTTTTAAAATTAATTTTAAAACCTCCATGCTTTTATGCCTTTCCAACCTTCAGCAAGTTTTTGGGTCAGAAAGACATTCACTAGGACATGAGTAGTAGATAATCTAGGACTCCCACTGAATTTCAGCATGACATTTTATGGCTTGTTCTTTGTCTACATCAAACAACTTAATGGTCCCCAGAGATGGAAAAAGCATCCAAGTACATGAACTTTAAGGAACCTAAGTATAAACTCCAATAGGAAGTGGTTTTACTTTTATTTCTAAATTCCATTACACATAAGTAAAGGAAGTAAGGCTAATAATTTAGTCAGCATTCGAGATAAGGACCAAGCAGGAAATAACTTTTTATGTGATGTCATATAGGGCCCGCGTCAGAATAGGAACAGGAGGGGCAAGCCCTCCATCCCTTACAGCTAATTTCCCAGCCCTCTCTGGATGAAAAAATGATATGGGTAGAGGCAGCTCTAATTATATATATATTATATATATGTAATATATATATTATACTATTATACTGCTCTGTGTGACCATGATGTAGACATTACTCTAATACTGAAAGAATGAAAGGAGGGAAGAAAGAAAAGGAATTAACATCCTATTACTTACTAAGATAAACCTTAGCTGGGAAAGCCAGTGAATGTTTCTAGGAATTTTATATTCCAGCTAAGTGTGTATCCTTGTGTCACTTTTAATATGACCATGTTTACCATGTCCTTGGACAACAAGGAGATCAAACCAGTGAATCCTAAAGTAAGTTAACCTTGAATATTCATTGGAAGGACTGATGAAGCTGAAGCTCCAATACCTTGGCCACCTGATGCTAAGAGTAGACTCATCAGAAAAGACCCTGATGCTGGGAAAGATTAAGGGCAGGAGGAGAAGGGGACAACAGAGGATGAGATGGCTGAATGGCATCACTGACTCAATGGACATGAGTTTGAGCAAACTCTGGGAGACAGTGAAGGACAGGGAAGCCTGGCATGCTGCAATCCATGGAGTCACAAAGAATCAGACACAACTTAGTGACTGAACAACAACAACTTTAGAGAATATTTGGGATAGCGTTCTCAGTGTAAATCACTTTCATCTCACTCATGCATCTTCAGTGATTAGGCATGAGGACACAGAAGAAAGATAAATCCAGTTCAAATCCCAGTCTGTGTGACTCTGGGCAAGTTACTCAAGTTTTTTCACCTATAAAACAGATCAAATAATACCTACCACAAAGGACTGCCGAGAGGATTAAACAAAATGATGCATGGAATTGCCCAACACAGTTGGCACTCAATAAATGTTTGCAGTAACTTCTTCCTATGACTGCTTAGTAGATTATCATCTTTTAGATTTTTAAAAATCACGGGTAAAACACATAAAATTTACCATCTCAATAATTTTTGAGTGTACAGTTTAGTAGTATTTAGTATATTTCCATTGTTCTACCACTGATCTCCAGAAATCCTTTCATCTAATAGCAAACCTGAAACTCTATACCTGTCACACAAGAAGTCCCATCTTCCCCTCTCCTCAGCCCTGGCAACCACCAATCTAATTTCCATCTCTATGAGTCTGACTACTCTAGGTACCTCTTATAAGTGGAATTTGGTTTTTTGTGACTGGCTTATTTCAGATAATCAAATTTTTAGATTATTTTTTGAGACTTAAATTTTTATACTCAGACAAAAGTTTGGCCACTACATGTTATATCAATACATTGCTCATTTATCTATTTAGTTAAAAATCATAAAGTTTTCCAAAATAAAGGTGATCTATTATAATGTTAGGTCATATAAATTTCAGTGGATGACTTTTACATAAGTACAGTCCATCCTCAAATCATCTGCCATGTACTGGCACTTGTGTCTTATCCCTTTCACTGTTTTGGAAATTCTTGGAGGTCAGGCAGTGCCTGGAGTGCATTAAGAATATATTAAATATTAATGGACTAATTAATAAATTAATAAACCAGTGGATTCAGATTCTGTTTAATGAATTGCTAGCAAGAAAATGTTCAACACAGGGTATTTCCCTTCTCACTGATTCTGTGCCACATCTTTAGTCATCAACTGATGGTACTTAGAGAATGCAAAATTATTTAAATATTAACCTAAGCAAAACACAGTTTCAAAGATTAAGTAGATGAAAAAAACACTTGCATTAGACCTTCAAAATGCAAACTCAATCAAGTTTTGGATCACAGACACTTTTGTGTCTCATCAGCTTCTTAATGTCAATGTACATGTCAGATTTCCTCAGTTTTCAAATTCTGGAGTACTAATTGACTTTTAAGAGTAAGATTGGCAAATGTTTAAAGCATTAAAGATTCAGGACTTAGAATTCCCAGTCTAGTGGTTAGGACTCGGGAATTTCACTGCCAAGGGCCTGCGTTCAATCCCTGGTTGGGGAACTAAGATCCTACAAGCAAAAAAAAAAAAAAAAGAAAGAAAGAAAGAATTCAAGAAAAATTTTGTGTGTCTCCCCCCCACAATCCCCAACTCTGCAAGTTCATTTCTAGTTAATTTATTCAACAAAGACAGTCATATAAATGTTCAAATATGTGGCTATGTTAAGCTCAATAATGGTCACCCAAAGATGCCTAGCAATTTAATCCCTAGAACCTGAATACCTGTGAGTATGTCCTGTTCATAGCAGGAGGTAATAAACGGTTGCAAATAGAATTACAGTTGCTAATAATCTGACCTTAATATAAGATGCTCCTGGATGATACCAGGTGGGCCCAATGAAATCCCAAGGGTTATTTAAATGTGGGCGGGTGGGTGGGTGGCAGAAGAGTCAGTATAGGAGTGATTCAATGCTGTGTGGGAAAGACTCATTCAATGTCTGCTGGTTTTGAAGATGGAAGAAAGCCAGGAGGCAAGGAAGGCAGTGATATTCAGAAGCTAGAAAAGGCAAGAAAAAGGATTCTCCCTTGAGTCTCCATAGAAAAAACGCAGCCCTGCCAATACTTTAATTTGAGCTCAACGAAATCTATTTTTGCTTTCTAACCTCCAGAACTGTAAGATAATATATTTATTTATTTTTATTTATTTATTACCTCAACTCTTTGGTTGCAGCATGTGGGATTTAGTTCCCCAACCAGGGATAACACCTGGGCCCCCTGCATTGGGGGCGTGTATTCTACCCACTGGACCACCAGGGAAGTTGTAATATATTTGTTTTAAGCTACCAAGTGTGTGATAATTTGTTACAGCAACAATAGGAAATTAATACAGTGAGTAAAGATGCTCACTGCAGCATCATTTGTGACCAAAAAAAAACTGTAAGCAAATTTAACACTCATTGATAAAAGCCTGACAAAATATTGCATTGTTATCATGGATGTTGAGGATGTTAGGCTTTCACCAAAGAGCAAGCTGCTCCCCGGGAGGTACTCTCTCTTTCTGTTTTTGGCAGGGGCCTGCCCATCAATTTAAAATAGAAGAGAGGAGGCTGCCCTGGTGGTCCAGTGGTTAAGAATCCACCTCCCAAGGCAGGGGACACAGGTTCAATCCCTGGGGCGGGAAGATTCTACATGCTGCAGGGCGACTAAGCCCATATGCCCGAGAGCCTGTGATCCACAACGAGAGAGGCCACCGTAATGCACCCACGCACTGCCACAGGACAGTAGCCCCGGCTCGCCGCAACTAGAGAATCCGAGCACAGCAACGAAGAGCCAGTGCAGCCAAAGATGAAGTTTTAAAAAATTCTAAATAGAAGAGAAGTAAAACATAGCAAAGAGATTCCAGCTAATCATAAATGCATAACAAATAGAACACAACACTGAGATGATAGTACTCCGGGCTCACCCAGTCTTATTTCCTTCTTATAATCGACCTGTAAATCCACCCAAGCACTTGTTAAACACTGGAAGCTACAGAGAAAAGCTGACTGACTAGAGGAGGAAGAGAAGGAGCAAAAGGAGCATCATTCAGTCCAAGACATGGCAAAGCAGAGAGGAGCCTGGGTACCTCGGGGGCACAGGAGGTTCTCACGCAGGAAGTCAGGCGGGGGGAAGGCGGGACAGGGGCAGTCGCCAGGAGGAGGCAATGCCTGAATCCAATCCCACAGGAGGAGTGAGATTCAACCAGACAAAGAAGACTCAGAAGCCCATCCCAGTAGAGGAATCAGCTTACAAAAGGCCGGCTGGTATGTGGTCCACTGTGGGTGTGTGACCTGGGTGGCATTTGAAAAAACCAGTCAACTTTAAAACCCTACACAAGGACTTTCACATAATTAGCTTTGTTACATTCTCTGAACCTCAGTATCCCCATCTTCACGACAGAATCACAAAAACTTCCTTTCAAGACAGAATTAACGGATCTGCACAATCCTGGGTGGGAAAAGGAAGACCTGGCTCCCTGAAGTCCCTCCCCTGCACTCTGCTCTGCAGGCCGAAGCCACTCCTAGATCTCTAAACCCTGATGCATTAAAGAAGGAAAAATATTTTATGGTATATTCTATATTTAACAGATCATTTGTTTTAACACATACAAAACACAATGAAATAACATTATGTATTAATTCACAGTTCATGACAGACCATGTGTTCTGGGAATGGAACAGATTTGGAATTTATATAATGAACATTTTCTTCTTTCAATCCTTTCCCTGTATCTGACTCTCTGTAAGGCCTCACGTAGAGGGAACATTTGTGAGCCTAGTGAATAAGATGTTGCAACAGACTGCCGCTGCCAGGCCCTGTTTATATTGACTGAAAGAAAGAAAGCCAAGTTGTGCCTCAAAATCATCTGGGGAGCTTTTAAAATAGGCTGTAGCTTGTGACCCACTTTATAGATTTCGATTCAATTGGTCTAGAGTGGGGTCCAGGCATTTTAATATATATATATATATATATATATATTAAAGTTCTTCAAGTGATGCCAATGTAAAGCCAGGGTCAAAAAATACCATAAATGAAAGTAGAAGAGACTGACCCAGGAACCCCTTAAAGTTTCATCAATCCATTTGCGATATTCAAAGAAAATGGTAAAAAACCAAAACAAAACACAGATGAACAAATGGGAGCCAAAGGAAGTCTCAATAAAGTCTCATGAAGGACAGACAGTGGTACCACAGGGGCACCCTGGGCGCCCAGCGGGTGTTGATCATGGTGCAGGCCTGACCATGAACAGCAATGCATCTTCATGCATTTGCAGATGCATAGTAAGGACTGTGAACAGTCTTTTAAAGTTGTCAATTCAGTTTGCAAATATCATGTGGCAACACCCTGACTAAGCAACTGGGAGGTCCCCACGGTGGATGGAGAGGCAAGCACTGGCCCCTCAACCCCTATGCTGGAGATCCCAGCACTGGTCAGAGGTAGCCTCCATGGCAACCAGGCAGGCATCACCGTGCCAACAGAGAGGCAAGATTCTCAGGCTGTGACCAGGATAGTCAATCTACTGCTGAAACACAGATGCGTGCATACAGAACCATGGAAGTTAATATTCTGTGTCAGAGCTCTCAGGCTCTTATACCTGGGGACAGTGATGAAGGGGCCCCTAGGGACTTCCATAGGGTATTCTCTGAGAGCTTAGTTACAAAATCAGCACTTAATGGGAACAGTCATGGTAAGGAGAATGAATGGCTCTTGAATCAGAGCAAGCCAGACTGTGAAATTACAGAGTAAGAAGTTATCTAATTGGAAGGAGTGGTCGTCAGCCATAGAGCCACAGAAAACCAGGAAGGCCCTGTACCTGTGCTTCATAAGCTCCATAGTGGGGACACAGCACCCTGGTCAGGGGTCTCCACCCAACTGTCCTCATCTCCCACTGCCTCCATTTTAGTGTGGCCTCCATTGTGTCTGCTGCTGCTGCTAAGTCACTTCAGTCGTGTCCGACTCTGTGAGACCTCATGGACGGCAGCCCACCAGGCTCCTCCATCCCTGGGATTCTCCAGGCAAGAACACTGGAGTGGGTTGCCATTTCCCTCTCCAATGCCTGCATGCGTGCTAAGTCGCTTCAGTCGTGTCCGACTCCCATTGTGTCTGGAATATCACAAAGCCTCCCAACTTGTCTCCCCGCTTCTGCTTTTGCTGCTCCCAGCAAGCAGCTAAAGTCACCCTGTCAAAATATGAGGCAGGTCATGCTCTTTTCCCTCAAACCTTTCACTGGCTCCCATCTCAGAGGGAAAGCCAAAGTCCTTAGAACAGCCTCTATATGATCACCTATGACCTGAACCCACACCTCCGGGCCTCATCTCCTCCTACGCAGCCCTGTGTTACCTCTACCCCTCACCCCACTTCCCACTCCCACCCCACACTGCCTCCCTTGGTGATCAGTCATCATTTTGACTGTCAAATCCTCAAACATGCTGAGGCCTTTGCCTTTGCTGTTGAATTTCTAGAATGTTCCTCCCCTGGGTGTCCCCTGAGCTCACTCTCAAGTCCTTCAGGTCTTTACTTCAGGTTGGGAGGCCTGTCCTGACCTCTTTATTTAAAATAACAAATTCTCCCACCTGGCTCTACTTATCCCCACCCCCACCTCAGTTTATTTTTCTCCATGCCACTTATCATCATCTAAATATACCGTATTTCACTAATACATTTGATTATTATGTCTTCCCCACTAGAATGTAAATACGTGAGGGCAGGGATTTTGATTGGTTTTGTTAACTGCTATATTCCTAAGTAAGTAAGTAAGTAAAGTCGCTCAATGGACTGTAGCCTACCAGGCTCCTCTCTGTCCATCGGATTTTCCAGGCAAGAGTACTGGAGTGGGTTGCCGCTAGAGCCTATCACAATACCTAGAAAACAGGCATTCAGTAAATATTTATTAAACAGTCAGGATATCTCTACTGTGCCAACAGATTCATCAAGCTTTCCAAAAAGTAAGTGATGACATTGGGATGACCACATTTTCACAGCAACCTTTTGATGAGGGTTTGGTTTCCCAGAGTAAAGCAGGAGAGGATATGTAGTCTAGTTCCAGTCAAAGTTTTCCTATTGAAGGAGTGAAAAAAACAGCAGGGCAGTGGTGACTTCCTCATCTTATTTAGGGCTTCAGACTCCAAACAGCTTCCACTGTGGTGAGTTTCCGGTCTTGGCCCATGAGACCCCCTGCCCCAACACTCAGAGGCCAGGAGGCCAGTTTTCCTCTTGATTCTGGAGCTCAGCTTGCGCCTTTGTGTTTAGGGAACTCTGCCAGTTGTGTTTAGGGAAAACACAGCAGCAACCTGGCGTTTGTGGATTTGACAGTCAAAACGGCGGCTCATCACTGCTTTGGGCTAACTGCACTGCCATTCCCCAGCCCCTTCCTCCTGCGGCCACAGGCTCCTTCCTCCTGGAACCAGGACACAGGTCTGTCTTTTTGGAAAACGGCCTTCACAAGAAGGCTAACCACTTGTGCTGGTAGTGTGAATGCAGAGGGCTAGATATTTTGGGCTTTCCTTTTTTCCTCAAATGCAATTAGGTGTAATTCGTGAACCAGGCGAGTCCCAGACATCCGTTGTTCTCTAAGCATAGTCCCCGCTGCCCGCACTTACCGCCTGGGCCCTGCATGCTGCCTGCTGGGCCCCCAGGAGGAGGACAGGGCAGGTCCAGGGGAATGTCACGCCTCCCCTTCCCAGGCTCAAGCACTTGCACCTCTGTGCTCAAATAGGACCGAGCTGTGGGGTTAGGTGATCCCAGAGTGGGGTGGGTGCGTGCGTGCTAAGTCGCCTCAGTCATGGCCGACTCTGCAACCTCATGGACCGTAACCCACCGGGCTCCTCAGTGCATGGGGATTCTCCAGGCAAGATTACTGGAGTGGATTGCCATGCCCTCCCCCAGGGACTCTTCCCAACCCAGGGATTGAACCCACATCTCCTGCAGCTACTACGCTGCATGCAGGTTATTTCTGAGCCACTGGAAGCAGCCTTGGAATCAGGTGACCTGGGTTCAGAGCCCAACTCTGTCTCTTTCTGGCTAGTGTAACCGTCACAGAACGTCTAGAAGCCTGCATCCTTCTTTGCAAAATGGTTTTGTTTAAGTCAGTTCTATAGATAATGTACTTAATGGCCAGTGATAGTACCACACCTAGAGCATAACACACACTCTAGATGTAAGCAGTAGGAAAAAGAAATCCATCTCAGCCCAGGAGCCATGTGTGCTTATTTGCTAAATGTCATCACAAAAGTGACAGGGGTTCAGGGAAGGGACCAGACACAAAAGAGCATTGTGAAAGGTTTCACTGGGCAGGGAGAAGGCAAGAGAGTAAACCAGACTACAGAAAACAAGACTATGGTTTGGTCTACCTCTCTTCACAGTCTGGCTTACCTAATAGCTTGGTTGGTAAAGAATCCGTCTGCAATATAGGAAACCTGAGTTCGGTTTTTGGGTTGGGAAGATCCCCTGGAGAAGGGATAGGCTACCCACTCCAGTATTCTGGCCTGGAGAATTCCATGCACTGTATAGTCCATGGGGTTGCAAAGAGTTGGACATGACTGAGTGACTTTCACTTCACTTTCTCTCTTTACAGTTTACTTTACCCATGCTGATAACAGTACACTTAGTAATGCTGTTGGATTTCAACAAGGAATATCACAATGAAGGCTAATTTGTCACTATTGTGAGTCCATTGTCCACAGATTGTTCCCTCTACATTTGGACAATCTGCTTCCAGGTCTCAGAGGTGTTGGCACAGAGTTATGGCTCTAATGTTGTTTGTATATCTTTTTTTTTTTTTTGACTAGTACCTCTGTCAACTTTAAAATTTATCCTTATTTTTAAAATAAAAAATGCATTCAACCTTTCAAAGATATAAAAAGTCGTATAATAAAAAAATCTTCCTCCCACCCCTGTCATCCGGTTCCCAGACCCCAAAACAAACAATGTTATTCTTGTCACCAATTGCTTGTTTCTACTTCCAGAAATGATTTTCTTGGGAAAACTCTATATTACTATAAGAAGATATTTCTTTTTTTTTTAGATTTTTGATACCTATTGTCTTAATCCTTCAGGTAACTGTACAATTTATCATGGGATCACCTATTAGCATGGGTATCTAAAACGTCGAATTTTCTTTCCATGGATTCTAGAATAGAAGCTATTAAAAAGCACCACTTGTTAAGAACGCTCCCCCTTCCCCCCAAGGAAGGCTTTGCTTTTCCCATAGGTATTTGGGTTCAGATAAAGGACATGGACTTGGTCTCATATGGCTGGCGCCTTGTACTAAATATGCAGCTAGCACCTCGCTACTCCAGGTGACTCAAAATGAGTTCATGAACAGAGGCCAGGACATAAGTGATCAAAACTACAGACTCTGAACATCAACAGATACACTGAAACACTGCAGGATTTAAGCTGAAACTAACTTGCTAGATACTAAACCATACTCCATTTGCGAGATACTAAACCATACTCCAACTTTTAAAAAGCAGTTTTCTCCCCAAGTGAACCATTTTGAATTAAAAACGAAAACTTTGCATTTCCTAAAACCATGAGGTTGAACAAAAGCTGAACTACCATGTTGTCTTAACCAAACTTGGTCTACATGGATGTCTTCTTTGATACAGGGCATGGTTGTTCCCAAAGTCATTCGAAGGTGTTAAATTCAACTTCCTAGAATGAACACAATGATAGTCATTTAGAAATGTGTCTAAATGTGCATTTCATGAGGTCAGGGCTGAGACACTGAACACAGAGCATGTTGCCCTCTTTGTTCACCCTAGGCCTCAAGTACATAATTTTAGGGTGTGAACACAGCAAACATCAATAAAACCATTATTAATTTGGTGAACAAAAGCAGAATTCTGATCTGTCTTCTTCAGATATCTTAGTAAGAGCTACAGGACAATTTTGTAAACATACTGGTATTTAAACTCTTTAAAACCAAGTGGGGATCCTTATGGGAAAGGGTTGTTCTCTAGAGAGCTGAGCCCCTGCCCACCCAGCAGGAAGAATTTACAGTCTGAGAAGTAATGAGTTAGGCTTCTAGGCAGAATATGCAAGGATGCTGTGCTAGGATTCTGGGAACCTGGAGAGGGGTTTAGACCTGAGCCAGAGCTGGATGGGGGAGAGCTGGCCAAGACAGGTACAAGATGACAGTGGGAAGTCCTGTCTGATGGGGACTGGGGTGTGGGTTCCTTATAGCTTATATGAGGTCCCTATAACATCTCATCCCTTCTCACATAATCACAAGCTATCATTCTTACTCTTGCCATGCACTGGGCTCAGGGCTCTTTATGTGTCATTCAATTCTTGCAATTTCTGTAAAGCAGTCTATCCTATTCACAGATAGAAAACTGGTTCAGAGAAGTTAAGTGACTACCTCAAGGTCACACAGCATTTGGGAACATTGCTATCATTTACTAAGTACCTACTTCTGGAATTTTTATCACTTCCCATGGTTGTCACTTAGAGAGGGAATACTGCTGAATGGTGAAGGACTGTACATACTGGTTAATCTAATACTCTCAATAATTCAATAAACTCTAAATAGGCCTATCTTACAATGGAGGCTCAGAGATGGGTTGGTGAGTTGCCTGAGGTCATTCAGAGTAGGATATAGGACATGACCCCTGGGTCCAACGCATTCTCTTTCTCACAGATATGCTGTGTCAGCTTCCCCACTATGCTGGCAGAGAAGTCCAGCAACTCAGCAGTTATTAAGTCCTGAGAGCTATTTCTTGGAGTAACTGAAAATTCAAACCACTAGAAAAATAAGATCTGATGCATCTGGCCACTTCAAACTTAGAGGTCATTTCCACATATGCTGATGGGATGCACAGCAAAAGAATGTCACACATCTTGTGTCTTTCTAAGCCCCTTTTAAGACAGCTTCACAGGTAACGCTGGCTGCTGAAAAGTTCATCCAACTAAATGGAACTTCCTCAATGGCTCAGCAGGTAAAAAATCTGCCTGCAATGCAAGAGACCCAGGTTTGATCCCTGAGTTGGGAAGATTCCCTGGAGAAGGAAACTGCAACCCACTCCAGTATTCTTGCCTGGAGAATCCCATGGACAGAGGAGCCTGGTGGGCTACAGTCCAAAGAGGCACAAAGAGTTGGACAAGGTTGAGTGACTAAACATGACTTAATAAAACAGGCCACTTTTGGAAGCTCCATCTCTGCCACAGGAATAATGGGATTGGGAAATCAAGACCAAGGAGGAGGACCTCGTGATCCCTAGAAAGGCTTTAGCTATGACTCAATCCTAGACTAACTGCCCACAAAGTCAGAGGCCTGGGACAGGGGCAAATCCCCAAGCTGGGTTTTTCCAGGGGCCTGCCCCCAGACCCGTAGCATAGCACCCTTCTGTACTCTGCCTAGAAGTTTACTCCACCACTCCTCAGACTCACCAGAACTTAGCACGTGGAAAAATCGTCTGTTGCTTCTACCTGTGACCAAGGGGAACTTTTCATGGCTAATTCTGACCCTGACCAAGAGGAATTAAATGCTGAATTTCACATTAGTTTCTGTGGCTTCCTTTCTTGTTTCAAATGCCCTTTCAGAGGCCCTCTCCTTCTCATGAGCCACCCCCCAATCTTGGGCCACAGATGATGTCTCCAGGTTGGGTCAGGTTTCTACCACTGGCCTAAGGAAATCTGTGAACTGCAAGATAGCTTGGCCATTTTAGATGTATCAGAAGAGGCTGAGAAAGCTAAGCCACAGTAAAATAAATAAATAAAACAGACCCATAACGATAAGAACCTGACAGATTACAAAGTCCCACATGGATGGCAAGCTTAGTTCTAGATGGGAGTTTGGCCCTGTGTAGGATTTGCCAGGTCCCTGTACCCATCGCCACCCTTCACATTTTGGATTAGGCTAGTTGGAGCTGGCTTGCCTCTGGCAACCAACAGTGACTATTCCCAACAGAGAAAGCACGTGAACTACTTAAGCACCTACTATGTGTCAGGTGCTAGACACACAGTAGCTACTATTTTAAAACACCTCACTATTTATTGTTATAAGGTCAATAGTTACTTAAGTTACTAACACAAGCAGATATTCAGTGGGACTTCCAAATGGCTTACGGATTTAAATTAACCAAACAGTACAGAAGTTCATGAACAATTTATATGGCAACTGCAGATGGAAGCTTAAGACAGTGAATTCAGTCTTGTATTTTTCTGTTTAAGTCTTTCACATTAAATAAATGCCTCCTTGATTACTGGAGAAAAAAATAATTATAATATTCCACTGAAGCTGAGAAATAAAGCAACCGTTATTTTTTAAAAGATAAACACGGCTGATCTGCACTAATCATAATATTTTGAAGGAAATAAAACAATATTCAATATTTTTAGTCTACAAATAAATAATACCCTGTTTCACTTATTCTGTAAGCCAAAGACAAGTTTGGAAATGAGGATATTGGATAATGCCTATGGATTTAAGAGTATCAACCATGGTATTAAATTCTGAGGAAATTAAAGCATAAATGGAAAAACTGACTTAGTAAATTAATAGAAAAAAATGAACTTAGGAAAGAATGACATTTAAAGGTTTATATATAAACTTGACATGCTTCACTTGAGAGACCAAAACATTTTTCAAGTCCTTAATGATGAGAACAGCAGCAACATTCAAGACAATTAAAAACTGGCATTTAAGAAACTGCTGTATTGTTATGAATAAATGTAAGACAACAGTACTAGCGAAGCCCAAGAAAATCCCAGTTACAACTCCATTCAAGCCAATGAGCACTGGCTTTCCATTTCACTTTCCAATGTGTTCCCTTATTCCAGGTTTGAAATACACCTTCAGATAAGAGAATCTAGAAGAGGAGCAGAGTTCCAGTGCATAGCTGCAGAACCAGTCTTGTTGCATTATAGTTACAGCACATAAACAACTACAACTGTTTCTAATCAAAACAGCAAAGCCAGGCTCAAGTGCACACCCTGTGCTAAATACATACTTGAATCATAAATTATGAATTATAGAAAAAAAGACAAATAATGGCATGAAGGGCATGATAGTTTATTTTTAAAAAATTGTACCACACTGATCATAATGACCAGCATACACATTATGATGGCTTTTCTCTTGGGTATTAACATTGCAGTATTTTTGTATACTGAAATGTTTCAATAGGACCAAGAACGTTAGAGAGATAAAGATCTTAGATGAAAATGAACACTAATGATTCTGGTGTCCTAGCCCACAGAATTAATTTAAACCCCTTATGAATCAGTGGCATTATCGTGTTATGTAGTTCTGAAGAATGAAAGTTCTCTTCTAAATAGGCAGCATGAACCTATACCTTCTTGCTCTTTAATCTTTAGCTCTTACAATTTATACTATGTCCACCCTGGCCAAAGCACAATCATACAAGACACCTCAGATAATTTCCATGCTACCATTGCACAAGTTTAGTGATTTTTACTTAAACAAACAAAAAATCAAACCACTGTCAAAAAAAGGAGGCAAATAAAAATGATTTTCCAATCATCTGAAAAGCATAGTGCGTATCTGTCCAATACAGACTCAAACTTAAATTAAATGCTATCATTATCATCTCTAAACTTCTGCAATAAAATTAACATTATATATATATATATGGATTTCATTTATAGAACTGTATCTTGCAATCAACAGGAGAAAGTTATTTTTTTAGAGAACAATATATTTGGTTACAGTTCCACGTGTCGGTAGTAGAGACAAAGCCACATGACGTTAAATCTGGCTCTAAGTTACCTAAGGTATAAAATTTTGATCAAATCTGATCTTAAAAATTCAACCCATGTGAGATTACTTTTTCGAGTAAATGTGCTATTGAGAAATCATTTTAATAACCTTCACTTTGTATGACTATCTGCAAATTGACCCTTTTCTTTTAATCAATGTGACTCACCAACATTTCAAACTGACCTCTTTACTTTTATGTTACCACTTGAATACCCAGGGATTTCTGAGGCAGCATAAGTTTGACTTCATTAAAAACAGTAGACACTTTAACCTTTCAGTGACAGTTTTTAAACCTGTAAACTCAAGAATCACATTATTGAGCTCAGCAACTATAAAAACATTGAGATTCTGGTACTTCAAACCAAAATCTCTTTGTGCTTTTTAGATTAAGCTGCTTTTGAATATTTTTGGTATTTATCAGTCATTTGTATTTCCCTTATAGTAATAAAAGAATATACTTAAAGTAATTTTTAAGGTTAAATGTCCTGGGGGCTTATCAATACTTTTAAAAAAATTACTTTTTTCCACCAGCATTTGGAATAGTAGAAATTATTTCTGGTCCCTCATTAGATCAACCAACATTACTTTTCATCACGTATAACACTGAATTTTATAGACATCCCTGAAAAGTTTTTGATTAAGTAAACAAGTGAATCACAGTGGAGTCTCAACCAGTTAACAGTGTAGATCCATTAAAAAACACACACACACACACTGAATATTAAAAGAAAAATTTCAAGCTAAAAAAGAAGAAAAAGAAAAGAAAACTCTCTTAAGAATTAAAACCGAGTGTGTATTGTCACTGATTCTGTGCTCGTGTCCCCAGCAGATTAGACCCCTTCTCCGGGTTGTAAGACATGTTCGATTAAATCTCCACGTCAAGTTTCCAGGACACTTGAGTGAAGAGACTATGCTTACTGCAGCATCTAAGGGAACAGAGTGGCACCATCTTCTTCCCTTACAGACACCCTCTCTGAAGGTGAACATGAGTCTCCCTCCGCTGTGCTTGCCAGCATCGATCCCGGAGACGAAACTCGCTGGGCAAACTGATGACAGCGGATCCTCCCACCCTGCCCCCCGTGCCAACAGGAGGTTCCCAGCAGTTTGTCGTTATATGCACTGGCCTTTCACTCTTTCCAGCAGAAAAGTTGTGGTTACTTTAAAAAGGGGGTAGGGGGGTGGAGAAATGAAAAACCAAGAGTCTAAAGGCACAAAGTCGCATAGCTGCTCTAGTTGGAGTTTGTAAACAGAGAATAGGCTGAATTTAGGTAATCCCAATCTATGAGAGTAAAAAGGCATCCACAGCAGGCTTTTAACCAGCCAGCTTCTTTGAGACCCTTCATGGGTTTTGAGGTCTACAAAGTATGCACTAAAATACCCATACTTCAAAAAGCAATAAGGCAAATAGTATACTCATTATTCCAAAAGTTACAATGGTAGTGTAGGCATACATAGTATAATTTAGTTACAATGTGTGGTACTGTTTCTATTATATAACCATATTAACTGCTTCTTTCCTACATAATTATATATTCAGCCCAGTTTCAGTTGAACACAAAACCATCCTTGTACCACTGCTGATAGTTGGCAATAGTTCTTTGATAGCAGTTTGTATTCTGCTGTAGAAATTATCCTTGAACTGAAAAAAAAGTCCACAGTCCAACGTCCAGTCATTAAACACTATCATATTTGTGAAGAGCCTCTTCCAACTTCTGCGTCACTTTTTGGAAAAATATTATTTGTTGTTGTAAGAAATGCTGCATTTGTGATTTAAAGTCTCTTACTCGAATTTGATGGAAGTGGTGAATTTCAGCCAAAGTAGCAAAAGAAATAGTGTTACAGCGATCCTGAATGCCATCAGCCTTTTGGACTTCCATCTTCCCTTCTTCCACGTGTCGCCTACTCTCCTTTACTTTGGTAAGAGCTCCTGTAGTTTAAAAAAAAAATTAATTAAAAAATACATATAAAAAAATAAAAAATACATATGTATCCCAGTGTTACAGCTACATAGTAAACAGAATGTTGGGCATTATAAATACTTGCCTGAACTATTTTGAAGTCCTTTGGCATTTAAAGGGGTGACTATAATTATTTATTAAAAAAGAAGAAATCTGGTAAAGTTTTTGAAAACACCTCCACTGCTACAAATTCACTTATCAAAACTAGCCTTTGCCATTGACCAAATAGTATGTTTCATCTCTTCCAACAGCAGAGATACTATTATACTACAGACAAAAAACTGCAAGAAAAAGACAAACCAAGAAACTCTGCAATTTTAACATTCTTAAGGGACAAAGTGTAACACCACTGTGTGTGTGTGTATGTGTGTGTTTGTGTGTATGAGTGTGTTTGTGTATGTCTTAATCACTCAGTCACATCCGACTCTTAGCAACCCCATGGACTAGCCCACTAGGCTCCTCTGTCTATGGAATTCTCCAGGCATGAATACTAGAGTGGGTAGCCATTCACTTCTCCAGGGGATCTTTCCAACTCAGGGATCAAAACTGGGTCTCCCACATAGCAGTTAAGATTTTTTTTTTTTACCGTTTGAGCCACCAACACCACTATATACACATATATTAAAAAGGTCATCTCTAAAGTGGAGCATACTGCATGCATGCCTGATTCTGACTCCGAGTTCTATCAGGGGATCCATACCTGTAGCATAATGGCCCTGTGCAGTAAACATATGCCTCCTTCTCTTTACAGGCTGTAAAGATCAGTGAGTGTTGAGTCTGCCCTAATGGTGACCTGGGAATGAAGCCGGAGGTGTCATAGCTTCCAGCCAAGAAACATCACCAGAGGATGTAGGCCTGGGAGGTTGGGGGTGGGGGGGGGGGGGGCGTGGAGGATGGTTTCTGTGGCAAGTGCCACAGGAGGGCAGATCTTCCCCTAGAAGCACAGTCATAAAAAAAAAAAAAAAAGCACAAAAGCCTGAGGATGCATAGGAGGCAGGAAAAATAAAGACTATTCATGTGTACTTAAAAATGAGTGATGATAAAGTTCAAATCACTTGAGCACAGCCAGCTCAAGAATCCAGATTCCTGACTCCACATGCATCCATTCTACTAAAGCATGATGAAAACCATGATGAAACACTTAGGACACCTGGCTTGCTGGTCTGAGGACATGATGATGCTAAGTGGAGGGAAAGGTAGCCTGTTTAAAAGGCAGTGTGGAAGCTGAGCAACTTTGTTGTGGAAATGTTGTTTTAGCCAGTGGTGAAATACACAAGGGAAAAGCCCTGTATCTAAATTTCTTCAAATCTACAAAATAGAGTAAACCTACTATTAAATAAAATCCTTAAACACTGTTTTGTTGTTTTGGGTTTTTTTTGCACAACTCAAAGACCTGAGAAATTAAAACTCATCAACAACAAATGTCACAGATATAAATGTACATATGTTTGTATATTTTCATTTATTTATTCTAAAGAAGATCTTTACCTGAAAAGTGGGAGAGCCCTGGAGCAGAGAGAATACCCTGCTTCCCCCATGACCACACAGTAGAGACGTCGTCCATGGTAACAAGGCTACAGGAAGACCCCTACCCAATCCCTTAAGTAGCCATCACTTGAAAACGCGGCCCTGTTAACATTTCCCCCAGAGCAGACAAGACTCAAGAAGCAATGCAACCTGCCTGCCTATGGTCTACGTTAAACAGAGACTGCTCCTCCTCCTTAGAGACAGAAAAGAATAATTTCTTATAGCTAACTTATGTTCATTATATTTGTACAAGTGTCATCGTTTATATATAAAAATTGAAGTTGAATAAACTAGGAAAGCATCAGACCGAAGACTAAAAAAGAAAAGAAAAAACTACCTAAAAGATGACTAAGAATGTGAAACTATAAAATTTATGTTGAAAATGGTTGAGAGAGAGTGTGTTATTGTTTAGTTGCTAAGTCTGTCCAACTCTTTTTTTGCAACCCTGTGGATTATAGCCTGCCAGCCTCCTTTGTCCATGAGATTTCCCAGGCAAGAATATTGGAGTGGGTTGCCATTTCCTTCCTCAGGAGATCTTTCTGATCCAGGGAAGGAACCTGCGTATCCTGCTTGGCAGGTGGATTCTTTACCAAGCCACCCGGGAAGCCCAAACAAGGCATCAGGAGAGCAGAGTCTCAGGCGATCTGACTGTTCGTGCGATTCAGGGCCGAGGTGCCATTATTGAGCATGGAGGACAGGCGCTGGCGCCCTGCCCTGCACAGATCCCTGGGCAGCCGTGAAGCAGCCGGGTACCGGGAATATGCTGCGAGTGTCACTTGTTCTAATCACTAGAGTCCAGCACAGAGGAGCTCAGAAACCTGGCCCTGAGCGGGGCCAGTGTCAATGAACCTGCAGCTCATCAGCCTCCAGATGAGATCACCACCTTCTCAGAAACCACATTCTATGACACAGGCCTGCAGACATGCATCCATAAAAACCAATTTACAAATGAACAAGCCTGAAGTTTTCACAACCTGAATCCCATCAGAATACATTTTCAAAACTCCTGGACACAGTACAAGTATTAAATCTCTCCAAGGCCTAAAGACCTTTTGGCATTTGTCACCTTGAAGCTTTCTGAGTGTACATACTAAAAAGGAGCTATGAATTAAGGCTCACTTTTGTCCCAGCTGTGAATTTACTTTGTAAATAACACAGAGCCCTGAACAGTTGGGCTTCTGGGGCAATAATCTCAGCTCATTGACCAACATTCGTGGAGGGCCTGGCTCCCCCAGTGGCTCAGCAGTAAAGAATCCACCTGCAATGCAGAAACTGCAGGAGACATGAGTTAGATCCCTGGGTGGGGAAGATCCCCGGGAGGAGGGCATGGCAACCCACTCCAGTATTCTTGTCTGGAGAATCCCCAAGGACAGGGGAGCCTAGCAGGCTACAGTCGATGGGGTTGCAGAGTTGGACATGACTGAAGCAACTTAACACACACACAAGGACAGCATAGAGCTGGCAAGGGGGACGCACGTGGGGTGGGGGTGGGGGGCTCACACCAAGTGTTCAATCCCTACCTTCCAGAACTCTCAAGGAAGACAGCTTGAGAAAGCTCACTGAGGACAAGCACACAGCCGTGACATGAAGTCAAACAGCCCCGCAAAGCACGGAATTCTGCATGGGAGCTGACTATGGCTTCTTCCAAGATAATGTAATCGTGTCACAAGGGAAAACACTTGGAGGACCTGCTCTGTGCCAGGCAGTGCTGAGGACAAAGGGTGCCAGGGTGGGAGCAGGAATAATCGTAGGTAACAGTAAATGGTAGCTGCCTAAAACAGTCATCATATATTCGAGGCACTTTCTGCGTACCAAGTCTAACCCTGCTGCAACCCTGCTACAGACACTACTGCTGTTTTACAACAAGGAAACTGAGAAAGCCACCCACATTCTTTGAGCCCCAAAGTCAGCAGGAACCTAGTAAGAGGTGGGAGAGATGGGATCTGAGTGCAGAACTGACTTCAAAGCAAACACCACAAATATTCAGAAAAGAAACTGGAGCCTGAAGAGGCAAAAAGGCACAGTGGCCTGGTGAGCAGGGTGCTGGGGATAAGGGCAGGGGCTCCTGCCCTGCCCCTCTCTTTTCACCTTCCTCGCTGGTCCCTGGCTTTTATACTGTCATACACATCAGGAGACCTTGTGAGTATGTAAAATAAACCATATAGGTGCTGAAAATTTCCCTCTGGAATCTTAGTAACCTCATTCAATTCATTAATTGTGCCTGCAAAGCCATTTAATATTTATAAGATGTCTGATTTTCTTATCTTTGTAGCATACAATTAGGGTGCCACAAAAAAACATTGAAAAGGCAGCACGTATTTCATTATTTTGAAAATTTAAACTCAAACTTATATGGGGGGTGGGGGTTTTGTCTTCCCCCCACCTCCCCCCTTCTCACCGATTTAGATCCTATTTGAAAATTATATAAGTCAAGAACTATCACCAAAACTAGTAACATACACTCCCTGGATGGGCTTTGCCTTTCTTTGCTCTAGTGCAGTTGGATAGCCCAGCCAAAAGTTATTTTGCAAAACAGTAAGAAAAGAACAAACCACTGAAGACAGTAAGTACCCAAAGGGCAATTTCACTTGGAATTTTGGTTTAAGGCACTTAATACAAGTCAAATCTATTAGCATAATGCATCAGGACTGCAAGGAGCAAGGAAACAGGTGAAATATGTTTATTAGAAAGAGACATGGTTCCTATTTTAGGGACTTGAATTATTTTTTGAGGTGACAAGATTTACATGCCTGAAACCATTAAAGACCATTAAAAACCATATACAAGATAGAAAATGAAGGTATTGAACAGCATTCTATAAATGTACAAACTGGTAGAAGGAGTGCTAGGTGTAATCAAGGAAGAGTATGTCATCACAAAATTGGACCCATGAATTTGGAGCAAATTTTAAAACCACAACCTCTTTTAACTAAAATCTAGTTAAATTGGTTTCCCTCCAGACTCACCTTCTGAAGAAAGATGATTAACAAAAAACAGGCCGACAGCAATATACTTTTTGAAAAATCGAAAGAGTTTCCAAGTTGATAGCAATCCAGTTCTCTAGGCATCTGGCTGTTACATTTCAGGATGACAACCCAAAAACCTTCAACCCCAAGGCCCCCCAAAAGTAAGTTATCTTTTGTAAAATATTATTCACAGTTAAAAAATTATTTCCTTCAAGGAAAAAACCATTCGGTGTTTAAATATTCACCTCACAAGCCTCTGTTTAGTTTTTCCCATACATTTTTAACAAATACTAAGGGTTTAGTGTGTTTTCTTATGAGAAAGATAAAATCAAATCATTCAATAAGCTAATTATGGAAGTTAATTAGTCTACTGTCTGAGAATATACAGAAAAAAAGAAAAAACCACGGGGGAACTGATGAACAGAACTATTTTCTGGAGATTTCCCTGAAGCTCCCCTCTACCCTACTTCTACCCACTGCACTTCTAAACTCTGGCTTCTCTCAAGGTCAAAGTGGGAACATACTTTTCCAATAGAAATGCTTTACAAACATCCATCAGATATAAGTAAAATAGTTTTACTATTAGAACTAGGACTTGCATGTTTGTCACAGATGGTGTATTCTTGCAGTTTATTTGCCAATTCTCAAACTGGGAATTGTGTACACACATCTATGCTTCCCGTATTTCCATATCTAAAATATTAAACATCACAAGGCAGAGATAGCCATATTTTCAATCAAGTTTAGCTTCTAAAGAGGGAAGAGTTAGAGAAAGAAAACTATTGGGGGCAGGGTTAGATCCCTACAGACTTGCTAACTCTAGGATAGCTTAAAATATTAACTTGTAGCCGAAGAATCCATTGCATAGGTACAGTGTAACCAGCTGCAGAGTTGTCACAAACATTACAGCATATTTTAAGTATTCTCTCAGCTGTACCAAACCCAAGAGGAGTGTAAGTAAAAGCTAGAAACATGGCCCAGAATCTAAAGACCAACAGGAATGCATACTTTTATCATGTAGTCAATACAAAAACAGGCAAAGGTTTTCAAAACCTGTATTTTTTTTTTAACTTTATTTTGTATTGGGGTAGAGCTGATTAACAACGTTGCAATAGTTTCAGGTGAACAGGGCAGGAGTTCAGCCATACACATACACGTACCCACTGTCCCCCAAACTCCCCTCCCCCAAAAGCTGTACTTCGATAGTGGCTAATTTAGGAGGAATCTAACCCCCACCAGGCTTCTTCTGTCACAAACATCACACTGTCACCCTGCTTTTGTAACAGTAAGGAAAATCAAACAATAAAGGGGAGAAATTATAAAAAAAAGTCTAATGTGAAAAGTGGTTGCTTCTGGATTAAACAAAAGACCCATAATACTCATGGGTAGGGCAACTGTTTTTAAAGTGAAAGAAAATTAAAAATAGGAGGGATCAGAGGGAAACACATTTCAGAGTAAGAACACAAGTACAGAACTACAAAATTATTTCTCGGGCTAAAAGACAAACATTATATGGGGTAATATATGGACAAAATAAGATTTTATCAAGAAAGGAAAATGGAGGCAATTATTAAATTCTGACATTAAATAAGAAGAGGCTGACATTACAGAACAATGAACACACTCTTCATTAAGATACTAATAACCAATAACAAGACAAAATAACAAGAAGGTAATACATGAAAAATGGTGCAGCCTCCCCAAGTTATACAACTAAAAATAAATTCTTAAAGGGTATTAGAAGAACAGGAAAAGGTATTCATGAAAGTGGGCAATCTATTTCCATCACACCCATGACTGTGCTGCCCAACAGGCAAAAGCAGTCTAGCTCCCATGCAGGCACTGGGCTGAGTTGGACACATTTCAGGTGTTTCTTCCTCAGGGAAGCTCTGTGACAGGGAGGCAGAAAAGAGTACAGAGTTGGGCTTCCCAAGAGGCGCTGGTGGTAGAGAACCTGCCTGCCAATGCAGGAGACCTAAGAGATGCGGGTTTGATCCCTGGGTCGGGAAGATCCCCTAGAGGAAGGCATGACAACCCACTCCAGTATTCTTGCCTGGAAAATCTCATGGACAGAGGAGCCTGGCGGGCTACAGTCTATGGGCCACAGAGTCTTTTCAAAATACAGAGATACCCCTCCTAAAAAGACTTCCAGGCTGAGAAGGAACTTGCAGCTGAGCACTCAATCTAACTATTAAAATGGTTATTAATAGCTTAATAATTAAGTTATTAATATTTAATCTAACTATTAAAATAGTTGGACATTATTAAAGGATCTCCACAGGATAGAAAGTTCACCCAGGAACTGATCACCCTAAGCCTTTATTCCAAAGGATGGAGCAGGACCATGACAGACTTCCTCCTCATCCACCACTCCACCTTGGCAAGGTGCCCACTGGGGATCTGGGAGAACTCAGCCTTTGGTGAGAAGGGCAGAGCTGGGTCTCCGATTTTTTTTTTTTTCCCAATGAGCTATAAGGTTGTGAAGGTTAGATGAGGTTTTGGTACAGTTTTTTTCAGTCTCTCTAGCAAGAGGCTGTGACTTGTCCAAAGTCCCACAGCTAATTCCTGGTAAAGAACTCGCCCTTCCTACCTGCCTGCCAGCCCTGCCACTTTCCACTTAACATTCCAGTCAGGGCCTCTGCTCCACTCTGTTGAAAAGGGTCCTTCCCTTTCTATATTTGGAGTCATAAAAGGAAAACTAAACCAGTATTTCAACTTTGCTTTAGGACCTGCTGTTAATAAATCTCCCAGACTTTTTTGGCCTTTTTAACTGACTCTGTACATGCAAAATTCCAACTGTGTTCATTATGATACTTATTGAAATTACCCAGGCTCAGAAAAAGGCATCTTGCACACTTCCCCATCACCAAACCCAGCAGAACTCATGTCCTAACTTCACTCCCACTCCTCTCCTCCCATGTTCTTGGCATTTTACCAACATAAGAATAATTTTAAAGCATGCTCAGGCCAGAAGGAGCATCCTGCTTCATAACCCACATGCACTCAATTTTAGAGGAATGATATTATGCATGTTTGTGGGGAACACAAAATAATTACACATAAAAGAATTCAATCACATGACTAAGTTCATTATTATTATAACCTTAAAGGGCTCAAACTCATAGATTAATTACAATCCAGGAAGTCAACACCATTTCAAAAGCATCACATTATTTACGCAGAATGCCATTAAATTATGTACATCAATAAAACTGTTCAGGAAGCATTTCATTGCCATTTTGGTTTTTCTAGAATGAGAGCACTGAAGCTCTGGTATCATCTAGTCAGTGAGAACATGTGAAGAATAGCCAACAGTCATGAACAGTCTTCCACTTCTTTAACTTTTGAGAGCAATCGCTTAGGGAAATGTGTTTGGAAAATATACCCAGTTTTCTTTTTTAAAAGATAATGTTTATTTTTTCCCTGGCAATTTAAAAAGTAATACACATACATGTAGAAAATGCGGTAGGATTTCAGGCTTGGCCAGAGACTGCCTTTCTCTGGAAGGGATGTCTGCGCCCTAGAGAGCGAACAGTGATGCCAGGGCAGAAGAGAACAGGATGGCAGTTAGGGACAGTCGACCAGCCGGCTCTCTGTTGCCCTCAGGCAATAACAGCTGCTCAACACTGCTTTCAGAGATTTCATCATTCCGTGTTACATTTGATCAGTTTTTTTTTTTTTTTAATTTTTATTAGTTGGAGGCTAATTACTTTACATCATTACAGTAGTTTTTGTTATACATTGATATGAATTAGCCCTGGATTTACATGTATTCCCCATCCCAGTCCCCCCTCCCACCTCCCTCTCCACCCGATCCCTCTGGGTCTTCCCAGTGCACCAGGCCCGAGCACTTGTCTCATGTACCCAACCTGAGCTGGTTATCCGTTTCACCCTAGATAATATACATGTTTCAATGCTGTTCTCCTGAAACATCCCACCCTCGCTTTCTCCCAGAGTCCACAAGTCTGTTCCATACATCTGAGTCTCTTTTTCTGTTTTGCATATAGGGTTATCGTTACCATCTTTCTAAAGTCCATATATATGTGTTAGTATATTGTAATGGTCTTTATCTTTCTGGCTTACTTCGCTCTGTATAATGGGCTCCAGTTTCATCCATCTCATTAGAACTGATTCAAATGAATTCTTTTTAATGGCTGAGTAGTATTCCATGGTGTATATGTACCACAGCTTCCTCATCCATTCGTCTGCTGATGGGCATCTGGGTTGCTTCCATGTCCTGGCTATTATAAACAGTGCTGCGATGAACATTGGGGTGCACGTGTCTCTTTCAGATCTGGTTTCCTTGGTGTGTATGCCCAGAAGTGGGATTGCTGGGTCATGTGGCAGTTCTATTTCCAGCTTTTTAAGAATGGAACTGGAGGAATCAATCTGCCTGACTTCAGACTCTACTACAAAGCCACAGTCATCAAGACAGTATGGTACTGGCACAAAGACAGAAATATAGATCAATGGAACAGAATAGAAAGCCCAGAGATAAGTCCACGAACCTATGGTCACCTTATCTTCGACAAAGGAGGCAAGGATATACAATGGAAAAAAGATAACCTCTTTAACAAGTGGTGCTGGGAAAACTGGTCAACCACCTGTAAAAGAATGAAACTAGAACACTTTCTAACACCATACACAAAAATAAACTCAAAATGGATTAAAGATCTAAATGTAAGACCAGAAACTATAAGACTCCTAGAGGAGAACATAGGCAAAACACTCTCCGACATAAATCACAGCAGGATCCTCTATGACCCACATCCCAGAATTTCAGAAATAAAAGCAAAAATAAACAAATGGGACCTAATGAAACTTAAAAGCTTTTGCACAACAAAGGAAACTATAAGCAAGGTGAAAAGACAGCCCTCAGATTGGGAGAAAATAATAGCAAATGAAGCAACAGACAAAGGATTAATCTCAAAAATATACAAGCAACTCCTCCAGCTCAACTCCAGAAAAATAAATGACCCAATCAAAAAATGGGCCAAAGAACTCAACAGACATTTCTCCAAGGAAGACATACAGATGGCTAACAAACACATGAAAAGATGCTCAACATCACTCATTATCAGAGAAATGCAAATCAAAACCACAATGAGGTACCATTACACGCCAGTCAGGATGGCTGCTATCCAAAAGTCTACAAGCAATAAATGCTGGAGAGGGTGTGGAGAAAAGGGAACCCTCTTACACTGTTGGTGGGAATGCAAATTAGTACAGCCACTATGGAAAACAGTGTGGAGATACATTTGATCAGTTTTGATCAGTTCTGTGAGCTGAACTATAAAGCACATTAGCAAATACAGTTACACTACACTAAACTCTGCTGTATCATTTCCTTCTGATTTGCAGAAAGAAAGCACTGCCCTGGCAAAGTCTGACCCAGCAAAACCAGAAAGGGGGCAAAAAGAAAAAAACAAAAAAAAACAAAAACCCACCCACTCACATTGTGCAGTGCCTCAGACATTTTCACCAGGGAGGCTCTAAACTCGATTGAAGTTATCTGGCTTCCCTTCAGTTGAGGCCCTCTCCTCCACCTTCACCTTCTCAGGCCCTTCCCTACCCCCCAGGCTCCCTGGCTGCTCCAAAAGTTCCTAACCCACTAGTTTCTGCACCTGAACTTTGCCTTCCTTTCCTTAACCAAATCTCTTATTCTCTCTCCGACCAATTATACAAAAGGTTCAGTCACTAAGCAACAGGGGATCCAAAGGCTACATTTTCTTCCTTTGAAAAAAAAAGAATTAGAAGAAAAAAGTAAGCACTTCATTTAATTTTGAAATCATGAATGTGCCAAAAACATTAACTAGATTTTGTCTTCCTGGGGCCCTGCCCCAGAAAACCCAGGCAATGAGGGACAGAACAGGAGACCGACTGAAGGGCACAGAGACAGCTGTACAGAAGCTGGGTGAACTAGACCTGTTTTTCTTCATTCCCTGGTACTTGTAAAATGTTGAAAGAAAATGCTAATTTGGCCAACGTGGCCTATTTTGCCCTTATCCCCCAATCACTGGTACCCACCCCCATGGGTTCCTGCTAACTCCCCATTAACTCTTTCCCCTTCTACTTTCCTCCCTCCTTTTGGTTTCCATCCACCCACTCGTTGATTCCTCCTTCCCCTCTCTCTGCTCCAATGTTTACTTTTCAAATTTTTTTTTAATTAGTAAAATAGCTCCAGAAACAAAGGCTGACATCCACATAAAAGGGGCAGGATAGGATGACCATCCATCCAGGTCCCAAGTGAGCACCTGCTCTATGCAAAGCTGTGGTCTGTACCCCGCAAGTCTAGTTTTTTTTTTAATCTTTAACCTGGAAAGAAAAGCAAGGATGACTCTTGTTTTCAGAGGTGGACAAGAGGCTGAGGCAAGGGAAATAACTTTACAAGGTGTCAGCTACATGTGTGTCTGGGTCTGCTTCCCAACCCACACCACCTCCTGTACCTGCCCAACTGGGGCTGCCTCCTGCCTGAGATCTCAAGGCCCCACGGAGCAGGCCCAGAACACGGGGCACCACACCACACCAAGCCCTCCAGAAACCTCATGGAGGGCTAAGCAACCCATGATCCACCTCCATGGAGAAGGAAATGGCAACCCACTCCAGTATTCTTGCCTAGGAAATCCCATCCCATCGACAGAGGAGCCTGGAGGGCCACAGTCCATGGGGCCGCAAAGAGTGGGACACGACCGAGTGACCGAGCTGGCACGCACGAACCACCTCCAGGCCCTCACCACTCCACTTATTCCTGCAGCAAGTCTGACTGAGTGGGCTCCAGATTTGGACCACATAAATAAATCGGAGAGGGTGCAAATAGTACCACTGAACTCAAGTCAGTGAGAGCAAAAATTCAAAGATACAAGTAATTTAAAATTCACTGTCAATTCACAAAGAGAACTTTTGAGTCATTTAAAAAGTAAGAAAGAGAGGGTCAGGACCAGGATAATAAATAACAAAAAAATAAATAAATAAAATAACAACAACAAAGACTTGATTGCTTGATGATAAAAAAATCACTTAAAGAACTCGGGCCTCTAAGTTTTGGTCCTGAAGGTACAATAAAAAGCTGTTTGTTCTGGTAAACGTCTTATTATTTCCTAATTAAGCAGACCTTTTAGCTCCATTCAGCAATCACCAGAAGTGCACCAGCAGAATGACATTTAGTATGAATGAAAACATTCACTGGAGTGCACCACATCTTAAAACATTTGATTACTTCTACTCACTATGTACATAGATCCATACAGCTCACCTTGCTCCAGAAATGAAGATGGAAATCACCGATTATATCTCTTGTGGCTAATTTGGTAGCATAGGTTGTTCTGTTCACAGCTAGGAAATGTGATAGATAATAAAGGTTCTTGTGTTTCAGCTTATATTGAGTAGTAAATACATGATAAAGATACTAGGATGATAGATTCAAGAGAATACTGTAAAAATAGCGTTTTTATTTCAGAAGATTCTGGATATAATGGTGAAAATGTTGATGTGCCTATGGCCAGGCAAACAGAGACAAAGACCAAAATTTGAGGATAAGAAAAACATGTATCATTTTCTTTCTTAAAGGTTTTCTACTCACAGAACCATAATAAAATAAGGTAGAAGGAATATTCTTGATAATTATGAACATACAATAAAACTCAAATAAAACAACTGATGTTGTAAAACAGAATTCATAGTGTGGCTAAAATTCAGAGAATACGCTTGATGCCTGAGGTGCACAGTGGATAATTCCTAATTCCTAGTCCTTTTGTTTCCTGATATATATGCATGGATATCAGTCTGTACAAATAAAGCGACATTAGGGATATTTGCAAGCTGCCAGCACTTCGGATTTAAATGACCTTTGACATACAACAAAACATACCTACACCTAAGACTAAAATGGACTTTGTAAACTACCTTTAACCAAAGGTAAAACCTTAGTTTCTTTTTTTCTAGGAAGATAAAGGGAGGCCCAAGCTAAGAGGTGGTGCAGTAGCAAAGAATTTGCCTGCCAATGCAGGAGATGCAGGTGCAATCCCTGGATTGGGAAGATCCTTGGAGAAGGAAATGACAACCCACTCCAGTATTCTTGCCTGGAGAATCCCATGGACAGAGAAGCCTGGTGGGCTATAGTCCATGGAGTCACAAAAGAGTCAGACACGACCGAGCACACACGCACACAGAGTAACATAAATTTAATAGAAGCTGCTAAGCAGACAGGCCCCTCTCTGTGGGGCAGGAATACAGCGAGCTGGCACTGGCCCTTTAGAAAAGAAACAGACACACGAGGTACACATCCAAAGCCAGATCCGTGATTCCCAGGACTGCTTCTGAGAGGGCTGCAGTTACTACTACAGTTAGAACAACATTTTCAAAGGACCTTTTTCTTTCTTTCACATATTCTTCCCAAATAATATCTGGTTTTTAACTTTAGAAATGTAATTGTAAACCCCAGTGTTACCAGCTGCTTCTTAAGCTACGGTGGGTACTAAGTGGTGAGCAGCCCAGCATTAATGGCTTCCCTCAGTGCTGTTCGCTGTGGCCATTATGACCGGCACTTCACATCACTTTACAATCACTACACTTTGGGGATGATTCCTAAGCCAACAGTTTTAAACTTAAGAACACTATTGGCCCTGGGGTATCCCTGCTTTCTGCCAATGGCGAGGACCAGGTTTCCACTGGCTATGAGTCTTTACTCTGGCCACATCTAGACTTCCTGAACCAATCATAAATAAACAACTGAAGTCAAAACAATCTAGAAATACAGTATTTTAAAACAGACATAAAATATAACTCAAAAAACATGAAAACTTATAGATTACCCATGCTGACATTTACTAGCATGTATAAAGATTTCTCACTGCAGGCAATAGGTGGGCTTTTGTGAAAATCACAAATGTCAATATAATGAAATATAATAAAAAGTCCAGAAAATGGGATTTTCTAAGGATCCCTTCAGCCCCATTCCTTCTCTTTCCCTCTAATCCTTCTTTTGTTAAACCTACCTGTTTCTATTCTTGGCATCACTACTTCCTGTCACTCAACTTTAAAACTTCAAAGGTAACTCTAGACTCAAGCTTCCCTGGTAGCTCAGTGGTAAAGCATCTGTCTGCAATGCAGGAGACGCAAGAGATGTGGGTTGGATCACTGGGTCAGAAAGATCCCCTGGAGGAGGAAACGGCAACCCACTCCAGTATTCTTGCCTGGGAAATCCCTGGATAGGGGAGCCTGGCAGGCTGGAGTCCACGAGGTCATAAAAGAGTTGGACATGACTTAGCAACTAAACAGTAACTCTAGACTTAAGAGAGCCCCTCCTCACCAGTCCTTCCACTCTCCCTGACAGGTGTCTTCAGGTCACCTGCTCTTTCAAAGCCCGCCTCGAGCCTGGTCTACTAACAAGCCTCTGCAGGTCTGTACTCAGCCAACAGGAGCAGCTTCCTGGGAAACAAGTTGCACTCGGGGGACGCACGCCAAGAGCTCACAGTTAGGTTCTGTGGCTCACCACCTTCCTGCCTGCAAAGTGGGGATAATGAGAGAATTTACCTCAAAATCTTCCATGAGGTTTAAATAGATATAATACAGTGTAAAGCACCATGCCTGGCACACAAAAACCCTCAATTTATATTTGCTACTTTTATCTCAATTCAGAAGTCACTCTTCAGTTTCAAACCGTTAGTGGCTGCTGACTGCCTATAGGATAAAACCATTTTCTAGCAGGCATCCTACCTATTGTAGCATAAAGAGTACTGATCTCAGGTCAAAGCTTATTAGCTGTGTGATTCTGGAAATCACTCAACTTCCTTGAGCCTCACCTGGCACCCAGCTGGGGAGTTAAACAGCTATCCTGAGTTGAACAGTATCTCCTTACAAAAATTCACATCCACCTGGAAACTGTAACTGTGACCTTATTTGGAAACAGGGTCTTTGCCCACATAATTAGTTTGGGTGAGGTCATACTGGATTGGGCTTCCCAGGTGGCTCAGTGGTAAAGAATCCGCCTGCCAATGCAAGAAATGCAGGTTTGATCAAAGATCCCTGGGGGAAGAAATGGCAACCCACCCCAGTGATCTTGCCTGGGAAATCCCATGGATAGAGGAGTTTGGTGGGCTACAGTCCATGGGCTTGCAAAAAGTCGGACATGACTCAGTGAGCATGCAAGCCCAAGGTCGTACTGGAAGAACGGGCCCTCAATCCAATGTGGCAATAGCCTTAAAAGAAGAGGAGATGAGCACAGAGGGAGAAGGCAGGGTAAAGATGGAGGCAGAGACTGGAGCCATGAGTCTACATGCCAAGAACAGCAAGGGTTGCTGGCAACCACCAGAAGCTGGAAGGATCCTCCCGTCCAGCTTTTGGAGAGTGGCGCTGCCGATGTCTTCATGTCAGATTTCTAGACTCCGGAACTGGGAGAGAGTAAACTTGTATTTTTCTTAAGCCACCTCGTTGGTGGTAATCTCTTACGGCAGTCCTGGCAAACTAGTACAACAGCTAATCATTAACGCTTAGAGACATATTTGCCGTAGAAAATGGTTATTCCAGGTGTCACACAAAGAAACCGAGGCTGAGTGAAGCTGCTGGTGGGAACTCAGCCCCAGATGGTTGAGGTCCAGGCTCACAACCTCTCTGCTGTCACACCCACCCCTGTACAGAGTCAGATGCAATGGATGTGACTGCCCGGAATACTGCTGCTCACACAGTAAGCACTCAAAAATGGTAGCAACAGCCACACATACACCAATTCCCTAACCTGCTTGACCTCCAAGTCAAGGGTCAGCAAACATCTTCTTTAAGGGTCAGACAGTAAATATTTGATGCTTTGCAAGTTGAGGCAAAATTGAGCCTTATCTAACTATTAAAAAATAAATATAAAAAGCATCCTTAAGCTCAAGTGCTATAAATGAACAGGCACCTGGGTGGGTTTGCCAGTCAGCTGCAGACCCCACTGCATCTTCCAGCATCTTTGCTGGCAGCTCCATAGGCTCAGCGTGCAGGGCATTTTTATTCTCCTCCCTGTCCCTTGCCCCACTCCTGTTGGCCAACACCTCCTTCTGTCTCCTCTTCCCCACCCCCACAGACATTTTCTCAGTTTAGGATTTCACCATGTCTTGCCTGAATTATTCCAAGAACTTCCCATCTTGCCCCACCCCGAGCCACCCTTCACACCTGTCACCAGGCCTGCAGGCCCGAGCACATCAATACCCCTGTTGATCTTCTATGAGGCTCCCTCCATCACCTCCAGCATCAAAATCTCATGAGGACCTTTCTTAAGAACACCAGTGTTTAGGTTACATGTTCCCACCTTTCAGATTCAGTGCATCCAGAACGGGCCCTCTGTACAGCTGCAACCACGCCAAGGCTGATGTGAGAGGCGGCCGGGGTTTAGTCCCTGATTTTTGTACTTATGGTTCCCTCTGCCCAGAATGTCCTTCCCTGTGCTGTCCACCAGGCAAACCCCCAACTGCTTTTCAAAACTCTTCTTCCACTGAGACAGGGAGAAGCCAGTCTTGAACTCTGCATAGTTAACCACGCCTCCTCTGTCCTACTTCACACTATGGCACATGCTACCATGACTGTATGGGTCACACTGTACAGTGACAGCTAACTCACCTGTCAGCCTCCCTCAGTGACCTAAGCTCTGGGCATGGAGTGTATCAGCGCTTATATGCTTATCAAACCTATCCTAAAGCATTCCCAGGATCAACCACGCACTGTCCATGGATGTTCCTCCAAAAGGCAAAATACAACTATCTTTCAAAGGGAAAACCAATGCTACCACCCAAAACTCTAACACAACCCTGGACTCTCATGCATTATTATTATACAGGCACTAAGTTAGACCCACCTCTGATTTCAGTTTTCTGCACACACACATCCTCCCTCCGTCATGGAACTGCATCTTCCCTGAGGGCAGGCACCTCCTGCTCAACACCCACACCCAGCGCTTTGTGTATCCAAGTCACTCAACACTGTAAACACACACGCTCTAATTCACATGTTTTGAATTAAGCAAAAGGGACCCCAGGGAAAGAGTAGTCTCATGAAAGCTTACCAAAGAGGAGAGAAACATACGAGTTTAAACACCAAAAATCAATATAAAGTTTAATCATGAGGTACATAATTTTTCTGGCACATAAAATGAAGCATTTTCAAACTTCCTCTCCTCCTCCCCACTCCAGTGAATTTTGGAAAGTCATTTCGTAGATACTTAAGACTTAAACTGCTCACATGTTCATGACTTCACCCATAAAACACATCCAGATCCTATCTTTATTTCCTGTACGCTTTTAAATCCTGTTATCCATCATCATATAAATAGAAAAACAAAAAAAAAATTCTATAAATCACAGAAGAAATCTATTTCAAAATTAACCAAGAAGTACTTTGGAGTGCCTACTTCATTAACCTCACAAGCATTCATTAAGTACTTACTATGCATGTGTGAAACAGTGGAACTTTGCACTTGAGGAACATAAAGACGATCCCTGCACACTAATCAAGCAACATACAGTCTCTGGCACACCAGTCAGCATTTTATCGGCAAAGACAACTTAGAAACGGGCTGGGATACTCCAAGGACAGGAACTTGACCTGGGGCTTGACTGTGAGCGCGCTGGGTGGGGGAGATGTGGAGCGGAACGCAGGAGCCTGAACACCATCAAGGATTACTCTGAAGTCCTAATAGCCCATCCCCACCTCTGTGTCACTCAGAGCCTTCCTCATCTCAGCTGACGGAGACTCCATTCTTAGCGCTGGTGAAGCCCAAACCAGAGTCACTCTGATGTCTCCTCTTCCTCTCAGGTGCCACATCTGATCCTTTAGGAAAACCTGCTGATTCTATCTTAAAAATAAATCTAGAGTGGGACCTCACTGTCTCATCATCTCTCAGCCACATTATCAGATTTACTGGCTCCTAGCTCCTACCACTGAAGCGACTTAGCAGCAGCAGCAGCTCCTACCTTCGGCCTCCACCCTGCCTCATCCCTGCCCATTCTCTTCTCAACAGAGCAACTGGAGTCAGTCTGTTAAAAGGCCTACTGGTACATCGCTCCTTCCCTCAAAACCTGTAATAGCTCCCGTCAAACCCGGGCTTTCACTCCAAATCCTGACAATGACCTATGAAGCCCCGGAAGTGGAACCTTCTGGGACCTCACCTCCTACTCAGACCTTCTTAGCACCCATCACCTGGTCTCCCTACTGTTCCTCAGCAGGCCCAACACACACCCACACTAGCACCTTTACTCCGGCTGGATCTCCTGCCTGAAGAGCTCTTCCCCCATACCTGTTTGGTTAACCCCCTCACCTCCTTAAATCTCATCTTCTCGATGAGGCCTTGATCATCATGCTTTTCAATATGCACCTCATTCCGCCTCTGGCCTCCCCAAGTCCACTTGTTCTGCTCCACTTTTATTTTCCCCCAACACATATCATGAGGCGGGTGACTGTCACTGCGCTCCAGATCCACGCTCTGGGGTCGCCTGATCGCGTCGACCAGCATCTCCCTGTGCCCCTCCGGCCGCAGAGACCAACTGAGCCAGCCTTACCTGCGCCGGGCCACCCAGTGGGCAGGGAGAAGGCCTTCTGTGCCCAGAGCGCCTGTGGCTTGGAGGTCTGGCCCTTAGGAGCATTCACTTCCCCTCGGCCCCAAGGTCCCCCAGTGACCTGCCCTGGAGGTGGGGGCAGGCCCAGACTGTGGCGTTGGGGCGGGTGGTGGGCACACTTGGGCCCCGGTTGTCAGATTCTTTCTGACCAAGGTGTTTTTCACACTGCACTCTGGAGGTGGGGACCAGCCTGGGTCATGAGGGGTGACCCAGAGAGGCTGGTATGGGTGCCGGTGAGGTTCCCCAAGAGTCCCTTGGACTGCAAGGAGATCAAACCAGTGAATCCTAAAAGAAATCAACCGTGAATATTCACTGGCAGGACTGATGCGGAAGCTGAAGCTCTAGTACTTTGGCCACCTGATGCAAAGAGGGACTCACTGGAAAAGACCTTGATGCTGAGAAAGACTGAAGGCAGGAGGAAAAGGGGATGACAGAGGACAAGATGGTTGGATGGCATCACTGACTCAACAGACATGAGTTTGAGCAAGCTTTGGGTGATGGTGAAGGAGAGAGAAGCCTGGTATGCTGCAGTCCATGGGGTCGCAAAGAGTCAGACACGACTGAGTGACTGAACTGAACACATACCATACTTGGACACACATTATAATTACTCAGTGTGTGTTTTTCCCTGTGTCTCCACCCTGCTAGAATGTAAACTCTACAAGGGTGGTGACCTTTTGTTTTGACTCCTGGTGCAAGCGTAGCATCTTTACTAGTGACTGATCTATGATGGGCACTGAAATATTTGTTGAATAAAATCAGGTTTACCTTTCAGAGGATCCCATGAATAAACTGAATGATGTTAAGCTCCCCTCCCTAACCACTGTCTCCCTACCTGCTAAATAACACATAAAACTTCTTTATCTGAAGAAAAAAGTCACATCACAGTGACAGACACAAAGTTCCAAGGAAAGGGAGAAGAAATGACATGTGGACTAAAATTCGTCCACATTGAAGTTTAACCGAGCTAAAAATACAAGATCAACAATACAAGACTGGCTCTATGTCTGAAGAGAAGACAGTATTTAGATCTCAAGGTGAACTACAGCTTGTAGGAGGGAAAACAGCCGATCACACCTTCTGTCTTTGGTGGCCCTATTAATTACACCTTCATCTGGGTCAGAGGGAAGCTGCTCCAGCGGCCCAGCAAGCCTTCGCGTCGGAACACCTGGGAGCTCTCATCACAGGCAGGAAGCCAGGGAGTCATCACTTTCACATTTGCAGCACCTGGCAGGGAGAAGCCCTGGATGCATGTTTGCTGATCTGAATTAAATGTGCGTGACTCTTCTTTCATGCCAACCGATAAAGGATTTTCATGCTCCTAGATTACAGAGTCACATAAACAAAGAATGCTCTTGAAACTAGCCTGAAACAAGGTCAAAGTGTTCATTATATACTTTGGAATATTTTATTTTCATGGTTTTTTTTTGGGGGGGGATATTTTATTCTCAATGCAGGAACGATGCTATTAAAAGAGTTAACCAACAAAACGATATCTAGGAAACCATGAACCACATAGTTTCAGGTGATGGAACTGAAGCTCAGAAATGCCAACACTTGTGTGTAAAGGACACAAGTAATTTGGAGGAAGAGAGAGGCTGACAAGAGACAATTTACATAAACTCCTTAGTGTGAACAACAGCAAACTGCTGACTCCAATAACACTGATGATTATTCCTATCACCATTTTTCCTGGTGTGCAAAACAACAGCTGCATTAAAATACAGCACTCAACTACTGTACTGATGATTCCACCGGGTTTTATACTTTGTCTGCAATTCTGGTGGTAAAAGGCCGCCTGAAGGGATGATAAGATCGCTGGAACTGTCTTTTAAGGGAGAGTATCTCCCATCTTAAAAGTACCTTTATACTTTGCAAAATCAATTGCTTAGTGAGCAATTACTAAGAATCGTAACATTTGGTCCTCATGATGACCTTATGAGGAAGTGTTCCCTCTCCTGTCAGTGAGAAAATGGGGCTCACAGAGGTTAAAACAGCTGCCCAAGGATCCCCTCACATCTGGTCACCCAGATGTCAGGCTGGCCCACGGTGACCAGACTCTGCTGTGGGGCCCCAGAGCCGATTCAGCCCCCCATCAGACCCAGACCAGCCCCACCTGCTCTGTGAAGCCCCGGGGACTCTCAGCACCCTGGCACACAGCTTCCCTGCCACCAGTCAAAAAACTCCATGATGGGACTTCCTCTGCACCTCCACTGCAGGGGGTACAGGTTTGATCTCTGGTCAGAGAACTAAGCTCCTGCCTGCTGCCCGGCACAGCCAAGAAACAAAATAACAACAACAAAAACCTCCATGAGGATCAAAGTCCTGTCCATTCCTCCTGCAGACACAAATCAAGTCTGTGCTCTGTAAACATGGGACGAAAAACAGTTCAGGTCTTCTGGGCACAGTCTCTCTAAACAGAAAGCATTTCTGTGGCGTGTGTGTGTGTGTGTGTGTTCATCATAAGTAGATAGCAAATTAAATCTAATTTGAAAAACACTTTGAGAAGACAGCAGATTTTTAGTTAGCCTGAAAAGAAGGAATCTGTTTAAGAAAAGTGTCAAAAAAAAAAAAAAAAAAGTGTCATGTTGGTAAGGGTTGTTTGGGTTCTACACGGTCTTTGAAAATTCAAAGATGACCAGATAGGAGCCTGTGCATATGACACTTCAAGAGGACAGTCCAGCTGAGTCCAAGATTCCTTAGAAGACCGTGAGTGGCAATTCAGGTCCCTGCCACCTCTGGGCTCTACAGTGACCAACCTAACAGACCAGACTTCCTGATACAATTCTGCGGAGGGCTTCACGACTCAAAAATGAAGTCGGAAAAGACCAATGACAAGGTGATGTGAGCAGTGTCCCCACCTAGATTGTGACCAAGACATTCGGTGGCCAGTCACACTGATGCTTTAACCCAGGGATTCAGTCATCTATAACAAGGCAGTGGAAGAAATTTCAGACTTTATTTTTTGGGGCTCCAAAATCACTGCAGATGGTGATTGCAGCCATGAAATTAAAAGACGCTCGCTCCTTGGAAGAAAAGTTATAACCAACCTAGAAAGCATATTAAAAAGCAGAGACATTACTTTGCCAACAAAGGTCCATCTGGTCAAGGCTATGGTTTTTCCAGTGGTCATGTATGGATGTGAGAGTTGGACTGTGAGGAAAGCTGAGCACCAAAGAATTGATGATTTTGAACTGTGGTATTGGAGAAGACTCTTGAGAGTCCCTTGGACTGCAAGGAGATCCAACCAGTCCATCCTAAAGGAGATCAGTCCTGGGTGTTCATTGGAAGGACTGATGCTGAGGCTGAAACTCCAGTACTTTGGCCATCTCATGCAAAGAGTTGACTCATTGGAAAAGACTCTGATGCTGGGAAAGATTGAAGGCAGGAGGAGAAGGGGACGACAGAGGCTGGATGGCATCACCGACTTGATGGGCATGAATTTGAGTAAACTCCAGGAGTTGGTGATGGACAGGGAGGCCTGGCATGCTGCGATTCATGGGGTCGCAAAGAGTCGGACACGACTGAGCGACTGAACTGAACTGAACAAAAACCCCAAAGGCAACCTTGTCTCCACTAAGAAAATACAGATTGGGCCAAATCTCAAGGCTGGAACTGAAGTCTCCTTAAAAAATAGCTGGGAGTGAATAGGAGAGGAGAATGGTACAGTTAAAGATGAGACTAAAGCAAAAAAGGTGAATGACCTCGGTTGCTAGTCCAAAGGTTTCAAAGTAAGGATGATCTTGTAAACAGCCCGCTTAATAGACCTCTCCTCTGTATTCTGGCACCACCTTCTCAGGGCAATGTTTAGACACAGGAGAATGGGGAGCAGAGAGGGAAGGGCTCACAGTGGTCCAGCCTCACCTCGAGTGCCCTGTCGGGACTCTGGCTATCTTTAATTAATGTCTGAGGGACAGAAGACCAACCCTCCCTGTGCTGACAGGAAGCACAATGGTGAAATTCTACCCACAAGACTGCCAGGCTCACTACTGGTGTACCATTCCTGAGGTCCTGGGGTTGCCTTCTGTTCAAAAGAAAGCTCCGTCTGGAACGTTTACAGAGGGCAGTGAAGTAGACCCTGCGTGTTTAATTTACGAGCACAGAAAACAGGACTGCCTGTTTGTCTGCTTCTGCATCCCCGCTTCACACACTCAGACTATACTTTACCAACCAATCACTTTTACATGATTTTATACCTTTTCTCTGGAATACAATTTCCCTTTAAGTCACTGCCTCTGGCTATCTAGTCCGATTCATCAACAAAGATGAAACCAACATTTCTCATCATCTAACATTACAGTCTTTCCCTTTCACAGTATTCCGCAAGAGATAAGCCCAAAGCTTTTAAACCACCATCACTCGCTGCCTTCCAGATTAAGCTTCATTAAATACCAGAGATTAATCGTATCTTTGGAAACAGAATTGAATACGCTAAGAAACTGATAGTGAAATACATTCTACACACCACACCAAACTCACTAACACTGGCATTATAAAAGCATACAGCAGGCAGGGACGATGAAGAGGAAGGGGATAAGAGGCTGCCATTTCAAGAAAAGAAAATCAAGACCACGGGGTTACAAAGCTCACTGATAGACCTGTGTAGGCTGGTTAGTCAGCAATCAATGAACCATCCATGAACAAAGAATTTAAGGGGCTCCTGTGACAGCAAAGCAAAATATGAATTAAATTCAAACAGGTTCTGAATTCCATCTTCTGTCCCTCAGACTACAGAAAACTGCCTTCTTCCTACACTGAACTCCGTGAACCAAAATAGGTCTGTTTAGCTAAGACTTCATCAGTAGATTAAAAAAAAAAAATCAGAATTCTAACATTCCCTTTTTGCTGAAGAAAACACAAGGCTCTCTTCATTTCTGCAGAAAGCACTTATACTAAAACCATTATTAAGTTTAAGTGGTGGTTTCAGTACTAAGTACGGTCAGTAAACCCCAGCTGACCATACTGCAGGGTATTTACATTTTCCACCCTCTTTCTGGAGACAGTTCCTTATGAGCCTCAAATGTCCATCCGGAACCCAGTTGGGTTTTCTGAACGGGGCATGAAGGCAGGATGCAAAGCCGGTGGACTTCCTCCCGCTGCACAAGTATTACTCGATGGTTGGGTGCCCAGGATGTTCTGTAGAGAAAGATCTAGCAGGACCTGTTTCCCTGCCTACTTTTTATCCCTTAAGTCCATACAGAGAGGGAATGCCAGGTGATGATCGAGAGAAAAGAAAACTATCTGGAAGTATGTGAAGAGATCATCGATTTGCCAGAGAAACCCATGACAGGATTGACAGTTAAACTCTGGCCAACAGTCCAGTTCAATACGGTCCAATGAGAACCTAGAGCAAGGATGGAAAACAGGCCTCATCTCTGTTGTCCAGTATGGTAGCCGCTGGCTATAAAGCACTTGAAGTATAACTAGTATGACTAAGGAACTGAATTTTTTAAATTTTATTGAACTGTAACTAACTTGAAGAGTTACATGAGGCTTACAGACTCAGCCTGGAAGAACTCAGGTCCAAAACTCTTGGGAAAGCTGGCTGATGGCAGCAGTCTCCTGGATAAGAAAAAGGCTCCACAGGAGCCTAACAGTCCCGTCCTTTCCCCCAAGAACTAAGGGAGAAAAAGAACTAATTAACTCCCCTTCTTAACTGCTTTAGTAATTAAAAAGTACTTTCTAATCATTTTCTGACTCAACTGAATGGTGGGTCTCCTAATATATGATGGCCTGCATGCTAAGTCGCTTCAGTCGTGTCCGACTGTGCAATCCTATGGACTGTAGCCTGTCAGATTCCTCTGTCCATGGGATTCTCCAGGCAGGAATACTGGAGTGGGTTGCCATGATTTTCTCCTGGGTAATATATGATTAGAACATGTAAAATGTAAAAGAGATAAAACCACTTTTCTCTTACTGAAAACAACAAAGACTTAATGTAAACTTTGGACCAAATACTTACAACAAAAAGATCGCATAAACTGCTTAAAGATTTTCACTTTTTTTTTTTACTCTCCTCTCCAAAGTCACAGTAAGGCCTACAATATGATTATGTTTTGAGATCCTGAAGGAAAAAACTACTTGTAAACAAAATTCCCAAGTGCTCAGATGAAGATTCATTCCAACAGCAACTGTGGAGTAGGGGCGGGAGGGGGGTTGTTTCTTCTGCTCTGTACAGTCATGTGAACATCCAGAACATGTTCAAAAAGCTTCAGCCAGGCTTAAAGCTCATCTGTATTCCTAAAACGGCCAACACCAGCATCCCTGATAAATGCTGGCTATAAACAAATGCTTTTAGCTTTATGCACTGCACACTATAGCTTTAAATGGCAGTACATTCTAAAGATATGTTTCCAGGGACACAGGCTCCCTGTACATCACACACCAAGGCGACAGCAGAAACAAACAAAAAGTTGATATGTTGAATATCAACTGATGTTCTTCTGAAGTTCCTGAAGATTATGTTTAGGGCCCTTGAACTGTTTAAACAAGGTAAAAATGGTACTGGTTTTAATGAAGGAAGTTTCTCAAATCCCAACAGGAGACAATTTTAGTTCTAGTGTTAAACAAAAATAATAAACTATGTATATGGCTTAACAGACTACATACAAACTCAAAATAGACTTTATAGCAAACATCAAGTATTTTCTAATCACTTCGACAGCAGAGTCACTCAACAAGGCTGAGTGTGTGGTCTGAAGACAGTAAAACCACTGAATGAACTGACGCTGCCCTGTAGTAGCTAGCCACCTGTGTGACTGCACGAGTCTGTACCTGGCTCCACTCCTTGAACTGTTTATCAACAATATGCATAAACTCACAGAAACATTTAAAAAGGCACCCAGCGCTGGATCCAGAATGATGTGACACAGTGGAATTTAAATGTCAGATCCTGCATTAAAGGCTCAAAGAGTCAGTTGCACCAGCACCGACTAAAATATCAAGAATTCATAGCAATTTATGCAAAAAAGGGAGGTCACAGGGAACAAAGACGTAGGTTCAATGCAGGTCAATAGTGATATGGCTGCCCAAACAGCTAATTTAACCTTATATTTCACTTACAAGATGTAAATTGTCAAAAAAGTTACTGTTCTCCACTGAAACTAGTATTGCAGATGTTTGGGGCAGTGCATTTTAGCAGGGACTACCCCAGCATCAGCATATTTGCCGGACCCCTCTCTGGGGAGTTAGAAGCCTGTCACCTACTCGGAAGGGCAGGAGTGCAGCAGAGGGGAAGGAAGCTGCTGTCCCAAAAGGTCTGATGGGCTGATATGACGAGGAAGAAACTTACTTTGTGTGTTTCCAGGGAACAGAAAGACAATCAAGAGAGGCAAACTTTAGTTTAACACCAGGAAGAACAGGTTAAAGATCTGGGCTGTTTGTAAACCGGCTGTCCCACCTCAAAGGGCAGCAAGCGACTCATTACCCAGGGCCAGACGCATTGGCCCAAGGTTCCCACCCCCTCAAGGAAGGTGGTTAGGTGACGCCCTCTTCCCCTCCCCCACAGCGAACCGCAGACCTGCTCAGCAAGGCTGCCTCCCATTCTCCCTCTCTCCAGGCATGCTACCAGAATGCAAGCCAGCGAGTAACCGTAAGGCAGGATTTACTGCTCTAATTTATTTTCTAAGAAAACAATCTGCAAAGCAGGACTTACCTTTATCTGCAGATATCCACTCTTGCCCCTGATTTCCACACTTCCGGAAACCCATGGCTAAATGACACTGCCAGTGTTCAAATGGATGCCTAACATGGCTTGGGTCCCCATCTGATTCTCCCCTAGACACAAGATGACCAATCCCAGAAGCTCATTACCCAACTATTCACACTCTAAAATGACAGCACTGTCGTCAAATGTGCTTTCCCAACCTCCTCTGAAGAGTGTACCCGCAGCCTGTCTGGAAAAGCCTGTCTGGAAACACTTTAAGGAGGAAGCTACCAACCCACCATCCGCCCTACCCTTGGGGCACCGCCTGGCTGCCCACATCCCTGCGGGGACCCCGACCTGTGGGATATTAATCTGAAACATACAGTGGGACTTCTGTCAAAGTGACCCTCTCAGCCTGAACAACACATCCCACACCGTCCGCTCTTAAGGCCAGGCTTTACCTTTCTGGACGTGGATGATGTCGGGGAAGTTGGCCAGGTGGCCCTGGTACAACGCCAACAGGTCCATGACCGGGTCTAGGTCTTGCCTGGGCTGCTCGGCAAACAGCTCGCCGATGGCGTCGTAGGCATCTCCGGTGAAGGCGATGGCCTGGTTCAGGCCGGCCGAGAAGGCCTGCTGGTCCAGCTCAAAGGCCTGGCTGAGGCCGCGGAAGGACTGCCCCACCCTCTGGTACTCCTTCTTGAAGCCGGTCACCTGCTTGCGCGCGAACTCGTTGGCTGTGTGGTTGAGCTGCAGCGCGCTGTCGTCCATCTTCTTGGTGAAGCACTTGAAGCCTTCGATCTTGCTCTCCACCTCCTGCAGGTCGAGGGCGGCGGCGGGGGGCGTGCTCAGGGTCAGGAAGAAGTTGGCACCCACCATCTCATCCTTCTCGGCCTTCCTCTTGCCCTGCTTCCAGGCCTTCTCGTCGGTGCTGCTGGGGCAGGTCAGGAAGTGCTGGAAGACGTCGCACTGCGCCAGCACCGGGTGGCTGGCCATGTGGTTCATCCACCAAATCAGGCCTTTTCTGCGCTTGGAGATGAAGTCCTCCTCGAAGCGGCCGGTGGCCTGCTTCTCGGGCAGGTGGGGCACCGAGATGACCGGGAACTTCTCGGCCAGGCGCGCGTACAGCCAGTCGAAGTGTTTGTAGCGCCGGTGCACCGGCACCTGCGTGTGCGTGGGCACCAGCTTGTAAGAGATGTAGCTCTTCATGCCCTTGAACTTGGTCTGCTTGGTGGGGTCGTCGATGGTGCACTGGAAGGGGTAGGGGTTCTCCTGCCACTCGGGGCCATAGGGTCCCAGCACCACGCACAGCTTGTCCCCATCCTTCACGAAGCCCGACGCCTCACCCAGCACGAAGGCCTCCCCGCCCGACTTGACGAAGGTGGAGAAGCGGTTGAGGTTGCGGCTCACGGTGGCCGAGCTCTTGGCCCCCGACGGGTGGTGCTGCGGGGGCGCAGAGCCGCCGCGGGAGCCCAGCGACAAGTCGGAGCGCGTGGACAAGCTGTAGCGGCCAGCAGCGCCGACGCCCCCAGACGACGAGCCGTCGAGGTCCGGGTAAGCGCCGCTCCCCAGTGCGCCCGGCTCGTCAGCCACGGTGGAGCTGTCGTCCCACTCATCGTCCCAGTCATCGTCGCTGCCCTGGCTGGCCTGGTAGCCGCCGCCGCCGCCGTAGAGCTGTTGCGGCGACGGCTGCAGGGCGCTCCCGCCGTACGAGAAACCCTGCGGCTGGAAGGTGCTCACCGGCGGCGCCTGCTGCGGTTGCAGCAGCGGCTGGAAGGCGTCGGGCGGCGGCTTGAAGGAGGTGGGGGGCACGGAGGGCAGGGGCTCGAAGCCGCCGGGTGGCACGTTGGCATAGCGGGCCGGGGCGCTCGGGGCGCCCGGGCCGCCGTCGCTCGCCGGGCCGGGCTCGGGGGCGCGGATCACCTGCACGTAAGAGGCCGGGAAGAGGCCGCGGTCTCCGCGGCTGTTGATCCCCTCGAGCCAGCCCTCGATGTCCTGTTCGCTGCACAGGCTCAGCACCTCGTGCTCCCGCAGCGAGATCTCGCCCGGGTTCTCCGACCTGAAGTCGTAGAGCGCCCGGGCGCGCAGCGCCATGGTCCCGGCACCCCGGCGGGCTGCCCCCCGACTCCCGGCGCCCTGAGCCTGGCGCCCGCCCGAGGGGCCCGCGGTCGTGCCCGCGCCCTGGAGCGCTGAGAGGAGCTCCGAAGGCAGCACACACTCCTGTGCCCCCACCCGCTGGTCGCGCCCTCTGCGCCGCTCCGCTAGCAGCGCAGACTGCCGCGCTGGGCCGCCGCCGCCGCCGATTGGGGGCGGGGCCCGCGGCCTCCCACGTCCCCAGCTGCGCTAATCCACGGCCGAGAGCCGCGCGCTAGGCGAGAGCAAGCGATGGCCGAGCCGCCGCGCACGCCCCCAGGTTCGACTCGGTGGCCGCCACTGCCCCCTTGTGGCCAGTGCCGTTCAGTGAGGCGCATGGGTGAGAGCTTGAGGGTGAAGGCTTCTCTTCAGAAGTGAACTGACATCTTTCTTTTTTAGGCTTTTAAGTTAAAAAAAAAGTATCTTAGAAAGTAAGTTAATATTTTCATTGCTGATTAACGTTCCCACTCTGAGCGCTCAGTGAATACTCGTCAATGACATAACCCACGCGTCTGTTGAAGGATTTTCAATGAATGTTAGCTATTGCGCTAAGAAAGACGGGATGCAGGGAGGTGCGCTGTAAACTGACGGAGAAGCTCCCTGACATCTTCTACCCACTGGAGGCTTTTGGTCAAAAAAGAGAGGAGAGTGACAAGAGCAAAGTAAGAAAGGCGCTGCGTTTCACCAAGTAAGAGGCCAAGGGTTGTGTAGCGGAGGGAGGCACTGGAGAGTTTACACTAAAATAAATGTGCTGAGAGAGCTTGCATTTTGCCTGTGTCCCGTCCCCTTCCTAAAACACGTGAGTGAGAGTTTAAGCTTCCACTCCAGGCTACTGGGGTCCATCTATCTTCTGATAATCCCTGCCTGTATGACCTTGAGCAAGTCACTTTTTGCACTCCTGGATTTGTTGTGGGGATTTGATAATCGTGGAATCTCTATTTACAGATGAGGAAAATGAAACAGAGAGCTTGCATTATAGGTGGGAAGCACAGTTCAAGTGTTTGCTGCTGCTGCTGTTATTTTAAAAAGCAAAAACCTTGTCCTCCTTCATAAAGAGAATGCTAAATCCCTTCAGTCGTGTCTGACTCTTAGCGACCCTATGGACTGTAGCCCACCAGCCTCTTCCGTCCATGGGATTCTACAGGCAAGAATAATGGAGTGGGTTGCCATTTCCTTCTCCATCATAAAGAGAATAGGGGTCCTAAAATTACAGCCCCCGGATATGTGCTGGAGGAAGGGTACCAGTGTTCAGACCCCTGCTCCTAGCCTGGACTCAGTGACCACCCCTCTCCATCCATTTGTCTCACTATATTTATACTATTTTTAAGATAAGTAGATAAAATCACTTCCTGACGTTTTAATCAACTCCAATCTCCTAGAGTTGCCTTATTTCACATCTTCTTTTCTTTCAGAGTTTAATTTGCCTAAAGCTTTTTCTTCTCAGAATCCCCTCTTATTAAGTCTAGCCTAATTATTCCTTTGAAGACACCTCTAATTGGGTGTTAGCATTCATATGTCATTAATTTCATCCTGTCCTCTGACCCTTTTCAAGCAAATCTGGGAAAGGAGCCAGAAGAGTATACAATCATTATAAGAGCTGTGGTATTCTAAACTTCCTGCACAAAACCACCAACCCAATATACCAGAATTACTCCCACAGTATTTATCCCTAATACAAACCCTTAATTCAATTCAGTAGGCAAATTCTGAATTACACCACTTGTAGCTGAAAATTCTGCATTAGGACAGTTCTCACGGCAAGTAACAGAGGTAACTGAATTTTGATATCAGCAATTGATGTGGTCAGAATCATGATGTCAACAGGTATGAACCATCGAGAATACAATTTATTTTACTTATTAGCTCCTGAGAAGCTAATCCAAAATATTTAAGATAAATACATTCTGTTTCACCTTTTTTATTCATCTGGTAGTTAACTTTTTAGATTAAAAAGTGATTAAAGTAGCATGAAACTTGCAATGCTTTGGGATTTCAAATAGGGAGGGAGACTGGAAATCTGTTTCCAGGTGTTAAGGTTGCTGAAATTTGAGGGGATGGCATTTATAGACAGGTTGGGCTTCTCTGTAGAGTCATGGCTGGGGAACTGCTGGATTCCAGAGGTTGTTTGCAGAACCAGTGCAGGAGCAACTGTTTAGGGGTCATGAATGACAGAGACATGGTTCCTAGTCCCATGGACCCTAATAGCAGGAAAGACACCACCCCTTAAAGGCCGTGGATAGCTAGAAAATATACTCAAGTATTAAAAACTTATAACTGTTCACTCAAGGAAGTAGATACAGTAATACATTGTAAAGAGATTTCTCTAGAAAGTAAAGCATATTATTTATAATTCAATTTACAGAATCATCATTATAACCATCAACTATTTCCATTTCATTATGCTTTTCTAAAAACAAGTCACTAGGGAATACTAAATGGCTCCAAACAACCACATTTTCACACTTCTTTCCTTGGCCTCAGAGGCCTTAGGTGGCTGGGCTCCTGCCCCTCTTTCTATCCCTCTCTTCCACTGGAGAGAAACCACAGTGGTTTCTTTGCTAACAAGACAAATATGCCTTGCTTTTTTTTTTTTCCAGTAGACTTTGTTTTTCTAGAGCAGTAGTAGGTTCATAGCAAAACTGAGCAGAAAGTAAAGAGATTTTTCCGTATACAGCCCGTCACAACACCACTACCCCGTCACAACAGCCTCCCCATGGACACATCTGTCACCCAAAGCCCATAGCTTCTGTTAGAATTCACTAGTGTTGTCCATTCTATGGACTTGGACTAATGTATAATGACATGTATCCACCATTATATTATCACATAGAATACTTTCACTACCCTAAAACTCCTCTGTGTTCTGCCTACTAATCCTTTCCCTCCTCTCTCCCTCCCTCCTAATCCTTGGTAAACACTGATATCTCTTCTACTCCGAAGTTTTGCCTGTTCCAGAATGTCATATAGTGGGAAACATACTATGGAGCCTTTTCCAATTGGCTTCTTTCATTCAATAATATGCATTTAAGATTCCTCCATGTCTTTTCATAGCTTGGTAGCTCATTTCTTTTTAGCACTGAATAATATTTCATTGCCTGGGTATGCCACAGTTTATCCACTTACCTACTGAAGGACATCTGGGTTGCTTCCAAGTTTTGCCAATTATCAAAAAAGTCGCTGTAAATCTGTGCAGGTTTTTGTGTGACTGTAAGTTAGCAACTCCTTTGGGTGAATATCAAGTAATGCGATTACTGAAGTATGTGTAATTTTGTGAGAAAATGCCAGTGGTCTTCTGCAGTGGCTGTACTACTTTGCATTCCCACCAGCAATGAATGAGAGTCCCTGTTACTGTAAATCCTCACTATCATTTGTTGTTATCAGTGTTCTGGACTTCGGCCTTTCTAATTTGCCAACAAAGGTCTGTCTAGTCAAGGCTGTTTTTCCAGTGTGGATGTGTGGATGTGAGAGTTGGACTGTGAAGAAAGCTGAGCACTGAAGAATTGATGCTTTTGAACTGTGGTGTTGGAGAAGACTCTTGAGAGTCCCTTGGAACGCAAGGAGATCCAACCAGTCCATCCTGAAGGAGATCAGTCCTGGGTGTTCATTGGAAGGACTGATGCTGAAGCTGAAACTCCAATACTTTGGCCACCTCATGCAAAGAGTTGACTCATTGGAAAAGACCCTGATGCTGGGAAAGATTGAAGGCAGGAGGAGAAGGGGACGACAGAGGATGAGATGGCTGGATGGCATCATCGTCTCAATGGACGTGAGTTTGAGTAAACTCCAGGAGTTGGTGATGGACGGGGAGGCCTGGCGTGCTGCAATTCATGGGGTCACAAACAGTCGGACACAACTGAGCGACTGAACTGAACTGAACTGAATAAGCTTGGAGTGGTATGTCATTGTTGTTTTAATTTGCATTTCCCTGATGACATATGATGTGGAGCATCTTTGCATGTGCTTATTTGCCATTTGTATATCTTCTTCAGTGAGGTGTCTGTTAAGGTCTTTGGCCCATTTTTAAATTGGGTTACTTTCTTATTTTTTATTTTGAAGAATCTTTTGAATATTTTAGATAACAGTCCTTTATCAACTGTTTCTTTTGCAAATATTTCTCCCAATCTGTGGCTTGTCTTCTCATTTTCTTGATGTAATCTTTCACAGAGCAGAAGTTTTTAATTTTAATGAAGCCCAACATCGATTATTTTTTTTCATGGATAGCACCTTTGAAGTTGTATCTGAAAAGTCATTGTCATACCCAAGGTCATCTAGGTTTTCGCCTATGCTATTTTCCAGGGTTTTTATAGTTTTGCATTTTGTACATTTAGGTCTCTGATCCATTTGAGTTAATTTTTGTGAAGGGTATAGGATTTGTGTCTAGATTCATTTTTTGCATGTGGATGTCCAGTTGTTCCAGCACTATTTATTGAAAAACCTATCTTTGCTCTTTTTTCAAAGGTCAGTTGAGTCTATTTATGAGTCTGTTACTGGGCTGTCTGTTTCACTGATTTGTCTGTTTTGTCTTTCACCAATACTGCACTGTACTGATTACTGCAGCTGTAGAGTAAGGTTTGAAGTTGAGTAGTTTTAGCAGTCTTAACTTTTGTTCTTCTCCCTTAACTTTGTGTTGGTTATACTAGATTTTTTACCTCTCTGTATAAACTTGAGAATCAGTTAGTGGATATCTACAAAATAACTTGCTGGGATTTTGATTGGAATTGCATTGGATCTATAGGTCAAGTTGGGAAGAATTGACATCTTGGCAATATTCAGTATTCCTATTCATGAACATGGAATATCTCTCTGTTTGTGTAATTGCTCTTTTATTTCCTTCCTCAGTTTTTGTAGTTTCTTCATGTACATCTTGTACAAGTTTTGGTATATGTTTGCCTAAATGGTTCATTTTGAGGGGGTACTAGTATAAGTGGTATTGTGCTTTTAATTTTAGCTCCACTTGTTCATTGCTGGTATGTATAGGAAAACAGTTGACTTTTGTATATTATCCTTGCATCCTGCAACCTTGCTATAATGTATTATGAATTTTATGGGGGGGTGGGATTTGTTGTTGATTCTACTGGATTTTTCTGCATAAATAAGCATATCCTCTGCAAACAGTTTTATTTCTTCCTTCCCAAACTGTATAACTTTTCCTATTCTTCATTGCCTTAGCTAGGACTTCCAGTATGATGTTGAAAAGCAGTCATGAAAGGAGGAAGGATGGGGACAAGTTGTGTATGGTGCTCGGCCCCTATGGCCCCAAATGGCAGGAAGAGCCCCAACCCCTTCCAGTGCACCATCAACAACCCCACCAAGCAGACCAAGTTCAAGGGCATGAAGAGCTTCGCCTCCTACAAGCTGTACCCATGCACCCTCTCTTCAGTTATGTGCAATCTACTATAAGTCCATCAAAAGTGTTCTTCATTTCTTTACAGTGTTTTTGATCTCTAGCATTTCTTTTAGTTCCTCAAATTTCCATTTCTCTGCTTTCACTACCCATCAGTACTTTTTTTTTTTTTAAGGTGTTTATTTTTATTTTGTTTTGGCCATGCTCTATGGCATGTGGGATCTTAGTTCCCTGACCAGGGTTTGAACCCGTGTCTCCTGCATTGAGAGCATGGAGTCTTAACAACTGGACCACCAGGGAAGCCCCCATCAGTACTTGTATACTGTCTCCTTTATTCTTCAGAGCTGTTAACTTTTTAATGATAGTTGTTTTAATTTCCCAACCTGATCATTCCAACATCCTGGCCATATATGAATCTGGTTCTGATGCTTGATCTTTCTCTATTCCAGCTGTATTTTTTGCCTTTTAGTATGCCTTGTAATATTTTCTTGCTAGCCAGGCATGATGTGTTGGCCTTTAGTGATATATGGTAAGGTGTAGGGGGCTGGGAAACATTTTAGTCTAGGATTAGGTCTCAAACCTTTAGTGAGGTTGTGTCTCTGGATTGTGAACTTCACATGTGCTTCTTTTAGGTGAGGCTAGAAGGCTAGAGGGTGCTGGAGTTGGGCAGTTCCCTGCCCCCAGATCAGCTGGGCTGCATTAAAGCCCAAGCAGCTTAGGCTCTGGGGAAAATTTTCTCCTGAGGGAAGTTCTTGTTAAAAAGAACAGAATGCTCTGGAATATTTCAAAATGGTTCCTTTTTCCCTGCCAGAATATTTCTCTGATATTCACTGTGAGCATGTGGTAGAGATCCAAGAGGTAAAACTCACAGATGTGTAGGACCCCCTGATGACTGGGTCTCCCTAGAGTTTGTGACTCTCAGAGTTGTCCATGCTAAGCCTCCAGCAGTTCCTGAATTACAGTTCAGGTTTTCCTATCCAGCCGTGATTCCTGCAGAGGTTTATACTCTAGGAAGTTGTGATTCTCTATATTCTCCTGTGGGTCTCTCCAATTTGGGGAGTTTGCCCTGTGACTCCACTTTTCTTACAGATCTAAGAAGGTTGGTTGATTTCCCACTTTGCTCAGCTTCACTCTCTTTGCTGTTTTCTCTGTCTGGATTCCTCTTCCCCCAGATCCACCATACTGCACCTTCACTTCATTCCAAATCAACATGGATCCTCCATCGCTCCTTTCTTCTCCTGCCTTGGAGAACCTGGGAGTAAGATGGAGGGAGCCTGGGCCCCTGAGTCACAATTGCAATTGGATTTTGTGAGAGAAAAAAACCTTTGTTGGGTAAGCTAGTGAGATTGCATGGTTTGTTTATTGAGGCACCTGGCTTCAATTACTCTGACAAATACCACCTCCCCTTTCCCCATCTTCTTTCATCCTGTGCTACTTTTCATCATAGCACTTACTACCTAATATAAACACATTTAGTCACTGTCTCTCCCGTTAGAATGTAAACCTTTTTTAGGGCAGCAAGTTTGTTTGGAGGTACTAAGAATACAGCAATGAACAAAACAGACATGGGAGGAAACCCACAAATATTTGCTCAGTGCACAAATGAGGGGATGTCCACTTATCTCCCTGGAGGTCAGCTCTTCTCAGTAGCTCTTCCTGTGTCTGGCTCTACTTGCCTGTGCCTCTCAGCTGCTGGCAGAAATTAAATGTTTTTAAGGACAGCTAAATGTATTTATGGGCTTCCCCGGTGGCTCAGTGGTAAAGAATCTGTCTGCAATGCAGGAGATACACGTTTGATCCCTGGGTTAGAAAGATCCCATGGAGGTGGGCATGGAATGCACTCCAGTGTTCTTGCTGGGAAAATCCCATGGACAAAGGAGTCTGGTGGGCTACAATCCATGGGATCACAAAGATTCGAACACAGCTGAAGCAATTGAACACACACACTCACACACATATATATGTGCATGTGCTAAGTTGCTTCAGTCGTGTCCGATTTTTTGCAACCCTATGGACTATAGCTCACCAGGTTCCTTTGTCCATGGTATTTTCCAAGCATGAATACTGGAGTGGGTTGCTTGACCTCTTCCAGGAATTCTTCCCAACCCAGGTATGGAACCAGCATCTCTTAGTTCTTCTGCTTTGGCAGGCAGTTTCTTTACCACTAACGCCACCTGGGGAACCCATATATATATATGTATATGGTGGCTCAGATGGTAAAAAAAAAAAAAATCTGCCTGCAATGTGGGAGACCCAGTTTTGATTCCTGGGTCAGGAAGATTCCCTGGAGAAGGAACTGGCAACCCACTCCAGTATTCTTGCCTGGAGAATCCCATGGACAGAAGAGCCTGGCAGATCATGGGGTTGCAAAGAGTCGGGCACCACTGAGCAACTAGATGTTGTGACATGATATATCTATCTATATATATAATTTTTATTTATTTATTTATTTGGCTGCAGGTCTTAGTTGTGGCACATGGGATCATCCATCTTCCTTGCACCAAGTGGGATCTTTAGCTGCGGCATGCAAACCCTTAGTTGCAACATGTGACCAGGTATCAAGCCCCCTGCAGTGGGAGTGTGAAGTTTTAACCGCTGAACGATGAGGGGAGTCCCAAGTGACACCTCTTTAAAGCAACAACATTAAAGCTAACTCAACCACCTAGAACACCACTCCACATTTTCTGAGACTGCTGAAAATTTCACAGCTGGCTAATGTATGTTTGTATCCAGTTATTTGTATAATATTATATAAAACACTGCATTTACAATTTATTTAGAAGCTCTTCATTTACTGTATCAAACATTACACATACACGTACATAGGATTTTCCAAGCACTCCCATCCTTTAAAATCTTATTTGCTGGTGTATTTTCACAGAAGCTCTTCCATGAACAGAGCAGATGTAATCTCCACTGTCACAAACTGCATGGAGGGCTCTTTGCTAAGGTCATGAAGCTGGGGAGAGGGCCAGAGGCTACTTAGTTGCCCTGAGAATTTCCATTGTCGTAGGTCTGCCCCCTACTGGCTCCTCAAAACTGCTATTGCTAAAGAGTACTGACTATTTGCTAGATGTTTTGTAAAAGATTTAACAGGAGGCCTGGGTTCAAGGACAGCTCTGTGTCTGAAAGGAAGGCTAATTATTATATCTCTGTGACTACTTGATTGCACCAGGAGAATAAGTTCCATGAGAGCAGAGATTTTTTGTCTGCTTAGTTCACCATTGTATGCCCAGCTGCTGCTGCTGCTGTCACTTCAGTCGTGTCCGACTCTGTGCAACCCCATAGACGGCAGCCCACCAGGCTCCCCCATCCCTGGGATTCTCCAGGCAAGAGCACTGGAATGGGTTGCCATTTCCTTCTCCAGTGCATGAAAGTGAAAAGTGAAAGTGAAGTCACTCAGTCGTGTCCGACTCCTAGTGACCCCATGGACTGCAGCCTACCAGGCTCCTCTGTCCATGGGATTTTCCAGGCAAGAGTACTGGAGTGGGGTGCCATTTCCTTCTCTGTGTATGACCAGCATATTAAATCAAATAAATATTCGTCACATGAATGAATGAATGAACAAACCTTTCTGATCAGTTGTTTCTTAGTGTGAAAAAATGAGAATAAAAATAATTCAATTCATAGGCTTGCAATAGGATTTAATAAAGTACTTAGTTCGTGTGGTATTTTATAATGTTCAAAGTATAAAAGTAATTTTAATATAATTTAAAACATAGTCCAATTCTTAATTAAAATCAGTTTCCCAAAATTGTGCAATTCATTCCTGAGGTGAGCAGTGAGCTGAGTGACTTAGATACACTTTTGTATTTGGATTCTATGTTATTTGCTTCTGCAGTGTTATTGAATATAACACAAGGACCTAAAAGCTATTGAACAAATCCCTCCTTTTCAGTACTGGAGCTCTTTCATACACACAGCTCATTCCTACTCCAAAATTAAATCAAGAACCTGATTCAATATTCAATTCAATGACATCTTTTATAAATTTTCCATTTTCTTCAAATGTGTTTCCTAAGTTAATTCAGCTATTGACTGATAAAGTTGTTCTTTTTTTTTTTCATTTATTTTTTATTAGTTGCAGGCTAATTACTTTACAGTATTGTAGTGGTTTTTGTCATACATTGACATGAATCAGCCATAGATTTACATGTGTTCCCCATCCCGATCCCCCCTCCCACCTCCCTCTCTACCGATCCCTCTGGGTCTTCCCAGTGCACCAGCCCTGAACACTTGTCTCATGCACCCAACCTGGGCTGATGATCTGTTTCACCATAGATAATATACATGTTTCGATGCTGTTCTCTCTAAACATCCCACCCTCACCTTCTCCCACAGACTCCAAAAGTCTGTTCTGTACATCTGAGACTCTTTTTCTGTTTTGCATATAGGGTTATCATTACCATCTTTCTAAATTCCATATATGTGTTAGTATACTGTAATGGTCTTTATCTTTCTGGCTTACTTCACCCTGTATAATGGGCTCCAGTTTCATCCATCTCATTAGAACTGATTCAAATGAATTCTTTTTAATGGCTGAGTAATATTCCATGGTGTATATGTACCACAGCTTCCTCATCCATTCATCTGCTGATGAGCATCTAGGTTGCTTCCATGTCCTGGCTATTATAAACAGTGCTGCGATGAACACTGGGGTGCATGTGTCTCTTTCAATCTAGTTTCCTCGGTATGTATGCCCAGCAGTGGGATTGCTGGGTCATATGGCAGTTCTATTTCCAGTTTTTTAAGAAATCTCCACACTGTTCTCCATAGCGGCTGTACTAGTTTGCATTCCCACCAACAGTGTAAGAGGGTTCCCTTTTCTCCACACCCTCTCCAGCATTTATTGCTTGTAGACTTTTGGATAGCAGCCATCCTGACTGGGGTGTAATGGTACTTCATTGTGTTTTTGATTTGCATTTCTCTGATAATGAGTGATGTTGAGCATCTTTTCATGTGTTTGTTAGCCATCTGTATGTCTTCTTTGGAGAAATGTCTGTTTAGTTCTTTGGCCCATTTTTTGATTGGGTCATTGATTTTTCTGGAATTGAGCTGCAGGAGTTGCTTATATATTTTTGAGATTAATCCTTTGTCTGTTGCTTCATTTGCTATTATTCTCTCCCAATCTGAGGGCTGTCTTTTCACCTTGCTTATAGTTTCCTTTGTTGTGCAAAAGCTTTTAAGTTTCATTAGGTCCCATTTGTTTATTTTTGCTTTTATTTCCAATATTCTGGGAGGTGGGTCATAGAGGATCCTGCTGTGATTTATGTAGGAGAGTGTTTTGCCTATGTTCTCCTCTAGGAGTTTCATAGTTTCTGGTCTTACATTTAGATGTTTAATCCAGTTTGAGTTTATTTTTGTGTATGGTGTTAGAAAGTGTTCTAGTTTCATTCTTTTACAAGTGGTTGACCAGTTTTCCCAGCACCACTTGTTAAAGAGGTTGTCTTTTTTCCATTGTATATCTTTGCCTCCTTTGTCGAAGATAAGGTGTCCATAGGATCGTGGATTTATCTCTGGGCTTTCCATTCTGTTCCATTTATCTATATTTCTGTCTTTGTGCCAGTACCATACTGTCTGGATGACTGTGGCTTTGTAGTATAGTCTGAAGTCAGGCAGGTTGATTCCTCCTGTTCCATTCTTCTTTCTCAAGGTTACTTTGGCTATTCGAGGTTTTTTGTATTGCCATACAAATTGTGAAATTATTTGTTCTAGTTCTGTGAAAAATACCATTGGTAGCTTGATACGGATTACATTGAATCTATAGATTGCTTTGGGTAGAATAGCCATTTTGACAATATTGATTCTTCCAATCCATGAACACGGTATGTTTCTCCATCTGTTTGTGTCTTCTTTGATTTCTTTCATCAGTGTTTTATAGTTTTCTATGTATAGGTCTTTTATTTCTTTAGGTAGATATACTCCTAAGTATTTTAATCTTTTTGTTGCAATGGTGAATGGTATTGTTTCCTTAATTTCTCTTTCTGTTTTCTCATTGTTAGTGTATAGGAATGCAAGGGATTTCTGTGTGTTAATTTTATATCCTGCAACTTTACTATATTCGCTGATTAGCTCTAGTAATTTTCTGGTAGAGTCTTTAGGGTTTTCTATGTAGAGGATCATATCATCTGCAAACAGCGAGAGTTTCACTTCTTCTTTTCCTATCTGGATTCCTTTTACTTCTTTTTCTTCTCTGATTGCTGTGGCCAACACTTCCAAAACTATGTTGAATAGTAGTGGTGAGAGTAGGCACCCTTGTCTTGTTCCTGATTTCAGGGGAAATGCTTTCAGTTTTTCACCATTGAGGGTGATGCTTGCTGTGGGTTTGTCATATATAGCTTTTATTATGTTGAGGTGTGTTCCTTCTATTCCTGCTTTCTGGAGAGTTTTAATCATAAATGGGTGTTGAATTTTGTCAAAGGCTTTCTCTGCATCTATTGAGATAATCATATGGTTTTTATCTTTCAATTTGTTAATGTGGTGTATTACATTGATTGATTTGCGGATATTAAAGAATCCTTGTATTCCTGGGATAAAGCCCACTTGGTCATGATGTATGATTTTTTTAATATGTTGTTGGATTCTGTTTGCTAGAATTTTGTTAAGGATTTTTGCATGTATGTTCATCAGTGATATTGGCCTGTAGTTTTCTTTTTTTGTGGCATCTTTGTCTGGTTTTGAAATTAGGGTGATGGTGGCCTCATAGAATGAGTTTGGAAGTTTACCTTCTTCTGAAATTTTCTGGAAGAGTTTGAGTAAGATAGGTGTTAGCTTTTCTCTAAATTTTTGGTAGAATTCAGCTGTGAAGCCATCTGGCCCTGGGCTTTTGTTTGCTGGAAGATTTCTGATTACAGTTTTGATTTCCTGGCTTGTGATGGGTCTGTTAAGATCTTCTATTTCTTCCTGGTTCAGTTTTGGAAAGTTATACTTTTCTAAGAATTTGTCCATTTCTTCCAAGTTGTCCATTTTATTGGCATAGAGCTGCTGGTAGTAGTCTCTTATGATCCTTTGTATTTCAGTGTTGTCTGTTGTGATCTCTCCATTTTCATTTCTAATTTTGTTAATTTGGTTCTTCTGCCTTTGTTTCTTAATGAGTCTTGCTAATGGTTTGTCAATTTTGTTAATTTTTTCAAAAAACCAGCTTTTAGCTTTGTTGATTTTTGCTATGGTCTCTTTAGTGTGTTTTGCATTTATTTCTGCCCTAATTTTTAAGATTTATTTCCTTCTACTAACCCTGGGGTTCTTCATTTCTTCCTTCTCTAGTTGCTTTAGGTGTAGAGTTAGGTTATTTATTTGACTTTTTTCTTGTTTCTTGAGGTAAGCCTGTAATGCTATGAACCTTCCCCTTAGCACTGCTTTTACAGTGTCCCATAGGTTTTGGGTTGTTGTGTTTTCATTTTCATTCATTTCTGTGCATATTTTGATTTCTTTTTTGATTTCTTCTATGATGCGTTGGTTATTCAGAAGTGTGTTATTTAGCTTCTGTATGTTTGAATTTTTAATAATTTTTTTTCCTGTAATTGAGATCTAATCTTACTATACTGTGGTCAGAAAAGATGACTGGAATGATTTCAATTTTTTTGAATTTACCAAGACTAGATTTATGGCCCAGGATGTGATCTATTCTGGAGAAGGTTCCATGTGCATATGAGAAAAAGGTGAAGTTGATTGTTTTGGGGTGAAATGTCCTATAGATATCAATTAGGTCTAGCTGGTCCATTGTGTCATTTAAAGTTTGTGTTTCCTTGTTCATTTTCTGTTTAGTTTATCTATCCATAGTTGTGAGTGGGGTATTAAAGTCTCCTACTATCATTGTGTTACTATTAATTTCCTCTTTCATACTCGTTAGCATTTGCCTTACATATTGCGGTGCTCCTATGTTGGGTGCATATATATTTATAATTGTTATATCTTCTTCTTGGATTGATCCTTTGATCATTATGTAGTGTCCGTCTTTGTCTCTTTTCAAAGCCTTTATTTGAAAGTCTATTTTATCTGATATGAGTATTGTGACTCCTGCTTTCTTTTGGTCTCCGTTTGTGTGAAATATTTTTTTCCAGCCCTTCACTTTTAGTCTGTATGTGTCCCTTGTTTTGAGGTGGGTCTCTTGTAGACAGCATACATAGGGGTCTTGCTTTTGTATCCATTCAGCCAGCCTTTGTATTTTGGTTGGGGCATTCAGCCCATTTACATTTAAGGTAATTATTGATAGGTATGGTCCCGTTGCCATTTATTTTGTTGTTTGGGGTTCACGTTTATACCACCTTTCTGTGTTTCCTGTCTAGAGAAGATCCTTTAGTATTTGTTGAAGAGCTGGTTTGGTGGTGCTGATTTCTCTCAGCTTTTGCTTGTCTGTAAAGCTTTTGAGTTCTCCTTCATATCTGAATGAGATCCTTGCTGGGTAGAGTAATCTAGGTTGTAGGTTATTCTCTTTCATTACTTTAAGTATGTCCTGCCATTCCCTTCTGGCCTGAAGGGTTTCTATTGATAGATCAGCTGTTATCCTTATGGGAATCCCTTTGTGTGTTATGTGTTGTTTCTCCCTTGCTGCTTTTAATATTTGTTCTTTGTGTTTGATCTTTGTTAATTTGATTAATATGTGTCTTGGGGTGTTTTGCCTTGGGTTTATCCTGTTTGGGGCTCTCTGGGTTTCTTGGACTTGGGTGGCTATTTCCTTCCCCATTTTAGGGAAGTTTTCAGCTATTATCTCCTCGAGTAACTTCTCATGGCCTTTCTTTTTGTCTTCTTCTTCTGGGACTCCTATGATTCGAATGTTGGGGCGTTTCACATTGTCCCAGAGGTCCCTGAGGTTGTCCTCATTTCTTTTGATTCTTTTTTCTGTTTTCCTCTCTGCTTCATTTATTTCCACCATTTTATCTTCTACCTCACTTATCCTATCTTCTGTCTGTTTTTCTATTCTTGGTTCCCTCTAGAGTGTTTTTGATCTCATTTATTGCATTCATTTTTAATTGACTTTTAAAAATTTCTTCTAGGTCCTTGTTAAACAATTCTTGCATCTTCTCAATCTTTGTCTCCAGGCTATTTATCTGTAACCCCATTTTGTTTTCAAGATTTTGGATCATTTTTATTATCATTATTCTAAATTCTTTTTCAGGTAGATTCCCCATCTCCTCCTATTTTGTTTGACTTGGTGGGCATTTTTCATGTTCCTTTACCTGTTGGGTATTTCTCTGCCTTTTCATCTTGTTTAGATTGCTGTGTCTGGAGTGGGCTTTCTGTATTCTTGTGGTCTGTGGTTCCTTTTTATTGTGGAGGTTTCACCCAGTGGGTGGGGTTGGATGATTGGCTTGTCAAGGTTTCCTGGTTAGGGAAGCTTGCGTCGGTGTTCTCGTGCGTGGAACTGGATTTCTTCTCTCTGGAGTGCAATGGAGTATCCAGTAATGAGTTTTGAGATGGGTCTATGTGTTAGGTGTGACTTTGGGCAGCCTGTATGTTGACACTCAGGGCTATGTTCCTGCGTTGCTGGAGAATTTGAGTGGTATGTCTTGCTTTGAAACTTATTGGCTCTTGGGTGGTGGTTGGTTTCAGTGTAGGTATGGAGGCTTTGGGATGGTCTCTTATTACTTAATGTTCCATGTAGTCAGGAGTTTTCTGGTGTTCTCAGGTTTGGGGCTTAAGTCTCCTGCCTCTGGATTTCAGTTTTATTCTTCCAGTAGTCTCAAGACTTCTCCAACTATACAGCACTGATAATAAAAGTTCTAGATTAATGGTGAAAAGATTCTCCACCGTGAGGGACACCCAGAGAGGTTCACAGAGTTACATGAAAAAGAGGAGAGGGAGGAGGGAGATAGAGATGAGCAGGAGGAGAAAAAGGGGGACTCAAGAGGAGAGAGACAGATCTACGCAGTTCTCTGTTCCCAGAGTGTTCTCCGTAGCCCAGATACCCACAAAGATTCACAGAATTGGATTGGGAAGAGAAGGGGAAAGGAGGAAATAGAGGTGTTCTGAGGTAGAAAACGGAGAGTCAAAAGTGGGAGAGAGTAATCAACACACTCCTGGATAAAAATGGGAACTGAATATTGGATTCTTAAATGTCCAAAATTTATATCACATACTGAATAACAAAGATTAAAAATTTAGAGTAGAGGTTAGACTCTTAAAAATATTAAAAACAAAAACACAAAAAATTTTTGAAATATATATGAAGTTCGGTTTAAAAATGGGGCTTCTCTTTTTTTTTTGCAAGTTTATAGTGAAATGAAAATGAAAAAGAGTAGTAGAGGAGTAATAGAGAACTTTAAAATAAAATAAGAGAAAAAAAAGAAAAAAAAACAAGAAAAAAAATATTTTTTCCTAATTAAAAATATCATAAAAATATATGAAAATGAAAGTTAAGGAGTAATGGGAGGGAGAGGAGGAGCCAAGATGGTGGAGGAATAGGATGGGGAGACCACTTTCTCTCCTACAAATTCATAGAAAGAACATTTGAACGCTGAGCAAATTTCACAAAACAACTTCTGATCGCTAGCAGAGGACATCAGGCGCCCAGAAAAGCAGCCCATTGTCTTCGAAGGGAGGTAGGACAAAATATAAAAGATTAAAAGGGAGTCAAAAGAGCTACGGATGGAGACCCGTCCCGGGAAGGGAGTCTTAATAGAGGAAGTTTCCAATCACCAGGAAACCCTCGCACTGGTGGGACTGGGGGAAGTTTTCGGCAATCTAACTGGGAGGAAAAATTAAACAAGGCCCACAGATTACGTGCCTAAAAGCAACTCCCAGCAGAAAAGTACCCCAGATGCCTGTACCCGCCAGCAACAAGCGGGGGCGGAACGGAGAGGCGTGGGCGTCATTGCTTAGGGTAAGGATCGGCCCGAAGACCCTGAGAGCAATCGGAGGGAGCTTTTTTAAACTGAGGGATAGCAAGGGTCAAAATTAACCTGCCGAACACACTGCCGGCGGTTTGCAAAACAAAGGGACTGAGAAACTCCAGAGATGAGCCAGCCTATCCCCGCTGGAGGGAGGAGGCAGGGGGGAGGGGAAAAGGGCAAACTCAGCCCCTGAGAAGCCACCCCCTCCCACACTGCAAACAGGACCCCCGGCTCCTATCTAAAGACTTCCTGAGACCCGACTGGCGGCGCGCGCTGGGGCCGTGGAGGGAAAAAGCGCGCCGTGCCCGGGGAGAGTGCGCCGAATCCTGGGCCACTCAACACGGAGAGAAAAGGCGCACCGCACCTGGGGAGAGTGTGCCCAAGCCTCTGGCTGCCTGATCCGCTCAGGCCGGGGAAGGCACAAAACGCAGGTGCAACCGAATCCACACTTTTGTGGAATACCCGAAAACTGGAACCGCACTCAGCGCAGGGCCCGCTCCATATAGAGCAGCCGGAAGCCTGAGCAGTGTAGACGGGGAAAGCACTGACACCCGTGAGCGGGGCAAACCCAGTGTGGCCGGAACACGGTGAGTGCTATCCACACAGAGCGGTATCTGTCTGCACCACCCCGCCCTCCCCGTAGCAGGACTGAACTGAACTAGCGAACCTAAATAAGAGATCACCTCCGCCCGCCTGTGTCAGGGTGGAAATTAGACACCGAAGAGACGGCTAATAGAAGCCAAATAAACAAAGGGAACTGCTTCAGAAAGGACTGGTGCAACAGATTAAAATCCCTGAAGGTAACACCGACTACACGGGAAGGGGCCTATAGATATTGAGAAGTGTAAGCTGGAAAGAGGAGCTATCTGAAATTGAACTGAACCTACACTGACCGCAACAACTCCAGAGAAATTCCTAGATATATATGTATATATATATATTTTTTAATTAAAAAACAATTTTTTTTCTTCCTTTTTTTTTATTTTTTCTTTTTATTTTCTTTTAAAATTCCCTATTAGTCCCCCATTATTCCTCAACTTTCATTTTCATATATTTTTATGATTTTTTTAATTAGGGAAAAAAAAATTTTTTTTCTTTTTTTTTTTTTCTTGTTTTTCTCTCCTATTTCCTTTTAAAGTCCTCTAATACTCCTCTATTATTCCTTAATTTTCATTTTCATTTCACTATAACCTTGCCAAAAAAAAGAGAGAGAGAGAAACCCTATTTTTAAACCAAACTTCATATACATTTCTAATTTTTTCTGTGTGTTTTTGTTTTTAAATATTGTATTTCAAAGAGTCTAACCTCTACACTAGATTTTTAATCTTTGTTTTTCAGTATGTGACATAAATTTTGGACATTTAAGAATCCAGTATTCAGTTCCCATTTCTATTCAGGAGTGTGGTGATTACTCTCCCACTTTTGACTCTCTGTTTTCTACCTCAGAACACCTCTATTTCCTCCTTTCCCCTTCTCTTCCCAATCCAACTCTGTGAATCTTTGTGGGTGTCTGGGCTACGGAGAACACTTTGGGAACAGATAACTGCGTAGATCTGTCTCTCTCCTCTTGAGTCCCCCTTTTTCTCCTCCTGCTCACCTCTATCTCCTTCCTCGCTCTCCTATTCTTCATGTAATTCTGTGAACCTCTCTGGTTGTCTCTCACGGTGGAGAATCTTTTCACCATTAGTCTAGAAGTTTTATTATCAGTGCTGTATAGTTGGAGAAGTCTTGAGACTACTGGAAGAATAAAACTGAAATCCAGAGGCAGGAGACTTAAGCCCAAAACCTGAGAACACCAGAAAACTCCTGACTACACGGAACGTTAAGGAATAAGAGACCAGCCAAAAGCCTCCATACCTACACCAAAACCAACCACCACCCAAGAGACAATAAGCTCTAATACAAGACATACCACGCAAATTCTTTAGCAACGCAGGAACATAGGCCTGAGTGCCAACATACAGGCTGTCCAAAGTCACACCTAACACATAGACCCATCGCAAAACTCATTACAGGACACTCCATTGCACTCCAGAGAGAAGAAATCCAATTCCATGCACCAGAACGCTGACACAAGCTCCCCTAACCAGGAAACCTTGACAAACCAATCGTCCAACCCCACTCACTGGGTGAAACCTCCACAATAAAAAGGAACCACAGACCACAAGAATACAGAAAGCCCACTCCAGACACAGCAATCTAAACAAGATTAAAAGGCAGAGAAATACCCAACAGCTAAAGGAACATGAAAAAAGCCCACCAAGTCAAACAAAAGAGGAAGAAATAGGGAATCTACCTGAAAAAGAATTTAGAATAATGATAATAAAAATGATCCAAAATCTTGAAAACAAAATGGAGTTACAAATAAATAGCCTGGAGACAAAGATTGAGAAGATGCAAGAAATGTTTAACAAGGACCTAGAAGAAATTTTTAAAAGTCAATTAAAAATGAATAATGAAATAAATGAGATCAAAAACACTCTGGAGGGAGCCATGAGTAGAATAACAGAGACAGAAGATAGGATAAGTGAGTTAGAAGATAAAATGGTGGAAATAAATGAAGCAGAGAGGAAAAAAGAAAAAAGAATCAAAAGAAATGAGGACAACCTCAGGGACCTCTGGGACAATATGAAACACCCCAACATTCGAATCATAGGAGTCCCAGAAGAAGAAGACAAAAAGAAAGGCCATGAGAAGTTACTCGAGGAGATAATAGCTGAAAACTTCCCTAAAATGGGGAAGGAAATAGCCACCCAAGTCCAAGAAACCCAGAGAGTCCCAAACAGGATAAACCCAAGGCAAAACACCCCAAGACACATATTAATGAAATTAACAAAGATCAAACACAAAGAACAAATATTAAAAGCAGCAAGGGAGAAACAACAAATAACACACAAAGGGATTCCCATAAGGATAACAGCTGATCTATCAATAGAAACCCTTCAGGCCAGAAGGGAATGGCAGGACATACTTAAAGTAATGAAAGAGAATAACCTACAACCTAGATTACTCTACCCAGCAAGGATCTCATTCAGATATGAAGGAGAACTCAAAAGCTTTACAGACAAGCAAAAGCTGAGAGAAATCAGCACCACCAAACCAGCTCTTCAACAAATACTAAAGGATCTTCTCTAGACAGGAAACACAGAAAGGTGGTATAAACGTGAACCCACCCAAAACAACAAAATAAATGGCAACGGGACCATACCTATCAATAATTACCTTAAATGTAAATGGGCTGAATGCCCCAACCAAAAGACAAAGGCTGGCTGAATGGATACAAAAGCAAGACCCCTATATATGCTGTCTACAAGAGGCCCACCTCAAAACAAGGGACACATACAGACTAAAGGTGAAGGGCTGGAAAAAAATATTTCACGCAAACGGAGACCAATAGAAAGCAGGAGTCGCAATACTCATATCAGATAAAATAGACTTTCAAATAAAGGCTGTGAAAAGAGACAAAGACGGACACTACATAATGATCAAAGGATCAATCCAAGAAGAAGATATAACAATTATAAATATATATGCACCCAACATAGGAGCACCGCAATATGTAAGGCAAATGCTAACGAGTATGAAAGAGGAAATTAATAGTAACTCAATAATAGTAGGAGACTTTAATACCACACTCACAACTATGAATAGATAAACTAAACAGAAAATGAACAAGGAAACACAAACTTTAAAGGACACAATGGACCAGCTAGACCTAATTGACATCTATAGGACGTTTCACTCCAAAACAATCAACTTCACCTTTTTCTCAAGTGCACACAGAACCTTCTCCAGAATAGATCACATCCTGGTCCATAAATCTAGTCTTGGTAAATTCAAAAAACTTGAAATCATTCCAGTCATCTTTTCTGACCACAGTATAGTAAGATTAGATCTCAATTACAGGAAAAAAATTATTAAAAATTCAAACATATGGAGGCTAAACAACACACTTCTGAATAACCAACAAATCATAGAAGAAATCAAAAAAGAAATCAAAATATGCATAGAAATGAATGAAAATGAAAACACAACAACCCAAAACCTATGGGACACTGTAAAAGCAGTGCTAAGGGGAAGATTCATAGCATTACAGGCCTACCTCAAGAAACAAGAAAAAAGTCAAATAAATAACCTAACTCTACACCTAAAGCAACTAGAGAAGGAAGAAATGAAGAACCCCAGGGTTAGTAGAAGGAAATAAATCTTAAAAATTAGGGCAGAAATAAATGCAAAACACACTAAAGAGACCATAGCAAAAATCAACAAAGCTAAAAGCTGGTTTTTGGAAAAAATTAACAAAATTGACAAACCATTAGCAAGACTCATTAAGAAACAAAGACAGAAGAACCAAATTAACAAAATTAGAAACGAAAATGGAGAGATCACAGCAGACAACACTGAAATACAAAGGATCATAAGAGACTACTACCAGCAGCTCTATGCCAATAAAATGGACAACTTGGAAGAAATGGACAAGTTCTTAGAGAAGTATAACTTTCCAAAACTGAACCAGGAAGAAATAGAACATCTTAAGAAACCCATCACAAGCAAGGAAATCGAAACTGTAATCAGAAATCTTCCAGCAAACAAAAGCCCAGGACCAGATGGCTTCACAGCTGAATTCTACCAAAAATTTAGAGAAGAGCTAACACCTATCTTACTCAAACTCTTCCAGAAAATTTCAGAAGAAGGTAAACTTCCAAACTAATTCTATGAGGCCACCATCACCCTAATTCCAAAACCAGACAAAGATGCCACAAAAAAAGAAAACTACAGGCCAATATCACTGATGAACATACATGCAAAAATCCTTAACAAAATTCTAGCAAACAGAATCCAACAACATATTAAAAAAATCATACACCATGACCAAGTGGGCTTTATCCCAGGAATACAAGGATTCTTTAATATCCTGCAAATCAATCAATGTAATATACCACATTAACAAATTGAAAGATAAAAACCATATGATTATCTCAATAGATGCAGAGAAAGCCTTTGACAAAATTCAACACCCATTTATGATTAAAACTCTCCAGAAAGCAGGAATAGAAGGAACACACCTCAACATAATAAAAGCTATATATGACAAACCCACAGCAAGCATCACCCTCAATGGTGAAAAACTGAAAGCATTTCCCCTGAAATCAGGAACAAGACAAGGGTGCCTACTCTCACCACTACTATTCAACATAGTTTTGGAAGTGTTGGCCACAGCAATCAGAGAAGAAAAAGAAGTAAAAGGAATCCAGATAGGAAAAGAAGAAGTGAAACTCTCGCTGTTTGCAGATGACATGATCCTCTACATAGAAAACCCTAAGGACTCTACCAGAAAATCACTAGAGCTAATCAACGAATACAGTAAAGTTGCAGGATATAAAATTAACACACAGAAATCTCTTGCATTCCTATACACTAACAATGAGAAAACAGAAAGAGAAATTAAGGAAACAATACCATTCACCATTGCAACAAAAAGAATAAAATACTTAGGAGTATATCTACCTAAAGAAACAAAAGACCTATACATAGAAAACTATAAAACACTGATGAAAGAAGTCAAAGAGGACACAAACAGATGGAGAAATATACCATGTTCATGGATTGGAAGAATCAATATTGTCAAAATGGCTATATTACCCAAAGCAATCTATAGATTCAGTGCAATCCCTATCAAACTACCAACGGTATTTTTCACAGAAATAGAGCAAATAATTTCACAATTCGTATGGAAATACAAAAAACCTCGAATAGCCAAAGTAACCTTGAGAAAGAAGAACGGAACAGGAGGAATCAACCCGCCTGACTTCAGACTATACTACAAAGCCACAGTCATCCAGACAGTATGGTACTGGCACAAAGACAGAAATATAGATCAATGGAACAGAATAGAAAGCCCAGAGATAAATCCAAGAACCTATGGTCACCTTATCTTCGACAAAGGAGGCAAGGATATACAATGGAAAAAAGACAACCTCTTTAACAAGTGGTGCTGGGAAAACTGGTCAACCACCTGTAAAAGAATGAAACTAGAACACTTTCTAACACCATACACAAAAATAAACTCAAAATGGATTAAAGATCTAAATGTAAGACCAGAAACTATCAAACTCCTAGAGGAGAACATAGGCAAAACACTCTCCTACATAAATCACAGCAGGATCCTCTATGACCCACATCCCAGAATATTGAGAACAAAAGCAGAAATAAACAAATGGGACCTAATGAAACTTAAAAGCTTTTGCACAACAAAGGAAACTATAAGCAAGGTGAAAAGACAGCCCTCAGATTGGGAGAAAATAATAGCAAATGAAGCAACAGACAAAGGATTAATCTCAAAAATATACAAGCAACTCCTGCAGCTCAATTCCAGAAAAATAAATGACCCAATCAAAAAATGGGCCAAAGAACTAAACAGACATTTCTCCAAAGAAGACATACAGATGACTAACAAGCACATGAAAAGATGCTCAACATCACTCATTATCAGAGAAATGCAAATCAAAACCACAATGAGGTACCATTACACCCCAGTCAGGATGGCTGCTATCCAAAAGTCTACAAGCAATAAATGCTGGAGAGGGTGTGGAGAAAAGGGAACCCTCTTACACTGTTGGTGGGAATGCAAACTAGTACAGCCGCTATGGAAAACAGTGTGGAGATTTCTTAAAAAACTGGAAATAGAATTGCCATATGACCCAGGAATCCCACTTCTGGGCATACACACCGAGGAAACCAGATCTGAAAGAGACACATGCACCCCCGATGTTCATCGCAGCACTGTTTATAATAGCCAGGACATGGAAGCAACCTAGATGCCCATCAGCAGACGAATGGATGAGGAAGCTGTGGGACATATACACCATGGAATATTACTCAGCCATTAAAAAGAATTCATTTGAATCAGTTCTAATGAGATGGATGAAACTGGAGCCCATTATACAGAGTGAAGTAAGCCAGAAAGATAAAGACCATTATAGTATACTAACACATATATATGGAATTTAGAAAGATGCTAACAATAACCCTATATGCAAAACAGAAAAAGAGTCTCAGATGTATAGAACAGACTTGTGGACTCTGGGAGAAGGCGAGGGTGGGATGTTTCAAGAGAACAGCATCGAAACATGTATATTGTCTAGGATGAAACAGATGACCAGCCCAGGTTGGGTGCATGAGACAAGTGCTTGGGCCTGGTGCACTGGGAAGACCCAGAGGGATCGGGTAGAGAGGGAGGTGGGAGGGGGGAACGGGATGGGGAATACATGTAAATCCATGGCTAATTCATTTCAATGTATGACAAAAACCACTGCAATGATGTAAAGTAATTAGCCTCCAACTAATAAAAATAAATGGAAAAAAAAAAATAAATGGCAAAAAAATTTTTTTTTCAAAAAAAAAAAGGAGTAATGGGGGAGTAATAGGGAATTTTAAAAGAAAATAAAAGAGAAAAAATAAAAAAGAAAAGAAAAGAAAATTTTTTTAATTAAAAGAAAAAAGGTAAACATATATCTAGGAATTTCTCTGGAGCTCTTGCGGTCATTGTGGGTTCGGTTCAGTTTCAGATAGCTCCTCGTTCCAGCTTACACTTCTCGATATCTATGGGCCCCTTCCAGTGTAGTCGGTGTTACCTACAGGGATTTTAATATGTTACACCGGTCCCTCTGACGCGGTTCCCTTTGTTTATTTGGCTTCTGTTTGTCGGTCTCTTCAGTGCCTAATTTCCGCCCTGACACAGGCAGGCGGAAGTGGTCTCTTGTTCAGGTTTGCTAGTTCAGTCGCGCTGTAGGGAGGGAGGGACGCTGCAGACAGATATCACTGTGTGTGGGGAGCACTCACAGAGTTCCGGCCACACTGGGTTTGCCCCGCTCACGGGTGTGTGCTTTCCCCGTCTACGCTGCTCAGGGTCCTGGCTGCTCTATATGGAGCGTGCCCTGCGTTGCATGCGGTTCCAGTTTTCGGGTGTTCCACAAAAGCACGGACTCGGTTGCGCTGGCCTTTTGTGTCTTCCCTGGCCCAAGCAGCTCAGGCAGCCAGGAGCTTGACGGACGCACTCTCCCCGGGTGCAGTGTGCCTTCTCCCCTCCGCGGCCCCAGCATCAGTTTCCGCTGCGCCAGTCAGGGTGTGTGCGCCTTGTGTTTAGCTGCGACCCTCCCGGCAGATGTTGACCATCCAGAATCTCAGGAAGTCTTTGGTTAGAAACTGGAGGCCTGTTTGCAGTGTGGTAGGGGATGCCGTCTCTGGGGCCGAGTTTGCTCCTTTCCCCTCCCCCCTGCCTCCTGCCTCTGGTGGGGATGGGCCGGTCTGCAGCCGGCTAGCTCCTCTGGACTTGCTCAGGTCCCTTTGTTCTGCGAACAGCTGGCAGTGTGTTCGGACCGGTTAATTTTCTCTCTCTCTCTTTTGCTATCCCACAGTTTAAGTTGCTGTCTCACAAAAGCTCCCTCCGATTGCTCTCAGGGCACTCAGGCCCGATCCTTACACTAAGCAATGCCGCCCGCTCCGACCCCACTTGCTGGTGGCGGATGCGGGCGTCTGGGGTACTTTTCTGCTGGGAGTTGCTATGAGGCACGTAATCTGTGGGTTTTATTTATTTTTCCTCCCAGTTAGGTTGCCCTCCGAGATTCGAAAACTTCCCCCAGAACCGCCAGTGTGAGAGTTTCCTGGGGTTTGGAAACTTCCTCTATTAAGACTCCCTTCCCGGGATGGGTCTCCGTCCCTAGCTCCTTTGTCTCTCTTTTTATCTTTTATGTTTTGTCCTACCTCCTTTTGAAGACAATGGGCTGCTTTTCTGGGCTCCTGATGTCCTCAGCTAGCAATCAGAAATTGTTTTGTGAAGTTTGCTCAGCATTCAATTGTTCTTTTGATGAATTTGTAGAGGAGAAAGTGACCTCCCTGTCCTATTCCTCCGCCATCTTGGCTCCTCCCTCAATAAGGTTGTTCTTATAGATAGATTTCCCCATTTTCTTTTTAACTTTTCCCTTTTGAATTGTGGCCTCTGTCTCATTTTCAGTATATACAAAAATTGATAGTGTTTCATTTTGTTATTGGCCATATGGCATGCAGAATCTTAATTCCCTGACCAGGGATTGAACCCATGCCTCCTGCAGTGGAAGTATGGTATCCCAACCACTGGATCACCAGGGAATTCCCCACAATCTGATGGTTTAAAATTCAACATTCTTCACTGTTTTGTACTAGAGCTTACAACTTGTCAAGCTAAAGCCTGAATCTGGCCTAATGTTTAGTTTGACCAGCTTTCCTGGTAGCTCAGCTAGTAAAGAAACCCTTGCACTGCAGAAGACCCTGGTTCAATCCCACTCCAGTATTCTTGGGCTTTCCTGGTGGCTCAGCTGGTAAAGAATCTGCCTGCAATACAGGAGACCTGGGTTCAATCCCTGGGTTGGGAAGATCCCCTGGAGAAGGGATAGGCTACCTACTCCAGTATTCTGGCCTGGAGAATTCCATGGACTATATAGTCTGTGGGGTCACAAAGAGTCGGACACGACTGAGTGACTTTCAGATTCTTTAGTTTGACCGGCATTTAAAATGTAGGAGATTTCTCATTTATCCAGAAATATATTTATTTCTGATTTCTTTTGGGAACAAAATTTTTAAAAGATCAGAAGATCTGGGTACCCTGGACTAGCACTTCTTCAAAGCAATTGTTTTTTAGATAGGGACATTCTTGCCCGTCCTCATTACTCATTACTGGAGAACACCTTCCATCTTAGCTCCTACAGACATGGAAGAGTATGTCCCTCACACATCCTCCAGGGCAGAAGCAACCACCCCAGTGGCATCAACATGGATAATCCACATCTGTCTCTGCCATAGACTTCTTCCAAGCCCCATACTCATTTTTAAATGCAAAATTCCTGTCAGTTTGTCCTTCCTTCTTTGCTTCCTTCTATCAAGTAAGTAGGCAGTAGGATATAAATAAGATACCTACTTCATCCTTTAGGGAGTTGGTGGATGAACTTGTCATAGAAGCCATCTGTTATGAACTATGACTAGGGCATATGCAGGAAATTACAGCACTTAGCAGATCATGGAGGGAGGGAGGATGATAGTTAGGGAAGTCTTTCTAAAGCAAATGGTGCTTGGTTTGATCAATTCAGACCGAAGCAGGATAGGAGGAGGGTAGAGAACAGCTTTTATTCCAAGAGGATTGACAGAAGTCGGAAACCTAAGGACCCAGTCTGCCTCCTTCATTTATTGTACCTATACACATCTGCTATGTGGGCTACTCACTGTGCTAGTGGTGACCAAGACTGACATGGTCCTGTGAAACTTAGAATTGTGAGGAGCCTGGGCAACCAAGTGGATGGAGGAGTCATCTGCTGAGATGAGCCATACGTGGGAGCAGGTTTGGCTTGGGAAGATGAGAGAGTGCAGTTTTGGACGCTGAGTTTGAGGTGACTGTAGGACACCCAGGTGGAAATGTTCAGTAGGCAGTTGCACAAAAAGGTCTGGAATCCAGAGAGAGACGAGGGATGCAGACGTGGAACTGGAAGCCACCAGTTCATAGGTGGTGATTGAGGAGCTGTAAAATGGGAAATTACCATAGTAAGAGAGCAAAGACAAGAGATAGGAACCATAGCCTATTCCAGATAGCCTCCTTCAGACACCTCTTTTTGTCTACATGCTTGAGGAGGGTTTGGATAGGTAAGAAGAAATGCAAGAGAGTGATGTCTTCGAAAATGAAAGAAAAAAATTCACAGAAGAAAAGGGGAAAGTTATATCAGAAAATAAAAATGAAGAACATCCATTAACATTTAGCCAAGGGGTCATTCAATGGGATCAAAGTGTCCAAACCTGCTGGCTGACCCCAGACCTGCCCACCCTGGGTTTTCCTCCTCCAGTGATAGTGTTAGAATACAGAAGTGCTCCCAAAGTGGAAACTTCAGTTCAGTTCAGTTCAGTTCAGTCGCTCAGTCGTGTCCAACTCTTTGTGACCCCATGAATCACAGCACGCCAGGCCTCCCTGTCCACCAACTCCCAGAGTTTACTCAAACTCATGTCTGTTGAGACGGTGATGCCATCCAGCCATCTCATCCTCTGCCTTCCCCTTCTCCTCCTGCCCCCAATCCCTCCCAGCATCAGGGTCTTTTCCAATGAGTCAACTCTTCACATGAGGTGGCCAAAATATTGGAGTTTCAGCTTCAGCATCAGTCCTTCCAATGAACACCCAGGACTGATCTTCTTTAGGATGGACTGGTTAGATCTCCTTGCAGTCCAAGGGACTCTCAAGAGTCTTTTCCAACACCACAGTTCAAAATCATCAATTTTTTGGCACTCAGCTTTCTTCACAGTCCAACTCTCATATCCATACATGACCACTGGAAAAACCATAGCCTTGACTAGACGGACCTTTGTTGGCAAAGTAATGTCTCTGCTTTTTAATATGCTATCTAGGTTGGTCATAACTTTCCTTCCAAGGAGTAAGTGTCTTTTAATTTCATTGCTGCAATCACAATCTGCAATGATCTTGGAGCCCAGAAAAATAAAGTCAGCCACTGTTTTCACTGTTTCCCCATCTATCTGCCATGAAGTGATGGGGCTGGATGCCATGATCTTAGTTTTCTGAATGTTGAGCTTTAAGCCAACTTTTTCACTTTCATCAAGAGGCTCTTTAGTCCTTCTTCACTTTCTGCCATGGACTGTAAATGCCCTGGTATTATTTGCTTTCCACTTCAGCAATACTAGCTGAAGTGTTTCCTCAATAGGCTCTGTGCCTACCCAGACTTGGGACTTTTACACAGGTTCTTTCCTCTACCTGGAGTAGTCACCTGTCTTAATCTGCTTAGCACAACTGTTGGTCATACTTTGAAATCCTGTTAACTTTCCCCCAAGAACCATCTCTTGGCAACCCTGGCAGAATAATTTCTTCCTTCCCTTTTGTTCTCGCAGCATTCTGTTTATACCTGTTTTAGAGCATCTATTGCATTGTGTTACAGATTCATCACCAGTCTGCCCCCTTACATGGATTTCAGAGTGAAAATTCCAGGAGTTTGAGGTGATGGTTCTTACAGACTAGGTTATCCTTGGTTCACACCTGTATTCTCTGTAGTTATCCTAATGGCAGGAATATAGGAGACACTGAAATATTTCATGTTGGAAGTCAACAAATATGTAGTAGCTATAGGGAAGCAAAAAACAAAGGAGAAAAGGAAAGACATACCCATTTGAATGCAGTGTTCCAAAGAATAGCAAGGAGAGATAAGAAAGCCTTCCTCAATGATTAGTGCAAAGAAATAGAGGAAAACAATATAATGGGAAAGACTAGAGATCTCCAAGCCAGGCTTCACCAATACAATGAACTGTGAACTTCCAGATGTTCAAGCTGGATTTAGAAAAGGCAGAGGAACTGGAGATCAAATTGCCAGCATCCGTTGAATCCTCAAAAAAGCAAGAGAGTTCCAGAAAAACATCTATTTCTGATTTGTTGACTATGCCAAAGCCTTTGACTGTGTGGATCACATCAAACTGGAAAATTCTTCAAGAGACGGGAATACTAGACCACCTGACCTGTCTCTTGAGAAATCTGTATGCAGGTCAGGAAGCAACAGTTAGAACTGGACATGAACAACAGACTGGATCCAAATCAGGAAAAGAGTACATCAAGGCTGTATATTGTCACCCTGCTTATTTAACTACCATGCAGAGTATAACATGAGAAACTCTGGGCACAAGCTGGAATCAAGATTGCTGGGAGAAATATCAGTAACCTCAGATATGCAGATGACACCACCCTTATGGCAGAAAGCAAAGAAGAACTAAAGAACCTCTTGATGAAAGTGAGAGAGGAGAGTGAAAAAGTTGGCTTAAAACTCAACATTCAGAAAACTAAGATCATGACATCTGGTCCCATCACTTCATGGCAAATAGATGGGGAAACAATGGAAACAGTGAGAGACTTTATTTTCTTAGGCTCCAAAATCACTGCAGATGGTGACTGCAGCCATGAAATTAAAAGACGCTTGCTCCTTGGAAGAAAAGTTATAACCAACCTAGATAGCATATTAAAAAGCAGAGACATTACTTTGCCAACAAAGGTCCATCTAGTCATGGCTATGGTTTTTCCAGTAGTTATGTATGGACGTGAGAGTTGGACTATAAAGAAAGCCGAATGCCGAAGAATTGATGCTTTTGAACTGTGGTGTTGGAGAAGACTCTTGAGAGTCCCTTGGACTGCAAGGCAATCCAACCTGTCCATCCTAAAGGAAATCAGTCCTAATATTCATTGGAAGGACTGATGCTGAAGCTGAAGCTCCAATACTTTGGCCACCTGATGCAAAGAACTGCCTCATTGGAAAAGACCCTGATGATGGGAAAGATTGAAGGCAGGAGGAGAAGGGGATGACAGAAGATGAGATGGTTGGATGGCATCACTGACTCAATGGACATGAGATTGAGCAAACTCCAGGAGTTGGTGATGGACAGGGAAGCCTGGCATGCTACAGTCCATGGGGCTGCAAAGAGTCAGACATGACTGAGTGACTCTACAACATATAGAAAATACATAGTTCTATAGTCAAAGCTATGGTTTTCCAGTAGTCATGTACAGATGTGTGAGTTGGACCATAAAGAAGACTGAGTGCTGAAGAACTGATGCTTTCAAACTGATGCTGGTGATGCTTTCCCAGACCCTGATGCTGGGAAAGATTGAGGGCTGGAGGAGAAGGAGCAACAGAGGATGAGATAGTTTGATGGCATTGCTGACTCAACGGACATGAGTTTGAGCAAACTCTGGGAGATAGTGAAGGACAGGGAAGCCTGGTGTGCTGTTCATGGGGTCTCAGACAGTCAGATATGACTTAGTGACTGAACAACAATATAGGAAATACAAGCATAATACGAGGAGACCATTAGCTAACTTAGGTAGGAGAATCAAATGAGATGTTTGGGATAACTATGGTGAGTTTCAGTTCCTGAATAGAAGTAGGAAGAGTTTACCATTTTCATCCTTTAGCTCAGGAAAGAAAAAAGTCATCCTGTAGAGAGAAGCCCTTGCATTCCTCAAACCATGGTGGCTCTCCCTAGAGCAGCTGTGTCCATCTCTCTGGCCAATTAATTCTGATGAAGCTTTTATCTCATTGCCATTTCAGAACTGCATTCATCCACCTTTGCCTGGACATCAGAAATTGCAGGAAAATCTAAAATTCAGAGAAATAAACCAATAAGCAAACCTAAAAGGATACACTGCCAAACAACCTAAGTGAAAATGTATTCAGGATTGGTTTTCACAATATCTTAACTCCTCTAAGATACCTATCAAAACACACTAACAAATGTCTCTAAGATGAGGAAATAAGTTGGAAGGGAAATGAATATGTTTGAAATAGAACATTTATCTCCCTGAGAACTTAAGCAACATAGCAGTCTAGGAGGGTGTTGCCATTATTTATAATACAAGGGTAAAACTTTGTGCTAATCCAGTAATCTAACTTACCTGAGGTGGGTACAGAGCAGACCTATTGTTTAAATGTGAAACATAGATGCTGAAGTATGAGAGAGAAATAACATTTTAGGTGAGAAGTCATCCATTTAAGTGCCCACATGAAACAGAGAGGTAGCGTAAATGGGACTGGTAGGGGCCGGGATGGTGAGTGCTAGAAGTTGGGGATCTATGGTGAAATGAGAGGCGCCCGCTTCTTCTAAAGGGGACACTGACACTCAGCACTGCCTCTTGGAAACATGTCTACTGTAATACAAACCTTGTATTGCCGTCTGCCTTAATTTTTCTAAAAAGCCAGAAATCTTGGTTTGGATATAAAATGTTCCTATTTTGAAAACATGTGAATCTAGTAACATGTTTCTAAGGGCAACATTTGCTCTATTGCCTTCCAGTTTGCAGCCACATGTTTTGAAGTCCCAGTTACTTCTTACATGCCTAAATCCTGGCTGGAGAAAGAACATCTGTGCCCTGTTGAAGAGAAGCTATGTAGCATGAACTATGCTTCTCCTAAAACATATATGTATGTATTTTATATGTATCTGTGTATATGTGTGTGTGCACGCACACATGTGTGTGTGTACAGTTGACTCAAAAAGCATGGATTTGAACTGCAAGGGTCCACTTATATATATAGATTTTTTTCTCCCCAAAATATAGTATCTATATTTTCATTTTAAAGCTCCTTATTCTTTTAAATTTTTTATTGAAGTTGATTTACAATGTTCTGTTTCTAATGTACAGCAAAGTAATTCGATTATATATATATATTTTTCATATTCTTTTACGTTATGGTTTATTACAGGACATTGAATATGGTTCCTGGAATCAAGATTTCTGGGAGAAATGTCAATAACCTCAAATATGCAGATGATACCACCCTTATGACAGAAAGCTAAGAGGAACTGAAGAGCCTCTTGATGAAAGTGAAAGAGCTAGCTTAAAACTCAACATTCAGAAAACTAAGATCATGGCATCCAATCCCATCACTTCATGCCAAATAGATGGGGAAACAATGGAAACAATGACAGACTTAATTTTCTTGGGCTCCAAAATACCTGCAGATGGTGACTGCACCCATGAAATTAAAAGACACTTGCTCCTTGGAAGAAAAACTATGACAAACCTAGACAGCATATTAAAAATCAGAGATATCACTTTGCCAACAAAGATCCCTCTAGTCAAAGCTATGGTTTTCCCAGAGGTCACGTATGGGTGTGAGAGTTGGACCATAAAGAAAGCTGAGCACCAAAGAATTGATGCTTTTGAACTGTGGTGTTGGAGAAGACTCTTGAGAGTCCTTTGGACTGCCAGGAGATCAAATCAGTCAATTCTAAAGGAAATCAGTCTTGAATATTCCTTGGGAAGACTGAAGAAGAAACTCCATTACTTTGACCACCTGATGCGAGGAACTGACTCATTGGAAAAGACCCCGATGCTGGGAAAGATTGAAGACAGGAGGAGAAGGGGATGACAGAGGATGAGATGGTTGGATGGCATCACCGACTCGATGGACATGAGTTTGAGCAAGCTCCGGGAGTTGGTGATAGATAGGGAAGCCTGGCATGCTGCAGTCCATGGGGTTGCAAAGAGTCAGACACAACTGAGTGACTGAACTGATCTAACTGTGCTATGTAGTAGGAACTTGTTGTTCATCTATTTTATATATAGCAGATGGCTAATCGCAAACTCGTAATTTGCCCCTCCACCACCCCCTTTGGTAACCACAAGTTTGGTGGGTTTTTTGGCAATTGTACATATCTTTAAATGTGGACGAAAGTTTGTTTTCAAATAGTGGTCACCGTATCTGGAATCAGCAGAACTAGAATTTGAGTCCTGATTCTATCTAAACTGTTACTTTAGATGAGCCATTTACCAATTCCTTTGTTTTTCAGAGATAGCAGTACTTGGGTTTTTGAGTGCAGGGGGTTTCAGCACCCCTAACCCCTGTGTTATTCAAGGGTTAACTGTGTGTGTATATCAGTCAGTTCAGTTCAGTCGCTCAGTCATGTCCGACTCTTTGTGAACCCATGAACTGCAGCACACCAGGCCTCCCTGTCCTATGCGTGTATATTATGTAGGTGTATGTCAATATGTATGTATAAAATGCCAAGTGCTGATTTTATTTAAAGCACCATGTTAATTCCACTGCAAAGATCATCGCAATATGTATCTAAAAGTGTTACTTTGAGGACTGTTATCCCCAAATTATAAGGGAGAAAATTGAGACTCAGAGAACACATGACTTTCCTCAGGTCAAAAGTTGTTAAGTGGAAGCATGGGATTAGATCCAGACATGCTCGACACCAAGTCTCTGCTCCTGGCCACTGCACTGGACTTCCTCTCGTGTGAAGGAGACAAAAAGGAGCAGAGATACTGCTTGAGGTTTTGTTTTTTTTGTTTTGAGTCTTTTGAATAAGCTCATCTAATTAAAAACTCAGCAATATAAAGCATGCAGTGGGAAGTCTAGCCTCTGTACTATCCTGTCTCCTTCCAACCCTCTCCACTCTCCCTGTTCAAAAGCAAAAACTTTTAGTTAATTTTAATTAATATGGCCACATCAGGTCCCAGTTGCAGCATGCTGGATCCTCCTTGCATCATGTGAGATCCTTTGTCGTGGCACACAGATTCTCTTTAGTTGTGGCACGTGGGCTCCAGAGCACATGCGCTCAGTAGTTGTGGCCCGAGGGCTTAGTTGCTCTGCAGTATATGCGATCTTATTTTCCCAACTGGGAATTGAACTCCTGTCCCCTGCATTGCAAGGCAGATTCTTAACCACTTGACCACCAAGGAAATCCCCCAAAGCAAGAACTTTTATAATTTCTTATTATCATTCAAGAGTTTCCTTCAGTTCAGTTCAGTTCAGTTCAGTTGCTCAGCCACGTCCTACTCTTTGTGACCCCATGGAATGCAGCACGCCAGGCCTCCTTGTCCATCACCAACTCCCAGAGTTTACTCAAACTCATGTCCATAGAGTCGGTGATGCCATCCAACCATCTCATCCTCTGTCATCCCCTTCTCCTCCTGCCTTCAATCTTTCGCCATCATCAGGGTCTTTTCCAATGAGTCAGTTCTTCTCATCAGCTGGCCAAAATATTGGAGTTTCAGCAGCATCAGTCCTTCCAATGAATATTCAAGACTGATTTCCTTTAGAATTGACTGATTTGATCTCCTTGCAGTCCAAGGGACTCTCAAGAGTCTTCTCCAACACCACAGTTCAAAAGCATCAATTCTTCGGTGCTCAGCTTTCTTTATGGTCCAACTCTCACACCCATACATGACCTCTGGAAAAACCATAGCTTTGACTAGAGGGATCTTTGTTGGCAAAGTAATGTCTCTGCTGTTTAATATACTGTCTGGGTTTGTCATAGCTTTTCTTCCAAGGAGCAAGTGTCTTTTAATTTCATGGCTGCAGTCACCATCTGCAGGTATTTTGGAGCCCAAGAAAATAAAGTCTGTCACTGTTTCCATTGTTTCCCCATCTCTTTGGCATGAAGTTATGGGATCAGATGCCATGGTCTTAGTTTTCTGAATGCTGAATTTTAAGCCAGTTTTTTCACTCTCCTCTTTCGCTTTCATCAAAAGGCTCTTTAGTTCTTTGCTTTCTGCTATAAGGGTGGTGTCATCTGCATAACTGAGGTTATTGATATTTCTCCCGACAATCTTGATTCCAGCTTGTGCTTCATCCAGCCTGGCATTTTGCATGATGTACTCTGCATATAAGTTGAATAAGCAGGGTGACAATATACAGCCTTGATGTACTCCTCTCCCGATTTAGAACCAGTCTGTTGTTCCAGACTGTGAGTCCACCTGTCCAGTTCTAACTGTTGCTTCTTGACCTGCTTACAGAATTTCCTTGCACAAATATATTTATCCCTCCTCCTTCTTTACAGAGGTGGCATATTATATACATTGTAAAGCAAATTTTTTAAACAACATATCTTAGAAATATTTCCATGTCGAGATATAGGAAATTCCCTTGTTCTCTTTTACTGCACCATCACATCACACTATATGGATGTACCATGATACATTGAAACATTCCATCTCCCATTTGATGGATGTTTCTGGGTACTATTTTGATCAAGCTACCTTACTGAATTCTCTTATTGCTTATAGTTATTTTTTCTATTGATTGTTTTGAGTTTTCCTGGGTTACAATATCAGTTCCAATTTTATACTCCTAATTTCCTTTCCTTGTATCATGTCATTGGCTGTTAGAAGACCAGAGTTTTTAAAGGAATGGGGCTTAGATAGAGAGGATTGTCATTCCAGGTAGGAAGAACGTCAAAGACTCAATGATTTAAAACACCATGCTGGGAGCTAAGAAATACAAGTAAGTAACAATAATACAAGGTAAGGTACAGAAGGACTTAAGGAAAAAACATGCTGTAGGGGGATGTGACTGGACAAGGATGAGAGGTATTTGAATTGAGCGAAATGAAAAGACCAGGCAGTAAGTAGTAAGATGGTTCTATTGAAGGACAGTGAACCTGAGGCCAGAAGCTCCTGCGGGAACTATTGAATGATTCCAGGTTAAACATGATCAAGATGAACAATGTCACTGAGAAGAGAGAGTAGAGGATGAAAAGAACAATACTACTTAAAAGATAAAGCTTGCAAGCCTGAGGCAGAGGTATGGAAGATAAGAATCTGGACAGATGGTGTCCCCAAGTGAGATAAAGAATGCAGTGGAATTCATTTTGGGAGGAGAAGTTAGACTTTCAAAATGAACATCTTGAAGTGTACTTCACTAAACAAAGGAAAGGTATTATGTTACCCCAACTTAATTGCCTGACAGCCATGTTGGTCTCCTGTTTGGCAAATGGTAGAGCTTGGACCTAAACCCAGATTTCTTAATGCCAAGATCAGCAAGCATGCCACTGTGCACACTGCTTTCAAAATCAGCAGAGCATGCAGAAAACATGATTGAAAACATGTACAGCGTTGAAATGAGGCAGCAAACTTCAGGAGAGCACAGTGGAGGAGGCCGTGCTAACTGGATAGATGGGATCCCACAAGTAGCAGAACCCTAACAATTGGGGCTTTCACCCCCAAGTTTAGAGATTGCAAATGGAAAGTAAGAATTTTTTAAGGTTATGCACGTTTTAAGTTATCCCCCTATAGCACCTCTGTCTGAAAAGGAATCTACCATGAAACCTGAAAGGCCCTTGGGCATTTTTGCTGGCATGTGGAGGAAGCAGGGCCACGATTTTCCCAGCTCATTTCTCAGGGTTGTTTGCTAAGGGCAACCTTGAGGAATGAGATCAAGTGTCCCCCTGGGGCAAAGGGGAGGCTGTTCACTGCTGGTTCTTAAACAGCAGGTTTCCCAAGCTCAGCGTTCTCTCCTGTTACACCACTCACTGCCTGCGCAGATGGCCATCCCAGGCCCCTCTGTTACCCCCAAGGGACTTGCCAGTGGCAAGAAGTCCTTGCCAATGTGGCAGTGGTCATGCTATGCCGTGGGTACTAAAGTCCCATCTCGGTGAAACACAAGTCAATGCCTTCCACCAGCATTCATGAAATACTTAGGCTAATTTGTTAGCTTAAAAATAGGATAAAATCAAATCCCAGATCATGACCATCTCCCCTCTGCTAATTTTTATTTTATATTGAAGTGTAGTTGGTTTACAATGTTACATTAGTTTCAGGTGTACAGCAAAGTGATTCAGTTATATGTATACATATATTGATTCTTTTTTTTCCAATTCTTTTCCCATATAAGTTACTGAGTAGAGTTCCCTGTACTATACAGTAGGTCCTTGTTGATTATCTGTTTTATATATGGTAGTGTGTATGTATGTGTCAATCCCCAATTCCCCACCTTCTCCCTTTGGTAATCATAAGTTTGTTTTCCATGTCTGTGAATCTGTTTCTGTTGTAAATAAGTTCATTTGTATGATTTTTTTTAGATTCCACATAAAAGTGATATTGTATGATATTTGTCTTTCTTTTTCTGACTTACTTCATTTAGTGTGATAATGTCTCAGTCCATCCATATTGCTACAAATGGCATTTTTCATTTTTATAGCTGAGTAATATTCCATTGTGTGTGTGTGTATGTGTGTGTGTGTGTGTATAAGCTATTACTTTTATAGCTGAGTAATATTCCATTCTGTGTGTATATGTGTGTGTGTGTATATATAGATATATGCACACCCCCTATCTTCTTTATCCAAATTATCTTTTTTAAGCTAACCTATTAGCTTATAAACAGGATAAAATCAAATCCCAGACCCTGAGCATCCCCGCCCCTTCCAATTTTGAGTCACGGCACTTAGTCTGCCCTCTTCAGCTCCTGGAAGCCCCCCTTTGCAGCCAAGAGAAGGTCTGGTGGGAAAAGCAAGGTCAGGGAGCCCGCTGACCTGGGCCTTTTGTTGTTGAGCGAGGACCACCTAACCTCCTCTCCCCACCTCATTGTCTCTTCATGATGTGGGCGATGTCACAGCCCTTGGCACCCTCTGACTCATGTTGACTCTCTAGAGAAGCAGAGAGTGAGTTTAGATTGTTCAGGGTATTTCTAAAAGTTCAGCATTGAATTTACACTCAACCATTTCTATAGTTCTCTGTCTAGTTTACTAATTGTGACCCCACCCTGAGCTTTCCCCACATCACCTACCTCAGTCCACAGCCCAGAATCAACAATCGACAAAAGTTCAAAGGAATAGAGAAAGCAGAGGCTGAGAGGAAATGCAGAACCAACTCGTGATAAATGTACAGCAATCCATTCACTGCTTTCTTACTATTTTTATAACACTTTTTCCATGGTAAGTAATCCTTTGCTATGGCCTAAGACCCCAAAGACCTCTCCCATAACCACAAGAGAAAGAGTAAATCAGAAATAAACCAGCTTATACCAGGCATAAGGTTTATCGTTACCTGGTGGTTCAGAAAACCTCAGGCCTTGAACTTGAAGTAAGCTGATCCAAGATTGCCAGCACTTCCCAGAAATAAACAAAAGTCTTTTTTTGAGGATAATTAACACAAGCCCAGACTTAAAAATATTTCCATAAATTATTTTTTCAAGTACAACTCCACCTCTCAATGAGTGCCAGAAACATGAGGAGACAAGGCCCTGAATAAGAACCAACAGACACAACAGACCACAGATCCACAGGGAATCTAGCTGTTAGAATCGTCAGACTCAGACTGGACGACAGTGTTCCAGCTGGGCTGATGTAATCTCAGTGCAGCGTAGACTTTCTCATAGAATTGCTCACTTGTCCTCTCCAGCCCTTCCCATCTTCTTCTAGGAGCTCCCTCCCTCATCTTATCTTTTCCAGAATCTTCTCTCTTTTCCCAGAGACATCTTCTCTTTTCTTTTTCAAGGTTCTCAGATTTTCTCAAAGTGGTTAAACAGACTCTGAAACAGCCTGCCTAAAATTCAGTCCTGGCTCCACAATTTACCCAGGGCAAATTACTTAACCTTTAAGCCTGATTGCCCCATCTGTAATCTGCCTCATAAGGTTGTCATTAGTGTTAAGTTAATTAATACAGGCAGTGTATATAAAAGGGCATAGAGTTAGTGCTCAATAACTCTTAGCTATTAAAGAAAACTACAAATAGAACTTCTCAGACAGTCTGATAGTTAAGACTCTACACTTCCACTGCATGGAGCACAGGTTCTATCCTTGTTTGGGGAAGTTGGAGCTGTGGCCAAAAAAAACAAACAAAAAGAAACTCCAAATCACTAAGCTTTGTTGTTGCTGTTCATTTGCTAAATCATGTCCAACTCTTTGTGGCCCCATGGATGGCAACACGCTAGGCTTCCCTGTCCTTCACTACCTCCTGGAGTTTGCTTAAATTGTCCATTGAGTTGATGATACTCTCCAACCATCTCATAGGGTTATATAGTCAGGCACACAGCCAACTGCCTGCCTCTGCCTGGAGCTTCTGTTCTGAATTTCACTTCCGCCTGGGTTTCTGCTCCCATGACCACCAGCCCCAGGAATCCACCGCCCTCTAAAGCTGTGGCACAATCTTGAACAAAACTCCACCCACCCCACCCATCTCCTCAACACCACCATCACATGTAGGGGTTTCAAAGGTCTTTCTTAATTTATCAAAACACAGAAAGAAAACCAAAGAGTATGGGATGCATATATACCTTCTGGCTTACAAGGTAGAGGTCTCTATTTCTATCACAACTCAGCTCCAGCTAGCCCAGTTTTGTCCCACTCTGCTCCCCATCACAGTATGTTTCTCACAGCTTCTAAAGGGGATAGGGAGTGCTCATGGGATCCCCTCCCTGACGCTTTACTCTCTACCTCTCAGCTCGCCTCCCTCCATCTGGGAGAAACCGTGTACCCACACGAGAAGCACCAATAGGCACCTTGATTCTTCTGGAATTGAAGCTGAAGAATGAGTCTAATTGTTTCTTACAGAAATGACATCACCCTCAGATGAGCCTCAGCTCCTTGGTAAGGAAGAGACTATCCCCACGATGGGCCAGATGTTACATGAGCTCAGGTCAGGACTGGGATGTGTGTGCCCTCAGGTGCCCCCTCCCCCTGGCCAGTCCCCTCCTTTGTTCTGTGTCCTGGGGCCTGACCCCTCCTGGGTGAATTTCCCAGACTCCCTGTCAGTGAATGTCTCACTGGACTCGGTCATGGCAGGTGCTAGAGGGAGACTGGAGTGGGAGGAATTGAAACGCTAGAGGCTTCTCCCGCCCCCATTCTGGGGATGCTGTGGCAGCAGTTGCATCTCTTCTTTGTCGAACTTTCCCACAGGCCCACCTCTACCAGTTTCTGCAGGTCAAACTGGTCTCTGCTTTACTGGTCCAGTAAAGCAGACTCTCCTTTTTGACCCTCCAAATCACAGACTTGGCAAAGAAGTGGCTTCCTGCTGTTGCTAATTTCTAATTTGTCCCACTGCCCTTTATTTGGCTTTTCAACTTTTTCTATCACCTACATAAGTAATATACATTAAATCCCCCAGTTTCAAGTAGTCATGATGGTTTCTGCTTTTCTGGTGGGGTCTGGATTGATACACAGATCTTGATAACATAATCATGGCTTTTATATAGGAAGAATTAAACACATATAATACCATGACTTGGGCATTCTGTTAAATTCTTTTATCTTAAAAGATCTTTGAAAAATCTGCTGCCCTTTCCTGATTTCTTTTTACTGCCAAACTTCTCAAAAGTGCCTGTTCACCACCACCACCAGCATCATCATAGCCAGTTTAAAACCCAGGTGGCTCTGTGGCAAAGAATTCACCTTCAGCCTGCCAAGAAGGAGATGCAGGTTTGATCCCTAGGTCAGGAAGATCCCCTGGAGAAGGAATGGCAACCCACTCCAGTATGCTTGCCTTGGGAATACCATGGACAGAGGAGCCTGGCGGGCTATAGTCTATAAGGTCACAAAGAGTGGGACATGACTTAGCAACTAAACACCGCAAGAGCAGTGCCCCAGGAGAGTAGTGAACAGTATGGAGCGTCACACAAACCAGCTGTCCGTTTCCTTACCTGATGCACTAATGATGTAAGGGAAGAAGCCAAGCTTCATTTCCTCTCTTTTATGATTTTCAACTCATTATTAAATTTCCTGGCTTTGTACCTGTCCTCATCTTCTACCACTACTTTAAAGTAGCTGACCAGGAAATTCTCACACTGTACAGGTCAACTAACTTCCACAGCACTGGGTTGCCCATGTTCCCTCTTCTACCAGTATTTCTCTTCTTCCTCCTCTACAATCTGTTTTTCAGGGAGCTTCACATGTCATCGTTTCAGCTCTTAAATATATCAACAAATTAAATCTCAAACTCATACTTTCAGCCTTGCTTGGCTTCCAGGCAGATGCTTGGAGGGCAAGGCTGAATGAGGACATGTTTCACTAGCCCTGCCCATCGGTGGCCCAGCTGATGCACAGAGGATCAGGGTCTACTTTTGTTCTGTCAGGGCTTCCCTCATAGCTCAGTTGGTAAAGAATCTGCCTGCAGTGCATGAGACCCTTGTTTGATTCCTGAGTCAGGAAGATCTGCTGGAGAAGGGATAGGCTACCCACTCTAATATTCTTGGGCTTTCCTGGTGGCTCACCTGGTAAAGAACCCATCTGCAATGCAAGAGACCTGGGTTTGATCCTTGGGTTGGGAAGATCCCCTGGAGAAGGGAAAGGCTACCCACTCCAGTATTCTGGCCTGGAGAATTCCATGGACTATATAGTCCATGGGGTCACAAAGAGTCAGACATGACTGAGTGACTTTCACTTTCACTTCAGTTTTGTTCTGTCATATCCTCATAAATACATAATGTCCATTCTGCAAAACTGAAACCCTTGAAGCCTTCTTTGGAGCTAATATGATGAGCAATATAGAATTGTTCTTGAGCAGGAATACCATGGGATTAACCTCCCTTTTTCTTTTTATCTCTGAATCTAAACTCTGGTATCTGGCTTTTCAACCCTTCCATTGACCAGCCCTGCCTCCTGTATAATGTCACGAACCTCCATCCATAGTTCTTCAGGCACTCTGTATATCAGATCTAATCCTTGAATCTATTTCTCACTTCTATTATATAATCAATAATGGACTTGATTTAGGTCATACCTCAATGGTCTAGTGGTTTTCCCTACTTTCTTCAATTTAAGTCTGAATTTGGCAATAAGGAGACCATGATCTGAGCCACATTCAGTTCCTGGTCTTGTTTTTGCTGACTGTATAGAGTTTCTCCATCTTTGGCTGCAAAGAATATAATCAATCTGATTTTGGTATTGACCATCTGGTGATGTCCGTGTATAGAGTCTTCTCTTGTGTTGTTGGAAGAGGGTGTTTGCTATGACCAGTGCATTCTCTTGGCAAAACCCTATTAGCCTTTGCCATGCTTCATTCTGTACTTCAAGGCCAAATTTGCCTGTTACTCCAGGTATTTCTTGACTTCCTACTTTTGCATTCCAGTCCCCTATAATGAAAAGGACATCTTTTTTGTGTGTTAGTTTTAGAAGGTCTTGTAGGTCTTCATATAACTGTTCAACTTCAGCTTCTTCAGCATTACTGGTCGGGGCACAGCTTGGATTACTGTGATATTGAATGGTTTGCCTTGGAAATGAACAGAGATCATTCTGTCGCTTTTGAGAATGCATCCAAGTACTGCATTTTGGACTCTTTTGTTGACTATGATGGCTACTCCATTTCTTCTAAGGGATTCTTGCCTACAGTAGCAGATATAATGGTCATCTGAGTTAAATTCACCCATTCCAGTCCATTTCAGTTTGTTGATTCCTAAAATGTCGATGTTCACTCTTGCCATCTCCTGTTTGACCACTTCCAATTTGCCTTGATTCATGGACCTAACATTCCAGGTTCCTATGCAATATTCCTCTTTACAGCATCAGACTTTATTTCTGTCACCAGTCACATTCAAACCTAGGTGTTGTTTTTGCTTTGGCTTCATCTCTTCATTCTTTCTGGAGTTATTTTTCTACTGATCTCCAGTAGCATATTGGGCACCTACCAACCTGGGAAGTTGATCTTTCAGTGTCTTACCTTTTTGCCTTTTCATACTGTTCATGGGGTTCTCAAGGCAAGAATACTGAAGTGGTTTGCCATTCCCTTCTCCAGTTAACCACGTTTTGTCAGACCTCTCCACCATGACCCGTCCATCTTGGGTGGCCCCACATGGCATGGCTTAGTTTCATTGAGTTAGACAAGGCTGTGGTCCGTGTGATCAGGTTAGCTAGTTTTCTGTGATTATGGTTTTCAGTCTGTCTGCTGCTGATGGAGAAGGATAAGAGACCCAAGAAAAAGAAATGTAAAAAGGCAAAATGATTGTCTGAGGAGGCCTTACAAATAGCTGTGAAGAGAAGTGAAAGGCAAAGGAGAAAAGGAAATATAAACTCATTTGAATGCAGTGTTCCAAAGAATAACAAGGAGTGATAAGAAAGCCTTCCTCGGTGATCAATGCAAAGAAATAGAGGAAAACAATAGAATGGAAAGACTAGTGGTCTCTTCAAGAAAATTAGAGATACCAAGGGAATATTTCATGCAAAGATGGGTACAATAAAGGACAGAAATGGTATGGACCTAACAGAAGCAGAAGATATTAAGAAGAGGTGGCAAGAATGCACAGAAGAACTATACAAAAAAGATCTTCACAACCCAGATAATCATGATGATATTATCACTCACCTAGAGCCAGGCATCCTGAAATGTGAAGTCAAATGGGCCTTAGGAAGCATCGTTACAAACAAAGCTAGTGGAGGTGATGGAATTCCAGTTGAGCTATTTCAAATTCTGAAAGATGATGCTGTGAAAGTGCTGCACTCAATACGCCAGCAAATTTGGAAAACTCAGCAGTGGCCACAGGACTGGAAAAGGTCAGTTTTCATTCCAATCCCAAAGATAGGCAATGCCAAAGAATGCTCAAACCACCACACAGTTGCACTCATCTCACACTCTAGTAAAGTAATGCTCAAAATTCTCCAAGCCAGGCTTCAACAGTACGTGAACTGTGAACTTCCAGATGTTCAAGCTAGATTTAGAAAAAGCAGAGGAACCAGAGATCAAATTGCCAATATCCACTGGATCATCTAAAAAGTAAGAGAGTTCCAAGAAAACATCTATTTCTGCTTTATTGACTATGCCAAAGCCTTTGTGTGGATTACAAAAGACTGTGGAAAATTCTGAAAGAGATGGGAATACCAGACCACCTGACCTGCCTATTGAGAAATCTGAATGCAGGTCAGGAAGCAACAGTTAGAACTGGACATGGAACAACAGACTGGTTTCAAATAGGGAAAGGAGTACGTCAAGGCTGTATATTGTCACCCTGCTTATTTAACATATATGCAGAGTACATCATGCAAAATGCCAGGCTGGATGAAGCACAAGCTGGAATCAAGAATGCCAGGAGAAATATCAGTAACCTCAGATATGACCCTTATGGCAGAAAGCAAAGAAGAACTAAAGAGCCTCTTGATGAAAGTGAAAAATGAGAGTGAAAAAGTTGGCTTAAAACTCAACATTCAGAAAACTAAGATCATGGCATCTGGTCCCTTCACTTCATGGCAAATAGATGGGGCAACAGTGAAAACAGTGACAGACTTTATTTGGGGGCTCCAAAATCACTGCAGATGGTGACTGCAGCCATGATATTACAAGATGCTTGCTCCTTAGAAAAAAATACATGACCAACCTAGATAGCATATTTAAAAGCAGAGATGTTACTTTGCCAACAAAGGTCCATCTAGTCAAAGCTATGGTTTCTCCAGAGATCATATATGGATGTGAGAGTTGGACTATAAAGAAAGCTGAGTGCTGAAGAATTGATGGTTTTGAACCATGGTGTTAGAGAAGACTCTTGAGAGTTCCTTGTACTGCAAGGAAATCCAACCAGGCCATCCTAAAGGAAATCAGTCCTGAATATTCATTGGAAGGACTGATGCTGAAGCTGAAACTCCAATACTTTGGCCACCTGATGAGAAGAACTGACTCATTGGAAAAACCCTGATGCTGGGAAAGATTGAAGGCGGGAGGAGAAGGAGACAACAGAGGATGAGATTGTTGGATGGCGTCACCAACTCAATGTACATGAGTTTGAGTAAACTTTGGGAGTGCTGAAGTCCATGGGGTTGCAAAGAATCAGACATGACTGAGAGACTGAACTGAACTGATTGACCAGCTCCACCTACCTCTTAGCCTCCTGTTGCAGCCTCTAAGGTGTAAACCTTCACCCTGATCAGGCTGGTTCTTTACTGATCACCTTCATAAGGAAGGATCACCCCAACCCCCTCTCTAGGACTGAGAAATCACAAAGCAGAGAGATGTGAGAGAATGGTGTCTAGGGTCAGACTGCATGGGTTCAAGCCCTGGTTCTATTTCTTACTGATGTTGAACAAATTACTACGCTTCCCTGGTGGTTCAGATGGTTAAGTGTCTGCCTGTAATGCAGGAGACCTGGGTTCAATACCTGGGTTGGGAAGATCCCCTGGAGAAGGAAATGGCAACCCATTCCAGTACTCTTGCCTGGAAAATTCCATGGATGGAGGAGCCTAGTAGTCTACGGTCCATGGGGTGACAAAGAGTCGGACACAACTGAATGACTTCACTAAGTGAGTTTGGAAGAGGATTCACTGTGTTTAGTCAAGCTTCCAGATAAGGACTGAGCCCTGGTTGATACCTTGATGGCACCTTACAGAGGACCCAGCTGAGCCATCCTCTGATTTCTGACCTTCTGTGAGGTAGTAAACATGTTGTTTTAAAGCCACTAGTTTGCAGTAATGTCTTGTGCAGCATTATATATATATATATGTATATGCTTAGATACCCTCAGCCACAAAATGGGGAAAGCATAATATCTGGATCTCAGGGTTGCTGTATGGAGTAAGTGATTGGTATGTATAAAGTCTTTAGAACTTTCCTGGCACTTGGGTGACATGTGATTGGAAAATCAGGCATTGAGGAACTACATCACCTGTTTCTCTGCCCTAGCTTGGCTGTAGTACCATGGAGTCATCAAACAGGAAATGACTTTCTAATTTTAACCAATATTTTATATTTTATTCCGATGGCACAGAAGTGCAAATTGCTGCAAGTTTTAGGAAAAATTTGCTCTGCTAGCAGAAGGACTCCTTTTTCCTCCCTCCTCCCACCCAAATTCTATCCCATTCTTTAAGAGCCAACGTAAGTCTCATTTCCATGAAACTTTTCTGTTACTTCAGACTATACCAGACTCTCATTTCTGGACAGGTTTGCATGTCCATACCATACAGGTTAGCACTGAATTATTTTTATGGGTCAGTATGTTCTGTTGGGGTCTCCAAGGGGGTTCCCTTGATAAATAGGTCTCCAGAACTTCCCTGGTGATCCAGTGGTTAAAAATCACCTGCCAGTGCAAGGGACTTGGGCTCAACCCCTAGTCTGGGAAGATTCCACACGCTGTGTGGCAACTAAGCCTGTGTGCCACAACTACTGAAGCCTGTGTGCCCTACAGCCTGTACTCTGCAAAGGAGAGGCCATCACAATAAAAAGCCCGTGCAACTAGAGAGTAGATCCCACTTGCAACAAAGACCCAGTTCAGCCACAAATAAATAAATAAGTAAATAAATATTTTTAAAAACTAGCTCTCCAGTTCTCAGACTGAATTCTGAACATGGAGAACTCTACCAAATGGCTGGCTGGCAGAATCCTGTCAACACCTGTATTGTTGATCAAGCCAAGTTGGAGGATGTGCTGTAGAGTTCAGTGACTCTCTAATGTACCTGCGTTAGAAAAATGTGTCTCTTGCTCATGGGGTTGCCCCCAAGGTTACCCCATTCTAGCTGAGTCACTCCACTTCTCGTGGAAAGGAGAAGAGCATGAGTGGCCCTGGATATGTTTCAGGAAAAGCCCTCCCCTTGCCAACCAAGAAGTGGGGGAAGGCCCACCGCTCTAGCATGGCCTTCCCCTGTAAACCATAAATTCTTCGAGGGCCAGGCCTGGATCTTAAACTTATGATACATTTTCTGTAGTATTGAGAAGGATGGGGTACTGAAGAGTGGGGCAATAAGAATAATTCCAGGATCTGTTCTAATTGCTTTCCGCATATGAGGTTAGTCAATCCTTGCAGCAAGACTATGAAGCAACTTGTATTAACACCCCTGTTTTCCTCAATGAGAGAACTGAGGCATAGAGCTGAACCCCATCTGACTGCAGTATGTATGTGCATATGTGCTCAGTCGTGTCCAACTCTTTGGACTGTAGCCCGCCAAGCTCCTCTGTCCATGTGATTTTTCAGGCAAGAATAGTGCAGTGGGTTGCCAGTTCCTCTGCCAGGGGATCTTCCCAACCCAGGTCCTGAACCTGCATCTCCTGTGTCTCCTGCATTGAAGACAGATTCTTTACTGCTTGAGCCTTTGGGGAAGCCCTGTCTGGCTTCAGAGTTCATGCTTTTAACCACTTGCTGACACTGCCCTCATTGAATTGCAAGGGCCCTAGTGTTGGTAGATGTGGAGATTGTGAGAATTCAGGAGCTATATGGGAACGACGTCATTAATGTCCAACTAAGGGAAGTTCTATAATGACTAGCACTGAGAGAGAATTCTAAGAATTGGAGAGGATTCTATAGCACATGTCCTTTTTTCTAAACTGTCAGAAACTACCAGAAATCCTGTGAAATGTTCAGTTCTATACTACTATATGAACTTGGAAAGAAGTCTGTTCATTCATCCTGCTGAACAACTGAAATAATTTCTTATGTAATACTAGTCATGAATGCAAAAGTGTGTTAGAGTGGTCACATATGACTGAAAGATAGTTTCTGACTCTGTTTTGTTGCTCAGATGCTAAACTGCCATTTGTTTTATAATAGATAAGGCTATCCTTTATTCCATTGTTTTATAGGATAGCGTGAGAGTTAAAGTTCTGTCCAAATATTGATTATATTTGACCCCATAGTTTTGCGTTCTTTATATTTCCATCTCTTCCATCTGAATCCAAGTGAAAAATAGATGGCTTTCAGACGTTTTGCCTATTTACCACTAGAGGGCACTGTCTAGTTTTTTATCTCTGAAAAAACAAGCCCTAATTAAGTGTTCTGCTTTGTTTGCTGCATGTCTCTCACACGTGGAAGGAGGCAAAAAAAAAAAGCTGTTTAACAATCTGTCTCAGATTTATTATCGGAAAATCATTTAAAGTAGGATGGTGCAGCACTGAAGTTCTCAGTGCTTTAGATACATTAGCTCTGAATCCCACAACCCTCCTTTTATGGATGAGGAAATAGAAGCTCAGGAAAGTCATATAACTTCCCCAAGGACACACAAGTACAGAACGAGGACTCAGTTTAGGCTCTGAACCTAAATCAGGATTGAATAAAAAAGGAAAATTTCCATGATGCCACTGACTGATTTCCTGAACTGAGAAGAGGCCCAGGAAGTTTCTCCCCACCACAGTTCACACTTTGATAATGAGAAGTTATAAGGAGTTGAAGATAAATAATAGCAGCAACTCTAAATGTATTTATAGCTAACAGAGTCTGACAAAACAGCTGTCTGGATGTCCTAGACCCTTTGTTTTCAATTCCACAAAACCGAATTTGTCACCACCCTACTTGCTTGAATGTAATTAATGGGATCATTTAAGGAGACAGATAAAGCAGTTTCTTTCCTAAAGGAACCATGTTTCTGCCTTAGACCTGACCTTCTGCTAACCTTCATCAACTACTCTTTCTTGGGTAATCAAGTGTAAATGCCAAGGAAAGGGGCCATTTTTAGTGGTGGTTACCTGTGGGTCTTGATAGTACAATTCCTATTATGAAGTGGTGCTATAATGACTTCCCATTTTTCCACAAACATGGTTTCATTTGGCAGTGATGTGCATTAAATTTATCTCACACTAAATAATGACTCCATGGAAATTGATTAAGGTATGCACTTTATAATTCCTCATTTCCAGTATTGGCCTGAATCTAAACCTGTTCACCAAGATCATAATGAGGTTAGAATTATTATTATGTCCTTGCATTTCCTGGTCTAGGTGCTATTAATAAGGTGCTTATATCATTTTCTATGAGGAGATGGAAAATAAATTTTCAGTCCTGACAAAACCAATTATATATAGAAAAAGGTATCCAGAGTTATCCTGTACGAAACCCATCCTACCTGGAGATAAAACCACTTAAACCTTAATCTTCAAGGAAAGGAATAAAGAATACACACTGTCAGTGACAGTTATTATAAAAACAGGACCAAGAATTAGTGTTTTTGTTCTGTAACCTTAGGCTACCAAGCCATTTCATATTAAGTCTGTGAAATGTAACGTCATAGCGCTAAAAAAATCTGAAGAAATAAAAGTTCAAGGAAACTTTATTCCACACACACATATTGCAAACACTCATTTCAGTTGAATTAGACATCAGGCACTTTCAGTCTGGAAATGTTTTCGGCTAGGATCAGGTTTTTAATTCTCTCTTCTCCTCTGAGATCTTGGAGCCACTGTTGTTCCCCAAATAAGCTTGTTGACGTAGATTTGGTTTTTTAATTACTACATTATTCTAATGATAAAGAAGCTAGTTAATTCCACTAACCAAAAACCTCTGAAAGAGCAATAGCATCTAAAGATGTTATTATTGAAATAAAGTTCATGTACAATATTGTTAGCTTCAGGTGTACTTCATGGTGATTTGACATTTGTATATATTACAAAATGTTTGCCATGATGTCTGATAAACCTCTGTCCCCATATAAAGTTATTACAATATTGTTAACCATATTCCTTATGCCGTATATTATATCCTTGTGGCTTATTTATAACTGGAGATTTGTCCCTGTTAATGCCCTTCACTGTGGCAATCTAAAAACCAAAACAAAATGAGGCTCATAGATACAGCATCTAGGGACTTTAAAATTCATTTGTAGGAGCATAGCCTGCTGTGCCATTGTTCTGTCACTATATGGGTGCAAGAACTAGGCCCAAGTGTGCATTCGAGGCAGACTCAATTACGGTCTATTTTGATCACTGGCTTTCTGAGGCCTCGGGCCTCTCTCTTGGGCCTGAGATTCATTCTTTCTTATTCAAGGCGCAACAGTGTGTTTGAGAGAAGCACGTTCCAAATCACAGGGATCAGGTGACTCAAAATTTTCTTTCTGATGAAATTAGAATACAAACTAGCTCAGCAATTCCTGGGGAATTCTGCATCACTTTTAAAGCTTTAAGTTCAAATATCATACATGGAATGAGTTCGATATAAATAAGGAAACATGATTTTAGTTGCATCTTTTGTTTTGAAATGATTGCAGATTTACATGAAGTTGTAAAAAAGTAGTTCTCCTGTACCCTTTTCCTGTTTACCTGCAGTGGTCTTGCTGGACTCTAGGACAATCTTGACTCACAGTCAAGAAATAGAGCTGAAAATAATTTGCTAGGAAAGTAATACCCTAGGAATGATACCTCTTTATGGAGGATCTGTCAGTGTATCAAGGATACTATGGGAGAAGAGAGCAGTAATTTCTCTCAGGTGTCATCCTTAAAACTCTAGTGCACTTGAGCATTTGCAGTTATTTTAAATCACTTGGGAGAGGGAGATGATCTTGAGTGCTTTGAATTCTCGTCTGCTCAACACCTTTATTTCTGCCCTTGCACAGCCACTCTCCACCCCCTTCCACCCTGCCTTGTGCCCAGGGTGGGGGCGGCAGCAGGGAGCAGCCTTGGCTGAGCTGCACCAATGGGTTCCTTGGACCATCTGGCTCCCAGGTGGGTTTACTAGTGAAAACCCAGAGGGCAGGAGGACAGTAAAGCCAGTGTGTATTCCCTTGGCGCTGTCTAGCATCCTCGGCTTATTGTGTCCCTCTCGGGACCACAGCTCCTGACGGACAGCTTTCTCCGCGGAGCTCCCGTCTCCAAGCGTGGCACGTCCTCCCTGCTCTCCCTGCTGCAGGTCTGGTGGTGGGCACCCTCTCATCCCAGGCCACAACATTTCATAAAGTATTTTCTGTCTCATCCCTGGAGTCTGCCGTCTGTTTTTTTCCCCCGAGACTCCAACCGTTAAATTCAGCAACCACCACCTTCTTCTTCTGTCTCTCCTCCTCCTTGCTTTGTGGACACCGGTTTCCCTGGTTTTTCTACTCAGAGATTTGATGTAGAGGAAATCGAGAATGAAACCCCAGGAAATCCCAGCATTTGAAAGGAGAACAGTTTTAACAAAGAGAATAGGATGCATGGTAGACTCCCAGACTCTCATTCTGATTCCTAGCTTACAATACCTTTTTTTGTGTTCCACAAGCTTCTTTCTGGAGGCCCATAGAAGCCCCAAACTGAACACTTTATGGTGAATGCTGTGATGAGCGGCCCAGAACCCTCCAAAGGTCTTAAATCACCCAGCTGGTGAGAATACTGTTGGAAAACCACCTTCAGCTCTCTGACCTCTTCAGGCAAGAAAATGGCTTTGTCCAAAGAGATCCTGCTTTAATGAGCTGTCTGTACCCCATTACTAGTCAGCAAGTCAGGCCTGACCTCCTCAGTCCAACTCAGGGCAACTCTTATTCCTTATTTATGGCCACATAATCTTAAAACTGTCAAGTTAAGGCAGCATTTATTATCTCACATTCCTGGAGGTCAGGAATACAGGAGTGCCTTACGTTCTGTCTCAGAATTTCCCAAGAGGTCATTCAAGTTGCCTGTGGGGCTGCGGTCACTTGAAGGGCCCACTTTGCTGTTGGCAGGCTTCGGTTTCTCCCTACCTGGCTCCTCCACAGAGTTGCTCATGGCATGGCAGTAACTGCTGTCAAAATTCCATTTTCCATGGAAAGTGGTCTTTCTTCATGACTTCAGCCCAATGCTCTAACCTTCTGGTCCCCTCAGTTACTTCCAGCTGTTTAAATGATTTCTCTCCCCAAGATTCAGTGATGTTTATGTCAAAGCTCTAGTTTCACATCGAATCACTGTCTCTCCCACCTCCTGTCCTGCAGCAGATAGGGCTGCGGCTGTGGTCTGGTCCATACACACCTGCCCATGCTTTTCCATCAGATGAAAAGTGAAAGTCACTCAGTCATGTCCAACTCTTTGTGACCCCATGGACTATACAGTCCATGGAATTCTCCAGGCTGGAATACTGGAGTGGGTAGCCTTTCCCTTCTCCAGGGGATCTTCCCAACCCAGGGATTGAACCCAGGTCTCCCACATTACAGGTGGATTCTTTACCAGCTGAGCCACAAGGGAAGCCCAAGAATACTGGAGTGGGTAGCCTATCCCTTCTCCAGCGGATCTTCCCAATCTAGAAATCAAACTGGGGTCTCCTGCATTGCAGGTGGATTCTGCAGTGAATCCATCAGATGCCCCACTGGTAAAAGTCAGGGAACAGGACTGAAGAAGGGAGAGTGCCTTGTATTGTCCTTGTGGTTAGTGTGGGCAGATGAAGGCTGACAATGTTGCCTGACAAAGGATTCGCTCCTGGGCAGTAACTCTAGCTGCTAGGGGTGCCTCGTGAGAGAGCTTCCTTCTTGACTTCAGGCCCAGCCCCTGAGCCGGCAGCCACATATCCCGTCCCTCCTCGCCCAGTGCTGTGGCTTTCCCAAGTAAGACCAACCCTTCAGACATGATCTACTCACCACAGCCAACTCCTGTGTCTTCGGCGTCTTGTAGGATTCATCTTCCAAGCCTCTCGGACTTTGAAGGGGGTCAGTCTTGACCCCGCTTCACCCAGCAGTCCCCCACCATAGCATCTCTTCCCGATGTGCTTTTCCTCGATCCTGGTAACATGGGGGCTAGACAGAGAGCCTGTAACTGTCCAGACAGGGGCCAGCAACAGCAGAGACTCACACCTCTGAGCAGTCCTCTTGTCAGCTCCCTCCCTCCGCTTTGAGGATGAGAAGCAGCACAGACCCACCCTGACCTTGTTCTGGGGGGTAAGTAGTTCTGCATGAGTAGTGTATTTCTACAAAAGGCAACAGCCTTCTCCCATTCAACCTCATCTTATATGAGGGTGTGAGGTGTTGGTGCTGGTTCTACTTCCTGGTTCCTAGCAAGCCCTGTTAAGGAGGGGATGGCCCCAACAGCTGTGATTCTAGGCATTTAGAATGTGGGGTATTTAGCTCATTTGATCCTCAGCTGTGAGTCTTAGGACAGCCTTAGTCACCAGTACTTAGCAGCTGTCATTCATGTTTAAAGTTAACCATCTTTCTCCCAATCACACTCTGATCTCTATTACCTATTTCGGTAAAAGTTATCACTTTCCTTCCTGTAGGGTGATCACTGCCTTAGGATGAAGAAGCATCCGTACTGAAAGCAAGATACTCCTGGGAAATTGGAAAGGTCAGTCACCCTACCTCTCATTTCAATGACTCCAAGTGGGAGCTGTCAGTAGTTTGATTCCTCCCTGTCTTCATGGCCCTTGCGCTGTTACTCAGTGATACTGTTCCTCCACCTTTAAAAGCCTGGGTATCTCTGCCCCCTTTCCATTCCGCACTGTCTTATGCTACTGATTCTCGGCTTCATTTCTCAACAGAATTGCCTGGGGCAGTTTAAAACTGCTAATATCTGGATCCCATCTCCAGAGATTCTGATTCAAATGATCTGGGGTGGGTCCTGGACAGTTACCAGGTGATTCTTGTGTGCCTTCTCTCACCTGAATGACTGCTAATCTGAGTGATCGTCCCAGCTGCAGGTTCCCCGCTCTAATCCATCCTTCACACTGCAGCCGGTTTTCTTTCTTTCTAAAACACAAAGCTGACCATTTCACAGCCCTGCTTAAAACTCCCCTCTGCGTCCTCATTGCTTTCAGGATAAAGCCTTAACTCCTCAGCATGACAAAAGGGGAGGAGAGCATGGGAGATGCAGCTGGAGTGGGAGTCAGGGGCCAGATCATTCAGGACCTGACCCTTAGGCTGTACTACTTGAGTAGAGATCAGTGATGAATAAATCAATCCCAGTCACAGACCTTCTCCTCCAGAGCTAGTAGACTTAACCAGTACAGAGACTACAGTCAGCATCCCCCAGTCCAGGCAGAATGAACCATGCCCTTCCATGCCCTTCCTGTACCATCCTCATAACCTGAATATGCTTTGACTCTAGCGCCTGTCAACTTTATTATTCATGTATGTAACTTTCTAAAAACCATAGCATCAGTGACTTGAGGTCAAGAATTATACCATTTTCACTGTTTTATCTTCAACACCAAGCAGAGTGCTCAATCCATATTAAATGCTCAGTAAGCAGTTTGCTGAATGAAGGCAAGATACAATGGTTGAGTCTTTCCCCAGAAGTATTTAGAGCTGTGGATTTCACTCCCTTCATCTGTTAAGAATGTCACAGTTCTGTGCCTTCCGTTAGAATGGATTAATTATGGAAGAATAAGTTATGTATTCAGAATTGTCTAATTTGTCATACGCATTGTGAGTAGTGGGTAGAGGGGATCCTCTCTCACAGGGGAAGTATAGGGGGTGACAAGTCTTCCTATGACTCCTAAAAGTAAAACAAACCCTGGGTCATCAATTAGCCCTGCAGTAGAGATGAATCATAGCATGGCCTTTGACTAAGGATATGGGCACATTCAAAGGCAGTCTGAAGGTAAAAAGAGGAATGGTCTTTTAATGGTAGAATTGTGGGTGGTGAGGCTTGTTTTTGGTCAGGAATCATAACCCCTAACTTCTCTAATTAGCTCTGAGCAAGAGCACTAGAGAAAGCCACAGAAGGATGTCTGCTGAGCCCCTAAGAGAGCTCTTACTCAGCTCCCCGGTGGGAATTCCTTGATCCTGCAACTCAAACTGGTGAAACCATGCCTCTGCAATGCTTCCCAAGAGCAGAAGAGCCATGCTGCCACCTTCTGAGTGTGCCCTCCTAATTTGTCACTTATTCTGGAATAGACTACGGCATACGTTTTTACTCAACTCAAGCATCTCAGTGCCAAAGCTATCCTCTTTTCTCCAGGGGCAGGCTGCACATGAGCCTTACAACCTTTGGCTCTAAAGACCAACTCAGTCTCACACTGATCTTCAGTCTCTTACTCACATCCTTGGTTTCTCTGGTCCTTCAAGTCATCTGACTTGCTAATAATTGCTTCTGACCCCTATTTGTTTTATTTGTATTTGCATTCTCTTCCAACAATCACTGATTTTAAAATATAGTAACCCAGGAGGGTACTACCAAAAGCAGTTACTCTTCCCTCCATCCCTATCAATGTATTATTTCCCCAGGTTACTGGTTAAGTACAGTGATCAGCCATCCTGGTTGACCTGGGACCTAAGATTTTAGTACAGGGCAAACTGGGACAATTGGTCATCCTACATCAGGTGGCTGGCTGGTAACATCAAAGGAATAATACAGGCACTAGAGACTCTAGGTCAGAAGGCAGGAGGGAGTAAATGCTAAAGAGAAAATGAAAGAGTAGATGGGGTACAAGTACATATATTTCTACTTGTACTATCAAGTAGAAAGAAGGCACAGAGGGACTGAAAGCATTTGTGGAAGAAAAAAATCAAGAATAATCAAAATATTAATAGGAGAAGACAGAACCCTGGGAAAATGAAACCTTCCAGGTGTAGAGGACTATACCTGGGAACCACTGCAGGAAGAATAGAAAGATAAATAGGGACAAACGCTGTGTATGCCATATTGATGAGCAGTGAATAGGAAGGGAATGAAGAGCAAGACTTGTGAAAGCATACCTTTCAACATGCAGTTATTTCTTTTTTTTCAAAATGTTTCTTCTGAAAAGAATAGTATACTCTTTCCTGGTGTTATATGTAAAACATAGCATTGTATAGTGTTTGAAGAAAATAAGAACAAGAAAGAAATGAAAATGAAATGTTAGTTGCTCAGTCATGTCCAACTCTTTGTGATTCCATGGACTGTGTCCATGGGATTCTCCAGGCAAGAATACTGGAGTGGGTTGCCATTTACTTCTCCAGGGGATCTTTCCAACCCAGGGATCAAACCCAGGTCTCCCAAATTGCAGGCAGATTCTTTTTTTTTTTTTTCCATTTATTTTTATTAGTTGGAGGCTAATTACTTTACAATATTGTAGTGGTTTTTGCCATACATTGACATGAATCAGCTATGGATTTACATGTATTCCCCATCCCGATCCCCCCTCCCACCTCCCTCTCTACCCGATCCCTCTGGGTCTTCCCAGTGCACCAGCTCCAAGCACTTGTCTCATGCATCCAACCTGGGCTGGTGATCTGTTTCACCATAGATAATATACATGTTTCGATGCTGTTCTCTCGAAACATCCCAGCCTCGCCTTCTCCCACAGAGTCCAAAAGTCTGTTCTGTACATCTGTGTCTCTTTTTCTGTTTTGCATATAGGGTTATCATTACCATCTTTCTAAATTCCATATATATGCATTAGTATACTGTATTGGTCTTTATCTTTCTGGCTTACTTCACTCTGTATAATGGGCTCCAGTTTCATCCATCTCATTAGAACTGATTCAAATGAATTCTTTTTAATGGCTGAGTAATATTCCATGGTGTATATGTACCACAGCTTCCTTATCCATTCGTCCGCAAGCAGATTCTTTATCAACTAAGCCACCGGGGAAGCCCCGGGAACAGGAATAAATCAGTTTAAAAATAATTGCTTGTATGAAAGTAATTTTCCCTTATCCCTCAAAGAGAGGGAGGCTATCATCTGCTGGAAAATTACTAGGTCAGCCTATATTTAGTCTAACTTCTTGGGGTAGCAATCATTTTGTTAACTTGACAAACATTAATGAAGTGTCTGAATGAAGTGTCAGGTTACATTTAAAATTCTGTACAGTCATTCTTTTCCAGGGTTTGTTCTGTGTTTTGTGTTGGCTCAATCACTGTGGGATGCTTAGCATCCTCAGTTCTAGGGTGTTAAGTGTTTGGAGGTCCCCAGGCATATTAACAATCCCTGGTTGAGAACCATTTTCAAACTTGTCCCATCGTAAGTATCTCAGGGGACACCCATCAATTACAGACTCAGGGGCTCGCCACCTCACATCTGAATCAGTATCTCTATTGGAGGAACCCAGAAATCTGGATATTCAATAGGAGTCCCTCCCAGGTGACTATTAAAACCTGACAAACTTAGAAACCAATGACTCTGTATCCCTTCCCCCTGATATGCCAATGTGATCCCAAGTGCTTTTGGTCAGTCAGAAGTTTGCTGCAGTCTGATGTCACCTGATAAGCTCCTGCCTAGTCTCCACAATACCAGCAATTCAGGACAAAAGAGTTTATGTCACTAAATTGGATTGACAGGTGGGAGAGAATTGACAAAGAAGTATGCTCAGTAGGTTGCCTTAAATAAAAATGTTTTGGATGGGAATATTGTCTTCAAATGCTTGATGTCCCTGCAATGAATGACATTTTATTCATTGTACTAAAAAGATTATTCTACAAGTCTTATCATGACAAAGCTTCTTATCTTGCCACAAGTGCACTTTTGAGACGTATGTACTTACATACTACTTCACAGAGCAATGTGAAGGTTTTTTTAAGACTTGGCTTCAGTAAGCAAAAAAAAAAAAAAAAAAAAATTGTAGAACTTTAGAAATAACCAAGTAGACCTTTAAAAAGAACAGTAATTATGATCCACTAGTGAAGCATTTATTTTGGTCATATTGTTGTTGTTCAGTCTCTAACTCGTGTCCGACTCTCTGCAACCCATGGACTGCAGCATGCCAGCTTTCCCTGTCCTTCACTGTCCCCCAGAGTTTGTCCATTGAGTTGGTGATGTCATCCAACCATCTCCTCGTCTGTAGCCTGCTTCTCCTCCTGCCTTCAATCTTTCCCAGCATCAGGGTCTTTTCCAGGGAGTTGGCTCTTTACATCAGATTGCCAAAGTATTGGAGCTTCAGCTTCAGCATCAGTCCTTCCAATGAATATTCTGGGTTGATTTCTTTGGTTGCTGTTCAGTCGCCAAATCATGTCCCATTGTTCACGACCCCATGGACTATAGCACGCCAGACTTCCCTGTCCCTCACCATCTCTCAGAGTCTACCCAGGTTCATGTCCATTGAATTGGTGATGCCATCCAACCATCTCATCCTCTGTTGCCCTCTTCTTCTGCCTTCAGTCTTTCCCAGCATCAGGGTCTTTTCCAATGAATAGGCTCTTTGCATCAGTTGGCCAAAGTATTGGAGCTTCACCTTCAGCACCAGTCCTTCCAGTGAATAATCAGGATTGATTTCATTTAGGATTGACTGGTTTAAGCTCCTTGCAATCCAAGGGACTCTCAAGAGTCTTCTTTTGTTATATGTTTTAGCCTTTTTATAAAGCACAAAGTGAGATGTGTCTAGTTTACTTATATGACATGCCCATGAGAAAATTCTCAAAGATACTTGTAATACATAAAATAATGGCTGTCACTTACAGATACTAGGCATTGTATAAGTACCTGACCTTTTATAGTGTGACCAACCATACTCGTCTGCCTGGAATGTCTCAGTTTTAGCACTGAAAGTCTTACCAAGAAACCCTTTAGGGCTGGGTGGACCGTGCCCTTTTGTTACTCTACATATTCTTCTGATTTAATCTTCAACACAACTGCATGTGATTTGTACTATAATTATCCCCATTTTACAGGTGAGGAAACTGAAGCATAGAAGGGTTAAGCAAACTGACAAAAATGACTGGTCTAGAAAGTTGCAGAGTTGGTTCTCAAACCCCCATCTGTTTCCATTTGTTTGCCTCCAAAGTCTACTTTCCTAACTATTTTTTGCCAAGAAGTTACAGTCCTTACAGGTTTCATTATTTCTTCCTTGTCCCAGGAATAAAGTTTATCTACAGACTTAGCATCAAAGGAGCCTATTTAAAATTTCCTAGCAAATTAAAAAAAAACAAAAACAGTTCCATGAGAAATTGTATCCCATTCAATAGCAACAGAAAATTAAAGCCACATTGAGTTCTCCAAGCCTTTGTATGTTGCTTGGAGAATTTGAGAATACTGGACTTGGGGTGATGAGACAAGAGCACAGGGAAATCCCACGCTTTTGAAAAGTAGTGTTTGGGGAGAATGGTATGTGCCAGGCAGCTGTTCTGAAGAGTGTGGCCACCCCAGTGTAGCATTTCAAAGAGGATGAGATAGTGATTGCCCTATCCAGTCACATCCACAAGGGGAATTGAAGAAAGAGATATGTTTCCTGGCTCGCCATTCAACCAAGATGGGTCATTTGATTTCCCCCACTAATAAACCCTGAGCTTAAATGAAGTTCTGGGCTGCATCTCCAGTTCAAATTGGAAAATAATTTTCAAATTTGCTGAAAACTAGACTTTTAAAAATTTGTGCTTATTGCACACAAATCCCTCTTGGGATTGTTAGACCTGAAAATTCTGATTTCTTCAGAATAACCCAACAGAATAAAGATGGGACATATTCATTGAATTAGTAAAGCATTTTTGCATGTATTGAATCACGCTTGTGACCCGAGAATAAATCCATCTTGATTGTGGTATATAATCCTTTTTATGTATTGTTGGCTTTCATTTGCTAATATTTTGTTGAGGATGTTTACATCTGTATGCATTAAAGATATTGGCCTGTAATTTTCTTTTTTTTTTTTTTTTTGGTAATGTATTTGGTTTGAGTAACATAGTAATGGCCTTGAAAGTGAATTTGGAAATATTCCTTCCTCTACAATTTTTTTGAATGTGTGAGAAGGAAGGTGTAAGTTCTTCTTTATATATTCGGCAGAATTGCCCTGTGAAGCCGTCTGTTCCTAAACTTTTGTTTTCTGGGATATTTTCTTATTACAGATTTGATTTAGCTTCTAATGATCAATCTGTTCAAATTGTCTGTTTCTTCTTGACTTCTTCTTAATAGGCCATGTATTTCTTCTAGGTTGTTCATTTTATTGGCAAATAGTTGTTCATAGTAATCTCTTATGACCCTTTGTATTCCTGTGGTATTGGTTCTAGATTCTCCTTTTTCATTTCTGATTTTACTGATTTTGACTTTCTTTTTTTCTTGATGAATCATATTAGAGGTTTATCAATTTTATTTTTTCAAAAAACTAGCTCTTGATTTCATTGATATTTTCATTTTTTTGTCTGTTTTATTTATTTCCTCCCTTTGTTATTTTTTTCCTTCTGCTGGCTTTTGGCTTTGTTCTTTTTCTAATTCTTTTAGGTGGTAGATTAGGTTGTTTTGAGATTTTTCTTTCCTTTTTTTTTGAGTAAGGCCTGTATCACTGTGAACTTTCCTTTTAGAACCACTTATGCTGCATCCCATAGATTTTTGGAAGTTGTGTTTTCACTGTTGTCCGTCTCAAGGTATTTTCTGATTTCCTCTTTGACCCATTGATTTTTTAGTAGCATGTTGTTTAGTCTCCTTGTGGTCATTTGCAAGTCTGATCATTGCAAGTTTTTCCATTTATCTTTCTGTGGTTGATTTATAGTTTCGTATCGCTGTGATCCAAAAATTACTGTGGTCTTAAATTTGTTGAGGCTTGTTTGGTGTACCAGTATGTGGTCAATCCTAGAAAATATTCCATACATACTTTAAAAGACTGTGTATTCTTTTATGTTTTTTGGATGTAGCCTCGTATAGATATCAATTCAGTCCAACTATTCTATTGTTTCATTTAGCATCTCTGTTGCCTTATTGATTTTATGTCTGAAAAAGCTGTCCATTGTCAGAGAAGTATTAAAGTCTCCTTTTATAATTGTATTCCTGTCAATTTTTCCATTTATTGTCTGTATTTGTTTTGCTCCTATGTTGGGTGCACGTATATTAATGAGTATAATATCCTCTTTTTGTATTGATCACTTTATATTATATAATGCCTTCTTCATCTTTCATTATAGCCTTCCTTTTAAAGTCTATTTTGACTGATATGAGTATTGCTATTCCTATTTTCTTGTTGTTTCTGTTTGCATGAAATATCTTTTTCCACCCCCTCACTTTCAGTCTGCATGGGTCTTTCACCCTGAAGTGAGTCTCTTATGGATAGCAGATTGGGGGATCTTGTTTTTTAATCCAGTCTGTCATCCTACATCTATTGTTTGGAATATTTATTTTATTGATATTTAAACTAATTATTGATAAGTATATACTTATTACCATTTTATTTCTTGTTTTCCTGTTGTTTTTGTAATTCTTCTCTGTTTCCCTCGTTGTGGTTTAACAGTTTTCTTTTGTAGTACGCTTGAGTTCCTTTCTTTTCTGTTTTTGTGTATCTATTGTAAGTTTCTGATTTGTGGTTACCATCAAGTTCATATATATTGACCCATAAATTGTATCTACTTGCTTTAAATGGATTATCATTTAAGTTCAGACACATTCTAAAGGATCTACATTCTTTACTCCCCTCCCCTACATCTTGTGTTTGGAGTGTTATATTTTACATCTTCATGCTTATTATCCTTTTACTCCTGATTATAGTTACTGTTATTGTTTAGTCACTAAGTCATGTTCGATTTGTTTGCAACTACATGGACTGTAGCCCACAAGGTGCCTCTGTTCATGGGATTTCCCAGGCAAGAATACTGGAGTGGGTTGCCATTTCCTCCTCCAGAGGATCTTCCTGACTCAGGGATTGAACCCAGGTCTCCTGCATTAGCAGACAGATTCTTGCCACTGAATCACCAGGGAAGCCCTTATTGTAGTTATGGTTGCTTTTATAATTTTTTGTCTTTTAATATACATATTGGCTTAAGTAATCTTCAGTCCTTACTTTATATGTGTCTGTATTTGGGGGATTTTCCCTTCCCTAATAGATTCTTACTTCAGCATTTCTTTTAGGATAGTTTTAGTATTGCTGAATTCTTTTAGTTTTTCCTTGTCTGAGAAATTCTTTATCTCTCCTATTCTAAATGATAATTGTGCTGGGTAGAGGATCCTAAGTTGCAAATTTTTGCCTTTCAGGACTTTGAATATGTCATGCTACTCCATTTCTGGCCTGCAAAGTTTCTGCAGAGAAATCAACTGATAACCTTATGGGGATTCCTTTGTATATGACTCTTCATTTTTCTACTGCTGCCTTTAGAATCCTCTCTTTAATTTAAGCCATTTTAATTATGATATGTAGTGGTGTGGGGTCATTTGGACTCATCCTGTCTGGGACTCTGTGCTTCCTGTACCTGGTGTCTGTTTCCTTCTTAGATTTGGGAATTTTTTATTCATAATTTCTTCAAATACATTTTTGATCCCCTTCTCTCTCTTTTCTCCTTCTGGAACCCCTATAGTGTGAATGTTGGCACATTTTACATCATCCTATAGATCTCTTACGTTGCTTTCTTTTCATTTGTCTCTCTGTTTGCCATTCTGATTGGGTGATTTTCATTACTGTATCTTCCAGATCACTTATGCATTCTTCTGTGTCATTTAGTCTGCCATACATTGCTTTTAGAGTGCTTTTTATCTCAGAAATTGAATTATCTGTTTTTGATTGGGTCTTCTATACAGTTTCTAGTTCCTTATTAGAATGATCTGGGCTTATAAAAATCCTTTCTTAATTCATAAGTATTTTATTAACGACTTTTAACACTCGTTGTTTGGTAGACTGATTATCTTTCATCTATTTTTTCAGGGGCTTTTCTCTTGCTCTTTCAGTTGAGAATATTTCCTCCACCTTTTCATTTTCTTAACTTTCTCTGTCTCTGTGAATAGAGGTGAAACAGTCATCTACTGTGGTGTTTTTATGTGGGAGCATCTCTGTGTAGACTGCATGTGCCCAGTGTCTTTTGTACAAGCAATTTTATGTGAATGCCAGCCACGTCCTTCCTCGGGTGTGCTGGTCACTATCACCTTGATAGGGGGTGTGGCTTGTGTTGAAGGAGCTAAAACCTGCCCAAGCTGTGAGGTAGGATTTCCTCTCTGCTCAGTGGCTTCACCCTCTTATCGGAAGCAGGGTCTGTTCCCAAGTTGCTGTAATGGTAGCCTTGAAGGCTGAGCAGGTTTTGTTCCTTTTAAGTGTATTTTTCCTTCTCCCCACACTGGGGCCTTGCCCTTTGCCCCAGAGGAAGGGAGCGTTGAAGCATGTGGGGCTTATGTGCTTACAGAGGTCCAGGGTGCTTTCTGTGTGTGTGTCTGCACCTCCACTCACACACAGCCCATGTGTGGTTGTCCCAGATCTACTACAAGGTTGTGACATGAAGTCTGCAGGGCCTGAGCGTTTGCTCTACCAGGACTGGAGGTCGCAGCATTGCAGTTGCAGGAATTGAAACAGCTATGCCATAGTCAAAAGGCTGGGCTACTTCCATGGTGCTGTTGAGTGAGTGGCAGAGTGGCTGCCACGGCCCCACCTGAATCACCTCCCCAGGCACCTCTGCATCTCTAGATTAAGTCTTTTCTCAGGACCTGGCTGTCCCACATCCAGTGTAAAGCTAGGGCATGGAATGGGCAGGACTGGAGCGTTTACTCAGCTGGAACTGGGAATGGCCATGTTGGGGGTGAGGGGGGGATCTTTCTTGCAGCCTTGGTTGTTTTCTTCCAGATTTCTGCCAGTTTCCAGTTAGTTTTCTGTGAGAACTGTTTCACATATAGGTATATTTTTGATATGTTTATAGTAGGAGGTGAGCTCCATGTCTGCTTCGCCATCTCCTGACTCCTCTCCACTTTTGGCATTTTGAAACTTAAATTTTGATTCTTCTCTGCATACAATAAGCTTTGGCATATCCATATTATGAAGTACAATAGTTCCATTAAAATCACATCCTAAACAAAAACTTTCTGACATAGAGATATCCCCACAAAAGAAGGTGAAAATTTTATATACCTTTTCTTAAATTTATTTTTTAATTGGAGGAAGATTGCTTTATAATGTTGTGTTGGTCTCTGTAGTACAACAGGGTAAACCAGCCATAATTATACACATATCCCCTCCCTTCTGAGCCTCTCTCCCCTCCCCTCATGTATACCTTTTGTAACTTGCTTTTCCTCCTTAAATTTAGTGAGTATTTTTCCACTTCACTCAATATTTTTCTGGAAAATGATTTTTATTAGCAGGATAGTATTTTATAACTTGAATAAACTTTAGTTTGCTTAAGAAATTTCTTACATTTTCAACATTTCCAATTAAAGAATGCCTCACAAATTTTATATAATTTTATTGTAACATTAGAGTAAATTCTTTAATTCTTGCTCTTCTACTTCTAAAATTATATTAAGAGCCTTAACATACTCTCTGGCAGAAAGATTGTTCTAATTTATGCTACAAATCAGCAACATAGAGGTATTGTTCACCATATTAACCAACACTGAATATCATCATAATTTTTAGTCTTATAGACTAGATAAAATCCCCCCCAAATGCAAATATTTCTTCAGTTCAGTTCAGTCACTCAGTCATGTTAGACTCTTTGCGACTCCATGGACTGCAGCACGCCAGGCTTCCCTGTCCATCACCAACTCCCAGAGCCTACTCAAACTCATGTCCATCGCGTTGGTGATGCCATCCAACCATCTCATCCTCTGTCACCCCCTTCTCCTCCTGCCTTCAATCTTTCCCAGCATCAGGGTCTTTTCCAATGAGTCACTTTTTCACATCAGGTGGCCAAAGTATTAGAATTTCAGCTTCAGCATCAGTCCTTCCAATGAATATTCAGGACTGATTTCCTTTAAGATTGACTGGTTGGGTCTCCTTGCAATTTCCTCTTATGTTTTCCTATTTTTTGTTGTCTTTTTGTTCCTTGGGCACAAGAGGCCTTTCTTGTGCCCAAGGAAGGATATATAGGTAGATACACCATTCAGAGTTATAAAGGGACACAAAAAGCATACTTAGCTTGGATTTTTAAGAAATATATAATAAAATGATTATTTACAGAGATGTGGGCAGGGCTGAGGGACCAACAAAAATGTTGAGGCACTGTGATATTGGGATTTCTAGTAAGAAACATATATTCCATCTTGGACTCCATTTCTGTCACAGAGCTTCTAAAATCCTTGGAGTTTCCTAAGTAGAGAGAAAGAAAAAAGACATTTTTTGTTATGTTAAGAGTGACCTTTGGAAAGCCCCCAGGTGACCTAAGGATGAGGGTTCGTTGCCAGAAGAGCCAATCATGTGGTTAGAGGTTTGGAAAACTTTCAGTCCTCATCCTTGGGAGAGAAAAGGAACTAGAAACTGAATTCAATTACCTATGGCCAAGGATTTGATCAATCATGCCTATGTAATGAAACCTCCATAAAAACTCAAAAGGAGGTGGTTCATAGCATTTCCATGTTGGTGGACAATTCGAGGAGAGAGGCCCCCAGAGAAAGTATGAAAACTCTTCCCACTTTCTCTGTATCTTGTCCTTTGCATCTCTTCCACCTGCCTCTTCCTGAGTTTATACTATATATTACAATAAACTAGTAATCTACTAAGTATAAATAAAATGTTTCTCTGAGTTCTCTGAGCCAGTCTAGCAAATTAGTCCAATACAAGAAAGGGGCTATTAAAACTGCAGATCTATATAGCCAGTTGATTAGAAATACAGGTGATAAGCTGGGCTTGCAACTGATGTCTGAAGTTGGGGTTAGAGGAGCAATCTTGTCAGACTGAACCCTTAACCTGCAGGATCTAAGGGTAGATAGTGTCAGAATTGAGATGAGTTTTAGCATACTCAGCTGGTATAACAGAATTGCTTGGTGATATGGGAAAAACTGCCACACATCAGAATTGATACACATTTATAGGCACCCAGAGAACAGTAACAATGGGAAGTCATTACCCCCTTGATCCTAAAGGAACAGGGGAAAGAAAACAGAACTACCAATGTGGGCTGGAGCCAGAGGAGAAAAGGCAGTCTCATCAGGGCTGCTGACAGAGGGAGGCAATCCCAGCCACAACCTGGAATCAAAATAGCAAGAGGCAGGGAATAAAAGACTTCAATCTGCCTGTCTTTCTGCAGGCTGCTGTCTTGTTGGTGCCTTCAGCTGGGTAAATTGAACTTGAAATCAGAGAGTAGTGCCCTGAGGGCACAGAACAGGGCAGAGAAAGACAAGAGAAAAATAGAATAACCAACACAGTGTTGGTTGGATACTTTTGGCATTTTTTGTTTTTTACATTTAGTACTTCTATTTTATTTTTACATTCAGTACTTCTAAAATTCATTTGTAATTTTTCTTTTGATTGTAGTGTATCATAGGAATAAGCTTTTTATTTAATTTTTATAGATACCTATATAGTTATCTTAGGTACATATGCTGTATCATATTCCTATTCATTTTATCAACTGCCATTATCAAACTAAACTTTTACAGTGGGGTTCTTTTCAGTGTTTCCTGTTCTGTTCCACTGATTCATTTATTCTTGTGCAATAACACAGTAGCAGGACATTATTGTATGACAGTATGTTTTAACGCTAGGTACAGCAGATCCCAAGTGTTCTTAAGTTCTGATGAAAATTATTAGGAAAAAGTAGCTTTGAAAACTAGGGGGAAATGTCAAATATAAAAACCTTAGTTATTCAGCTATGTTTTGAAATGGATATTGCTATGTGATATGGGCAAGTTTTCATTCTCTACTATGGAATCTCAATATATATTACTAGATAATAGAAGGAAGTTTTTGTTTCATTATATTCATTATTTTGGCATATTTTTTAGGTTCCACATACACATGATAATATACAGTATTTTTCCTTCTCTGACTTATTTCACTAAGTACAATATTCACCATGTCCACACATGTTGCATATTGCAAAATTTCATTCTTTTTTTTAATGGCTGATTGGTATTCCATTGTGTTCATATACTGCAACTTCTTTATCCTCTCATTTGTTGACTGACACTTAAGTGACTTCCGTATCTTTGCTGTTGTAAATAACGCTGCTACGAACATTAGGGTGCATATATCTTTTCAAATTAGTGTTTTGTTTTGGTCAAATATATACCCAGGAGTGGAACTGCTGTATCATATGGTAATTCTGTTTTAGTTTTTTGAGGAACATCTGTTTTTCTACAGTAGCTGTGCCAATTTACATTCCCACCAACAGTGGACACATCCTCGCCAACATTTGTTATTTGCAGTCTTTTTGATGAGAGAGTCTCTGACAAGTGTGAGGTGACATCTCATTGTTTTGATTTGCATTTCCATGATATTAGCAATGTTAATTATCTTTTCATGTGCCCGTTAATCATCTGTATGTCTTCTTTGGAAAAGTATCTATTCAGGTCTTCTGCCCATTTTTAACTGGGTTGTTTGAGTTTGTTTTGTTTGTTTGTTTTTATGTTGAGTTGCATGAGCTGTTTACACATTTTGGATATTAACCCCTTAGTAGTTGTATCATTTGCAGATATTTTCTCCCATTTAATAGATTGTCTGTTCATTTTGTTGATGATTTCCTTTGCTGTGCAAAAGCTTTTACATTTAATTAGGTCTCATTTGTTTATTTTTGCTTTTGTTTCCTTTGCCTTAGGAGATTATTCATATATATTCTCAAATAGAAAACATACACATATATTATTTTCAAGTATACATAATGCATTTAAGAAAAATTACTACATACCAGGTCATAGAGAAAATCTCAACAAATTACCAAGAATGGTATTCTAGAAGCCATTTTATATTACCTCAATATATTTTTTGTATTTGTCCTTGAAGTTAGAAAACACTAATAAGCAGGATTTTGTAAATATATACATGCAAATATACATGCTCTTATATAGTAAACAATGCTGAGGAAACATAAAAGAAAATAGTTACTTAGAATAATTTATTTAGTTACTTAGAATTCTTCAATTTTCAAATTTAAAATACTGTTCTGTTATTTTGTGGAGAACATCTAGCCAACTCAATTGCTAAAACAGAGTTATTTTCAAATTATGTCTAAGCTATAAATCAGTATATTGAACCAACATTTTAATTCTTGTTTCCAGCTAATTATTTGAGAGCCTTTGAAGAGAACAGAGGTTACTACTAAAAAGCATTTTTTTGTTTAGTTTTAGTTTAGTTGCTAAGTCATGTCTAACCCTTTGTGACTCATGGACTGTAGCCCACCAGGCTCCTCCCCCAGGTGATTTCCCAGGCAAGAAAACCAGAGTTGGTTGCCATTTCCTTCTCCCGGGGCTCTTCCTGACCCAGGGATCAAACCTGCATCTCTTGCATTGACAACTAAATTCTTTGCCGCTCAGCCACCAGGGAAACCATATTTTTGTTAAGCTTGTGTAAATGATTATTAGGTATTTTGGATTTTTTTTTTTGACCTGAAGTTGTTGTATTTTTTAAAAATCCTTCTTCAGATGTGCTAAGACCATTAATAGCAATTTCCAGATAATCACAAGTAGGTGAGAAACAAGGTAAGGGCAGTCAGTGGGATAAAAATCTCCATTGATTTTTGGACTTCCAAAATCTTGGAGAAGTTTAAGAGGACTTACACTGCAGATTAAAAATTAGATCAAAATATGAGGTGATCCAGTGATTAAGATACTATGCCTCCACTGCAGGGGGGATGGGTTCTATCCCTGGTTGGGGAACTAAGATCCTGCATGCCAAGTAGTAGGGTCAAAAAATACAAACAGGCAAACAAAAAAACCAAAAGAACAAATATATATAGATAACAAATATACATATTATATAATATATATAAATTATATATCATATGGAGATGTATGTCTTTTGGGATATATAATATACATTAATTAATTTATATATTATATAATTTATGTATTATACATATTATATATATAAAATATCACCATATATATTATACATATATAATATGTATAACATCATCACCTATATATTATATATGGTAATGTTATAATGATATTGTATATAATATACAATAATATAATAACATATAATACATAATAATATTATATATAATATGTAATATTATATGTAAGGTCATGTTAGAGTTTATAATTTGAAGTCAGTGTAGCTGCTATAAGACTCTGATTTGCCTGGCACCCTCTTCCTACAGCTCTGGGTCTGAGATTGTTGTGAATACAAACCCTGTGTACCTTCTGGCCTGCCTTCTTTTTTTTGCGGCTGCCGCCTGCCTCCCAAGCCAGGCTGCTGCCACCTTTGCCAGAGCCTCTGCTAAGCTTCCTCAGGTGGCCGCTGTTCAGGCGGAAGCCCCGAACCTGCACTTTTCTCCCTGACTGAGCTCTAGCCAGGCTGCGTCGTCCTTCTGCCCCCAGAATGGATGAAATGTCACCCTGTGCGGCGTGGGTCTGATTTTCTGAGCAGTCAGGGGCTGGATGATAAAACTCAGAGTTCAGGAGGGTCTACTCCCTGTGAGTTGGAACCTGACTGATGAGATACGGGAAATAGTAGGGAACAGGGCAATTTCCCTCTCCTTTATACCCTGTGGAGTGCTCTAAGATTCGATTTCCTCCCGAAGGTCTCCTGGAGACTTCCAGGTGCCTAGCCAACACCCCTGCCCAGAGGCTGCAGTCTCTTTATAGGTCAGTGTGAAACAGTGGCCAGCATAGCAGCACATCACATCACTTTGTTTCTCGTATTTTCTTGCCTTTTTCTCCCTATTTCCTCACCTTCACCATTCTGGGCTTGGGCATGCCAAATTGTATTGCAACTTGAAGGCACCCAAATAGTGTCTCAGGCTCTATCTTTTTGTAGAAAAGATTTCCTAAAAGAGAGCTATAGCAACAGTTCTCACTTTAGTGGAGAGCTGGTGTTTTCCCCTGGGCCCTAGGAGTCACTCTCCACTTTTCTCCACCTTGCTCTCTCCCCTGGGAGGTTGCTGAACTGTATCTACAGGACACCCACACCCTCTGGCTACCAGATAGGTCCAGCAAATAGGATGCCCCGGTAGGAGATTGGAGGGAGAAAGTATTTATTTTCCTGGTGCCTATGAGGTCACCTTGGCTGACTGTGTCCCTCAAGATGAAAGTCAGAGCTGGAGTTCTTCTCTATCTGACCTTCTTTTTGATTTCTGAGACCTGCTTCCTCCTCTCCTTTGGACCTAAGGAACCTAAGAGCTCCACACTGCTACCCCCAGGGTAGGGAGCTGCTTTGTGGCTCATGTCCACCCTGCCCACTCCTCTGTAATTTATCCCTTTATAAATAAATTATTCTAATTTGAATTATTCCAATTGGACAGTGCCATCTGCTTCCTGTTGGGCTGAGTAATGAGAAGGAATGGTTAAATGATATTGTTGTTTATCTGTGTTGGAATTGTGTGTGACCATTACAAATCACTTAATGTTCTCTAGCAAAAGAAAGTAATGCAGTATTTTTTTTTTTTTCCTAATCACTTAAGAAGTCAAGCAATCAGGGTTCTAGCAAAAACAAACAAACAAGACCAGTCAGAATTCCATCTCCTGTGTGGATGAAAATAATCAAAAAGTAATCTATAATAGGAATAGAAATGATTTAAAAGAATATAAAAAGAGTTTTATTTGAGCCAAACTGAGGACTATCACCTGGAAGACAGCCTCTCATCTCTGAGAAACTGCTCCAGAGACACATGATTGTCAACATAGTTTTATATCTTGTCAGAACCAAGAACATTAAATAAGTCAGGCATATATTTCTCTAGTGGCTCAGATAGTAAAGAATCTGCCTGTAATACAGGAGACTCAGTTTCAATCCCTGGGTTGGGAAGATCCCCTGGAAATTGGCATGGCAACCCACTCCAATATTTTTGCCTGGAGAATTCAATGGACAGAGGAGCCTGGCAGGCTACGGGCCATAGGTTTGTGGAGAGTCAGACACGACTGAAGCAACTTAGCATTGCTGCAAGCATACTCCTTCAAGGTTTCAGAAAAACAGGTCAGCATTCACACAGCGAGTCAGCATGGCCTCTGCACCGAGAAGGGAGTCTTATGGAAGGAGGACCAGCACTGGTGTCCCAGGAAGGGAATCATTTGCTCTTTATTTTTAACATAGACATTCCTTACTTCTGGTCAGTGTGCCCTTTTCTTTAATAATTAAAGCAGGTGTAAAACAGGCTGTTTTAGTTAGCAGTTAAAATTCAAGTCAACTCATGTATTAGCTAGAATGACTTCCTCATACCTCAATATGTGAAATTTTCTTTTATCACCTGAAAGCGTCTTTAAAGAAGGAATCATTTATGAGAGAGCAGGCAGAGTAAAGGGAATCAATAGGGAATTGTGAAGTACCAGGAACAAGAAATGGCAGAAGACATCACCACCCCAAGTGTTGAAGGGGCATAAGGAAGAAACATCGTTGGAATACTGGTGCCTGATACGAGTCCACGTCTTGGAAAAGAAGCTGTCCCTGCAGACCTCCAGTCCTGCAGAATGCAGGTCCTGCCAGAGCCTCATCTGCAGCAGGCTGGCAGTAGAGAATGAAATGCCCTTCTCTTCCGCCCCTCCTGCCCACCAGCTTCCTCTCTCCAGCCGCTGGTCTGCAGCCAGTGCCTCCTATTGGCTGAGCCCAGTGGGAAACTAGAATGAATGGCGCATCAGGGTGGGCCTGCTTGGGCTCAGAGTGGGGCTGAGTGGGGCAGATGATGGTCTGGGTTGCTGGGAGGTGGGGAGGGCAACAGAAATTAACCAATACGATCAGGATATCAAACCCTTTGCAAATATAATCCTAATTTTGAGAAAAGTGATACATGTATTTATGTATAAGAGAATTCTGAACTATAAATTTAAAGTAGCTATCTCATGGTAGTAGAAGAATAATAAATGGTTTTTATTTTTTATAGTGCTTGGTATATCTCCCAAATTAAAAAAAAAAATGTATTACTTTAAACTTTATCTTAGGAAAAATAAATGCTAATGAATGATGTGTTTAATTTTAACTTTTAAAGGAAACATTTCCTATCAGTGGCTCCTCATGCTAAGAACTTCACTTTCTGGAATTTCTCAGAAGATCTCACCTACAGTAAGGTCAAGGCCAATGAAAGGATGTTTGTGTTTGTTTCTCAAAGCACTAGCTTGTTTTCACACTATCCTGCCCAGTAACAAAAAAGCATAATCTGACGTGGGACAAAGGGCATCCCAGCCCTAGTCATATTAGTAGATGTAATCCATTAATTACTATTAACTTTGTTATGTAGCAGAGTTGGTCTATGACATTCAGTTTGTCTAAGAACCAAATCTGTGACCCTAGAGTTGAATGTACAATCACCAACTTCACATAAACACCTAGCTTCAAAATGCTTTCAAGTTAGTTAGACTATAAACTAACATCTCTGGTTTCAAAACAACTTGTATGCTTCTGATTTATTTTTCTACTGTTTCATGTCTCTCATGTCTGCATGTAAACCACAAATAAAGCACCATAGAGGAACTCAGGGGTATTATCAGCAGTCAGCAGCTACCCTGCTGTTTTCCATACCCAGATTCCTCTTCTATTCATAGCATTGTCCTCAGCCTCACATGGGGTCTGGGGTAAAGGCAGCTTTCCCCCAAAGAAATACTTCACATGTAGAGAATGAGATAGTAAATCCTTGGAATGTCACAGACCAGCTGTTGAAGGCAATTGTTCCTAACCACCAATGTCTCAGCCGCTCCTGTGGGCCAAGGCAGCAGTTGGGGGAGATAGAAGCAGCCAATGTTCTGTATAAACTCAGACACCCATGTAAGCTCGGGGCTCAGAACTTTCATTGCCTGCCAAGCTATTTAAAGCTAAGGATTATGCAGTGAGAACAGATGCAGTACATTTTGCCATCTTCTGAAATCTAACATTTTAAGTAACATTTAAAGAGCATAGTTTAAATTTTCTTGAATTCAGTCATTGTACTTTTCAAAGTGGTTTCCTAAACTTCATATTAATTTAAGTAGGACTTAATACATCTTAATATTTCATAAATATCCACAAAACATACACTGTGCTTTGAAAAACGCTGCAGCTAAGATTCAGCTTAGCTTTTTTTTGTTGTTTTAATGAAGTACATATTTGGGACTTTTAAAAATCAGATTTATATCTGAAAATTCCAGTGTAAGTTTAAAACAGTAACAAATGTAGTGACTCATAAATATATTTCAGATCCAATTTTCCAGTACTATTTTTTAACCTTCAAATTCTATATTTACAAAGCTATGCTGTAATAAAATACACTGAAAAGAAAAGCTTATTAAGCAAAGGAGATCACAGCTCTTTTTAGCAATATAAAACACTTTCATAAAATGGATAAGAATTTCTTAAATTGGTGTGGCTCTTTTGCCATCAACTGTTACAAATGCAAGCTTCCCTGACATTGTTGAAGTAAGGAAGAAATAATTCTGAGTCGTTTCTACTATCAGACTACAGTCTTCTAAACTGTCAATGTTTCAGGTGTTAAGAATAGCATTAACTTGAGCTGTAGGAACATATTTAACAACTTTCCTTTCGGAATAAAAATAACAAAGACAACCTCAACATACCAGGAACTATGTCTGTATTTTTAATCTTCATAAAAAATCATTTCAAACGTGGGTAATACATTCCCGTGATACCATGGTCTAAACTAGAATCTTCCTCTCGACGTTTGAACAGACACTAACCCGACACGATGTCACTTGGTCCCAGCTGAATCCTTTACTTCCACCACCAGAATTCCATCATGACAGAGGATCGCCGACAAATCTTTGGTTTCAATGCCGTCGGGCAGTTTATACTGTCGGGTGAAGCTTCTGGAGATAAAACCGTGCTCATCCATTCTGGTTCCATGTTGAGCTTTTATCAGCAGCCAGCCCTCGAAGGTCTGAATGATGATATCTTCGGGGAGGAATTGGACCACGTCCAGCAGGACCTGGAAGCGGGATTCGCCTCTCTGGGGCGGCATCTCAGCGGCGTCCACTGGAGGAGCCTGGGCCGCCCTGGCCTTCCCCAGGTCCACCGTGGTTGGCCCGGGCAGTGCATATAAAGCGTGATCCAGCCTGCAGTCTTCCAGACCTCGAGCTTCGAACTCCTGCTCGTATCGCACTGGAGTCTCGATGAGGTGCCTCAGTATGATTTTTGCCATAGTGGAGGCAAAGCCAGCATCCAGCAGCGTCCTCCCGGTCCGATGTCCGTGTGGAGCTTCGCCGCTGCCGTCCGACTAGATTATCAGGGGAGAGCTGCTCTTCACTTATAACCCGGCGCAGACGCAACCCTTTAATTAGACCTGAATCACAGTGCCGCACGCTCGCTCTTGTCTTTTTGCTCCTGCTGACAATGAACGGCTATTTATAGGGTGTGTTTCGAAGTTGCTTTTAGCACACAGCCTGCTCGAGCTGCCGAGTCAAGGATTGCCCTTACATTCTCAGTTATCCTTGGCAAGTGTATCGGCCTCGCTTACCCAGAGAGAAAAAGAGAGTCAGAAACAGTATTTGAGAAATATCTGAGTGCTCTGTCTTTGTGAACTACAGTGACCTGAGGGATCAGAACAACCTAGAGATGAGCACTTATCTTGTATGAACTAAATCTGCACTAATCCTAGTCTCCAGGCGCAAAGTCAGGGGGAGGTGACTTGAGCTTTAAATTGATTAGGAATCAATTACACACACACAGGCACATTAAAATCTCAAACATTCAACAAGCCCTCAGCCCTCTGTCCCATACATTTACTTTCATTTCATCCTTTAATCTTCTATCCTTAAGTGACATCTGAGCCAGGCCATCTGGGTTTATTAAATTTGACTCATGAAAAATGAGATCAAATGACTGAGCCAGACAGTGATGTCCAACCTCAGATGGGGTTGGAAAGGCATAGAACAGAGAATCTTAGCAAGGAAAATAGAGCTCCAGGGCAGAGAAAAAGTTAAAGCTTTTTAACTATTTGATACTAAAGTCCAGAAAACTAAGGATTAATCTAGTTGCAGCTCTGCTGTTGAAATGGCAAAAATAAATAACATACTTCTTAACTGTAACCCCCTTAACATTAAACATATTGAAAAGGAATGAGGTAACTATCCACTGCTATGGCAAGAGCTCCAAGACATATTAAGTACAAAAGGAAAGTCCAGAACAGCATATAATGTGCTGTATTTGTCTTTTTTTTTAAGTAGGTATTTGCTTGTGAAATAGAATCTGAAAGTTATGTCATGGGGAACAGGAATTGCCTCCTGGGATGGTAGCAGAGTGATCAGAAGGCAGGGGCTAAAGGGAGACTTGCTTATCACTATAAACACATTTGTGCTTGTAACTTCTATAGTGTGTTTGTAATGAACATACACACAAGAGTGTTTAAAATATAGAAAACTTCCTCTCCATGGAGGTTAGTATTCTCTAGAATAGGTAGACTCCAGAATACCTTTCCCTAAAACACATGTCCATTTTCTTAGAATTTAAAATAAATCTAACTAGCTTTTAGTTTTAGTTTTTTATGGTAAAGAATCTGCCTGCAATGCCAGAGACCCAGGTTCAATCCCTGGGTTGGGAGAATCCTCTGGAGAAGGGAATGGCAACCTACTCTAGTATTCTTGCCTGGAGAATCCTATGGACAGGGGAACCTGGTGGGCTATAGTTCGTGGGATCACAAAAAGTCAGACATGACTGAGTGACTAACACTTTTACTTTCACTTAGGGAAGTCTTAAAAATTAAAAAACAAAATGTTTAATTTTTTTAAAACTTAAAAATTAGAAAACAGAAGGGAACAATTTCCTTTAGCTCTTTTATAATACCCTAAAACTCTGAGTGGATATTTTGGTACATAGTTTAAAATATGCCTTAATTATGTTTTTCACACACAACTTTTTTGACTTGCATTTTACAGGTTGATGACCCTCAATGGAAAAATGTACTCTTTGAAATATTAATGTCTACTGGCTCACAAAATATTGAGAGATGTTTTCATTGATGCTGCTCTGAGTGGTAAGTCAAAAACAGAACTCACTACCAGTGGCAGGAAATGTATAAGGTACCAAGGATTTGGCTTTAAATTGCTGGAAAGAATCATAGAAAAATTGAGAAGTATATAGATTTTCTATATATCCCCTGCCCCCACACATACATAGCATCCCCCATTGTCAACATCCCCACCAGAGGGTACATTTGTTACAATCAGTGAACCTACATTAATACATAATTTACATTAGTGTTTACATCACTGTTTGTGTTGCACATTCTATGAATTTGCCCAGAGGTTGAAGGAAAGCTATGACCAACCTAGATAGCATATTAAAAAGCAGAGACATTACTTTGCCAACAAAGGTTCATCTAGTCAAGGCTATCGTTTTTCCAGTGGTCATGTATGGATGTGAGAGTTGGACTGTAAAGAAAGCTGAGCACTGAAGAATTGATGCTTTTGAACTGTGGTGTTGGAGAAGACTCTTGATAGTCCCTTGGACTGCAAGGAGATCCAACCAGTCCATCCTGAAGGAGATCAGTCCTGGGTGTTCATTGGAAGGACTGATGCTGAAGCTGAAACTCCAGTACTTTGGTCACCTCATGCAAAGAGTTGACTCATTGGAAAAGACCCTGATGCTGGGAGGGATTGGGGGCAGGAGGAGAAGGGGACAACAGAGGATGAGATGGCTGGATGGCATCACCGTCTTGATGGACATGAGTTTGAGTAAACTCCAGGAGTTGGTGATGGACAGGGAGGCCTGGCGTGCTGCGGTTCATGGGGTCGCAAAGAGTTGGACATGACTGAGCGACTGAACTGAACTGATAATCACGTGTATCCACCAAAATAGTATTATACAGAGTTGTTTCACTGCCCTAAAAATCCTTTGTGCTCCATCTGTTCGCCTCCCCTTCTCCCAAGCTTTGCTCTGAAAAACTGCTGTAAAAAATAAGCCTGTTTATTTGCTGTGCTGGGTCTTCATTGCCGCACCCCAGCTTTCTCTAGCTGTGGTGAGTGAGGGCTGCTCCTCATTGCAGTGCTAGGGCTTCTCTCAGAGGTGGCTTCTCTTTTGTGGAGCGTGGGCAGGCTCAGTAGTTGTGGCACATGGGCTCATTGCCCCATGGCATGTGTAACCTTCCTGGCCCGGGATCAAACCCGTGTCCCCTGCACTGGCAGGTGGATTCCCAACCACAGGACCACCCGAGAAGTCCAAAAAAAAAAAAAAGGAATGTCTATTTAAAAAACTAAAATTTCTCTAAAAAATAAATACCTTTTAGAAAGGTGCTGGTAGAGTGGACAGAGAAAAATATATCCAATTAGTCTTATGGTTTCTTGCCTTTAAGGATCTCAAAAATAGGTGAGGAGGACTAGATATGAGTGATGTTTCCATGTTGCTTGTATGATTGAGTTGCTGAGGTTTAAAGGGAGTATTAACATTTCTCGCGCAAACACCTAAGACTTCTACTTCTGCTATTTCCCCCAAACGGCCCTTTGACCCTAATCCTGCGCCTTCTATCCTCCTCTAGGCTTCTGTTCAACCACTTACCTCTTTCTTGACGTTCTCTAGTCTCTCACTGTCCACAGGCTCCTCTCCATCAGTGTAAAGTCAGTTGTACCCCACCTTTTTAAACCAAAATAAGACCTACTAGCCCTTATGTCACCCCCTAGCTAATTATTCCCCTCGCAGCCCAGCTCCTTGAGTTTTTAGCCTGTGTTCAATGATCACTCTTTGTGCTACTGCAAAATAACTCTGCCCTAGATTGATATCAAAATCAGCCTTGTTGCCAAATCTATACTTTAACCTCATCTTCCTTAACCTCTTAAGCATTTGACATAAGCCTCTCATCAGGAAAGAATGTGAACTATTTTTGTCCTAGCCCTGTCAAGAGGACAAATAAAGTTTTCTCTTATTCTATTCCATGCATTCTCAGTGGAGGTGATATCACCCTCAAGGGGGCAAAAATTGGTTCTTATGAAGCAAATCAATCCAACAAAAAATCCATGTTATCTAAAGATTATACCAAATCTTAGCTCTAAGGAATGGATTATGGTCTTCCAAAAGGCCCAGGTACATAAACAGACATAATGAATATCTGTGGAATTAAAATTTCATGGGGGAGAGGGAGGAGAAATCAGGTGGACAATGTCTTAAAGACTCCTGGGTGTGGAAGGCTGGAGCAATAATAAAGAAAAAATTGAGGATACAGTCCTAGTCGTCTTCATGCTCATCCAGAACCCAATGGCATCAGGGGCTCTTTGGGGGAATTTCAGTACCAACAGGCTTAGGGTCTGAGAAGTTTCCCTAGAAAGAGTAATCTCATGGCCTGAACAAGAAGATGATAGAGTGGGATAAAAGGAGCTTTTGGAATTCAAGTGTTCCTGGCAACAGAATGACATGTTCCAGGGCCTGGAACCAGAAGAAAATCCTGTGATTGGAGATCAAAGGACACAGTGTGACCACAATGCAGGCCACAGAGTAGGAAGTGGGAGAGATGAGGCTGGAGAGGTGGGGAGCAGGGACCAGATCAGAAGAGACTTGTATGCCATTTTTGTTTTCAAGTATCTACCAGTTGCTCTAAGGGTGATTACCAGAATTCTTGTTTTAGAGTAAACACTAATCTTTTTCTTCATAGTCAAAAGGCCCACTGAGGATTTTTTTTCCAAATTAAGGTTTAGATTCTATTCTGAAATATAGGAGTTAACTTCACAAAGACCCAAATCAGTGCCTTTTTCACTTTTCTGATTATACCCACAATAAGAAACATATCATCACCAGTGAACACACATATACACATGTGTGTGCATCCTCAGTCATGTCCAACTCTTTGTGACCTCCTGGACTGTAGCTCGCCAGGCTCCTCTGTCCTTGGGATTCTCCAGGCAAGAACACTTGAGTGGGTTGCCATTTCCTCCTCCAGGGGATATCTTGCTGACCCAGGGATCAAACCCACATCTTCTGAAGCTCCTGCATTAGCAGGCAGATTCTTTACCACTGAGCTACCTGGGAAGCCCACATATACCCATACTGGGTACAAAACATTTAGCTTTACTACATATAATGCACTCTGATGGTCTCTGTTTGATTCCATTTAGCTTAACAGTGAGCCTTCTGTTCCGTTCAGTTCAGTTGCTCAGTCGTGTCTGACTTTGCGACCCCATGAACCGCAGCACGCCAGGCCTCCCTGTCCATCACCAACTCCTGGAGCTTACTCAAACTCATGTCCATCAAGACGGTGATGCCATCCAGCCATCTCATCCTCTGTTGTCCCCTTCTCCTCCTGTCCGCAATCCCTCCCAGCATCAGGGTCTTTTCCAATGAGTCAACTCTTTGCATGAGGTGGCCAAAGTACTGGAGTTTCAGCTTCAGCATCAGTCCTTCCAATGAACACCCAGGACTGATCTCCTTTAGGATGGACTGGTTGGATCTCCTTGCAGTCCAAGGGACTCTCAAGAGTCTTCTCCAACACCACAGTTCAAAAGCATCAATTCTTCGATGCTCAGCTTTCTTCACAGTCCAACTCTCACATCCATACATGACCAATGGAAAATCAATAGCCATCTAGTCAGATGGACCTTTGCTGGCAAAGTAATGTCTCTGCTTTTTAATATGCTATCTAGGTTGGTCATAACTTTCCTTCCAAGGAGTAAGCATCTTTTAATTTCATGGCTGCAATCACCATCTGCAGTGATTTTGGAACCTAAGAAAATAAAGTCTGACACTATTTCCACTGTTTCCCCATCTATTTCCCATAAAGTGATGGGACCAGATGCCATGATCTTAGTTTTCTGAATGTTGAGCTTTAAGCCAACTTTTTCACTCTCCTCCTTCACTTTCATCAAGAGGCTTTTTAGTTTCTCTTCACTTTCTGCCATAAGGGTGGTGTCATCTGCATATCTGAGGTTATTGATATTTCTCCCAGCAGTCTTGATTCCAGCTTGTGCTCCTTCCAGTCCAGCATTTCTCATGATGTCCTCTGCATATAAGTTAAATAAGCAGGGTGACAATATACAGCCTTGACGTACTCCTTTTCCTATTTGGAACCAGTCTGTTATTCCATGTCCAGTTCTAACTGTTGCTTCCTGACCTGCATACAGGTTTCTCAAGAGACAGGTCAGGTGGTCTGGTATTCCCATCTCTTTCAGAATTTTCCACAGTTTATTGTAATCCACACATTCAAAGGCTTTGGCATAGTCTATAAAGCAGAAATAGATGTTTTTCTGGAACTCTCTTGCTTTTTCGATGATCCAGCGGGTGTTGGCAATCTGATCTCTGGTTCCTCTGCCTTTTCTAAAACCAGCTTGGACATCTGGAAGTTCATGGTTCACGTATTGCTGAAGCCTGGTTTGGAGAATTTTGAGCATTACTTTACTAGCATGTGAGCCTTGCAACTCACTAATTGATTTTATAGCCACAGTTTGGAAAGCACTTAGTTAACTTTTTATATTATTAAGCAAGGTAGTTCATCATCCTTGTAGGGTGAATTATCCCTCTGTAGGGAGACTGTGATGGTCTCCACTGGTTTTTCTTCTGTGGCTGCAGAGAGATGTTGAGTGGGTAAGGAAGCAAGAGATGTAGCCAGATGGCATGGCTTGTGTCAAGTGCTGAAAGGTTAAGGACGGTAAGGATGGAAGCTCAGACTTAGCAGTGAGGGTGTCTTTGATTTAATGAGGGAGAGGCAAAATCGGGCAAAGGTTGAATTGCAGTTGTTTGGGGAGTGCATATTGCAGTTTCAAGGAGTTGGGTTGGGAGGAGATGGGACACATTCACTAGAGGCTGACATAAAGTCTGGAAGGCTTGTTTTGTTTTAATAAAATTTTCTTAAGAAAAGTGACCATTAGTCTGATGGAAAGGAGAGAACTGGTTAGCAAGGGGCCCTGATGGGCCACAGTTGATGGAGTTTGAGACCTGAAGGGCCAATATCCTAAATATTCCTTTTAAACAAAGTAATTTTCTTATGCCATCCTCAAATCATGAGTAAGGTTTTTGTTTAGTGTTTCAGCCTGGTGTCAGATAGGCTTTGAGAGAATTAAGGCAGAGATTGTACCAGGCTTTGGGGAAACCAGTGCAAAGGGCCTCTGCTATCCGAGGAAGCAGTAATGAGACAGAAGCGGATGATATCAGCAGTCTGGAAAGAGATAAAAGTGACAGCCAAGTTAGAACATAGACACATGCCTGAAGGAACCCTAAAAATAATTGAATGATAAGTTGATTGGACCTTGCTGCCATCTTAGAGGCTGGAGTCAGCTCTGGAATGTTGGCCTTATGGCCATGAAGGAATTTACATTTTAGATAGAAGCCATAATAAGCATGGATACATTTTAACAGGGTTTGAAAGGACGGATCAGGAGTGAGCCCCTACTGTGTTCACTCTGCCTTCCCTGAATGCCTCCTGTTGGGTTTACCAAGGCGCCCACACTGAGGCTTGACCCTGCTTCTTCTCCCAGGCCCATTATAACTAACAACTCATCAACAGCCTCAGCTTGCTACCACAGGAACTCACATCAAATCTGACCTTCTCAGAGCCTGCGGCATAGCCAACAACCAGGAGTCTGCCTGTCCTTCTGAGTCTCCAGCCAGATTCCAAATTAGAGTTGGAATCAACGAGCCCTTGGAGTTGGCCCAATTCGTAAAGCTGAATGTTGGCCACGAGTTTCTCCTTTTGAGGCGTTCTTTCCTGCCAGTTTCCACAGGCCCTCTTAAGGCCTGGATACTGTTCTGAATCTTAGCTGATGCGTGGGTCCAGGGGACTCAGGTAGAGTCTACCTGTTCTTCCTGTAGGCATAGATCCTAGTTCCTATGTCTTCCACCTTCTAGCTAGGCCCCTACCAAGCTATCTGCGTTCTGGCTTAAAACAGCACCTGGGATCCTTGCAAGCCATAGAATGATGATATGTAACCATCCCTCGAACAGCTGTGCCTTTTGACTTAGGGGTGGAGCCTCTAGTGCAGCCAGCGAGAGCAGCCAGGTAGCTTCGTATCTCCCCTGCCTCATCCTCCTTTTCCTGACATGGATTTTCTGAGCACCAGTGGACCTTGCTCCTGAAACTGGAGCCAAGTCTCTGTACTTGGGCCCATCTCATTTCCAGTAGATCCACTACTTCATGGTGGTTAATAAAACAGACTAAACATGTATTCTTTGGCACATAGCTTCACTTGAGTATGTTTCAATTTCTTCATCTCTAAAACAACAGAATGTACCTCCCAGGGACATTGGTAAGATTAAATCTGATTCTGGCCATAAAGCATTTTCACTATAAGGCATTGTGCTAAGTGATCAATAAATGAAATGTTCCTGGTGATCTCTCTAAATCATAAACAGAATGGACACTTGAAGTTATTTGTTGTCAATCAAAAACTTTAATCCTTTTTCTCAGCTACTCTTTAGAATCCTTATGAAAAAGCATATAAATCTAATTTTCTAGGGCAATACATGTTACTGAAACCCTGATGGTATTTTAAATGGAATATATTCTAAAATCTTGGACACAGAGGGTGCTTTTGACTGTCACTGAGTGGTGTAAGGTTTCTACCTCCAGAATAAGACCAACCAAGCAGCTGTCTTTGGCTCATGTTAACATTCCCATTCGAAGAGGCGGTTTCTAAGATATACTAAGCTCCTTTAGTTGCTAGGCCAAAAAAGCAAGACATGACATATTAGTTTCAGACTGGAAAGAAGCTGAGATCCCGGAATTTCTACTGAGCTGTAAAACTAAATCCAGACGTGGTTGTGACGTGCAAGTCTGAAAATGAAGCCAGAAGTGGTTTCATATTTTTGTGAGATAACTGCCCTCTGGTGGCAGAGATTAGAGTTACACTCATAAGAGACATACTAATAACTGAAATTCTGAATGAGCAACTCATTCCTCTTGTCTTTTGACTCTGTATTCCAGATAAAGGTGCTCATACACTGAGCCCATTTCACTATTCTCCCTAACCCTTGCAGCTTTTAGATCATTTGTATTGGGATGGGAGGTGGGATAAGGATTGGGAAATTTTTGAAGAATGAATTTTAAAACCTTGCTTTCTGATTGAAAACTACCAAGCATAAACTATGCTGATTCTATATAAATGTACCTAAAGAGTGTGATTAAAGGAACAGTTTTTAGGGAAAATAAAGACCTAAATTTGAATCCTCATTCTGCCCTTCTCTATGTTTGATCTAGGGCAAGTCACAACCTCTCCAAGGCTTCATTTCTTCTTTGCCAGGAAAATGGGAAAAATACATATCTCTCTTAAGGTTGTTGTGAGGATTAGCAAAGAGATATAAAACATTTAGACTAGAACCTGGCACATAGAAAGTGTTCAATAAATATTAGATATTATTATTTCTAATATACAATAGGATTAGAGTTCTTTGGAGAAAGAAACTGATCCATTTCAACTCAGTAGTGGCTATTTTAAAAGCCCATGTTTCTTTAAATATTAATCAAGTCCTTGGCAAGTGTGAGATGTTATTGGATAACTATACAAGCCACTAATTCTGTGCAGATAAGGTTCAGCTCAAGCCAGACCCTGGGAGAGATATCCTAAGACTTTCCTATCATTCTAGAGTGTCTTTATCAGCTATGATCAAATGATTTTTATTCTTTTTCCACAATTTGCTCTTAAGCCCTTTGTTAGTATTAACATTACTTTTTAGTTGTTGAACTACCATGCTTGAGAAACTCAAGTCTGCTTTTTTAACCTAAGGAAAATCGCAAGGAAATACAGCTTGCCAAAGGTTCTTGGCGGGGGGAGGGAGGTATTATTTCTTCCACAATGTAGTTTAACTTAGAGGTCAGATAAGGATGTCAGGTTAAAGAAAATGTAGGATTGGAGACCGTAAGCAGAGGGTAGAATGAAGAATTAGCAGTCAGTGGCAGAGACAGAAGCCAGCTTTGTAGCCCCAGGTAGGTATCCATGGACCTCAGTTCTCAGGTGGAAAAAGAGAAAAAGGGACTTAACTAAATTTATAAAGTCTTTTTCAAGTTAAAAAGAAAAAAAGATGGAAAAAAGAAGATACACTTAGGTACGATGCTGTTTCTATGCAGCTTGCCAAAGTGCTCTCCAAAACATTAAGCATTTTCTTCTTTGTGCCTCTGTTTCCCAGCCCTAGCACCTACCTTTCTGTCCATTTCACGCTCATGCCTAGCAGCTACATGTGGCCCCATTCCCAGGTCAGATGAGTGGACCAAGAGTAGACCCCTGACAAGAGGTGAGCCGATCAGATTCTACAGGGGGCATGGCATTGGGATTCTGAGACATCAGGCCCTTGTTGGCCCTTGGGCTGAGGTGTGTGTGGCATTGAATGGGCATTTCCTGCCACAACAGGTCCAAGGCAGAGAGGGCCAGTCCTCGTGTCCAACTTGCTCTCCTTTCTCTGTGGGGAACTGCAGAGCAGAGTGCTCATGCAGCCTCAGAGAGAATAGTTGTCTTGGAATTAGGAATTCCCTAGAAACCAAAAAATTGCTAAGAACCGATTCCCAAGTCACTTCTTGCCCTTGTGTTAATACTTTGTTAAACAACACTTGTATCATTTGGATAAAATTATCTTTATTTCTAGAGCTAGTGTTAGTAGGTTTCTGTTAATCTTTAAAAAGCAAACACATATGGGTAAAGGAGCTTTGAGGAATTTATTCTGGGGCTCAAGACCCCAGTAAATCCATGATTAGTTAGTCCTTGACTGACTCCAAGAAGGGGCATTTCAGACACAGTCCAAGCTATTAGAGATATATTTGAAGACAGAAGAATCTTCTTGCTGCTGCTGCTGCTAAGTCACTTCAGTCGTGTCCAACTGTGTGTGACCCCATCCCTGGGATTCTCCAGGCGAGAACACTGGAGTGGGTTGCCATTTCCTTCTCCAATGCATGAAAGTGAAAAGTGAAAGTGAAGTCGCCCAGTCATGTCTGACTCTTAGTGACCCCATGGACTGCAGCCCACCAGGCTCCTCTGTCCATGGGATTTTCCAGGCAAGAGTACTGGAGTGGAGTGCCATTGCCTTCTCCGGAAGAATCTTCTTAGATTTCCTCAAATCCATAGCAGCTTCCTATGCTATTTTCCTGGCTCTACTGGGAATTCTAGAGGAATATACTTGATCAGACTTTCTGTTTTGCTTACAAAGCAAACAACTAAGATCAGTTGTTTAGTCGCTAAGTTGTGTGTGACTCTTTGCAACCCCATGGACTGCAGCATGCCAGGCTTCCCTGTCCTTCACTGTCTCCCAGAATTTGCTCAAACTCATGTCCACTGAGTTGGTGATGCCATCCTACCATCTCATCCTGTCACCCCCCTCCTCCTCCTGCTCTTTCCCAGCATAAGGGTCCTTTCTAATGAGTCAGCTCTTTGCATCAGGTGGCCAAAGTGTTAGAGCTTCAGCTTCAGCATCAGTCCTTCCAATGAATATTCAGGGTTGATTTCCTTTAGGATTGACTGGTTTTATCTCCTTGCTGTCCAAGGGCTCTCAAGAGTCTTCTCTAGCACTACAATTCGAAAGCAGCAATTCTTTGGTGCTCTGTCTTCTTTATGGTCCAACTCTCACATCCTTACATGACTACCGAAAAACCACAGCTTTGACTATATAGACCTTTGTAGGCAAAGTGATGTCTCTGCTTTTAATATGCTGAGATCTAAGATCTTGTAATTGAAAAGTACTCGAGGTGGTATTTTTATGGCCTAGACTCAGAAAGTCCTTTTTGGAGGAAGAATGAAGGCTTACCCAACTGATGCAATCTGCTCGCATGCTCATGCAGCCCATCCATTCAAATCTTATGACAGGCAGTGTTACATCATGGTCAAGAGCATAAGCTACAGAGTTAGTTGCCTGAGTCCAAATGCTGACTCCACTCAGGACCTAAACTTCTATTAATAGCTTAGTATCCAACTCATTGGGTTCTTTTAACACCAAATGAGTTCATATATGAAGCATTCAGTAGGTAGCAGACACAGTTGTAAATACTTTTACATAAAAATAAAAGGTGGCCTGTATGCATATAAAGTGCTTAGCTTGTTGGTCACAGGTGGAACTAGAGAGACAGCTGAGAAACTGGGTGTGTGGGTTGTCTACACATGGGAAAGGCAGGCTTAGTGCTTTGATAGTAAGACCCAGTTGGTATTAATTAAAGTTCATAGCAACTCACCACCCACAGCAATTGGTCAGTAATAGTCAAAGGGCAGAACAAACCCCAGTGGTTTCTTTACTTCTATATGTGTCAGCAGGAGTGCTCACAGTGGACACTGTTCTGAAGATGTCTTTTCTAAGCCCCAGAGCAAGATGTGCTATATCATGGCCAGTTCATGGGCTTCATAGCTTGATGGAAGCAAAGTCAACAGGCTTGTCTCCTTGAGTGACATGTCAACACCAACACAGAGCACATACTCAAGGTTTCATTTCTTTCCTTTGCTTCTACAAAACATTAACCTTACTGGGTCACCACATCTCGTTGCAACAATCTGGCCATCTCTTAAGTACCTCCTTGTGATAACATCTTAGTTACAGCATGTACTTTTATAGAATGTATTTGTTTCATTTCTCACAACACTGTACACTACTTTTCCCAACCCCTGAAAAGTGTAGACTTCAATAATCTACTGCCTCCAGGACTATAACCTCCAAGGAACCTATCTTTACAACTTCACTGCCTGCATCTCCTTCTTCTACCCTTCCTGCAGACACCCCCCACCGCCCTGTACACACACCTTGACATTTACCCGCTGAAACTTTTCTCCAGATTTCCAGAACACTGTCCCAATTTGCTGTCTTATGCATGTCAGTAATGTTCCCCTTAGGAAATGATTTAAGGAGAATTCAAAAAAATAGACTACTACAGAGGTGGGGATTGAGTATTGAGGAAAAGTCTAGTGTAATGCAATGCCCCCAGGGCTCCCAAGAGCAGAAAATTATTACAACCTTCAGGAATAGTCTCAGTTTTGATTTACAATAACAAGGGAACATTTGGGGGTTTGTTAGCTGTGGCAGCCACAGAAGTGTACCATTCAATTCCCCAGTGAAGAAAGGAATAGACTTGGGAAATGCAAGTGTGGAACTAGCTGACAGCCTCCAGAATTGGGATTTGTGAGAGCGTTGAGCTTTTGAGCTGAGGCCCCACTTATTCCAGACAACTCCCCCCTTCCTCCCCTGTCCCCCAAGACTAAGGACTATGGAGGCTCTAGAGCCTGGATGCTTCTGTCAGCATGGAACATCTCTTACAGATCATCTTTGCTCTGGAGCACCCATCATGTCTGCATCACAGTCTGCGGCTCTCCATCCTGTTTGTTCCCCACTCTCCTGTGATAGATGTCAGATCTCCATCAGGCTGTGAACGCTCTTCCTGTCCATCTTCCTTCCTCCTCCTCTTCTACACAGGCATTTCATCCCAGCAAGCCTCTTATGCTTTCAACTCTATCTCGATGTCTGCTTCCCAGAGAACCCAACTAACTCAGTGGCCATACTTGGCCATGTATGGGAATTGAAGAGAATAGGAAGCCAGTTCATACAGAGACTAGAAGAGAGGACAGGAGGATGGGCTGGTATTGTTGGTTTCCCTTTACCTGTTTCCACTTCCTTCCAGAGATCAGACTTCTTTTATATCCAGGACTTCCTTGGGACCCTATTAATAAATTTCTTGTCTCTTCTTGAGTTAACCTAGGCTTTTACTCTTTTGTCACAAGGATAATTAATTAATAGATTTTTTTTTACATCCTCTTTAAAAAGAGGGAAAAGTCAGGGCCACAAAATCTCCATCCTAACTATTCCCCTTACATAGCTCTACCAGTACTCACCCCCAACCCACCCGCCATCCACAATAGTAAGTCTGAAAGGGATGGAAAACCACCAAGAAAATTCCCCCAAGACAAGGTGGAAGAGGGAAGCCAGGGCAGGAGATGATCAACAATAATTGATATAATCCTCTTATTCTATGGAGGAAATGAGAATTCCTGTTAAGTTAACCAAAAGAAAAAAAAAAATGTAAAGGTGTAATTGAATTTTTTTCTTTTTTTTTTTAAGGAGGGGCATGGAGCTTTTTAATTTGGAAGGCAGAAAGGTTACACTGTATGGAAGGCAGAGGCTATGCTAACAAATGCTTATTACAAAGTTGTTCTGGCTCGGAAGGCAGGGAACTTCTCTAGGCTCTCCACCTGCACCCCAAAGAGTTGGTAGTAAGCATAAATCTGAAGAAAATCCATGTGTCCAGCAAACTGCCATCTCAAAGAGCTCTTATCCAGGGGAAATTAAAAGGTGAACATTCTTCTAGTCTCCTCCTCCTCAGTTAAGTAAACAGGAACGATTCAGCCAACGAAGTTCATGACAACAAGTTGAAGGATGGTGCTGGCAAAGAGAAAATCAGCAAAGGCTCGCTCCGGGGAGATGCCTTGGAAATCCGCCTTGTTTTGTGGGTTGATCTGTATTCTCAGACAAACCGCTAGGATGAAGCTCCCCACACAAGAGATGAAGCCCGAGAGGAAGGAGTTGAAGGGAAAGGTCCCCACGAGGAGACAATAACCGAATTGCAGCGCTCCGGTCAGCAGTATATACAGGAGGTATGCGTCCAACAACTTCAAACACTGAGGAGTGGAGCTCAAGTACTCTTCTAAAAACCGCGAGATGACCGACAACACAGACGCCGACATGCCTACAGTCGGCTTCAAGCTGAATATTCCCGCCGGCGTACCCTCAAACTCCTAACTGACCAGACCACCACACCGGATATCGAATTTTTTTCAATTGAATTAATTTTAATTGAAGCAATTAAAAATAAACTTTTTTTTTAAATTGGCTCTATGAGCAGCAGAAAAAATAAACTATAGAATATATTTCCACGTTTGGGGGCCTCTAACATTCCAATATATTTTAGTGACATAACACTGATTGAATACCTATTATGTGCCAGGTCCAGAAGAAGCATTGGCTATGTGAAGATAAAAGACTCATTTCTTAAAATCTCAGATGAGCACAGGAGACAAATGATGAAAAAGAAGATTAGCGATAAACACTCAGAATAAAACTTCCTTGACTTGAATTGTACCAGTTTTTAGTAAAGAAAGGCAGTAGCCAGGGACCAGTTAATGATGCATTGGAGCAATAAGAAAAAAATACCATTTTTCAAAGACAAATGGGAATTCTTTGAAAATTAGGCATGTTTTGAAATGAGGAAGAGAAATTCTATACTAAGTGTAACTATGGAGACTTATCAAGTGAAGAATGAGGGCTTCCCTGGTGGCTCAGTAGTAAAGAATCCGCCTGACAATGCAGGAGACACAGGTTCGATCCCTGATCTGAGAACATCCCACATGCTCTGGAGCAACTAAACCCATGCAGCACAACTATTGTGCCTGTGCCCTATTGACTAGGGGCCAAAACTAGGCTCCACATGCCCTAGAACTCATGCTCCGCAGCAAGAAAAGCCATTGCAATGAAGTCCACGCATTGCAACTAGAGAGTAGCCCACACCCACTGCAACCAGAGAAAAGCCTGCGTGGCAGCAAACACCCAGCACAGGTGAAAATAAAGAAATATATAAAATAAATGAAAAAGAATTAAAAAGAGAAATGAAAAAGATCAGGCATTAATGTCAGCAGGACATTATCCTGAGCTGTGTCTCCTAAGAACCCCAGCTCCAAGCCTGCTCTAAAGTCCTCCTGGGAAGTGTGCCCTGGTGAGGACAGCCCAGAACCTGAGCCCTCCATGAACCTCTCCAAATCAACTCTCTCCAGCTCTACTACCGTCATATCTTTTTGCCTTTTCAACCTAGACAATATATTAAAAAGCAGAGACATTACTTTGCCAACAAAGAAATCATTCTTCATACAACGTTGGAAAGATCTATTCATTTCTGAGATCACACGAAGTATCATTCTATTCATGTTTGCCTCTGGAAGATTAAAGAACCACAGTAGGTAAACAGCAGCTCTACAGAGGGATTCTTAAGTGATCAAAGAGAAATGACAGCCGGAGCCCAATGACTTTCATCCCAGTGGCCTGCAGGAGCAGAAATTAACAGGGAACCTCAGTGAAGGCCAATCAACAGACAAAATGAGATTCTGTTTAGGCTTCTAGGTTACACTGCCCAAAAGCAACTGCCCTCAAAAATCAGGTTTGCTTTAAGAACCGGCAGATTAAATAAAGGATACAGAAGCAGAAGATTCATCTTACTGTGGCAGTCACTCTGGGGCAAAGCCAAAGGAAGGTGACTGTGTTCTACCCAGACTTGCAAATTCTGCTTCCACCTCTCCAAGATTCTACAACATTAACCCAACCTCACACAAACGTCTGTCCCTTCTGGCAACCTAGCCTAAATTTCTCTAGGACATGTGTGCTCAGTCATGTCCAACTCTTTGTGACCCCATGGACTGTAGCCCACCAGGCTCCTCTGTCCAGAGGACTTCCAGGCATGATTGCTCAATTCTAGCCTCATCCTCTTATCCTCATGATAGCCTGAATCAAGGATCTCAAATCAGGAAAACCTATGCTTGTTTCTGAGGCCTCAAGGCCCAGCATATCTTTTAGCTGTGATCCTGAAGTGAAGCTCCAATATTCTGGCCACCTGATGCAAAGAGCTGACTCATTGGAAAAGACCCTGATGCTGGGAAAGATTGAAGGCAAAAGGAGAAGGGGTCAGCAGAGGATGAGATGATTAGATAGCATTACTGACTCAATTGACATGAATCTGAGTAAACTCTGGGAAATAACGAAGGACAAGGAAGCCTGGTGTGCTGCAGTCTGTGAGGTTGCAAAGAGTCAGGCACGGCTTATCAACTGAACGACAACAACAAAATCAGTAACCTAGCAAACCCTGAGCTCCTTTAATAACTCAGTCCTGCCTCTCCGAGCTTTAACTAGAGCTTTGCAGCCCACAGTACTGCAAAGGGGTAAGTCAGGAATTCTAAGACCCCACATTGAGCCCATCCATCTCAAGGCTAGAGCTCTGGGTCATGCCAGAGCTTGTGGAAGCATCTCTTCACCCTGTTCTCACTATTTTCCAGTTTGTCTGATTCTTTACTCAAATACATAGGTCAGAGAATCCCTTTTCCCTTTGTGGGGGTGGGGGTGAAACAGTGAAATAATAGAGTTTTTTTGCAAAGATTCTGACCTACCAGCTAACGTATTATAATTGGACTTAGGTATTCACATACACAGATCAACACACATTTACACACATGTATACCTCTGTGTGTATATACATATGGGTATGTATAAATGCATAGAGAAAGTAACTTTAAAGAAGAAAAATAGTGTTCCCAATACTCTGGGTCTTGGTTTATCTCATCTGTAAAATGGGCATAAGACGGCATATCCTGGGGGTTGTTTTGAGAATTCATTGAGATGTCTGATAACAAAGGACCTGGGATATATTGGCTGCAGAACAAATAGGATCAGATTTATATGTTAAAATAAATGTAGCCACCTCTCCTTTCACATCTTGTGTCAAGGGTAGGAATTTTTTGTTGTTCTAAGAGTGCTGGACACAGAAAGCCTGCATGGCCAGTCTGACTACCTCTGCAGAATCATCTACTTAAATTATATGAGGTTTGTCTACTTTATCTCACTGACAACAAGACCTAATGTTCTATAGAAAAAAGATCTTCATGACCCGGATAATCACAATGGTGTGATCAGCCAGACATCCTGGAAGGTGAAGTCAAGTGGGTCTTAGGAAGCATGACTACAAACAAAGCTAGTGGAGGTGATGGAATTCCAGTTGAGCTATTTCAAATCCTAACAGATGATGCTGTGAAAGTGCTACACTCAATATGCCAGCAAATTTGGAAAACCCAGCAGTGGCCACAGGACAGGAAAAGGTCAATTTTCATCTAGTCCCAAAGAAAGGCAGTACCAAAGAATGTTTGAAGTACTGCACAATTGCACTCATCCCACATGCCAGCAAAGTAATGCTCAAAATTCTCCAAGCCATGCTTAACAGTACATGAACTGTGAACTTCCAGATGTTTAAACTGGATTTAGAATAGGCAGAGGAACCAGAGATCAAATTGCCAACATCCACTGGATCATCAAAAAAGCAAGAGAGTTCCAGAAAAACATCTACTTCTGCTTTATTGACTATGCTAAAGCCTTTCTACACCACAAACTGTAGAAAGTTCTTAAAGAGATGGGAATACCAAACCACCTGATGTGCCTCCTGAGAAATCTGTATACAGGTCAAGAAGCAACAGTTAAAACTGGACATGGAAAAAATAAAAATTAAAAAAAAAAAAAACTGGACATGGAACAACAGACTGGATCCAAATCAGGAAAGGAGAATGTCAAGATTGTATATTGTCACCCTGCTTATTTAACTTATATGCAGAGTACATCATGTGAAATGCTGGGCTGGATGAAGCACAAGCAGGAATCAAGTTTGCTGGGAGAAATATCAATAACCTCAGATATGCAGATGACACCACCTTTACGGCAGAAAGTGAAGAAGAACTCAAGAGCCTCTTGATGAAAGTGAAAGTGGAGAGTGAAAAAGTTGGCTTAAAACTCAACGTTCAGAAAACTAAGATCATGGCATCCGGTCCCATCACTTCATGGCAAATAGATGGGGAAACAATGGAAACAGTGAGAATTTTCTTGGGCTCCAAAATCACTACAGATGGTGATTGCAGCCATGAAATTAAAAGATGCTTGCTCCCTGGAAGAAAAGCTATGACCAACCTAGATAGCATATCAAAAAGCAAAGACATTACTTTGCCAATAAATGTCCATCTAGTCAAAGCTATGGTTTTTCCAGAGATCATGTATGAATGTGACAGTTGGACTATAAAGAAGACTAAGTGCTGAAGAACTGATGCTTTCGAACTGTAGTGTTGGAGAAGACTCTTGATAGTCCCTTGGACTGCAAGGAGATCCAACCAGTCCATCCTAAAGGAGATCAGTCCTGGGTGTTCATTGGAAGGACTGATGCTGAAGCTGAAACTCCAATACTTTGGCCACCTCATGCGAAGAGTTGACTCATTGGAAAAGACTCTGATGCTGGGAGAGATTGGGGGCAGGAAGAGAAGGGGATGACAAAGGATGAGATGGCTGGATGGCATCACTGACTCCATGGACATGAGTTTGAGTAAGCTCCAGGAGTTGGTGATGGACAGGGAGGCCTGGCATGCTGCAATCCATGGGGTCGCAAAGAGTTGGACACGACTGAGTGACTGAACTGACTGAGCTGAATGCTCTATGGCCCTCAAGATGTCTCTAGCACTGTTCTTGGGATGTTATGTCAGCTAGTTTAATCTTCACTTGAATCCTGTGAAGACCTTTTTTCTTTACCCTAATTTGAGGAAATAAGGAAACAAGGGAACAGAGGGGTTAAGTAAACTGTCAACACACAGCTGGACTGGGACAGAGTAGAAATTGGATCCTTACAGACAGGCTTGTCTGTGCTAGAAATGGTATGTGATAGAAAACACTCTGCCCTGCAGAAACGCTTGTTCCACATGTACAAAGAGGCACATGCGTTCACCACAGTACTGATAAGTGAAGTCTTGGAAATCATCCAAGTGCCTATCGATAGGAAACTGAAGACATTTGTCATGGCACATTCATACTGTGGAATACCAGGCTGAATTTTCTGGTTTACTTTGGGTTTTATTGTGAACGTCATGGAACAATGTTCCAGAAATATTAGGTGAAAATGTATGTTGCAAAATAGGTGCAGAATGACACCATTTATTTAAGATGTGAAAAGCTCCACATTTTCAACAACTAGTTAACTCTGTAACTATAGATGTATAAAATGCAAAAGTATTTTAAAGATCTGAAAATGGGGGCCAAGTTACAGCAAATTTTGGTGTTTCTGCATGTTTAAATGTTTTGACAATGGAAATTCCTCAGCCTCTTATCCATGTGTGTATTTATGTATTTATTTATTATTGAAGTGTGAATAAGTATAAACAAATTATTGAAGTATAGTTGATGGACAATATTATATAAATTACAGATGTACATATAGATATGCAATATATTGATATACAAATATACAAATGATTTCACAATTTTTTAGCCTATACTATGTTTATCATTATTACTAAATACTGGCTTTATTCCCTGTGCTGTACAGTAGATCCTCGTAGCTTATTTTTTATATAATGGTTTGTACTTCTTACTCCCCTACCCCTATCTTGCCCTCCCACTCCCTCCCCACTGGTAACCACTAGTTTGTTCTTTATATCTGTGAATCTGTTTCTTTTTTGTTACATTCACTAGTTTTTTGTATTTTTTAGATTTCACATGTAAGTTATCTGTGTATTTAAATGAAATATATATATACTTTTGGTTAATAACATGAAATAGGCATTTCTCCTCACTTCTTCTTACATCCTTCAGTTTGTCCATCTTGGAAAAATGGATTCCCCTGTGCTATTCTTCTATCATCCCTGGAATGCTGGTTACCTGTTTCTACAGTGATCAGCCTTGGGAAATGGATCCCCGATCTCAAGCCTCCCTAGCCCCCCATATTTCAGTTCATATTTTTGTGGACTTTAACATCCTAACTTGTCTTTCTTCCTGGGCTACAAACAAGAATCTCTGTAGAAAAAGGTGTAGACTTGAGAGAGAGGTAAGTATCTCTGATACAAACCAGTTGAAAACTTGATTTAAAAAATTAACTTAGGACCACCCGTCTATGGCCACCTAATCTGTAACAAAAGGAGCAGGAATATACAATGGAGAAAAGACAGTTTCTTCAATAAATAGTGCTGGGAAAACTGGACAGCTGCATGTAAAAGAATGAAATTGGAACACTCCCTAATACCATACACCAAAATAAACTCAAAATGGATTAAAGACCTAGATGTAAGGCTGGATGCTATAAAACTCTTAGAGGAAACCAAAGGCAGAACACTCTTTGATATAAATCACAGCAAGATTTTTTTCATTCCACTTCCTAAAGTAGTGAAAATAAAAACAAAAATAAACAAATGGGATTTAATTAAACTGACTTTTGCATGGCAAAGGAAACCAAAATAAAATGAAAAGATAACCCTCAGAATAGGAGAAAATATTTGCAAATGAAGCAACTGACAAAGGATTAATCTCCAAAATGTACACACAGCTCATTCACTTTAATATTAAAAAAATTTTAAAGTGGGCAGAAGATCTGAATAGACATTTCTCCAAAGACATACAGATGGTCAAAAAAAGCACATGAAAGGATGCTCAGTTTTATTAATTATTAGAGGAGTGCAAATCAAAACTACAATAAGGTACCACCACACAGTGGTCAGAATGGCTATCATCAAAAACTAAATGCTAGAGAGACTGAGAAAAAGCAACCCTCCTACACTGTTGTTGGCAATATAAATTGGTATAGCCACTATGGAGAACAGTACAGAGGTTCCTTAAAAGCTAAAAATAGAGCTATCATATGATCCAGAAATCCCACTCCTGGGCATATATCTCGGGGAAAAAAAATGTAATTTGAAAGGATACATGCACCCCGGTGTTTTTGCAGCACTGTTTACAATAACTAGAACATGGAAACAACCTAAATGTCCGTCAACAGAAAAATGGATAAAGAAGATGTAGTCTATCTATGCAACGAAATATTACTCAGCAATAAAAAGGAACAAAATAATGCCATTTACAGTGACATGAATGGACCTAGAGAATGTCATTAGAGTGAAGTCTATAAGAGAAAGACAAATATATAATATCACTTATATGCAGAATTTAGAAAACTGGTACAAATGAACTTAGAATCAACCCTGAATATTCATTAGAAAGACTGATGCTAAGGATGAAGCTCCAATTCTTTGGCCACCTGATTCGAAGAGCTGACTCACTGTAAAAGACCCTGATGCTGGGAAAGACTGAGGGCAGAAGGAGAAGGGGATGACAGAAGATGAGATGGTTAGTTAGCATCACCAACTCAACAGACATGAGTTTGAGCAAACTCTGGAAGTTAGTGAAGGACAGGGAAGCCTGGCGTGCTGCATTCCATGGGGTCGCAAAGAGTTGGACATGACTGAGCGACTGAACAACAAAGAAAAAGGGTACAAGTGAACTTAGAGTCACAGATATAGAAAACAAACGTATGGTTATTAAGCAGGGAAGAGAGTCGAGGGAGGGATAAATTAAGAGTTGGAATTAGCAGGTATTAAATACATAAAAATGAGGCATGGAACCCAATGGCTTTCCCATCTAATTCTATGAGTTGTTGATGTCTGCTCCCATTTGGTTGGGGAGTGGGAACATCAGATCACCATAGTGGATATTTTTACCGGGCTTTATTTGCTTGATTTAAGCACACATGGATGTCTGAAGCCCGTGAGCGGCAGCTTGCAGGCTGTCTGTCCCTTCCGCCCACTCTGGAGTCCTTTGAGATGGCATTTAAGCTGTCCTCAGCTCGCTCTGCCCCTTGAGGGGACCCCTGAAGGGTTTTCTAACCCTGCGTCTCTTTCTGGTCACCCCCCTATTTCCTGTGCGGGGGGACTTGGTCTGCATTGATTGTCCTTCTTTCCCTCTGCAGTTAAACTGCTTGGGCTAAAGTTGTGTCAGCTATGGCAACCTTTCTTTAGTCCCTTTTCATTTCAGCATCTGGCTTTTCAATTCACTCTTTTCATCTTTTTTTTTTTTTTCATTTATTATTTAAATACTTGTTGTTCAGTCGCTAAGTTGTGTCTTTACTCTTTGCAACCCCATGGACTGTAGCATGCCAGGCTTCTCTGTCCTCCAGTATCTCCCGGAGTTTGCTCAAATTCATGTTCATTGAGTTGGTGATGCTATCTAACCGTCTCATCCTCTGCTGACCCCTTCTCCTTTGGCCTTCAATCTTTCCCAGCATCTGGGTCTTTTCCAGTGAGGGGGCTCTTCACTTCAAGTAGCCAAAGTATTGGAGTTTCAGCTTCAGCATCAGTCCTCCCAAATATTCTGTCCTGAATCAGTCCAGAATATTCAGGGTTGATTTTCCTTTAGGATTGACTGGTTTGATCTCCTTGCAGTCTAAGGAACTCTCAGGAGTCTTCTCCAGCCCCACAATTTGAAAGCATCAACTCTTCAGTGCTTAGCCTGCTTCATGATCAACTCTGCCTAGAGGTATGGCTCAGTGGTAGAGTGCGTGCTTGGCATGCATGAGACCCTGGGTTCAATCCCCAGTACCCCCATATTCATGGGCCTCCCTGGTAGCTCAGATGGTAAAGAATCTGCCTACAATGCTGGAGACCTGGGTTTGATCCCTGGATTGGGAAGATCCCCTGGAGAAGGAAATGGCAACCCACTCCAGTATTCTTGCCTGGAGAATTCCATGGGCAGAGGAGCCTGGCAGGCTACTGTCCATGGGGTTGCAAGCAGTCGGACATGACTGAGCAACTAAGCACAAGTACTCACATCTGAACCTGAATACTGGAAAAACCATAGTTTTGCCAGCAAAGGTCTTTATAGTCAAAGTGATGTCTCTGATTTTTAACATGCTATCTAGATTTGTCATAGCTTTCCTTCCAAGGAGCAAGTGTCTTTTAATTTCATGTCTACAGTCACTGTCCACAGTGATTTTGGAGCCTAAGAAAATAAAATCTGTCAGTTCTTCCACATTTTCCCCTTCAGTTGCCATGAAGTGATAGGACCAGATGCCATGGTGTTAGTTTTTTGACTGTAGAGTTTCAAGTCAGCTTTATTACTCTCCTCTTTTATCTTCATCAAGAGGCCCTTTAGTTCTTCTTCACCTTCTGCCATTTGAGTGCTATCGTCTGCTTATCTGAGGTTGTTGATATTTCTCCCAGCAATTTTGATCCCAGCTTGTGATTCATCCAGACCAGCATTTCACATGATATACTCTACATATAAGTTGAATAACCACAGTGACAATATACAGCCTTGTCATACTCCATTCCCAATTTTGAACCAATCAATTTTTCCATATTCCATTCTAACTGTTCCTTCTTGACTTGCATACACGTTTCTCAGGGTACGGATAAGGTGGTCTGATATTCCCATCTCTTTAAGAATTTTCCACAGTGTTGTGATCCACACAGTCAAAGGATTTAGCATAGTCAATGAAGCAGAAGTAGATGTTTTTCTGGAACTCCCTTGGTTTCTCCATGATCTAACTAATGTTAGCAACATATAAATACTAACATGGACCAAAAAAATTACTCAGTAATCAAAGAAAGAAAAGGAAGATTTTATTTGAACCAACCTGAGGATTATAACCTGGGAGACAGTCTTTCAGAAAGCTCTGAGGACTGTTCTGAAGTAAGGGAACAGGTGGTCAGGATATATATGTGTGTGTGTGTGTGTGTGTGTGTGTGTGTATGCAAAAGGAGAAAAGCAGAGGATGCAACGGCTGGATGGCATCACTGACTCGAAGGACCTGAGTTTGAGCAACTTCCAGGAGATAGTGAAGGACATAGACTGCATGTTGCATTCCATGGGGTCTCATGAGAAGTAGCTGGTGGGAAAAGTGGGGAAAACATATTTATTTTTCAAGGCTTCAAATACAGGAACATGCTACATATTTTTAAGTTGGGCATTAGAAAAGAACACTTGTTTGTGCTTCTTGGAAAGAAGACAATAACTGATGCCAACAGTGCCCAGTCCAAAACTCACCTGCAAAGTGTTCCCTTGGTGCTGATAGACTCTGCTTCTCAGCTGGAGGATGTTCCCTGGACCAGGGGGAACCTGTGTGTAGGGCTACAAGGAAATTAACACCCTGGGATCCACGTTCAACAGAAGAGGGCAGGAGTTTGTAGATAAATACCCCAACTTTGTCTTCTCTCAGCAGGACAGTTCTGGGGTATGTTCTGTGTAGTTTCTCAGAGGCCCCCGGGGGGATTACACCCCAATACCCCCAGCAGTTCGTGCGTGCTCAGTCGCTTCAGTTGTGTCTGACTCTTAGCAACCCTCTGGACTGCAGCCCGCCAGGCTCCTCTGTCCATGGGATTCTCCAGGCAAGAATACTGGAGTGGGTTGCCATGCCCTCCTCCAGGGGATCCTCCAGACCCAGGGATCAAACCCACGTCTCTTACTTCTCCCGCATTGGCAGGCAGGTTCTTTACTGTTAGTGCCGCCTGGGAAGGCCCCACCCACAGCAGTAATATGCTCATAAATGCACGTATGTATTGGTTTTTTTTCCCTCCTCTGTCTTATCCATTCCCTCACCATTTTTCCTGAGGTCACCTCTCAAATTAATAACCTCTATCCAAATCATTTTAGAATCTGCTTTCATGGGAGCCCAAAGACAGAAAGCGTATACACAAATCTGGAATTTTTTTTCACAAGTTTTGCATTGTAGTCCCACAGACCTCCTGCAGCTAATTAATAGAATCAGCATTAGATTTACCAACAGTTGGAAACATTCTTACATCCTTTCACAGACCAGGAAAAAGTAGTGGATTGGCTAGCTCAGAATGGCCTACAGTTGACGGTAACAGGGAAAGATGGTAAGACCTTTCTCCAAAGAGAGGGAGGTGGTTTAAATAAATGCCCTTAGGTAGTAGACCCTGGAGGGCCTGCCCAGGGCAGAAGGAGAAAAGGCCTTTTGCTAGTCCTTAAGGATGAATCCAGCTCAACTAATGTCTTATAGTTTATGGGCAGTTGCTTAACATCTTTGAAAGATACGGACAAAAACATTCAGCAGGCATTAAAAGAAAAGGAAGGTTGCCTTTTGCAAACCTGTTGCAGAAAGCAGCAGAAGCGGGAGCAATAGAAAGAGGTAAGACAAACCAGGCCATGTGAGAGCACCCTGGATAAGCTACTGACAGTCACTGTGGGATCTCACTCTGCCTGAGAAGGCAGCCTGCAGATCCTTGCTGTTCAGTGCAACCAAGAGAGGAGGCCCCTCTGCAATCAGAAGGCCACTGGAGGAAGACCTAGGGGTCAGCATTTTGCCACCAGAACTGTGAAGACGGACATAAGGACTTCAGCTCTAGCTGCCAGGCGATCCACTCAGGATCTGAAGGTGTTGGAGACAAGATGGGACAGATCTGGAAAAGAGCCCACAACCTGGGCAGCCAGAGCTGTAGCTACACTTGCAAGGGAGCCAGAAGCCCCAACGTAGGCTCTGCTCTGAGCCCAGGGGCTTGGAAGTCTAGAAGGGCCATCATCCAGTCCTGAAAGGAGAAAGCCTCAAGACTGAATGCAGTAGTCCTGGCCAAATGATTTTTTTTTTAACTGTTATTTAGAGGAAGACTACTATGTGGGAAAATAAGTGCTGCCCTGGGTGATTCAGAGGGCTTCCCAGGGAGCCCAGTGGTAAAGAATCCACCTGCCAATGCAGGAGACGCAAGAGACACAGGTTTGATCCCTGAGTCAGGCAGATCCGCTGGAGGAGGAAATGGCAACCCACTCCAGTATTCTTGCCTGGAGAATCCCATGGAGAGAGGAGCCTGGCAGGTCAATAGGGTCACAAAGAGTCGGATATGACTGAGCAACTTAACAACAACACGGGTGATTCAGAAGCTAAAATCTCCTAAACCAGCATGAAGAATACCAGGTGGGGCCAGGACACAGCCACCTGCTCAGTTTTAAATAAGTTGCTAAAATTAATACCTGTTGGTTTTTATTTCTTCATTTATTTCCCTAATGTGCCAAGTTATCTTCAATTGTCCCTCCATCTTTCTCCCACCATGGGGCTGAGCAGTAGGGATTACATCCACAGGCATCCAAGCTCCCAGGCTTCCCTCTGGGTCAGCCAATAGTCAGGAGATTAGAGGGAGGAGCGGGGAGGAAGGCTGGGGTGTGGGTTCCCCAGCTCTCTCTCTTTAAGGTCACCTGAAGGTCACCCAGGCTGGCTATGCACCTCACCGAACATCATTGTATCTTTGAAGGGGACCTGCTGGACAGGGGTCATCCTTCCAGGTTTGAATCACCTCTCTGCCCTTGTCTGATCAGGCCTGGGGGATAACCCCTGTTGCTGCCAGTCCTGGGTTTTCCTGCTGGGACTATGGTTCTCATGCATCCCCCACTCCTATATATTTGGTCCTTTTGAAAACAAGACCTCTTTGAAAGTGAAAGTGTTAGTTAGTCTCTTAGTTGTGTCTGACTCTTTGCAATCCCATGGACTGTAGCCCACCAGGCTCCTCTGTCCCTGGAATTCTCCAGGCCAGACTACTGGAGTCGGTAGCCATTCCCTTCTCCAGGGGATCTTCCCAACCCAGGGATCAAACCTGGGTCTCCTGCATTGCAGGCAGATTCTTTACTGTCTGAGCCACATCTTGGCTCTCTTTGGATAACCCTAATTTGACAGACTATCTGTGTCCCCTTGGGGTCCTAGCTGCTACAGTAGTGGTGTCTGGTGGGGAGAGGATGAACTGGTGAGCATGACCACAGCTGCAGGATCGGGGTAAAGAGAAGTGTTAACTTGGCAACAGGCCCCTCTGAGACCTCAGGAAAAGCTACAAACAACTCCGTGTCAGGTCCAAAGTTACTGTGACAGGACCCTCAGCAGCAGGGTCCTGTCTGGAAAGGGTTTTCCCTCCAGCTGAGTGGATGTGGGAGTGCCTAGTACAACCCCAAACCCATGCAGGAACAGGGCATTCTAGCTTCCAGGCACGGAGCCTCCACTAACACTGAAGAGGGAAAAGTAAATACCGATCACCTGCTACCCTGTAATTGCTATAGACAAAAGTTCGTTTTTCTAAAACTTTGCTGCCAGTTTCCAACAAGCACACAGAAAACATATCTGACCTCCAAACCCAAAGTTTACTGCCATGCCATTTTTTTTAATCTTGTCTAGTGTGGTTTTCTATTTCTATTATACCTCTTTTGGAGCTCTGTGAGAGAATAAAGTCTTCTCAGTGGCTAAAAATAATTTTGTAGTAATAGTACCAGCAAATTTCTAAGTGCTTCAATTTGTGCTTGCCATATACAAAGCTCTTCATTTGCAGCTCTCTTATTTAATCTTCATAGCAACCCCGTAAGTGCTATAACTAAGCTCATTGTCCAGATTAGAGAACCGAGGCACAGAGAATTGAAATAACTTCTATGTAGATAGGGAGCTGGGATATGAAGGGTGAAGTCCTGGAGTCCAAGCTACACAGAAGAGGCATCTCCTCTCCGTACCCCCAACCACCTCACTGAGATTAGAGGACTATGCCTGGAGGTGCAATGATGATAGAAGAAATTCTTGAAAAGTTTTGAAAATAAATAAGGGAGACTATGTTTAAAGTGCACACACAAAACCAATTCTAATCTAGTAAGGGCTGGTTCAAAACCTCTCAGAAGTGCCCTTATCACATGCCTCTTGGCTGCAGTTCCTGAGCTAGAACAGGTGCCCCAGGAGAAGAAAAGCCTGCCGGAGCAGATGCCTCCAGAACTTATGGCTTCTGTTCTCAATATATTTGAATGTCGTTTCATTGGTTTTGTCCTGAACAAAATATGTTTACCTTGGAGTCTAGTACACAATATGAACTACTAAAGAGTAATTAAAATCTGTTGTGATTGATGTAAACAAATATTAAATCATGTTGTACATCAGAAACTAATCTAATCTGTCAACTACACTTCAATTAAAAGAAACCAATTGTGCCATTTAAGTGAGCAAAACCACCAAGAAAACCTGTGAAAATACTTAAGGCTGGCAGGGCCAGAAGTATGCTATGAGGCCCAGGGAAGAGGGTCAAAACTTAGTTACACTGGTTCTTCTCCAATTCTCCTTTTTGGAATTTGACAGGAAATAGTAAAAGAAATATGAAATTAATAATAGATATTTTTATATGTAAAAATCTAAATTTACCTCAAATCATATTTTTATGTATCAATAATTACTTTTTAATAAAAATCAGATACTTTATTAAATAGCAATTCAATCATTAAATGTCTACCTATTATAGTAGTAGCAATAATAATACCTATCATTTTACCTCAAATCATTATTATTAGGGGTAAATCATACCTACAGGGCAACAATACTGTTTTCTCAGAATTAAGTGTAAAATTGGAAATATTCCTTTCTCCAATTGTGGCAGAAGAGAAAGGAGAGTGACATGCTGTCAAGAGTCCGGTATCCTATTTCTGAAATAGAACCTTCTCTGCTTTTGTTCTTGAATATCCTAGACTCCATTAACCCCCTAACCACCCTCCATCTTCCCTTATGCATTATGCATTGCCCCCCTGCCAAACGGAGCAATGAATTAATCGGTGAAGATTTAAAGATTGCATTCTTCTTTCTGTCTTAATTCATATTAAATAGTGGACCAAGAAATTGTAGAGTAAGTGATTTATAAAGAAAGAACTAGATTGAATTTAATGATCTGTTCATGACCAGAAAAGAAGAACTAGAGATAGTAATAGCATATTTAACCATAAAGTTTAATCAGAATATTAACATGCCAAAAATATAGATAGAATCTAGACCAATAAGAAAAGCCATATAGGTTTGCCTGATTATTTATTAGTACATAGGAGCACCCAATATATTAATTTATCACACAGAACTTCTAAGTTTGCTTTCCTGGAAGTATCATAAAGAGTCTTAGATGGACTTTTAAAAGGATGTCCTGGAGGTTAGACTTTTCACTTTAGTCACTCAGTCATGTCTGACGCTTTGCGACCCCATCAACTGCAGCATGGCAGGCTTCCCTGTCCATCACCAACTCCTGGAGCTTACTTAAACTCATGTCCATCGAGTCAGTGATGCCATCCAACCATCTCATCCTCTGTCATCACCTTCTCCTTCCACCTTCAATCTTTCCCAGCATCAGGGTCTTTTCCAATGAGTCAGTTCTTCACATCAGGTGGCCAAAGTATTGGAATTTTAGCTTCAGCATCAGTCCTTCCAATGAATATTCAAGACTGATTTCCTTTAGGTTAGACTCTTAGCCAAGCTGAAAAATCTCTCTCCTCCAAATTTCACTGGCAACACCCATAAATGTGAGCAAATTCCTCTGTTCTTCAGGTCCCTCAAACTCCTCAAACTTCCTGGCCTTCCCAGAAGTGACCTTTCCTCTTCTCCTGAAGAATAGTCCCTTAAGCCAGGTAATGGACCAGTTTTAGGGGGAAGACGACTTTAGCTCCCCAGAAGTCTTTAGTCATATCTGATTAAGTGGCATCTCTCCCAAATATGACATTCCAGGCATTCCATAATTAATTTTTCTAATTATGGGCTGGTTAAAGCAACCCAGATTCTTTTCTTTTTGTTGTCCCCCCCGCAAACTTACTTATTTTTAATTGAAGGGAAATTGCTTCACGATATTGTGTTGGCCTCTGTCATACAACAACATGAGTCAGCCGTAGGTAAGCATGTGCCCCTCCCTCTCTAACCTTCCTCTCACGTCCCACACTTCCCACCCCTCTAGGCTGTTATAGAGCCCTGGGTTGAGCTTGCTGAACCATACAGCAAATTCCCCTTGGTTATCTTTCTCACATACGGCAGTGTATATGCTTCCATGTTCCTCTCTCCATTCATCCCACCCTCTCCTTCCTACTCTCTGCCCATGTCCATGAGTCTGTTCTCTATGTTTGTGTCTCCATTGCTGCCCTATAAACAGGTTGATCAGTACCATCTTTCAAGATTCCATATACATGTATTAATATACGATATTTATCTTTCTCTTTCAGACTTACTTCACTCTGTATAATAGGCTCTAGGTTCATCCGCCTCTTTAGAAGTGGCTCAAATGTGTTCCTTTTTATGGCTGAGTAATATTCCATTGTATATATGTACCACAATTTCTTTATCCATTCATCTGATGATGGACATCTAGGTTGGAAAGCCGGATTCTCATTGAACCTTTGCAAATAAATCTATTGCTGTTTAAAGTAAGGATATTCACTAATATCTTCTGAATTCAAGTAATAGAGGAAAGGGGAGTTCAGCAAAATATATATATATATACATATATATATATATATACCATTTTAAAATGTTTTATTTCACTTTATAAAATAAAAGTCTATTAAACTGTTATGGGATACAGATAAAGATGGAAGGGCTTCCTTTTATATCCAGAAAGTATAGCATTAAAACAATACCAACAATATTCCAAATATATAACCACCATCATGCCTCAGGAGTTCATTCATCCCAGGTAATTCAGTCTTCTATTGTGTCTCTAGTTAGCAGTTTTATGATGCCATCTGTTCTTAGCTAAAGAGTTCAGGAAATCTCAACTCAGTCCTCAGTGATAGACTTAAACATGACTGAGCAATACCAACAGAAGTCTATTCTCAACCCCAGTCTATTCTCTGAAGTATTGTCAATATACCTGATACAGTCTTTTTCTGTGGGGTTCTGAGACAGTCATTGTTTGAGGACACAAACTCTGATCAGTAGCTGACTACAGAACCTTCAGGAAGACATTAGAGTAAAATAATCTATTTGCAGATGATAAAGACTTACAACAGCTGTGGTAAATGTATTATTGGTGATTTTTAAAGTAAAAGGTCTTTGAGAGTTTTATAATAAGAATGTTGCAATTTATAAGTAAATTTGGTTGTTTTTGTGGCATGTAAAATAAAAATAATGAAGTAATTTTTAAAATGTTTTAGATAAAATGTCTATTATGACAATAGTTAGCCAATTTTCAAGGTCAGTATATATTTCATCTGATTTGTAAAAATGGATGAACCTCATTTTTACATATAATAATCTTGAGACATAAGGTATCAAGACATAATATACCAATGACATATCAAGCATTTGCTAAGACTCTATGAAGAGTATATCAAGAAAATCAAGTAAAGACAGTAAGTCTGGGGTAAGTCCTGAGCATCTATATTTTAATAAAACTTCTTTGGTAAGTCTGATATGCATTTTAAAAACACTGGCCAAGAAGATGCTAGATTCAAATTAAAGAAGTAATGTTGCAGCCAAGTTTTAAATAATGAATGAAATCATGATCGATAATCCTATAGTGCAGTCAACTAATATCACCAAAAACAACCACAACTCTGATAAATACAGGAAACCTCATCAGAACTATTTCATATAAATTATTTCAGTATTTTTCCTAAGGTTGAAACATATTATTGAAACTGAGGGCATTTACGTTTCTCTAGGGACTTCCCATGAAATACCACATTTCTAAAGTATTATATTGCTAACATTTTACCTATACAAATTTAATAGACTTAACCTATAGTTTAAAAAGAAAAGCATGATTCTTGCATAAATAATTATCCATTATTAATGAACAATAACATGGAAAGCCAATAACTCTGAAATTACTTGTATATCTGCTTAATAATAATTTAAAAGAAGAAACAAAATCCAATGCATGTTTTGTGGCTATGTTGGAAAATGTATACAAACTTGCAACATGGAAAGCAAGCTGTTGCGTTGGAGGAGGTGCAGAGGTGCCACTAGAGGGCACTATAAACAGATCACAGAACGAACCTCTGTCTTCCATGATACAGAGCATGACTTTATTTGTCGTAAAAAATCGTAAACCATTAGTAACAAAAGTGAGAAAGTATATCTCTTTGAGACTTGTGCACTCTTTTATCTCATTGCTGTGCTAGCTTCATGGATATTATGTAGAGGATTTCTGCTATAGGTGGAAAGGCAGAAGGTAAGGTTGGTTAGAAGGCTGCGCTGGTCCATGCTAAACTAGACCCTTCACATCAGGTTCATTCAAGTTCACTTCAACAGCTTTTCAAATATTTATTATACAACGCGAAATTAATAAATGAATCTATGTACTCCTCTTAAGATTTAATAGAGAGATATAGGTATTTCCTTCAGATGTTTTCAAGAAACGGAGACCTGTACAGGTAGAAAGGAAGCCTTTTGGAACCCTCTCCTAATTCCATTTGCTCCCTCTCTCCTTATATGAAAAAAATTACAAAATATACTACTATTCTGAAACTGATATGTCCATCCCACCCTGTGTTTAATCCTTCTATTACTTATAAGGAAGTACGGTTCATATCCTATTGTATTGTTCCAGAAGGCACTATTCCTTCCCTCCATTTGTATTCTTTTCTTTATTCCTGCTACTGGATTAGAAAATATGTTTTCTTTTTATTCTTTTAGTACTGTATTTTCAGGCCACTATACATGCTACATTTAAAGACCTTAGCATCTTAAATCTGACCCTCCCTTATCCCATTCTTCATGTCATCTATCATATTGTTCTTTTTTACCACCGTTGTGTACCACCCATTACATCTGACCCCCTACTTCTGAGTTTTGGTACTGGGAGGAAATCTACATCAGTTCAGAGTATCATGCAGTTGAAGTCCACAAAAAACCTTCTAAGTGGTCTTCCTTCCAATTCATTTTAACCCTTTTATTAGATTAAAATGTTAAATGAAGTGTAATTGATTTATAATATAAATATTAATTGCAGGTGTACAGCTTAGTGATTCTGTATTTTTATAGATTATACTCCATTTAAAGTTATTACAAAATATTGCCTGTATTCCTGGTATTGTATAATATATCCTTGTATCCTTGTGAGTTATTTACTTTATACACAGTAATCTGTACCTGTAATCTCTCACGTGTATCTTGCCCCTCCACCCACCCACCTCCCCACTGGTAACCACCAATTTGTTCTCTAGAAATCTATTTGTATTTTCTGTAGTCATTCATTTTATTTTTTAGATTCCATGTGTCAGTGATATGGTACTTGTCTTTCTGTCTGACTTATTTCATTCATCATAATACCTTCCAGGTCCATCCATGTTTTTGCAAATGGCAAAATTATATTCTTTTTATGGATGAGTAGTATTCCATTTTGTATATATACTACATCTCTTTCCATCAGTTGTTGATGGATGCTTAGCTTGTTTCCACATCTTGGCTATTGTAAATAATGCTGCTATGAATGTTGGGGTGTGGGTATCTTTTTTAATTAGTGGGGTTTTTCAGATATATACCCAGGAGTGGAATTTCTGGGTCACACAGTAATTCTATTTTTAGTTTTTTGAGGAATTTCCATATTGTTTCCCATAGCGGCTACACCAATTTACTTTACTACCAATAGTATACAAGGTCTCCCTTTTCTCCACATCTTCACCAAATTTAATTGTGTTCTTTTAGATGATGACCATTCTGACAGCTGTGAGATGATGTCTCACTGTGATTTTGATGTACATTTCTCTGATAGTTAGCAATATTGAGCATCTTTTCATTTGCTTATTGACCATCTGTATATCTTTCCTAGGAAAATGTCTATCCAGTTCTTCTGCCCATTGCTTAATCAGATTGTTTGTGACTTTTTTGATATTGAGTTGTATGAGTTGTTTATACATTTGTTAACCCCTTAGCAGGCTTCTCATTTACAAATATTTTCTCCCATTCAGTAGTTTGTCTATTTGTTTTGTTGATAATTTCCTTTGCTGTGCAAAAGATTTTAAGTTTAATTAGGTTCCATTTGTTTATTTTTGCATGTATTTCCTTTGCCTTAGGAGACAGATCCAAAAAATATTACTATGATTTATGTCGAAGAGTATTCTGTGTATGTTTTTCTCTAGGAGTTTCCTCCAGTCTTACATTTAGGTCTTTATAATCCATTTTGGGTTTATTTCTGTATATGGTATGAGAAATTGTCCTAATTTCATTCTTTTACTATAGCTGTCCAATACTCCCAGCACCACTTATTGAAGAGACTGGCTTTTCTGCATCGTATACTCTTGCCTTCTTTGCTTGTACATTAATTGACCATTAAGTGTGTGAATTTATTTCTGGACTCTCTCTCTCCTGTCCCAAAGCTTGTGTCAGCTCACTGGTGAGTGAGGCCGGATACCAGGATGGCTGGCTTCGGGGCCCATGGTGTCTCAGAGCTAGTGTTGGTCTGCTGGTGGGTGGGCTGAATCCTGCCATTGCAGGCTATGGATTGCAGTCATCCTAGGGCTGGAGTTGCCCTGCTGGTGGGAAGGCCTGGGGCCCAGCGGGTTCTGGGGCTGGTGCCTGCCCACTGGTGGGTGGAGCTGGGTCTTGGGGTTTCTGACCACAGGGCCCTGGGGATCCTGGCTCTATTGCCTGCACCCTGGATATACCAGTGTGGTATATGTATGGGTCGTGTCCTGGGCCTCTGGTGGATATGGCCAAGTCCAGGGATGGCTGTGGGCTAAGGGAGACTTAAAGCAACCTGCCTGCTGGTGGGCATGACCGTGTCCCTCCTTGGCTAGTTACTTGACTTACCCAAGTACTGGTGCCTACAGGTTGGTGGGTGATGGCAGGGCTGGATCCTGAGGTTAATAAGCTAGAGGGAGGATTGCAAACGGCACTGGCCTGCACCAGTGTCCATGCGGTAGCAGGAGCTCCCAGGAGTGGCTGTTGCCAGTCTCTGTGTCCCCAGGGCAAGGCTCTCCAAGATCAGCAGTTAGGTCTGACCCAGGCTCCTTTCAAATTCATGTTTCTGCAGAGTCCTGGAGCATATTAGATTTTGTGCGCATCTTTTAAGAGTGAAGCCTCTATTTTCCACAGACCTCTGGGACTCCCAAAAGTAAGCCCCGCTGGCCTTCACAGTCAAATGTCCTAGGGGTTCAAATTCCGCTTGTAGGACCCCCGGGCTGGGGTGACCAACGTAGAGCTCAGACCCCTAGCTCCTTGGGGAGAATGTCTGCAGTTGTAATTATTCTTCCGTTTGAGAGTTTCCCTCTGGAGACATGGATCTTGTCTAGATTCATGTGAAGTTGCCTCTCCTACTCATCTCATTGTGGTTGCTTTTTTATATCTTTAGTTGTAGAAGATCTTTTCTGGTAGATTCTGTGTTTTTCATCAATAGTTGCTCTTAAATAGTTTGTAGTTTTGGTATGCACTTGAGAGGAGGTAAGCTCAGGGTTTTCCTACTCAGCCGTCTTGGCCAAGCTCCTCTACTGTATATATCACTACCAGATTAATTTTTGCAAAGAATTGCTTTCTTTCATTATATGTATGAGCATTATAGTACTTTCTAGCTTAAGTACCCACTGATAATGCTTGAAACCATATAGTATGTCGTATCATATCTTTTCTAATTTCTCTCACTGTTTGCAAACATCATGTTTCCCTAATCTAGATCATGATCCTTCCTCACTGGCCTGCAATTTCTCTGTGTTCATTTCTGCATTTGTGCTTTTTTTCCATTATGCCTGTAAGCAAATTTGCTCTTCTTTTCTTCTGTCCAAATCATTCTTCCTAAATCCACTGAGAGATGCGTTTGTGAGAAAGTCTTATGCCACCTACCCCAATTCTATCTTTCTCTCTTGCCTAATCACCTCTTAAGACTCTAAAAGCCTGACCTCTGTATTTCTTAAAGGATTATTTCCTCTTTATTGGAAAGTAGGGTGGGTTGTTTATTGGCTCTTTCATTTAACTGATAGATGCAATAGCATTTATTAATTTGAATTCAACTTCAAAACATGTTAGTGATTAAATGCAAATAATTTGTGTACTATGTGGAGAGACTTTGCTAGACTAGTTTTATGAGAGATTTTTTATTAAACTAGTGCTTGCTCGCTCTCTTATTATTTCATATCACTGTTAACAGTCATTTGAGTATTTAATGAGAAAGTATGCACACGTCTTTGTGCTACATATCAGGGGGAAATGCAGAGACATATGATACAAAAGCATACCTAGCCCACTAGAAGTCATGCACAAGAGACAGTAGACTGGACAGCCTGAGTTCAAATCTCAGCTCTACCACCTAGTGGCTATGTGATTTTAGAAAGTTCTTCTCCATTCTTTAGCTTGTCTTGCAAAAAGAAAACAAAAAAAACAAGAACAGGAGAGATGGTGGGGACAAATGACCAAACTTCTGAAGCAGTATCCACTGGGAAACACTAAAAGACAGGGAAATGACTGGGTATGTGGGTCTCTAGTTACTCACGCTAGGACAGCACACAGCAACCTGGCAGATCTAGATTTCAGATTTCAGGAGAGGGGGCCCTCTGGTTATTCCTGAGTTGTGGAGCTTTTGGGCTGCATGGTTAGGAAAACCCAGGCTTCTCTCTGGGTCATCAGGGGCTAGAATATAGCAGCAGTCTGGTGGGGTAGGTTCTTGCCTCCAGCTCTGTCCTTCCGGCTCAGCATTGGTGATTAGGGTAGCACTAGCTGTCTGTCTGCAAGATCAGGGAACTGGGGTACGAGCCAGTGGCAGGATCCATCACCTCAACGTTCATGGCTGCATAGGCACTGGCTCTTCCTAGTAAGAAGAAGGAGTAAAGGGTAGGACTTGTGTTTATCTATGGTCCATGGGTGAAGGCAATCAGTCCTGATCAGCTTTCATGGAAATTTGGAGTAATCCAGTACCTTTCTTCTGTAAGATCAGCCCGTAGAGGATCAGCTTCACCTAAGTCATTCTTACCTCTTATTTTTCTTATCTGTAACTCAGGCATAATAATAGTACCTACCTTCGTGGAACTAATATGAATTTAAATGAGTTACATATAGTATGTTTAAAAGGGTAGAGTTGGACTGTGAAGAAAGCTGAGCGCTGAAAAATTGATGCATTTGAACTGTGGTGTTGGAGACGACACTAGAGAGTCCCTTGGACTGCAAGGAGATCCAACCAGTCCATCCTAAAGGAGATCAGTCCTGGGTGTTCATTGGAAGGACTGATGCTGAAGCTGAAACTCCAATACTTTGGCTACCTCATTTGAAGAGTTGACTCATTGGAAAAGACCTTGATGCTGGGAAAGATTGGGGGCAGGAGGAGAAGGGGATAGCAGAGGATGAGATGTCTGGATGGCATCACCGTCTCGATGGACGTGAGTTTGAGTAAACTCCGGGAGTTGGTGATGGACAGGGAGGCCTGGGGTGCTGCGATTCATGGGGTTGCAAAGAGTTGGACACGACTGAGCGACTGAACTGTACTGAACTGAACTGAAGCCCTTATTAAGTGTGCGTGTAATCATAACACAAGGACCTTTCAAGTGATATCATGCTATAGGAGTTCAGAGTGAGTCACTAACTAGAATTTCCAGAAATGACAATTTCCATCAGTCTATAGTTGGCCTCCTCTCAGATCTGCCTGTAAAGAATCTCAGATCTTAATGGCAACCTCTCTGTCTTGATTCTGCATTCTGCCTCTTCTACCTGCTTGTTTTGATCCCTGGACCCTAAAGTCTATTCACATCTGGGCGTCACTTCTCCCTACGAGCTAACTGGTCTGGATGACCAAGCACTGCCTGGCTCATTCTTACTGGTGGACATCTCAGATCTCCTGGAGGCTTTAGCTCCAGCCTAGGCCCTGGGGTTATTTGCCTTCCCACACCCTACAACCCTAGACTGAACTTCACTGAGAATCATCCATTTAATCAAGCTTTGTCCTTCATCGTCTCTCCCCTTGTAGCTCTGTCCTTTGCATTTCTCTCTCCTTTATGAAAGTTATTTTTTTAAACTTTTTAAAAATAAAAATATAGTTGCTGTACAATATTACATATTACAAATGTACAATGTAGTGGTTTACAATTTTAAAAGATTATACTCCATTTATAGTTATTATAAAATATTAGCTGTATTCCTCATGTTGTACAATATATCCTTGTAGTTTATTTTATATCTAATAGTTTGTACTCTTACTTCCCTGCCCCTACACTGCCCCTTCCCCCTCCCCTTTCCCCACTGATAACCACTAGTTTGTTCTCTATATCTGTGAGTCTGCTCCTTTTTTGTTCTAGCTACTAGTTTGTTGTATTTTGTGTATATATCATACTGTATAAGTGATTTGATATCATACAGTATTTGTCTCTGTCTGACTCATTTCACTTGGGAGCATAATGCCCTCCAAGTCCATTCATGTTGCTGCAAATGGCAAGATTCTTTTTTATGGCTGAGTAATATTTCACTCACACACACACCATGTCTTAATTATCCATTTATCTGTTGATGGACACTTAGGTTGCTTCCATATCTTGGCAATTGCAAATAATGCTTCTTTAAAGTTTGGGGTGCATGTATCATTTTGAATTAGTGGTTTTCTTCAGATATATATACCTGGGATGGAATTGTTGGGTCATGTAGTAGTTCTATTTTCCATTTTTTTGAGGAAAAAAAATGCTCCATACTGTTTTCCACAATGAATGACTGTACTAATTTACATTCCTTCCAACAGTGTACAAGGGTTCCTTTTTCTCCATATTCTTACCAACATTTTTGATAATAGCCATTCTGATAATAATAGGCAGTAGCTCACTGTGGTTTAGATTTGCATTTCCCTGATGATTAGTAACACTGAACATCTTTTCATGTGCTGTTGGCCATCTGTATCTCTTCTTTGGGAAAATGTCTATTCAGATATTCCGTTCATTTTTAAATGGGTTGTTTGCTTTTGGGGAGTGGAGTTGTATAAGCTGTATATATATGCTAAATAGTAATCCCTTATCAGTCATATCATTTGCAAATAACCTTTCCATTCAGTAGGTTGTCTATTTGTTTTGCGACAGTTTCCTTTGATGTGCCAAAGTTTTTAAATTTAAATAGGCCCCATTTGTTTATTTTTGCTTTTATTCATTTACTCTAGGAGATGGATCCAAAAAAAGTATTGCTGCAATATATGTCAGAGTGTTCTGTCTATGTTTTCCTAAAGGAGTTTTATAGTAACCAGTTTTACATTTAGGTTTTTGATCTATTTTGAGTTTATTTTTGTATATGGTGTTAGAGAATGTTCTAATTTCATTCTGTTACATGTAGTTGTCCAGTTTTCCCAACACCACTTATTGAAGAGATTTGTTTCTCCATTGTATATTCTTGCTTCCTTTGATGTAGATTAATTGATCATATATGACAGTCATGTTTGACAGTTAAATCAGGTGTGACTTAAGTCAGTTCAGGCCACTATAACAAAATATCACAAACTGGGTGGCTCGGACAACAGACATGTATTTCCCACTGTTCTTGAGACTGGGAGATCCACGGTCCAGGTGCTGGTAGATTGTATGTCTGGTAAGAGTCCTCTTTCTGGTTCACACATTGTCGCCTTCTTGCTCTGTCCTTGTATGGTCAAGAAAGATCATCTCTCTCCTGTCTCTTCTTAGAGGGCACTGACTCCTTCTTGAGGGCTCCACCCCATGACCTAATTACCTCCACTTCCAAACAGCATCATGCTGGAGATTAGGGCTTCAGTGTGTGAATTTGGTGGGGAAACACACGTTCAATCCATATCAAGGCTCTATCACCTGATATAACTTCTGTTCCGACTTTTTCTGTTCTTTCAAACTTGTCTCCTCCACAGCATTTCTTCTGTGAGTGATAGGACCAAATCATATCATATTTTAGAAGAGATCATGAGGCATACAATAGGTGCTCAAGGATGAATAAAACAAAACCCTTGCTATCAAGGAACTTGCTCTACTGTAGGAAAGACAAACTGTATCAATGTGACATGTGCATTTATAATAGAAATACATATAGGGTAGCCAGGAAATATGATTATCATTGAGAAAGAGATGTCTGGGTCAAAATTCAATTTTTGGCATCTACCATATGTCTGATACTGGGTATGGGAATAGAGAGAAAGGACTGTTTCTTTTTAGGCTTGACACAATTGGAGCTTGAGTGCACAAAGCTGGTAGCAATAAAGAAGAAAATCCTATGAGCTTGTTTCCATATTTGCTTCAAGTATCTATTTATCTATCTTGTTGAACCAGTTCAAAGTAAATATATCATCATCACATTTCATCCTTTAATACTTCAACATGCATTTCAAAAAACTAAACTAAACCAAAAAAAAAAAAAAAAAAAAAAAGAAAATCCAAACTCAGGGCATTCTCATATATAACCCCAGCATTATTATCATCTAACAATTAACAAGAATGTTCTACTCTGCTCCCCAGCTGTGCCTTATTGTCCCTTTGATCCTCACCTACAGACACATTATCCACTTTCTGTGCTCTTAGCCCCAAGAAGCTGACTTGTACAGACTGTCACAGCCAGGCTGCCGATGGGGTTCAGCCAATGGGAGTTGCCCACAGACACCAGAGGCTAGCAGAAGCACTAATAGAAGATGATGGTGCAGAGATAAGCTGGGATACATTTCCTCTGCTCCACACTGCCAGGTTGCTGGTCTGGCGTTGACTGTACCTACTACTGAATCTTCTGTGAAGCATCGTCCCCTGCTGTAGCTCCACCCGTGACTGGGCTCTTGGAACTGCCCCCACACCTGCTTATTAAGGTCTAAAAGTAGCTGGCAACGGCTTCCCTGTTAACCCTGGGTAGCTCAGCATCCGTATTGATTCCTTTAGCCCTGACCACACCTCTCAATAGTCTTGTCATTAAGTGCTTCATTGGTAAGTTCTTTGAGTTTGTGATTTGTTTCCTGCAAGGACCCTGCTTGACGTTTGGATAATCCATAATCAAATGTCACCATTAGTTTAAAGTGTTTTTAAAGATTATTTTTAACCAAAATCCAATGAAAGATCTTGCACTGAACTTGGTTATGCCTCTTTATTTTCTTAATCTAGCAGCTCCTTCATTTTTTGTTGCCACTGACTTTCTAGAAAGACCAGTTTTCTTCAAGTCCCACATTCTGAATGTATCCAGTTGTTTCCTCGTAGTGTTACTTAATTTGTTCTTCTCCTCTGTGTATTCCTTCAACTTGAATCTAATCAAGCCTTCAGATTCAACTTCCATTTAAATATTGTTAATTAGAATACAGGTGATAACATATCATTTATAAGGCATTATCAGAGCCTTGAGACCTCATTAATAGTGAGACAATTGGATAGTAAGTTCACCCACCAAGTGATAATAGCCATATTTGTCTATTGTAAAAGGCACTCCACCCCAACTGCTATTAGCAAATCATCTGTGAGGTGGTCCTTTTGTACAAAGTGAATACCTAGCTCTCTATCAGTTCAGTCCTTCTGCTAATAGTTTTAGCATTCATTATTGATTCTTGCCTGCATCAATTATTTCATTGTATCTTGCAAACTTATTCTTTTCTATTCCAATCATCACTTTTATGTATATTAGCTAATATTCTTCCATAAATAAGAGCTTTAATGAAAAAGAGACTTTTTCCTGATGACAGTTGCTACAATAAAGCAGAATAAACCCTAAGTGTTTCCCCTTCAAATACTTACTCTAAAATCAGATAATCAATATGATACTATTACTGCTAATAGTATAAACATTATACTGTATTTCATTAATTAAGTTTGAACTGGTTATCAGAGAAGCTAAATGCTTAAACTTTCTGATACACAATATGTTCAATTCCATCTGCCGTCTTGCTTTCAATGATTGCCTCAGAGTTTCCTACCCCAGCCCTGGTCATCTATACAGTTCTAGCACTAGTAGACAGAGACTTCATATAGCACAAACGGTAGGAATAAAAACCAATATCAGTAGCTGGCAATTATACCACAATTAGATTGCACCTCTCATAGGAGCACTCAAGATGCATTCTAAATGGCTATTATTCTCCTCTGTGTTAGCTGTTAGTTTCACAAATCTTTGATCATGGGATCTTAAAGCTTTGTTCTATTGTGACATTGCTTTCTCTACATGTATACTGAAATAAGCCATTTTGCTCCTCTAAGTGCTTCTGTCTGGATGAAACAATGGAATTTTAAAAGCTTAGGCAGTGAGCCTTCTAGGTTCTGTTTGGATTTTTACAAGCAGTCACTTGGGAGCTGGTCTTTTGTTATCTGAGTGACCTCTGGCTGTCTCCATTCTCCCAGTGCTGTCACAGATACTTGCTGCAGGTAGCAGCAGCTGGTAACCAAGCTTCCTGTCAGGAATACTCACTGCTATTCATTTGTATGGTCCTGGGCTTTTTTCTGCAGCCCCCACCTCTTAGTAACTGTTCCTCAGTCACAAACATCAAAGCAGAAGGAGAGAGCCAGTCTCAAGAAAAGGCTGACATGGCCCTCATCAATTATTAAAATCCTTTTCCAAGATTCACAAAAATTAGCTGAATTTTCTAACATCATACGGTCATGATAAATGAAGCCTCTCTTGCTAGCTGATGAAATCTTCATCATCACTGATAAAACAGTGATCCATATATGCCAAAAGCCTTAAGGATGTATGAACAAAACTGTGGTATGTTCTGTTTAGTCATTGGCTTCTTTGCTCTCAGGTCCATTATTTGTTTCACACACCACCCCACCCCTCAAGTCTGCTCTAGGTTATAGAGACTGTCCCCTGCAAACACCAGTTTCCAGTGTATTTATTTGTTATTGCTATCTGACAAATTACCACAAACTTAGTGGTTGAAAATAACACCCAGTAATTATCTCCTATTTCTGTAGTTAAGAGCTTGGGTGAGTTTGACTGGCTGTCTGCTCAGGATCTCGGGAGACCACACGGCTACTGGGCTCTTACCTGCAGGCTCCAGGGAAGCAGCCACTTCTGAGCTCGTTCAGGTTGCTGGTCTAGTTCAGTTCCCTGCAGCTAGAGGACTCAGGTCCCTTTTCCTTACTGGCTGTCAGTGGGAGGCTATACCTTGCTCGGTTACTGCCACCAAACAGACTGGGATCAGGGCTCAAGTTGAGGTGAAGCTCAGTAATAAAGAATCCATCTGCCAATGAAAGAGATTCAGGTTCAATCCCTGGGTCAGGAAGATCCCCTGGAGGTGGAAATAGCAAGCCACTCTGGTTTTCTTGCCTGGAGAATCCCATGGACAGAGCAGCCTAGCAGGCTATAGTCTATGGGGCTGCAAAGAGTCAGACATGACACAGCAATTAAACAACAACAACAAAGGTGGAAGCTGACCGCTCAAGTTGTTAGATAATACTCCTCAGGACTGGGCATTCCTCCTTTCTTACAGGAGGATCTAAGCCAGGGTTGGCAAACTGCAGCCTGAGGGCGAAGTCTGGCCGGCCACCTGTTCTCATACAGCCCTCCAAGATAAAAATGGTTTTTCCTTTTTTAATGGTTACATTTTAAATGGTTACGTAAGTCTCAATGATTTTGCAGCTTAGCCCACAAAGGCTAAAATATTTACTATCTGGCCCTTTACAGAAAGAACTAGTGGAACCATGAATTCTATTTAGATTATAGTTCAAGCCTGTCAGGTCAGAAGAGGCTTGCTGGAGGGGAGCTGTGATGTGTTGGGAAAGAAGGAGGTAGAAGACACGCTACAAAGAAAAGAACCAAATTCTGGGATCATGAGAATAGCACAGGTCTAAAAAGTGAGACTATAAATCTTCCTGGAATGAAGGATAATTTTTTTGAGGCTTTGCTAATTTGTTGTAAGAAAAATGCACTTGCTTTAATTTGCATATCATTTGGTTACTAATAAAGTTGGAGTTGGATTTTTTTCACATGTTAATTTGAAGAATTGCAAATGACTGCCACAAATAAAATGAACAGATTTCTGAACCAAGGACAAAATCAAAATAGTTAATATCTATAAAGCTAAAATAATCTATAAAATGGAAAATATATTAATGTTCCAACCAAGAAAGGAGCAAATGTTTACTCTTTTAAATGTGTTAATATTCAAAAATAAGGAGAAAATTTGAAGTATAACTTCTGAGTCCAAAATTTCATAGTTGAGCATTTGGAAATACTTAAGGTAGTTTCCTAGTACTTCCTATTACTTCCCTATAAGTTTGGCTACACCTAACTGTATTCCTAAGACTCATATTACCAAAGAAGTAGGAAAATTTTTTTTTTCATAGGGAAAATGGAGCCAAGACTACTGAGTTTAGATTGGCAATAAGGCTGTTTCCTCTTGAAGGAATTACAAAAGTTTTATCAGTATAGTTGGAAAACTTATCTGGTTGCTTCCAACTCTTGTTCAAGAGTAATATTGCCTTTAATGACCAGAATATGATCTTTAGATACCATTCTCCACTAAAAGAAGCTCCTTTAGAAAATAGTGGATTTCAAGTCCACATCAGGACATTTACAAAATGAGCCAGATATGATTTTGTGCCAGAAAACAAAGAAACATTCAAACTCTGAAGAGGTTTTATCAAAGGTACACAAACACTAAACTGAAAAGGCTCCTTTTGCAAAGTTGAGACAATTTGAGCAAAAAAGAATAACCTCACTGATTAAAAACGTCATTATATAAAAATTTGGTAGTTTACAATGACATTCATGGAAAGACTCACTGGTTCTAGTTATCTGGGTTACCAACTCTTTGCTCTCAAAATTGATAAAAGGATAGAATCGAGACTTCACTTTTCTTGAATGAGCTGTGTTTCAGCCCATCCAAGAGATGAGGGCTTCCTGGTGGCTCAGCGGGTAAAGAATCCACCTGCAATGCAGGAGACACAGGTTCCAGCCCTTGGTCAGGAAGAGCCCCTGGGACAACCCACTCCAGTATTCTTGCCTGGGAAGTCCCATGAACGGAGGAGCCTGGCAGGGTTCAGTCTGGAGGGTTGCAAAAGAGTCAGACGGGACTTAGTGACTAAACCACCAAGAGTTGATGAGGTCCAGTTCTTCACAAAAAGAATTCTAGCTAATAAAAAGAGAAGGAATGTTAGAAATTTGCTATTTTTCAATCTCAGTGAAACAGTGGATCTAGGGAGTGATTAGTGGTTGATAAATCATAAAGTGCTAAGTTGCTGGAGACTTTATAATGGAGGGATCCAGTTGCCACCTCGTATTATGCTGATCAGCCTTGGCATCACTACCATTGTGCTCCAACATATGAGGCAATAGGAACCATAAAGTTTGGTTTATGATGCATTCTTACCAGCGAAATTGAACCTGAAACTAAACCAAATTTCAAGGTCTAACAACCAGTTTGCCTTGTTCATGCTCAGTCTTGTCCGACTCTTTGTGACTCCATGAACTATAGCCCACTAGGCTCTCCTGTCCACGGAATTTTCCAGGCCAGAATATTGGAGCAGGTTACCAGTTCCCCCTGCAGGGGATTTTCCCTACCCAGGGATCAAACCTGAGTCTCTTGCATCTCCTGCTTTGGCAGGTGGATTCTTTACCACTGTGACACCCAGGAAGAAACAACCAGCTTACCAGTGATAAATATGGAGAAAGCAATCAGCTAAATTCAAAATGTGGACTATTCTGTAATATAGAGAACTGGTTTCTCCAACAAATGAATTATATTAAAAATGGGTAGAAGGTATAAAATTTAAAATATAGTCAATAAACAACCAAGTGCAGTGTTTGGACTTTGGACTCTAATTTTGACAAACCAGCTATAAACAACATTTGAGGCCGTCAAAAAATTTTAACATGGGCAGAGTATTAGGTGGAATGAAGGAACCACTGTTAATTTTGTTAGGTATGATCTGATCAAGACATGGGAAGTGTATGAGGAGAAAAAAAAAAGTAGTCCTTAGTTAGAAATGTTTAAGCCAGTGTAAATGTCCCTCAAGGCCAATGAGGCCTCTCTAGAACAGGGAAGAAATCTCAGGGGCTTCAAAGCAGGAATTTTCAGCCTGAACAGTACTTGTTTCCTTGATGCAGCATACCTCCTAATTGACTGGCAATTTGAGGAGTAAAGAATGTGATGCAGAAGTTACATTGGTGAATATGTGATTTTTGCCAATACGCTGACTGAGGCAATTAGGGTGAGGTTTCTTACATTTAGGGAGAAAGTCTTAGAAATATAGAAAGACTTTAGTAAAAACCTGTATGTCTATACAATGAGGACCTTCAATAAAGTAGTGGTTTTTCAAACTGCTAACCAGCCACTAAGTTTTCTATGATATTAAACTATCTGATGAAGCAGTGAGTATAGATGAAGATGCTCCAGGGATGCATTCCTCTATATTAAAACCCTGTATCAGATCACTGATGTTGATGCAAGTGTTCTCTCCTGGCAGCAAGAGCCCCAAGGTCACGCATCCCTAGGAAGAAGCCTGAGCTCCAAAATGTAAGGCTTCAAAGGACTGGCTGTGTTATCAGGTACAAAGACTGAGATTTCGATATGCTCGCATTTCTGCTTGTGTAGCTATTGGGGTTTTTAGTTTCTAATTATAAAGTTTTCTAGCACCAACTCCATTTTTTCCATAAGCTCTATTTTTGGCTCACTCTTTTGACAACTGTGAGGTTTATTTAGGAATGCATATGCATTATAGCAAAAATAACTGTTCAGGCATACCTTACTTTATTGTGCTTCACAGACATTGTGATTTTTATAAATTGAAGGTTTGCAATAAACCTGCATCAAGCAAATCTATCAGTGCCATTTTTTCCAACAGTATTTGCTCACTTAATGTCACTTTTTGGTAATTATCACAATACTTCAAACTTTTTCATTATTATTATACTTGTTACAGTGTTCTTCCATCAGTGATCTCTAATGTTACTACTGGAATTGTTTGGGGCACCATGAATCCCACCCATATAAGATAAAATTTAACCAACAAACATTGTGTGTGTTCTGTCTGCCCCACCAACCAGCCATTCCCCCATCTCCCTCCCTTTCTTTGGGCCTCCCTATAACCTGAGACACAATGATATTGAAATTAGGACAATTAATAATGCTACAGTGTCCTCTAAGTGTTTGAGTAAAAGAAAAGTCACTTTAAATCAAAAGTTAGAAATGGTTAATCTTATTGAGGAAGGCATGTTGAAAGCCAAGATAGGTAAAAAAAAACTAGGCCTCTTATGCCAAACAGTTAGCAAAGCTGTGAATGCAAAGGAAAAGTTCTTGAAGGGAATTGAAAGTGCTGCCCAGTGAACACATGAATGATAAGAATGGAAAATAGCCCATTGCTGACATGGAGAAAGTTTTAGTTGCCTGGAGAGAAGATCAAACCAGCCATAACATTTCCTTTAGCCAAAGCCTAATCCAGAGCAAGGCCCTAACTCTCTTCAATTCTATGAAGTCTGAGAGAGGTGAGGAAGCTGCAGAAGAAAAGTGTGAAGGTAGCAAAGATTGGTTCATGAAATTGGAGGAAAGAACGCATCTCCATAACAGAAGTACAAGATGAGATAGCAAGTGCTGATGCAGAAGCCACAGCTAGTTATCCAGAAGATCTAGCTAAGATTGTTAATGAAGGTGTTCTATAAGAAACAACAGATTTTCAGTGTAGACAAAGCAACCTTATATTGGAAGAAGATACCATAGCCAGAAAGGTGAAGTCAACATCTGGCTTCAAACCTTGAAAGGATAGACTGACTCTTTAGTTATGGCTATTGCAGCCAGTGACTTTAAGTAGAAGCCAATGCTCATTCATTGTTGTTGTTTAGACACTAAGTCATGTCCAACTCTTTTGTGACCCCATGGACTATATAATCCACTAGGCTACTCTGTCCATGGGATTCTCCAGGCAGGAATACTGGAGTGGGTTGCCATTTCCTTCTCCAGGGGCTCTTTCTGACCCAGGGATTGAACCTGTGTCTCCTGCATTGGCAGGTGGATTCTTTACCACTGAGCTACCTGGGAAGCCCAACAACAACAACAGTGCTCATTTACCATTCTAACAATCCTATGGCCCTTAAGAACTGTGCTAAATCTATTATTTCTGTGCTCTATGAATGGAATGGAATGACAAAGCCTGGATGACACACATTTATTTATAGTATGGTTTACTGAATACTTTAAGCCCACTGCTGAGACCCACTGCTCAGAAAAAAAGATTCCTTTCAAAATGTGACTGCTCACTGACAATGTACCTTGTCACCCAAGACCTCTGGTGGAAAAGTACAATGAAATTAATGTTGTTTTCATGCATGATAACACAGCATCCATTCTGCAGCCCATGGATCAAGGAGTCATTTGGACTTTCAACTCTTATTATATAAGGAATACATTTTGTAAGGCTCTAGCTTACAGATGTAGTGATGCCTCTGATGGATCTTGGCAAAGTAAATTGAAAACCTTCTGGAAAGTATTTACCATTCTATATGCCACTAAGAACATTTGTGATTCATGGGAAGGTGTCAAAATATTAACACTAACAGGATTTTGGGGAAGTTGATTCCAACACTCATGAATGACTTTGAGGGGTTCAAGACTTCATTGGAGGAAGCCCCTGCCGATGCGGTGGAAATAGCAGAGAAGCAGAGCTCGAAGACTTGAAGTGCTGCAATCTCATGATAAAACTTTAACAGATGAGGAGTTGCTTCTTACAAATGAGCAAATGAAATGAACTTTTTGAGATGGAATCTATTCCTGGTGCAGATGCTGTGAAGATTGTTGAAATAGCTACAAAGGATTTAGAATATTACAGAAACTTAGTTGATAAACTAGCAACAAGTTTTGAGAGATTGACTCCAATACTGAAAGAAGTTCTTCTGAGGGTAAAATCCCATCAAATAGTATTGCATGTTACAGAGAAACTGTTTGTGCAAGAGTCAACTGGTGCAGCAAACTTCACTGTTGTATTATTAATATTTTAAGAAATTGCCACAGCCAACCCAACCTTCAGCAAATCCACCCTGATCAGTTGGCAGCTTTCAACGTCGAGGCAAGACCTAAACAAAAAGATGACAACTCTCTGAATACTCAACTGATGGTTTGCATTTTTCATCAATAAAATATTTTTAAATCAAAATATGAACATTGTTTTTTTAGAAATAATGTTATCACACCCTTAATAGATTATAGTATCAAGTTCAAGTTCAGTTGCTCAGTCATATCTGACTCTTTGTGACCCCATGAATCACAGCACACCAGGCCTCCCTGTCCATCATCAACTCCCGGAGTTTACTCAAACTCATGTCCATCGAGTCGGTGATGCCATCCAGCCCTCTCATCTTCTGTCGTCCCTTTCTCCTCTTGCCCCCAATCCCTCCCAGCATCAGGGTCTTTTTACTATAGTATAAGCATAATTTTATATGTACTGAGAAACAAAAAATTTCATGGTGACTCGCTTTATCACAAAAATTCACTTGATTGCAGTGGTCTGGAACCAAACCTGCAAGGTTGCTGAGGCATACCTGTATCAGTTCAGTTCAGTTCCGTTCAGATGTTGACCCTATTAGAAACCTGATGTTAAACAAACCACTAAATTTCTCTGGACTGCCTGGCTTTTCAGTTTCACAAATGGGAATGCCATTAGCAATAAGGTTACAAAGGGTTTATGTGTAAAGCACCTAATGTGTCATTGAACACATGGGAGGCACTGAATACATAGTGGCTGTTATTATCCAAGTACAAGCTTTGATTGTCTACCTACCACCTCTCGGCCAGGCAGCTCAAAAGTAACCAGGCCAACCAGACTGCAGAGATTCCGTAACAAATACCTAGTGATTTATCCAATGGCCTGGCCTCCAGCTCTGCCAAACCACAGGAACATAAGCAGCCTTTCATTGTTCCTTCCTCTGGTCTGCAGGTTAAACCCAAAATGGAGCCACACCCTGCACCATTGTCCTGATTGTTACAAACAAGCTGAGCCAAGTGCATAAAGCCCCAAGTTCCTGCTTCTCCCGATGGTAATTTGAGTTAGTATCTAGTATGTTGAAAAGCAGTCCCAGAGTTGACCTGTGGCTTTTCCAAGCATCCCATTGCTGCTCTGTGATAAACGAGGACCTGAAATAGCTCCTCAGAGGAACTGTAACTTCAGAGTCCAGTGCCCGGGGTCTCAGTATGCATCTCCTCATCTTGTGCCCTCTTCATTGCTTCTGGCTGCAAAAGCTTTCCCAAAGGAAATCCTTTCCACAAAAAAGTCTTTTGCCAGAAGAAAAAGCTCTAGAAGGAACCTGATCAGAAACCCTGAGAGCCCTTTGTTAATATCCAACATGGCCATCCATATATACTTGGTCAGCGTCAAGGAAGGTTTAAAAGCACAGTGCTAAGCTGAAAACAGAGCTCTGGTCTCTCCTCATGGCGCTCTGCTAAGACTCAAGGGGGCTCAGCCCTTGGGTTCCCACTCAGGGTAACCCAGTAAGACTTCTCAGGTTCATACTGTCCTGCCCCTCTATGAGCCCAGGGAAGGACCAGCCTGTTTAGTGATTCCCTTCCTGCTCAGTCCCTCCTAACCCGGGGCATCACCCAGACTGCATCCAGTACAGATTCCACTGAGGGATGATGATGCAGTCCAGGAAGAGAAAAAGAGATGTGAGTGAAGAAAGTAGAAGAAAGAAAAGAAAACTAGAGGGACTTCCCTGATGGTCCAATGGCTAAGACTCCATGCTCCCAATTAGGGGGCCTGGGATTGATCCCTGGTCAGGGAGCTAGATCCCACATGCTGCAATTTAGAATGTGAATACCACAGCTAAAAGATCCCATGTGCTGCAGCTAAGACCCAGTGCAGCCAAATACATACATATATTTTTAAAGTCGGAAGGAGGCTTAAATTCTAAGAAACAGCAAAGTGTTTACTCATGCCCAGGGATATCACATATTACCATATGTTTTAATATAAAAAATACCTGAAAATATTCAGGAAGAAACCACAGAGGATGGGGGAAATGGGAGGAGATGGTCAAATGGTATAAGCTTCCAGTTACAAATAAATCTGAGCATGTAACGTGGTGGTGGTTTAGATGCTAAGTAGTGTCCGGCTCTTGCAACCCCATGGACTGTAGCCTGCCAGGCTCCTCTGTCCATGGGATTCTCCAGGCAAGAATACTGCAGTGGGTTGCCATTTCCTTCTCCAGAGGATCTTCCCAACCCAGGGATCAAACCCAGGTACAGCATGGTATATAAATCTAGTTAACAATCCTTTATTGTATATTTGAATTGCAGGACTATATCCTGGAAGGATTCGTAGTCTTATTGTGAAAGTTTGGCCCGTAGGGGCTTTTGTTTCCCATTAATATGTATGAATTATGAGAGTGGAAATTTTTGGCCAACTAAGATCTTTGTTATTTAAGTTTATATCAACCTATCTCACTCTCCTTGTTCTTCCAAAGCAGTTGATCATCTGGACATTTAATGTTAATGAATGAAGTGAGTGACATTCGGTGTCGTTGGTGTTGTCCATGTAGAAGTGACTGCTACCCACACAGAGCTTTCTTTCCAGACAGTGTAACATTCCCATGGAATGCACTAACAGAACAGACAGATCTCCAATTGTTTCTCATAAAGTGCTTCCAGATTTTTATCCTCAGAGAGGGTGTCTTGTTTTCAAGAAGTTTGAGAGCAAGCTCTTACACGTTCTAGAAGAGAAGGCTTTAAAACATAGAAACAGCTTGTTTTTCAAAAGATGTCCAATTGATTGGACAAATTAGTTCTAGGTAGAAAAGAGAATGTGAAAGGCAGATGATGAATTATTATTAATGTGCCTATGCTTTATGGAGTGCGTGCTAAGTTGCTTCATTCATATCCGACTCTTTGAAACTCTATGGACTGTAGACTGCCAGGACTCTCCAGGCAAGAATACTGGAGTGGGTTGTTATCCCCTCCTCCAGGGGATCTTCCAGACCTAGGGATCGAACCCATGCCTCTTATATCTCCAGTATTGGCAGGCAGGTTCTTTGCTACTAGCACTATCAGGGAAGCCCCAATATTAGAGTCAGATCATTTAAAAATTCAGTGGTTTTTCCACCATTCTCTATAAGAGTAACTGGCAAAATACAATGTCAAAATTCACATAAGAGCTTAGCACAATTGATAAAACATGGGCAAATAGAAGTTATGAGTGACACTTTCTATCCTCAATGTCTAGAGCTCATTTGGGTGTTTAAAGATACCTTCACAAAAATTAAAAGAATAAAATTTCCACCAACTTACTAGGCTTTTCTTTCAAAGGAAAAAAAAAAACTAAAGATAATTGAGTTTATAGCTTAGAGTTTTGGGTAAATTCTAAGAATATTCATATTGCTAAAATTAAAGCCAACCCAACTTAAGTGCATTAGAAACTCAACTGGGGAAATTCCCTAGTGGCCAGTGGTTAGGACTCAGGACTCTCACTGCTGGGGCCCCAGGTTCAATCCCTGTTAGTGGAACTAAAATCCTGCAAGCTGTGTGGTGTGGCCAAAATAATAATAATAATAAAAACCTCAACTGGTACTGTTTCTAAATTAAAGAAAATGCTCCAGTTGATTTTGTCTATTTAGAATTGTACAAAATAAGAGTGTAAATATCTGCTAGGAATACTGCCAAGTTCAAGCTTTTACTTCTGTCAAAGGGGTTCTACTGAAGGAAAAAGAACAGCCTTTTCTGTTCTTTCACGCATGAAGGACTTGTTCTGAAAATATAGACACTAATTATCCAAGCAAATGTAAAAAATTGCTCTTTTGTGAGATCTTATTGGTGTTTAAGAACACTGAACACGTTGGAGGTGTGTCTCAATGATTGCTATATCAAAAATGATCCCTAAAGTTAGGAACTGAAGACAACATGTATTGTCTCACACAGTTTATAGTGTCAGGAACCCAGGAGTGGTTTAGTTGGATAGTTCTGACTCATAAAATTATAATCAAGTTGTCAGCTGGGGCTGAAGACTTTTTTTGGTGGTGGGGCAGTACAGGGTTGAAGAACTCTAAGTGCTTGATTAGAGCTAGAGAATCTGCTCAAGCTTATATGTGGTTGGTTTTTTTTAAAAAAATATTTTATTTATTTGGCTGTGCTGGGCCTTAGTTGCAACATGCTGGATCTTTAGTTGTAGTCTGCAGGATCTAGCTCCCTGACCAGGGATCGAACCCTGGGCCCCCTGTATTGGGAGCATGGAGTCTTAGCCACTGGACCACCACCACGGAAGTCCCTTATTCATGTGGTTGTTGGCAAGTCTCAGTCCCTCATCCCCTGAGATTCTCTGTAGGGCTATTACATGGTGGCTGGCTTCCCTCAGAGATGAATCCTGGTACTGTATGGGAGGATGCTCTGTCAGGGTATGAATACCAGGAGACCACTTGACCATCTGACATCTGGGTCCCAAAGATTCACGTCTTCCCTCACACATAAAATACACTTGTCCCATCCCATGACTCCTAACATTCTCATCCCATTGAAGCATTAACTCAAAGTTCAGAAGCATGACATCTAAATCAGATCCAGCTTCACATGCGGTTCCTTCGGTATATTTCTTAATGTCCGATTTCTTGAGTATCATTTCTCCTAATCTAAAAACCTGTGAATTAGAGAAGTCATCTGCCCTCCTCACAGCCAACACACAATGGTGAACAGGCATGGGATAAACACCACAGGCATCACTATTCAAAACATAAGGAAACGGGAGGCACACAGTAGGCCCCACGCCTTCTCTGACATCTAGCCAGGCAAATATTGGAAGCTCTTTAGGACTCAGTCCTGTTCCTTTTGTTGTTGTTGTTCAGTTGCTAAGTCATGTCCAACTCTCCAGGAATAATTCTCTGTGGTTCTTGCTTATACTTTCTGAACCATCTATTCTTTTTCACGAAAGTTGGTACATGTATGCAGCTGAATAATTTCCCAAACCTGCAGTAGAATGGGGTGTGAAGGGGGAAAAGCCTCTTTTCATTTTATGCTCTTTCTGTTCCTTTTAGTTCTAGTTGGCAATGTTTCTGCTGATATAATTCTTTAAAAATGGTAAATCTCCTGGAAATTTTATCCGGTCAATCCATTAGACAAAAGCCATACTTAGAGATCTCTACGAGATAATCCCTTTTTCCATTTTGATTCTGCTGAGGAGCAATGCTATTAAGCTACTCAATGTGTGTGCGTGGGTGTGGGTGTATGTTAGTCACTCAGTCATATCTGACTTTTTGTGACCCCATGGACTATAGCCTGCCAGGCTCCTCTGTCCATGGAGTTCTCCAGGCAAGAATACTGAAGTTCTCCAGGCAAGAATAATACATCAGTAGCCACTCCCTGATGCTCTATTATTTGAGAGGATCTGGGAGCCTCACCCTAAAAAACTTCAGAAAGCCTTTTCACATGACTAACCTGTAGTTCTGAGGTGCCACTTGCGATCTTACTGAGATCATAACAAAGGATTTTATATAGTCACACCTTCAGCTTCATCTTTAAACCATGATGGTGCCCTGGGTTTGACCTTCGCTCTGAAGACCTTCCTTAATTTTAACATTGTTTGCTGCTGGTAAAGGCCGGCATCTTTACAGCTAGTGAGTCCTGGCTCTTTTTGCTTAATTTCTCTTCTGTTAGCCTATCTCTCTCCTCTTGCATTTTATTATAAAAAGCTAGAAGAAACCAGGTGAACTGTCAACATTCTGGCTAGATATCTCCTGAGTTACAGCTCCCTGTTCATTAGATACATTTTCTACCTTCCACATTGCTAAAGACAATGAAGTTGCTAAATTTTCTGCCACTGCATAATAAGGATCCACTGTCCTCCAGAATTCAGCAAGCTTTTCCTCCCTTTCTTTTCAACCCCAACGAGGAGCCTGCTCAAAATTCTGCTAACAGTCTGTTTAAGGCTCTTTAGGCTTTCACCAATACATTCTTTAAACTCCTTCCAGTTCCTGTCCAAGGCCCAGATTCTAAGCCACGTCTAAATTTTAGGTGTTTGTTACAGTAGCATTTCACTTCCAGGTACTAAAATCTATGTAGTTATCTATTACAGTATAACAAATTACTCACAAAACTTAACAGTCGAAAGCAGCAAATGTTTATTATTCTACAAAATTTCTGAGGACCAGGAATCCAGAAGCAGCTTAGCTGTGTTATTCTGGCCCAGGGTCTCTCATGAGGCTACAGTCAAATTGTCAGCCAGGGCTATGGTCTTTTGAAGGCTTAAGTGGGTCTGAAGGTCCTGCTTCCGGGCTCACTCGTGTGGCTATTTGTCACATGGGCCTCTCCCTGAGACTACTCACCACCTGACAGCTTCACTGACCACAAAGTCAGTGATCTAGGAGAGAAAGAGTCTTTTATAAACTAATGTTGGATGCTACATACCATCACATCTGACACATTGGAATTACATGGGAGGGTGTGAATACCTGATGTTATGATTTTGGAGGCTATCACAGGGTATAATTATTCTTTTTTCCTTTCCCAGAACCAAGTTTTGCCATGCAAAAATTAAGCAGAGATCAAAATATTAACATTATTGTGGGTAGAAGTGGAATAGAGGAGGTGGCTTAGATATGTGGCCACAGTGAGCTTCACTAGACCTAAGAATTAGACTGACCCACCCAGTCACAGAAAGAAAACATCTTGCCTTCTCCCAGATCAGCTTATCACATAAGTCAAACAAAAGCAATTTTCCATGGTTTGGGAAATCTAACAGTACGAAAAAGCACACAATCAGAGTGAGGAAAAGGAAGCAGACAGAGTGGAGGAGAGACAGATGGGTTCCTCCAACCATCGTTCTTCCCCAGGGACAGGAAGGCAAGAAATGGAGACACTCACCATAGGTTTCTCTGCAGGGCTCGGCTCCTAGGGCTCAGACAACAGTTTCAGGAGTCCCTTGTGCAACACATCTAGCAAAACCTGCCCTGCCTCTTCTTCATCAGCTCAGAGCAGGTCTAACACAATTGTTCTCATGCTCACCTTCAGAATCCTGGGCTCTGATCCTGAACAATTTGCATTTCTTTACAAGTCCTCAGGTGATGCTGGTACAACTGACCTGAACACAGACTTTGAGAACCACTGGTCTAGTGTCGTTCAGGTACCCACGACCTGCAAGTACTTTATATGCATTTCATTTCTCATTCTCATGTGTATTAATCTGCATAACAATGTAAGTTAGATTTCATTAACCCTTTATCTACATTATACAGAAAAAGAGACTAAGTGAAACCACTTAGGAAGTGAAGCATTTGGCTAAGTTTACCTTCTGCTGGCCATACAGAGCCAATTGTCAGTCCAGATCTGACTCCAAAGTCTGTGATCTTTCTTCTACACCAAGTTGCCAAATATTAGTGGGAACCAGGATGTAGCCAACTCTGCTTCTTTTCTTCTCGACCTATAATCTTAAGCACAATTTTCTCCATTTTCTTTATTGAAAGTAATTGTACACTAGGCAGTTTGGTCTATGGCCATGTATGTGAATCTTAGAGGTGGATTAACACATTCACCTTTAGTGGGCTTCCCAGGTGAAAGTGAAAGTCACTCAGTTGTGTCTGACTCTTTGCGACCCCATGGACTGTCCATGGAATTCTCTGGGCCAGAATACTGGAGTGGGTAGCCTTTCCCTTCTCCAGGGGATCTTCCCAACCCAGGGATAGAACCCAGGTCTCCCGCATTGCAGGCAGATTCTTTACCCTCTGAGCCACCAGGGAAGCCCTTCAGTGGTAAAGAATCTGCCTGCCAATGCAGAAGACACAGAGATGTGAATTTGATTCCTGGGTTGGGAAGATCCCCTGGAGAAAGTAGTGGCAACCTACTCCAATATTCTTGCCTGAGAAATCCATGGACAGAGGAGCCTGGAGGGCTACAGTCCATGAGATAGCAAGAGTCAGACACAGCTTAGCTACTAAACAACAACAAATACATTCACCTTTAAGCAGAAAGATTAAGAGTATCAATTTACAATATACTAGCATTCTAACAGATCCACCAAAGAAGTTAGCAAATGGCCAGCACAACACATCTCTGGCTATTGGCCCTCCAAGTCAACCCTCCACCCCCTCGCTGCTCAGGAGGTGGACCTCCATGAACTACAACAGACTCCCTTGCCCTCGGGCTTTCAAATGGGTCCATCATCCTCGGACGTGAACAGAGGGAGGAAGGAGATTTCCCCAACTCCCTCCATGCAGGCTCATCTAGACTGACTGCACAACTTCCACAGAGGACTCTAGTCTTCAAAGCAGCTGCTCCAAGCAACCTTTTCCTTCCAGGCTTCAGGAACCCCTCCCTCCACTGCCCCTTTAGGCCTAGGATCAGTAATAGTCCTTAGAGTCCTGGGCTCTCCCTGCCGGCCCCAGGGTTTCCCTCACCCTGTCCACATCTTTGTAAACAATCCCCATATTAATTCCTCCATGAGCTATCCTGACCTGAGTGTGCTGGCCCTGCTGGGCCCAATGGTGAGCGCAGATTTAGGGACAGTTTACAGCTTTGCTTTCTGGGAGCTTGCCTGGGCTCAGGTCTTCCTCCCAGAAGCCAGCAACTTTCTGGGGCTCCTGCTGCTGCCCAGATGGTCAGGCATACACCCCCTAGTCTTGGTTTAAAGGTGCAAAACCCCACCTTCTGGCCCTTGTGTATCCTGCCCTGTAGGTAGACCAAATGGCAAGAGGCCACTTGGCAGGTTCTGCTGGCAAAATTCCTATGACAAAAATTGCTGCTCCATTTCAGAACACAATTTTTCTCCCTTGGACCAGGCATTTATTCCAACAGAAGGTAAATTATCCCTGGAAGAAAGCTAGATATAAAGTTGGCAGTCAAAGACATCTGTGTTAGATGAGTTTCAGATGTTTTCTATTTTCTCAGCTAGCTGCAAGCCTGGGTTGAGAAAGGGAAAGATAAAATTCAAATAGATTCTAGATTTTAGAACAATGATTCTCAAGGTGTGTGGGGAAGGTGGCTTACATTGTCTCCTGGAAAGCATTTTGGAAATTGTGGGGAGTCTTTGACTGTGGGTCATGGCCCAGGGATGCTAGCCTGCCTGTAGTTAAGAGATAGTCCCATGCAACAGATACTAACCCCATAGGAACTTGAATGTCCTGAGAATGTTTCTGTTGCTGAAAAACCCGTTTATAATTATCTTGGCGAAAGACTTATGTTTTCCTTTACATTCAAAAAAAAAAAAAAGAAAGAAGGCATTTGTATGTGGCTTTAATATTTACTCAGATTTCCCAGAATGTAACTACCACATGAATTGAGGAACTGTCATCCATTGTTTTGTTTGAATTTTATCAAGTTAGTCATGATTTGTAAAACAACACAGATATCTGCATTTGTATCTGTAACTTTCAAAGTGATTCTACAAAAATACTCAAATGATGGACTGGTGATTTCATTTTGTCTTCCAGTGAAGTTGAGTCCTACTACACATACTGAAATATGTAGAGAAAATCTCCCCACATGCAATTTAAAAATAAATAAGTAATATAATATAGTAATGGAAATATAAAAGATGGATACAAAGAAAGTAGTTATAAATGTTTCATTTGGAGATCATCAACAGTGTACAGCAAAGGCCTTTAGAAATGGGTGTTGCATCTCAGAGATACAAGACCCACAGATTCAGAGCAAGGTGTTCTGTTGACTGAGGATGTCCACTGGGGGAAAAATCTCTCTTTGGAAGAAATTACCATGAAAAGAGCCATAGGAAGAGAACTAAAAGGAAGCTTAAGTGTCTAAGCTACACACTGGGCCTCATCCCTACTGATAATACTGTTTTTCATTTAACTACCAACTCCTTTCATCATTTAGCATGTAGTAGACACTCAGTAAATGTCAAAAAGTCACTCAACAAAAATCCCCTTTAACAAACTAAAAATACAATCATTTATTTCTTGAAACACTGATCAAATAAGCAACGGTGATGTGTAATTTCCATGCAAAGAGATTCTTTAATATTTTATCACATTTTGTAACTTTGGTGAGTGATATTTCCTATACAATTTCATATCTAGATTTGTAGTGTGATTTTCCTGATGAAAGGTTATCTAACCAAACTGATGGCCCTGAAAGTCCTGAATAAGTCAGAAGTTGATATATTTTGTTATGGACATTATATTTTGCTTCTTGACAAGTTAGGAAACATCTTGGGCTTTTTTTTAATGTTCTGAGTGGAGCAATAGAGATCAAAAGTTATCTAGAAACACAACTCCTTTATTAAAAGGAAGACTCAATGAATGTTAAAACCTAAGCCCCACTCCTTTTCCCTGACATATTCCTATTCATGCTTTAGGTCTCAATAACTTTCCTCACACCCCATGTCCTTGGTAAGAGTACTTCATCAGCTTCCATTGCACTTAACACACTTTCATAGAAATTACAACATGAGTAACTGTTTACTTATTTGCTTTTCCACTAGACTGTAAGCTCTGAGTGGGCAGGGATCAAACTTATCCATTGTTTTCTCTCGAACCAGCACACAGTAGGTCATCAGCGCTTAGTCAATCAGTCAACAAGTATTTAGCATACTGGCAAGTAGCAGGGCTGACTCCTACATTGTTCCATGGGGCAGCCAAGAAGGATAGGATGCAGCTTTAAGCTTCCTGCGGCTCCCCCTGAACACCATGGGTCTCAAGTTCTGTGCCTTTTACACCTCCTCCTCCAGGCTCCAAGGCTCTTCTGTTTCGTCTGTCAACTTCACCACCAATTAAGTTGGAGTCAGAAGGTGTGGGAAGCTCTGTTCTTAGTCATTCGTTTGATTGTTCAGTTGTGCTAAAATTTTAGCATGCTGGGCCTCGCCTCCAGAGTTTCTAATTCAGGAGTTCTAGGAGGTGGAGCTGCAAAAGTCTGCATTACTAACAAGTACCCAAGCGATGCTGGTACTGCTGATCAGGAGACCATGCTTTGAGAATCATTGGCTGAGTAAGAAATATCAGCCACTGAGTAAGAAGTTTTAGCCAGATCTTTACAGACATCTCCAGTTTTGAATTTAAAGAATGTGTCTGGAGTCTGGGAAGTCCAGGATCAAGACACTGGCAGATTTGGTATCTGATGAGCCTATTTCCTAATTTATAGATGGCTTTCTTCTTACTGTAACCTCACATGGCAGATGGGGAAGGGAAATCTCTGGGACCTTGTATAAGGGCACTAATCCTGTTCAGGAAGGTTCCACCCTTATGATTTAATCACCTCCCAAAGATACCACCTCCAAATATCGTCATATTGAGTGTTAGAATTTAATATATGAAACTGGTGGGATGAGGAAACGACAAAAGTTTCAGTCTATAGCAAATCTATTTTCCAAAACCTTTGTTACTTAGCTCAGATTTAACAGTTAGCATTGATTACCTATTACCTAATAGGAGCAAAGTTTCTGATAAGATGTAGAGTTGAAATAAATATATTTTTAGCTGTCTCACAATATATGTACTTTTTCTTAAATGAGTTCTTTAGTATTACTGATCAGATAACTATTTAGCTCTTGCCATATTAGCCTAAGCAGCTACTTTTTTTTTTCCCCTGTCCTTTTCCTTTTGGAGAGAAAGGGAAAAAACCTTTTTCCTCTACCCTCTTATGTTTAGTACTTGGGGCCCTGCAAGTAAAGTTGACAAAAGATGGATTAGCAGGAGAAAAAGCATAAAAATTTTGTTTGATATTAATTAATATATGTATGCAGCATAGACATTCCTTTGCCAACAAAGGTCCGTCTAGTCAAGGCTATGGTTTTTCCAGTGGTCATGTATGGATGTGAGAGTTGGACTGTGAAGAAAGCTGAGCACAGAAGAATTGATGCTTTTGAACTGTGGTGCTGGAGAAGACTCTTGAGAGTCCCTTGGACTGCAAGGAGATCCAACTAGTCTATCCTAAAGGAGATCAGTCCTGGGTGTTCACTGGAAGGACTGATGCTGAAGCTGAAACTCCAATACTTTGGCCACCTCATGCGAAGAGTTGACGCATTGGAAAAGACTGTGATGCTGGGAGGGATTGGGGGCAGGAAGAGAAGGGGATGACAGAGGATGAGATGGCTGGATGGCATCACCGACTCGATGGACATGAGTTTGAGTAAACTCCGGGAGTTGGTGATGAACAGGGAGGCCTGGCGTGCTGCAATTCATGGGGTCACAAAGAGTCAGACTCGACTGAGCAACTGAACTGAATTGAACTGATGCAGCATGGGAGGGCTTTATAAAGAGGAAGTGAAAACACCCAGTAAAGTTGTTGCATATGAGAGCTTACATACCATGATGTCCAAGAGCAATAAATTACAGAGATGTGACAAGACAAATTAGAGGAGTTTGAACTTCTATGGGCTGTAGATTTGGGCAATCAATATAGGGGAACTAACTAAAGATGAAGGTTATTTCAATAAAGTTTGTATATGCAGATTCAAGTCGATGCTATCTCCAGTGATGAGGGATCTCTTCTTCCTGGTACAGAAGAGAGAAAGGAGAACAACTTCACAAAGGGAAATCTATGCCAGAATTTTAGACAGAAAGGGAGAAAGTAGAGCTTATCCTGTGTCTGTCATTTCTCAATTGTCTGTACCTCAAAATAATCCCTATGCCAAAGTGGAATACTTTGGATTTGCATATTCAAATCCTCATCACATTATACAATGTAAACTCCCTTAGAAAAGGTAAGACTCTCCAGGATAGAGTTGATCCAAAACTAAATGTTATCCTCTTTCCTATACATGACAAGGCCCAAATAATTGTCTGAAATAGAAAAAATGTTGATCTGTATTAAAATTAAGAATTATTTCCTGTTCATCTGAGTTTGGGGCCAAGATCCACACCTACTGCACACATAAACTTAATAAACATTAGTTATAGTATTGATATCATAGAGTTTAACTTGTAATTTTTTCCTTTAATCACCAAAATCTTGTCAGTCAGTATTCTTTGGAAGATATCCAACTGTTCTTTATTTCTTGGTGAAACATTTTGACTTAACCCACTATTCTGCTTGATGAATAAAACATTTTAAATATTTTATTAGACTCTGTGATTTTTTTCTCCTGAATCTCATTTTATTCCTTGAAGTATATAAAACAAAAAAATTTTATAACTAAATATATAAGCCCTTGAAAACAATAAATAGTATTATTTTGCTTATTTTAAGCTTTACATAAAATTGTTCTTCAGTTGCTACGTCACGTCTGACTCTTTGTGACCCATGGACTGTAGGACACCAGGCTTCCTTGTCCTTCACCATCTCCTGGAGTTTGTTCAAACTCATGTCCATTGAGTTGGTGATGCCATCCAACCATTTCATCCTCTGTCACCCTCTTCTCCTCCTGTCCTCAGTTTTTTCCAGTATCAGAGTCTTTTCCAATCAGTTAGCTCTTCACATCAGGTGGTGAAAGTATTGGAGCTTCAGCATCAGTCCTTCCAATGAATATTCAGGGTTGATTTCCTTAGGATTAGCTGGTTTGATCTTGTTGGCTGTCCAAGGGACTCTCAAGAGTCTTCTCCAGCAGTGCAGTTCAAAAACATCAATTCTTTGGTCCAACTCTCATATTCATACATGTCTACTGGAAAAACCTTAGCTTTGACTAGATGGACCTTTGTCAGCAAAGTGATGTCTCTGCTTTTTAATACACTGTCTAGGTTTGTAATAGCTTTTCTTCCAAGGAGCATGTCTTTTAATTTCATGGCTGTTGTCACCATTCACAGTGATTTTGGAGCCCAAGAAAATAAAATCTGTCACTGTTTCCACTTTTTCCCCATCTATTTGCCATGAATTGATGGGACCAGATGCCATGATCTTAGTTTTTGAATGTTGAGTTTTAAGCCAGCTTTTTCACCCTCCTCATCAAAAGGCTCTTTAATTCCTCTTTGATTTCTTTCGTTAGAGAGATATCATCTCCACATTTGAGATTGTTGATACTTCTCCTGGTCATCTTGATTCCAGCTTGCAATTCCTCCAGCCCAGCATTTTGCATGATGTATTCTGCATAGAAGTTAAAAAAGCAGGGTGACAATATACAGCCTTGATGTACTCCTTTCCCAATTTTGAATCAGTCCATATCTAGTTCTAACTGTTGCTTCTTGACCTCCATACAGGTTTCTCAAGAGACAGATAAGGTGGTCTGGTTTTTCCATCTCTTTAAGAATTTTCCACAGTTCATTGTGCTCCATATAGTCAAAGGCTTTAGCATAGTCAATAAAGCAGGAGTAGATGTTTTTCTGGAACTCTCTTGCTTTTTCTATGATCCAGTGGATGTTGGCAATTTGATCTCTGCTTCCTCTGCCTTTTCTAAATCCAGCTTTTACATCTGAAAGTTCTTGGTTTGTTTACCATTGAAGCCTAATTTGAAGGATTTTGAGCATTACTTTGATAGCACATGAAATGAGCACAATTGTATAGCAGTTTGAACATTCTTTGAAATTGTCCTTCTTTGGGATTGGAATGACTGTTTTCCAGTCCTATGGGCATTGATGAGTTTTCCAAATTTGCTGGCATATTGAGTGCAGCACTTTTAACAACATCATCTTTTAGGATTTAAAACAGCTCATCTGGAATTCCATCACCTCCATTAGCTTTGTTGATAGTAATGCTTCCTAATGCCCACAGACTTCACACAGGATGTCTGACTCTAGGTGAATGGCCACACCATCATGGTTATCTGGGTCATTAAGACATTTTTTGTACAGTTCTGTGTATCCTTACCACCTCTTCTTAATCTATTCTGTTAGGTCCTTGCTGTTGCTGTCCTTTATTGTGTCCATCTTTGCATGAAATACCCTTTTGTTATCTGTAATTTTCTTGAAGAGATCTCTAGTCTTTCCCTTTCTGTTGTTTTCCTCTATTTCTTTGCCTTGCTCGCTTAGGAAGGTTTTCTTATCTCTCCTTGTTATTCTTTGAGACTCTGCCTTCAGATGGGTATATCTTTCCCTTTCTCCTTTGCCTTTCACTTATCTTCTTTTCTCAGCTATTTGTTTTCTGTTGTTGTTGTTTGTTTTTCTTTTTTAATTAATTAATTTATTTTAATTGGAGGCTAATTACTTTACAATATTGTAGTGGTTTTTGCCATACATTGACATGAATCAGCCATGGATTTACATGTGTTCCCCATCTTGAACCACCCCCTCATTTCCCTCCCCATCCCATCCCTCAGGGTGATCCCAGTGCACCAGCCCTGAGTACCCTGTCTCATGCATCGAACCTGGACTGGCGATCTATTTCACATATGATAATATACATGTTTCAGTGCTATTCTCTCAAATCACGCCACCCTCGCCTTCTCCCACAGAGTCCAAAAGACTGTTCTTTACACCTGTGTCTCTTTTGCTGTCTTGCATATAGGGTCATCATTACCATCATTCTAAATTCCATATATATGCATTAGTATACTGTATTGGTGTTTTTCTTTCTGACTTAATTCACTCTGTATGATAGGCTCCAGTTTCATCCACCTCATTAGAACTGATTCAAATGCATTCTTTTTAATGGCTAAGTAATATTTCGTTGTGTATATGTACCACAGCTTTCTTACCCATTCATCTGCTGATAGACATCTAGGTTGCTTCCATGTCCTGGCTATTGTAAACAGTGCTGTGATGAACATTGGGGTGCAAGTATCTCTTTCAATTCTGGTTTCCTCAGTGTGTATGCCCAGCAGTGGGATTGCTGGGTAATATGGCAGTTCTATTTCCAGTTTTTTAAGGAATCTCCACACTGGTCTCCATAGTGGCTGTACTAGTTTACATTCCCACCAACAGTATAAGAGGGTTCCCTTTTCTCCACACCCTCTCCAGTATTTATTGTTTGTAGACTTTTTGATAGCAGCCATTCTGACTGGTGTGAGATGGTACATCATTGTGGTTTTGGTTTGCATTTCTCTGATAATGAGTGATGTTGAACATCTTTTCATGTGTTTGTTAGCCATCTGTAGGTCTTCTTGGAGAAATGTCTAGTTCTTTGGCCCATTTTTTTATTGGGTCGTTTATTTTTCTTTCTCAGCTATTTGTAAGGCCTCATCAGACAACGACTTTGCCTTCTTGTTTTTCTTTGGGATGGTTTTGGTCACTGCCTCCTGTACAATGTTATGAACTTCTGTCCATAGTTTTTCAGGCACTCTGTCTACCAGATCTAACCCCTTGAATCTATTCATCATCTCCACTGTATAATCATAAGGGATTTGATTTAGATCATACCTGAATGTTCTAGTGGTCTTCCCTACTTTCTTCAATTTAAGCCTGAATTTTGCAATAGCATATTGAATATCCTTCTGTAACTAGTTTTTACCCAACGTTATCTGAGACATATTCATATTGATATCTACAGTTTTAAGCCTTTTTTGGCTGCTCTGGGTCTTCCTTGCTGTGTGTAGACTCTCTCTAGCTGCGGTGAGCAGTGGCTCCTCTCTAGTTGCATTTCATGGGCTTCTCATTGCTGTGGCTTCTCCTGTTGTGGATCGTGGGTTCTAGAGTACACAGACTTCTGTAGTTGGGGCACATAGGCTCCAGAGAGCAGGTTCAGTAATTGTGGCACATGGGCTTGGTTGTCCCTTGGTGATGAAGGGATCTTAGTGGGATCTTCCTGGACTGGGGATCAAACCTGTGTCCCTGCATTGGCAGGCAGACTCCCAATCACCGGACCACCACAGAAGTCTGATATCCACAGTTTTAATTCACTACAATGTAGAACTGTACTACAACTGGCTTAGTATTTTTCCAATTAATAGCATTTTTGGTTAAATGTTTGCTTTTATAAGGAATACTCAATGAATATTTGTGCAAAACTTTCTGTAGAATACATGCTGCAAACCATATTGCTGAACTAAAGGGTATGCAAATCTTCAACTGTCCTAAATATTGCCAAATTACTTTCCGAAGAGGTTATGCCAATTTCATTACCATAAGCAGGGTTTCACAGTTCCAATTGTTCTCTTGATATTTTCAATGTTTATATGTTTTGCTAATTTGATGGGTGTGAAATAGTATATTACTTTCACAATAAATTTTCCTGATTGTTGGAGGGGCTGAGCATCTTTTCACATGTTTATTTGCAACTATGATGCCCTTTTCTGTGGAATGATAGCTTGTTTGCTCATTTTTCTTTAGGTCTCTTTGCTTTGAAAGAGTCTTCAAGTTTATCACTGTATATTGAAATATGTTTTCCAGTCTGAGTTTTTTTTTTTTAATTTTGGTTTTACTCTCTTAAAATATAAAAGTTTTAAATTTTGTGCAGGCAAGCTTCAGTGATTTCACTGGCATTTTTGTTTTATCTTCTGACTCAAGCGATGGAGGATAATTTATATCCTACAATTTTTTTTAAATTGTAAAGTTTTACTTTTCCACATTTGGTTCTTTAATCTTCTTGGAATTGACTTATTGATTGGTTTGAGGTAGGGATCTAATTTTACTTTATTTTTTATGCATAGGTAAGCATTCTTCTGGTAAGATTTACCAAGCAATCCTGTCTCTCACTGATCTGCAATATCATGTCTGTTACGTCAGATGATAGAGATGTACGGAGTCTGGTCCTAGGCTCTGTTCTGTTACATTGGTCCATTTTCTGTTCTCTTATTTTAAAACGATGTTGCATGCTCAGTTGCTCAGTTGTGTCCAACTCTTTGCAACCCTATGGCTTGTAGCCCACCAAGATCCTCTGTCCATGGGATTCTCCAGGCAAGAATACTGGAGTGGGTTGCCATTTCCTTCTCCAGGGGAAAATGATGGTAAATAAAAGCAAACCAGTAAAGTGATCCTTCTCCCCTCTATCTTCTTATTGCTCTCTAATATTTTGCAGCCCCATGGACTGTAGCTCCTCTGCCCAGGGAATTTTCTAGGCAAGAACATTCTCCCACATAAATGCAATATCAATTAGTTGAGTTTCGTTTTAAAACGGAAAAGTTTTTGTAAAGTGAATACTTGTACATATTATACTCACTGTTTGAGGCATATACTAGCTAGAAGAAATGCACATTTATTTGAAGCTTTAAAAGTCCTGAGAACAACAGTCCTGACACTTCTTGGAACCATTTCTGTGGTAACTTTAGAGAGAGAATGGCTTGGCCAAAAACTTTGTTTTCCTAATCCCAGGGAAGATACAAACTCAGCAGTTGTTATGTAGTGTTCCAAGTGATTTGCCTAAAGACCTCCCACTGAGATCTCCATGAACTTGCAACTTGGATTACACAGTGAGGTCACCCCATACAGATTTATGGGCAGATGGCCAAACCTTGACACAAGGCTGCAATCAGATCCCCAAACAAGTATATACACATAAGCCTTCTCCTTGTCTATAGCTTGAACCTACCATTTGTATCAGTTAGGAAAAACTCCAAAGAAGAAGAGCATATCAAATCAACCTGGCTTGACGTTTTCAAACAATTAAGCTTCTGATGAATTTTAAGACAGACAGCCTTTGTAAAAAGCATATATCCATATATGATATTCTAATGCATCAAGCTTAAGTGACAAGTATCCTATTTGCCTTATAAACTTCTAACTTTAGTATATCATACTAACTGAAGTAAGTCAGACAAAGACAAATATCATGTGATATCATTTGCATATGGAATCTACAAAATATGATGCGAATGAGCTTATTTAAAAAAGAGAAGCAGACTCACAGACTTAGAGAATGCACTTTTGGTTACTAGGGGGCAGGGGAGGGGAGGCGAGAGATAGATTGGGGGTTTGTGATTGACATGTACACACTGCTATTACTTAAAATGGATAACCACCGAGGACCTACTGTATAGCACAGGGAGTTCTGCCTAATATTTTGTTAACAGCCTAAAGGGAAGAGAAATGAAAAAGCATAGATACGTGTATATGTGTAACTGAATCATCTTGCTGTACACCTGAAACTAACACAATGTTGGCAACCAACCATTGTCCAATATAAAGTAAAAGTTAAAGAAAAGAATTACCCTGCAATGTAGCTGTCAATTAAAATCAAAGCTCATATTGTCTTAAAATACTTAATTAAGAAACTCTAACTTTGGTATAATTTGCAGCTAAATGTAAAACTAGAACACAACTTAAAGATAATGTAGGTCAGCAGTGGTCCCTAACCTTGACTGTGCTTTAGAATTATTTGGGTGTGGGAGACCTGGGTTCGATCCCTGGGTTGGGAAGATCCCCTGGAGAAGGAAATGGCAACCCACTCCAGTATTCTTGCCTGGAGAATCCCATGGACAGAGGAGACTGGTGGGCTACAGTCCATGGGGTCGCAAAGAGTAGGACACGACTGAGAGACTTCACTTTCTTTCTTTCACTTAAAATGTCTTAATGCCCTACTGCACAATAAATCATATTGGAATAAGAGACACAAGTATCAGTACTTTTAAACCTGGTTGAACAATTTTGTTATGTAGCCATTGACAATTTAAACCTTTAGCACTTTAAGAAAATGAGATTTCAAGAGGTCAAGTGACATTTAATCATGTTTTAAATTTATACTGTCCAATATGATAGGCTTAGCCACATGTGGCTTTTTAAATTTAAATTTATTGGGATTAAATAAAACTAAAAATTGAGCTCCTCAGACACACTAGCCACTTTTCAGGTACCCAATACCCACATGTGGCTAGTAGCTACCATATTGAACAACACAGATAATAGAAACTTTCACCATCAGAGGAAAGTTCTTTTGGTCATTGCTATAAAAGAAATAATTGCACATCTATTTTTAATGACTTTCTTTGAAGCACAGCAGAAGATCGTCTTGTACCTAGGTATAAGTTGGATTTTATTTCTAATCATTTAGTAACTTCAGAAACATCTTAAACCATTATTACAGAATGATAAGTATAATAAAATAGTTTTTAAACAATTATCACTCAACATTAGCATGTAGACCTGTAAGGTACCTAATACCACAATAAAAATAACAACTTCTTGGACAAATATAAAAAATGACTCAAATCTAAGACAGCCCATTCCATCTCCACCCCCAAACCAATGGATAATAATCCAGGAAGCCATTTTTTCCCCTTGATTGGCAAGGAAAGCACATGGGGGAAGGAAAGGGAGAACTATAATTTCCCAGTGACTAGTCTATTGAGCTCAGAGACAACTCATAAGCTTGTCTAGGCACTATCTTGGCACAAGGAGAGTATGAAGGAAGTTGGTCAAGTCTCTTGACCAAGAGACCAAGAGACCAATAAGTCTCTTCCTCCTTATACCTGAAAACAAAACCAGTATGAGAACTGAGCTAAAGTTCTCTAATAGGACTTATTACTATCACTATCCTTTAAAAAAATATATTATAGAACAGAGTTTTAAAACCTAAAACTTCTTGATCTCTTATAGTAATCATGGCTGTAGAACATGTTTCAAAAACAGGCCTTGGTATTAAAGAGATGCAAATCTATCGTGTTATATTTTTGCTGTGGCAAGCATCTAGAAAAATATCACCATTTTATTAGCTTTGTTTTTTCAGTTGTGTTATGAAATTGAAACTTAGTACCCACTATACTGGAATACATTGTTCCTTCGCTTGTGGCTTAAATTTTGTATTCCCAAGTGCATTATAGCAAGCGATGAGGTCGCCATGCCCAGGTCCAAATAAGAGGGAGCCAGAAATCCAGCAGTACAACAAAAACCCAACTTCAGTGATTGCAGTGTGCTAGGTACGGTTCTGAGCATTTTACATAGATTACATCATTTAATTCTCACAGCAGCTCACAATGAGATAAGTGCTATTATTATCCTCATTTTACAGATAAAGAACCTGAAGGACCAAGAAGTTAAGTAGTTTGCTCAAGGCCACACAGCTAGTAAGTGGTAGAACTGAACTTCCAACCTTTGCAGTCTAACTCAAGAGCCCAACATTTTAATTGCTCAGCTCTATTATCAACATGTACTTACTTCATGGTCATGGTTTTGGCTTATCAAGGTCAAGATCAGAGATACTGGTTTGGACTGGTCCACTTAAGTGGGGAAAAAAGACCTCTGGGTGAGAATGTGAGCCTGTGTGGCCTTAACCCCAGGTTTCCCAAGATGGTTGGGGGGACCACTCATCTTCACTTTGACAATTATCCCGTCTACTCCCTCGCATTACATATCCACATTGCCTAGCAAGGGCAACAGTAGTTGCAACAAAAACTATTGCCAGAGGTGAGAAAAGAGAAGGGGAGGGGCACTAAATAAACATCAGTAGCTATGGAAGCTCCTGCAGTGGTTACACAATAGCCCCTGGGGTCTGAAACCTGGATAGACTCAGGGGAGTAAGGTTTCCTGGCTCCAAGTAGGGGGCCCGAGATGGACAGATATCAGCATTAATTAGACCATTATATAAAACACCACCTTTCTTAAGGCCATTTTCTCTCCTTCGTAACCTTGACAAATCTCAGCATGTTTCCACATTTCATCCAGGAATATAAACAAGAAACACAGTCTGTCCCAGTGTTGCTAGTTTTCTAACCTGCTTGAATCAAATGATTTTCTCCCCCAGATAGCAGCACCATGTTCTTCTCAGCAACAGAGACTTCTTTGGGTCTTTCATACCTACTGTGCTTCTTTGTTTATTGTGTTACAAACAGATGCAACTCCCCTGCACAAGCTCTTTGGACTTGCCCCACCCTCCAAGAGATTCCATTTATGTGTGCATGTATGTATAATACACTTTTTATTATTTAGATCAGTTTTAGGTTCACAGCAAAGCTGAGCAGTAAATACAGAGGTTTCACACATACTTGCCACCCCCACCCACGCCAACTCCTCCATTATCAACTTCCCCATCATAGTGCAAACGCACTCTGCGTTTGCTCCACTGATAAACCTCCACTGACACATCACAATCACTCAAAGTCCAGAGTTTACATAACCATTCACTTTTTATGGGTGTTGTACATTTTATGAGTTTTTACAAATGTATAATGAACTATACTCATTATTATCACTCAGTTATTTTTAAAAGGAATCATGGATATATACTTGGCTCCTGAGAGACTCCACCTGCTTTTTCGATAATTCAGAGACGTCTCATTGTTTCTGAAAAGCTTATAGGCTGATTCTCGCCGTGAATTCACTGCCAAGGCCTTTGCACTTGGTCTGACAGTGAGTGGCAGCAGGCTGGGGCTCCGAGACACTCCTCAGGCAGCCAGCCGAGGAGCCAGAAGCCTGCAGTTGTCTTGGCAACAGCTGAAGTTTCTTGTCCTGGGCTGAAAAGCATGATGCCTCTTCATTTGTGAAAAGTCTGTTTTACACTTTCAATCTGCCTGGGGCATAAATATGCCAGGAATGGAGCCCTCAGGATGGGATTTCTTTTTTCTGATTTTGGAACAGAGGAGAAGATATTTACAATAAGAAGAGGCCTGCATACATCTCATATTGGGTATCAGGTTCAAATATGCCAATGGAGCCACAGTCTAAGCTGGTCAAAGTGTTAAGCTTGAACAGGATTTTGTTTTAGATGCAGCAATATTTTTTAGGCCCTTCCAGAGAGACAGAATTCAATGCCTTTTGCTGGGACTCCATGGCCACTATCATTTTTTAAACCCTAACATAGAGTTTTGAAAGAGGAAAAAGTTTAACATCCTTAAGTGACTGCATATTTAGTTATGCCTAATATACCTGCAGTGTTGAAGAACTCAGAGCCCTCTCCAAGTGTGAATAATTCTAGTCTAAAACACTTAGGAAGCCCATCAGTCTTGAATTAGATGACAGACATTCTCTCTGTTTCAACTTTCTTCTCTAATTGATGTTTCTGTTTGAGTCCAGAGTTGCAATTTCCTTGATTGCTTCTCCTTCAAAATTCTTCAGACCATTGCTTATCGCAAAGCCTGCTTGTCTGCCTATCCCAGTTACAGGTATGTAAATAACATTTAATCTTTCTTCCTTCCTTTGAAGAGTAAAGAATGTGGCCTCTAACAAACATCTGCCAGATTTTATTTTAGAACTAGGAGAATAACTGGATTTCCTGCAGCAACAAGATTCACATAATTCTACTCTCCTGTAAGCTAAAATCACTAAGGGTGGCCACCCACCCAAGTGGTTGTGTGCACCTGGGCAAGAGTGGCTGGGCCAGCGATCAGACAAAAGAGAGCACTTTGTGCTAAGGCAATCCAGGAGCTTCTCCCAATTCTAACATCTAGATCAGGTCAGACCTGTACCTACCCAGTCGTTGGTATCAAGGGAGACAAAGAATAAAGACTAATAAGCAGATTTTATGCTTTTCCTCCCTTCCCCTAGCAGAGGATGTCAGGAGCCACAGCACGTTGGATTTAACATCAGAAGTGCCCTAGTTGGCAGCAACAAAAATTATTGCTCCTAATACAGTAACCTGTATGGGAGCAGAGTAAACACCAGGGAAACGTGATCACATCAAGAGCAGACTTTGCCCACTGGCCTCGCACCTCTGTCCTGGTCTGAGAGGAGGAAACGTGTTACCTGTTATCTTCCGGGGACTCTATACCTAATAGATGCTCAAGAGAGGATGCAGTGCTACAAGTGATCCTGCACTGAGGAAAGAACAGAGGAAACCTGGTTCTTACCTTGAAGGATCTTCCAAGATGGCTCTGGCATGTTTGTCTCCCCACACACACACCATGACTGGAGTACAGACAACTAGCTCTTCAGGGGGAAGTGTGACTAATTCCAGGGAGGGCAGAGGATAGACTCAGAGAGGACAGCCTCCCGTGGGTGACGCTCAAGTGGGATCTGAAGGAGGAGTAGAGATTGGCCAGGTTGAAAATAAGGGCAGGAGAGGCATCCTACCCAAAGGGTAGTCAGGAGTCAGAAACAAAAGACCAAGAGACCACATACTAGATGATTCCATTTATGTGAAATGTCCAGGAAAGGCAAATGCATAGAAATAGAAAGTAGATCAGTGGTTATCTGGGTGTGGAAGTGGGAATGGGGACTAACTGCCAATGGGCACAAAAAATCTTACTGTAGGGATAAAATGTGCTACAACTGGACGGTGGTGATAATTGCACCTCTCAGTAAAGTTAGTAGAAATCACTGAATTGTACACTTAAAATGGACGAATTCTATGAAATGTAAAATATACCTCATTAAAGCTGTTTAAGAAAGAAAAGGATAGGAATGAGTCATCCCATTTGTAGCGATCTGTGCTGAAGGGTTAAAAAAAAAAAGATAAAATCTCATCCTATGGTTAATGTTTAAATGCCAGTGTCTGTAAAACAGCACAGAACACTCAAGCAGTTGCCTGTTATTGTAACAGCTAAACATCAGTCTCTGTAAACACTAAAAGGAAAAGCAATAAAAGTTAATCTTCAGTGCATATATATTTTATATAGGTCAGATCATCTTGTATAAGATATCTAAGTCTGTAAAACACCTATGTATGATAATGTTTCTATATAAGGTAGCCTATATCCCACCTTTAGTCAATTTATCAACATCAACTTCTGCATTATATGTTTTTCTTAGGCAGTCCATGACGACACAGAGTACGTTGTTATTTAGTAGCTAAGTCGTGTTCAACTCTTTTGTAACCCAATGGACTAGCCCACCAGGATCCTCTGTCCATGGGGTTTCCTAGGATTTCCCAGGCAATAATACTGGTGTGTGTGTTGTCATTTCCTTTTCCAGTGGATCTTCCCAGACCAGGGATCAAACCCATGTCTCCTGCATCGGCAGGTGTATTATTTACCAGTGAGCCATCAGGGAAGCCTGACATAGAATATACCATATGGTTAAACATAATTTAGTGTTAACACAGGAGACTCAGGTTCGAACCCTGGGTTGGGAAGATCCCCTGGAGGAGGAAATGGCAACTCACTCTAGTATGCTTGCCTGGAGAATCCCATAGACAGAGGAGCCTGGCAGTCCATGGAGCTGCAAGAATCGGACACAATTTAGTGACTAAACAACAACAAAAAACAATTTAAACCTTTACTGATGGATATTTAACTTTTCAAATTTTTCCTTATAAATAAGTTCACTGAACATTCTTTTCCTTAAGTCTTAAGGTATTTATAGAAATGATTGGAAACATGTATAAAATAGAATTACAGGATCCAAGGATACATGCATGGTTAGTGCTGCCATTGCATGTTGCCAAACTGCTTCCCTGAATGTTTTTACCATATATGCCACCACCAATACCATATTCACCAGACGGTAGCAATGAACACTTTTTAAATCTTGGTTAATCTAATAGGTGCAAAGTGATTGTTTCTTTCACTTGAAGTCTCTGTGGTTGGTTAGTAGTGAGTCTGAACATTTTCTGTGGTTTATTAGAGCATATATTGTCTGTCAGTTGTTGCCTTGAGGCTTTTATGCCTCCTCGTCTTTTGGGATTTCAGTGTTTCTTGTGGACTTGTATATGTGAATTCTCCTTTAAGGACTTTAACTCTTCATTGTGATATTTTTCTTCCAGATTTGTGTATTTTCTTTCATTTTATTAACAGTGTACTGAAGTTCTAAATGCTTGTAGTATTAAGATCACTTTGTAAACGTGATTTCTAGAAGATTCAGAAATGTGCATGGGGGTGGGGTGGAGGAAAGGAGAGAACACTGCATTCTTTGCCTGCTTTATAATTTAGCCTGAGAGTACCGGTCTCTGAATGCATCTGATCCCCACTGTTACCTTCATGGTCACAGTTTACCTGTCACTCACGGTTCAACAACAATTTCCTAGTCCAAGAAATGACTATCAAAGCACCAACAGCCCTCTGGACCTCAGGACTGACTCAGGATTAAATTGAAACCCAAAGGGTGTGGTGACATTGTCCTTATATTAAATTTTTTCTCATAGCTCCTAGCACTAAATGATCAAACCACAGTTCAATAACATCTCTTTGATCAATAAGCAACTAAATAAGAACTTTATAACTCTCCCTCTGTGAGTGCTTAGTCACTAAATTGTGTCCAACTCTTTGGGACCCCATTGACTGTGGCCTGCCAGGCTCCTCTGTCCATGGAATTCTCCAGGCAAGAATACTAGAGTGGGTTGCCATGTCCTCCTCCAGGGGATCTTCCCAACCCAGGGATCAAACCCAGGTATCCCACATTGAAGGCAAATTCTTTACCATCTGAGCCACCAGGGAAGCCCATGAATACTGGAGTGGGTAGCCTATCCCTTCTCTAGGGGATCTTTCTGACCCAGGAATCGAACTGGGATCTCCTGCATTGCAGGCTGATTCTTTACCAGCTGAGCTACCAGTGAAGCCACTCTCCCTCTAGATGAACACATAAGAGTAGAAATATCAGAAAATCACTAAGAAATCTTCAGGTGGGTCTATTTAATAGGTGTAAACCCAGAGAGTCATCATCATTCTTTATGAAACATTCATACTTGCTGTATTGGTTGCTATCATACGTAAGACTTCCCTATTCTAGACGTATGTTCTCTGAAAAGGAAATCTTGAGAACCTCTTCTTAAAAATGACTTGTTAACATGGAGGGAAAATGTTCATGTCTTAGAATCAGTGTTAGAAAATAGTAAAGATATTTGAGAATAGCCTTAAATATTCAGTTTGTTAGGTTAAAAATAATGGAAAAACTGATCTTCACAGATGGTACTAGCTGTGTGACTCTGGGAAAATTGCTCTATTTCTGAATCTGTTTCTTCTTCTATAAAATAGAAAAAAATTAAATCTTTAGTCCAGTCTTATGTGGTATGAGTTGTATCAAAATTTATGAATTGCAAATCATTAATCCCATCATGCTCAGATATTCTTTGATTCTTAAGTCAAGAAAATTAATTGGTAGATCAAGTGGCTTAAATCCTCAATGACTCTATCTAGGCAGAAGAATGGAGGACTATTGCTTGTTGCTCAAAGCACAGTGCTGGGCACTTTTATTTACACCTTCTTATTAAACCTGCAGAACACAGGCTGCTGCCCCCATTTCAATGATGAGGACACTGAGACTTGGATAAATTATCCTGCTTTCCTCACAGTGACAGATGCTCACCTGTGGCTCTTTTATGGAATTTCTTCCATTTAATCAGTGCCTAATTTGTTGGACTTGTTAACCAGTGACCTACACGACATGTCCATTTTGGTAACTAATAAGCATCTCAAACAAGATGAAAGACAAGCTCCTTAACAGTCCTCAAAACATGTCCTTCCCACACTCTTTTCCACTCAGCAAATGATAGCTTCTTTATTCCAGGTATTCAAACCAAAACCTCAAGAGTTGTTCTCAACTCCTTCAAGTCCCATTCTGATCTTTAAGAAACCCTGCCAACTCCATCTTCATAATATGTCTAGAATCTAGACCACTTCTTACATTTTCACGCCAGCATTGTGGCTGAAGCCACCCACAGCTCTCACTTGTGTTATTAAAATATCCTCCTAAGTGGTTCATTTCTGCCCCTTTCCCTCTAGCCTGTTTGCACAGAGCTGCCAGAATGATCCTGCTAAAATGAAGATCTGATCACATGGTCTCTCTGTTTAAAACCTGCCAATGAATTCCCATGTGACTCAGAGTAAGAGCCAAAGATCCACAGTGGCTTCAGGGTTTCACATGACCTGGCTCTCCATACAGCTGACCACACTTCCACCCTTCCCTCTGTTGCCAGGCTGTGCCCACGGCCCATGCTGTCTAATTCCAGGTTCCACCACAGCTCACTCCCTTGCTTCCTTCTGCCTTTTATTTAGAAGATATATTCTTCATGAGAGCATCCTTCACCATCCCATCTAAACTTTCTCCCATTCAGTCTCTCATGTCTCCATTCCTGCTGCATTTATTTCTTTCACACACTTAACGAACTACATATTGTATTTACCTTCTTTGTCTCCTGTTTCTGAAATATAATCTCCACTGGGCCAGGTATTTTGGTCTGTCCGTTCTCTGTTGTATTCCCAGTGCCTAACACATGATGTGTACACCATAAATATTGTTGAACAAGTGATGGCTCTACTCATGATGGCCTCCATCTCATGCGAGGTCATTCTTCTTTTTTTTTTTCAGACTCTTAACTTTTCTTCACGTCACTTGCACCTTTATCAGGTAGCACAAGACTTCCTCAAAGTTTTCCACACATCTCTCCAGGCTTTTCTCTAGGTCTTCTTGACCAATTCTGGGTCACCTGACAATTCCTAGTTCAATCACTAGCAGAAGGGAACGGGACCACCGCAACTGTCATTGTTTAATCATGACTTATTCCCTACACCTGGACAGACGGTTGCTGGAATGACATTAGGTTAACAGGAGGAAGAAAATGATTTCATATAGGAAAATAAGTGCCTGCCAAATCCATGAGTCACAGTTTCATGTCAGTGATCACATTTGAGCTTCGGCATCCTTATGCGGAAGAGTAAGCAGGCATCCTGACCACTTTTAGAGAAGAGAAAACAAAGACACAGAGAGGTTCCCAACAATGCCAAGGGATCGGAGGCAGACCCAGCATGGTCTTCCCAGGTTCTGGGTTCTTGAGAAGCAGGGTGGTTTGAGTTGAGCAGGAATCAGAGACCCAGAAATTCGTTTTCACTCTGCACAAAAAATTATATGACTTCAAACAGCTGTTTTTCGATACCTCAGGGCCTAGGTTTCTTCATCTATAAAATGACAACAACATCCCTGTCTTGTTCTAGAGTTGTGTATGGGCTGATTAATCATTAAGATTCTCTTCTTAGCTATTAAACTCCAGCTCAGGCAGAGAAACAGGAGTGAGTTATTGGACTTTGAACCCTGCAGAGCCAGAAAAGAGATGTTAGACTTCTTTGTAATGATATATTTTTAAAACCCCTTTTGTTCTGAAAATAAATACATAAAATGAACTTTTAAAGCCTTAGAATGTTCCTGAGGCTTGCCCTTGCATTGCATCTCTAAATCCTTCTAGTTTTGACTTTGACATTTCAGGAACACAGGCATTCCTCAGCAGGTTGTCTGTTCCTCATTTAGAGATCAAGTCCCCACGAATCCACAGCTGGAAGGTTTCTTTGCAGATCCCCTTCATTGCGCCCATAGCAGAGGTCTTTGTAGCTTGAGAGCGATGACATCCTGAAACCTTGCTGGCCAGGATCCGGGTGTATACTGTTGCCAGGCTGTCATCATTCTAAATTCTGCTTCTCACTCCCACGCATATTTCCCAGTATGTCACCTGCCTGAGAGATTTGAGAGTTTCTGCTAAAGAAGTGGCTTCATGAAGGCAATGGGGGGGAAAATGACTGCTTAATAATTTTCTAACCATTGCATTTCAAATTCTATACCCATATGATGCATCCCCCAACCTTCTAATGCCATAGAGCTCGAGTTTTTCCCTTTCTGCATGTCAGATATAATGTTTACCAATCCTTTTGGATGGAAATCTAAGTTGTCCCATGTATTATCTTATGTGATTTTACAATTAAGAGAAAACACAGGTAACTTGCACAAGGTTGTTTTACTGGTTAAGAACAGAGTTGAGACTAGATGGTAGGGCTGCCCGGCTGCCTCAGAAGTGTCATATGGAGGGTTATAATGTTCACATTTTCAAAACAGACATTTCTTTGTACACTTATTTGTATCTTAGATCACCCACTGTTAACATTTTAGGGTACATCATTTCTGAAAAACATAGATAGGGAATCTTGCTTAAAGAAAGCTGCTTACAAATTGGCAAAATTTTTCTGTAAAGGGCTAGATAGTAGACATTTTAGGTTTTGTGAGCCAGATAATTTCCATTGCAACAACTCAGCTCTTCTCTGTAGTGAGAAGGCAGCAGCCACAGACAATATGTAAACAAATTAGCATGGCTGTGTTTCAATACAACTTTATGAGAACAGGTGGTAGGCTGCATTTGGTCCCTGTGCTATTGTTTGCTGACCTCTGACTGAGGCTGTGGTACTTTTAGAAATGTGCACTCTTTCACACTTAAAAAGGAATTGATAAAAATATTTGTCTGATTTTCTGAGTCAGATGGGAAGGTGAAGTTCATTTCACAAGATATTCCAGTACTTCAGAAAAGTCTCTACACTTTTACTGCACTGCTATTCCACATATTTGACTGAAACATCATAGATTTAAAGAATGTGAGTGCATAGGAATATTTGAGTTAATTTCACCTAAGCCCCACATTGTATGCTGCTGCTGCTAAGTCGCTTCAGTCGTGTCCGACTCTGTACGACCCTATAGACGGCAGCCCACCAGGCTCCTCTGTCCCTGGGATTCTCCAGGCAAGAACACTGGAGTGGGTTGCCATTTCCTTCTCCAATGCATGAAAGTGAAGAGTGAGAGTGAAGTCACTCAGTCGTGTCTGACTCTTCGCGACCCCATGGACTGCAGCCCACCAGGCTCCTCCGTCCATGGGATTGTCCAGGCAAGAGTACTGGAGTGGGTTGCCATTGCCTTCTCTGCCACATTGTATAGGCAGGGAAACAAAGGAAGTTTTTCAACTTCTCATGCAAAAGACGTACAAGTAGAATTTAGAAAACCAATAACTGATGAGTATCGAGCTTAATGTGTGGTTGAAATATTGCTATTTCTTTGCCAAAGAATCTATATTATATGTATGCATGCTAAGTTGCTTCAGTCATGTCTGACTGTGTGACCCTGTAAGCTGCAGCCTGCCAGGCTCCTCTGTCCATGGGATTCTTCAGGCAACAATACTCGAATGGATTGCTGAGCCCTCCTCCAGGGGATCTTCCCAACCCAGGGATTGAACCCGCATCTCATGTCTACCTGCATTGGCAGGCAGGTTCTTTACCACTAGTGCCACTTGGGAGGCCCACATTATATGTATAATAAACTATATGATATATATAAAAGAATCTATATAAATATATAAAAATGCACCCTGATAATTCCCTTTCTTACCTTAGTCCTACTATAGAGTGTTTACTATTCCTACAAAACATTGTAAAGACTTTAATAAAATATCAGACAGAAAATAATAAAACTCTGCCTTATGATCTCAGATTTGAGTAAATGTCTTTTCAAAATGTTGTTCTTCTGTATCCTTTCATTATGGGCCAAGGCGGTCAAAGGCCTTTTGTTTTGCCGTAGCCTCCCTCCCACAAGATACCAGTGCACTGGATGTCAAGTTCACAACAGAATGCAGGTGGCACACTCAAGTCAAGGTCATCGGAAGGAGTGGGGAGAGGTAGAGAGTCACAAGGGGCAGGGCAGTTACCCACAGGTAGAGGAGTGAAGCTCCCACCACTCTGAGCCCCTAAAGGGTGAGTAGAGCCAGCACTGGAATCTGCAATCACAAAAAGGAGGCTCTTAAAGACAACCACAGTACTCCGTCTCGGACACAGTCTGCCTGTGCCAGACAGTCATCAGCTTGGTACCTAGGCTCCTGTTGAAGGCTGGGACCCAGAATCCTCACCGCAGGAAGGTTCCAGGTGAGAGTTAACCAAGGAAGGAACAGGCACAAGATTTGGAAGGTGAACATGAAGGAAAGTCCGTCACTTTTTGGAAGGTCGTGTTGGGCGGACACGGTGACAGAGAGCCATGTCTATCACTAGCAGGCCCCAAGTGCTCCTCTTTGCCTTCGTTGCCATATTCCCAATGGGTGGCGCTGCTCACCAACTCAGACCCAAGGCCCCCACCAGGCACTTGGCGGCAGCTTTCAAGACTTCAAGCTTCCTTGCTAGCTCAGTTGGTAAAGAATCTACCTGCAATGCAGGAGACCCCTGTTCGATCCCTGGGTTGGGAGGATCCCCTGGAGAAGGGAAAGGCTACCCACTGCAGTATTCTGGCCTGAAGAATTCCATGGATCATATAGTCCATGGGGTAGCAAAGAATCGGACACCATTGAGTGACTTTCACTTTCAAGACTTCACAACCTCCCTCTTCCAGATCCCGCTTTGACAACCTCCCACACACAGCAGTTTCTCAGGCTTTTCTGCCAGCTCTGTGGTGCTGGGAACCTGGCTAAAGTGACTGTGATTATTTGTCTGACTCTCTGATTCTCCTTCCGGACCTTCACATCCCAGCTCCTCCATGGTCTGTAGAAGCTCTAACTTCTATTTGAAACCCTTTCTTCCAACCTTATTGGTGGCGATGCTCTTTCTGTGACTCAGTTCTGGGGACTCACTGGGGGAGCCCACTTGCCTGCCTCCTTCCAGTCTCCTGCCAGAACTCTATATTCCTGACCTCCAGGTGCAGACCAAGCCGGTCAGCCTCCAAGGCAGGGACCTGGGTGCATGGGGAAAGGAGGGGACTGGAAGGGCAAAGGGGGCATCTTTGGGACAGGTCATAAAATAGTTATTGTTGCACCAAATTTCCAAGAAAACTTGAGAGCTTCTTACTTCAGCTGTAAATACATTGAAAAATGTAAGGTTAATTTACCTTCTCTGTACCCTCCTTCCAAATAAAAAACTATATAGTCTGTCTTCAAAATGAGTGTCAATGAAAAAGTAAGAAACTGAAAAACAATGCTTGTGCTGCATGGCTCCTTTGTTTTAATGGAACTGAATTACATTTAAACACACCTTATAAAAAATTCTACATAGAATAATGGTCTCTATGAACCACCTGTGCTTTGCCTTTATAGAGGAGAGGAAAAAAACTGATTGTGAATTTTTATTAAAAAAATTTAAATTAGACACTAAAACAAAAGAAAAAACTTGAGCTACTTATTCCAAGGGCAATTAACGTAATGACTCAGTCTATGGAGAATTCTAGCAGAGCTAAAATTTCTTTCTATTAGGAACCCTATTGGGAACCAAGAGAATTTTCTAGAGCAGTGGCTGTTGGATAGCAATATAACACAAGCAATATATGTAATTCAAAATTCTCTAGAAACCACCCTGGGGAAAGAAAGGGCAACCCACTCCAGTATTCTTGCCTGAAGAATCACAAGGACAGAGGAGCCTGGCAGGCTGCAGTCCATGGGGTCACACAGAGTCAGACACGACTGAAGTGACTTAGCAGGTAGAAACAACATTTTAAAAACTAAAAATAGGTAAAATTAACTTTAATAATGTGTTTTTATTTAATCCAATATATCAAACTTATTATTTCAACATGTGATCAATAGTAATCATTAAAGAACTATCTCACAGTCTCTTTTTCTGTGTTAAGTCTTTGAAATCCTAAGTATATTTCACACACAGAGCACATCTCAATTCCTGTTTCCAGGACTCACTAGCCACATGTGACTGGCGGCTGCTGTTCTGGGCAGCACAACTCTAGAGAGCATCCTGAGGTTGGTTAAGAGGTTGTTTCTCATATAGAAAAATGGACATAATCAAAAAGAAGACTAACTGCTTGTGTTTTTCACCAAAGTTTTCAGTTTTTCTTTTCTTTAGGGTGCCTATGAGGATCATCTCCCTACTCTCTTTCAATGGAGCAAGGCCAGATGATGTGCGCTGACCAATGCAATGAGAGGAGTGATGCATCACTTCTGGTCAGCAGCACTGAAGAGCTGGTATGTACTGCTCTATGCTCTCTCTTCTCTTGCCATGATGATTGTGGACCCTGCTGTTGATAGGGAGGGGCCCTGACATTGAAACCGCCTGAGATGCTGTGGCAACAATTGAAGGGCAGCTGCTGCCCTACACGAATGGGATGGGGGCTTTTGTTCCACTAAGTACTGCTTCTCTCAAGTGACCCTCTCCAGATTCTGATAACAGTTCCTCGCTCGTGCTCTTTCAACCTAGGGATGATAACCACTCTCTGAAGTTCTAGCCCTGATCTGCTTTTTCCTGAGCCTTGGCCACATCTTTGTAAACTGTCCCTTCATTAACCTCTCCTCAGTTACCCTGTTTGATTGTGCCATCTGTTTCCTGTGGTGGTTCTGATTGATACAGTATGCTGTATCAGCCAAATGTGAAGTGTGTCTCTAGACAGAATAAAATGAGTGCATTCAAGAAATAATTCATTAAATGAGTGTAAATCAACTTTCAAAGCACAAAGCTGTTTCCCTTACCAGCCACTCTTATTAAAGAAAAGATGCTCTTTCTCTTTCTTGAGTAAAAATGTGAGCAGTTTGCTCATAGTGATTTGTATTTATTCATATGTTTAAGAAATCTGTTTGCTTGAATTTCTTTTTGATTTTCATTCTTTCTTTAGATGTGATTCAAGCATAAATTTATGAACTTATATTTGTCGGAAATCACAACAAATAAAAAATAACTGGAAATTGTATTTCAATGCCATCTTCAAACAGGGATTATTTGTGCTCCTACCAAGGCTATAGCTCCTAAGAAGCCTGAGGCTTATGAGTTATTGTCGAGTTACTCATTCACTCTAGAAAGATCAGAAAGATACAGAGAAGCACAAAGAAGGTTAAAAAGAATTCATCACTCAAAGCCAATCGCCACTAGTGTATATAATTCCAAATTTTTAAAAACTGAGTTTTAATATTTGAACATAACCTGTTAATTTGTGTCTTTTGATTAAAATTTGGACTTATTTCATTATCAATAAATATATTTTTGTACCATTATTCTCTATAGTAACTACATTGTTATACATCCCTTTCCATTTTATTAGCTCTTTAGGTCAATGCCAGTTTTTCAGTACTCAAATAACACTATGAACCTTTTTATATTTTTAGGTATTTGGCCAAGCTTTCTACAAGTAAATTCTTGGAAGAGGGAATGCACTTTTTGGAAAGGTATGCATGATTATAAAGCTTCAGATGGATTTACAATATGCACTCCAAAAATCAACTGATCATTTTATAATCCTAATAGGAATGTAAGAGATTACTCTCTATTCCCACATAGACACCTTGCCAGCACTATTACCTTTGATTTTGTCTCTTTGATAGAAAATAAATGTTAATTCATTTTAAATTTGCACTATAGTTACAGTGAGGAAAAATTTCCATATTTAAGACAACTGGATTTCTCTGCTCATTCATTGCCAGTCTTTGCAATTTCCCCACTTTGCTTATTAGTGGATGTTGAGACTTGTAAATCTCTCTAAATGGTAACTTTTAAGTGCTTTTGTTAGGCTAGTTCCTAACATAAACTGTTTATCATATCCCCTAGCACCCTAAGGCATTGATACAATTTTTGCCATTATAAGTGAAGAAACAAAAGCTTCCAAGAGTTAAGTAAGTAAATCAGGATGACTTAGTTATTACAGAAGATGCTTCTAGTGGTATTCCCCAACTCACTTGTCCATCTAGTGTACCCAGAGCCTAGCAGCTATGGCTGTTGGTAGCTGCACCCTTCTCTGGAAAATTATCCTCAAAGGAAGCCTATCCATCAGAATGGCCTGCAACCAGTGACTGACGGGTGGGGAGGGGCTTCAAAGGCTCCACCCACTTGCCTTAAGGCCAGAAAGCTCCAGGGTACCATGTTTGCTCTAGATCTTCCTGTGGGGTTGAGCTGAGGTTGGGCTGAGGTGATACGTTACCTGGATGCTCATCTCTGCTTGGATTCTTCCCCTGTCGCATCCTGCTTCTCTCATTCCTCCAGGTTTCACTGAAGAGAATAATATCCTTAGATATTCTGTTTAAGAATCTAGGAAACCCAATGTAAGACAGCTGGCTATTGGGATGTATCGTATTCAAACCCAAGCAACCTGACTGTAGAATCCACACAGAGCCCACCACGTTCCTATCAAAGACACCTGCTCAGACATCACAAAGAGAGCAAAGACTTTTCCCTGTTTGGTCATTTGCCTTTTAGCTTTATGGTATTCATTGCAGAGAAGTATTAAATGTAAGTAGACAAATATATTGATCTTTCCATTGTGATTTCTATTTTTAATGCCATGTTTATCTTGAGTTTTCAGCTATATATTATTCTTTTTTAAAAACACATTTATTTATTTATTTATTTATTGTTATTTTTGGCTGTGCTGGGTCTTCGTTGCTGCCCTCAGGTTTTCCCAAGTTGTTGCAAGCAGGGGATACTCTTCACTGTAGTACACAGGCTTCTCACTGCAGTGGCTTCTCTTGTTTCAGAGCACAGGCCCTAGGCACATAGGCTAGTAGTTGTGAAACATGGGCTTAGCTGCTCAGCGGCATGTGGGGTCTTCCTGGAGCAGGGGTAGAACCCCTGTCCCCTGTGTTGGCAGGCATATTCTTAACCGCTGGACCACCAGGGAAGTCCTATTAATCTTGCTCTTTCCTGATTTCATTTATTTGCATTTATTTTTCAAATTCATATGGTGAAGTAGATGCTTATATCACAATCATTCTAGCATCTTAAATTTATTCTTAGATTTTGTTATGGTTTATGTAATTGGAAGTACTGTTTTTAAAGAGATTATTGCTAATATATAGAAGCTATTAATTATTTTACTTCATAAGTACAGTCTTAGCAGGACAAATAGTGTCAATGAATTGTTTAGATTGTAGTTTAAAATATCACTATTAGAGACTCCCTCATTAACTCATTAGTTTGAAATGCTACTTTTATCACATTTACTTGTATATGTTCATTGAACTTGTTTTTCAGTTTTCTATATTCTTTTCTGCCAATTTCTATATTGAAGTGGCAGCTCTAAAAATTTAATACTTTTTCTTCATTGAAATTTTTGGGGATATTTCGCTCCATTTTTATTTCAGGCAAACTTTGAACTTAGACCAGTTTAAAAGTAATGAAAAATTCATTGAGCTGTACATTTACACATGCATTTGGTATTTATGTTACTGGTGAATAAAAAAATTTTTGGCATTTTATTTGGAATTTCACTGGTTATGGAACAATTTGGGGAGAATTAGCATCTTATAACATTGAAGGATTCTTTAAAAGCACATGCTATTTCTCTAGTTATTCAAGTATTTTTATGATCCTCAGTAAAGTTGCATAGTTTTTATGTTTCCAATGCCTTAAATTTATTCTTAGATTTTGTTATGGTTTATATAACTGGAAATATTGTTTCTAAAAAGATTATTGCTAATTTATAGAAGTTATTAATTATTTACTTCATAAGTACAATCTTATCAGAACAAATAGTGTCAGTGAATTACTTAGATTATAGTTTAAAATATCACTGGTAAAACATTTTCCACTTGGGGTATTCAACTTAATTATAATGTTTCATAGATATATTCATTCTATGTTCAGTTTATTAATAACTGAATTTAAGCTATATTTTGAGGGCAAGCCAATAGTCTCTCCTAGGTAAATAGCCAGGCTCTTCTGTTCTAATTTATTGGCATCTGCTCTGATAGTTGACCAAACTGTTCATTTTATACATGGCCCATAGTGCCACCAACTGAAGTACAATTTGAAACATGCCTTACTCTTCTTAACTTCTAGGGTTATTCTAATGAATCATAAAAGAACACTTTGTTGTTTATCCGCTCGGTCGTGTCTAATTCTTTGGACCCCAAGGACTGCAGCACACCAGGCTTCCCTGTCCTTCACCATCTCCTGGAGCTCCTGGAGCTTGCTCAAACTCATGTCTATTGAGTCGGTGATGCCATCCAACCATCTCATCCTCTGTCATCCCCTTCTCCTCCTGCCTTCTATCTTTCCCAGCATCAGGATCTTTTCCAATGAGTTGCCTCTAATAAGAAACAAAAAATTTTTGATTGGTCGCATGCCAAATATTTTGCCTATATTATCTTGATATTCACAATAACTCTTCATCCATTCCTTCAAGACTCCATTAAAAAAAAAAAACACTCCATTAAACACCTACCATGTGCCCTACTCTCAGCTTAGTGCTATAGAAATACAAGAAAAAGGTTATAGCACTAAGTAATATTAGAAAAACATCATTATAAGAGCTCATAGAAGGAATACCTAATCCAGATCTGAATTTCAGGAAACTTTCAAGTTGTGAGCTCAGAACTGAAGGATGAAGGAGAACTGGAGTTATGATAAAGTGAGTAGAAGAAAGGAACTTTCTTTTTCGTAGAAGGTCTCAGGCAGTGGGACCAAATTTACAAGTTAGAGATGCAGTGAAACAAAGGGAGGAAAATAATAAGATTTCAACAACCCCAAAGTTTCTAAATTAGGGCCCTGATCTTAGAGTGCTGTTAAGAATTTGACTTAGTGCTATTTAGCAAGACAAACAATAGAATAGTCTCAGACCACTCATTATAGCAACCTTTTCTTGAAACAGATTTTATTGCTCTCTACACACTGGGAGGTAGGCCTGCTTTAATTGGAAGTTAGTTTTCCTAAAGAGAGAACAAAATAAATGCTGCATACTGAGGTCTACTGAAAACTTTACAGGCTCATGGTCCTTCAGACTGTAGGCAATGAATCGACTGGTCTGCTGCTACATACTGGAAGTTCTGATGTTCCAGCCCAGGATCTCTGAATCATTACTGTTCCCTACCTCAACTTTATCCAGCTAATTCTATATTTTAACACCCCCCCACTTGACATTACTGACATCATCTTCCCCATAAAAGTATACCTAAAATTAACCAAGATATACAAATGAATAACCAAACTGAAAATTTATGGGAAAGATGGGACCAGGCTTTAGAAAGCTACCAGAACTTGAATTCCATTAGGGTTGTTTTTTCCCTATTTCCTCCTCTTAGGAGAGACACCAGGTTTTTTTCCCACATAATCAAGACATACCTACATCTTTCTTTCAAGCTTTAAACCTTACCACTTGCGAGGCACCAACTTGGCCCCCTGCTCCCAGTTCCCAAAGTCCCAAGGAGAAAGGCCTTTGGCTCAGCTTAGATTAGGTACCCATCCCTGGTCCAGTCAACTACAGTCAGGGAGACAGGGTTCTTTTGTACAGTATAGCTGCTTGTGTGCTAACCCTATGGAAGGGGAGTATAGTTCTCTGAAAAGCAGGACCTTCGGAGTTGAAGGTTGGTGAGTATAAAAGATACAGACAGGTATGATCACCACTTAATGAGCACTAAGCAGTTACTTGCATAATGAGATTTTATCATTCAATATCCTTAAAATATCCCCCTCCAACCCCAGAGGCAAAATTGTACCATTGTATCAAAACTACCTGTCTCCTGAAACTTCAGTCAAAAAGCAAAACGGCCTGTGTTACTTCACTGACTTCTTGTCGCTTACCCCCTTATTGCACTCCAGTCAGTGTTTCTGTCTATTCTTCAAACTTACCCTAATAATTACCCTTTTAGGACTTTAATAATTACTGTTTTCTCTAAAGTACCCTGCCACCCAGAACTTTGTATTGCTGACTCCATCAGGTTCATATCACTTGACAGACCCTTCTATAATTATACAATTTGAAGTAATTCTCTAATATATTTATTGTCCCAACAGCATTTATCAATATCTGAACATTTCTGGTAACTTTTCCTTGTTATCTATAAAAAGCAGCAAGTTATAGAATATCCAGCTAAAAGTTGCATAAATTAGTTTATTCTCTTACTTAATGAAAGCGTTCAGTGGTAGGTAGTTTCATGGTGGGTTATGTAATTCAACAATGTCATCAAGCATCCAGAATTGGGTCTTTTTGCTCTGCCGTCTTGAAAGTGTTGTCCATGTGGTGTCTAATGACTTCAGGACAGCTATAGGAGTGCATCATATCACAAAGTGGGATAGAAGGTGTGGGAACTTCTTGCACATCTAAGGGGCAGAAAACCTGTCCAAAACTCCTCCAGTGTACTTTCACTAAAGTTGCAATGACCACAGCCATGAAATTAAAAGACACTTGTTCCTTGGAAGAAAATCTATGACATAGGTAGACAGTGTACTGAAAAACAGAGACATCACTTCACTGACAAATATCCATATAGTCAAAACTATGCTTTTTTCCAGTAGTCATATGTGGATGTGAGAATTGGATCACAAAGAAGGCTGAGCACCCAAAAATGGATGCTTTCGAATTGTGGTGCTGGAGGAGACTCTTGAGAGTCCCTTGGACAGCAAGGAGATCCAGCCAGTCCATCCTAAAGGAAATCAACCCTGAATATTCATTGGAAGGACTGATGCTGAAGCTGAAGCTCCAATATTTTGGCTACCTGATGAAAAGAACTGACTCACTGGAAAAGACCCTGATGCTGGGAGAGATTGAAGGCAGAAGAAGGGGCATCAAAGGATGAGACGGTTAGATAGCATCACCAACTCAATCGACACAAATTTGAGCAAACTCCAGGAGACAGTGGAGGACAGAGGAGCCTGGCGTGCTACAGTCCATAGGGTTGCAGAGTCGAACGCGACTTAGTGACTGAACAACAATAACAAAGCCAAACCTTAACCTCCAGCGAGAAAGCAAGTGTCTGGCATTTCAGCTTCTATCCATCACGGAGGCGAGCTTTGACAGCAAGATGAATGGGAAGGGCAATGACCACCAGACAGGTAAAAAGGAAGATCCGTGATATGGTCTTTCTCTATGTCTTTATCTGAAGAATGAAAACTTCACAAGACCAGATACCTGGCCCCAAGCCACCTCCATCTTCAAATTTCCAGTCCTGTGAGCCTATAAATTACCTTAACTGTCTAAGCCCTTTATAACCAAGAGCATTCTAAGTGATAACCTAGCACAATCTGATAAGTCAATATAACCTGGCCAATCTTTAGGCTGCACTAACAGGCCAGCATAGTCCCTGGGGCCTATAATACTTGCAGAGACACAAGAAAATGTTTTCATTTTAATTTTTCTTAAAGTTACAGGAAAGAAGTAATAATTTAATCTGAATTATTTTTATCTTCCTCCCAATGAAGTTATGAAATATAATTTTCAATGTTTTTATGGAGGAAGGGACCAACAAAGGTAAAAAAAAAAGTGTGTATAATTTTCTAAAGTTATAATACGGTCCTGTTTTCATGATTAGTTTATAAAATTATTATCCTGGGAAGTCAATATAGGTCCCTCTAGAACTAAGAATGATAGTATAGGATTTTGATAGTGGAGAGAAATTTAGGAAAATAGCCATATGAATCATATGATTTTTCAGAAATACAGTCCTAACCAGGGTACTCTCATGAGGAGTTGTGAAAACTGAGGGGTGAGCACAATGCTCCTGGGAACCCAGAGGGTGAAAAATTATGGGAATGTGGGAACACGGTTCACAGAAGGGAAGGAAGAAATGAGAAGAGGTTGAGAATAGATATAAGGGCATAAATATAAGTAATTTCCATGTATCACAATGATCTTGGCTATAAGTTCTGTAGGGACATTTTAACTTGGGGCTGTGGATACTATTCTAGGATCCCAACATTTTTCTCACTTCGAAACAAGCTGCTGCTGCTAAGTCACTTCAGTTGTGTCCGACTCTGTGCGACCCCATAGACGGCAGGCCACCAGGCTCCCCCTTCCCTGGGATTCTCCAGGCAGGAACACTGGGGTGGGTTACCATTTCCTTCTCCAATGCATGAAAGTGAAAGGTGAAAGTGAAGTTACTCAGTCATGTCTGACTCTGACAGCAGCCTACCAGGCTCCCCGGTCCACGGGATTTTCCAGGCAAGAGTACTGGAGTGGGGTGCCATTGCCTTCTCCGTCAAAACAAGCTGGCAGACTACAATCTCAGAAATCAGTCTGTTGTCAACAGCTGCGTGGGAAACTTAAGACCAGGACAGAAGACCTAGCTCCCTCTGCTGAGTTGCCTCTCACAGGCCTCTTGACCATCCTCGCTTCTGTGATTGGATGCTGAGAGGGTTTGAATGACTAGCTCCAAAATTACAATAATTTTGTAGGTTATACATCAATAGAGTAGCTGTGCAGAATCAAACCCAAAACAAAAGAGTTCCATGAGGGCTGCAAGGCACTGGGAAGCATAGCCATTCCTTCCCTGTCACCCTGCTGTGGACAACCCTACTTTGGGACCAGCCCATGAAGTCCAGTAGCACTGTACCCAGCAGCAGCACTGGAGAAAGGCTGCACCTGGTAATCAACTGGTGTCCTTACCTGGCTACTCATGAATATCAGTGTGTGTGGCAGGCGAAGAGCTGGACTACACCAGTTAAAACTGTCAGGTCTTAGGAAAAACACCCCCAAGCCTGCCCCCACATCACTGCTGTCTCCTTCCTGAGGCACTGAGACCACTAGAAGTCCCCCACTGCCTCCATCTGTCCAAAAGGCTATCAGGTTGAGATCCTATGCCCATATTTTACTGTTTAAAAACTGATGACTTTTCTGGAAATGGACGGTGGTGATGATCGCACACACTATGAATGTGCTTAAAGCCACTGAATTATGAACATAAAAACGGTACAATGGCAAAAAAAAAAAATCAATGATCCAAAATATCAATGATACATTCTTATATTTTTAACTTTCTCAGCCCATTTGCTATCAAAATCCTTACTGGGTATCTTTCTTCAAAGTCTGGTTGGCCGTGTCTCTATGGAGTGTTGGAAATGCAATATCAGGTGTCCCGTTTGCTTCATGTCAGGCAAGAATCAATTTTGCTCTTGAGAACAACCAGCTGGCAAAGAGTATCCACAAGGATGTTGAAAGCTAATCTTCATGTTCTAATTTTGATGCCATTGTAGTGACTTTGTTCCCAGGCTCCTTTGTTCTGTATACTAGCAACTTCTCAGTGAACCTCATGCTCTTTTCACAGTATTTTCCTTGCCTTTAGACTAGAAACCAAGCCTCGTTCTCCTTCAGCTTAAATTTTTATCGTTAAATGGAACATATGGAAAAGTGCATAGAAACCGAAAACAATAGTGAACAGTTACTAGTATTGAAGAAAGAGATATCACCACACCCTAGAAGCCTACTGTGTATCTCTTACCCTTCCCAACTTCCTCTCCTCCCTGGAATAAAGTCTTGATAACCACAAAAGTAAAAAAAACTTCCTTGTCCTTTTTAATTTTAACACTTATGAATACTTCACCTAACATAATTCTTGAACTTGACAAATTGAATCATGGTGTTGGAGTCAGCTTATTCATTTGCCCTGCTTCATAACGTAACAATAGGACTGTTCTGTACATTCATTCCTTCTCCATTTGTGGTATCTTTAGAGACAGCTGTGCTATCTCAAGTTCTGTATCAGAGCTAAGAGATTAATCGCCTCCTAGTACTTCATTATTAAAAACTCTGTCTCCTTCTGTTACTGATTCAGCTGAGCAGGACATGAGATGTGCCCATGCCCAGGGGTGACATTCAGAATTGTTAATGAGTCAACAGGGACATCCATCAATAAGAACAGACAACAGCAGGAAGGCAAGGCGCTGGTTTGACTGAACATCAGCCCCGCCTGAGCCCTTACTCTTCCTTCTGCCCGGATCCGCCTGTCCTGCAAGGTCTAGACCAGGGTCCAAATCCCAGCTCAGTCCCGAACTCAACAGCATAAGTTGGGCAAGTGACAAAGTCTTAGTTTTCTTCTTGTAAAGGAGGAGATTGGGTTAGGCTATTTCTGAGGATTCTTCTAAATCTAGTTTTGTGACAGGAAGAATTTTATCTATATCTGCTTTATGACATTTAACACTCTCAATTTTACAATCCAGGTGTGTTCAAGTGGACACTCAACAAAACTAAGTAGCAAGAGGCCAGGATCTGGGATTGATTTACCTTTGAGTCCTTGGAAGGTCTAGTCTATCGAATATACCTGTTAAGTAAGTGATGAATTAAGCCCCAATTCTATAATGCCATGGCTTCCCCGGTGGCTCTGATGATAAAGAATCCATCTGCAATGTGGGAGACCTGGGTTTGATCCCTGGGTTGGGAAGACCCCCCTGGAGGAGAGCATGGCAACCCAATCCAGTATTCTTGCCTGGAGAATCCCCATGGACAGAGGAGTCTGGCATGGCGGGCTACATGGGGTCACAAAGAGTCAGACATGATTGAGTGACTGTCAATCTATGATGCCATTCCTAACTACTCTGATCTGTTTTATTTTTTTCCCTGAAATTCTCTGTCAGTCACTTAACTTTTAGTCTTGGACTTTCTCTTACTTTTTCATTCTGTTGAGGATTAGAACTTAAATGTTTAATCTCATTTTTATAAGCAAGACAAAAGATTCTCCAGGAAGCCATCACCCTGTTTACAGAAGTATCAGAACCTAGACTTCAGGGATGTTCTGTGTTTACTGAATAAATAGTTGGCACTCTACCACAAAACCATGATTCCTTCACCTAGAAGATCCCTGAGTTCTGTCAGTCTATTTGGGCTGCTGTAACAAAATACCATAGACTGGGTGGCTTAAACAACAAACTTTTGTTTCTCACAGTTCTGTAGGCTTAGAAGATCAAAGTGCAGGGACACTCAGTGTCTGATGAGGGCTCTCTCACTGGTTTGTAGACAACCATCTTCTCACAATGTTCTCACACGGCAGAAAGGGTGAGGGAGCTCTCTGGGATCTCTTTTATTATAAGGGCACTAATCTCATTCTTGAGGGCTCTACCCTTGTGACCTAATCTCTTCCCAAAGGCCTCAGCTCCTAGCACTGCCACACTGGAGGTTAGGATTTCAACATATGAATTTGGGAGGGACACAAACATTCAGTCTATAGCAAGCACGGCTACCACTCTCTGTGACTGAAGATGGGGTGCCCTACTTAGTTTTTCCATTTCAGGGCTCCACAATATGGACCTTCAACTCAGTCTGGGCAGTGGAAATATTATTACACTATCAATATTCTTGTGGTGGGGGTAGGAGTTTCTTTTCCATTAGTAGAACTCTAAAGAATTTCAGTTTCATGTTGAGAAAACATTGTCAGAAGTTCTGAGCTTTCCTTGGTGTGGGAGTGTTAAAGGCTTCTCACTTTTCAGGCTTAGCACAATGCCAAGTGCTGCCTGACTCAAGTGCCAACACCTTTTGGTATCTATGGAGTGAATAAAAAGTTAATCAGTCTGATGAGGCAGTGGGTTGCCTGCTGTGGCCAAGCACTAGAGTACGTATACAAATTAAAAACAGAAGCCTATAAACTGACCCAGCTGTACTACCTCTAATGACTCCAAGCTGGACTCTCAAGTATTTTGCTATTTTTAAAATCATTTTTCCATGCCTGCATTTTGTTTTACTGTACCACATATGCAGCAAGAATTTTTCCATGAGCTTTAAAAATAGATATAATTATATCCTTCTCGATAGTTCTCTCCTTCAAAATTAATGTTGTGATAATTTAAATCTATGGGATTTTTTTTTTTCTGGCCCCTCTCATTATGCCTCAAGTATTTTGTTCTTTGTGCTACAAGTTATAGGGGTGACAACAATCAAGATATTTAATCAAAGTGAATGTAATAAAGGAGTAAGCCATGACTCTTCCTGGGCTGTTTAGACTTAGTCTGGTTTACTTTTAAAGTCCCCTTGTTCCCTGTGTGGGAAAACCATCTAAGGGTTGGAATCTGCGATATCTGCTTGTGTTTACCGATCCTGGACTTCATTACTGACTCCCTCAGGCTTAAGTCGGAGATTCTGTCAGCAACCAAGGCCTTCTGTTCAATGATAGGTTTTACTTCCAATTCCAGGGCTTTTGTCTATGAAATCTGCAGTGTTCAATATGTTGCTCCATTAAAAGCTCTGCCTATTGTAATTTTATTTCAACAATCATTTATTAAAAGCTTTGCCTATTATAATTTCAATAATCATAACATTGGTTTTAAATGTTAATAAAACAGTATACCTAAAATAAAATAGTCCAAAAAAAATAAAATAAAATAAAGTCACCTTGTTGATAAGACATGTAGGATAACAGGAACTAGGACTTAATATGGAAGCAGTCTTTCTATAGTGGGATAAACTAAGAATAATGCACCAACCAAGGGTCCTGGGGAGAAACCTGAACATAGAGGGTACAGGGGCAGTAAATATGGGACGCCTTTTCCTATTCTTCATTGAGATAAATAGACTAGGGGTGTTTGATGCCAAGAAGTTGACTGTAGCCTAAACTCTAGCCTTGGCTGAAACTAGATCTTCCTGGAGAAGTTACAAAAGTAATTAATACACATGCATTCTAGACAATTTGGAAGATACCAAAATGCTTAAAGTTTTTTTTTAAATTAAAAATTAGACAGCCATTGTGTCTCTGCTGTCTGCTTAGATTACTGTTCAGCCCCTTTCAAAAATGTGCCAAGCAGATTGAGACTAACTTAGCAGGTCCAGAAAGAGCGGACGTCGGAGGGGAAGACTCCGGGATGCAGAAAATGTGATAGTGGTTCTCCCAGAATCTATCCTCATCTTTCCTTCGAGCAGGCCCTGACAGTGACCTAACAGCAGAGCCATCTCACACTCCACCTGCCGCACCAGCCAACCCCACACCTTGCAAGTCCAGGGCTCTGCATTTTGGCATCTTAAGACAGAAGATTCTACTAGGAGAATCCCAGCAAGCCCAGCTTTCCCTCGTCTCTATCTCCTGCAGACCAGGCCCTCCTGCGGCAGTGAGTCCTACCAAACTCAGTATAAGCTTCTAAGACGTTGAAGGAACACAGTCCCCACTCTCCATTTAGGGAACATTTTCTGTCCATTCAGGCAACACCTCCAGCCACCAGCCAGACCCAAAGGCTTCCTACAGGTCAGACTCATGTCAGGATGAGTCAGGATTTGCTACAACAAATACTGCAAAATGAAAACAAAACCAAAACCAAAATGTGATCCTACATAAATTAGACTGAGAAGGGCCGAGTGACAGCACTGCTACGTCTGAAGGACCAAACCAAGATTGAGAGATTTCGCTGTGGCTTGAAGTCTCCTCCTCCTTGGAGCTGAGAGAGGGAGCGGAGCAGCTGCTGTCCCCTGCGACAGCCCGCCCGCAGCACCTTTACTGTGACAAGGAGCAGCTGGGAATTTCTTCTACTAGCAGTTCAGTAGATAGACTTCTGCTTTGACTAAGGGAAGGGGCTGCATAACAACAGGGGTTTAGGGGGTGTACAGGGTGTTGATGGCTGAGGAAGCATTCCCATTCCTCACCCCTCCAAGGAGCAGGAAGGTAAGCACCGGACATTGTAATCCGAGGAACTCAGAACTAAAGACTCCTGACATCTCCAGAAGTCCCCATCCCCAGCTCAGGAGAAGACTCTTCAGTCTGAGTGGTCTTAAACACCCAGGTAAACTGCACAAGTGGGCTCTCCTGACGGCTCCGTGGTAAAGAATCTGCATGCCAGTGCAAGAGATGAGGGTTCAATTCCTGGTCCGGAGAGATCCTCTGGAGATGGAAATGGCAACCCACTCCAGTATTCTTGCCTGGAAAGTTCCATGGACAGAGGAGCCTGGCAGGCTACAGTCAATGAGGTCACAAAAGAGTCGGATACAACTTAGCAACTAAACAACAACAACAACAAATTACATAAATGGTACAGATGCCTATGGCTGCCATACAGCCTTCTCCTTCATAATGTACCTAAAATCTTGTGGGGGAGGACTCAATATAGTTGAGCAAAGAAGAAAAAAATGCAGATTATTTTGCATGATTTTCCAATACCACACCAAAGTAAATGATTACATCACTACATTCCTGCCCAAGATAACTCTGAATCTGACTCCCAGTTGGCAGACCTGTGAGCCATGCATCTGGGTGCTCATTTTGTCTGGAAGGAAAGATGACCAGCAGTACAGATGTACTCTCTAAGATTATGAGCCATGGCTAACGGTTTAGATGGATAATCAGAGAGTGGGAAGGAATACGATTGGGAGACTGCTGACAAAGATGGCTGGGAAACTAGGATGTGACCATACCATAGGCATACAGAGTGTGAACATAGTTCTGTCTCATGCCGGTGCTCCCCAAAGAGCAAGTCTGTAAGTAGAGAACTTTAATAAACAGGTAGGCAAGGTGGCCTGTTTGGGGCTGTCAGCCACTGTTTTCCTTGCTCAATGAGTTCTGAACTAGACAGGGATGAAGTTTATGTATGGATCACAACATGTATTTCTTCTCACCAGGCTGATCTGGCTATAGCTGCTGCTGAGACCCAATCTGCCACCAGTAGAAACCCATGCCAAGTCCTGATATGGCACCATTCCCTGGGGGCAGGAGTGGGGAAAAGAAGAACTAGCTAGCCATCTGGGGGCAGATTGATTACACTGGATCACTTCCATCACAGAAGTTGCAGCGCTGTGCTCTCAATGGAACGGATAACTGCTCTGGATAGGGACTTTTCTGCCTTCATATACTTGGACTCACTCCCTTCTTCCAGCTCCTACCAGATCCTTCAGCTTTTTCAAATCCTGGGCCAAAGGCACATGTAGCTCTGTGGTGAAAGTTGCCAGGTTCTTTTGCAAGTCAGCCACAGCATCAGAGTTGGAGATGGTAAGAGACAGATGTGGATTCCAGACTCAGGGTTTGAAAGAGTGCTTAAGGAAGGTATTATTTACATCAATGTGGGCAGGGTTAAGTAAATCAAGAAGGATGGCGCCATACCAGGAACTATCTACAGAGGAAGCCATTACCATCTCCGTGCATGAAGGGACAAAGGACAGGACCAATGTTACTACAGTCGAATGTGAGTCTAAACTAGGCAAGGTGACCACCAACAGGAGCAGTAAATGTGGAGGGATATAGCCATTGCCACACTATGCCATGGCAGGATAGAAGTAGGTGGAGGAATCAGAGAGTGACCACAGGAGGGTAAATTATTTTTTAGCCAGTATCTAGCTGGAGCAGTTCATTTGCAGGATCAATCACAAGTTCCTTCACAGTGTCCCGCAAAAGAGTACACAAGTTATTGCAAACTTCACATTTGTAAAATTATTCAATTTTCTTTTCTCTAAGGAAACTGGAACCGAGAACAATTTTAAATTTGTTAGTGAGAAATCTGTTCAGACTCTTCCTACTCTATCATGGTCTTCCTAAAATTGATAATAGGCAGTGTGTGTGTGTGTGTGTGTGTGTGTGTATTTATGGCATAAATATTGTTGAGGCCTGAAGTTCTTCCATTTGCACGTTTACTCACTCCACTTTTTTTTTAAAGATTGGGATATAATTGGCATATAACACATTAGTTTCTGGTGTACAGCATAATGATTCCATGTTTGTATATATGTGTAATGATCACCATAATAGGTTTAGCTAACATCCATCACCACACATAGTTATGATTTTTTTAATCTTTTGATGAGAACTTTTAAGATCCACTCCCTTAGCAACTTTCAAATATACATACAGTATTATAATTATAGTCACCATGCTGTACATTCCATCCCTATGATTTAATTTATTGTATAACCGGAAATTTGTACATTTTGACCACCTCCATCCATTTCACCCACCCCTGTCCCCTGCCTCTGACAACCACCAAACTGTTCTCTGTGTCTATGAGTTCAGTGGGTTTTCGGGAGGAGGGAGTTTAGTTAGTTGGTTAGATTTCACATACATATATATGAGAACATACCATATTTATTTTTCTTCATCTGACTTATTTCTCTTAGTTTAATGCTATCAAGGGCCATCCATGTTGCAAATGGCAAGATTTCCCTCTTTTTTATGGCTCAATAATATTTCATTGTATGTATATATATCACACTTTCTTTATATATTTATCAGTGAACACTTAAGTTCCTTCCATGTCTTAGCTATTGTAAATAATGGTGCAATAAATGGCATTTAAGCACTTCTTAAGTACGTAAAATTGAATTAACTCATAAGACCTGAAATCATAAAACTCCAAGAACACAGGGGGAAAGGCTACCTGCTCCAGTATTCTGGCCTGAAGAATTCCATGGACTATACCCCATGGGGTCGAAAAGAATTGGACAGGACTGAGCAACTTTCATTTTCAAAGCAATACTCAGTCCAATTATTAAGGTAAAATAGGCACCAAAGTCTACCCTAAGGACAGGGTCCTTAAAGCTTTTTATCCTGCTTCCTAAAGCTCATTCCTAGCTCTTGTCCTGCCTTGTGTCAGCCTTCAGAAGTCAATCCTTCAGGTGGTTCTAATTACAAACAGCTGTACTGAGGGCCGCTCCAGTGCTCAGGGAAGTCCCTTGCAATACTCTGAAGTCGTGACTATTCTCACTCTCAGTTTCACAAATGATGATTTTTGAATCCTCCAGATACAAAGGGCAAGGCCAGCTCCTAACCGGCCCCGTGCTCTGCAAGAATGCGTTCTACCATCTGCCAGCTACTCCCTTATCTGGATACAATATTAGACAATGGAGGCATCCTCAAGATTCTGCCAGCTCTGCCTGTCCTCTTCCTTATGCCCTACAATTTAATCCCTTAAACACCTCTTGTGTGTGTGTGTGTGTGTGTGTGTTTTCCATAACAAACAGTTGCTGCCTTCTTCTACTCATGCTTATTACCCTGGTCTTGAGCCTTATCTGCTCATCCTTAGATTGGCCTCAATACTTTTTAACTGAGCTGTCTGCTTCTAAACTCTTCTCTTACAGTCTTCCCTGTTTTCTTGGAACCAATACTATTTTTAGAACAGCCCCTGAGGAAAGTATGATAGGGTCTTGTCAGAGCTTGGAATCCAAGCCCCTTTCAACTAGCCACATCTTATCTGCACAGGGTGGTTCAAAACCTGATTTTGCTACTCCAGTCATGCTGGTTCCTTAAAGGTCATGTTCCATCCTACTTTTTCAAGTCACTTAGAATGCCCCACACCCTCCTCCCAACCAAGTTCTCTATCTCAGGGTCTTTTGTGCTGTACTACGTTACCAGTGTTTGAATTTTAGACCTCAAAAGTAGTTTACTTTTATCGTGCAGTCTAGATCTTAATTACCCTTCTGCTAGGACCCAACTCCTGGAGGAGGGCATGAACTAATCCTTGACAAATACGGGTGACAAAATTGCCTTGAGTGCTTACTGTGCACCATATATCATCTGAAGTGCTTTAAAGCTTATACAAGGGTTAAGTTTAATCCAAGTAACTCTATGGTGGTACTTTTTATTATCAGCATTGAATAGATGAGAAAATTAAGGTATGGAAAAATTAAATAATTTGCCCCAAATTGCCCAGCCAATAAGAGGTGAATTGTGAGTTTAAACTTGCATGGAATTTGTCTCCTGAATCCAAGTTACTGAAGATTCTCTTAAAAGCAGGAGATGGACCTTTGGTGAGCCTACAGCACATTTTAGTATTTAACTATTGTTTTCTCCCAAGTAATTGATGCTATGGATCAATGAAAATGTATGCATCAAAAATTAAACTACCCTATTCTATGAGACATGGAATTTGAAAATTATCACAATATCATATAAAAGTTCATATCTGTGGCTCTTCCCACAGAAATCCTTTCTGAACAAAGGCACTTTCAGGTAGTGTAAGCATTTTGTCTCCTAAGGGACTGCTTTAGCTTTTGGTCATTTGATGGATTGCTTACACAGTATTTCTTTTCCCTGGGACTGATTTAACTTGCTTAATTTTGTACTTGTCAAATCAAGTGAACTTGATGAATCCTTCTGAGTTACAGATTTATCAAAAACATCTGTTAATTTACTAAAAATGCACCATGGCCTAAATTATCCCTTATAAAAGCAGGATCTTGTTCATGTGTGAGCAGATTTCTATTTCTATCTCTAGGGTTGTATCTGTGATGTTGTGAAGGCTGGGACATCACTCATTATCAACTTGCACGTTTAAATAAGTCATGGTTGCCCTTCCTGCTTTTCTCAACATAAGGACTGTTTTCAGCTCAGTTCAGTTGCTCAGTCGTGTCCGACTCTTTGCAACCCCGTGAACCGCAGCACACCAGGCCTCCCTGTCCATCACCAACTCCTGGAGTCCACCCAAACCCATGTCCATCGAGTTGGTGATGCCAGCCAACCATCTCATCCTCCATCGTCCCCTTCTCCTCTTGCCCCCAATCCCTCCCAGCATCAGAGTCTTTTCAAATGAGTCAGCTCTTTGCATCAGGTGGCCCAAGTATTGGAGTTTCAGCTTCAACATCAGTCCTTCCAACGAACACCCAGGACTGATCTCCTTTAGGATGGACTGGTTGGATCTCCTTGCAGTCCAAGGGGCTCTCAAGAGTCTTCTCCAACACCACAGTTCAAAAGCATCAATTCTTCGGCGCTCAGCTTTCTTTACAGTCCAACTCTCACATCCATACATGATTACTGGAAAAAATCATAGCCTTGACTAGATGGACCTTTGTTGGCAAAGTAATGTCTCTGCTTTTTAATATGCTGTCTAGGTCTTTATAAAATATAGCCTATCACTGTTGATATGATACAAACAGCATGATCCAGAAGTGACCATTTCTGTTTTAGCATTTCAGACAATGATACAAAGTTTAGTTTAGTTTTGTTTATCCTCAGCCTGCAATGCATTCTATACAAAATAACAGGAAATTTTAGTAACTCAAATGGAGCCCCCAAGGAAAGGTAAGATTTGAGGAGACTACTGTCACTACCCCAACCCTGCAAAATAAAAAAGAAAAAAAAACACACAACCATACTAAATTGACCAACCCTATTATCCTAGACTCAAGATAAAGGCTTTGGTCCTTAATAAGTCTTAATAGAGGCTTCCTTGTATGAAATGGACTTGTGCTGTCATATGCATTTCTTGGGTTCTTAAACATTCTTAAACATTTTGAGAGTTATTTATCCAGTTTTAGGATTGTGGTGTGTCAAATCATTTTCATAAAATGATGTTTGATATCCTGAGAGCTGAATATTTTGTTATTGCTTTGTGCTGTAAAACTCCCTATGAACAATACCACTGGTATTTGTGACTGATGGTTCTCTATACATCCAGTTATTGTAGCCTTTTCCTGAGAGATCCTGGCAAAGAAATAGAGCCCCACCCATCACAATAACCAAGCATCTGCTGACTGTGAATGATTTCTCATAAGAATGTTAAGACTGAGAGAAAAAAGTACGACTCAGTTTCTTAATTTTGAGTAAGAGCTACATATGGTTTCAATATGATTAGAATTTCCTTTTCTCACTATAAATAAATAGTTGACTTATTGAAGTGTTCCTCCGTGGAAAAACAAAATTGTTTGTCTTGCTATGACATGAGGGAGTTATCGAGACTCCAGCCTTCCTATTGAAGAGGATCACATCTGGGCTCTAAAACTTTTGAAAAGGTATAAACTAAGTTCTCACTTATCGTTAGTGAATTAAGATTCAGGACTATCATGCATCAGGAGACATTTGCTACTTTTCTTATTTTCCTTCTAAATATGTCCTAAAAATTGGGGACCAGTGAGGATTATTGGCATTAGACAAAAGTAGATACAGTCCATGGAATTATCCAGGCCAGAATACTGGAGTGGGTAGCCTTTCCCTTCTCTGGGGTATCTTCCCTACCCAGGGATTGAACCCAGGTCTCCCACAATGTAGGCAGATTCTTTACCAGCTGAGCCACAAGGAAAGCCCAAGAATACTGGAGTGAGTAGCCTATCCCTTCTCTAGGGGATCTTCCCAGCCCAGGAATCAAACAGGGATCTACCTGCATTGCAGGTGGATTCTTTACCAACTTAGCTATGAGGGAAGTCCCAGTTTTCCTTGATAAATTGAATTAAAGCATTGCTTATGGTTAGTACCTTGTATGTGCTCTGGAACACTAATCTAGTAGTCTAGAGATTATCAAAGTAATACTTGCATGGAGGACATTTATAAAAATAAGTTACTATGAGTTGGAGACAAAATAGTTTTTCCAACACAGCCACACAGCTCTTTCCTATAATAATTTATCAGTATTTCACTTCAACATAATGCTCACAATAGATATGTTGGTTACAAAGAGAAGTGCAGTAATCCTGCATTTGTGTGCATGGGCAACTGTCACAGAGAGACACAGTCTTATGTCCACTATGTAGCACACAAGTTTTTGTTCACTCACTGGAGTGCAGACGGGGTTTTCACCAATGGAAGTAGGCCAATGAGGCCAAGCAGCCAAATAAAACGTGTCTGCGTTTGAGTACAGCATAGGGTTTTCTGATGCACTTAACTGCTTCCACATAAATGACACAAAATTCTTACCTTCATGGCACATAAAATCAGTCTGATTTTACTGGACTGCACAGCATAACAATTGCTTTTGATTTTATTTTGAGCCACTAGAGAAAGCCAAAGAACAACCAGCAAAAGTCATCTCTTCATTGCTCTTTAGTTTATCCTCTTGCTTAGTTTCTTTCATTTCATCAACATTTTAAAGATGACATTGCAACTCCAAAGTTGAGTAATTTTCCTGAGCTCCTAAGTGGTCAGTGGTGGAAGAAGCAGGATTCTTCCATTTCTTCAGACGAGGTCAAAGGCACTGTTTATGCAATACACATGCTTCCCACAAAACTTTCAAGACAGAGAAGGATAACAGCCTGCACCTGAGTATTCAATGCATTGTTATTTAATCCTCACAACAAACTTGAGGCAGTTATTTGTATTTTATCTCCATTTTAAAGATGGGGAAACTGTGTCTCAGAGATGAATGATCCTTCTTGAGGGCACACAGCTAATAAAGTGCCTGACTGAAACTTATTTCTACGTATATGCTATTGAAGCTTGATCTTAACCATTTAGCTACCAGAATCAGAATTATATAAAATGACTGCCCCACAGCATGTAATGATGGTGGTATAAGTTAGCCATTGCTCTTTGGACCCCTTGAAATCCCAAGAAATCATACTATGCCTTGGTCTACAGTTTCTTTCAGCTTATTAATAAAAGTGGCTAAATCGCTCAGGCTGCAAGGTTAGGATGCCCTTTATAATACCAGAATGATGTCTACCAAACCCAAATATCCTTCTGTTTTCCGAACTACTTCCTTGGAGGCAGTCTGAGCAGCAGAAAACATGGTAGAACACCTGGCATGGTATCCGTCCTCTGTTTCTGCCAGCAGGCCCAGAAATACTCCATGCCCTCCTCTGGTCAACCGTGATGTGCGCGGGAACATACACAAGCACAGAGGGAATAAAGAGAGGCCACAGTTGAACAAACATGTCCCAGAACTCACTTGACTTAAGATGGCACTGCAGGTTGTCCATCAGCTGAGAGTTTACAAAGAGTGATTCAATGAGATGCCATACCGTCTCCTCCTCCAGCTCTCATTATCTTGGGTGCTTGAAACCACTTAAGTGCATGAAAAAAGACCACAGAAACATAAATTCCAATCAAGGAAAACCTCTCACATACAAAGCATTACAGTGTATCATTCTGTGTGCAGCATTAAAAGGAATGTGCAGGCACAGGTCATGACAAACAGTGGAAACCCTGGCCCTCCTGAATCCCCCAGTTCCTGAGACACAGGTTAATTAACTGATAGTGAAGTAATTAATAATTAGTTAACATTTATGTAAGTTTTCTTCATAATGCCTTCTTTTCCTTCTAAGAAAAAGACCTGGGATTTAAGTAATTGATTTAAAAGTAACTGCTTCTGGACAATTTAACTTAAAAATAACTTATTTTGAAAGAAAAATTAAATCTCAACGGTCTTCTTTTTCCCTTTGTTTTATTATAGGCCCTGGAGGCTGTTATAGAGTGGCAAGACACACTGGTGGGTGGAAGAAAGGTAAAAAGCAGAAAAGGAGACCAGGATTGTGCCATAGTCAATTCATGTGGAAGGAACATAAATGGGCATTCACTGACTCCATCAGCCTGCTAAAGAGAATCCAATACCCTATTCCTTCCTCTCCAAAAATTCTTTTTTGTTGTTTAGACGACAAAGCCAACACCCATTAAAGGAATGGTCGTGAGGGAAAAAAGAAGCCAGGAAGACATGTTCTGTATTGGCTCAAGAATAAAGAGATTAATGACAAAGAGGAGAAATTAGAGACAGAGTCATCCTTAAGAGGCATTAAATGTAGGTTAAAGGTGATACCACCACCCATCAGTGGGGAAAGAATGAGCTGTTTAGCAGATAGTGATTAACTGCTGTTTTACAGATAGACCTGTTAACTAGACAAACACAGATACATTTCAACCTAACACCACACACAAAAGATAGATTCCAAATTAATAAAAGACCCTAAAGTGAAAGGTAGGGCCTTGAAGTCATTGAAGATGTAGAATCTTGCCTTTGTGGCAGGAAAGAACTTTTTAATTTCAAAAGCACCAGCCCTAAGGCCCAAAGTTGGTGGATCTGATTACATCAAATGTTTATTCAGTCAGGGACATCATGGACAAAGTCAGAAGATGACAAAGTAGGAGTTACATGTTAGGAATATTAGAATAATTGCCTATTTGGGAAGTGATAATCACTTTACAGGGATAATAGGAGTAAATCAAGAGAGGGACCCTGAATGGACCAGTAATAATAGTATGTGGTGCCATAAGCTGAGGAATCTGATCCTCTCAACCCTCTACACATGGAGTACCACAATAATGGTGTGTTACAAGAATCTCAGGCATTTTGTTGACAAAGGCTTCTAAATAACTCAGAGGAAAGAGGTAATTAGAAGGGTATTTTCACAAGTGTTGCTCTCGATCATGCTTTGGGCATTTAATACTCAAGACAAGTTGAGAATGATCTCCCCTTTCAAATGCCTCAGGCTACTGAATCCAACTTCTTTAAACATGACACAGTTTAGGCACATGGACCACACCCCCCCCCCATAACCAATTTCTTTTGGGTTATGTAACTGTGAAGCTAACACATACACATGTGCCAGACACTGACATATGCTCTGAGGATGCGCAAACCAATAAGACACTGTGTCCTTCCTCAAGGAATTCAGCCAGTGGGAAAGAGAACAGAAATGGTAGCAGCATCCAACAGTTACATAACACTGACCATGTGCCAGGCACTGTTCTAAGTGCATAACATTAACTATTAATCCTAATAACCCAGTGATGTTGGCATTTGTTTCCTTACCTATAAAACGGGGTAAATAAATTACAGAAAAGTTACCTAACATGCCTGAAGTCACAGAACTAGAGAGAGGTAAAGCCAAGATTCAAACCCAGGCAGACGAGCTATAGCATTTATACTGTTAATAACTATACACAAAGCAGTATGATAAATGCCAGTATATAAATATGGATTAATGCTTCACTCACAAAAAGAAGGGAACTCTCTTTAGATTAAGGATAGTTAAGGAGTGAATATGATGTCTGCTGTGATTTTGAATGTTATTATTTTGAATCTATAAATCAATTTGAGAAGTCACATCTCTACAACAGTCTTTCCATTCATGAAGATCATAAACATGCAAGTTTTAAGTTTTTCTCAAAATCTTATAGTTGTGAGACTGGCTGGGAGGAGCTGGGAACAAAGCAGGATATTATGTATGCATCCTGCACACAGCACCACCAATGGAGTGGGCAAAACACCCAACCTACCCTCCACCACCCAACCCTTGGACCCACACCTCACTCCATACAATAAACCAGCTCACCCAACCTTCACCCCCAGGGAGTGAGCACACGAAATTGTTATGTTTCTTCCCTTATACTGCAGCATGAGTCCCAATATATGTTTGCCTGAATTTCTTATCTGGCCTCATATAAATTTCTATTGATTAGGGAGTCCAGGAACCCTGGATGGTATCAGTTGTAATTATTCTTCAGTTCAGTTCAGTCACTCAGTCGAGCCCAACTCTTTGTGACCCCATGAACTGCAGCACACCAGGCCTCCCTGTCCATCACCAACTCCTGGAGTCCACCCAAACCCATGTCCATCGAGTCGGTGATGCCATCCAACTATCTCATCTTCTGTCATCCCCTTTTCTTCCTGCCTTCAATCTTTCCCAGCATCAGGGTCTTTTCAAATGAGTCAGCTCTTTGCATCAGGTGGCCCAAGTATTGGAGTTTCAGCTTCAACATCAGTCCTTCCAATGAACACCCAGGACTGATCTCCTTTAGGATGGACTGGTTGAATCTCCTTGCAGTCCAAGGGGCTCTCAAGAGCCTTCTCCAGCACCACAGTTCAAAAGCATCAATTCTTCGGCACTCAGCTTTCTTTATAGTCCAACTCTCACATCCATACATGACCAATGGAAAAACCACAGTCTTGACTAGATGAAACTTAATTATTCTTAGGTGCTTTTAAAAGGTCTTTTTTTTTTTTTTTTTAGTGATTTAAAGGTGATATTTTATTATTTCTCCTTGAATAAAACATTTATTCCTGTTCATTTGCACCCGCATTTCCAATACTTAATGGTTTTTTAAAAGGTCTATTTTAAAGGTTATTTTTAAATACATCTCCTAACTTTGTGGCTAAGTAACTAGGAACACAACTTTATATTGATTTTCAAGGATTAACAAGACTTTATTTTTACATTAATAATTAATATGTAGCTTTGGGTTTTACCCGCATAACCACTATCTGCAGATAAGCTCTTTATTCTTTCCATCTTATTGTTTATGTTTATACTTTTTATGTAAACAGCTTTCTCTCCAGGAGGTTCGGTATAAGGTAGTACAGAAGCCAAGATAATTGGCAATCTTGTCTTTTTCCTGACTTTAAAGCCAAGGCTTTTAAATGTTTAATCATTTAAATATGTTTGCATAAATTTTTTGATAATAACCTTCACAATCTGAATAAATTCCCTTTTATTATTAGACTGTCAACTGGGAATATTGTTATGGGCTGATTTGCCTACCTCTACTCCCAAATTCATACGTTCAAGTTCTAACATCCAGTACCTTGAAGTGATTGGATATGCACATAAGGCCTTTAAGTTAAAACGAGAAGGTTCAAGTGGACCTTAATCCATTCTGAATTAGTTCCGTTCAGTTCATTCGCTCAGTCATGTCCGACTCTTTGTGACCCCATGGACTGCCGCAGGCCAGGCCTCCCTGTCCATCACCAACTCCCGGAGTTTACTCAAACTCATACCCATTGAGTCGGTGATGCCTGTCTGAAAGCAGACTTGGTAAAGAGAGGAGATTAGGACTCAGGGAAGAGACCCACCCACATCAGGGGTGCGCGTGCGCAGAGGAGAAACCACGTGACCACAGGGAGTGGGCAGCCATCTTCCAGGTACAGAGTAAGGCCTGAGAAGAAACCAACGCTGAAATAGTTCTGAGGTTGGAATATTTGTTCCTGGAATGTGCGGTAGAGCTTGATGGTAAACCATCTGGTTTGGTGTTTCTTTAGGAAGCTTTTAAAATTGCTATTTCTTTAATGGTAATGTCTTTTTTTGCTTTGGGCATTTTGTAGTCTTGGTCTCGAAATGTTCTGGGTTGTGAAATGTTTGCTAGAATTGTTTGATACTTTCTTCCCACCATGGCCATTGTTTATGTCTAGAAAAATCTAATTGGGTTTTAGGCCTCCATGTTGATATGTTACTTTTCTTTGTTCTACTGCTTGTCACTTATCTTTTCGTTGATTTCCTCGGCTTTCTTCCAGCTGTACTGAAATTATTCTTTGCCTTTAGGTTTTATCTGGTGTCTCTGAGGTCAAGCTCTCTCCACTTTAACCTCAGAAGTAAGCTTTCACTCTGCTCTTTCACTCCATTCTGCGCCAGTGGGGTGGTGCTCTGACTGGATGGAGTGAGGCAGATCTGTGGGCTCGAGCTTGTTATGACTCACAGCTGTTGTGTGTTTTCAGTCTCTCAGTTCAGAATCAGGTGCTTCTTATTCCTGAGCTGGTGGGAGTTCGGCAACAGGAATCGGCTTGCTTCTTGCTGGGCTTTTTTACTCTAGAACTTGTGTGTAAGCCAGCTTTTCCTGTGTTCTGCCATGATAATTGTCACTTCTCTCTTCACTGGCTATTTTACAAAACGATTGATCTCTCCTAAGTTGGTGTCTCTAAATCTCTTTGTGGATCTTTTATTCTCTTACTGGCAAATAGATGTGGAGGAATTGGTCTTATTAGTTCTTTAGCAGTCTAAGGGAAAGAGATATTTTGGAATTAGGGAAGGAAATTCCTCACCTCAACTACTTAATATGTGGTATCTGGAAGGTCATTTCATCTGTGATTTTGCTATGAGGTTTCATGGTGTCAGGTGGGCTTGTCAATTTTTCTTTTTACTCTCAGAGCTGACCACCTCAGGAGGTACTACAGGGTATGCTTAGGCACTGACACAATAACACAACAGGGTTGATTGTAGTAAATAGTGAAGTTCACACACTTAGCAATCCACCAGTCTTCCATGGCTCAAAAGCTATAGACAAGGCACCAAGCCAGGCTGTTGAGGGAGGTTCAGTTCTCTTCTTTCACAAGTGTGAAATAAATATTAGTAAACCTTTTGTATTTATAAATCAGTCTTTGCATTTGCTTCCCCAAGTGCCCAACCTGCACCAACATGAAACATAGTTCCTCCAAAGCCAGCTGAGAAGAGAAGAAATTCAGCAAAATGAAACAATGAAAACACTGTCTGTCACTGACAAGAATGATATGGATTATGAAGCATGAGTCTGTAAAAGCTGTGACTGAACCTTTCAGATGACAAGTATCATGAGGGAAGGCATGTCGATTTGGTTTACTGAGTTCGTCAAATAAGTTTTATTTTTTTTAAAGAAATGGCTGGATCTTTATAACATTATTAGGATCCCTAGGGAATTAATGTTACATTTCATTATGGGAAGATCCTCTGAGAAGGCAATGGCAACTCACTGCAGTATTCTTGCCTGGAGAATTCCATGGATAGAGGAGCCTGGCAGGCTGCAGTCCATATGGTCACACAGAGTTGGACACGACTAAAGTGAAAATACCTTGGCCACCTGATGCAAAGAACTGACTCATTTGAAAAAAAGGGCATGACAAAGGATGAGATGGTTGGATGGCATCACTGAGTCGATGGACATGAGTTTTAGCAAGCTCCGGGAGTTGGTGATACACAGGGAAGCCTGGCATGCTGCAGTCTTTGGGGTCGCAAAGAGTCAGAAATGACTGAGCAACTGAACTGACTGACTAACTGAACTGAAGAGACTTAGCACACACACCTTGGACTATATGTTCCAATATGTTTTTGATAGATTGGGGTGCACTAAGGACCTGTTACAATTTAGGAAAATGAACATTGGATGACATTAAGTATTCCCACTGAAAACCATGATAAGTAAAGCATTTATTATAATATCCGCCATATAAGTGATGTATTAGTGCTAGTTGTTATTATCATGGTTATTTCCTCATGTTTGAATCTTACTTTATGTTTTTTTGTAAGATTTTGTAAATTTTAAGATGTTAAGTTATGTGCCCTTTTAAAAAAAAGTTATTCCAAAGCATTAATAGATGTTATCTGTTTTGTGAAAACATATTTCTAATGGTAGTTGGTTTTTAAGGTTTGGTTATTAAAGCCAAAATTGATCTTCCAATATGAGTAAGCAAGTGACTCATTTCAGTCTCCAAAGCACTTTTGTTTTTCAAAGGACATTTTTTACCTCTTTGAAATCACTATCAATGAACAAAGAGTATGTTACAGTTGAAGGTATATAGCTGATTCTTCTGGCTTACTATCCCATTTTTTTTGGTTACCAAGGAGGGTTTTGGATCTTGGTTATTAAATGAATTTCAAAGAACTTAGCATACTGTTCTGTCATGCAAAATACATTAAGACATTTCTTCCCACAGAAGGTTTAAAACCACCATAAACATTGTACAGTTAAAATATGTTCAGAAAAAAAAATATGTTCAGAGATTTTATCCTTCTGACATTCTATCTAGAATAGAAAAATGGACCAATGGAGTTCAAAAGTTATGGAGAGTGAAGAACTAATCAGACAATGAGAAGCAGATAATTCTTTGTAAGAACTCATATTAAATGTTAAAGGAAGGAAATAGCATTCATATTTGACCAATGCTAGAAAAACTGGTCTCAAACAATGTTACTGTGAAGTAGAAAGTTTAGCTATTGGTGAGGAAGGAAAATAAATGAGAGGACTAGTTCTGGAGGAAAGTTAATATTTATGTCATCAAAAGTGGAGAAAAAGTATAATAAAGGAACAGCATTATTCATAATTGCTGAAATGTAGAAACAACCCAAATGTCCATCAGTGAGGAGTGGATAAGTGAAGGGTGGTATAGCCATAAGTGGAATATTATTTGACCATAGAAAGGAATGTATATGCTGCAACATGAATGAACCTTTAAAATTAAGTAAACCTTGGTTAAGTAAACCTTTTAAGTAAAACCTTAAAAAATTAAGTAAAAAAAAAAAAACTAGTCACAAAAGACCATATACTACATCTTGATATCATTAATATTAAATTCTAGAATAGAGAAATCTATAGAGACAGAAAGTGGATTATGATTTTCAGGGAGTAGAAGGTGAATGGTGATAGCTAAAAGGTTCAGAGTTTCTTTACAGGTGATGAAAGTATTATAAAATTGACTCTAGTGACAGCTGTACAAATCTGTAAATATACTAAAAACCACTTACTTGTACATTTTAAATAGGTGGGTTGTATGGTATGTGAACTGTATCCCAAGGCTATCTTTTAAAAGGCGTAATAGAGGAAGAGGACATGCTTTGGGAAGATAAAATGCCAGATGAGAGGTAACTGGACTATGGATATAGTGTCAGAAAAGGCCATAGGGTAGCATCCAAAAGCTTTAAGTAATTAATTTCTTTATGAAATTGAGAGTTTATTCCAAATTTTCTGGTTTCTTAGGTGTCAGTAAATTGTGCTTGTCTCTTTAGACTTTCATGGAAGTATTTGTGTTTTCTGTATAAGATCAGTGTGATAGAATAATGGCTCCAAAGATATAAGGTTCTAATACCTGCAACCTGTGAATGTTACCTTATATGGCAAAAGTGACTTTGCAGAAGTGATAAATTAAGTATTTTGAGATGGGAAGCTAATCGTGGATATCTGGGTAGGCGCTAAATGCAGTCACAGTCAGTTCAGTCGCTCAGTCATGTCCGACTCTTTGCAACCATATGGACTGCAGCACAGTGTCTATCACCAACTCCTGGAGCTTGCTCAAATTCGTGTCCATCGAGTCAGTGATGCCATCCAACTGTTTCATCCTCTGTTATCCCCTTCTCCTCCTGCCTCCGATCTTTTCCAGCATCAGGGTCTTTTCAGATGAGTCAGTTCTTCACATCAGGTGGCCAAAGTATTGGAGCTTCAGCTTCAGTCTTTCCAATGAATATTCAGGAGTGATTTCCTTTAGGATGGACTGGTTGGATCTCCTTGCAGTCCAAGGGACTCTCTAGAGTCTTATCCAGCACCACAGTTAAAAAGTGGCCCAACTCTCACATCCACACATGACTACTGGAAAAACCATAGCTTTGACTAGACAGACCTTT